>NC_133325.1:518090791-519441521 GCF_042186555.1 Aquarana catesbeiana
ATATAAATGTTAATTATTGCCCTATTTTAATTTATTTTATTAATCTGCATTTTACTTATTTAAATGCTTATTTATTCTTATGCATTTTTTTCCATCAAGTATTTCTTTGCCATGTTTATCTCATTGTTTCCTGATATGCTGATTATCCTCCAGCCCCTTTGTGCCTACAATGTGTTAAACCTAGTGTGCATTTATCTGGCCCCTCCCCCTGTTAAGACTATAAGACTTTGCCTAGACCCACACACCCCATGCTTGACAAAGGAGTGCTGCTATGCCGACCATCCATAGCCTGTATACTCAGAAACGCGTCGCACATTGGTGACGTCACAGCTCCGCGCCACGCTTTGCTGTGCGTGCCAAGCCTCTTTCTGGTTGCCTCTCCACGGCCGTGCTACCAGAGGAGACTGACAACATCACGGCACTGTTTGTGACAGGACCCGGCGTCCTCCTTCCCCCTCCACTGGAACCCACGCAGGCCTGGATGCTTCTACATACCATCACATCTCAGTTCTGTGTGCCAATGAGAAGAACCGCTGTGCCCCACCACCTCACATCATCCTATGTGGATTCGCCAGCTGTTTGTGGACATGCTGAAACTTGCAGTCCCTCTCCTCTCATCCAGAGACATGCCTGAATGCAGATATGCTATCTTCCATGTGAGTGGATATTATTTTTTATAAAAATGTTTATTGATACATACTCAGAGGCGCCCCATTTTCCTTGGTTTTTTTCCCTGGCCAGCTCAGTAGATTGCTTTAAGAAATGCCTGGATACTTTCCTAAATGTACACAATATAACTGGGTACTAACATTTATAGGTAAAGTTAATCCAGGGAAAATCTGATTGCCTCTTGGGGATCAGGAAGGATTTTTTTCCCCTGCTTTAGCAAATTGGAGCATGTTCTGCTGGGGTTTTTTGCTTTCCTCTGGATCAACTGTGGGTATAGAATTGGGTATATTGGATTGTACGATATTTTTTATTTTATTTATTTATTTTTTTTATGGTTGAACTGGATGGACTTGTGTTTTTTTCAACCTGACTAACTATGTAACTATGTATATATACTCTGCAGAAAATTGGGCCTTAGGTGTTGGTGGTGCCAGAACACTGTAACCCCTCAGTTACTCTTGTTGGGCGCAGGAACAGGTGCTGCTGTTAAATATTATTTCAAAAATTGTAATTACATGTCCGTGTTAAACAGGGGCAGAAAAATTTGGCCTTGGGTGGTGGTGCCACAACACTGTAACCCCTCATAGTTACTCTTGGTGGGCGTAGGAACAGACCCTGCAGTGAAATATTAGATCAAGAATTGTAATTGCATGCCCCTGTTAAACCGGAGCAGAAAATGGGGCCTTGGGTGGTGGTGATGGTGCCACAACACTGTAACCCCTCACAGATACTCTTGTTGGGCGCAGGAACGGGCCCTGCTGTTAAATATTATATCAAAAACTGTAATTACATGCCCCTGTTAACCGCTTGTGGGCCAGCCGCCGCAGTTTTACTGCGGCAGGTTGGCTCCGCTGCACGAAATCACGTTATTGTATGTGATCTCGCGATGCTTGGCAAGCATCTCCCGTTCTGCCTAGTGACACTGTCACTGATCATAGCTCCCTGTAATCAGGAGCGGTGATCAGTGTAGTGTCACACAGCCCCTCCCCCCCCACAGTTAGAATCACTCCCTAGCACACACTTAACCCCTACAGCACCACCTAGTGTTAACCCCTTCACTGCCAGTCACAAATACCTTATACTTCTTAATAATAGACCTCACTGTGCTTCTAGGCATTGATAAAGCATTTGAATTTATTTTTGTATCTCCTGACTTGTGCCTGTCCACAACTTTAACCCCTTAGCGCAGACTATGCAGTCTCGGCTTTAAGGGGCTGTACCGGGAGCTGCAGGCATCACCCCCCCGTACCGTTTTTTAGAGTGGGCAGTCGGCTCTTCAGGGATAACAACCGATGCGGCTAAAAGCCGCTCGGCTGTTATTCTGAAGGAGTAAGAGGGGACTCCCCCTCCTGCCACTCTTCTCGGGCCTCCCGTCCCACCGGGAGACCCAATCCACGATCCATCACTTCCGGCGGCCAGAGTGAGACTGGAAGGAAGCCTGAAATGGCTTCCTTCCAGTCTCCTATGTGTAAACACGGAAGCAGCGTCACAACGTCACTTCCGGTTTACTCGGCTGCCAATGGTGGCGATTTAAAAAAAAAATAACAGTATTCAGAATCTCAGTTTTTGGCAATCTGAATTCTTTGAAGTGCAAAGGAGGGATCGGGATCTTTTAGACCCCCGATCCCTCCATAAAGAGTACCTGTCACCACCTATTACTGTCACAAGGGATGTTTACATTCCTTGTGTGCACAGCGGCCAAAGCATCATTGGTTGCTAGGACACTGGTACATGTTCCCCAGGGCACTGCCCACCCCCATGCGATTTTTTTTACATCCTCTTGCCTAGTAGTCCAGAAAATTGGTATTTTTAACCACTTGATGACCAGCAATGTAGTGGTTTTACTGAGATGATGCCTGCAGCTGCAGGCATCATCCCAGTATTGTTTTTAGAGATGATGGTGGGCTCAGTTGTAAAAGCAATCTTAGTGGCTACCTAGGCACTGGATTGCTTTTACAAGCAGTGGGAGGTGACATCCCCCCCTCCCGTGGCTTTCTCGTGCTGTCACGTCACACGGGACACCCAATTGGTCAGCTGGTGCTTCCACCGACTCATCATAGAGGCATACAGAGACTGGAATGGCATATGTGAGCATACATAACTACTGGTTTCCCAGGATGTAAATGGCGCCATTTTTAAAAAATAAGAAGCATTTAATCACACTGATGATTGGTGTGATCAAATTCTTTTTAGGGCAGAGGATGGATCTGGGGTCTAATAGACCCGAGATCTCTCCATAAAGAGTACCTGTCATTGCCTATTGCTATCACAGGGGAGTTTTATATTCCCTGTGACAACAACAAAAGTGAAAAAAAAAATGACATGATATTACTTCCAGTTTACCTGGCCGTCAAGGGCTCCATTTTTTGAAAATCGAAAGTATTCAAAAAACGCTGATCTTGGCATTTTGAACGCTTTCAAGTCCAAAGGAGGGATTTGGGGTCTTATTGACCCCAGATACCTTCATAAAGAGTACTTATCACATGCCTATTGCGGTCACAAGGGAGTTTACATTCTTTGTGACAGCAATTAAAGTGAAAAAAAAAAAAATATATATTTAAAAAAAAATTATAATTAAAAATAAAATTTAAAGTGCCCCATCCTAGCACACAAAGGCGAACGTGTGTGTTGGTCCTGGATGCACGCAAACAGCGATCACCCCACACAGTGCCCCATCCTAGCACGCAAAGGCGAGCACGTGTGTTGGTCCCGGGTGCACGCAAACAGCGATCACCCCACACGTGAGGTATCGTCAGATCATGGGCAGTAATTCTAGCACTAGACCTCCTCTGTAGATATAAAGTGGTAACCTGTAGAGGCTCTTAAAGCGTCACCTATGGATAGTAAAATTTACAATTTTGTTTGTCGTTGCTGTGCGGACATGTGCATTTTTAAAGAGTGACATGCTTGGTATCTATTTACTCGGAGTGACATTATCTTTTATATTTTACTAAAAATTGTATTTTTTTTTGCATTAAGATATTAAAAAGTGTATTTTTTCCCCAAAAATTGTTTGTAAAAACACATCGCAAACATTTTGTGACATAAAAATATTGCAAAACCCACCAATTTATTCTCTAGGGCCTCTGCTTTAAAAATATATAATGTTTGGGGGTTCTAAGCAACAAAAAACAAAACAGGTGTACAAAAAGTGCTAGAAGATGCCTGGTCTCCAAGTGGTTCAAGTTCACATAACCCTGCTGGAACCAAACCCAAAAGGCAACCTAATCAGCAAGTAAGGTCAAATTTCTTTAAAATGAATATTTCCCCCCAGACAACACCCAAGTGTCTCTGCCCACCTAACTAGGGGCAGGGAAAAGAGGTCCTTCTCGATACACAGTCTCTCATTGATTGGCAGAGCTATCACTCTGTCCAGGTTTATACTTTGTCCTTCCTATGTTCTCTCGTACATAAAGCAATATTAGAGCTTTTCTTGAATCTGGCGAGGATCTCTAAAGAACGACTTGAGAACTACACAGCCCACTCAGCCCTTCCAACCCTACACGTATTACGCTATAAGCGAGAATCGCTTTTTGCTCCGGAAGCGGAAGTGTTCTGTCAGGTCATGGCACTTCCGGGGTCAGAAGCGCTTAATGTTTTTGCCCAGGAGCAGTTTATGAGGGGTCCAGAGCGAACTGTCAGAAAGGGCCATCTGTAAGACGATCGGATGGCCGGAGTGGCAGAGTGAATTGCGGCAGGTAAGTGGCTCTGTGCACATAATGGAGGCGTCTTCCGAAGATGACGGGGATCTCTGCACAAGTTTCGCTGGCAGTCCACCCAGTATCTTGCTGTATTGGAAGTTTCGTTTACTGAGGTTCTTGGCTTCATTACTGCTTGTCCTCACTATATGCTGTGCTTTCACCTCATTTCCTGTACAATAAATATCTGAGCTTACAGGGAGAGAAAGTCTCACTTGTGGATGACAGCTGCAGTCAGACTGACCTCAGTCTGACAACTTCTGTCACAGGTTTATTGCTGTCTTTTTGTGTCTGCTGTGAAACTTTCTTATTACTTCCTGTTCTGGTGACACCTGTTAGCAGTGGAAGGGAGGGGGGAGGCGTTTACTAAAACTGGAGCTGCTGTGCATAGTAACCAATCAGCTTCCAGCTTGTTAAAGCTTTGAAAATAAAAGCTAGAAGCTGGTTGGTTACCATGCTTAGGTGCTACAGATTTTGTCCATGCCAGTCAAATTCCAGTGTATCTTAGGCCTTGTTTACCTTTTGCTTTGCTCTCTGAAGAGTGTTTGATGTTTGGATTACTTTTCAGGGGGCATTTGACAGGCAGAGAGGAAACATAGTATTGCCTCCTCCACTGCCTGTTTTAACCCCCCAAATCCTGGTCTGCTGTATTGTGCTCAGTTCTGGGTGGTTGCACGAGACCCAGTTGAATGAGTCGTGTTTGACGTGTTGTAGTGCCCTAACACATTTGCTACATCAGTGCAGCCAGTCAGTGTCCGTGAGCAGCTCCACACCAGTCCCAGTTTCACCATAAGTCATTCACACGGGGCGCGTCAATGCGTACGCTGTGCGGGGGCCACGTTCACCCATACAGGGGATGCACAATGGTTAGTGCTTTCCCATTGATGTCAATTGGGACACAACCACTGCTTCCAATCTGACATCTGTGTGGGTATAAGGCCCGAACACATACGGTGTGAGTTCATAAACACGCACCTGCACTGATGTCAGATTAGGAGCAGCAACTGTGTCCCAATAAATATCAGTGGGACTGCTTGCACGGGGATGCATGGAACACTTATGCATCCCCGTGCTGATAAACACGGCCTTTTGCTGGGGGGACACATTGATTGCAAGCGGTCATGTGAATGAGAGGTAATATACAGCCAGTCACAGTGTCCCCAATCACCACCACACCAATCCCTCTGTCACCAGAAGGTCTCATTCACCCAGGGAATATTATTGCATACCCTGTGTAAAATCCATGTTTACTATGTTCCACCCTACCCTCTGCTGACAGTCCCATTGATATCTATTGGGATGCAGCAGCTGCTCCCAATGTGACATTCATGAGGGTGCAGGTGCAAGGCCCCAAACGAAGACAGTGTGACCAGCCAGTCACAACGTCCCCAATTACCATCAGTGTCGCCAGCAACAATGTTCCTGATTATCGCCACACCAGTGCCACTGTTACCAGAGCCAGTGCAGCCACCAACAGTGTCCTTGATCTCTACCATATCAGTACAGTGTCAGCAGAGCCAGTGCAGCCAGCAACCGCATTCCTGGTCACTGCTACACCAGTGCATGGTTGCCTCTGTCTGCTGTCTGTACTGACCCATTTGCACATCCTGCTGACTGCATTCCTGAGACCCCAGTCCTAGCCATCCCCTGCAGACAACTGCACTCCTGGAACCACAGGATCGTTTTTTGTTCACCGTTTGTGCAGCCTCCTATACCTACTGGCCAGTAAACAAGGTATTCCTGGGAGCAGCCACGTACCAGTAGGCTAGGCTTGTTTGGCTTATAGGAATGGGAGCTACTATCGGCAATGCTACACTAAGCTATATTCTCTGACTACTCATACAGAGGTGAACATTACAATACATTGGGTTTGATACAGTTAGTTGATCTTTGTGATGTGGTAGAAATAAGATATACCTACGCTCAAATCTCAATAGCTTGTACATGTATTAAAAGATTAGGACATTTTGAGTGGTCTTTACCGGTACCAGAAAAGGAACAGCATTACGAAATTTTACAAAATCCTTTTATTACACATACGTTACAAAAAATCTAAAATTTATTAGCACAAGATAAAAACAAGAAAATTAAAGCTCTCATTAATACAACCACATAGTATTTATCATATTGGTTCCCTGTTACTACTGAGTCAGAGGTCGACGTTTCGCTTTATGCTTCCTCAGGACCTTATTTCCTTGACTGCAAAAAAAAAAAAAAAGGATCCTGTATAAGAAAAGAGAGGAGGGAAACATCATATTCAATTGAATGAGAAATGCAGCATAGCACTTAAGTAGTATAATCCCCATATATTATGGAGATCAATGTACTGAGAGTGCCACTCACAAATCAAAGAGAGCCCTCATACAGTACCACACAAAAGTGAGTACACCCTTCACATTTTTGTAAATATTTTATTCTATCTTTTCATGTGACAACACTGAAGAAATGACACTTTTGCTACAATGTAAAGTAGTGAGTGTACAGCTTGTATAACAGTGTCAATTTGCTGTCCCCTCAAAATAACTCGACACACCTCTATTGGCTGATAGGTCAGCAGTATAATCTCTGGATCAAACTGCTTTTGGATAGCACCTGGCATGTTACACATATGAGGGCTCTCTTTGATTTGTGAGTGGCACTCTCAGTACATCGATCTCCATAATATATGGGGATTATACTATTCAAGTGCTATGCTGCATTTTTCTTTCAATTGAAATATGATTTTTCCCTCCTCTTTTTTTCTTATACAGGATCAGTTTTTACAGTCAAGGAAATAAGGTCCAGAGGAAGCATAAAGCGAAAAAGTCAACCTCTTTGACTCAGTAGTAACAGGGATCCAATATGATATATACTATGTGGTTGTATCAATGAGAGCTTTAATTTTCTTGTTTTTATCTTGTGCTAATAATTTTTAGAATACATTTTTTTGGTAACGTATGTGTAATAAAAGGATTTTGTAATCTTTCGTAATGCTGTTCCTTTTTCGGGTACCGGTAAAGTCCACTCAAAATGTCCTAATCTTTTAAAACAACCTATATATGGATGTGGTACCCCCTTAAACATTTATCTTTTTAAATAGCTTGTGCATTTATATAATTCATCAGGTGCTAAAGGGGTGTGACCACATGTTAACACTAGACATTCCAGATAAATCCTCTACACACTGCTATATATGCTTTCTAGCAGGGTGAATTTAATTTAAATCACTGGTAAAAAGGCTTGATTTAAATCAACTCGATTTTAAATCATAATTTTTAAAGAGCAACTGTCATTTCTGTCCCGCATCGATTCCTCCTCCTGATCACTTTAATGGAACGGCTGGTGATGCGGCAGTGACGCAAGGTGAGTGGACGCCCACTAACAGGCACTGCCATGATGGATCTAAAATGACAGGTGCTCTTTAAATATAAGGACTTATTCCTGCTGGTAATTAGAATCTTTAATATTTGTAAACAAAATTAAGATTTCCTATTTAGAATAATAAGCTGTCAGGTTAGTAAACCAGCAATGTCAGAACCGATTCAATCATACAGTTTGTGGTGTACAGAGATTTGCAAAACAATGGGATAAAGTAATATTCCTAGGCTTTGGTTTATCTCATGGTTACTGTGAGATTGTGTGAATGCATCAATGCAGTGCAGTTATCTCTGCTTGCAGAGCTTGGATTCATTGAAAGTTTACCAAAAATGTAATAATTGCAGAATATACAGCCTCATGCTACATAACTAAGCTCCATTTCATATAAATAAACTAAATTAGTAATGTACCTTAGATAGAAAAAAAAAAAAAAAAAAAAAAAAAAAAAAAATATATATATATATATATATATATATATATATATATATATATATATATATATATATATATATATATATATATATATATATATATATATATATATTTTAAACTTGACAAAATAAGGTTCTGCCCTTAGTTGTACTTTTAATCATTTTAACCACTTCAGCCCCGGAAGGATTTACCCCCTTCCTGACCAGAGCACTTTTTACAATTTGGCACTGCGTCGCTTTAACTGCTAATTGCGCGGTCATGTAATGCTGTACCCAAACGAAATTTGTGTCCTTTTCTTCCCACAAATAGAGCTTTCTTTTGATGGTATTTGATCACCTCTGCAGTTTTTATTTTTTGCGCTATAAACGGAAAAAGACCGAAAATTTTGAAAAAAAATGATATTTTCTACTTTTTGTTATAAAAAAAATCCAATAAACTCAATTTTAGTCATACATTTAGGCCAAAATGTATTCGGCCACATGTCTTTGGTAAAAAAAATGTCCATAAGCGTATATTTATTGGTTTGCGCAAAAGTTATAGCGTCTACAAACTAGGGTACATTTTCTGGAATTTACTCAGCTTTTAGTTTATGACTGCCTATGTCATTTCTTGAGGTGCTAAAATGGCAGGGCAGTACAACCCCCCCCCCCAAATGACCCCATTTTGGAAAGTAGACACCCCAAGGAAATTGCTGAGAGGCATGTTGAGCCCATTGAATATTATTTTTTTGTGTCCCAAGTGATTGAATAATGACAAAAAAAAAAAAATTACAAAAAAGTTGTCACTAAATGATATATTGCTCACACAGGCCATGGGCCTATGTGGAATTGCACCCCAAAATACATTCAGCTGCTTCTCCTGAGTACGGGGATACCACATGTGTGGGACTTTTTGGGAGCCTAGCCGCGTACGGGGCCCCAAAAACCAATCACCGCCTTCAGGATTTCTAAGGGCGTAAATTTTTGATTTTACTCCTCACTACCTATTGCAGTTTTGAAGGCCATAAAATGCCCAGATGGCACAACCCCCCCCCCCCCCCAAATTACCCCATTTTGGAAAGTAGACACCCCAAGCTATTTGCTGAGAGGCATGTTGAGTCCATGGAATATTTTACATTTCGACACAAGTTGCGGGAAAGTGACAATTTTTTTTTTTTCTTGCACAAAGTTGTCACTAAATGATATATTGCTCACACAGGCCATGGGCATATGTGGAATTGCACCCCAAAATACATTTAGCTGCTTCTCCTGAGTATGGGGATACCACATGTGTGGGACTTTTTGGGAGCCTAGCCGCGTACGGGGCCCCGAAAACCAATCACCGCCTTCAGGATTTCTAAGGGTGTAAATTTTTTATTTCACTCTTCACTGCCTATCACAGTTTCGGAGGCCATGGAATGCCCAGGTGGCACAACACCCCCCCCCCCCCCCCCAAATGACCCCATTTTGGAAAGTAGACGCCCAAAGCTATTTGCTGAGAGGCATGGTGAGTATTTTGCAGCTCTCATTTGTTTTTGAAAATGAAGAAAGACAAGAAAAATTTTTTTTTTTTCTTTTTTCAAAACTTTGTGACAAAAAGCGAGGTCTGCAAAATACTCACTATACCTCTCAGCAAATAGCTTGGGGTGTCTATTTTCCAAAATGGGGTCATTTGGGGGGGTTTGTGCCACCTGAGCATTCCATGGCCTCCGAAACTGTGATAGGCAGTGAAGAGTGAAATCAAAAATTTACGCCCTTAGAAAGCCTGAAGGCGGTGCTTGGTTTTCGGGGTCCCGTACAAGGCTAGGCTCCCAAAGAGTCTCACACATGTGGTATCCCCGTACTCAGGAGAAGCAACAAAATGTATTTTGTGGTGTAATTTCGCATATTCCCATGGCATGTTTGAGCAATATATCATTTAGTGACAACTTTGTGCAAAAAAAAAAAAAAATTTGTCTCTTTCCCGCAACTTGTGTCACAATATAAAATATTCCATGGACTCAACATGCCTCTCAGCAAATAGCTTGGGGTGTCTACTTTCAGAGAAGTGGCCTCTCTACAGTAAAATATAAAAGTAGCAGAAGTGCATATGTACCATCATCCAGAAATCAATATCAAAAGGGGGTTGGAAGCCTGATCCCCAGTCAGGCGACCAAAAAATGGAGCATATTGGACTATTACAGTACAGTAATTAAGGGTAACCATAAGAGCAAGTGACGACAGTAATACAATTATAATTCATTTATTGATGC
This sequence comes from Aquarana catesbeiana, assembly GCF_042186555.1. Taxonomy (NCBI): domain Eukaryota; kingdom Metazoa; phylum Chordata; class Amphibia; order Anura; family Ranidae; genus Aquarana; species Aquarana catesbeiana. Next base: position 518,101,178 of record NC_133325.1, read on the forward strand.
AATGGACAGAACATGATAATACAAAAACACTTAATAAAAGTACAGGCATATCACCAATGGATTCAATAGTATACAATACAGCACAGAATCTCAGATATCATATTCCTCGACTAGTTTCGCGGACACAGTTTTGTCTACTTTCCAAAATGGGGTCATTTGGGGGGGGGTGTTTGAACTGTCCTGGCATTTTATGCACAACATTTAGAAGCTTATGTCACACATCACTCACTCTTCTAACCACTTGAAGACAAAGCCCTTTCTGACACTTTTTTTGTTTACATGAAAACATTTTTTTTTTTTTGCAAGAAAATTACTTTAAACCCCCCAAACATTTATATATTTTTTAAAGCAAATGCCCTACAGATTAAAATGGTGGGTGTTTCATTTTTATTTTTCACACAGTATTTGCGCAGCGATTTTTCAAACGCATTTTTTGGGGAAAAAAAACACACTTTTTAAAAATTTTAATGCACTAAAACACACTATATTGCCCAAATGTTTGATGAAATAAAAAAGATGATCTTAGGCCGAGTACATGATACCAAACATGACATGCTTTAAAATTGCGCACAAACGTGCAGTGGCAACAAAATTAATACATTTTTAAAAGCCTTTACAGGTTACCACTTTAGATTTACAGAGGAGGTCTACTGCTAAAATTACTGCCCTCGATCTGACCTTCGCGGTGATACCTCACATGCATGGTGCAATTGCTGTTTACATTTGACGCCAGACCGACGCTTGCGTTCGCCTTAGCGCGAGAGCAGGGAGGGATAGGGGTGCTTTTTTTTTTTTTTTTTTTTTTTTTTTTTTTATTATCTTATTTTTAAACTGTTCCTTTCATATTAATAATAATAATATATATTTTTTTTAATCATTTTTATTATCTCAGGGAATGTAAATATCCCCTATGATAGCAATAGGTAGTGACAGGTACTCTTTTTTTTTTTTTTTTGAAAAAATTGGGGTCTATTAGACCCTAGATCTCTCCTCTGCCCTCAAAGCATCTGACCACACCAAGATCGGTGTGATAAAATGCTTTCTCAATTTCCCAATGGCGTTTACATCCGGCGAAATCTAAGTTATAAAATGCTTGTAGCTTCCGGTTTCTTAGGCCAGAGAGATGTTTGGAGCCACTCTGGTCTCTGATCAGCTCTATGGTCAGCTGGCTGAATCACCGGCTGCATTCTCAGGTTCCCTGTTGAGACAGGAGAGCCAGAGAAAAACACGGAAGACGGTGGGGGGGGGGGGGCATTCCCTCCCACTGCTTGTAAAAGCAGTCTAGAGGCTAATTAGCCGCTAGGATTGCTTTTACATGAAAGCCGACCGCTGGCTGAAAAGAATGATACCAAGATTATACCTAAACCTGCAGGCATCATTCTGGTATAACCACTCAAAGTCATGAATGGCGTACCTGAAGACAAAAAAATGGTTAACAATAAAGCACAGTAAACGGTAAAGTATAAAAAATTGCATACCTGAAAAGCAAACCTAATAACAATAAAAAATTGCAGAATAGAATACAGTAAAAAAGAGCAGAAGAATAGAGAGAGAAAGAGAGAGAGAGAACAATAAAACGACAACTATTTTTTTTTTTATTTTATATATTTTTTTGTGGTGTGTTTACACTTTTTTTTTTTTTGTAATTGTAACTTTTATAACTGTAACCGGTTCCAGGTTCGGGTCTCTCAAAATGCAATGGCATCTTGGGAGACCCTGTGAAAGTGCGCCTAGTCTGTGCAATGCTGTACCCTACGCTAATACTCAACTAGTGAATGGTAGCATTCAAAACATTCACCAATGCAAAGACCAGGATTGTCAGGACAGGCGGGACAATAATAGCGGGTTCGTTGGGTAGGGGTACTCGGGAGGACATAAAGAAAATGCCTCTCATGCAGCCGACTGCATTTGGTTGGGGATGTGAATGGAGGAAGTACGGGTGCTGCAGAAGTGGTGGGTTCCCAATTAGGATTGGCGAATGCAGCAGGAAGGGCACTATGGGTACGACAGGCCTGTTTGTCTTCTTCTTGGTGGCAGCGGGACACTACTTGTGCTTGCCACCTTACTAGCTTGAACTGCACTTATGGGACTCGCCATGTCACCAAGTGTTACTGCAGTGCTGGTTTGACTACGACCGGGGTGTACTAGGCCGCTGGTGCTTGCCAGTTCACCAAAACGCTACCAAAAAAAACTGTTAGCGATCGCAGGGATCAGGCCTGACTCTGCGAACGCTGCAGTTATGCGTTTAGTGTTTTGTAAGGGACAGTGATCAATCGATATTGCACTTGGGTGGGCTGGGCCGGGCGGAGGGGCAAAACGCAGGTGCTAGCAGGTATCTGGGCTGATCCCGCTAACACTGCGTTTTTTGGGAACCCTAAACTGCTGGGGACGCTAGTATAGATCTGATCGGATCAGATATTGATCCGTTCAGATACTATACCACTAAGGGAGGCGTATGCTGCGTGCGTGGGTGTTAGCGCTACTGGCGCTAACCTGACGCTGCCTGGGGCGACGCATATCACCGCCGGCCAATCAGGGGGCCAAACCTTTATTCGGTAATAAACGGCGGGTGCCCTGACACTGTAAAAAATAAACTAACTAACCAGCGTCGCCCATAACAGTTAACGTGCCATTCTGCCGCAGTATATCTGCGTTAGGCGGTCGGCAAGTGGTTAATACCCCTCCTTACTGCCCAAGCCATTTTTCAGATTTCAGATTTCAGTGCTATCACACTTTGACAATTACTTAGTCATGTAACTCTGTACCAAAACTAAGTTTTTATCATTTTTCTTTAGACAGATAGAGCTATCTTTTGGTGGTATTTAACCCCTTGCCGTCCGGCCTATGGCCAAATGGCCTATTGTCGATCCGGGTGGACTTCATATGATGTGATCACGTGGTACAGACTGGGCCAATCACAGCCCATCTGTGCCATGTGATCAGCTGTGGCGAAGCACAACAAAACAAACTGAATGAATTTTATTCAGTAATATGCTTGCATATAGCAATAAAATCCATTGCTATAAGCAAACGTAATATGTAAAAAAAAAACAAAAATAAAAAAACGGATCACTTCCCCAGAGTAAGTACAATGTCACTATAGTAACATTATATTCCTCTGGCCAAAGTTTTAAAAGAAAAAAATTGAACGGGGTTTTTTTTTTTTCCCATACTGTCACCATTCTCAGTGTCCCTGATCACCACCACACCAGTTATTTGATGACACTGTACTGCTCTGGTGACATTATGTTAAAAAAAAAAATTAAAAGTCTTCATTTTTTTTTAAAAATGACCAAAAATGGCTTTTTTTTGTCTTTTTTCTTTTTTTTTTTTTTCATTTATCAAAAAATGAAAAACCCAGTGGTGATTAAATACCACCAAAAGAAAGCTCTAGTTGTGTGAACAAGATGATAACAATTTAGTTTGGGTACAGTGTTCCATGACCACGCAATTGTCATTCAAAGTGCGACAGCGCTGAAAGCTGAAAATTGTCCTGAGCAGGAAGGCACCGGGGGGTGGGGGGGGGGGGGATGCCTGGTATTTAAGTGGTTAAGAGGGTTTTTTTTTTTTTTTTTTTTTTTTATAGTACTTACCTAGGTGGATGCAGCATCGGTCCCCTGCTGGCTCCAAGACTTGTAACGGAGGGATCAAAAACCACTGATCGCTCTGTTCTCAGTGCTCCGTGAGCAGAGAGCTGGTGACTGTCAGTCACCAGCTTGAGCTTTTGCTGTACTTTCCCTTTTAATCACCACTGAGTTTTTACTTTTTACTATATAAAGCGAAAGACTGAAAATTTTGAAGGAAAAAAAATCTTAGTTTTTGTTATAAAACTTTGCAAATAATCTTTCTTCATAAATTTAGGCCAAAATGTATTCTGGTATATTTCTTTGGTAAGAATAATCCAAATCAGTGCATATTTAGCCTGTGTGAAAGGTAGAGACTACAAACAATGGTGTGTGTGTGTGTGTGTGTGTGTGTGTGTGTGTATATACAGGTGCATCTCATAAAATTAGAATACCATCTAAAAGTTACTTTGTTTCAGTAATTAAAAAAGTGAAAATTAAAAAAAGTGAAATTAAAAAAGTGAAACTCATATTTCGTCACAACCAGAGTATTAAAGCATTTCTTCTAATTTTGATGATTATGGCGCACAGCTAGTGGAAATCAAAAATTCAGTATCTCAGAAAATGAGACTACTACATAAGACCAATAAAACAAAAAACACATGTACAGCAGGGATATTGAATTAAAATTCATTGAGGTCCGATTAGTAAAATTTTCTTCCAGCCGAGGTCCAAATCGCAGTTTTGTGCGATGACTCAGATTCTTTACATCACAGCCCAGGTGTGCAGGCACGACAGTCCATTCATTTGAATGGGCTGCTGTGCCTGCGTTTTCTGCTGGGGAAAAAGTCCTGGCACCTTTTTAAAAAATGCAGCCGCATGGAAACTGCATGGTGCGTTTGTACCATGCAATTTCCATGTGCGGGAAATTGCACCTTGTATTTCAGTGCGTTTAAGAGTCAATGGTACCCCTACACGTTTTCTGTGCAGCACCTCATTTTGTGTGCAGCTGCCTGTCCCCTTCACATCACTCCCTTTATGGAAATGCAGATTTTTATTTTACAGCAGGACTTGACACCTGCCCACACTGCCAATAACACCAATACCTGGTTTAATGATCATGGTATCACTATGCCTGATTGGCCAGCAAACTCTCCTGACCTAAACCCCATAGAGAATCTGTGGGGTATTGTCAAGAGGAAGATGAGAGACACCAGACCCAATAATTAAGATGAGCTGAAAGCCGCTATCAAAGCAACCTGGGCATCCATAACACCTTAGCAGGGCCACAGGCTGATCGCCTCCATGCCATGCCGCATTGCTGCAGTAATTCATGCAAAAGGAGCCCCAACCAAATATTGAGTGCATACTATACTGTACATAGACCTACTTCTCAGTAAAAAAAAAACCTTTCTATATTAAAAATCCTCCTTCTCTTCCTTTTTTTTTTTTTTTTTTTTTTTTTTTTTATTTGTCTTATGTAATAATCTAATTTTCTGAGATGCTGAATTTTGGGTTTTCACTAGCTATAAGCCGAAATCGTCAAAATAAAAGCAAGAAATGCTTGAAATATATCACTCCTGTGTGTAACGCATTTATATAAAATATGAGTTTCACTTTTTTGAATTTAATTACAGAAATGAACATTTTGATGATATTCTAATTTTATGAGATGCACCTGTATATTTGAAAATTGGTCAATCCTGATGTACTGACTGCCCATCTCATTTCTTGAAGCCCTAAAATGCCAGAATAGTGCAATTACCCCCCAAATGACCCCTTTTTGGAAAATGGACAGTCGAAGGTAGGTTTTCTACGGGTATCAATTATGCATCTAATTTCCTGACTACCTATAATTTCTGGAGGCCCTGGAGCACCAGAACAGTGGAAACGCCTACAAAACTACCACATTTTGGAAAGAAAACACCCCAAAATATGTATTTTCTAAGAGACACAATGAGTCTTTTTAAAATGTCTTCATCCACCCCCCCCCCCCCCCCCCCCCCCCCCATTTGTCTCGTTTGTTATCACTGAAAGTGAAAGTAAATTAAAATTCCTAATTTTGTGTTGACCCCAGAACAGTAATAGATGGAAAATCTTCCAATGGGTATGCTAGTGACTTGGATGACAACCAGGGATTTCCTCCCACTTTCTGTTTTGGATATTGGATAGGAAGTGAAGTAAAACCTCCCCAGTTGGCCAAATGGGAAAAAAAAGACAAAAAACTGGCAGAACATTTTCCAAAATGGAACACAAAGTTTGGCCTTTAGTTCTGCTTTAAATCTAGGGGTACGAGAAATCATTGTGTAATACCTGCCATACTTGTCACTCCAGTGCTCTCCTTTGCTCAGGCTTGTGGGCTTTAAAGGGGTTGTAAAGTCAGGTTTTTTTTTTTTTTTTTTTTTATCTTAATGCATTCTATGCATTAAGATAAAAAGCCTTCTGTGTGTCAGCCCCCCTAATACTTACCTGAGCTCATTCTCTGTACTGTGGTTTTTGTTCAGAATTTATATTTACCGTATTTATTGGTGTATAACACGCGCCGGCGTATAACACGCACCCCAAGTTTAGGAGGGAAGTTTAAGGAAAAAAACTTACATTTAAATGCCCATCAATGCAGCCTTGTCAGTGTCCATCTGTAGCCTTGTCCATTATTGCAGCCTTGTCAGTGTAGCATTGTCAGTGTCCATCTGTAGCCTTGTCCATCATTGCAGCCTTTCAGTGTTAGTATAGCATTGTCAGTGTCCATCATTGCAGCCTTTCAGTGTTAGTGTAGCCTTGTGAGTGTCCATCTGTAGTATCATTGCAGCCTTGTGGGTTTCAATCTGCAGCCTTGCCCCTGTGTTTGCAGTGCTGCCTTTAAAAATGGCGCCGCCGAGAGCCGCGAAAAGGCTCACAATCGGCGGGGGATCGGCGTATAACACGCACCCATGATTTTCACCTGATTTTAAGGGGAAAAAAGTGCGTCTTATACGCCGATAAATACGGTATTTTAAAACTGAATGTTAAAAGCAGGTGAAATTTTCAAAGAGCATTTATTCATTCAGCGAATGTACAAATATTTTTTGTATGAATATCCTCGTCCGTAAATCAATAGGTGTATGGACAGCATAAGGCTCGATTCACACCTATGCAGTTTGCTTTTGATCCATTTCTGCAGTGCTTTTATCTGTGCGTTTTTGCACACACAATTTTGCTGCGATTTGGATTTTTTAATGCTTTATTTTCTCAGGTCGTCTTCCAGGACGGCACCCTGAGAGATGACTGGTCCACCTGACAGGAAACACAATCAATCAAAGAGGTTAAAAGCCCCCTCCCCTCCCCGTGCTCCTCAGTTTTTTGATTGTGTTTCCCCACAGCGAAACCATTTGTTATTTTATCTATAAGACCCGAAGCCTGGGGCTGGTGGTCTCCCCCTGGGAGCCGGACCAAATGCCTGGGAAGCCTCTGGGTCTGGCAGGATACATTATCCTTCCTAGGTGGGGTTCCCCTATCTTTTCCTCAGGGGGGCAGTGCAAACTGAAGAACCCCCCCCTGAGCGCTGAAGGTCCCTGGGTACAGTGGTGTACCCAGAACTTCAGGGGCCTATTTTCCTGCCTCCTCTCCTTACCTGTCCAGTGGCCGTGCAGAAAAGGAGCCTGGTTCTCCTCCCATAGGGCGGTGAGTTGCTTGCCATACCTTTTCAGGTGCAGAGGTGCTGGTCAGGATGGGTTTCTTCGATCAGCAGTGGGATAGGGGGGAGCTGTATTGATGCTCTGGTCGGCGTCTGCCCCCCCCCCGCCCGTTTTTTTCCCTTTAGCTGTGAAGGGGGTAAGCTGAGAGAGTGTGCCTGCACTGCTCAGCGTCCTGTGGGCGCTCGGCGCCATCTTGTTAAAGACTGTGGAGGAGTGTGTTGTAATACATTACTTCCTCCACTGGACAGGAAGTGAGCTCAGCGTGGCCCGCGGCATTTCCGGTCTACGGCAAAATGGCAGCGGCGTTAGCGCGGTGGAGGGGAGGAAGCCACAGCCTCACTCATCTCCAAAGGAGATATAAATCCAGCTGGAGCAGGCGCCCATTTCTCCTACAGACCAGGCTATTTGTGCAGCATGGAACATGAGGAGAGACCTGCAGGGTCCACGGCCATTGAGGAGACCACAGGGGGTGAGTCTGACTAGCCGCCAGAGGTTTAGATGGGGGAGGGTACCCCAACTCTTCTCCTCTGGGTGTTACAGTGCTATATTAATTCCTGTATTATTTTATTTCAGGGGACGATGCCACTGCCCGTGAGGTTGCCAGCCGTCCCGTAAAATCTACCCGCTCTAAGAGATGCGGGAACTGTAATGACAGGTTACCCCCAAATCATCCTAAGCCTTTCTGTTTTAAATGTATACAGAAGCTAACAGGGAAGGAGACATCTCAGATTATGAAGGACTTTCTCACAGTTCAAACGGAGATGCTGTCCACTCTAAAGGCTTTTCAATCCTCCCTTAAGTCTAGGGAGTCAGAGGCCCATACCAGTAAAGACGCCTTCTCCCAGGAGGGCTCCGCTACCTCTAAGGGGTCTAAATGTGTCAGGCGAGTGGACAGCCAGGAGGAGGAGGAGGGGGAGGACTTCAGGTCTAGTAGGCATATCTTTTCAGCCGACGACATGGAGGGCCTCCTGAGGGCCATTTATGCTTCAGAAGAGATTCAGGAGCCCACTGAGCAGGTCTCTGCCCAGGATAAGATGTATAGGGGCTTAATCAAGCCACAAGCCAGGGTTCTTCCTGTACATTCCGCCCTTAAAGATGTTATCTTAAGGGAGTGGAAGGAACCGGAGAAGAGGCTCCTGAAATGCAAAACATGGAAACGTAGATGCCCCTTTATGGTAGAAAATGAGAGGTTTTTTAAGACCCCTAGATTAGAAGCCTCCTTAGCTCAAGTGTCTAAACAGTCCGATCTCTCCTTTGAAGACACGGGCAATATGGATCGGAAGGCAGAAACCAATTTACGCAGTGCCTGGGAGGCTAACGCTGCGGCTATGAGCCCCGCGTTGGCCTCGGCTTGCATTGCAAGAAATGCTGACATGTGGGTATGTAATTTGATGGACCATGTGTCCCGAACCTCCAAATCTAAGGAGGTCTTGGATTCATTGGAGGTCATAGGAAGTGTAGTTGCATACCTAGCGGATGCTGCGGTTGAGACAGTGCGTGCTACTGCTAAATCTGGTGCCTTACTGAACTCAGCCAGGTGAGCCCTCTGGGTTAAAACCTGGGATGGGGATAGTTCATCCAAGACCCGGGTTTGTGGCCTCCCCTTTGAGGGTTCACTCCTTTTTGGTACTGGTTTAGATCAAGCTCTGGCTAGGTCTACTGAACAAGGGAAGAAATTCCCCGTTAAACCGAGAAGGGGCAGGAAGAGGTTTTTTCGTGGCCCTCAAGCAAAGAACCGCTTCTCAGAGAAAAAGGTCTCCCCTGAAAGGCGTTGGGGAGCTGGAAAGGAAAAGCAGAAATCAGGCATTCTCTTTTCCGGCCAGAAGTCGGGCGACAAGACCACCAAATGACTTGCCAGTAGGGGGAAGGCTTTCCCACTTTATCCCTCAGTGGGAAAGGGTCACACAGAGCCCCCACATTCTTCAGATCCTAAGAGAGGGTTACAAGTTAGAGTTTCTCTCCCCTCCTCCCCCCCAAGTTTCTTTTGACCCACCTTCCCAAGGATCCCTGCAAGGCAGGAGGAATCCTACGGAACATAGAAGAGCTGGCCAGTCAGGAGGTCATAGTGCCAGTCCCAGAGGACCAACAGGGTCGGGGGTTTTACTCCCACATATTTGTGGTGCCCAAGCCCTCAGGAAAATATCGTCTTTTAATAAATTTAAGGAACCTCAATGTCTTCCTGCGGTACAAGAAGTTCCGCATGGAGAGTGTGTACTCCCTCAGAAGACACCTCCTCAAGGACGTGTTCATGGTAACCTTAGATTTAAAGGACGCTTACCTCCACGTCCCTATATTTCAGGGTCATCAGATCTTCCTGAGATTCGCAATTGCCTCCCCACAGGGAATTCAGCACTGGCAGTTTGCGGCCCTCCCATTTGGACTGGCATCCAGTCCAAGGGTCTTCATGAAGGTGCTGGCAGAAGTAGTGGCCTTCCTACATCTCCAGGAAATAACATTGATCCCCTATTTAGACGACATTCTGATTTACAATCAGAATTGGGACCAGCTGCTTCTGGATCTTACCAAGGTGATGGAGACCTTAGAATCTCTGGGATGGATCATCAGCAAGGAGAAATCCTCACTGGTTCCGACCAAAACGAAAATGTACCTAGGATTCTTGGTGGATTCCTCGGAACAAAGGTTAATTCTTCCTCAGAGCAAGGTAGAGGCCCTTATTTCAGCAGCCACATCTCTGCTAGAGGCAAGGACGATCTCACACAGAGGTATTATGATGGTTCTGGGCCTGATGACTGCATCTATCCCTGAAGTTCCTTGGGCACAGCTACATTCCAGGACCCTCCAGCACTTCCTCCTATCCTCTTGGGACAGGAAAAGGAGCTCTCTGGACCTAAAGGTTGTCATTCCGGTCAAAGTGAAAAGATCTCTTCACTGGTGGCTTCTTCCTCAGAGGCTTCGGGGGGGCCTCCTTTGGAGTCAGCTTCAGCCTCTCAGAATAACTACAGATGCATGTTCCTGGGGGTGGGGGGCACACCTAGAAGATCTAAAAGCCCAGGGGTCCTGGGACTCGAGGCAGAGAAAGTCCTCCTCCAACTTTCGAGAGCTTTTGGCCATCGGAGAAGCGTTAAAAGCGTTCAAAGGGAGAATCAAGAACCAGGAAGTTCATATCTTTTCAGACAACGTCACAGCAGTGGCTTTCCTGAATCATCAGGGGGGCACCAGATCCACGTCTCTCCTGGCCTTGTCACTAGAGATCCTGGGTTTGGGCGGAGCACAGGGTTCTCTCTATTTCCGCAGTTCACATAAAGGGAACTCTGAATATAGAGGCAGATTATCTCAGTTGCCAGCCAAGCCAATTCTGCAGGGAGAATGGGAGCTGAATTCAGAGGTTTTCTCCCTGGTATGTCAGCAATACGGCGTTCCAGAAATAGATCTCTTTGCACGCAGAAGGGTAAAGAGATTCTTTTCCTTTGCCCGGGAAGTGGGCTCGGAGGGGAATGATGCATTGGCCCAGGTTTGGAAGTTCAGGTTGGCTTATGCCTCCATCCCCTCCTGTGGCTTATCCCGAGGGTTCTTCAAAAGTTGTTTCTCTCGGAGGGCAACCTAATTCTGATAGCCCCTTGGTGGCCCAAGAGAGCTTGGTTTCCAACCCTACAGGATTGGTCCATAGCCCCGCCTCTTCACCTTCCTGTTCGGCGCGACCTTCTCCTTCAGGGTCCAGTCTGCCATCCAGACCCCAGCTTCTTCAAGCTGACGGCCTGGTTCTTGAAAGGCGGAACCTGCGGGAGAAGGGCCTGTTGGACAGAGTAGTGGATACTCTACTTCTTAGGAGGAAGCCGGTCACAAGGTATATTTACGCTAAGACCTGGGGGATTTTCTCTCGCTGCTGTCAAGCGAGAGGAACTTCCCAACAAGAGATCCCCGCCATTCTGGAATTTCTCCAGGATGGAAGCAGATCAGGGATTAGCAACCAAGACACTTAAGGTACAGGTCGCTGCCCTGTCCTGTTTTTTGGAAAGACGCTTGGCATTGGACCCCCTGATCAAGAGATTCCTTTTGGTCAGAGAGAGGTTGTCCCCTGTCCAGATGTCTAGGTTTCCACCTTAGGACCTTACCTTGGTGTTGGAAAGTTTAACAAAGGCTCCCTTTGAACCAATAGATCAGATCCCCCTTAGGATCCTCACCTTTTTAAGTTGGCTTTTCTACTAGCCATCACAACTGCCAGGAGAGTAGGCGCGATACAGGCCTTCTCGATTTAAAGAGCCATTTTTTTGTTTATTAGAGGACAGGGTGATACTTAGGCAGGACCCCCTGTACCACCCTAAGGTAGCATCTACGTTTCACAGAACTCAGGAAGTAGTGCTGCCTTCCTTTTGCAACAATCCCAAAAATGAAAAGGAAATTTCTTTTCACTGTCTGGACGTCGGACGTTGTTTATTATCCTACATAGAAAAAGTTAAGGAGTTTAGAAGGTCCAGCCATCTTTTTGTTAATTTTTCCGGCCAAAAGAAGGGCCAACAAGCAAGTAAAGCATCCATAGCTAGATGGATTAAGCACACTATTTCCCTAGCCTATGAGCATTCCGGTAAGGCAGCCCCTAGGAACCTCAAGGCACATTCCACGCGATCTCTGGCAACCTCTTGGGCGGAAAGGGCCGGAGCTTCGGTGGAGCAGATATGTAAAGCCGCTACTTGGACAAGCCAGAACACCTTCCTGAAGCATTAGTGTGGAGTTACTGTCTCCTCAAGATCTGGTGTTTGGCAGGAAGGTCCTGCAAGCGGTTGTCCCGCTCCTAAGGTAGGCCTGAGCTACTTGCTCCTCTCTCCAGGGTGCCGTCCTGGAAGACGACCTGAGAAAATGGCCAGTTACACTTACCGGTAACTGTGTTTCTGGGAAGTCTTCCAGGACGGCAGGCCTACTTCCCACCCGTTCTGTTTAGGTATGGTCTAATATATAGGGTGTGGTGGTGTCAATCTTTTCTTCACTCTCGTGCACTGGTGTGGGTCAATACTTTGTCACAACTGAGGAGCACGGGGAGGGGCTGGGGCTTTTAACCTCTTTGATTGTGTTTTCTGTCAGGTGGACCAGTCATATCTCGGGGTGCCGTCCTGGAAGACTTCCCAGAAACACAGTTACCGGTAAGTAAGTGTAACTGGTCATTTTTTTTATTTTATTTTGCCAATTTCTTGTTGGGCAGATCAAAAAACAAAATTGCTGCACTACATGCTTTTCTGCAGCTTCTCCATTGAAGTCTATTGAACCAAAAAAGCACTGTTTTTGAGTTTTGAAAAAAAGACATTGACCCTTTCCAAATACGCAGCAGCTGAAAAAAGCATAGATGTGAACGTGTCCCATAGGAAACCATGTTAAAAGAACTGTAGTGCGTTTCTGCAAAAAGCACCAAAAGATGCATAGGTGTTATCCAGGCCTAAGACGTTTAGTAGCAGCAGCATGCTTTCTCTTATATGATTGTGTCATAATGGGGTTAAAAAAAACCTAAAATTAGCCCATTTTATAGTATAAAAAAGCAGATAATTGCTACGATAAGACCCCTTTCACAGTGAGGCGTTTTTGAGACGCATTTGGGCTAAAAATAGGGCCTGGAAAAATGCATCCCCTGCGGTCCCCCAGTGTGAAAGCCAGAGTGCTTTCACACTGGGGCGCTGTGCTGGCAGGACATAAAAAAAAGTCCTGCAAGCAGCATGTTAGGGGCGGTGAAGGTGTATACACTGCTCCTGCCCATTGAAATGAATGGGCACTGTTGCCGAAGCGCTGCTACACGGGCACATTTAACCCTTTATTTGGCTGCTAGTGGGGGTTAAAAGTGCCCCACTGGCGGCGCTAAAACTAACAGCGTTTTTAATGTCCACGCCTGCCCCAGTGTGAAAGCAGCCTGAGGGGTTAATTTTATTCTCTCTCTCTCGCCGCTAAAAATAAGTTTTACTGTCAACGCCAGTGTGAAAGCAGCCTAAATGTAATTGTAATGCTGTGTATCTGCCTCCACCCTCTCTGGTTTCAGATGGTGATCTTCCCTGCACACAGTCTTTAACTGCTTGCCGACCAGCCGCCGTCATACTGCGGCAGGTCAGCACGATCCCGCGAACCGTCTTAACTGTACATCGGTCCCTTTTAAGCGGGGTAGCAGGCACACGCCCGCTGCACTGCGAGGGTGCCAGTGTGTGTGAGTGTGGGTGTACACACACATCCCTGTTCTGAGAGGCAGATCATGAGTTCCTACTAGCTAGTAACAGTGATCTTTCATTTCCTCCAGTCACTCCCATCCCCCTACAGTTAAAACACACTAGGGGACACGGTTAACCCCTTGATTGCCCCCTAGTGTTAACATCTTCCCTGCCAGTGACATTTACACAGTAAACAGTGCATTTTTATAGCACCGATCGCTGTATAATTGTCAATGGTTCCAAAAATGTGTCAAAAGTGTCTGATCTGTCCATTACTAGTAAAAAAAAAAAAATAATAAAAATGCATTTTTTCCCTATATTGTAGACGCTATAACTTTTGCTCAGACCAATCAATATAAGCTTATTGCATTTTTTAAAATTTTTTTTGTCTATACAAAAATATGTAGAATACATATCTGCCTAAACTGAGGAAAAAAATTTGCTTTTTAAAAAAAAAAAAAAATGGGGATATTTATTATAGCAAAAGTACAAAATATTGTGTGGTTTGTTTTTGTTTTTTTTTAAACTGTCGCTCCTCCTTTTGTTTATAGCTCAAAAAACAAACAAACTCAGAGATGACCAAATACCACCAAAAGAAAGTTCTGTTTGTGGGGAAAAAAGCACGTCAATTTTGTTTGGGTACAGTGTTGCATGACTGCGCAATTGTTAGCCAAATCTTCTGGGGCTGAAGTGGTTAAAGTGATTGTTGTTAAAAAAAAAAAAAAAACATGTTATACTTACCTGCTCTGTCTAATGGTTTTGCACAGAGCATCCCTGAGTCTCCTCTTCTGGGGTCCACCACTGAGGCTTCTGGCACTTCCTGACTTCAGGGTGCCCCAGTAGCAAGCTGCAAAGGCGTCCCTATAGCAAGGTGAAAAGCCTTCTGACTTTAGAACCACTCACTTCCTGACCAGGACTACATGTCCCATGAGGCATTGCTCCTTTCACATTCACAAGTTCTCGGGCACTTACTGACATGCATGGATGGTGAACTGAGCTGTATGCGTGCTGCATTGTATTTTCTGATATGTAAACAAATAATGCCTTCTGTATGCAGACCAACTAATCGGCTGGCCGATTAATCGATTATGAAAATAGTTGACAACTATTTTCATAATCGATTAGTTGTCGATTAATTGATTAGTTGTTTCGGCCCTAGAGCAATTCTATAGGGACAAGCAGGGAGCATCTTACCATGGGTGATTTCAACTAATTGCTAGTGATAATTTCCTGTCTGAAATCAAGTGCAAGTCTGTGCTAAAACTAAAATCCCTGCATCTATAGCCACCAACATTCTAACACTAACCTATCTAGCCATGTAAAGAAAAAAATCAGTATACATATCTTTCCTGCAGATGCTCCAACCCGATCTCCAGCAGCGGAAGCTCTGCTGTGAACACGTTCGACAATGGCTGTGAAATGAATGGGGAGTGACGTCACCCATGCTATGGGTTACTATGTCAACTTTGTCGGACGTGTCCTCTGCTGCTGCCTCCACAGCAAAGCCGCGGCTGACAGCTCAGCGTGGGATCAGAGCTTCCACCGCTGGAGAGCGGGTTGGATCGCCTGCAGAATAGGTATGTATACTGGTTTTTTTTTTTTTTAATTCTTTACAGGGCTAGATAGGTTGGTGTTGATTAAAAAATTCGTATGATGAGCTGTCTGCCGATTTTCGGATCATTAGTATGGTGCTTTCGACAGCCGATTTAGCTTTTTCCTCAGACAAAAGCTGGATGTGCAGACTATACAGTTTTTGTCGGATGTGAACTCAACATCCGGTTTTCGTTTCATTAGTATAGTTTTCATACAAAAAATCGTAAGAGCGAGACTACGCATGCTCAGAAACGAAAGAATACATAAAAAAACTATTCAACACATTACGTCACTTCTGACGTATTCTGTCGTACGAAAATTTTCGTAAGTATCCTCTTCACTTTCGACATGAGACTGCATGCCACAAAAAAACGTATGTTCGGTCGTCTGAAAATCTAAGCATGTGTATGAGGCTTAAGAATGTTGGTGGCTATAGATGCAGGGGATTTTAGTTTTTAGCATGGACTTCCACTTTATTATTTCCAATCCTTCTCTACTATCCAGGACATAAAAAAGTTTTCATGGGACATACATACTAAATGTGTTACACACTTAAACATTGAATAAAAAGTTGCATAAGCAGGTGTTACTGGAAACTGCATGTTAGAAGTTAGAATAATTAGGAACAGAGAGAGGTTATATCTCCAAATGTATAAGCAAGTGGAAACTTGTCCTGCAATAGTCAGGTTTGTCCCATCCCTTTCTGCTGCCTGTTCCTGAGCATCTCTTTTGGCAAGTGAAGCAAATAGTGCATCATGTACACTTGAGCTCCAAAACAAAAACAAAAAAAATATATAATTTATAATTATAATTTTATTAATATAAAATATATATATATATATAATTTTTTTTTTTTTTTTTTTTTTTTTTGTAGCAGCCTGGAAAGCATTGCACCTACCATCACAGTGGGCCCCATCTAGGACTCCTACAGACTGTCAGTGTAAGCTACAAATTCTAGATGGACCCTCTGCACACCGCTATACACCCTTTCCAGCAAGTTATGCAAATATAAAACAGGGATTTTTAGCTCACACATATTGTAATACTTGTATGAGCACAGGTATGTTTTCTCTGTTAATAATAAGTGCTCAAGTGTCGTGCAAAAAAAACTTGATGTCCCACCACTGCGCTATGGTACAAAATATATGGTGATTTAGGCCCCTTTCACACTTATACGACTTCAAAGTTGCGCAATTTTACTGCGATTTCACCGCGGTTTGGGAGCAGTACTACTTTGTACGACTTTGCCACATTTTTGGCATTAACAAATGAAAACGTACAGTAGTTGGTATGAATCATAAGGGGGAACTCCACACCAAGTTTTAAATAAAAAAAAAAAACTGGCGTGGGTTCCCCCCCAGGGCATACCAGGCCCTTAGGTCTGGTATGGATTGTAAGGGGAACCCCCTACGCCGAAAAATCGGCGTGGGGGTCCCCCCAAATTCATACCAGGCCCTTATCTGAGCACGCAGCCCGGCTGGTCAGGAATGGGGGTGGGGCCGAGCGAGCGCCCCCCCCCCTCCTGGTCCGTACCAGGCCGCATGCCCTCAACATGGGGGGGGGGGGTGGGTGCTTTGGGGCATGGGGGGTGCCCTGCGGGCCCCCCCACCCCAAAGCACCTTGTCCCCATGTTGATGAGGACAAGGGCCTCTTACCGACAACCCTGGCCGTTGGTTGTCGGGGTCTGCGGGCGGGGGGCTTATCGGAATCCGGGAGCCCCCTTTAATAAGGGGGCCCCCAGATCCCGGCCCCCCACCCTATGTGAATGAGTATGGGATACATCGTACCCCTACCCATTCACCTAGGGAAAAAAGTGTCAATAAAAAAACACACTACACAGGTTTTTAAAGTAATTTATTAGGCAGCTCCGGGGTCTTCTTCCGACTTCGGGGGTCTCTCTGGCATCTTCTCCCGGTGTCTGCATCTTCTGCCGGCTCCACCGCTATCTTCTGCTGCTTTTTTGCCAGCGGTGGCCCGGACTTCTGGATCGTCTTCTTCCTTCTTCTCTTCTAGAGATATTAACACGACGCTCTCCCCAGCTGCAATGGTCTGTGAGCTCTCTGCAACGGACTTATATAGGCGGTGACCCCGCCCCCTTATGCCGTCACAGTCCCTGGGAATGCTGGGACTGTGACGTTTTAGGGGGTGTGGTCACCGGGTGACGACCACGCCCCCTTATCACGGCACAGTCCCAGCATGCCCCAGGACAGTGACCTCAAAAGGGGGCGGGGTCACCGCCTATATAAGTCCATTGCGGAGAGCTCAGAGACCATTGCAGCTGGAGAGAGCGTCGTGTCAACATTGGAAGAAAAGAAGAAGGCAGAAGTCCGGGCCACCGCTAGCAATTGAGCTGCAGAAGATCAGGACACTGGGAGAAGACGCCAGAGAGACCCCTGAAGTCGGAAGAGGACCCCTGAAGTCGGAAGAGGACCCCCCGATGTCGGAAGAAGACCCCGGAGCTGCCTAATAAATTACTTTAAAGACCTGTGTAGTGTGTTTTTTTTTTTTTTTATTGACACTTTTTTCCTAGGTGAATGGGTAGGGGTACGATGTATCCCATACTCATTCACATAGGGTGGAGGACCGGGATCTGGGGGCCCCCTTATTAAAGGGGGCTCCCGGATTCCGATAAGCCCCCCGCCCGTAGACCCCTGACAACCAACGGCCAGGGTTGTTGGGAAGAGGCTCTTGTCCTCATCAACATGGGGACAAGGTGCTTTGGGGTGGGGGGGCCCGCAGGGTACCCCCTATGCCCCAAAGCACCCACCCCCCATGTTGAGGGCATGTGGCCTGGTACGGTCCAGGAGGGGGGGGGGCGCTCGCTCGTCCCCACCCCCATTCCTGACCGGCCGGGCTGCGTGCTCGGATAAGGGTCTGGTATGGATTTTGGGGGGGACCCCACGCCGATTTTTTTTTTTTTTTTTTGGTGTAGGGGGTTCCTAAAGGGCCTGGTATGCCCCTGGGGGGGAACCCACGCCGTTTTTTTTATTTAAAACTTGGCGCAGTGTTCCCCCTCAGAATTCATACCAGACAGCTGTCAGCACTGCCTGTCGCTCATCGCGAAAGGAAAAAAAAGTTTTCCTTTCCCGATCAGCGAGCCAGGCTTGTGCTTACAAAGTTGTACTGAAATCGTGTCTATATTATTCAGGCACGATTTGCATGCTACTTGAGGGTTTACGATTGAGGTCTATGGAGTACAACTCGCATAGAAGTTGGACCAAAGTAGTGCAGGGACTACTTTCAAGTCGGCACGACTTAAAGTCGTGCCAGTATGAATGGTAGTCATTGAAAATCATGGCGAATGATTTGTCATACGATTTTGCAGTACAAAATCGTGGGACAAGTCGTATAAGTGTGAAAGTGGCCTAAGCTGCCAACTTGAAAAGAAAAGATAATAACAAAGTATTCTAAATAAATAAAATAGTGGCGCTATAAACTAGAAATTCTAAAGTATAATATATACCATTGACCTGAAGTGCTAGTATTGAAATGTGTTGAACAAGTGAGTCAAATTATTAATGTGCTCTTCCTCTGCCAAAAAGCAATCTCCTCCACCACGCCGATCGTGATTGTGTTCCACTCTAATGGAGCCGCACTCACCAAATAAATATGCCTTGCGCTCTCATGCGTGGCATATAAGCATTATGACCATCCCTCCAGGGGGTCACTCAGATTGGATAAAACTGGATCCACAGCAGCTGGAGCTCTTTACTTTAGCAGCGCCTCTCAACAGGCAAAGATGTGTCACCATGCAAGAAAAATAATGCCTCCAATGGTGTGATGACGTTTAAAACATTTAATAAATAAACTGAATAAAACCTTCTAATATTGTACTCACATTCCTTAAGTATCAAAACAGCATATATAAGGCACTCCTTGTGATAGACCTAATGGTCACGGCGGACCCGGAATGCAGCCAGATAACTCTCACCCCTTCCCTCGCTGGATCCACAGCGCTACGAGGAAATAACAGCCGGCCACAACTAATCACAGTGCGTCATACGCTGTTGCTGGGTTGCCGTGCAGCCACGTCTCCGACATGTTTCGTCATATCGACTTCTTCACAGGATCCTGCGAAGCGCTGTGGATCCAGCGAGGGAAGGGGTGAGAGTTCTCTGGCTGCATCCCGGGTCCGCCGTGACCATTAGTGCCTATCACAAGGAGTGCCTTATATATGCTGTTTTGATACTTTAGGAATGTGAGTACAATATTAGAAGGTTTTATTCAGTTTATTTAATAAATGTTTTAAACGTTTTTCTTGCATGGTGACACTTCTTTGCCTGTTGAGAGGGGCTGCTAAAGTAAAGATCACATTAATAATGTTTTGACTCACTTGTTCAACACATTCACTTAACTTGGACTTTATGTAATAGTTTAATTGCAACACTGCACGGACTGTTTACGGTTATTTATGAAGGCTATTTATTCACAGTTTTCATTATATACTGTATTGGTGTATAACACTCACTTTTTTACCATGAAAATCGGGTGCAAATTGCGTGTGCGTGTTATACGCCAATACTTCAATTTTAGCTGCCTCGGAGGGGACAAGGAGGGGTGCCGGACAAGCGCTGTCAGATTACATACAGTGAGAATAGTGAGAATCTCCTGTTTACTTGGTGGCCTCTGTAATAGGAAGTCCTGTCTCCTGGGCCGCCATTGGACCACTGTTCTGTCTATCATAGGAGATTCTCTTTGTATGTAATCTGTCGGCGCTCATCCCGCCCCCTCCCTGTCCCCTCTAGGCTGCAGGTGGACATCAATCAGGCTGCACTGATGGCATTGGTGAGGCTGCTGCATTGAAGGCAATCGTGAGGCTGTATTGATGTGGATTGATGAGGCTGCAGATGGGCACTGACCCTTATTTTGCTCCAAAGTTCCTTATTTAAAATTTTAGTTTTTTTTCTGAAACTTCCCTCCTAAAATGAATGTGCGTGTTAACGCCTGTGCGTGTTATACGCCGATATATATAGATATATATAGATATATATATATATATATATATATATATATATTATATTATATTTATATTATATTTTTCAATACTAGCACTTCAGGTCAATGGTATATATTATACTTTTAGAATTTCTAGTTTACAGCGCCACTATTTTATTTATTTAGAATACTTTGTTATTATGTTTTCTCTGTTGTAACACAGGTCAGTGACCAGACCTAAACCTAGTATCTCCCCCCCAAGTGTAGGACTGACCATAAGAGGGATTACGTTGGTGCAGTTGGTCAGCTTAAACATGTATTGCCATATGTGTGTACTAAAAATCCCTGTTTTACATTTGCATAGTTTGCTGGAAGGGGTGTATAGCATTGTGTGCAGTGCAGAGGGTCCATCCAGAATTTGTAGTGTTATGTGGTCACACCCCTTTAGCACCTCAGCCTTTTTCAACCAAGGTGCCTTCAGGTTTCTTCATACAAGCCAACAAGGTGGATAAAGCTTGCATTTGGTTACACAAGAGGAACAAGTTTTCATAGTTTATCATATCAACTGATGATGTCTGTTAAAAAGGTTGCAAAGGAGGACTAGCGCAACTGCACAGCATCCTTGTTTGACCCTCCCCTGCCCCTCTCCATCAGCACAGGGGTCACATTCGCTGAGTGAGGCAAAGAAACTTAGGAAAAAGAGAAACATTGGAATTCTAGTCATTACCAGTGTGCAAATGTGTTTCCTATGGAAGAATAAATCATCTCTAACGTTGGATGACATCCGTTGGGTGTCCTACGTATTGCTGCATTGTGTAAAACTATTAGTTTACTTTTTTTATATTTTAGAATAAGGTGCCTCGAGATTGTGCAGCATTTTAAAGGTTGCCTTGACTAAAAAAAAAGGTTGACAAACACTTTTTAAATACATGTACAAGCTGTTGGGATTTGAGCACAGGTATATCTTTTCTCTGTCAGTGTAAGCTGCCTGCATCTTACGAGCAGGCAGTTTTTACACTGACAGGAAGAATCCATGAACTACCAGAGTGCTCAACAGCATCCTGGTAGTTCATTGAGAACTATAAGCTGACAGCTGCAAAGGTTCTTGTAGTTTTCACATTCACAGAACTCTGTGAATGAATGATGTGGCTGGGTGGGTGTTTGTGTGTGTTTTTTGTTTTGTGACATCCAACTGGGGCAGTGGATTCTGGCCAATAGAATGCATTAACCAGTTGCCGACCACCCTACAGCACATTTACTGCTACAGGGGCTGCCGCGATGCGTAGAATCACGTTAAATGTACATAGTTACATAGTAAGGTTGAATAAAGACACCAGTCCATCCAGTTCAACCTGAGTGAGTACACCCTCACATCAGTCCCTACCCTTAAGGAGCCCACAATCCAAGGTCCCCAACTCACATTCATATACTAGCGCCAATTTTTGGACAAAAGCCAATTAACCTAGCAGCATGTCTTTGGAGTGTGGGAGGAAACCGGAGAACCCGGAGGAAACCCACGCAGGCACAGGGAGAACATGCAAACTCCAGGCAGGTAGTGTCGTGGTTGGGATTTGAACCAGCGACCCTTTTTACTGCTAGGTGAGAGTGCTACCCACTACACCACTGTGCTGCCCTTCAATGATCTATTTGATCTACGCTCCCTGCACAATCCCAAGCCAGGGGCACGGTGGTGCCATGATTCATTCCAGCACCAATCAACAGGTCCAGGACAATGATTTTGTTTACTTTCTGAAAGGGGGTCATTTGGAGGAGGTTGGTCCTATCTTGGCATTTCAAGGCCTCCAAAACTGTGATAGGTAGTTACATAGTAGGTGAGGTTGATAAAAGACACAAGTTCAACCTATGTGTGTGATTATATGTCAGTATTACATTGTATATCCCTGTATGTTGTGGTCGTTCAGGTGCTTATCTAATAGTTTTCTGAAACTATCGATGCTCCCCGCTGAGACTGCCGCCTGTGGAATTGGAAGGGAATTCCACATCCTTGCCGCTCTTACATTAAAGAACCCTCTACGCAGTTTAAGGTTAAACCTCTTTTCTTCTAATTTTAATGAGTGGCCACGTATCTTATTAAACTCCCTCCCGCGAAAAAGTTTTATCCCTATTGTGTGGTCACCAGTACGATATTTTGTAAATTGAAATCATATCCCCTCTCAAGCGTCTCTTCTCCAGAGAGAATAAGTTCAGTGCTCGCAATCTTTCCTCATAACTAATATCCTCCAGACCCTTTATTAGCTTAGTTGCCATTCTTTGTACTTGCTCCATTTCCAGTTCATCCTTCCTGAGGACTGGTGCCCAGAACTGTCTTGTCAATATTCCTATCGCACACGTTCCTTGAAAGTATGGCTCATAAAATGGTGGGTGCTGTAGCGATTACCAGTTGCGTCCTAGAAACATCAAGCAAGTGTACATATTCGCTAGCACCTCATCCAAAGATTTCATTTATTGAGAAAGTGCAACTTCTCTCTGTGATGTGATTGTTCTCAATAATAGAAACCTTTGGACGGAAGTGTTGATCCAGGGTGTGCTGGCGAATATGTACACTTGCTTGGTGCCCAGAATTGGACAGCATACTCACTCCAGGTGCAGCCGGACCAGAGTCTTGTAGAGTGGGAGAATTCTCGCTTTATCTCTGGAGTTAATCCCCTTTTTAATGCATGCCAATATTCTGCTTGCTTTGTTAGCAGCAGCTTGGCATTGCATGCCATTTCTGAGCCTATCGTCTACTAGGACCCCCAGGTCCTTTTCCATCCTTGATTCCCCCAGAGGTTCTCCCCCTAGTGAGTAGATTGCATTCATATTTTTTTTTGCCACCCAAATGCATTATTTTACATTTCTCTACATTTTAAACCTCATTTGCCATGTAGTTGTCCATCCCATCAATTTGTTCAGATCTTCTTGCAGGGTTTCCACATCCTGCGGAGAAGATATTGCCCTACATATATGCCGCAAGATGTACACCGAGTCGCACCTCCAAACCGGCCGGGCATCGTACCTACTAATTTACCTAAAAACTAGATTCCTAACACTAATGCTCAACAAGACCAATACACAGGTACTCAACAAGACCAATACACAGGTACTCACGATCTACTCACAATACTCAGATACACACAACCCTCACGATACTCAGGTACTCACAACCCTCACAACACTCAGGTACTCCACAATACACATGTCCCCACTAGACAGTCAGGTTTTCTTATCGTACATCATGGGACACAGAGCCATAGTAGTTACTATGTGGGTTATAGGCCACCTTCAGGTGATGGACACTGGCACGTCCTAAGACAAAAAGTGCACTCTCTATATAACCTCTCCCACTACTGGGAGTACATCAGTTTTTTTCGCCAGTGTCTAAGGTGTTGGTCACGAGTAAAGATGTGCTGTGCTGTGCAGCAGGATCCATTCAAAGTGTCTTTTTGGCCAAATTGAATGTTACCCAGGCCTCGTATCCGAAGAAACGAGGTCTTGCCTGTAACACTTCTCTTTTTAGAGAGCTGGACCCCGGGATCCAGTACTTTTTTGGTATTGAGGCAATAAAGTTTTACTGGCGGTGGTGCTAATACAGGTCCAGGATTGTGGGTTTCCCCGAGGATCCCCAGCTCCTGAAGCTTTAATGGAACCCACCGTGAAGGGTGAAGATTGGGTCTGTTGGTTTACCACAGAAAACCCTACGGCGGGAAAGCTAAGTGAAGTTTAAGAAATTTTCAAAATTTTATTATGAATGTCTCCTTTAATTTTGTAAATGTTGTCATGCCTTTGTGTCACCATTGGGAGCTGTATAGAGCACTTGCCGTCTCATGCTTCTCAGAGAGCTCACAATGTGTCCAGGAAACAGCAGTTTTTTCTTCCTCCGGCAGTAGACCTCCGGTAAGTCTGGGGTTTTTTTTCCTCCCCACCAGATGCCTTCCTGTGCTGTTTTTTTCTTCCCCTCTTCTCTGGGAAGGAGCACTTAAAAAAAAAAAAAAAAAAAAAGGGGGGGGGGCGCAAGAACGGCACACCGATTGGCAGCTTCCAGGTCCCCCCTTTGCCATGTCTTCCCCTCTCTATGTGATCCCATAGGATCGGAGCCCACGCTCGCGCTGTAAAAGCTCTTTTTTGAAGAAAAGAGTAAGGGCCGTAGATGGGGGCAGGGCTTAGCGCGGCGTTGGCATCCTCCAACGTCCAGCGCGGGAAGGGGTGTTTTAAAAGGCACCATTGTTGCTGTTGCAAGCTGCATAGGGACACAAGAGCAAAGGTGGCATGTAAGAGGTTTTGGTGACGCAGGCATTCCTTTTTGACACATTTACTACTGCATCAGGCTGAGCGTTAATAGCAGCAGCAGAGCTGGACTATTGCTCAAGCGGTGGATGCATTCCTTCTGGTAGTACCTCTGCTTTGTGCATCAGGCTATGGTCGGAAGGGGGGTTAAAAACACCTCAAAAAAGGGCTCTAGAAAGACTATAGTCACACAGGAGCCTAGAACCATCTCAAAAAAGATGGCATCCTCCCCTTAGAGTAATATGGCTGGTCGGAGTGAGCCATCAGGAGGGGCAAGTGTTGCAGCTGCTCTTAACACTGCAGCCCCTGTGTATATTACTAAGGAGGTTTTTTCTTCAACCATTTTAAGTTTGGTGCAAAAACTTGATACTTTAATCGCATCCCAGAGTGGGACTAAGCGTAGCAGGTCCCTGTCCATTGCTCAGGACCCTCATGCTGAGGAACAAGGGGCGAGCGATGACTAATTTCTCTCAAGGGACCAGGAAGAGGCTAATGTCTGCTCTTCTAAAGAACCTAATACGGAAGGATCAGAAAAGGTTGTTGGTACAGTCTCTCACTGAATTGGTCTGCTCCACATTTTTACTGCCAATAACGCATTCAGTCGATGAGCCCACTTCTGGTTTGGGTTCACTAAAGCCTCCCCAATCTGTTCATGCTTTTCCTATCGATTCATGGCTAAAAAAGCTTATGTATTCTGAGTGGGAGCACCCAGATAAACAGTTTTTTCCTCCGAAAAAGTTTTCAATACTTTATCCTATGGAGGAAGAGTTCTATAAGAAGAAATGGGGAGTTCCAGCAATTGACGCTGCTATATCCTCTGTGAACAAAAACCTGACTTGTCCAGTAGATATAGCCGATAACGGATAAGAAGTTGGAATTCCTTTTTAAAAACTATACTTCGCTTGCAGGTTCAGTCGTTCAGCCTGCGCTGGCAGAGATCGGTGTATCTCAGTCCTTAAAAGACCAGTTTGTAGAGGTGCTCAAGGTTATTCTTGATCAGCAGGCCCAGGATTTGGCCGGGATATCAGAAGCGTTGTGTTTTACAGTAGACGCTATGAAAGATTCTATTCTCCAGGCCTCACGGCTCATGCTAGGGCTGGTACATGTGCATAGAATCCTATGGCTGAAAAATTGGTCAGCCGAAGTGCCATGCAAAAAGCTCTTGGCCAGTTTCCCATTTCATGGTGAACGGTTATTTGGAGATGATCTGGATAACTATATCCAAAGAATTTCTAATGGGAAAAGTTCCCTTTTACTGGTTAAGAAGTTTAAGCATTTTTTTTTTTTTTTTTTTTTAAACTTGCTTCTTCTCCAGTGCCGGGGGCATCAACCTCCAGGCAGTCACAACGGCCTCCACCGTCAGGTTCAAGAGTTAAACCTCAGGGTCAGTCCCAGGGCCAAAAGAGGACCTGGGGGAGGAAACCCACAAAACAAAATACTAAAGCCTCCTTATTAAGGGGAGCCCCCGCTCGCTCGAGTGGGGGGAAGGCTTCTACAGTTTTCAAGGGTCTGGCAGGAACAATGTCAAGACAGATGGGTAGCTTCCTCAATTTCTCTAGGTTACAAACTAGAGTTCCGAGAGTTCTCGTCTCCTCGTTTTCTCGTCTCCTCGTTTTCTCAGATCAAACGTTCCCAGAGATCCAGTGAAAGAGAAGTCTCTCTTTCTAGCTTTGGTTCATCTCTTGTCTCAAAGAGTGATATCTGTGGTCCCCTTGGAAGAGCAGCTTTCGAATATCCTTTCCTTTCGCATGGAGTCAATCCGATCAGTAGTCTCCATCCTACAAGGGGGAAAATTTCTGGCGTCAACCGACATTAAGGATGCTTATCTCCATGTGCCAATTTTCCCCGCTCACCAGAAATTTCTACGCTTCGAGGTAGAAAATCTTCATTTTCAGTTTGTAGCTCTGCCTTTCGGTCTAGCTACTGCACCTTTTGAGTGTTTACAAAGGTCCTGGCTCCTTCTTTAGCCAGGTTAAGGGCTCAAGGTATAACGATACTAGCCTACTTAGACGATCTACTCTTGATAGATCAGTCGGTAGCCTGCTTAAACCAAAGTTTGGTCACCGCAGTCAGCTACCTGGAATACCTAGGTTGGATTCTCAACCTAGAGAAATCCTCCTTAAAACCATCAAGGAGATTGTAGTACTTGGGGCTGATCATAGATACAGTTCAGAAGAAGGCGTTTTTGCCCCAGGAAAGGATCGGTTCCACTAAAGGAACTGATTCAGTTGGTCAAAACAAAGAATCCTTCTATTCGACTTTGCATGAAGTTATTGGGAAAGATAGTGGCTTCTTTCGAGGCCGTTCCTTAAGCACAGTTTCATTCAAAACTGCTGCAAAACCGTATCCTGTCAACTTGGAACAAGAAGGTCCAAGCTCTGGACCTCCCAATGCGTTTATCCCCCGAAGTGCATCAGAGCCTAAATTGGTGGTTGATATCCAGGAATCTTCAAAAAGAAAAATCCTTTCTACCAGTCACATGGAAGGTGGATACAACAGATGTCAGCCTTCTGGGCTGGGGAGCAGTCCTGGAAGAAGCGTCCAAGGGAAATGGTCCAAATCAGAGAGGACCTTGCCCATCAATATTCTAGAGATTCGAGCGGTACGCCTGGCCCTAGAGGCCTGGACGCTCAGGCTACGGAATTGTCCTGTCGGGATCCAATCCGACAATGCCACAGCAGTGGCCTATATCAATCACCAAGGGGGCACGAGAAGTCATGCGGCCCAGAGAGAGGTGAATCTTATTCTATCTTGGGCAGAAAACATTCCTTGCTTATCAGCAATTTTCATTCCAGGAATAGAGAATTGGCAGGCGGACTACTTGAGTTGCCAACAATTGTTCCCTGGAGAATGGTCCCTTCACCCCGACATCTTTCTGTCAATATGTCAAAGATAGGGACTTCCGGACGTCGATCTCTTCTTTTTTTTTTTTTTTTTTTTTTTAAATTCCTTTATTTTATTATAAAGAAGGCATGGATACATAGTCCAGTATAAAACAGGTCATACATCTTCATACATTATCACTGCCTCCCAAAAGGGTCTCAGGACCGGACACGACCAAAAGACATGCAGCATATTCCCCACCTCTGTGCCACACCTCCAACTTCTATCCGACAGCGTAGGGTTCATTTTGTGCAAGATATATGGGACTCTATACCACCTGGTCAGGATTTTGTATCCCGATTCTTGATAATGGCTCGCAATCGAGGACTTGTGAGCCAAAGCCAAGATCTTCTCCCTTTTGTTGTGTGGTAAACTGAGTCTCTAGGTCTCTTTCTCACTTCAATAAAAACTCAGGCGTCTTGTCCTCCCCCTGGGTAGTGAGGAGGCTATATAGAAATGAGAGTGCGTGTCTTATCGGTTCCCCCGATTTACACAGAGATTCCAGAGGAGTGTGACCCCGTGGGACATAGGGAGCCTTCTGAAGAGTCTGCAGAAAGTGTCTAAGCTGGATGGTACTGAGGCTGTCTAACGGAGGTTCTGTGAGTCTAGAGATGGTGGAAGAAGATGGAAGCTCCCCCTGAGGCCAAACCTCACCCAGGGACTGTTTCTCATAAGTAATTGTCTCAATCTATGACTTGTAAGTCCGGGAGCAAAATCTGGGTTACCTATGATAGGTGTCAAGGGGGAAGGTAACGGTGATATGTCCGTATTACGGAATATTTTCCTCGCTACCTAAAGGGTAGCTCCTATTAGCGGGTGAGTTTTCTGGTCTTCTGGAAGTGGGGACAAGAGCCACGGGGATGGGAGCAAGGGGATGGAGGAGTCCTCAATTTCCATTCCCACCCATTGTTTTGAGTCCTTGTTGCAATGCCAATCAACAATCCTGGCAAGATGTACAGCTCGGTAATACCGGGAGATGTCTGGGAAACCAATACCCCCCCTCTCCTTGGGTCTGGACAGTGTTTGCATGTTTATTCTGGGGGATTTATGAGACCAGATAAACTCCCTCACAATGGACTGTATTTGCTTAAAGAAGGTCATTGGTAACTTTATCGGTAGTGTTTGAAGTATATATAAAACCCGGGGTAGGGCCGTCATTTTCAGGGCATTGCATCGCCCAAACCAGGTCAAAGTGAGTTTGTGCCAAGTCTGAAGGTCTATTTTAAGTCTCTGGAGTAAGGGTTGGAAGTTACATGTGTACAGGTGTGCCAAGTCTGGAGTGATGTCCACCCCCAGGTAGCGGATAGATTTCTGCGTCCATCGAAACGGGAAGGATTTGCTCATATTTACTGCTTCCGTGGCTGGTATTGTGATATTCAACACTGCGGATTTGGCACAGTTGACCTTGAAATTTGAAACTTCGCCATACAACCGTAGAGCTGCCAGGATGTTAGGTAATGAGATTCGTGGATTGGAGAGGAAGAAAATCAGATCGTCGGCGAAGGCCGCGATTTTGTGATGTCCAGAGGACTTCGTGATCCCAGTTTATATTGGGGTTCCTACGAACACTACACAGGAACGGCTCAAGAGTCAAAATAAAAACCAGTGGAGACAGGGGACACCCTTGTCTCGTCCCGTTAGAAATGTCAAAAAAGTCCGACCGCCACTCATTGACCCTTACCGCCGCCAAGGGAGCCGAGTAGAGAGACGATATCCAGCCTCTCATGTTTGGGCCGACACCAATATGTTCCAGAGTGGCCCGCATAAAATGCCAGGCCACCCTGTCAAAAGCCTTTTCTGCATCTGTAGAAAGTAGCAGAAAAGGCTTCTTGATGGACCGCGCTTCGTGAATAAGGTTGAGGACTCTTATGGTATTGTCCCTCGTCTCCCTCAGCGGCACGAACCCTGCCTGGTCAAAGTGGATCAAATGAGGGATATGTGGCAGTATTCTGTTAGCCAGAATTTTGGAGAACAATTTAAGATCCACATTTAGTAGAGCAATCGGGCGGTAATTACTACAGTGGCTAGAGTCTTTCCCCTCTTTTGGGATCAAAGAAATAAATGCCCGTAAGGAGTCTAACATATTGATGCCACCTTCTTTTAATGCGTTGTAGGCTTTCAGAAAGTGTGTCGATAAGTTAGACCCAAAGGTCTGGTAGTAGGTCAGGGTGAAGCCATCCGGCCCGGGTGCCTTCCTGGGCTTCGTTTGAGCCAGGGATAGTGAGAGTTCTTCAGGGGTGATGTCCGCCCCAAAGGAGTCTCCTACATCAGCTGGCAAAGTAGGCATACCCGAAGACCTGATGTATTCACCCGCTGCCACCTCCCTCTCTGTCAAAAGCCCAGCAGGTTCCCCCTTGTGTAAGTTATATAATTGTTGATAGTATGCAGCGAATTCATTAGCTATATCCCTGGAAGTGTGGACTGTAGATCCCTGTGAGGTCACTATAGAGGGAATGTAGGTGCGTTGTCTCGGGCCACGAAGTAGTCTGGCCAGCATGGTACCTGGCTTGTTAGAGAATTCAAACATGGACCTTCTAGCCCAGGCCAGATTTTGTACTGTTTTATGGTACAAGAGGTCTTTCAATTCACCCCTGGCCTTCAATAAAGCCTTGAGGTGTGTTTCCGCTAAAGACTTCTTGTGAAGTAGCTCTAGAGTCCGCACCTGGGAGATCAAGAGGTCAATCTGTTTAGTCCTTTCTCTTTTTTTCGCTGCCCCAATCCTAATTAATTCCCCTCTTATTACACATTTATGGGCCTCCCAAACTGTCATTGGGGACAGCGAGGTATCTAAGTTTTCTGAGAAGTAATTGGTCAGTGTCCTGCTTATCTCCTCATGTACCTCGGGGATTTGTAGTAGTGACTCGTTTAGTTTCCAAGTTGGAGGGGACCTGAGTTCTGTATCCCAGCAAAGGGTCACATGCGTGGGGGCATAGTCAGAGAGGGAAATGTAGTCAATCTGGGATGCGGTGACATACGGAAGATCTTTATGTTGGATCTGAAAGAAATCTATCCTGGAGTATGTACCATGCACCACAGAAAAATAGGTGAAATCCCTCTCCCCCGGGTGCATGATCCTCCAGGGGTCGACCAACTGTAGATTGGTCAATTCTACTTTTGAGTTTTTTAAGGTATGAAAAAGACAAATGAGATGCCCCTCTCGATACATCTAATAATGGTTCTGGAGCAAAATTGAAATCTCCGCCCATCAAGAACAAACCCTCCCGGAAATCCAAGATTAAGGGAATGAGGGATCGCAAAAAAAGACAGGTGGTCAGAATTAGGGAAATAGACGTTTACTAGGGTCACTGTGGTATTTCTGATTTTGCCTTTTAGGAGCAAGAATCGGCCAAGTGGGTCAGCTCTCTCTTCTAATAGCGTCCACGGCAGTGATCTGGCTATCAATATGCTGACCCCCTTTGATTTCGATAGAGGGGAGGGAGCATGGTATACATTGGGGAAGTCCCTATTACGGAGTCTGGGGACTGCCGACTCTTTGAAATGCGTTTCCTGAATGAGCGCCACCTGTGTGTGCGTTTTTTTTTAGGTCTGAAAGCAGTCTGGAGCGCTTTTCCGGTGTAGCTAGGCCTCTGACATTGAGGGAGGTAAATTTTATCTCCCCTCTAGAGTGTGAACCCGGAGGCCTTCCCAGAGGGGCCATGTCGCGCACTAATATCAAATCGGGGGAGGGTAAAAATAAAACGGAGAGGTATAGGGAAGGGATAAAAAGGGGGGGGGGGGTTAATGAAAGGAAAAAGAAGGGGGGTGGAAAGATGGGGTAGAGAAGAAAAGGAAGACTAGATATAAAGGGAAGGACAGAGCGCAGGAGAAAGGGAGGAAATGAAGTTGAAAAAGGATGAAGAAAAATACTAGGAAGGATAAATTAATTATCCAACTGTTGCTATACTAAGCCTTGCGCAAATATGCGCTTCCTATTAGTGGGTGTGGAAGACTAGACTCTGCGACACAACGGGAGACGTGTCGTCAGAGAACCGGCATGATGAGGAATACCTGACTATTACCGTTATAAACAGAAGACGATATAAAAAATCCATAAACAACTTGATTCTATGCCATAGAATCTTCAGATTGTGTGTATGCATCCACCTACAATGAAATGAATGTCAGCTAAGAGATCTGTGTGTACCAACATTCCTAATACAGTATAAGTATTGCAACTATCACTCTTGACAAGGAGCAAGAGGGTAAAAAAAAACTAAACACGACTCCGTGCCTTTTTGAATTAGGGCCCCCCCTACCCCTCCACCTCATGTCCCACATAAAAAAGGAAAAAAAGAAAAATAACAAAGGGTATCAAAACTGCCCTTAATAAAACTGTGGAACAATGAGGTGGAGGTGCGACGAGACTCCCCCGCAACATTTAAATCATAACACCTATCCAAGGCACTTCATCCTTTCACGAAGGAGCAAAAAGTCCCCCCAGCATACATATAATATACCCCTGAAGCACTTTGTGTCCTACTCATAAAACTCAGAGGGTTTTTTTGTGCGGTCAAAAAAGGATATCTGTGTGGTCTAGGATTCTGAGGACCACAGGAGTCCCCTTCTTGCTTCTCAGTAAGTAGCCTTCTGTGTCAGTGTGATCAATTAAGACTCCGGCGAGGTAGGATTGTCTCTAGGAGTTGTCCTGGATCTTGAGCGCCATTGTCGTCTGCTGGTTCGTTGGGGTCTTGGTGATATAGATCGCGAGCTGTTGAAGGTGATCGGGATGTCCAACCAGTTGGGTATCGAGAGCCCAGGAATCGCCAGGAACCTGAACAAGTCCGGAAGTTGGTCTGGCCAACGCAGCACAAAAGAGTTGTTCCCTTTCAGTACGATCAAGTGGAAGGGGTGACCCCATCTGTAGGTGGCACCTGCCATTCTGATTGCTTCTAGCAATGGTCGTATTTGGTCTCTCATACGCAGGGTAAGCCGCGATAGATCAGGGAAAAGTTGCACCGACGCCCCATCAAAGTCCAGGGGGCCCTGGGACCATGCCCTTCTCAGAATTTCTTCCTTAATTGTGTAATAGTGGACTCTCGCCAATATGTCTCTCGGTGCGAGGTCATCTCCTCCCCTAGGACCCTGCACGCGGTGCATGCAGTCCAGTTCTAATTCTGCGGTAGGGGGCTTGTCCAGTAATCGATTGAATATGGCCACAATCGTTGCTCTGAGATCACCTCCTGAAGTGGCTTCAGGCAGGCCGCGCACTCTGATGTTGTTTCTCCTGTTGCGATTTTCGCCATCATCTATTGAAAGTTGCATCAGGATCAGGCGCCTTTTATAATCTACATGAGCCTTTTCCATGTCTGACATTCTTGACTCCAGCAGAGAAGTAGATGTTTCTACCTCTGATACTCTGGAGTCTACAGTATCTATTCTCTGCTTTAGATCATGAATCTCTTTAGACAAGGTATTCACAATAGTAGCTGCAGATTCAGTGATGTCCTGTTTAGTGGGGAGGAGGGCGATTTATCCCTTTCCAGCATTCAGGGAATGATTGCTCCTGGGTGTTAGCAGATTGTATGGATGAGCAGCTAACAGCCCCTGGGATTTCTGGGGACAGGATCGGGGAGTCCGGTCTGTTAGGAAGAGACCCATTACCTTGTGGGGCATTACAGAGCCCCTTGCCTATCTTCTTGAGCGATGCTGTGCCTGCATTGCCAGTGCGTGGCGGCGCCATCTTGGACTCCGGGGCCTGTGACGGAGTTGCCGAATTCCTTAGAAAATAGGCAGCAATATCCGCGGTTCTGTTAGCTGCGGGTGATCCCGGAGGTCTGTCCGTCATGGACATGTAGTTTTAAAGCCGGTACGTGCGCTAGGTCCGGTTCTCAGCCTAAACGAGGCATGGAGCTCCCAGGAAAAGCAGCCTCACAGCGCCATTGCCAAGCCACACCCCCGACGTCGATCTCTTTGCGTCCAGGTTCAACAACAAGATCGACAACTTTGTGTCAAGGACAAGGGATCCGTTGGCATACGGAACAGATGCCTTGGTTTTTTCATGGGATCAGTTTTCACTGATCTATGCGTTCCCACCTATTCTGCTGCTTCTGCGCCTTCTTCGCAGGATCAAGCAAGAAGGGAAGGAGGTGATTCTTGTGACCCAGGAGATCTTGGTTTTCCGAGATCATAAAGATGGACCCTACCACTGTGGCCAGACCTTCTCTCGCAAGGTCCGGTATTCCATCCTACCTTACAAATGCTAAATTTAACGGTTTGGCTTTTGAGACCCAAATTCTGAAAGACCGTGGCTGGTCGGCTTCAGTAGTTTCTACTTTGGTTAATGCTAGGAAGCCGGCCTCCAGAGTCATATACTATAGAGTCTGGAAGGCATATGTCTCCTGGGGTGAATCCAGGGGTTGGCACCCCAGGAAATATGTCATAGGTAGGATCCTTGAATTCCTACAGATGGGATTAGAAATGAAGCTGGCCTTGAGTACTATCAAAGGCCAGGTGTCGGCCTTATTGGTGTTTTTTTTCAATGACCACTTGCTTCACACTCTCTGGTTCCTAACTTTATTCAGGGAATAACACAGATTAATCCTCCAGTTAGCTCACCCCTGAACCCTTGGGACTTAAATTTAGTCCTGTCGACATACAAAAGCAGCCTTTTGAGCCAATATGAGATATTCCCTTAGTCCTCTTGACGAGGAAAATAATTTTCTTGGTTGCCATATCTTCTGCAAGAAGAGTATCAGAGTTGGCTGCTCTTTCTTGTAAAGAGCCATATTTGATTATTCATAAGGATAAGGTTGTATTGCAACCTCATCCTAAATTCCTACCGAAGGTAGTGTCAGGTTTTCATTTAAACCGGGATATTGTTCTGCCTTCATTTTTTCCAGAACCTCATTCTGTGGAAGAGAGGTCACTACATTCTCTTGATGTGGTAAGAGCGATCAAGGTCTATTTGAAAGTGACCGCTCACATAGTTTGCTAAAAAAACACCTGAAGGGCTCCAAGATGGTGAGAAATAAGATTCTTTGGTCTGATGAGACCAAGATAGAACTTTTTGGGCTTAATTCTAAGCGGTATGTGTGGAGAAAACCAGGCACTGCTCATCACCTGTCCAATACAGTCCCAACAGTGAAGCATGGTGGTGGCAGCATCATGCTGTGGGGGTGTTTTTCAGCTGCAGGGACAGGACGACTGGTTGCAATTGAGGGAAAGATGAATGCGGCCAAGTACAGGGATATCCTGGACAAAAACCTTCTCCAGAGTGCTCAGGACCTCAGACTGGGCCGAAGGATTATCTTCCAACAAGACAATGACCCTAAGCACACAGCTAAAATAACAAAGGAGTGGCTTCACAACAACTCCGTAACTGTTCTTGAATGGCCCAGCCAGAGCCCTGACTTAAACCCAATTGAGCATCTCTGGAGAGACCTAAAAATGGCTGTCCACCAACATTTACCATCCAACCTGACAGAACTGAGGAGGATCTGCAAGGAGGAATGGCAGAAGATCCCCAAATCCAGGTGTGAAAAACTTGTTGCATCTTTCCCAAAAAGACACATGGCTGTATTAGATCAAAAGGGTGCCTCTACTAAATACCGAGCAAAGGGTCTGAATACTTAGGACCATGTGATATTTCAGTTTTTCTTTTTAAAAAATCTGCAAAAAATGTAAACAATTCTGTGTTTTTCTGTCAATATGGGGTGCTGTATGTACATTAATGAGGAAAAAAATGAACTCAAACGATTTTAGCAAACGGCTGCAATATAACAAAGAGTGAAAACTTTAAGGGGTCTGAATACTTTCTGTCCCCACTGTATGTAGGGAGTGCACTTTTTGTCTTAGGGCATGCCAGTGTCCATCACCTGAAGGTAGCCTATAACCCACATAGTAACTACTATGGCTCTGTGTCCCATGATGTATTTCAAAGAAAAGGATTTTACAGGTAAGCTGTTATGAAAATCTTTTTTTTTTTTTTTATTGTTCAGCTCCTGCTCAAACCGTTCAGCTCCTGCTCAAACGCCCTTGCGATCTGACACTTGTAGTGTAGTGAGCAAGTGAAATTAGCAATTTACTGAAGGCTATGATTGGTTTCCGGGGTCTTGTACACGGCTAGGCTCTCAAAGTCTCACATGTGGTAGCCCCATACTCTCAAGAAGCAGCAGAATGTATTTTGGGTTGTAATTCCACATATACCCATGCAACACGTGAGCAATAAATCATTTAAGTGACAACTTTGTGTAAAAAATAAATAAATAAATAAAAAATACATAAAAACATTTTTTGTAATTTTTCCAAAACTTGTGACAAAAATAAAATATTCCATGGGCTCAACATGCCTCTCAGCAAATTCTTTGGGGTGTCTACTTTCCAAAAAGGGTTAATTTGGTGGGAGGGTTCTTTGTTTATTTTATTTATTTCAGGTACTTATATAGCGCCGTCAATTTACGCAGTGCTTTACATTGTACATTCACATCAGTCCCTACCCTCAAGGAGCTTACAATCTAAGGTCCCTAACTCACATTCATACATGCTAGGGACAATTTAGACAGGATCCAATTAACCTACCAGCATGTCTTTAGAGTGTGGGAGGAAACTGGAGTACCCGGAGGAAACCCACAGAGGCACAGAGAGAACATGCAAACTCCAGGCAGGTAGTGTCGTGGTTGGGATTCGAACCAGCGACCCTTCTTACTGCTAGGCGAAAGTACTACCCACTGCACCACTGTGCCACCCGTTGTACTGCCCTGGCAATTTAGCACCTCAAGAAATGTAATAGGAAGTTAAAGTAAAGCTGTGTAAATTCCAGTATATATACCAAAGTTTGTAGACGCTATAACTTTTACAAATATCACAGAACAGTGTAAATTTCGGCCTATAGTACACCACTCAGCGCCACAGAACCTCTAACCACATTAATCCAGATCCTTCAGCAGATAAAAGGACATACAAAGAGCTATCTACCTGACCCTCTGAAATAAAGTTATAAAAACCAAGGGTAAGGAGAAAAAGAAAAGCAGCTGTTTAAAAAAGCAAATCAATATAAATAAACAGTATATAAGACATACATATGATAATAGATGGTCATATACTAAAACAGCGCTAGGTTGAACATAAACAGAAGTGTGGCCAACTACACACATAAAAAGTCCATAAGACTAGAGCAGTATCAGTTGTGATTCAGAGAGTGTTCGAGTAGATCCTAGAGCATGTCACAGCGTGCACCTTCCACCGAACATTCCAACTCCACCATATGTGAACAAACTCCCCTTCGGGGGTCAAACTCATCAGAACTTTAAAAATCAAAGCATCCAATTTTAAGAGATATTCTGGACCACCTCAATACAGCACTTCTCTGGGCAATAGGGAGATGCAGGGGCTCCAAACCATTCAAAAAACGAGATAAGGCATATATAGCGTAATTCCGTTTTATTAATGATAAACACCATAAACACCTCCCCAATGCTAACAACGTACCAGATTGTAATAAAAACAGAGCAGATTAAATTAATATGCACCGCACTGTGGCCGTTTGGAACCGGTCTCCGCAATAGACAGAGCGGTGATAACTTCCTTGTTCCGGGTCCGACCTCGATGGAGCGCAAACGTCACTTCCTGCGTCGTGTAAGCCACGCTCTGACGCGTTTCGTCATATCCTGACTTCGACAGAGGGCGTGGCTACACGACTAAACGTACGGGCTTAAATTCTCGCGTCTCTTACCTCCGCATCCAATCACAGCCTCAGGGGGTTGACAGGTGCACGTCAACCTCACCAAGGAAACAGCGAAAGTATTCAACAGGAGGGGGAGAGGGACAAAAAGCCTCATATTGCACTTCATACCATACGATTACCATAACAACAGTAAACAATAAAGAGTCTTATAACGGCTGCAGACCCGCATTCAAAACAAACTATCTTTAACATACTCATGTCTGCAGATTCTATTTTAACCCATTACAGGCGATAATATGCCAGCATGATATTATATAATAAAACATACATGCTCTATTTATCATATTACGATCATTACATGTAAGAGATGAGCTAAACATTGTAGTCTAAAAACAGCTTATTACAAGTAGTCATAAAACCTCTACAGTAAAAAAGATAAAAAAGATAAAATTACTCAGAGAAAGTGCCACTCACAGAGAGTCAAAGTTATGTATATAAAACTATATAAAATAGCATATATAAGAGAATTAGTATATCAAAAACTCAAATAAATATGAAAAAACAAATATTAGAATTAATGTCTAGAAAGAAGTAATAAATCCACAAGCCCCTGACATGGCCCTAATCACAGACCCATTCTTACTCAATAGTCACTTATAAAACAATTAATGTCCAAATCGACATTTAACCCCTTTGGCGCTAAAGTGTCTGCCAAGAATATCCACTGGGTCTCCCTCTTGGATAGATCTCTAACCAGATTGGAGCCCCTCCACTTGGGCTTAAGGTGGTCTATGCCCCAAAATTTTAAACCTGAGGGGTCCCGATTATGTTTCAATTTAAAATGGAGCGAGACATTATGGTCTTTAAAACCCAATTTTATATTCGCTATATGTTCTGCAATTCTAATTTTTAGCAGTCTCTTTGTTCGTCCTATATACATAAGACCACATGGACATTGCAGAGCATATACCACATGGGAGGTGTTACACGTGATGAATTCCTTGATATCAAATTCTCTATTGTTAGAGGTCGATATAAACCTATCTAGGGCCCTCAATGGCCTGTTCACTTCTTTGCAGGCTTTACATTTCCTGCAACTGAAGAACCCATCTCTCTCCCAAAAAGTAGGGGGCCTCGCAGGAGGGTCCAGTATTTTTTTCACTATTTTATCAGAGAAGCTTAATGCCTTTCTATAAATAAAACCTGGTTTGGGAGGTAACACTGAATGTAGTATTTTGTCCATCAATAGGACATGCCAATGGGTAGCAAAGATATTTTCCACCTCTCTATATTGAGAGTGGAAGCCTGAAATGAAGCTCCGCTCCTGGGCATCATTGTTTCGAGAGGGCCGAGATTCCTCCAAAAACGACTCTCTCGGTACCAGAGCCACCTCTTGAATCGTAGCATCCAGGGTCTTTTCTAGATACCCTTTTTCAATAAATCTCTTCTTAATAATCTGAGCCTGTAACAGAAAGTCAGTCTCATTTGAGCAATTTCTTCTTACTCTAGCTATCTGGCCCTTGGGAATGTTCTTGAGCCACATAGGGTTCCACTGTTAGTGGGCAAGTAACTATTAGAATCGGTGGGCTTGAAGTATACCTTAGTCCCCAAACTGTTTCCTTGTCTGAAAATAGTGATATCCAAAAAATGAATATCACTCTGGCTATATTCACTAGTCAGTTTGATACTTTTCGTATTCAAATTAAGTTCACTAAGAAATCCCTGTAGAGAGTCCATGGATCCCTCCCAGATAAAAAACAGGTCATCTATGTATCTTCTATATACTAGGAGCTGCGGACGAGCAACTGAAAAGACGATCTTGTCCTCCCACTCTCCCATAAACAGGTTTGCTATACTGGGGGCAAATTTTGCCCCCATAGCAACACCTCTACATTGGGAATAAAACTGGCTATTGTACCAAAAGAAATTATGGCTCAGACAAAAATCTAGGGCGTTTCGTATAAACATTTTTTGGTTGTGCGGAAGATCATCTCTCTGGCAAATCGCCCAATTCAGAGCCAGGAGGGCATCATCATGTTGAATAATTGAATAAAGAGATGCCACATCCGCTGTTACCAGATAAAGTTCCTGCCTGTCTGTTAAATCAATCTGCTGCAAAATCTGTAACAGACTTTTTGTATCCCTCAGGTATGCCCTAGTCCGTTTGACACTCTCTTGCAGGAAACGGTCCAGATACTGGCCCATTCGGGATGTAATTGACCCAATCCCATTAACGATCGGCCTCCCAGGGGGATTCTGTGTGTCTTTATGAATCTTTGGAAGGGTGTAGATTGTGGGTATTCTACTGGCACTTGGTACGAGATATCTCTTCTCTCGATTTGACAGCACGCCCATTGAGTATCCCATGTCAACCAGACACTTCAAATCCTTGGTATATTGTACAGTGGGATCTTTCTCTAATCTCACATAGGTGCTTTCATCACTCAACATTTCCATCAATTGGTCATGGTAGAATTCTTTGTTTAAAATCACAACCCCTCCCCCCTTGTCCGCGGGTCTAATAACTACATGCTTCCTTTCTTCCAACATAGTTATACCATCTAAAATGTGGTGCGGGTTAACATTCTTTTTGGGGACTAAATGCTCCAAATCCCGTATAACTAGCCCCTTGAACACCTCAATTTGCTGATTTGCTCCATTAACAGGGTTAAACAGTGACTTGTTCCTCAGTCCACTATCTATAGGAGCCGAGGCCATCGCACTAACAGGTTGGGAATTTTTATTTAGGAAATACTTTTTCATATTGACCTTTCTAATGTATTTGTGTATGTCAATAAAAACATCAAATTTATTGATCGGCCTTTTCAGGCCACACTTCAAGCCCAGATGAAGAATATTGGTTTCCTTATGAGTCAAGGTAACATTACTCAGATTAAAGATACCCCCTACTCCTGTTCTCTCCTTTTTTTGGACCCTTTTACGCAAACAATCAATATAGGCTTATTGGGATATTATTTTTTTTTTTTTTTACCAAAGATATGTAGCTGAATACATTTTGGTCTAAATTTATGACATTTGATTTCATTGGATATTTTTTTATAACAAAAAGTAGGAAATATTGGGTTTTTTTTCATTTATATTGCAAAAAATAAAAACCCCAGTGGCGATCAAATACCATCAAAAGAAAGCTCTATTTGTGGGTGAAAAAAAGGACACATTTTGTTTGTGTACAGTATTGCATGACTGTGCAATTGTCAGTTAAATTAGTGCAGTACTAAATAGCAAAAAATGCTCTGGTCAGGAAGGGGGTAAAATGTTCTGGAGGTCAAGTGGTTAACGCCAAATGCATGAACACACATAAATGCAGCTTTTGCCACTTTTTTTTCTGCTGCATTTCCGCCAGGAGAAAAGGCACCTAAAATCATACATTGTGAATTTGGCCTAAAGGAAACATTTAGTGCCGATTCACATAGGGGCAACACGACTTCAGCGTGACTTTGCAAGGCGACTTCAACATCATCAGAGCTAATCAGCTCTTGTGGCATACAGTACCTGCCCACGGGAATGTGTTTCCAGCGCGATTCCATAGCACTGGTTCTCGGTGACAGGGTACTGTACATCTGGCGCGCGCTGCAATAGGAAAAACACATTTTCCTATTGCAGCGAGCGCTAGAGGGAATTCCCCTCCAGGAACATACCAGGCTCTTAGGTCTGGTATGGACGTTAGGGGAACCCTCTACGCCGAAAGATTGGCGTGGATGTCCCCCCAAAATCCATACCAGACCCTTATCCGAGCACGCAGCCTGGCCGGTCAGGAAAAGGGGTGGGGACGAGCGAACGCCCCCCCCCCCCTACCGTACCAGCCCGCATGCCCTCAACATGGAGGGTGGGTGCTTTGGGGAAGGGGGGCGCCCTACGCCCCCCCCACCCCAAAGCACCTTGTCCCCATGTTGATGAGGACAAGGGCTTCTAACCTACAACCCTGGCTGTTGGTTGTTGGGGTCTGCGGGGGGCTTATCGGAATCTGGGAGCCCCCTTTAATAAGGGGGCCCCCCGGATCCCCGCCCCCCACCCTATGTGAATGAGTATTGGGTACATCGTACCCCTATCCATTCACCTGGTGGAAAAAAAAGTGTCAATAAAAAAACACACTACATTGGTTTTTAAAGTAATTTTATTAGGCAGCTCCGGGGGTCTTCTTCCGACTTTGGGGGTCTCTTCTGACTTCTCCGACCTGTTCTTCTCCCGCTCTCCGACCTCTTCTCCCGGTGTCCGGTTCTTCTGCCGGGCTCCTCCGCTATCTTCTGTTCTTTTGCTGCTCTCTTGCTAGCGGTGGCCCGGTCTTCTCTGACGTCTTCTTCGATCTCTTCTTCCGATGTTTTGACACGACGCTCTCTCCGGCTGTAATGCCGTGTGCGCAGTGTGCAACGACTTATATAGGCATGGGGCGTGGTCACCGGGTGATGTCACCCGGTGACCCTGCCCCTTATGACGTCACAGTCCCGGGGCATAATGGGACTGTAACGTCATGAGGGGCGGGGTCACCGGGTGACATCACATGGTGACCACGCCCCATGCCTATATAAGTCGTTGCGCACATGGCATTACAGCCGGAGAGAGCGTCATGTCAGCATCGGAAGAACAGAAGAGGGAAGAAGATGACGGAGAAGAAAGATGTACCCCATACTCATTCACATAGGGTGGGGGGCCGGGATCCGGGGGCCCCCTTATTAAAGGGGGCTCCCAGATTCCGATAAGCCCCCCACCCACAGACCCCAACAACCAACGGCCAGAGTTGTCGGGAAGAGGCCCTTGTCCTCATCAACATGGAGACAAAGTGCTTTGGTGTGGGGGGGCCGCAGGGCCCCCCCCCCTGTTGAGGGCATGAGGCCTGGTACGGTTCAGGAGGAGGGGGGACGCTCGCTCGTCCCCACCCCCTTTCCTGACCGGCTGGGCTGCGTGCTCGGATAAGGGTCTGGTATGGATTTTGGGGGGACCCCCACGCAGTTTTTTCGTCATAGGGGGTTCCCCTTAAAATCCATACCAGACCTAAGAGCCTGGTATGCTCCTGGAGGGGAAGCCCATGCCGGTTTTTAATTTAATTTAAAATTTGGCGTGGAGTTCCCCCTCATGATCTTTTCTTTTTCCTGTAAAGTCGCTTCACTATAGATGAGGATCCGACTTGGAGGCGACTTCCATTGAATTCTATGCGTACAGGTCGTCTAGAAGTCGCCTTGAAGTAGTACAGGAACCTTTTCTGAAGTTGGAGCGACTTCAGTAGTGTACACTAAGACGGCTCTCATTGACTATAATGCAATTCCCAATGTCAAGCGACTTGAGGGCTGACAAGTCGGATCCCAAGTCGTTTTAGTATGAACCGACCCTTAGGTGTATGTTTGTTTGTTAAAGTAGATCTATCACCAGAAGAAAAAAAAACTTGTTAAATCCCTCAGGAGTTTCTGTGCACATAGCACGTGTCCCCATCTAAATCCAAGCAGTAGAAGTTAAATTTTTTTTTTTTTTTTTTCGCACTGAGTACTACCCCCAATACATTCTGCAGCACCTGTCCTCTTCTCTGTCCTGTTCAGTAGGCATAGATGAAAAAGCATCAAAACTGGAGCAGTGAGAATTTTGGAGCAGCTGTACATGGCAATCGGCTTCTGTCTTTCTTTTTCAAAGTTTAACTGAACAAGCTGAAGACAGAAGTTGATAGACTTGATATGCACAGCTGTTCTAGGTTCTGTATGCTCCAGTTTTAATAAATTACCCCCATAGATCTGCAGCCTGCTATTCAGGGGAACAGAAAGAGTAGAAACTGTCAGATTGTGTTGTGAAAGATGGCAGCTGTAGAAGAGTGTTTTCATTCACAAAAACACGAGCTGACAAAAGCACACGATAGTCTGAGACATCCTAGTGTAGTACCTGGCTTGTGCTGTTAGCTTGTGTACTTATGCATAGAAGCACTCTTCTCCAGCTGACAGTTTCCACTGTCCATTTCCCCTGAAAAGCAGGCTTCAATTCCAGACTCCGTACATAAACAGAGATTAGGAGAAAGCACTGGAACTTTCTGGCAGCTCAAGGGGAAGGCCTGGAAGGGGTGTGCTAAACGGGTGGGTGGGACTAGTTATCCGCCAACACAACTTCGCAGCCCTGCAAGGATTGACAAGTGGACAAGTGCTGTGTGCACAGGATCCCCTGGTATGTTTAACCAGCTTCATTTTCTTCTGGTGATCACTCCTCAGCCCCCCCCCCCCTTTTTTTTTTTTTTTTAAATAGTTCAATTTATTGCTCCTTATCACATTGTGGCTATTTTACTGTGTATGAACATCTCAGGGGAAAGCATGTTTTTAATATTGGTACTTCTCTTGTCCATAGCAGAAGAGAATGTTATACCGTTTGTGGTGAAAGGCCATGATGTGCAGAGAAGTGAGAAGAAGAGAAGTGTTCTAGCAAGAAGGTAAGAAAAAAAAAAAAAAAAAAAAAAAAACCACATTTAATGAACATAGGTGGGGGTCTGTTGTGACGTGTGCGCAGGGGCAAAACCAGTCCGCTTCTAGCTTTCTTTTTCAAAGCTCAACTGATGATGACGACGACGACAGTTTGTTTTAGGTAAGATTGTGTCACAGTAGTACAGTTAGTTCTGCACGCCTGTGACCTGTTTTCAACAGACAGCGGGCTGAAGTCACAGAGCCGGTCCACGCTATGGAAAGATCTCGACCCTATGGTCGTGATCCACTCAGAAGCCTGGTTCGGCACCTGGCTCAGCCTCCTTTGCAATCCACCGAGAGCCTGAGCCAGTCCCTCCCGCCCCTCCACAGCCCAGTCCTCCACTGAGCGCTAGAAAGGAGAGCAGGAAGCTGCTGACTAACAGTCATGGCTCTCTGCTCGGGGTGGGGGGGGGGGACTGAGCGATCAGCGGTGTTTGCTCCGTTCTCACTACAGAGCTGGTTGGGGA
Organism: Aquarana catesbeiana; assembly: GCF_042186555.1. NCBI lineage: Eukaryota > Metazoa > Chordata > Amphibia > Anura > Ranidae > Aquarana > Aquarana catesbeiana. Next base: position 518,144,788 of record NC_133325.1, read on the forward strand.
AAGCCATACTTATCTTTAAATACGTCCTTACAATTTACCACCAAAGTCTAATCGTAAATACCTTATCTCATTACTTGCGAGCACATAACATTCCTCGGCTGTCTTCCCCCGATGTAAGGAATACGGAGGGAGGGGCTGAGATAGCCCTCTGACATCAGCCAGCAGAGGAGTGTCCTGTGACCGCTGTGAGAGAAGGTATTTACGATTAAAGTTTTAAAAGAACAGACACCTTAGATCTTTATAAAACAGAAGGAATGCAAGTTACTTTTAGAAGGTATTTTAGGAGACAGAGCAGGGAGCAGACAGCATGATGACGGAAGCATGTAAACCGACCACCTATCTATCTATAGATACAGTATCTCACAAAAGTGAGCACACCCCTTGCATTTTTGTAAATATTTTGTTATATCTTTTCATGTGACAACACTGAAGAAATGACAATTTGCTACAATGTAAAGTAGTGCGTGTACAGCTTGTATAACAGTGTAAATTTGCTGTCCCCTCAAAATAACTCAACACACAGCCATTAATGTTTAAACCGCTGGCAACAAAAGTGAGTACACCGCTAAGTGAAAATGTCTAAATGGGGCCCAAAGTGTCAATATTTTGTGTGGCCACCATTATTTTCCAGCACTGCCTTAACCCTCTTGGGCATGGAGTTCACCAGAGCTTCACAGGTTGCTACTGGAGTCCTCTTCCACTCCTCCATGACGACATCAAAGAGCTGGTTGATGTTGAAGACCTTGCACTCCTCCACCTTCCGTTTGAGGATGCCCCACTGATGCTCAATAGGATTTAGGTCTGGAGACATGTTTGGCCAGTTCATCACCTTTACCCTCAGCTTCTTTAGCAAGGCAGTGGTTGTAGGTGTGTTTGGGGTCATTATCACGTTGGAATATTGCCCTGCGGCCCAGTCTTCGAAGGGAGGGGATCATGCTCTGCTTCAGTATGTCACAGTACATGTTAGCATTCGTGGTTCCCTCAATGAACACTCATGCAGCCCCAGACCATGACACTCCCACCACCATGCTTGACTGTAGGCAAGACACACTTGTCTTTGTACTCCTCACCTGGTTGCCACCACACCCGCTTGACACAATCTGAACCAAAGAAGTTTATCTTTGTCTCATCAGACCACAGGACATGGTTCCAGTAATCCATGTCCTTAGTCTGCTTGTCTTCAGCAAACTGTTTGCAGGCTTTCTTGTGCATCATATTTAGAAGAGACTTTCTTCTGGGACGGCAGCCATGCAGACCAATTTGATGCAGTGTGCGACATATGGTCTGAGCACTGACAGGCTGACCCCCACCCCTTCACCCTCTGCAGCAATGCTGGCAGCACTCATACGTCTATTTCCCAAGGACAACCTCTGGATATGACGCTGAGCACATGCACTCAACTTCTTTGGTCGACCACGGCGAGGCCTGTTCTGAGTGGAACCTGTCCTGTTAAACAGCTGTATGGTCTTGGCAACCATGCTGCAGCTCAGTTTCAGGGTTCTGACTACCTTCTTATAGCCTAGGCCATCTTTATGTAGAGCAACAATTCTTTTTTTTTTTCAGATCCTCAGAGAGTTCTTTGCCATGAGGTGTCATGTTGAACTTCCAGTGACCAGTGTAAGAGAGATGACACCAAATTTAACACACCCGCTCCCCATTCACAACTGAGACCTTGTCCAAGTCACATGACACCTGGGAGGGAAAATGGGCCCAATTTGCCAATTTGGACATTTTCACTTAGGGGTGTACTTTTATTGGCAGTGGTTTAGACATTATTGGCTGTGTTGAGTTATTTTGGGGGGACAGCAAATGTACACTGTTATACAAGCTGTACACTCACTGCTTTACATTGTAGCAATGTGTAATTTCTTCAGTGTAGTCACATTAAAAGATATATAATAAAATATTAACAAAAATGTGAGGGGTGTACTCACTTTTGTGAGATACTGTATATATCAGTGGCTATAAAAAGTCTACACACCCCTGTTAAAATGTCAGATTTCTGTGATGTAAAAATAAATTTCAGAACTTTTTCCACCTTATTAATGTGACCTATAAACTGTACAACTCAATTGAAAAACAAACTAAAATAATGTGGTTGCGTAAGTGTGCACACCCTCTTATGACTGCGGATGTAGCTGTGTTCAGAATTAAGCGATCACATTGAAACTCATGGTAAATGGAAGTCAGTACACACCTGCCATCATTTTAAAGTGCCTCTAAATAACCCCAAATAGGGTTCAGCTGTTCTAGTAGGTCTTTCCTGACATTTTCTTAGTCTCAAACTACAGCAAACGCCATGGTCTGCAGAGAGCTTCCAAAACATCAGAGGGATCTCATTGTTAAAAGGTATCAGTCAGGAGAAGGGTACAAATAGAATTTCCAAGGCATTCGCTATACCATGGAACACAGTGAAGAAAATGGCACAGCAGTGACATTGCCAAGAACTGGACGTCCCTCCAAAACTGCTGAAAAGACAAGAAGAAAACTGGTCAGGTAGGCTGCCAAGAGGCCTACAGCAACATTAAGGGAACTGCAGGAATATCTGGCAAGTTCTGGCTGTGTGGTACATGTGACAACAATCTCCCATATTCTTCATATGTCTGGGCTATGGGGTAGAGTGGCAAGAAGGAAGCTTTTCTTACGAAGAAAAACATTCAAGCCCGGCTAAATTTTGCAAAAACACTTTTGAAGTCTCCCAAAAGCATGTGGGAAAATGTGTTCTGGTCTGATGAAACCAAGGTTGAACTTTTTGGCCATAATTCCAGAAGATATGTTTGGTGCAAAAACACTGCATATCACCAAAAGAACACCATACCCACCGTGAATCATGGTGGTGACAGAGTCATGCTTTGGGGGATTTTTTTCTTCAGCTGGAACAGGGGCCTTAGTCAAGGTAGAGGGAATTTATGAACCATTCCAAATACTAGTCAATATTGGCACAAAACCTTCAGGCTTCTGCTAGAAAGCTGAACATGAACTTCATCTTTCAGCATGACAACGACCCAAAGCATACATCCAAATCAACAAAGGAATGGCTTCACCAGAAGATTAACGTTTTGGAATGGCCCAGACCTGAATCTGATTGATTGAAAATCTGTGGGGTGATCGAAAGAGGGCTGTGCACAGGAGATGCCCTCGCAATTTGACAGATTTGGAGGGTATGAGTCTATCAGAATGGCACATCTTGACTTGGCAATATTTGCCAAGTAGTACAGAAGCATTATAATGACAATGGCAGTGTCCAACCCCAGAACTTCGCTAGGGACTGGCAAGGCCTCTACCTGCTGGAGGGGGTGGACATGTGCCAACATAATGATTAACCTAGCTAACCCAAACATTTAAACTTGGTGACCATAAATTTGCGTAGAGCCAACTGAACACTGGGTAAGTCCTACTCTGAGGTAACTTGACTTAAGGAGCAAGAGGTAGTTTGGCATCAGACTGGGAGTCAAAAGCCTGGAATAACTGTCGTTCTAGGGTCTTGGCCAAGTAGCAAGCATTGAAGCCATTCTGTAAGACGCTGTCACTTCCATGTGTTGCGAATCTGCAACAGACTTTAATTGGCTGTCCTTTCTACTATATCTGTTCACTGGCCTGGAGACAGTACTGCCACTCATGTCACAGGTGGGCAATATCAGAAAACAAAGTCAAGTCATTAGATGGGGCCCTAACAAAAGCCTAGGAGACGCGTGACTCATCTGCTGTTAGGCAAAAAAGAAATTACTTGCCTCTCATCTGTGGTCAAGTCATGAGTTCCTGCACTTTGTTCCCGCTAGCAGGTAGTCACTGAACGTAGAAGAAATGGCAAGAACAGAGCAAATAAGAGCCTGGTGAAGTAGCGCTCACTGCGTCACTGTTCATTGGCTACTGAAGTTGAAGAGGAATCTTTTTGGTATGATGATCTGGAACAAGACCGTCTCCGGTGTTGGGACCTAGGTGGCTGATGAGGTGCTGGGAGTTGATCGTCTAGAACTCCAAGCCATCTCTAAGGCAAGATGGTCACCGCATTGTAGGAACTGCGATAGATCAGTTGAGAGGGAGAATTCAGATGAAAAGTCGTGTTACCCTATGGATTAGGAGCGGTCCATGTCACATAGGTGAAAAGTAGTGTTACCCTTTTGTAGGAGAGGTCCATGTCACACATAAGCGACATGGACCATTAGGTGCCCTCGTTAGTGTTTGGCGGCAGAAATATGAACGGCAGTATCTGAACCCGTGCACCGTCAGTCGACATGACCTTTGCTAACCAAAAAACAAACTAGCAGGCGTGCTGATTAAGAGATGAAATCCTCTGGCTGGCTGGTAGTAGTAGTTCTACAGGACAAGTATATCAAAAGCCAACAGGGTGATGCAGCTCTCTACTATTCCACTGGGTGGCAGGAACCTTTTTAAACAAAAACAAAAAGAGAGAGTACACGTCAGCCCTAGTGTTATATGGCTTTTATTGTAAAATAATTTAAAAAAAAAAAACACTCCAACTATTGCACTCACATATTTCAGCTGTTCAGATAGACACAAAGATGTTCTGTAGCCACTCTCCTGAATCACCACTGTAAAGTCCCGACACGGAAGGAAGACCATGCGCTCTGGTTGGCTGCACGGATCCTGACAGCAAATCCGAAGCCGTAGCCCATACCCGGCGTTCAGTGTCTAGTGCGTATGCGCCCGCTCCAGCCACCGATACGCTCCGTCACACAAGAACCCACACAAGAGGGAGACAGGGGAGGAGATGTGACCTTAAACTGTTGCCATGATGGCGCGCTTCAAAGGCGTGGCCTCCTTTTGGCAAGTCATGCCCAATCAGGGTACCTGACCACTTAGTGGTTGTAAACTTCAGACATGAAATATTAAGAAAGCACATCCATCTATAGTGTCTACTTCTCAATTAAGATTGCTAAGTGTCATTTCTGTCTGCTGGTTCATTCCTCTGCTGTTGGCATGAGCTTTCCTCACTGAGCTCTGCAGAGTGTAATTTCCGCTCCCCCCCCCTTTGTGAAATAAAAAAAAAAAACACAATTGCTCTAAATTTTTAAAAAGGTGAATAAAAACATAAACAGCAGTTATACAAGATTACAGTTATCAAGGTAAAGGAGTCATCCCAACAATCAAAACATGTCAGTACATTTCCCAAAAACCAAAAGGAACTCCTAGTTAGCCATCACTATCCCATACGGGAATTAAGAGTAAAATCGTCCCTTAGGGACAAGGTCGCGTAACTATCCACCCATGGCTACCATATTTTTTTTTCATATTTCTGGGGACAGTTCATACTGATATACGTCAATTTGTACATTGGTAAAACCCCATTGACGATTGATTCCCAGGAGGATAGCGAAGGAATGGAGGGGGATGCGCACTTAAAGAGCATTTCCTTTTTTACATAATACAGTAAATAGGAAATCAACAGCTTAGTATATCTAGGTCTTTGCTCATAATCGTGAATACCCAGCCGTGCTAATTCGGGTGTACAGGGGAGAGACGGCTGTAGATGGGAGTTGATAGAATCAAGAACCGCTGTCCAAAACTGTGCTACCCGTGGGCATGTCCGACACACATGAACATAAGTACCCTCATCTGTATGACATCTAGTACAGGCAGAGGAACTCTGTGGATAGCTTCTGTGCCGTGAAGTACACTCCTATCTAGTGCCGGAATATCTGCATACTATTGCTGCCAAAGTCTATCCATAGCCTTAGGTGACTGCACACTGAGAATGTCACTCTGGTAGGAAGTGGAAGGGATGGGTAGGCCTTTGACTCTCTGTACACCAGATTACCTAATTCTGTAAGTAATCCCAGTAATGCCGCCTCCAGACAGACCGCTGCATTCATTCTAGAACCCACAAACCATCAGCAGACGGTAACGAGTACAGCTGACCAGAAGTAAACTTGATGATAATCAGGAAGGGCCAATCCACCAAAACTAACCGGTGGACCTCGCCTGTCGTGGAGCAGCCGTGCCCATAAGAAGGAACTCTCACAACTCCACCTCCCTAAAGAAGGATTTTTTTTTTTTTTAACCATATGTACCTATTACGAAACACATAGAAATTTAGGGAGGAAAATAATTTTTAGTATATTAATGCGACCCAAGACATTTAGGGATAAGTTACTCCAGGAGGTACATCTGTCTTTCAGTTGTAATCGTACTATAGGAATATTCAGGTTGTAGAACCTATTCAAATCCATGGGCATCTTGATACCCAGATACTTAAATTCCTCAGCCCATACTAGAGGAGTAGGCGAAGCTGAGCCCGGCAGCTAAATCCAATGGAGATTAAACTGATTTACTCCAATTGATCTTGACACCGGAGAAACCGCCCAAACTCGTCAAAGATTGCCATAGCGACCTGCAAGGAGGAGTTCGCATCTCTGAGGTAGAGCAGCGTATCATCCGCATAAAGCAAAATCTTCTCCAAAGGGACTATCTGCCAACCTCAACAAGCTGGGAGCTCCGCACAAGAATGGCCAACGGCTCCAGTGCCAGAGCAAATAGGCTCGGTGAAAGAGGGCATCCCTGCCGAGTGCCTCTGGCCAGGGGGAATAGCGCTGAGATCCAATCATTAGTGCAGACTCGGGCCCTAGGGGTTTTATACAACATTCCCAACCACTGGAGAAACCTAGGACCAAAGCCGTAACCTACGGAGTACACTCCAGAGAATTGGTCACTCAACCGAATAGAAGGCCTTTTCCGCATCTTACAAGGCCACCACCCTTGTACCAGCATTGTCATGAGAAGCCGAGAGATTGAGAAAAAGGCGACATATTTATGTCGGTGCCCTTCCCTGGCATGAAAGCAGTCTGATCTACCTGTATAAGTTGCTCAATCACCATAGTGAGGCAGAGGGCCAAAATCTTTGCCAGCAACTTAGCATCCGCATTGAGTGAGAGAGAGAGATTGTGCCTCTTACAGGCTTATCTTCAGGATCCTTACCAGGCTTGGGCACCAACACAATATGGGCTTCTGATATGGATTTAGGTAGGGTATCTAAAGGAGGAGAATTTATTGAGTAGAGATGTTAGTCTGGGCGCTAAGCGTTTTTGGTAACAGGAAAAAAATTTGATGGGGATACCATCTGGCCTGGGGGCCTTACCTGATTGGATGTGGCTAAGAGCAGTCTGAACTTCCTTCAGCATATCTTTGTCTAACCTGTCCCTATCTTTATCCTCCAGAACAGGAAAGTCAATGTGGTCTAAAAATTCATCCAGGGTAGGGATCTCGTAGGCCACTTTAGAGGAATAAATGGTCTTATAAAATTGGAGAAAACTAAGATTAATAGTCGGGTGTCATTATCAACTCTCCCTCAGCATTCCTAACCCTTCCTATGGGAGTAGCCGCAGACTGCCCCCTCGCTAACCATGCCAACAACCTCCCATTTTTGTCACCATATTCAAATACCCGTTGGGCTGTGCAAAGCAATGATTTCTGCGTCTGCTCAGTTTTAAAAATTGAGAATTCTGTAAGGCAGGGGTCTCAAACTGGCGGCCCTCCAGCTGTTGCGAAACTACAAGTCCCATGAGGCATTGCAAGGCTGACAGTTACAAGCATGACTCCCACAGGCAAAGGCATGATGGGACTTGTAGTTTTGCAACAGCTGGAGGGCCGTCAGTTTGAGACCCCTGCTGTAAGGGCATGCTGCCAGGCCCCATAAGCGGCACCACTAGGGTCCACCGTATAGGCAGCCTCCCTCTGACATAGGTCCTTTTTAAGTTGCTCCAGAGAATGCACAGAATCTTTTTTAATAGCAGCAACACGTGTGATATATTCTCCCCTTAAGCCATGCTTTAAAAGCATCCCAGACCACCAAGGGATTAGCCGAATCATTAAAAAGCCAGTAGTTGCACAGTGCCTCTGGTAGTTCTTCCTGTATCTTCGGGTCCATAATCCAAGACCTGGACAGCCTCCACATCCCTGCACCGACAGGCGCGGACAGTTGGAGAGTAATAAGAAGCGGAGCAGGATCTGAGATTCCCCTGGAGAGGTTATCCGTGGACACCACCTACCTCAGGACCTCCGATGATGCATATGCCACATCAATGCACGAGAACTTTTTGTAGGTGGCTGAGTGACATGTATATTCTTTGTCAGAAGGGTGAAAATGTTGCCATACATCCGTCAGTGCAAACTCACTCCCCCATTGAGAAAGGCCAGAAGACCCCACAGAGGGGGAGTGAAGTCTATCCAGGTCCGGGGGTGAAACCAAATTTAAAGTCACCTGCAAGCAACACATTAGAGAGCCCATATGAGGTGACCATATGCATAACAGAGGAAAGCAAGGCCACGTCATGTGCGGGGGGCAGATATATACCAACAATTATAAACAGAATACTCGTACCAAGTGCATGCATCAGTACATAGCACCCCTCAGGATCGGTTCTTACCTCCGTGAGCTGAAACTGCAGGGATCTGTGGATGACACTGTCTCCCCTAGCATAATTTGAGTAGGTCGCATGGTAGTAAGCACCGACCCAAGCTTTTTTTTTTTTAAACCAAGTATGCAAGACCCCAACAAGTGAGTCTCCCCCCATATTTGGGGGGAGAACCTTCGTAGAAAAGTGAAAACCAAGGACCATTTTACAGCAGAATTTAAGCCACGGACATTCCATGAGATTACATTAACCTTAGTCGTTTGTTAAGAGAAGCAGTATATAAGAAAAGAGGAAGGGTTTGAGTTTTGGAATTGCTAAATACTTGGGTGGGAGGCAGTCCCCATCCCAGAAACCTGCAGTAAACTTTATATATAACACCACTGTATATCGATAATGTCATCTGAGGCATGAAGAGCAAAGTTCTACAAAGAGCATGTAGTGAGACTAGAAAACAAACAAAAAAACCCATTAAAACCAACACAACCCGGAGCAGTAAAGTCATGCTCCCCCCCCCCTGCCGAATCCAGAGCCCTGGATCAAGCATAGGACCCCCCTCCCAACAGAACAGTAAATTTAGTGAGGGGCGTACACCCAGGAACAAGGGCCCAATATTATCTCCAGGACATGGTATAGTTCAATAGAAAAAGAAAAATGTAAAATGATGTCGTAAAGGAGAGTACATAAGGTGTTTCCAGAGGTCCTGCAGAGAAAGATAAGGCACAATAAACACCTGGCTGGAGCCAGGGGCACAAGCTTGAACGGGTAAACATGCAAGGATGTCAGGAACTGGTGCTGTACACAGACGCCATTAGCTGAACCATCAACTCCAAAGCAAACCAAATGGTAGAAGACAAAAGAAAATGCGTGCATAGCAAATACACACAGGCCCCACCGTTAGACATGACAGGCGGCCAGATAGAGCAATTGACAACTAACAAAAAGCTAGAACAGATGGCCCAAACAGGCAGCATGGTGGTCCTTTCCTAGTGGCATAATGGAGACAGAGTTTAAGCTGGTGTAATCCTAAAACAGAGCGGTAAAGGATACTGTAGCTGGTTCAGTAATAAACCTAGTACAAGTTTCTTGCAGCAGCTTGGAATTGCTTGCCATTTCTGAGCCATCCACCAGGGCCTCCAGGTCCTTTTCCATTCTAGATTCCCCCCAGAGGTTCTCCCCCTAGTTAGTAGATTGCATTCATATTTTTGCCACCCAAATGCATTATTTTACATTTTTCTACATTAAACCTCATTTACCATGTAGTTGCCCACCACATTAATTTGTTCAGATCTTGCAAGGTTTCCACATCCTGTGGAGAAATTATTGTCCTGCTTAGCTTAGTGTCATCTGCAAATACTGAGATTGAGCTGTTTATCCCATCCTCCCAGGTCGTCTATGAATACATTTAAATAGGATTGGTCCCAGGAGAGAACCCTGGGGGGCCCCACTTTCCACACTAGACCATTCCGAGTACTCCCCATTTATCACTACCCTCTGAACTTGCCCCTGTAGTCAGTTTTCAATCCATGTTACTCGCCCTATGGTCCATGCCGACAGACCTTAGTTTGTACAGTAAACGTTTATGGGGAACTGTATGAAATGCCTTTGCAAAATCCAGATACACCACGTCTACAGGCCTTCCTTTTATCTAGATGGCAGCTCACCTCCTCATAGAATGTTAAAAGGTTGGTTTGGCAAGAACAATTCTTCATGAATCCATGCTGATTACTGCTAATGATACCGTTTTCATTACTAAAATCATGTATATAGTCCCTTATCCCCTCCAAGAGCTTGCATACTATTGATGTTAGGCTAACTGGTCTGTATCTTGGCCCTTTTTTAAATATTGGAGCTACATTGGCTTTTCTTCAATCTGCTAGTACCATTCCAGTTAGTAGACTGTTCGTAAAAAAAAAAAAAAAATTGGAACAATGGTCTGACAATTACTTGTTACGTTTTTCAAGTCTATTTCTAATTTCTATCCTCTGTTAGCCATGAGGGTGCTGCCTGTGAGGTGTCTTGAAAATAAATATTGCAGTTTTGGTTACTGAAGCCCCCTGTTTCTCTCGTAAAGACTAAAGAAGATTAAAGAAGAATCAATACCATTTCCATCTCTCCATCCTTAGTAACCAGATTCCCTTCATCATTCTTTATGGGACCAATCTGATCCGGCCTCCCTTTTTTACTATTTATATACTTAAAGAATTTCTTTAAGAAACCTTTACTGGCAATGACTGCTTGAAGTCTGGAACCCATGGACATTACCAAAGACTGTTTCCTCCTTTCTGATGCTTTTCCAGGCTATAACTGCAGCTGTCTTCAGTTGTTCTTTGTGAGTCTTTCTGCCTTTAGTTTTGCCTTCAGCAAGTGAAATGCATGCTCAATTGGGTTGAGATCAGGTGATTGACTCAGTCATTGCAGAATATTCCACTTCTTTTCCTTTAAAAGCTCCTGGGTTGCTTTTGCAGTGTGTTTTGGATCATTGTCCATCTGTAGTGTGATGCGCTGTCCAATCAACTTGCCTGCATTTGGCTGAATCTGGGCTGACCGTATATCTCTATATCTCTATATCTCTAAACACAGCAGAATTCATCCGGCTGCTTCTGTCACATCAACTATAAACACCAATGACCCAGTGCCACTGGAAGCCATGCATACCATGCCATCACACTGCCTCTGCCATGTTTTACAGATGTAAATAAAATCAATTGTGCTCGCGCTAAAAATGTGAATTGAAAAAAATATGAATATATATAAACTGAGTATAAAATATAAACTAATTGTGCAAAAATGTTAAACCATAATTAGTATGCTAATAAAAACTTACATGTAAAAAAAAAAAAAATATATATATATATATATATATATATATATATATATATATATATATATATATATATATATATATATATATATATATATATATATATGTGTGCAATCCTTATATATAAAATTCACAAAGTGCATCCACATAAAAGTGCAATCCTTATATAAAATGCTGAAAGTGCATCATGCATGAATATAGACCTAATTAATAAGTGCAAATCCTGTGACAATCAAGTGTCCAAACAAAATACGATCAGTAGATTCAAACTGAAACAAAGAAGTGCAAGAAAACGGTGTCCATGAATGAAGTGTTCATCAAGCTTCTCCTGAAAAGTGTCCAAATCACAACAAGCTGGATGTGCTCTCCCGTGATCCCCCACTTGTGCTTGCGCTCACCTCTATTCGTGTGACACGGTAGTTAAACCGTGTCAAAACACGCATTGGGGTTACTCCTGGGCTCACTCAGGATGCAATGATGTATGTCCAATCCTTACAGGTAAGACATCATTCATAAAAGAGAAAAAGAAAGCTCCATGGTGTAATATAGTAAGGGATTTATTTAAAGTAAAAGAAGTTCCTCCAGGAGGGTACTCACAGTATGCAGGTGCTACAGTGCACCAAACTATACAGGTGTATTTCGTTTAGCAGCGGCTCGTATGGCGTGCGGTGTGGTGTATATTCCTCTCCTTCCCTGCTGACAGCTCCGTCCTACCCCTCCCCGACGTGTATTCGGCACAGGGATCACGTGCCTTCCTCTGGGGGGTACCCCTCCCCGACGTGTATTCGGCACAGGGATCACGTGCCTTCCTCTGGGGGGTATCCCCCAGAGGAAGGCACGTGATCCCTGTGCCGAATACACGTCGGGGAGGGGTAGGACGGAGCTGTCAGCAGGGAAGGAGAGGAATATACACCGCACGCCATACGAGCCGCTGCTAAACGAAATACACCTGTATAGTTTGGTGCACTGCAGCACCTGCATACTGTGAGTACCCTCCTGGAGGAACTTCTTTTACTTTAAATAAATCCCTTACTATATTACACCATGGAGCTTTCTTTTTCTCTTTTATGAATGATGTTTTACCTTAGAGGATTGGACATACATCCATTGCATCCTGAGTGAGCCCAGGAGTGGCCCCAATGCGTGTTTTGACACTGTTTAACTACCGTGTCACACGAATAGAGGTGAGCGCAAGCACAAGTGGGGGATCACGGGAGAGCACATCCAGCTTGTTGTGATTTGGACACTTTTCAGGAGAAGCTTGATGAACACTTCATTCATGGACACTGTTTTCTTGCACTTCTTTGTTTCAGTTTAAATCTACTGATCGTATTTTGTTTGGACACTTGATTGTCACAGGATTTGCACTTATTAATTAGGTCTATATTCATGCATGATGCACTTTCAGCATTTTATATAAGGATTGCACATTTATGTGGATGCACTTTGTGAATTTTATATATAAGGATTTATATATATATATATATATATATATATATATATATATATATATATATATATATATATATATATATATATATATATATATATATATATATATATATATATATATATATATATATTTTTTTTTTACATATATATATATATATTTTTATATATATATATATTTTTTTTTACATATATATATATATATATATATATATATTTTTACATATATATATATATATATATATATATATATATATATATATATATTTTTACATATATATATATATATATATATATATTTTTACATATATATATATATATATATATATATATTTTTACATGTAAGTTTTTATTAGCATACTAATTATGGTTTAACATTTTTGCACAATTAGTTTATATTTTATACTCAGTTTATATATATATATTCATATTTTTTTTCAATTCACATTTTTAGCGAGAGTACAATTGATTTTATTTATATTCAAATACACGGAATGAAACGTGGTGAAGTGTTTGCTGCTTTAAATATAGTTGTTTTACTCCTTAGAGGCATTGGTCCACTTGTGGCTCGCAAGAACCCCACCTGTATGTTTTACAGATGACGTGTGCTGTTCATGATCATGAGCTGTTCCATGCCTTCTCCACACTTTTTTTTTTTTTTTTTTTTTTTTTCTTCCTGTCATTCTGGTACAGATTAATCTTAGCTTCAAATGTCCAAAGAATGCTTTTCCAGAACGAGTCTGGCTTTTTTAGCTGTGTTTTGGCAAAGTCTCTAATCTGGCTTTTCTTCAGGCTTATGAATGGTTTGCACCTTGTGGTGAACCCACTGTATTTGCTCTCAGGATTTTCTTTGATTGTAGACTTTGACAATGATATGTCCACCTCCTGGAGAGTGTCCTTCACTTGTCTGGATGTTGTGAATCGGTTTTTCTTTACCATAGAGAGGATCCTTCGATCTTCCACCACTGTTCTCTTCCGTGGACGTCCAGGCCTTTTTATGTTGCTGAGCTCACCAGTGCATTCTTCTCTTCTCAAAATGTACCAGACTGTTGATTTGGCCACTCCTAATGTTACTGCTATCTCTCTGATGGATTTTGTTTTTGAAGCCTTACAATGACCTGTTTCACTTGCATGGACAGCTCCTTTTGAGCGCATGATATAGGTTCACAGCAGTAGATTCCAAATGCAAATACCACACTTAAGCCCCATACACACTATTAGATTTTCTGCAGATTTTTGTCTTCAGATTTACCAAAACCATATAATATGAGGTCAAACCTTAAGAGTTTCGATTTGTATGCAATCAGACAGACCCTTGCACTACATGGTTTTGGTAAATCGTAAGACAAAAAGCTGCAGAAAATCTAATAGTGTGTGTATGGGTTCTAAAGCCTCGTAAACACGGTACCATTGTTGGCCAACCGAGCATCTGATTTTTGCAAAAGGGCGTGTGCCAGGATCTAGTTTTGCATACTAACGTTACACAATTGTCGTGCCACAAACACAACGTAGTGACTTACTACGAGTAATTTCAGCTCTTGAGCGCCACCCTTTGGGCCCCTTCTGCTAATTTCGTGTTTAGTGAGCATTAATTGCATATTTGTGCTTTTGACTTTTGTGTAATGGATTTGTGTACTGACCATACGAAAATCTGACGTCAAACCGTTGTCCGCCAAAAATTTACTAGCCTGTCATCCAACATTTGTTGGACAACAATTGTCAAAAGGAGCGTACTAACGGTAAGATTTTAGGACAACAGTCTGTCAACAGACAATCTCCTGCCAACAATCGAACCGTGTGTACAAGGCTTAAGAATCAACTCCAGACCTTTTTAGCTGCTTAATTGTAAAGTAGTAGCCCACACCTGGCCATGAAACAGCTTTTGATTAAATTGCCCAATTTGCTTTTGGTCCCTTGAAAAAGGGGGGTGGCTATTCTTAAGAGCTGTAGTTCCTAAACCCTTCCTCCGATTTGGATGTACATACCCTCATATTAAACCTGAGAGTGTGCACTTGCAGATCATATCCATGTTATATAACTGTAGCTTCAATATGTTTTGGTAAATACCTGAAAAAAACTAAAATTGTGCCTGTGTCCAAATATCCAAAAAAAAAAAAGCTGAATGCATTTTCTTAATGCACAAAATATAAATGAATTCTAACATTTATATGTATTAACACCAGGGATCTAAGGAATATCTGATTTTCTGGGGGATCAGGAAGGATTTTTCCCCTCCCCCCGTAATTTGGATCGTGCTTTATTTGTTTTTGGCCTTCCTCGCGTGTGTGTATTTGTGTGCGTTTTGGGGAGTAGATAGGTTTTTTTTTTTTTTTTTGTTTTGTTTTTTTTTTTTTTCCACCCTGACTAACTATGTGGGTATTCAATAAAGCAGTTGCAACAGATTTTTGCAATCCAGCAAAGCCCTTGCAACAGTTTTGCATAGCTTTCTGATGAATTTGCCAGACTCCGGTAATTCCTATTACTTTGAATGATAGAGTTGATAATGTTGTGCTGTCAAGTGACCAATGTATCAAAAGAACAAGTGGAATAAGTAAATGTCCAACAGCATATAATCAAATGGTATATGCTATAAAAAAAATAGTACACAGTGACCACACGTGCCAAAGGTGGATATGTGCAATTATCATGTTGGTAATGAAAGAAGAGAAGAAAATTACCTAAAAAATCATTAATAAAACTGTGTTGAATCAAACTCTGTTTAACCACTTGCCAATCACCCGCCATCATTATACGGCTACAGGACGGCTCGTTCCCGTGAATTGCCGTAACCGTACGTCGACTCCTTTAAGAGCCATAGCAGGCACGCCCGCTGCACGGTGGGGAAGCAGATGCGCGTGGCCGGTGGCCGCGATGTCCTCCGGCCACCCTCTATTGTGGGCACGAGAGCCAGAACGGGGATTTCCCCGTTCTGACAGGAGAGACCGATTGTCTGTTCCTAGTAATTAGGAACAGCGATATGTCTCCTCCTCTAGTCAGTACCATTCTCCCTCAGTTAGAAACACACATAAGGGAACACATTTAACCCCTTGATCGCCCCCCTAGTGTTAACCCCTCTCAGCCAGTGACATTTACACAGTAATCGGTGCCTTTTTATAGCACTGATTGCTGTATTATTGTCAATGGTCCCAAAAATGTGTCAACAGTGTCTGTCCGCTGCAATGTCACAGTGCCGATCTGTCCGCTGCAATGTCACAGTGCCGCTAAAAATCGCAGATCACCGCCATTAGTAGTAAAAACATAATAATAAAAATGCAATAAATCTATCCCCTATTTTGTAGACGGTATAACTTTTGCGCAAACCAATCAATCAATATACGCTTTTGCGTATACGTAATTCTGAGTTGGCATACAGAGAGAAACCAGTGCTCAGAATGGGGCATTTTGTGCTGGGAGGCTGACATAATTATCACAGCTCCCTGCCCAGGGCTCCAGGTTATTATAAAGTTGACTGTTACCAGCATCATATCACCTGATGACTTATCCCCTGCCTTAAGGGGTTAGTCTACCTTTATTGACATATGCAAAACTATTCCTTATGCATTATAGCTTCCTCAGTACATTAATATGCAACCCTCCATCTTGTTAAATGATGCTTACTATTCAAGCTGCTTGCTTTTTATTTTGAGACGTATCTTCCTATAAGATTAAATGTGCATTTGATGTATTTTCTGCAAGTTATTTACTATTTTAAACGCTTACTTTGTGTAGATATCCAAAAGACCCATGACTACTGCTGGGGCCCCCATCTTTGATGTGATGTCAGAAGCCTCAGCAGATTTGGAATGGTCAGTCAAGTGACATATTTTTATAGTATTCCTTTTCACTCATCCCCCAGCAGCTACATAAAAGTTATGTAAGGAGAGGAAGAGAAGGCTAGAGGAGCTGGGTCAGCAGAGTAATTTGACATTCCCCGGAGAGGGATATGATGGTACAAGGAGGGAGGCACATTGCCAGTAGAAAAAAAATTAACAGCACTGAGAGAGATTAAATTGTGGTATTACTTTGTTAACCTGGTATCCAGCTTTAATGTGAAATAATGAGAATTGCTATGGGAGGCTGCAGATTTGATGTCTCAATCATCCTTATACTGTCTGCTGTCTTCTATTTCAGCAGCAGGTCAGACACTTATTGTCATCATAATCTGCTGTTTCAGCTGGTTTGCGGGATATGGTGGTTTATTTAAAAGAAACCTCTGCTGAAAAACAAGGAAACTGCCGTTGCTGATCTCTTATTGAAATGTTAGTTGGTTGGCTATCTCTGAATAAACAACTTTGACTCTCTGACCTAGAGCAAGCATGCAGAGAAAGCTAGGAATTCTAATCTACTTACCTTTATTTTTATTCTATGTGGCAAATTTATTCAGAAAGTAATTGAAAAGAGCTGCAATGTGAAAGTAGCAGTTACTCATAGTTGGTCAGATTTTGGAAGCTTACAGAATCCATTAAGAGAAGAATGTTTTGTGGTTGGTTAAATTACTGCATTTTGATCCTTTTTTATTTTTGAAAATGAATGATTTATTTGTATGATAAACAAAAACAAGTGTACTGCTTAATTTACATGTTTTATAATTATCAGTTTTACCATTTTGAAGTAGCTTTTAGTAGGTAGGTGACGAAAATTGGTTCAATTGAATTATGTCTGCTTTGTGTAGATGCAAACCTTCCACTCAATTTTTTTCTCCCCTTTTTAGAGCTTAATAATGGATAGCGCGATTACTCTCTGGCAGTTTCTACTTCAGCTTCTTCAGGAACCTCACCACAACAAGCTTATTTGTTGGACGTCAAATGATGGGGAGTTTAAACTTCTGCAAGCCGAGGAAGTGGCCCGGCTGTGGGGTGTGCGCAAGAACAAGCCAAGTATGAATTATGACAAACTGAGCAGGGCACTCCGCTACTACTATGTAAAGGTAAAAGGCATATCTTGTAATCCTAAAGGGTTATGCTTTACAATTTTATGAATACTATATTTGCAAGGCCTTATAGTTTGTGCTGCCTGTCAAACTTTAGTTTATATTTAGAAAACTGTTAGGTCCAGGTCTTTAAACCATGGCCATTTGTCTCTATAGTGGACATTGATCAGTGGTGTAGCTGCTTGTGCCCTGGAGAGTCTATGGTATCTGTCTCTGTGTGGGCACCCCTGTTCATCGAATATGTTGAAAATAAATCTAAGCAGATATGGTCTCTATAAGTAAGCTAATTGCTATGTAAAGAAAACTTGTAGTTGGATAGAGCCACAAAAATGGCCATCAAGAAAAACCTAGGGTAAAAAATGTTCTTAGCACTGCATACATTTACCACGACATGAGAAAACTTCCCACATCCTACCAGATCAATTGTCTAATACATTAGGATCTTAGCCTTTAACTTTTCAAAGTATCTAAATAAACTCTTGCATTACCTATGCTATGTAGAATTAATTAATGCAATGCATGCATGATGTTGACCTTGGCATTCTTTGATCCATGCATCTGCAAATGGGAAAATATTGAAAGTTTTCTTACATTCTGACCCCAAATTACAAATATTTTTCAAGCCTACTCAGAACAATTAGATAATGTTGACCTTTTTCACTGCAAATTCAACCTTCTTGATGTTTTGAGTTCTTTTTGGGGAAAATTTCTCAAACCTTTTGTCATGTGATCATTGAGAGGCAAAGAGTGACACCCAAATCCATTCTTCAACAGGGATACAGAAATGATATAAAAAAAAAAAAAAAACTTAAGAGGTTATTCACCTCTTCAATACAGGACATTTTCACCCCCTTCCTGCCCAGGCCAATTTTCAGCTTTCAGTGCTGTAACATTTTGAATGACAATTGCGCGGTCATGCAACACTGTACCCATATGAAATTTTGATCATTTTTTCCCCCACAAATGGAGCTTTCTTTTGGTGGTATTTTTTGCGCTATAAACAAAAAAAGACTGACAATTTTGAAAAAAAACACAATATTTTTTACTTTTTGCTATAATAAATATCCCAATTTAAATAAAACAAAAACTAATTTCTTCCTCAGTTTAGGCCAATAAATATTCTTCTACATATTTTTGGTAAAAAAAATCGCAATAAGCGTATATTGATTGGTTTGCGCAAAAGTTATAGCGCCTACAAAATAGGGGATAGATTTATGGCATTATTATTATTATTATATATTTTTTTTTTTTTTTTTTTACTAGTAATGGCAGCGATCTGTGTTTTTTGTCAGGACTGATATTGCGGCGGACAGATCAGACACTTTTGATACTATTTTGGGACCATTGACAATTATACAGCGATCCGTGCTATAAATATGCACTGATTACTGTATAAATGTCACTGGCAGGGAAGGGGTTAACACTATGGGGCGATCAAGGGGTTAAATGTGTTACCTAGGGAGTGATTCTAACTGTGGGGGGAGGGGACTAACTGGGGGAGGTGACCGATCGGTGTCTCCTCCCCCCTGACATGTCCCTGCTCTGTGACAAGCAATCGCGGGTGCCCGGCGGACATCGTGACCGCTGGGCACACGCATCGGCTCCCGAGTGACGCGGCGTCGCGTGCCACTAGAGACAATAGAGAAGCCAAGGACATCATATGATGGCCACCCGGGATGGCAGAGCCACCTTGCGACTGTCATATTACTATGCACGGGATGGGAAGTGGTTAATATACAGTATTTATGATGCCAACAGTTTGTGCAGCACTTTACAATATAAAGGAGGATAGAACAGTTAAAAACCCATACAAGAAAGTCTGGAGGGCCCTGCTGATAAGAGCTTAGAATCTTATAGGTTTTGGGCATGTGGTACAAAAGTTATTAATTAACTGGGAGGGTTGAGCTGTTGGAAGCATTAAAAGTTCATTTGTTGGGTATGGTCGCAATAGGCTTCCCTGAAGAAATTTGGGGATCACCTAAAGGTGGACAGAGTAGGAGACAGCCAGACAGAATGAGGTAGAGGATGGAAGACACTCTGGAGAAGTCCTGGAGGCAATAACAGGAGAGTGAATGAGTAGCTTTGTAATTTCATTGGTTAAAAATAGGCGTATTTTAGAGATGTTATGGAGGTGAAGTCTACAAGCTTTTGACAGTGATTGGATTTGGGGCTGAAAGGACAGGTCAGAGTCTAGGATTACACAAAGCACCCTGATGAGGGAAGAAAATGATAGTTGTAGTAGTAACCCTGATGGAAAAATCAGTGGGGAGGGTATATATTATGAGGTTGGTTTTATAAAGATTGATTTTGAGGAATTGGTCCATATAGAGCTACACGATTAATCGAAAAGAATCGATTCTACCCCCTCCCATTCTTTAAACAGCATTTCCCCAATTCTATGTAACAAGTGCAGAGTTCTCTGCTCGCTTCTGACAGCTGAGAAAAAAGAAAAAAAAATCCAGGCAGCCTGCCAAGTTTATCTCAACATCGGAGAGGACTATAAACGAAGTAACATTTCATTCTTAGATCAAAGGAATGAACTTCGGTCTGTAAATGAGGTCAGTTTAACCACTTAAGTAGTTCCTTACCAGCCGCCACAGAGACTGCAGCAAGTTGGCTCCCCTGCGCGAATCTATGTACCAGTAAGTCGGTCTGTGCACTAGCTTTTGCGTGCCGTGGGAGCTGGCCTGCGGGCCCAGTGGACTCTATGTCCACATGCACTTGTGATAGTGGGAAAGAGGCAGAATGGGGATCTGCCTTTGTAAACCAGGCAGATCCTTGTTCTGACAGGGTATTGAAAGCCATGGGAGGTTATTAGGTGACTAAGAGAGAAGGTGTAGTTAGAAAAGAGAAGGGGCCCAAGGCCAGAGCCTTGGGGGACCCCTACAGAAAGAAGAAACAGAGAGGAGAACACAGAGTTGTAAGTAGTACTGAAGGAACGCTGTGATAGGAGAACCAGGAAAAAGCAGAGCTTTGAAGACCAGGGGAGTAGAGTTTTTTATTTTTGAGGAAAAGCAGGTGGTCAACCATATCAAAGGCTGCATAAAGGTCTAGTAGTAAGAGTATGGAGAAGTGGCCATTTGTTTTAGCAATTAGTAAATCGTTCATGCGCTTTAGTAGGGCAGTTTCTGTGGAGTGCTGCAAGCAAAGTCAGTGAGGTAGGAGCTCAAACGGTTGTAGACTAAGAATTATATAAGTGTAGAGGTAAAAGGGAGCAAGACTATAGGTCTTAACGTTGTTCACACTGTTTGGGGACCAGTGATGGTTTTTGAGTATGGAGATGATCTGTGTATGCTTTACAGGGGAGAGGAAGGTGCCAGTGGAGAGGCAGAGATTGAAGATGTGAGTGACATACAATAGAGTAGTAGTTGTGAGGAACGGGGTCCAGCAAATAGGTGCTTATAAGGGCACCTGAGAGAAGTTTGGTAGCCTCTTCTGTAATAGCTAGGTCAAAAAGGAAAGTTTTGAATGTTCTGTAAAAGGGGTATGTTAATTGTGGAACTATATCTGTACAGTGGAGATGTCCTCACAAATTGCATTCATCTCTTGCTTTATGAAGTGATTTGGCCATCTCTTGGCATCATGGAGGCAATACTTGTATTTTAGGAGGGCATATTTTGTATAGGGTGAAGTCCTGCAAGGATTTATTTTTTTACGCCACAGTTGCATAAGAGCCCGGCTACTTCTCTTGAGATTTGTGGTGTCCTTGATTTTGCCAAGGTTGTAACAGTCGGGGACTGATTAGTGTAGTTAGAGGAGAAAAATACAGCCATGGAGGATGAGAGTGAACTTTTGTAGACAGAAGTGGGGAGGACAGGGGTGAGATTTTGTCATTGAGGTGGTCGGTAGCAGAATAGATCAGAATAGAGACGCAAAGGGTTAAAGTGATTAATGTTTCTATGGGTAAGCTGTGAAACTGATGAGGTTGTAATAAGAGAGAGGAAAGGGGGTATTACATAGTTTACATAGTTACATAGTCAGGTTGAAAAAAGTCCATCCAGTTCAACCTTAAAACCAACCAATAAATAAATAAATAAAATAAAAATATCGTACAACCCAATATACCCAATTTTATACCCTCAGTTGATCCAGAGGAAGACAAAAAACCCCAGCAGAGCATGCTCCAATTTGCTACAGCAGGGGAAAAAATTCCTTCCTGATCCCCCAAGAGGCAATCAGATTTTCCCTGGATCAACTTTACCTATAAATGTTAGTACCCAGTTATATTCTGTACATTTAGGAAAGTATCCAGGCCTTTCTTAAAGCAATCTACTGAGCTGGCCAGAACCACCTCTGGCAGGAGTCTATTCCACATTTTCACAGCTCTTACTGTGAAGAAACCTTTGCGTATTTGGAGATGAAATCTCTTTTCCTCTAGACGTAAAGAGTGCCCCCTTGGTTGACCGTAAAGAGAATAACTCAACACCAAGTTCACTATATGGACCCCTTATATATTTGAACATGTTGATCATATCCCCCCTTATTCTCCTCCTCTCAAGAGTGAATAAATTCAGTTCCTATAATCTTTCCTCATAGCTGAGCTCCTCCATGCCTCTTCAGTTTGGTTGCCCTTCTCTGCACTTTCTCCAGTTCCCCGATATCCTTTTTGAGAACTGGTGTTGAGGTTGCCAGGAGTGCAGAGATGGGAGAATACATGGTCAAGGGTGTTTCCATCACGGAAAGAGGAAGTGTGTGTCCATCGTGTTGGGTGGAAAGATGAGGTGAAGTTGAGATGTTGCTGGGCTGTTGAGGATGTTAGAGCCCACACACACTATTAGATTTTCTGCAGATTTTTGTCTTCAGATTTACCAAAACCATGTAGTTCAAGGGCCTGCCTGATTGCATACAAATGGAAAGTCTTAAGGTTTGACCTCCTCCATATTATATGGTTTTGGTAAATCTAAAGAGAAAAATCTGCAGAGAATCTAATGGTGTGTATGGGGCTCTAAGCCCCATACACACTATCAGATTTTCTGCTGAGTTTTTCCTTAAGATTTACCAAAACCATGTAGTGCAAGGGCCTGCCTGATTGCATACACATTGAAACTCCTAAGGTTTGACCTCATATTATATGGTTTTGGTAAATCTGAAGGAAAAACTCAGCAGAAAAACTGATAGTGTGTATGGGGCTTAGTCACCAAGAAAGATAGTGGGTATTTCAGAGGAGAGAAAGTATGGCAATCAAGCAGAGAAGTCCACAAGGAAGCGTGATACTGGGCCAGGAGGCCAATAAATCACTGCAATCCTCAGAATATTTGTGAAAAACGGACGAATACAGTGAGTCTCAATCGAGATGGCTAGAGAGAGAGATTTAGGAAGGATTGGCACAGAAGTGAGCTTGTTACAGACAGAGAGGGCATTCCAGAGGGCACATGAGAAGGGGGATAGACACAGGCTAAAGTCATAAAAGGTAATTGTTCGCAAAAGCAGATAAGAATCCATCACCAAGGACAAGTCTAAAGGGATTTTCCTGTGAAGGAGCAATGAAGATAGAGAGAGAGAAGCAGATAAAAGATGGGTTTAACTGTTTTTATACTTTTGCAAACAAATTCCCTCTCTGTGACTACTCCCCCTGTCTTAAGTCTTCCCCATACTACTAAAAAATGTTGCTGTTGTGTCCTTTTTGAAGAGACTTCCCTTTTGTTTCCATTCTTGGTAACCACCATTACTGGGACAAAAAGCAAAGGAAATAAAACCCCAATGAAAACTAGACATAGCCCTTTTTATTATGAAAAGTTATGGATGAATATCAACTTTAACTTTTCCAAGGTTTAACACCCTTTTGAAGTATTTGGTTACTTCACTGTCAATTGCTGAAACTTACCATTTTTGTTTGTGTTATTTAAATTATTGAAGGAATGTGTTGTTAACCATATTTCTTTTCTTCAGAATATTATCAAAAAAGTAAATGGGCAAAAGTTTGTTTACAAGTTTGTCTCATACCCGGACATCCTCACTATGGATCCACTGGCTTTGGGTAGAGGAGAAGAAATGGATGGGAACTCAGTTGATGCCGTGAACACCTGTATTTTGCGAGACAAAGAAAACTGTAACAAGGAGCGACTGCCATGTCCTTCTGCTAAATCGTCAGGACGTAATGATTACATTCACTCTGGTCTGTACACATCGTTTACCCTTAACTCACTGAATACAGCTGGTGTAAAGCTGTTCAGACCTGCTGTTGTAGAAAATCCAACAGAGAAGAAAGTGGCCTTAGAGCCACCCCCGTCAGTGATTAAGTTTGTGACAACACCAGCCAGAAATCCAGATCCTGCATCTGTTGTTCCATCAGACTCTCCCCAACCCCCGGAACCTCGAAACAAACCTGCAGAGCCTCCTCCAGATATAACTATTAACTCTTGTCTTCCTCCTCCAACCACTTGTATCTCGCCCATTCTGGTGCCTTCTGGAACGTTATCATCTGCTTTGACGTCTAATCAAGATATGACCATTGACACAGATTTGGAATCAGTAACTTCGCAGTCCCTTGAATTTCCAGGTGAAGTAAATACGAATGTTCAGGAACCAAAATTGCAGGTGCAGGAGGGAGATCCTGAGCCTGGTCCAGAGTCTGAATATGATCCCGAACCAGAACTTGATCCTGACCTCGAAACTGAGCATGAACCTGAACGCTATGTGCTGGATATGAAGACTGGAAAATCTAAAAAGCCTAAGGAGCTAGAGTTGACTCCCACATTGGTAATCACCACAAGTGATTCTAACCCCTTGGGTATTCTCAGCCCTTCACTACCCACAGCATCTCTTACACCAGCATTCTTCTCCCAGGTAATGATTATTTTAATCTGTCTAGGCTTCAGTTGAACTAAAACTCTGGCTAGTCCTTGTTACACTGTGTTGCATTGCATTTCATGGCTTTTTGAAGAGAGTAGTCTGTTTGTTTTTGTTTACATGACTTTCCCCATCAACACAGTCAATGTGGATAGGGGAATCTTCCCCACTGCACCATTGTATTCTAACAGTGGGACGACTCTGCTGTCAGAATACACCGATCAGCAGCTGATTGGTTGCAGGCCATTGATTAAAAAAAAAAATTTCAGCAGTCCTGTTTGACAGAAGTCGATTGCTAGATTGACTTCTGTCCAGCGAGAAGAGCCGTGGATGAATTGAAATTTTAATCCATTTATGGGCAGCTTAGGAGACGCCTGTCCTCCACAATCTTTGTTTTGTCCGCACCCAAACTAAAAATCTAGTTAAGACTCTATTCTCATTGGTATGACTCCAAAGTCGGGTGACTTTCAAGTGCAACTTTAGCTCAACTTTGATGCAAATTTTATGCAACTTTGGATGGATGCGACTTGGATGTGACTTTACTGCTTCATGTAAAACAATCAGGTACAACTTGCAAGCAACTTTTGAAGGTTAACATTGAAGTCCTATGAAGTTGCATGAAAGTCTGACCAAAGTAGTGCATGAACTACTTTAAAGATGCTGTGACTTTAAGTTGCACATATATGAATGATCATCATTGGAAAACATGGGGCATGACTTGTCATATGACATGATGTTCAAAGTTGCATGACAAGTCGCACAAGTGTGAATGGGGTGTAATTTGTCAAAGTTTTCTGTGTACATTATATCATCATAGCTAGAACAGGCTTTTCATGCATGGTTTTTATTGCTCATCAGCCCCTTCCTGGTGACAATTACACCCTCCCATATTTGGGCCTCACAGGTCATAAATCTCCCCATAGGGTTCCCAGACCAATTTAAAAAAAGTGACAAACGTCAAGTCTTCCCCACTGTATAAAAAAAAAAAAAAAAAAAAAGAACCAAAAGTGATATATTACAAGTGGAGGCTGTTGAGGTTAGCCCTCCTCTGGCTTCTTATAGTTTAGAGATATGGCAAGATCTTCCTGTCGTGTTCACATCAATCTTTAGATGTTGGCACATTTTCAGGTATATAGTGAATTTTCCAATAAATGGCTTGCAACCCCTTACAGCAGGAGTGTCCAAACTCTTTTCAAAGAGGGTCAAATTTTAAGTGAACATGCGCGAGGGCCGACCATATTGCCTGACATTCTTTTAACCATTAAAATTCGGTCTAAGTGTGTTCGTCCAAACACTAATGCACTGCCCAACAAGAATTCTCTTGCCTTTGTGGCTGTGTGTTCTGAAGAAATGAGCTTGAGCATGTTATTTTATCTTTCTATTTTATATATATATATATATATATATATATATATATATATATATATATATATATATATATATATATATATATATATATATATATATATATATATATATATTAGGGTTGTCCCGATACCACTTTTTTAGGACCGAGTACAAGTACCGATACTTTTTTTCAAGTACTCGCCGATACCGATTACCGATACTTTTTTTTTAATGTCACGTGACAGTTTTTTTTTTTTTTTTTGCTATTTTTGGGGGGGGGGGGGTGAACGGTGTGTGTGTGTGTGTGTTTTTTTTTTTGTTTTTTTTTATTCTTTATTGTGTGTTTTTTTTTTTTTTTTTTTTAATCAGCCCTTTTGGGGGGCTTTGGTGAGATATCAGGGGTCTTAACAGACCTCTGATATCTCCCCCTTGAGACAGAGAAAGAGACAGAGGATAGAGATTTCCTAGTCCCTTTCTCTGCAGCGTCAGCTGCACTGAGAATGAATGGAGAGAAGACAGCGGCTTCTCTCCATTCATAAACTGAGACATCGTAATCACAGGAGATTACAATGTATCAGTTATGTGAATGGACAGAGTCAGCTGACTCTATCCATACACAAAGGAAGGAGGGGGAGGACGGAGGAACTGAGGGGGAGAACGGAGGGGGACAGATAAGGAGAGAGGAACGGAGGGGGACAGATAAGGAGAGAGGAACGGAGGGGGACAGATAAGGAGAGAGGAACGGAGGGGGAGAACGGAGGGGGACAGATAAGGAGAGAGGAATGCAGGGGACAGCGGAGAGGCATGGAGAGGGACAGCGGAGAGGCACAGAGGAGGAGAGAGGAACGGAGGGGGACAGCGGAGAGGCACAGAGGAACGGAGGGGGCATGGAGGAGGATGCAGTGACAGTCAGCTGTGAGCGATCACCGCTGTATGTCACTAAAGCTGGTGAAAGCCGCTGGGGGAGAATCTTGTAACTCTCCCCCACACGCCGATCACAGCTGTCTTCCAGGTATCGGGGGAAGCATCGGGAGCATTTGCCCAAGTACAAGTACTTGGGCAAATGCTCGGTATCGGTGCCGATACCGATACTAGTATCGGTATCGGGACAACCCTAATATATATTCTCTTTTGTGCCCCCCAACGAATCCCAAAGTGCTGCTCAGGACTAAGGATGAGCTTGGGCGTGTTATTTGGATATACCATATTTATCGCCGTATAACACACACCTTCACTTTAAGAGGGAAGTTTCAGGAAAAAGATGGAATTTTAAATAAAGAACTGTGAAGCAAAATAAGGGTCAGTGCATATATGCAGCCTCACTATTGCAATCTGTGCAGCCTGATCGATGCCCATCTGCAGCCTCGGAGGGGACAGGGAAGGGGGCGGGACAAGTGCCGACAGATTCAATACAGGAGAATCTCCTGTTTACACAGCAGCCTCTTTGATACAAAGTCCCA
The DNA here is from genome assembly GCF_042186555.1 of Aquarana catesbeiana. NCBI lineage: Eukaryota > Metazoa > Chordata > Amphibia > Anura > Ranidae > Aquarana > Aquarana catesbeiana. The sequence goes on from NC_133325.1 coordinate 518,171,956, forward strand.
CCTACTATGATAGACAGGACAGTCGTCCAATGGCGACCCAGGAGACGGGACTTCCTATTACAGATGCTGCCGATTAAACAGGAGATTCCCTGACTGCAATCGTCCTGCCCCCTCCGAGGCAGCGCCAATAAATACGGTATATATCCAAATCTCCAGCAGGGGGCGTATTAAACCGGAACGCGGGCTGCAATTGGACATGCCTGCCTTATAGTATTTATGGTTCAATAAGTTTTTATTGAGGTTTTTATAAGTATATAAACATATAAAAAACAGGAGAATAATAAAGTAAAAAAAAAAAAATAATAAACAGAAGGAGTGTAAACAGTGCCAGTTACCTGACATATAGTCTCCTAATAAACAAATGCTTCTTATAAGTGTTGAAATAGTGCAATCGTATACAAATGCGAGGGTTTTTATAAATAAATTGTTACGATAAACCCGTATAACAGGTGTTTGTTGATGGGTAAGCATTAACTACCCTGTGTGGGGGTGCCCCTTTGGGAGCCTGCTGCACCCCTGGACACAGGGAGTCCGGAATATCAAACTTATATATAAGTTTTCAAGAGTGTGGTTAGTAACAATTTTTTAGATCTCTATTTACATAGAAGATCCTATAATTATATTGCATCAAGAGAGATATATCGGAGATATAAAAAAGAAAGGAAAGGAAGGACAGAATGGATGAAAGCGAAATAAGTGTAGAATAGAAAGATGATAGAAGGGGAGGAGGGGGGGAGGGGTAGTGAGACAGCGAGCCTCGGTCCACATATGAGGTCTTCATTTTAAATGAGAGGTATAATGGGTATGGCTTTTTCAGCTCCTAAGTGGAGTTCTTAGCCGATAGTCTTTGTTTGAGTTTGTCTGAGGTAGAGTAACTCCTCCAGATACTCCAGACAAAAGAGAACTTAGCATACTTGTCTAGAGCTTTGGCCTGCATTTCTTCCATTAGCATGTAATTGTTTACCTCCCCTACCCACTCAATTAGGGTGGGGGGCGTAGTAGTTTTCCAATGTCTGGGTATGAGTTGTCTACCCGCACTAACAAAAAATTTCAAAAGGCCGTTTTTTTGTGATTTGATAGTCCCTGGGAGGATGGATAGGAGGGATAGGAGGGCAATAGAGGGTGATAGCAGTGGCTTGTCATAAATGTCTGAGTAAATCTGAAAAATTTGAGTCCAGAATTGGAGAAGAACATCACACTCCCACCAGATATGTATATAAGTACCTTCCATTGTGTTGCATCTCCAGCATCTGTCTGAGTTGGATGGGAACATGATCCTGAGAGTAGTTGGGACCCGGTACCACCTCGACAATAATTTATAGTTTTTCTCTTGTGTATAGCATGATATGGAGGTTTTGTTCGTGAAGAGGAAGGCTTTCCCCCACTCCACCTCGGTTATGTCTTTCCCGACCTCCACTGACCATTTAGAGGTATAGCTAGGTAGAGCTTCGTGGGTATGGTCTAATTAATTTATATATCAATGATAAGGTGTGTCGTGGAGTTTCAGAAAGGGTGCATAGTTGTTCGAACCCGGTCAAGGGTCTATGAGTTTGTCTGGAGTCGTGCAGTGTCTTGCAATAGGAGTTTAGGTGTCCACGAGTGAGCCATGTCATTTTGGAGATAACGTCTGTTGGGGCGGTTATAAATGTGCCCAGAGTGTGATCAACGAATTGGCGTGCAGTGGGCCATGAGTCTCTGTTGTAAGTGTCTAATGAGTGGGTTGAGTGCCCTTCTGGGAGGTTTGGATTATCAAACAAGGGAGTGAGGGGGCTAGGTTCCGAGGATAGTGAGTGGGTGTCTCTCTTGCGGTACCAAATTGTAAGGGCATCCCTAGTGAGGGGGGACAATGTTGTTAAGGATTTGTATGTCCTGTTGTAGCCCCTGCCTTATAGTATTTAGACATGGGATTTCAGTCACAGAGATCTAGCTGCTAAAAGGCTTGGTAGATATTGGGGGGAAAAAAAATCTAGGTAGTTTAAGACTAACAAAACTGAAATATGCACATATCGTAAATTTAACATGTAATGTGCAAGGGTATATGTTTCAGTCCTTTCTGAAAAGCTTTAATTTAGTGATTGCAACTAGGGAATTTTTGATATTGATAAAACTTACATTTTTAGCATTTGGGGTATCTTTAGATAAAACTTAATTTTTAATTTTGGATAGAGTGGGGAAATATTGAACTTCTGTCAGGTTTTACTGCTTTGTTGTAGAGATTACTTCACTTCCTATCTGGAAAAAAAAATTTCCTCCAGGACAGGAAGTGAGGGTAATTCTTTCTAACGGCAACACAGACAGGTGAAAATGTGTTTAAGTATGGGACAGCTAGAAGAAATCTAGTCCACTTTTGTTTGTCTCTCTGTTTCAGATTATATCTCACTTGTCTGGTAAAATGTTGTCCCTGGAACATAAAATGAAAATAAATCTCTCAGAGGTTCTAACCTTCTGTTGCCAGAACAAAAAGTGAGGAGAAATCTATCCCGACAAGGAGCCCTGGATAGCAGTTAAACCTGACAAGGGTTCTAACCTTTCTTCATTCTATCCAAAAATTAAAAATGTATACAGTTGGTTTGTCCTTGAAGTGAATCTATCTATACCAAACAGTTTATTTTATTTTTTTTGTAGAAACTTTAGAATTAAAGATGGGATAAATGTTTTGTCAAAAATGAAAAGTATTCAAAACAGAACTTTATTGTACAAAATAAAATGCATATGTATAAGATCTAGGGCTTCAACTTATTTTCATAATGGATTAGTTGGCCGTTCTTTTTATTGTTTCAATTAATCGGATAAAAACCTAAAAAAAATAAAATAAAAAGTGTGGTATTTAATTTAGTTAATATGCAAGTTTAAAAAAAGACAATTTCTTGAATATCTATATACAGTGGCAGATATAAATAACCCAGCTTTATCTAAATATCTGATCCACTCTGAGAATAACTGACAGAAGAGATATACAGTATCTCACAAAAGTGAGTGCACCCCTCACATTTTTGTAAATATTTTATTCTATCTTTTCATGTGACAACACTGAAGAAATGACACTTTGCTACAATGTAAAGTAGCAAGTGTACAGCTTGTATAACAGTATAAATTTGCTGTCCCCTCAAAATAACTCAACACACAGCCATTAATGTCTAAACCGCTGGCAACAAAGGTGAGTACACACCTAAGTGAAAATGTCCAAATTGGGCCCAATTAGTCATTTTTCCTCCCCAGTGTCATGTGACTCGTTAGTGTTACAAGGTCTCAGGTGTGAATGGGGAGCAGGTGTGTTAAATTTGGTGTTCTCTCTCTCTCTCTCTCTGGTCACTGGATGTTCAACATGGCACCTCATGACAAAGAACTCTCTAAACCGCTGGCAACAACCCTAAGTGAAACAAATCCTAAGTGAAGATGTCCAAATTGGGTCCAAAGTGTCAATATTTTGTGTGGCCACCATTATTTTCCAGCACTGCCTTAACCCTCTTGGACATGGAGGGCACCAGAGCTTCACAGATGCCACTGGAGTCCTCTTCCACTCCTCCATGATGACATTATGGAGCTGGTGGATGTTAGAGACCTTGCGCTCCTCCACCTTCCATTTGAGGATGCCCCACAGATGCTCAATAGGGTTGAGGTCTCGAGACATGCCTGGCTAGTCTATCACCTTTACCCTCAGCTTCTTTAACAAGGCACTGGTCTTCTTGGAGGTGTGTTTGGGGTCATTATGTTGGAATACTGCCCTGCGCCCTAGTCTCCGAAGGGAGAGGATCATGCTCTGCTTCAGTATGTCACAGTACATGTTGGCATTCATAGTTCCCTCAATGAGCTGTAGCTCCCCAGTGCCGACAGCATTCATGCAGCCCCAGACCATGACACTCTTACCACCATGCTTGACTGTAGGCAAGACGCACTTGTCTTTGTACTCCTTACCTGATTGCCGCAACACACGCTTGACACGATCTGAAACCAAATAAGTTTATTCTGTTCTCATCAGACCACAGAACATGGTTCCAGTAATCATGTCCTTAGTCTGCTTGTCTTCAGCAAACTGTTTGCGGGCTTTCTTGTGCATCATCTTTAGAAGAGGCTTCCTTCTGGGACGACAGCCATGCAGACCAATTTGATGCAGTGTGCGACGTATGGTCTGAGCACTGCCTGGCTGACGCCCCCCCTTCAACCTCTGCAGCAATGCTGGCAGCACTCATATGTCCATTTCCCAAAAACAACCTCTGGATATGACACTGAGCATGTGCACTCAACTGTTTTGGTCAACCATGGTGAGGCCTGTTCTGAGTGAAACCTGTCCTGTTAAACTGCTGTATGACCACCGTGCTGCAGCTCAGTTTCAGAGTCTTAGCAATTTTCTTATAGCCTAGGCCAGGGGTAGGCAACCGTGGCACTCCAGTTGTAGTGAAACTACAAATCCCATCATTCCTCTGCCTCTAGGAGTCATTGCCAGGGTCTTGCAATGTCTCATGGGACTTGTAGTTTCAAAACAGCTGGAGGGCCGAGGTTGCCTACCCCTGGTCTATGCAAACTTTATGTAGAGCAACAATTCTTTTTTTTCCAGATATAATAAAACAAAAATGTGAAATGTGAGGGGTGTACTCCCTTTTGTGAGATTGTCTGTGTGTGTGTGTTTGTGTATTTTAACTGGGAGTCAGATATGAAGGGTGGAGGGGAATATAAATCTCTTATATTAAAGTAGTACAGTGGAACCTTGGATTAAGAGCATAATCCGTTCCAGGAGAGTGCTTCTAATTCAAAGCACTCGCATATCAAAGAGAGTTTCCCCATAGAAGTCAATGGAAACTAAGATAAATTGTTCCACATTGATTTCTATTGCATGCAATACCGCATGTGGCCAGAGGTGAGGGGGCGCCGGAGAGACTATTTTATCTGCTCTTAAAAAAAAAAAAAACGCCTCCCTGCATGTAGCAAATTCTGAACACAGCAGACAACAACTTTAACCACTTCCGGACCGCTGCACGACGATGTACGTCCAAACTTTGAAGGGGGATACCCCGGTATCCCCGTTTTCGTGTGGTGGCCAGCTTTCTGATAAAAGTTGTCCCTGCCGCGGATTCGCCGCGAGATCAATTTTATCGGTGACGGGAAAGGGGGCCCCCCCCTCCCGCCGCGATCCGGTGCCCTCCGCCGCTTACCGGAGCCGTCGGTAGCGGCGGAGGCGATCACATCCGTCTCCGTCCTGTGCCTGGAGACGAGTGAGGCTAAGATGGCGCCCACTCGTCTCCATGACACTGCTGGGCGGAAGCGACGTCAAAACGTCACTTCTGCCCATGCCTCTTAAAGGCATATTTTTTTAAATGACTTTTTTTTTTTTTTTTTTTTTTTATTGCATTTTAGTGTAAATATGAGACCTGAGGTCTTTTTGACCCCAGATCTCATATTTAAGAGGTTCTGTCGTGCTTTTTTCTATTACAAGGAATGTTTACATTCCTTGTAGTAGGAATAAAAGTGACACTTTTATTGTTTAAAAACCCCCGTCCCGATGAGCTCGCGCGCAGAAGGGAACGCATACGCGAGTAACGCCCGCATATGAAAACGGTGGTCAAACCAAACATGTGAGCTATCACCGCGACCGGTAGAGCGAGAGCAATAATTCTAGCCCTAGACCTCCTCTGGAACGCAAAACATGCAACCTGTAGAATTTTTTAAACGTCGCCTATGGAAATTTTTGAGGGGAAAAGTTTGACGCCATTCCACGAGCGGGCGCAATTTTGAAGCGTGACATGTTGGGTATCAATTTACTTGGCGTAACATTATATTTCACAATATATAAAAAAATTGGGCTAACTTTACTGTTGTCTTATTTTTTTTTCTATTAAAAAAAGTTAATTTTTTCCCAAAAAAGTGCGCTTATAAGACCGCTGCGCAAATACGGTGCAAAAAAAAAAGTATTGCAACGACCGCCATTTTATTCTCTAGGGTGTTAGAAAAAAAAACATATATAATGTTTGGGGGTTCTAAGTAATTTTCTAGCAAAAAAACCTGTTTTAAACATGTAAACACCTAAAATCCAAAACGAGGCAGGTCCTTAAGTGGTTAAAGAGGAGCTCCAGGCTCCCCCCAAAAACTACAGGAGACGGTCGGAGACTGCAAACATACTACAGGAGAGGGTCAGAGACTGCAGGCATACTACAGGAGAAGGTCAGCAGGTAAGTATGATATCTTTTTTTATTTTAAAGAAAAAATAATACCCTTTAGTATCACTTTAACAAATCATTGGCGAGTCTTTTAGTAGCAACTTGGATAAAAAAACATTTGGCAATAAAGAAAGAAGTATACTGCTTCCAGATCGGTGGATGTTTCCAGAGGGGAAGATCATGGGGAAATCTCAGGAAGAAACTAGACAGAAAAAGGAGTGCAGCCCTCAATGTGATAGACACACAGACTGGATACGCCCAGCAGAAGTAGGGGATGTGCCACTTCTATACACTCGCCCCCCACATACATTAAGGATGACGGGCTGATGTGCTGCAGCGCCCGCCTCCTGAGGACACATCATCCAACGGTGGTGCAACAGCACTGGGCGCAGCCAGCCCACCTGCACATGTCATCAGTAGCAGGATGTGAAACAGCACAGACTCATCCCAGCCATGATACTTCTGTGAGGGAAGGGGGAGGAAACGGGATGACGTCATGAGCAATTGCAATTAAGCTACATTCTGCATCGATGCAGAATCATTAAAGGCTGCATCGTGATGCGCCGATTATTTTCAACACCCCTAATGGACAGTGTACTGAGCTGTATGTGTGCTGCACTGTGTATACTGTATATATGGATGGTGTTCTGAGCTGTATGTGTGCTGCACTGTTAGCCAACTAATAGGCTAACATAGTAGGCGAGGGTGAAAAAAGACACAAGTCCATCAAGTCCAACCTATGTGTGTGATTATATGTCAGTATTACATTGTATATCCCTGTATGTTGTGGTCGTTCAGGTGCTTATCTAATAATTTCTTGAAACTACCGGTGCTCCCCGCTGAGACCACCACATGTAGAAGGGAATTCCACATCCTTGCTGCTGTTACAGTAAAGAACCCTCTACGTAGTTTAAGGTTAAACCTCTTTTCTTCTAATTTTAATGAGTGGCCACGAGTCTTGTTAAACTCCCTTCCACAAAAAAGTTTTATTCCTTTTGTGGGGTCACCAGTATGGTATTTGTAAATTGAAATCATATCCCCTCTCAGGCGTTTCTTCTCCAGAGAGAATAAGTTCAGTGCTTGCAGCCTTTCCTCATAACTAATATCCTCCAGACCCTTTATTAGCTTTGTTGCCTTTCTTTGTAATCGCTCCATTTCCAGTACATCCTTCCTGAGGACTGGTGCCCTTAACTGGACAGCATACTCTAGGTGTGGCCGGACCAGAGTCTTGTACAGCGGGAGAATTATCTTATCTCTGGAATTAATCCCCTTTTTAATGCATGCCAATGTTCTGTTTGCTTTGTTAGCAGCAGCTTCGCATTGCATGCCATTGCTGAGCCTATAATCTACTAGGACCCCCAGGTCCTTTTCCATCCTAGATTGCCCCAGAGGTTCTCCCCCCAGTGTATAGATTACATTCAGATTTTTGCCACCCAAATGCATTATTTTACATGTTTCTACATTGAACCTCATTTGCCATGTAGTTGCCCACCCCATTAATTTGTTCAGATCTTTTTGCAAGGTTTCCACTTCCTGCGGAGAAGTTATTGCCCTGCTTAGCTTGGTATCGTCCACAAATACAGAGATTGAACTGTTTACCCCATCCTCCAGGTCGTTTATGAACAAATTAAACAGGATTGGTCCCAGCACAGAACCCTGGGGGACCCCACTACCGACCCCTGACCATTCTGAGTACTCCCCGTTTATCACTACCCTCTAAACTCGCCCTTGTATGCCAACGGACCTTATTTTGTACAGTAAAAGTTTATCTGTGTCAAATGCTTTTGCAAAATCCAGATACACCACGTCTACGGGCCGTTCCTTTCTAGATGACAACTCACCTCCTCATAGAAGGTTAATAGATTATTTTGGCAAGAACTATTCTTCATTAAAATCTTGTATATAGTCTCTTATCATCCCCTCCAAGAGTTTACATACTATTGATATTAGGCTAACTGGTCTGTAATTCCCAGGGATGTATTTGGGCCCTTTTAAATATTGGTGCTACATTGGCTTTTCTCCAGTCAGCTGGTACCTTTTCCAGTCAGTAGACTGTCAGTAAAAATTAGGAACAATGGTCTGGCAATTACTTGAGTGAGTTCCCTAAGTACTCTCGGGTGCAAGCCATCTGGTCCTGGTGATTTATTAATGTTAAGCTTCCCAAGTCTAATTTTAATTCTGTCCCCTGTTAACCATGGAGGTGCTTCCTGTGATGTGTCATGAGGATAAACACTCCAGTTTTGGTTACTGAAGCACCCCGATTCCCTCGTGAAGACTGAGGAGAAGAATAAATTCAATACCTTTGCCATCTCCCCATCCTTTGTAACCAGATTTCCTTCCTCATTCTTTATGGGGCCAATATGGTCTGTCCTCCCTTTTTTACTGTTTGCATACTTAAAGAATTTCTTGGGATTTTTTTTGCGCTCCTCCGCTATGTGTCTTTCATGTTCTATCTTAGCTGTCCTTATTGCACCCTTACATTTCTTGTTGTGTTCTTTATAAAGTCTGAATGCTGAGGATGATTTCTCAACCCTGTATTTTTTATAGGCCTTCTCCTTTGCTTTTATATGCATTTTTACATTGGAGTTGACTCGGTTGAATTGATGATAGGCAACTCCTATCCTCATATTGATTAGTGGTTCCAAATTAATAATAACTACTGCAGTAGGGAACAGACACAAAAGATACGCTCAGCATCTTTCCAAATTACTGTTCTGTTTTATTATGACGCAATTGAAGGTTTTTATGCACATGATTACGTAGGTATCACATTAATATTACAATTGTACATTTATGGTAACAAGGGGCGTTACATAGGCAGGCTAATTCTAATCAGGACTCGAAAGAATGTAAACATTTACTGAAAACATTATTAGTGCCGTGTGCACAGTGAGGGCAGAGTGCAATACATACAAAATACAATACAATTATATACAGAACTTACAAATTTCCATTACAGTCTCCCCTCTTTTGATCAATATTTTGATCACTAACCGTACCTGCTATCACCTTTAACCTGGAACCTCCACACGCTTAGGTGGAGGTAGTCCTGGCCAAAGAGGCAAAAACTCCATTGTGGAGAAAATAATAGCTGAGCAACTTTTTCATTACAAAATGACTTTTCATTGTGAAAAACAAATGATTGATAAGACATATTTACAGAGTACTGGCTGTACACTCCTGTGGCCAGAATGGCCTTCTAGCTGAATTGTGGACATGCTGACTTATCAGCACATGTAAACACAGACAATTCTACATGAAATGGAAGACGCACAAAAGACAAATATGACTTCAACTTGGCTGAACTACTTTTCAAATATATATATCCCTTACAATTAAAGTAATTGAATCAAAAAGTACCCTAGACTGTGATCACAAGAGGGAAACAAATCAAACACAGAGATTTCTTTAATTTAGCCATTTTTGCAGTGTCTGGTGTGGATCCAGGTGACTTTTCCTTCAAGTTTTGCAAAAACTGTAAATGAAATAGATGCTGTATTGAGTCTCCAAACATTTCCTTATATATAAATGTCTCTTAACAATCCAAAAGTCACCTGGCTTTAGTTTTAGATCCTTCCAAACTTTTAGGATCTGGAATTAGGGAGAAAACACATAAATGAGTTTGTAAAAAACCTTAAAAGATCATCAGCATTCTCCGTGAGATCCGAATGGAGGACTTCAGCTGCTGAGACAAAATATAAGCAAGTGAGTAACACACTCCCAAACAAAATCTCATAGGGAGAGAGTCCAACATCCCCTTAGGGGCTTGATAAAATTTAAGAAAACATTCAGGCAAAAGTTTTCTAGTTTCTTACTCTACTTTGTCCGCTACATTGTAGACAGTAGGGGGTGTAAAAATAAAACCGCAAAACTTCTAGTAAGGACTCTCCTATAAAAAATGATTTCCTCTGTTACTCTCTGTACTTTCTGGCACTCTGTACTTACAAACTACTTCTGATAACACTTTTTACTGTGGCCTTTGCAGTAGCATTTGCCACTGGACATCCAAAAAACACGTCCAAACAGACAAAATGCATATTTGTAAGATCCTGACTTGGGCATCTGGATATATCTTTTTTGTAATCTCTGGGAGGGATGTTCAGCTTTTGGTAACACCTTTGGTAACAGGTAAAACAAGAAGTGGTATGTTATAAAAACAACTGTGGTGAACCCTGGCTCTATCCCACGCTCATTTACTAAGGCAGCCATAACTTCTTGTGACTCATGACACGGTCCATGTGTCAAGCTGAAGGGAAAAGAGTGGCTGGCAGACATAAATGATCACCTTTTCCAAAGTCCTGTTTCATAAGAAGTTGCCCCCTGTGGACCACTTGTTCTTCTCGTTCTGGGGTCCTTAAAGTTGAATTATTAATCCCAGCTATACTGGGCCAGAACTAGGGTGGAATCTGTGAGTTGCACAGACCCATCAAGTGTCCGGGGCTGTAAATGCAGCATCCTTAGAGTCACCTGGTCTGCTTCCATGTGTGAAAGTTAATATGGCTACCTCAGCAAGAACCTGGAAGGCTGAAAACAGCCAATCAAATTAACTTGGCATGCTTGGTTGGTTTACCTGCCGAAGTAAAAACAAACTTCTGGCCCTTTAAATGGAACCAAAAGCTCTCTATATCTCGACTATCTATATAAATATACACTCTTTTTATAGCTCACAGGCTTTGCTAAAACATGGAGCTCTGCTTCTTGAGCTGGGGAAAAAGGATCCAATGACTTTGAATACAGAGTATCTTTCTGGGTGATAAACTGCATACTCAAATCTACAAAAAATGTAATATCTGGGTCTTCAGGGAGTGTGTCCCGCACTGGGCTCACAGCAGCTGATTCCTACACCATCAATTTAACACATGTGGTTTTTCCTTTCTTTTGAATAAATGTCCACATTTTTCATTGTTAGATTTGTACATAAATAAACTCATATTTTAAACCTTTCATTAGACAAACATTTAGTTATCTGTATATTTGCTGCACAGAATGTCGGACCATTAAAAATTAAATGTTTGACCAAAACAATATCTAACTTTGTCTAATAGCACCTTTGCATAAAAGCTACAGCTCTGATATATCGGGATGAACCATTCATTACTGGGTCCAGCTTGCATGAATATATTACAATGGCTTGTTTTCTATCACACTGTTTGTGTAAGAACTCCAGTTTCATGTTTCAAAAGACAACTTCTTCCTGGCAATATTATAATAAATGATAACAATACCCTGCGGTCATGGAGAGATGCCCATAAATCCAAAATATTCTTCTGCTTATACCACTGTACTTACAAGAAAAAGGGGCACATCATTTCATAATCCACACATTCTGCTTTGGATTTCAAAAATAAAAATAAATAAAAACAAAAGGACCAAGAATCTGTATGATGGACCAGAAAGCATCAAAAACTATAACACAACTGGCTGCAGGTGGCATCTATCCTAACAGGGTGTGTGGACTTGATGTGATGGGACTGTTATATTTAAATTTTATTTATTATTACTCTTACATCATGGACCGCACATCAAGTTATTATCAAAAACCTTACAATATCATTTTTATAGAAGAACTTCTTATGTATCCCATTCATCTTGGCTTTGTTAAATATTATGGCAGCTTTATTCAAAATAACAACCTCATCTTAATCTTTTTTTTCTCTCAATAAGAGCTTATTGAATAAATGTAAAATTACAAAATTGTTATCTTAATCTAAACTAATCCCATTTTTACAAATTTCCCCAATAACCTGGATTTCATTTCCAACCAAAGGTTGTCTAAACCAGTTTCAATATATCTATATAATTGTTAAACTCATATTAGAAATTAATACTCATTATTACTTAATTTTACTTAATTTCCCTTTTTTAAATGCACTGTTTCCACTATCAAAGGATATTCAATTTGTGTAATACACGGTTAAATGTAACCTTCATTTTACCGTGTTTGGAAAACAGATTCAAAATAATTGTGATCACATTGTTTACCATTAGATTCGTTAACCCGGCACATTTTGTTATAAATGTTTTGTCTAAAAAACAGAAATTGGCATGGTGTCTTTCCAGCTTATCACTAACCTCTCATCCCAGCCACATTTCTTTCAGGAGAGCACAAAGGAGGGGGTCACATCTGCGTACATGGCACACACAAGCAATAGAACTAAAGGTCCCAGCATTCGCACATACATTTTTCCCATTTGTACACAACATGTGCATATCATTCTCTCACTTTCTTTTAACTCTCATTAATATTTTCCTGTCTAAATTCTACTTTCTTTATTTTTGTTCAGATATCTTTTATATCTAGCTTCTATGATCAGATGGGCAGCCAGAGTACTCATCCCATCTTCCCTCTCTGACAACATATAAAGTATTCTGTTTTACCTCTCATTTCTCTGTTTATGACTTTAATAGTTATAGTGCCTGACTCCAAATTCATCCCACAACTTAACATGAAAATGTCCCTTTTCTTTTCTAGTGTTAATGTCACCCTTGATCCATCCTGCTCACATAGATAGCTGTTTTTCTAGCTGTTTACTCTGCATGATTCTTAGTCCCTGTGGACTTTGGTAACCCAGTTACCCATTGTGGATCCCTGTCCACTTTAACCATTAATCTAGGGGCTCAGTATAGGCGGAACCGCACCTTCGGTTCATATATAGCGCTTCTCTTGCGCTGGGCATTTTTGAGGGTCTCTTACCCTTCATTCCCTTACTTAATTCAATGCCCATAATGACTGGCCAGTCTTCTCTCTTCTCTACTTGTGCCTATACCCTCTTGCCTCTAAACTACTTTATCTAGCAGATGTACTACATATACCTGTGAACAGCACTATTCTTCCCTTTCTTATTTATAACACTCCGATGGACAGTAGACAGTGACAACATAACATATAACCACCAATCAATACAGTTCGATTAAGGGGAGTAAAATAGGTACCCTTTGTCCCGAAAATGCCTTACCGATCAAGGAAGTCTGATAACTCAAATGTAAGCAAAAGGCTTACCTCAGCCGGCTGATTATCAGAAATTCCCGGATCGTCTCAAGCTCCTCGTTTCGGATACTCAGGGTCACCTGGAATCCCCTCCTGGCTGGCTCGCCATGCATGACTCGGTTGAATTGATGATAGGCAACTCCTATCCTCATATTGATTAGTGGTTCCAAATTAATAATAACTACTGCAGTAGGGAACAGACACAAAAGATACGCTCAGCATCTTTCCAAATTACTGTTCTGTTTTATTATGACGCAATTGAAGGTTTTTATGCACATGATTACGTAGGTATCACATTAATATTACAATTGTACATTTATGGTAACAAGGGGCGTTACATAGGCAGGCTAATTCTAATCAGGACTCGAAAGAATGTAAACATTTACTGAAAACATTATTAGTGCCGTGTGCACAGTGAGGGCAGAGTGCAATACATACAAAATACAATACAATTATATACAGAACTTACAAATTTCCATTACAGAGTTAAGCCATCCAGGACTTTTGTTCGCTCTTTTAAATGTATTACCCAATGGGATGCATTGGCTAATGCCCTTATTTAATATGCTCCTAAAGCAAACCCATCTCTCCTCCATCTTCTTTGTTCCTAAGATTTTATCCCAATGTATGCCTTATAGCAAGGTTTAGGGAAGTTGGCTTTTTTGAAATTCAGTGTCTTTGTATTCCCCTTAGGTTTCCTATTTGTGTGATTTATACTGAAGCCAATTGACCTGTGATCACTGTTACCTAAAATTGCCCTGTATTTTCACATCCGTGATCAGGTCTGTATTGTTGGTAATCAGTAGATCCAGTAACGCTTTATTTCTAGTTGGTGCGTCTACCATCTGACCCATAAAATTGTCCTGCAAGACATTTAGGACCTGGCGAGCCTTTGATGAATGCGTGGTTCCCTCCGCCCAGTGTATGTCTGGATAATTAAAATCCCCCATTAGGATAACACTTCCCATCCTTGCTGCTAATCCAATTTGTGATAGGAGATCTGTTTCCCCTTCCTCCCTCAGGTTAGGGGGCCTATAGCATACTCTCAGTATTATTTTCCCCTTAGCTTCATCCCTTTGGAGCTCTTACCCATAAGGATTCCACCCCCTCCCTAGCTCCCTTAGTGATGTCATCTCTCACATTCACTTGTACATTATTCTTGATAGGCATACCCCTCCCCCCTTTTTACCCTCTCTATCCTTGCGATAAAGGGTATACCCTTGAATGGTTGCCAGCTAATCATGAGAGCTGTTGAACCAGGTCTCTGAAATTCTCAAAAAATCCAAATCCTCCTCGTACAACAGTAACTCTAGTTCACCCATCTTGTCCGCCAGGCTCTTGGCATTGGTGAACATGCCATGCAGTTTAGACGGTTGCATGTTATCTTCTTATTTTGCTGTTCCGAGATTGCAACTAGAACTTGCTACTATACTAACCTTGGGTTCATGTGCTTTGGTCAACCTATCACTAATGCCCCCAATACTACCCTCTGGAATATGTTTCGTGTTGACTATCTCTACCTCTGCACCCTCCCCCCCCCATCCCGTCGCCTAGTTTAAAAACCCCTCCAACTTTTTGGTCATCTTCATTCCCAGCTGATCTGCACCTTACTTTTTTTAGGTGCAGTCCATCCCTTCTATAGTACTGGTTATCAACTGAGAAGTCGGCCCAGTCCTTCAGGAACCCAAACCCCTCCTTACTACACCAGCTCTTCAGCCACTTGTTTACTTCCCTAATCTCCCTCTGTCTTCCTGGTGTAGCTCGATGTACTGGTAGTATTCCTGAGAATACTACCTTGGAGGTCCTTTTCCTCAATTTAGCTCCCAAGTCCCTAAAATCGTTCTTTAGGACACTCAATCTGCCTCTGACTTTGTCATTCGTGCCAACGTGCACCATGACAGCCAGGTCTTCCCCAGCTCCTCCCAGTAATCTGTCTACAACATACAGTTCAGCACTTCAGGTCTTTGTTACAAATTGGCCTCTCTGTCTTTCTAAGGATTGAGTCCCCTACCACCAGAATCTGTCTTTCCTTTCCCTTCGCTTCCCCCCACTCTCACTGGAGGAGTTCTTCCCCTGGCAGCTAGGAGAGTCCCTCAGCTCTGTTCCCTGACTGGTTTCACCAATGTCACTCAATGGAGCGTACTTATTGGGATGCTCCAGCCCTGGATCGGCCTCCCTAGCTCTTCCCCCTCTACCCTTCCTGACTGTTGCCAATCTACTCTTTCCTAGTGCCTGCACCTCTTTGTCTTCACCCGCCTCTGTGCTGGCCCCTTCGGACACCTGCCGTGTACGTTCCTGGCTCTCCTTTAGTATGAGGAACTTCTCAGTGCTGACAGTTGCTTCCCCAGATTCAGAACCTGGGCTTCCAGGGAAACAATGTGTTTACATTTTGCACAGCAGTATTCGCCCTCCATCGGATGATCAAGGAACGCATACATGCAAGATGTAAAACTAGTCGCCTCTCCACACCCGCCTGGCATCGTACCTATTAATTTAATGAGGATTGGGGATTATACCCTGTCCAAATTACCTACCAACTAGCTTCCTGACACTAATACTCAACAAGACAATACACAGGTACTCGCAGACCTACGTAACCAACAAATCGATTATGTCGATTAGTTGTTTCAGCCCTAATGAGATCCAAATATTTTTCAGTGACTTATAAAAGATGATCAAAAATTAATGAATACAAGTAGATTATTGTTAATAAATACAGCTAGGATTTCAATTGTGTATGTTTAAAAAGCAAAAACAAAGATGCAGAACAATAAATGAGACTTTTAGATACCTTTTTACTACATTGTTTTAGAGATGAGATAAAATTGTGTTTCTGAAAGCAAAACTCTGCTTTGCCCGTTCAGAGCAAAACAACCAGTTTGCATTAAAGTGGATGTAAACCCACCACTCACCCAGTATAAAGTAATGGCACAGTATTAACCACTTCAGCCCCTGAAGAATTTACCCCCTTCCTGACCAGAGCACTTTTTGCGATTCTGCGTCGCTTTAACTGGCAATTGCGCGGTCGTGCGACATGGCTCCCAAACAAAATTGGCGTTCTTTTTTTTTCCCCCACAAATAGAGCTTTTGGTGGCATTTGATCACCTCTGCGGTTTTTATTTTTTGCACTATAAACAAAAAAATAGCGACAATTTTGAAAAAAACGCATTTTTTACTTTTTGCTATAATAAATATCCCCAAAAAATATTTAAAAAAAAAATTTTTTTTCCTCAGTTTAGGTCAATACGTATTGTTCTACATATTTTTGGTAAAAAAAAATTGCAATAAGCATTTATTGATTGGTTTGCACAAAAGTTATAGCGTTTACAAAATAGGGGATGCTTTTATGGCATTTTTATTGATAATTTTTTTTTACTAGTAATGGCGGCGATCAGCGATTTTTATCATGACTGCGACATTATGGCGGACACATTGGACAATTTTGACACATTTTTGGGACCATTGGCATTAATACAGCGATCAATGCTAAAAAATTGCATTGATTACTGTAAAAATGTCACTGGAAGTGATTCTAAGTGTGGGGGGGGAGGGGCTGTGTGTGACACATCACTGATCAGCGCTCCCGATTACAGGGAGAGCTGATCAGTGACAGTGTCACTAGGCAGAACGGGGAGATACTTGTTAACATTAGCATCTCTCCCGTTCTTCCTCACCGTGAGACGATCGCGGGTATCCCAGCGGATATCGGGTCCCCGGGACCCACGGTCACGGAGCTCCCGGAGCACGCGCCTGCAAGCCGCCTCTTGAAGGGCAACGTACAGGTACGTTAATCTGCCTGTACGTGCCCTTCTGCCGCAGTATATCTGTGTGAGGCAGTCAGGAAGCGGTTAATGTATACTACACTCTCCTACCTATTCCTGGGATTTGAGTAACATCCAGTCAAAACTCAGGAAGGGCACCACGTGACTTCAGCATGCCCTGAGGTGTGGAGAACCAATCCTGGGAGAGCTGGAGAAGAAAGGGAGGTGGATGTGAAGCTGGAATCTTAACACTATTCTCTCTCATGTCGTTCATGAGATAAAGGAATCAGATGTCCGTTACCGCAGTGGAGGATGTGGTGACACAAACTTATCAAAATATGTCATTTTTTTTATCTTGCTACAAAAAGACAAGAGGATTGCTCAGAGCTGGTTAATGCTTCGTGGCAAGACTGACCACAGATGACTTGACATCCCCTACTATACCAGGTAGAAGTCTTCATCTAAAAAAATTCCAGGTTTAGATCCACTTTAATCTCCCTTATACTCAGCACATATTTATCTTTTCCGTTTCTCCGCCACCACTCTGTTCAGTGTCACCTTTTCGGGCAGAATTTCATTTTTCATAATAAATCCCAATGTTTTTATCTCTCACTTGCCTTATCCAAAAAGATTGAAATTTCATCTTTTGAGTTTTAAAACATTCTTTCTGCTTGTATCACTTCCTGTAGGTCCGCTCCCATCATTCTCTGTTTTTGCATCACAGAAAAGGGTGTGATAGGGCGTGTTTTACCAGCCTGGACCACACCTCCCTCATTACAATCCCACCACCTACTTCTTACCTTAACCTCCCTGACGGTATTCCCGAGTGTGGTTCGGGGTTAAATTTCAGCACCATTAGTGTAACCCTGAGCCTCGGGATTGCATTGCAGGATCCTGGAGCGGTATACTTGCCTTGTCCCCAGGATCCTGCGATGTCCCCCCGCGGTGTCTGCGGGCTGTGTCCTCTGCCCGAAGCCAGGCTCGGTTCCCTGCGAGCGTCGCGACGCACGGGGGCGGAGCCTGTCGGCTAATTGAAAAAATGTAAAAATCATAACACATACAGTACTGTAATCTTACAGATTACAGTACTGTATGAAATTATTTCACATCCCTTTTGTCCAACGCCCTGCATGCAGTTTTATATTATATATACTGTTCTTCCTGCCTGGAAACCTGAGATTGTCCATAGCAACCAAAAAGTGTCCCTTTACTTCAAAAGTGGCTTTAGACCAGCTAGAAAACAGCGATAGTAAATTAGAACACTTGCAGAATTGAGTGATAGTGAATCGTGGGGAAATTTATTATTATTATTATTATTATTTTTTAAAATTATTTATTATATTATAATTTTATGATTTTGTGTTTCAAACTTCATCATACCCGGGATATCTACTAGACTCTTGGTGGACAGATTTAAGTGTGTTATTGCTAAGTATTACAGGCCTACAATATAAAACGCCAAATTTCTATTCAAAATAATTGTACCGCTTTGATACACAAAAATCTGAAATAATCATACCGCCAGGGAGGTTAAGCACATGCCATCCGGGCCATAGCCGAAAGATGGCTACAGCGCGGTTGGCTTATTCTGGGAGGGCGTCCATGGACGTCCTCCCTGAATTTTGCTCCCGTGTGCCCCCGGGGGCGCGCACCCGGGAATGTCCGTGAACGCCGGGTCCAGAGGACCCGGCGTATCATGGACCACAGTAAATGACCGCGGCCATTTACCAAATGACGAAGCGATCACTTGTAAACAAAGCGGCGTCACGTCCGGTTCCTCTCTCCCCTCCCCGTACCTATTGGTACAGTGTGAGGCGAGAGATCGGGTGCAGCAGAGCTGTGGGCTGGGTGTGTACTTCCCGCAGCACTTATCTGTGCCCATTCCAGCCATCCATCTATCCCATCGATGCTCATAAATACTCATCCATCCATCCAATCCAGGCTCAGAAATACTCATCCATCCCATCCATACTCCTCCATGCTCAGGAATACTCATCCATCCATGCTCAGCAATACTCATCCATCCATCCATGCTCAGCCATCCACACTCAGCAATACTCATCCATCCATACTGAGCAATACTCATCCATCCATCCATGCTCAGCCATCCATACTCAGCAATACTCATCCATCCATCCATGCTCAGCCATCCATGCTCAGCCATCCATGCTCAGCCATCCATACTCAGCAATACTCATCCATCCATCCATGCTCAGCCATCCACACTCAGCAATACTCATCCATCCATACTGAGCAATACTCATCCATCCATCCATCCATCCATCCATGCTCAGCCATCCATGCTCAGCCATCCATACTCAGCAATACTCATCCATCCATCCATGCTCAGCCATCCATACTCGGCAGTATTCATCCCTCCATCCTCAGCAATACTCATCCATCCATCCATGCTCAGCCATCCATACTCAGCAATACTCATCCATGCATACTCAGCATTACTCATCAATGCTCAGCAATACTCATCTACCCATCCACCCATCCATCCATACTCAGCAATACTCATCCATCCTCAGCAATACTCATATATGCTCAGCCATCCATCCTCAGCAATACTCATCCATCCTCAGCAATACTCATCCATCCATCCATGCTCAGCCATACTCAGCAATACTCATCCATCCTCAGCCATACCCACCCAGCCATACTTAGCTATACCCAGCCATCCCAGCTATACCCAGCCATCCCCATCCATCCCATCCACACTTAGCCACGCCATACCCAGCCATCCCATCCATACCCAGCCATACTCAGCCATCCACATTCATGGCTCAACCATGCTTAGCCGTCCTAGGGCTGGGAGATTTTCCAAAAAAAAAAATCTGCGATTTTCTTAAAAAAAAAACTGGTTTCACGATTCGAATCGAGTTTTTTTTGGACACCATGCCAGTCCTGAGGAGCTGCGGGCAGGAGTTTTTAGGCGAGGCTGCGGCTTCGGCCTAGTCCGCGGCGTCCGGCCTCACAGACTAGGCTGAAGCCGCGGCCTCACCTAAAAACTCCTGCCCGCAGCTTCTCAGGACCGGTGCGGTGAAAAAAAACAAAATCTAAAAAAATCAATTTGCTTAAATTTTTTAATCGATTTGACCTCTCAACTCGATTCAAGATTTTAATCTTTTTTTTTTTTTTTTCCCCAGCCCTAAGCCATCCCAATCCACAGTTTATCCATGCCACATCAGTTCGCATCCATGCACTACAGTGCCTCAAAGTGTAATAGGTAGTCAAATTATATTTGAAATGTATGCCCCTAGAATGCCTGATGGTTCTTTCTGCATGTTGGGCATTTGTATGTGACCAGGTTGTGTAAAAGTCTCACACTGGTATTGCCTTACTCAGGAGTAGGAGAATCTATTTCGGGGTGTAATTTTTGGTATGTACATGCTATGTGTTAGAAATATTGTTTAAATGGACAACTTTGTATAAAAAAAAAACATGAGTTTTCATTTTCTTTCCACATTTTCCAAAAACTTGTAGAAAAAATGACATGTTCAAAAGAGACAATATGCCTCATAAATTGTATGTTGGGTTGTTTTCTTTCCAAAATGGGGTCATTTTTTGGGCATTTCCATTGTCCTGGTGTTCCAGGGCCTTCAAAAGTGTAAGAGGTAGTCAAGAAATTAGATGTGTAATTTATGCTCCAAGAACACCTGATGGTGCTCCCTGCATGTTGGGCCTCTGTATGTAGCCACAGTGTGTAAAAGTCTCACACATGTGGTATCGCCATACTCAGGAGTAGTAGAATGTATTTTGGGGTGTAATTTGTGGTATGCATATGCTGTGTGTGAGAAATAACCTGATAATATGACACTTTTGTGAAAAGAAAAAAAATCTTGATTTTGCAAAGAATTGTGAGAAAAAAAATTACAAAAAAACTCACCATGCCTCTTTCTAAATACCTTGGAATGTTTACTCTCCAAAAAGGGGAAAGGGATCGTTGGGGGGGGGGGGGGGTGTATTTGTACTGGCCTGGCTTGTTAGGGTCTCAAAAAATGAGCTAGGCCATCAGTACTTCAGGTGTGATCAATTTTCAGAGATTGGCACCATAGCTTGTGGACTCTATAACTTTCACAAACACCAAATAATATACACTGATTTGAATTATTTTTACCAAAGATATGTAGCAGTATAAAATTTGGACAAAATTTATGAAGAAAAATTTCTTTATTTTTTTTTTAAGAATTTTCGGTCTTTTTTCATTTATAGCGCAAAAAATAAAAAAAACAGAGGTGATTAAGGCTCTGTTTCCACTAGTGCGACTTTTCATGCGACTTGGGACTGAAAAGTCGCATGACAAATTGTTTCCCATGATTTCCAATGAGTACCGTTCATATCTGTGCGACTTCAAGTCGCAGCGACTTCAAAGTAGTCCCTGCACTACTTTGGTCCCACTTTGATGCGACTTGAGGTCCATAGATACAGGCATTGCTTCAAATCGCGGTAAAAAGTCGCGGTAAAATCGCGGTAAAAAATCGCGGCAAAATCACGCGACTTTGGGGACGCAATAGTGGAAACATAGCCTAAATGCCACCAAAAGAAAGCTCTATTTGTGTGAAAAAAAGGACAAAAATGTCATATGGGTACAGTGTTGCATGACTGAGTTATTGTCATTCAGAGTGTGAGAGCACCGAAAACTGAAAATTGGCTGGTTAGGAAGGGAGTTTAAGTGACCAGTTGTCAAATGTTTAAATCTTGTATCTCCACTCTCAGATTTTCTGTTTGTTCAGTCTTGTCTTGAAATGAGTAAGCAGAACCATTTGTACAGAAACCTAAGTCTGTAATTGTTCAGCTTGTAAGGCAAAATATACTCTATGATCTAGAATTGCTTGTTTTTTAAATAATCAAGATGGCCTAAAATTATAAGGACCTTTTTTCTATACTGCATAATTTTGCCCTAAATCTCATTCATGTATAAGAATAAATTCATTTACATTCTGTGATGGTTCTTTTCAGCATTGAAACATTGGTGTACACAGGCACCATAGCTTTTACCTCTTGATGATTTCTACACCGTGTTAATATTATTGAGGCTAGTCTCACCCTAATAATTTTGTTTATTCCTCTAATAGTAAGATATTTTGTTTGAGGTAATTGTCAGAGGTTAGGTTAAGGTTTAAGGCTCCATTTACACCACATGTGTTGGCAACTTGGCATGTGTTGATCAATAGAACACTCCAGATGATGTCCGGTGGGACGAAACGTGTTGAGTGACGTTGGAAATCACTTTTTACCTTCTAAGAATAAGCTTGTTTTACCTGTTATCCTGTAAGTGTGAACCCCTCTTTTTTTAAAATAAATGATCTTACAGAATTGCCCTATGTGGATTCATTTGCATTCAATGTCCATTGCTAACGGGATGATCTAACATCTGCTGTAGACTTTGGAGTTCTTTTGTTTGAAGTGTGATCATCGGTTCCTTGGTGTCTACCTTCCACTTATTGCTCCATTCACAGAATACTCCATTGACGCCAATTCCTCATCATGCTTGTTTGACCCATGTGCTATATGGTACATAGTTACATAGTAGGCGAAGGTTGAAAAAAGACATGAGTCCAACCTATGTGTGTGATGATTTTTTTTTTTTTTGTCAGTATTACACTGTATATCCCTGTATATTGTGGTCGTTCAGGTGCTTATCTAATAGTTTTAATTATTGTTGCTCCCTGCTGAAACCACTGCCTGTGGAAGGAAATTCCACATCCTAACCGCTCTTACAGTAAAGAACCCTCTACTCAGTTTGAGGTTAAACCACTTTTCTTATTTTAGTGAATGGCCGCGTGCCTTATTATATTCCCTTTCATGGAAAAGTTTTATCCCTATTGTGGGTTCAAAGTACGCTATTTGTACATTGAAATCATACCCACCTCTCGTGCGTCTCTTCTCCAGAGAGAACAAGTTCAGTGCTCGTAACCTTTCCTCATAACTAATATCCTCCAGACCCTTTATTAGTTTTGTTGTCCTTCTCTGGACTCTCTCCAGTTCCAGCACATCCTTCCTGAGGACTGGTGCCCAGAACTGGACAGCATACTCCAGGTGCGGCCAGACCAGAGTCTTGTAGAGTGGGAGAAATATTGTTTTATCTCAGGAATTAATCCCCTTTTTAATGCATGCCAATATTCTGTTTGCTTTGCTTGCAGCAGCTTGGCATTGCATGCCATTGCTGAGCCTGTCATCTACTAGGACCCCCAGGTCCTTTTGCATCCTAGATTCCCCCATAGGTTCTCTCCCCAGTGAGGTAGATTGCATTCATATTTTTGCCACCCAAATACATTATTTTACATTTTTCCACATTAAACCTCATTTGCCATGTAGTTGCCCACCCCATTAATTTGTTCAGATCTTCTTGCAAGGTTTTCACATTCTGCAGAGAAGTTCTTGCCCTGCATAGCTTAGTATTGTGCGCAAATGCAGAGATTGAAATGTTTATCCCTTCCTCCAGGTCGCTTGTGAATAAATTAAATAGGATTGGTCCCAGGACAGAACCCTGGGGGACCCCACTTTCCAACCCTGCCCATTCCTAGTACTCCCCTTTTATCACTACCCTCTGAACTCGCCCCTGTAGCCAGTTTTCAATCCATGTACTCACCCTATGGTCTATGCCACTTTGTACAGTAAACGGGGGACTGTATCGAATGCTTTTGCAAAATCCAGATATACCACATCTACGGGCCTTCCCTTATCTAGATGGCAGCTCACCTCCTCGTAGAAGGTTAATAGATTGGTTTGGCAAGAACGAGTCTTCATGAATCCATGCTGATTACTGCTAATGATACAGTTGTCATTGCTAAAATCTTGTATATAGTCCCTTATTATCCCCTCCAAGAGTTTGCATACAATTGATGTTAGGCTAAGCGGTCTGTAATTCCCAGGGATATATCTTGGCCCTTTTTTAAATATTGGTGCTTCATTGGCTTTTCTCCAGTCAGCTGGTACCATTCCAATCAGTAGACTAGTAAAGGGATGGTGAACCCGCGCAGTGGACATAAAGACTTAATTGGTAAAGTTTGGAACTGCTGCCTCCCAACAGGCAGTCACCCTAAAATGGGGACGGCTGAGATATATTAGAAATGATAGAAGGGTTTGGCGCTGTTCCTATTTAGTTTCCTACCTCCATATAGGTTACTAGATTAAAATAAATTCTTAGATGCACCGTGCATATATCAAATATTAAATACAAATTAACAATATGAATTCCCAAGTATACCGTGCATGTGTCAATTAAATATTTTGTTGCAATATTGTGCAATCATAGGTGATACATAGACATAACTTAAATGCTTACATATGTAATATTGCTAGGGAGGGAAGAAAGGGGGGGGGGAAGGAGGAAAGGGGGGGGGGGAGGGAGGAGGGAGTGAGATAGGGAGGTGGGGAGGGGTGTAGGAAATCTGTTCCTAAGGAAAATTACAATAACAAGATAAAGTGCAAATGTGCTGGTGCAATCCAAAAGGCAACAGTGACAAAATAAAAGTGCAAACGTGCTTCAAAATTCTTTAGTAAGTCTCTTGTGTCATATTCTTGTGCTGTGGTGATAATCCTTCACTTATAATATCTCTTTGCTCTGAAAGTGCAGCCACTCACCAGATCACTTCACCCCTGCGGGGGTAGTAGGCAGTTACAGTTTTATCGCCACTGTACAGCGATCGCTGGCGGGCTCAGGATCGTGGTATATCATATATAAAAAGAGAGGGAGTGCCCATAGCGTAAAATTGCTTTAAAAAAGTTTTATTACACAAAATGAAAGGGTACTCACACTTTTGCAGTAAAAATCAAGCGAAATGGTAAAAACGTCAAAACCGTCATTAATATCCTTCAGCGCTGGTACAGGAGGTGATGTTTGGGAAGCACAGATTAGGCCACGCCCTACGCGTTTCGTCGTTAGGACGTCTACGGGAGCTCCCGTAGACGTCCTAACGACGAAACGCGTAGGGCGTGGCCTAATCTGTGCTTCCCAAACATCACCTCCTGTACCAGCGCTGAAGGATATTAATGACGGTTTTGACGTTTTTACCATTTCGCTTGATTTTTACTGCAAAAGTGTGAGTACCCTTTCATTTTGTGTAATAAAACTTTTTTAAAGCAATTTTACGCTATGGGCACTCCCTCTCTTTTTATATATGATATACCACGATCCTGAGCCCGCCAGCGATCGCTGTACAGTGGCGATAAAACTGTAACTGCCTACTACCCCCGCAGGGGTGAAGTGATCTGGTGAGTGGCTACACTTTCAGAGCAAAGAGATATTATAAGTGAAGGATTATCACCACAGCACAAGAATATGACACAAGAGACTTACTAAAGAATTTTGAAGCACGTTTGCACTTTTATTTTGTCACTGTTGCCTTTTGGATTGCACCAGCACATTTGCACTTTATCTTGTTATTGTAGTTTTCCTTAGGAACAGATTTCCTACACCCCTCCCCACCTCCCTATCTCACTCCCTTCTCCCTCCCCCCCCCCCCCCCCCTTTCCTCCTCCCCCCCCCCCCCCTCTTTCTTCCCTCCCTAGCAATATTACATATGTAAGCATTTAAGTTATGTCTATGTATCACCTATGATTGCACAATATTGCAACAGAATATTTAATTGACACATGCACGGTATACTTGGGAATTCATATTGTTAATTTGTATTTAATATTTGATATATGCACGGTGCATCTAAGAATTTATTTTAATCTAGTAACCTATATGGAGGTAGGAAACTAAATAGGAACAGCGCCAAACCCTTCTATCATTTCTAACCAATCAGTAGACTGTTCGTAAAAGTTAGGAACAATCGTCTGGCAATTACTTGACTGAGTTCCATAAGGACCCTCGGGTGCAAGCCATCTGGTCCTGGTGATTTATTAATGTTAAGTTTTCCAAGCCTATTTCTAATTCTGTCCTCTGTTAGCCATGAGGGTGCTTCCTGTGACGTGTCATTTAGGATAAACATTGCAGTTTTGGTTACTGAAGCCCCCCTGATTCCCTTGTGAAGACCGAGAAGAATACATTCAAAACCATCGCCATCTTACCAACATTTGTAACCAGATTCCCTTCCTCATTCCTTATGGGACCAATATAATTTGACCTCCCTTTCTTACTATTTATGTACTTAACCACTTACGGACCCCGCCGCAGTTTTACATCGGCTGTTTGAAGGTGGATATCATTGTTATGGCAGCAGCTAGCTGCCATAACCCCCGGTATCCTCTTCTTCAATGGGTGGTCCGCTACAAGATAAAAGTGGTCTCTGCGGGGGATTCGATGCAAGATTACTTTTTTTTTTTTAATAATTGACAATTTTTATTAAATTTCACTGTGAACGATACAATTGTTTAAAACAACATTGTGAGAGAAAAAAGTAATGAAAAGGCAGTAATCGTAACAAACAGCTCCGGAAAGGGCATAGTGGTCTAGATATAACTGGATTAACATAAAGTCCACAGGAGCAATTAATTAAAGTACCGTTCTATAAAACGAGAAGACCGAGCACTGGGGCGATCACAATACTAGCCCTTCTGTCAACCAGACCAACAGCAGATATCGTAAATTAGAATAGCTTGGCCCGTTTTCCAGAGGGGGGAAAAGAAAGGGAAAAGTGGGAAGGGGGGGAGAGGTGTAGGAGAGTCCCAATCATTAGGGCGCGTCTCTCCTGGGCTCCGGGTGTTGGCAGGGTGGAGGGGGTCACATGGAATCATGAAGGGGTCCATTTGCCGGTGCCACAGCTCCAATGTTGCTGTATGTCTGTCTACTCGATTTGTTAGTCTAGCCGTCATGGACTCCATAACCTCTACATCCTTAATTCTGGTGTAAAGATCAGATAATGATGGGGGCTTTCGTTGTTTCCAGTGGAGGGATACTAAACATCTGGCTGCTGTTAATATTTGTGTGGCCAGCTTTTTGGCTAGTCCGGAGAGTGTGGGGGGAGGGAGGCCCAGTAAAAAGAACTTAGGGGAGAGAGGGATATCTACTTCAAATAGCCGGCGGAGGAGCTCCCAGACCATGCGCCAGTAGGGCTGGAGAGATGGACAACTCCAGTAGATGTGGTATAGCATGCCCTGGTCTTGGAGACACCTCCAGCAGCGACCCGAGGCCGATGGGTATATAGCATGCAGGCGTAACGGAGTTAGATACCAGCAAAAGAGCACCTTATATGTGTTCTCTTTGTAAAGTGTGTATATAGAGCTCTTGGCTGCTCATCTCCATATAGTGGCCCATTGTTTGCGGGTTAGTTCCTCTCCGAGGTATTCCTCCCATCTACGCATGTATCTACGTTTCCCCCTAGTGACCATATCATATGAGTTTAGAAGTTTATATATGTCTGAGGTCAGCCCTTTGTGTGGGGCCCGAAAGGACTAAACATTCAAATGGGGTTGGCTTAGAGAATTGGAGGGTTGGGATGATGGTGAGTGCATAGTGCCGTATCTGGAGGTAGCCAAAGAAGGCACTACAGGGAAGCTTGTGTTTAGCTCTGAGTTTGTCGAAGGGTAGCAAGATCCTAGACACTGGATCCACCAGGTGTCCACAGTGAAAAAGTTTCCTCTGCAGCCATGGGGAGATCATCTGGGAAGTCAAGCTGTCGGGTAGTTTAGGGTTGTAAAGGAAGGCTGTTACCAGAGAGGCCTCGGACTGCAGGGGGGTGCTGCGGTTTAGCTGCCTCCAGTGCGTAGGAACTGCATGGTATGTAGTAGGGTGGTGAAGGGGACATCGGTGTTGGTGTTCCACAGTAGATTGTTCGGATGGATGGGAGCCAGACAAATTTTATATATTTGGGTCCAGCGGTTATAGGCCGGAAGGGTGACCCAGGAAGCTATAGCTCTCAGTTGTGCGGCATAGTAATAGCGTTGGAGTTGTGGAAAGGCCAAACCCCCATCATTTCTGGAGGCAAACATTATGGAGCGGGCTAGTCGATGCTGTTTGTAGTTCCATGTAAAATTTAGGAGGTCATTCTGGAGTTTCGTGAGCTGGGCCGACGGGATGGGCACTGGGAGAGTCATAAAGTAGTACAAAAGTTTAGGTAGTATGTTCATCATAACCGAGGCGAGGCTTCCAAACCAAGACTTTGGGTAATGTCTCCATAGGGTCAAGAGGTATCGGATTGACACAAATAGAGGTCCAAAGTTTGCATCGTATAGGGATTCATATCGAGGAGTAAGGTGTACCCCCAAATATTTAATGGCATGGGATTTCCACGCATATGAAAAGTTTTCCGACAGGCGGTGTACTTCAGAGGGAGGGAGGTTGAACAGGAGAGCTTCGGCTTTTGCTGGGTTAACCTTGTAACCCGACAGGGATCCATATTCCTCCATAAGTTTATGGAGGTTAGGAAGAGTAATATGCAGTCCTGTTAGCGTCAGGAGGACCTCATCCGCAAACGATGAAATTTTAAATTTGCGGCCCCTAACCATTACGCCGCTGATGTTGGGGTCCCGTCGGATCTGGGCCACCAGGTGTTCGATGCACAGGGCGAAGAGCAGCGGGGAGAGCGGGCATCCTTGCCTAGTTCCGTTTGAAATAGGAAAGGAAGTGGATGCCGAAAAAGGGTTTTGATGGAGGCGGATGGAGTTGCGTACCGGTGCATAATTGCCCTGAGAAACGGCCCCCGAAAGCCCAGATGTTCAAGGGTGGAAAACATAAAAGGCCAGCTAAGCTTATCGGAGGCTTTCTCAGCGTCTAAGCTGAGCAGCAGCGCTTCGTTTTTTGTCTGTTAATGATATCTATTAAATTGATGGCTCTTCTGGCGTTGTCCCCTGCTTGACATCCTAGGACAAAGCCCACCTGGTCCCTATAATTCCCGCACAGTGTGTGATCTTTATCGGGTTTGGGTATGAGCGTGAGATGTGATGCCTGCATACCTCTTGGGATTTCTTTTTTTCCCTATGAATCCGTTAAATAAACGAACCATATGTGGGAGCAGAATGGGTAGAAAAGATTTTGTAATATTCATACGGGAGACCGTCGGGTCCCGGGGCCTTATTATTTGGAAGGTGTTTCAAAGTATCGGAAATTTCCTCATCGGTGATTGGAGAATTAAGGGAGTGTAAGGCCTCTACTGGTAAAGTGGCCACCCCGCTGGTTGCAAGGTAGGCTCGTACGCTGTCCTTGAAAATTTCTTGGGTCGGTAAGTTCGGTATAGAGGGGTTGTTGTAGAGGTCCGAGTAGTAGTCTCGGAGTAATTGGGTAATGCGGTCAGGTGGGAACTAGTTGGGTCCCGTAGGGCCTGGGGAGCCGATGTATGAGTGTTTTCCCAGAGTTTACGCGCTAGTAAGGTGTGGGCTTTGTTGCCTTTATCATAGTATAACTGACGCAGCCTCTGAAGGGCTTTTTCTACCTTGCCTATGAAGAACTGCCTGTAGGCGTATAATTTCTCTCAGAAGATGAATTAAGGACGAGGTCGGGAGTCTGAATTCTAAGTCCCATAATCGCTGTGCTGTCTGTTGTCTCAGTAGCCTTGTACTTTTCTTCCAGGCCGTGTAGATCGCTATGCATTGTCCCCGTATGACCGTTTTGTGTGCTTTCCCAGAGGGTTCCCACAGAGATCCTTGGGGTATTGTTTTCTACAAAGTACAGAAGGTGTTCTCCAATTCCGACCTATGGGCGAGATCCTTCAGGAGGAAGTCATTCAGCCGCCAGTGGCAGTGTTTGACCTTAGAAGGGTTCAGTTTAAGTTTCAAGAGGATTGGCACATGGTCTGACCATGATATAGGCAGGATATCCACGCCAGCGATTGCTCGCAGGGAGGGGGCATTAACAAAAAAGTAGTCTAGTCGCACGTGTGTGCGAAATGGATGGGAGTAATGGGAGTATTGACGTTCCGTCTGGTGTTCTATGCGCCATGCATCAAACAGCAAATTTGCGAGTGACATGACAGAATTGTTGGGATTGTCTAGAGAGGCGTGGAGAGGAAATTATTTTGGTGAGGGATGTTCTGTCTAGAGTGGGGGAGAACGGAAGGTTGAAATCACCTCCCACGACTAAGGAGGAATGTTTGGTTCTGAAAAGACGGTTGTACACATAGTCACAAGGGGCATCTGGTTCACATTTGGTGCATAAATGTTGCAGAAAGTTATGTCAGAGTGTTGCCATTTGCCACTGAGGATCAGAAATCGGTCATGGGGATCGGAGTAGGAGGAAGTGGGAGTGAATGAAGATCCCTTTTTAATCAGGATGGCCACCCCTGCTTTCTTTTTAGTGCTGGAGGCTAGGTACCCCGTGGGGAATAGTCATGACGCAAACGCCAGAGTGCCTGTTTTGTTAAAGTGTGTTTCTTGTATAAATATGACCTCCGCTTCAGAGTCCCTGAAGCTCCTCAGTGCTAATTGCCGTCTGAAATTTGAGTTAAGACCATTGACATTATGTGAATAAACCTGTACCATGGTGTGATTGGTATGTGAGCGGGAGATGGTGAAAAGGTGTATGTTGAGGTGTGGTATACTTATCCACCCTAGAAATCCAGGGAGACGAGAGCAGAGATGGTGTCCCCCACATGTGGGATGATACAGGAGCCCAGGAGAGAAGAAAGAGGAGACAGAAAAACATGTAAACAAAATAAATAAACCAAGATCACAATTCTCAACACAAGGATTAAAGGTCTATCATTAGACCAAGAGTTCCATGTTACCCCCATCGTCCTACAGGGGCGAGGGGGGTAAGTAATGATTAGAAAGAAACTTTTGAATCGCTAAACAAGTGAAGGGGGTAGTGTTGGAAACCGAAGTCCAATCAATACCCATGATCTAGGACCTGCTGAAAAACAAAGCGGTTAAATCATAAACAAAAGCTGGGGGACAATACTAGTCATTTTAAGGAATAGTTTGAACCTGTGGCAGAAACAAGCAGGCTATGAGCCACAATCGTAGGGTCGTCCACATCAGGACCGGATGTCAGGAAGGCTAAGACCCCGACTAGGCGGCCCAAACTCAAGAGGATAGAGTGTCCAGGAAGGAAAGCTGTCGTCTCCCGTTGAGGGGGATCGACCATATAGGGAGGGAAACAAAATGAATGCAGTCATCGCAAATACGAACTCCAGCTTTGGCAAACTGTGCATAGATAAAGTGTCCCTCAAGGATTGGGCCCGTCATCTGTGAAAAAAAAAATGTATCAAAAAGGGTGAAAAATGGCCCTGGTAGTGTTCAGGTAGGCCAATGTTTGTTTAGGGCTCATACGGGGGATGTTTGGGGGCTGTCTTCTCCGTTTCGCAGGCACCTTTTGCCAGCCGGTCGATGGAAGGGGGGGTATCCCAACCTGGAAGGTCTGGGATGGGGACGTTAAGAGTCTCACAGAAAAAACAAATGTCCTCAAGTACTCGAAGCCATCTTCCCAGCGTGTGCAGCTGTCAGGCTAAAAAAAAATCCCCAGCGGTAGGTGATGGTGTTGTCTTGCAAAGAGTGAAGGAGCGGTTGGAGCAGCCTACTCTTCTGTAGAGTAATCCAGGATAGCTCAAGGAAGAGTTGGATCTGAGTGCCGTCCACAAGGATAGGTTTATTCACCCGGGCTTTACGCATGATGTCCTGCTTTAACGCGAACGAGTGCACTCTACAAATTATGTCTCTAGGTTTGGACGCTTGATCTTTAGGCTTCAAGGCTCTGTGGGCTCTGTCCATTTCAGTGTGCGTGGAGATAGGGACTCCCAGCAAGTTGTTAAAGATTTTTTGGAGAATCGATCGTAAGTCCTCTAGACCGGAAGACTCCGGGAGCCCCCGGATCCTGATATTGTTGCGGTGATTGTCCAAATCTTCCAGGTGGCGGTATCGGTCGTCTGTCTGGTGGGATTGGATTCGGTGGACTGAGAGTTTAGTGGCTTGCAGGTCTTCATCTAGGTCTTCAACCTGTGTGGGCCAGTTGCCGAAAGTCAGGGTCTTGATTTCACTACGACAGGCTTCTTTGACCTCAGATATCAGCAGCTTAAAGTCAGCCTTTGTGGACATTGAATGTAATTGTTCCCGACAGGAGATCAGTTCATCTGCTGTGAGGATGGAGGGTATCCTGGGCAGGGGTTGGTGATGTGCCAGAGGCTACGAGGGGGGGGGGCCCACAGTTCAGACCACTCTCTCTGGTCATCCACCTGTAATGGCGGTGGGGGCCAGATGAGAGGAGTGGGGAAGGCAGGATCTCTGTGTGAGCCCCAGTTAAACCAGTGGTGCTGGGTTCACGGGAGCAGAGGGGTCTCTGTGGATTTGGTGCGCCTGGGGCAGAAGATGGGGTCAGGGTGGCTTGAGAGGCAGGCCGCAGCCGCGGCAGGGATCGTTAGCGGCCCATTTGGGAGACAGGGAAAGTCCCCCAGTGCTGGAAGACCGGTGGGGTTCCCCGCAGGTAGAGTCTGGTTCAGGACCGGGCCATTGGAGGGAGAGGGGATCAGGGAGGGACTCACCCGTGGAGCCGTTGGTAAAGTCCCGGCCTGTAGGCCGCAAGATGGTGGCAGCATCTCTCCATGATGTGGAGGAGGGCCGTGCAGCGCCGCCAGGGCTGAGATCTGAGTAGCGGGTCTGCTGCAGGTGGACATTCCGTTTAGTGAGACGTCCATGGGAGCCTCTGCAGCCGCCTGGTGCACTCCCTGAGCCTCCGAGTGAAGGAGAGGAGGTAGCTGTGTGGCGTGCTGCTGGTTCTGGATCCAGGGACCCCGTGAGTTCGAGCGTCCGGAGGTACCCCCTTGTTTCAGTGTTTTGCTGGCCTTGCTTCTGCCCATCAGAGTGGAGCTATGTTCCCGTTAAGAGCAGTTCTAGAGCAGGTCCGTGAGGAGCAGGGAGATTACACATCCATCTTGGTCCCGCAAGATCACTTTTATCGGCGGCTGGAGAGGCCCCCCTCCCGCCGCGATCCAGTGCCCTCCACCGCAGAGGCGATCGCGTCTTGTCTCCTGCTTGGTATGGAGATGAGTGAGGGGAAGAAGGGCCCCCACCCGTCTCCATACAATTGCTGGGCGGAAGCGATGTCAAAACGTCACTTCCACCCACAGGTCTTAAAGGACCTTTTTTTTTTTTTTTTTTTTTTTTAATTAGTTTTTTAAATGACAATTTTTTTTTTTTTTTAATTGCATTTTAGTGTAAATATGAGATCTGAGGTCTTTTTGACCCCAGATCTCATATTTAAGAGGTCCTGTCATGCTTTTTTCTATTACAAGGGATGTTTACATTCCTTGTAATAGGAATAAAAGTAATAATTTTTTTTAAAAAAAAAACAGTGTAAAAATAAAAGGTAAAATAAATGAGAAACAAAAAAAAAATTTTTAAACGCGCCCTGTCCCGACGAGCTTGCATGCGAAAACAGTGTTTAAACCACACATGTGAGGTATCGCCGCGATCGGTAGAGCGAATGCAATAATTCTAGCCCTAGAGCCCTAGACCTCCTCTGTAACTCAAAACATGCAACCTGTAGATTTTTTTTAAACATCGCCTATGTAGATTTTTAAGGGTAAAGGTTTGTCGCCATTCCACGAGCAGGCGCAATTTTGAAGCGTGACATGTTGGGTATCAATTTCCTCGGCATAACATTATCTTTCATAATATAAAAAAAAAATGGGCTAACTTTACTGTTGTCTTATTTTTTAATTCAAAAAAGTGTATTTTTTCCAAAAAAAAAGTGCGCTTTAAGACCGCTGCGCAAATACGGTGTGACAGAAAGTATTGCAGCGACCGCTATTTTATTCTCTAGAGCATTAGAAAAAAAATGTATAATGTTTGGAGGTTCTAAGTAATTTTCTAGCAAAAAAAAAAACTGTTATTAACTTAAACAACAAATCTCAGAAAGAGGCTCGGTCCTTTAAGTGGTTAAAGAATTTCTTGATTTTTCTTACTCTCCTCCGCTATGTGCCTTTCGTGTTCTATCTTAGCCGCCCTGATTGCACCAATACATTTCTTGTTGCATTCTTTGTAAAGTTGGAATGCTGATGATGATCCCTCAGCCTTGTATTTTTTGAAGGCCTTATCCTTTGCTTTATTATGCATTTTTACATTGGAGTTAAAGTGGAGTTCCACCCACTTTTACAACTCTTCAGCATCCCTCACTAAACTGTGCACTGTAAACGAATTGGATATTTTTTTTTTTTCTCAGCACTTACTGTATATCTGCTGTATTAATTTTTCACTTC
Organism: Aquarana catesbeiana; assembly: GCF_042186555.1. NCBI lineage: Eukaryota > Metazoa > Chordata > Amphibia > Anura > Ranidae > Aquarana > Aquarana catesbeiana. The sequence continues at coordinate 518,205,938 of NC_133325.1, forward strand.
CTCCTCCTTGCCCGTGGCCCATCGCATCATTCCCTGTTTGCGATGCCTTCTGGGAAGGGGCGGCAACTTCCTCTGACACTGCCGTTGCTATGGAAACCTGACCTGAAACCTATTACACTGCTTGTGCTGCACTGAGAACGTGCGAGATCTGCAAGGATGAGTTCCAGGAAGAAATATAGTCTGGCTTCAGATGCCCAGGCTTAAGATGGCCACGGCCTGCTGTAAGTTTATAAAATAACAAACTACTGCTATAAACTAACAAAACAGACCTTAGTTTACAGACTAACTTTACTAGAATACATTAAGCTTGTGTATTATAGGGGTATTTTTATTTAAAAAGTATAATTTCGGCCGGAACACCACTTTAAGCCACCCAGGACTTTTAGCTCTTTTAAATTTATTTCTCATTGGGATGTACTGGCTAATGCCCTTATTTAATATGTTCTTAAAGCATAACCATTTCTCCTCCGTTTTTTTTTTTTTTTTGTTCCTAAGAATTTATCCCAATTTGTATTTTTTTAGCAAGGCTCGTAGTTTAGGAAAGTTGGCTCTTTTGAAATTCAGTGTCTTTGTATTCCCCTTATGTTTCCTATAGGTGTGATTTATAATGAAACGAATTGACCTGTGATCGTCTAAATTGCCCCGTATTTCTGCATCCCTGATCAAGTCTGTATTGGTAATCAGTAGGTCTATTAACGCTTTGTTTCTAGTTGGTGCATTTTACCATCTGACTCATGAAATTGACCTGCAAGACATTTTGGAACTGGCGAGCCTTAGATGAATGCGCGGTTCCTTCCACCCAGTCTGTCTGGACAATTAAAATCCCCCATTATGATGGCACTTCCCATCCTTGCCGCTAATCCAAATTGTGATAGGAGGACCGCCGCCTCGCTCTGGTTAGGGGGCCTATAGCATACTCCCAGTATTACTTTCCCCTTAGTTTCATCCCTTTGCAGCTCTACCCATAAGGATTCTACCTCCTCCCTTGCTCCCTTCGTGATGTCATCTCTCACGTTCACTTGCAAGTCTCTGAAATTCCTACAAAATCTAAATCCTCCTTGAATAACAGTAGCTCTAGTTCTCTCATCTTGTCCTCCAGACTCCTGGCATTGGTGAACATGCCACGTAGTTTAGACCTGTCGCATACTGTCTCCTTATTGGGTGTTCTGAGGTTGCAAATAGGACTTGTTACTATACTTACCTTGGGTTTAGGTTCTTTAGTCAACCTACCACTAATGCCCCCAATACTCCCCTCTAGAATATGTTCCGTGCTAACTAGATCCACCTCTGGACCCCCCCTCCGTCGCCTAGTTTACATGTGTCCACCTTATCTGGTGCGTGCCAACCTTACTTCTTCTGACTGCACTTAACGATCATGCACTTTTTAAGGTTTATTAATGCATTTATTCACTATTGTTTTTATCACACCATTATGGCTCACCCAATCAAGATGGACTAGCATGTTATGTTATACTACATTTTTCAGTTTTACCTTTTTTTCAATTTTTTTTTTTTGAAAAATTTACAATTTTTATTAATTTTTCCAGAAGAAAACACAAATAATAACATAGAGTTTACCTTTTTTCAATTTTGTTGTTTCATATATCAATATTTATACAATTTTTTTTTTTTTTCACTGTAATTTTGAACGCTACACTATTGTTTTCTATTTGTGTTTCACTTTGTTTCTAGTGGAGTGTTGGCTTCTCATCCATTTTCACATTTATCCATGTGTTGATCAATGCGTGCCAGAATATATACATTTTTTTTTTAACAAAACAGTATACACCAATGCATTGCGCTGATGTGTACTGCTGTGTACTGAAAGAAAAATACAACAGTCCCTACTTTTATTTTTTTCAGAGCAACTAAATGCATGTGCACTGTAACTTGCATAAACACAAGGGGCAAAACAGTCAGTTTAAGTGTTTCTCTCTTAAAAATAAAGCTTTGCAAAGTTTAAAAAAAAAAAAAAAAAAAATATTTCAGCACAACGCACCCCAATCTGTCATTGAATGCTGGGTTTATGCGTTAAGTTAAAGTTGGACGTTAGGGTTAGCTTTCACAATTTTGAGATATGGATCATACAGGGAGTGCATTGCTTTGTCAGTCCAGTGACTCATGGACATGAAATTGTTATTATTATACAGGATTTATATATAACGCTAGCAGTTTGCGCAGCACTTTACAAAATAAAGGCAGACATTATAGTTACAATACAATTTGGTACAAGAGGAATCGGAGAGCCCTGCTCGTTAGAGCTTACAATCTAAGGCCCCTTTCACACGAGGCGGACTCCGTTTCTACGGAGCCCGCCTCGGTCCGCCGGCTCAGCGGGAGATCTGTCCGTTGATCTCCGCTGAGCCGGCGGATGACAGGTCCCTCTCTGCTCGCTGCCGCCTATGGAGGGATCGGACGAAAATGGACAGCGTGTCCGTTTTCGTCAGATCTCACCCGATCCGATCCGCCAGCGACGGACCTGGACATAGAGCCATCTGTCTGCTTTTAGCGGATCTGACGGGGTCGGATGTCAGCGGACATGTCTCCGCTGACATCCGACGCTCCATAGGCTAACATGGATTGCCCGCTCAGGTCCGCCGTCAAAACTGACAGGCGGACCTGAACGGTCCGATCGTGTGAAAGGGGCCTAAGAGGGAGGGTCAAAGTGATACAAAAAGGTAAAAACTGTAGGGGATGAGCTGATGGAGAAAGTAAAAAGCACAGTGTATTAGTTAAAAGCAGGATAGGCTTCTTTAACCACTTGCCTACTGTGCACTTTTACCCTCTTCCTGACCAGGCCAATTTTCAGCTTTCAGCGCTGTCGCGCTTTGAATGACAATTGTGCAGTCATGCAGCACTGTACCCAAACAAAGTTTGTAAAAAAATTTTTTTCCACACAAATAGAGCTTTCTTTTGGTTGTATTTAATCACCTCTGGGTTTTTCATTTTTTGCTAAATAAACGAATAAAGACCAAAAATTTTGGAAACGGCTAATTTTTTTATGTCACGCAGTATTTGTGCAGCAGTTTTTCGAGCGCAATTTTACATATTAAAGCATAAATACATTTTAATGAATTTCAGTGCACACAGAGACAATAATGCACACATTTTTGGTAGAATATTAGATATGGTGTTGCATTGGGTAAATAGATACCAAATATGTCACGCTTTAAAATTGCGCACACTTCTGAAATGGTGCCAAACTTTGGTATTTAAAACTCTCCATAGGCAACGCTTTATAAGCCTTTATTGGTTACCAGCTTAGAGTTTTATAGGAAGTGGTGCTAAAATTATTAATAACATGTTTTTGTACACTATGACAGATGTTGATCATCCACTGGCGGACATTGACAGATGTTGATGTCACAATGGAACACTATTGCAGATGTTTTGTGCACTGATACAGATGTTCATGGGGACACTTGAACTGTGATCAGTGACAGCTCTCTGTGTAAAATCATCCCTAAGAGCCGGTTCACACTAGAAGCGGCACGACTTGCAGGTCGCCTCACCGAGGCGACCTGCACACGACTGCCACGGCGACTTGCAAAACGACTTCTGTATAGAAGTCTATGCAAGTCGCCCCCAAAGTAGTACAGGAACTTTTTTTCTAAGTTGGAGCGACTTGCGTCGCTCCGATTAGAACGGTTCCATTGTACAGAACGGGAGGTGACTTGTCAGGCGGCTAGGTCGCCTGACAAGTCGCCCCCCGTGTGAACCGGCTCTTACAGAGAGGGCTGTCAGCACAGGCTGCAGCATTCTCCGCTCCCCCACACTGAGCTCAGCGGGGAAAACTGTCACAGAGACACGTGTTTCTGTTTACACTGTGAAGGCTGTGATTGGACACAGCCATCACATGATCGGCAAGGCCAATCACAGCGCCCATATCCCAATCTGTGATTGGCTGTGTCGGAAGATCAAAACCCAGATATTTTAGGGATAGAGAGTGGGGGGGGGGGGGAGCCATAAGTGCACTTTATTCACAGATGACCTGACGCTGTTCATCACCTTTCCTCACACCACTCTGCCAAACCTATTGCCTCTTCTGAACCGTCTTGAGAAACTTTCAGGGCTCTTGATCAACCACGATAAATCGGAGACGCTGAATATAAATTTGCTAGCCCCGACTTTAAAGAGTATCAAGACTCCATACCCTTTTCAGTGGCAGCAGACATCCCTTTCCTATTTAGGAATCCGACTGACCCCCACTATCTTTTCTCTTTATAAGTTTAATTATAGTGAAATTTACCGTCCTACCTAGGCTACTAAATTTATTTTTAACTTTGCCTATCCAGGTCCCTGTTAATGCCACGTGACAGTTTCAATAAAAAAATCTTCCATTATATTTAAGGAACCGAAGGTCCCAGAACAGCTTGGGCCACAATGTATGCTACTAAGGATTCAGGCGGATTGGACATGTCTGATTTTAGGAAATATTATGTGACAGCGAAGCTCGCCCAATTATGCTAACTTCATAGCCAACACTATCGACCAATTCGGGTTTCAATGGAGGCCCAGGCGAGCTCTCCACTCACAATAGAGCTTGTTCTCCTGGATTCACCCGAAACATCGTACAGCCATACGCTCTCCCACTCCTTACATGTGTGGGGCACGTGCTGTAGGAGGTGGCCTCTGCGTTCTGCACATATCCCGGTAGCTCCTGTTTGGCTGGTGGATGAATAAGGGATTGGACTGTATAGGCGACTATCTCGACCACAGGGGCATATGCCCCTCCTCATATTTCATGTGAAGTCTGGAGATGCCCCTCAGAGCGCTTCCATTTGCAACAAATTTATCACTTACTTAAATCTTTGCAGAAGGAAAGCTCTGACTTAGCAGTCTGAACCGTGTTCGAAAACCGGTGCATGCGGGAAGCTGCTTTGTGAGGAGGCGTCTCCATGCTATACAGACTGTTTGTCAACTCTACTGCTTGATTATCTTACCGGGTGGAGTGGGAAAAGGGATCTGTCCATAGCCCTTGAGGTGGAGGACTGGCGTAAATGCAGTACGCATATTTATAAAGGTATCCTTAATGTTGCCTTGATTGAAGCAGGCTACAAAATCCATGCCAGATGGTATTTGGTGCTGGAGCAACTGTAAAAAATGTATGTATGCATTGTGTCAGCCTTTATAGAAAGGTGTGTGCCTTTTCAAAATCATGTCCAATCAATTTAATTTACCACAGGTGAATGACATTCAAGGTGTAGAAACATCTTAGTGACAATTAAGAGAAGCGGGAGGCACCTGAGCTACATTTGAAGTGTTGTTGCAAAGGGTCTGAATACTTATGCTATATATATATATATATATATATATATATATATAATTTAACCTAAGATAACTTATCCTCCCATTACATGTTTGGTCAGTGTTTCCATTGGAGATTTGTAAAGGTCACAATGTCAGGCTACATAGCTCTCTCAATAAAAGCCTCCTAAGTGATTTGCATACACAAGGTCAATTTATTATAATTGGAAAACAGAAATTCTGTGTTTAAGCAAATTTTCTGTCTAGTGCACCAATATATTGTATGTATGTATGTAGCCAAGCAATGTCAGCAACCACGTTTTAAAATATTGTAATTTTCTTCTTCCTCCTTTTTTTTTTTTTTATATAGACCCCCATATTGCTAACTCCAAATGCCATGCTCTCCAGCATACACTTCTGGAGCACATTAAGTCCCGTTGCTCCTCTCAGCCCAGCAAGATTACATGGTGCTAATACCTTGTTCCAGGTGAGTGAGCCATTTTTGCAGTGCCCATAATTTATTTTCTATGTTCTGCTAAAATTTGCTACAAGTCTCTTGTTTCATTACAAAATATTTACTCATTTCACAATAGTTGGCTGCTTCCTTTTGCTTCATGTCAAAACCTTACTTTATGGGGGTGCATTTATAAAAGAAAAATCTTAGAGCTGTTCATCCTGCAAAACTAAATTAGTTCTGTGCAGTTGCTGGCAAAGTTGAATGTTACGGAGCTGTTTTCTCTCTAGGTTGTGATTCGGGAAAATACCACATCATGGCCACTAGATGGAGCTTATGATCATGGGAAAGTAATACTTACTCTTACTAATACTCATTCACAGGATGAACAGCTCTGCAATTTATTTTTTTTAAACATCCTTATAGGGTAACCGGAATAATGGGGATTTCTATGTGCTTTTATATAATCTTAAAGGAAAATTCCATATAAACAAGAAAAAAAATAAAGGAAATAGAGAAACGTTTGTACTTGCAATTTACTGTCCTGTGATCCACACAAGGTATACGTAACCAAGGATGAGTAGACTCTGTGGAATGAATTGTGATAAAGCGAGATATCCACAAATAGCTGACTTGATTAATGCATTTATGAAGAAAATACTTTGACTATATGCTTCAAATTTGTAAACTGGATCACCGGTACACTGGGCGAATTGCTGGACATAGTTTAGAGCAGGGGTTAAAGGCAAGTTTTATAAACCTTGCCTTCAACCCTTGCTCTAAACTATGTCCAGATTTGATCCTCCCAGGCAAAAGAAGCACAGATCAGGTGAAAAAAAAACTTTATACTTACCTGCCCTGTGCAGTGGATTTGCACAGAACAGCCCAGAACCTCCTCTTCTCGGGTCCCTCTTTGGCACTCCTGGCCTCTCCCTCCTGTTGAGTGCCCCCACAACAAGCAGCTTGCTATGGGAGCACCCCAGGTGAGTCACAGATCCCTGTATCCATTCAGACACAAGGCCGAGACCCGCCCCTGCCCCCTCACTCTCCTGATTGGCTGGCTGACTGTTTTTGACAGCAGCCGGAGCCAATGGCACTGCTGCTGTGTCTCAGTCAATCAGGAGGGAGAGTCTCGGATGTCCGAGACAGTTGTGGACATCGCTGGACAGAGATGAAGCTTAGGTAAATATTAGGGGGGCCGAGGTGGGCTTCTGCACACAGAAGGCCTTTTTATCTTAATGCATAGAATGCATCAAGATAAAAAAACCTTCTGACTTTACAACCCCTTTAATATATGTATATATGTGAAAGTTTATAACCAACATTTTCCTATTGCATTTATCTGAATTATTTTTCTTGGTTATTTTTAGTTTCCTTCTGCCTACAATAGTCATGTTCCACTCACATTGTCAAGCTTCGACGGTCCATCTACACCAGGACCCTTTACTCCGGATTTGCAGAAGTCCTAGCATAATGCCCAGGACAAAAAAGGGAAAAATCTGCATTGCTTTATAAATTTTGATTTCATCTGTCATTTTGGAATACCTTTTTAACCTGGGAATTAGGCATGCAAATATTTTATCAATTAACCAATGTTATTGCAGATTCACAAAATTTGAATTTGCCCGGATCTATTTACCCCATTCTCCTTGCACTTGGTTTGTTATGGTGAATATAATGGAGCAATGAACAAACCCCAGGAAGAGCACTTTTTTTTTTTTTTTTTTTAATTCTTCTCTTTTTTTTTTTTTTTTTTTTTTTTTTTTTTTTTAGTATAATTCCAACTAGCAAATGCCTTAGTTTTATAAATTGCTTTTATGAAAGAGGAGGTATTGGATACATTTTTAAATAACAAAATATGACGTTTTTAAAACCATTTCCGTGTCAAAATTAAGTCGTGCATTGTACAGAAATGGCACCTTTTTTTAAAATCTTAAATACTTCTAAGTGACAATTCAGAAATTCAATGCACTTAAGTTCAATGGAACCCAAAGGGAAGAAGCAGACCTCTCAGAATGTCATGCACAGTTTAGCACTGAACAAATGGTAAAAAAAAGGTATCTTCTAAGTTTTTAGGAAATAACAGGAGTGAAATTCATTTATTCCAAAATCTACAAGTTCACAGATACAATCTACAAGTTCACAGATATAATCACCGTCAACTTGCAAGAAACTTCTCATGCATATTTGGTTAAAAATTGAAATGGAATGAACTTTATTATATGATGGATTGACATCAGAAAAAAATGTTTTTATTTTGTCAACATGAATCCTGATATGTCATAACTGCAAGAAAGTGTGCCTGTTTTTTGTAGTCTGCTGCAAGATTTTACCCTCATTGTTTTCTGCTGTAAGATCTATGCAAAATATTTGTGTGTGTGTGTGTGTGTGTGTATGTATATGTGTGTATATATATATATATATATATATATATATATATATATATATATATATATATATATATATATATATATATAATGTGTATGTATAGATACCGTGTGTATATATATATATATATATATATATATATATATATATATATATATATATATATATATATATATATATATATTTAAAAAAAAAATTTTCTTTTCTTTTTTTTCCGATTTCTTAGATTTTAAGAATCGCGTGTGTAGGCTGTTTATCTCTGCTTCAGCATGACTGTGCAATCTTTTGTTTTACAGAGACAAAGCATACTGTGTCCCTAAGAGGGTTGTTGTGTGTTTTTTTTGTTTTTTTTTGTTTTTTTTTGTTTTTTTTTGTTTTTTTTTTTTTTACAATTTTAAGCAGGTGACCCATGCTACCATCTGTTGGTGAATCTAAAGGAGATTGTAGAACAGCTATGCTGAACAATTTGTTCGATTTATTTCCCATGAAAGTAAATTACAGTAAACTATAGGACTGTGCAATTTCTTGTATATTTATCAACAAGTAAATGGGTTTGAGTGTGTCTAACTTTATATTGGCCACTGTTGACTGACACTGCCTCATGATCAGAAAATGTATTACTTCTGGCTTTGTGCTCTGCACCTCCTTTAGTGATTAATCTGTGGACATGTTTAAGGGAACTTGACTGGCACATGCTGGCCAGCTCTTTTGAAGGCTTTGTTAAAAAGGATGAAAATTTATACCTATAAACCTCAGCCATCTACCATAAAAGGTGAAAACGGTCTTGATTTGAAATACAAATCGATTGTCCTTCAGATTACAGATAATTTATTCTCAGGATAATTTTTATATGCACTAGAACCTAATTGTGTGGTGGTTTACAATGCATTAGTTGACCACTCATAAAAGAAAATATCTATAATTTTTATGCTAATGTATGAACTGTTTACATATTGATCAGCACTTATATTTTTACATGAGTAAAAACAAATGTAAATCTTTTAAAAAAATATGTTTTTTGTGCCCAGCAGGAAATAACATTTTTTTTTTTTTTTTTTTTATTTAATTTGCCCCACCCTCATGCATTGCTTTTCAATGTTAAAACAATGGCTGTCTTGACCATAAGATCTGTCTAATTTTGGTTGGCTGTTCCTACAAAGTGCTTTTTAAGATGCACACAAGTTGCCCATCATTCAGTTCCTTTTTTTTTCCCAGGTCAAATAATGTCTGGGCATTTTATGTCCTACTTATGATGAACCTTGCAGTCTGAATAAACCTGATAAAGTCATAGTAGAGAGATTCTGAGCTGCAAGCGAAGCTCCACCCAAAAGGTGAAGCTCCACTTATCTGCTCCCTCCGGTGCCACATTTGACACCTTTCGGGGGGAGGGGGGGGGGGAACAGATACCTGGTTTTGACAGGTACCTGTGCCCACTTTCGGGAGACCTGGACGTGGAGAGGTCCCCCAGAAGTTCAGACCCCTCCTCCTTCCCCTGCCACCGGGTCATTCATAAAGTGCAGCATGCTTCGCGCATGCGCAGTAGGGAACCGGCTGTGAAACCGTCTTCACTGTCGGTTTCCCTTACAGACAATGGCGGCGGCATCACCCGAGAGCCGATGTGTGCTTGGATTGCTGGCCTCCTATTTTAAGGCTGGGTTCACGTTGGTGCGATGTCAGACATCGCATGTGATTAGCACTGCTGTGCAAATCCCATGCAATGTCTGTGTGACGCGAACTCAGCCATACAGATTGTATGGCTGAATTTGCATCGCATTTGGACCAAACTCGTGCAGGACCCTTTTTTTTGATGGTCCACACCAGAATCAGAAAAGTTAATGACACCCCCAGATCGGTTCACATATCGCAGTGAACACCCACGCGATCCGATTCCTTTCCGAATTGACAGTTTGCACTGCAATATGCGAGCCGAACTGGGGGTGTCATTAACTTTTGTATGGACACTCCCAGCGGTTTGCATAAGGCAGTGTGAACTACCTGCGAGTCAGGTGCGATGCGGGAACCCGCAGTGGATTCGCAGGGTTTCCTGCATCGCACCAATGTGAACTGAGCCAGAATAGCCTTGTGCTTTGTGACTAAATGGATTGCTTGGTACTGTGCATAAACTGTTTACTTTTTGTAAAAATGCAGAATGAACTGTAGATCCAGATATTGGCCATTGCATAATCAATAATCACCCCCAAGTGTACACTTGGGGCTGCTTTTATAAAAGTACTTTTTCACTAGTCTTCCCCCTATTCTTCTATTACCTTATATCTTTGTTTACAGTTCATAGTGTATTGTGTAAAAATGCCATTTAGAAGTGATGTTTGCCATATGTATGACAAACCTTAATTGTGCATGTAGCATGGACTGCATTTGCTCTTCTTTATTTCACAAATACAGTACTTATTTTTGCTGGAGGGTATTCTATAGTGAGTATGTCCAGTTTGCCTCCCTTGTAACAGAGGTAGCTAATTTCGACATTTGTCATTGCACAATGTATTTCTTTTTTTAATGTTTCCAGTTTTCTCTTTGGCCATTGTTATATGAATTGGGTGCAATTGGGTTGCTACTGTATAACCGTATATTGAAAAGTTATTTTTGTGTACGAACCATTGCAGTATATTGGGGGGATACCATTAAAACAAATTTAAAACTAAAAAAAAACAGAAATCTTAGCATGTAAGGTCTTTTAGTATAAGAGAATTTATAAATCTCTTCTGCCACAAACTTTTACTTACCTGCTAGCAGTTGTTTTAACCCGTACACTGCTGCACATGCACAGTATGGTGCAACACCTACTTGGTGCCGAGATTGGAGCCAGGTTTCAAAATAATGTAACTTGAGCTCCTGCCCAATAGGTAAAACAAGAAGACGGCAGACCCTCAAGAAGAGAAGGACATGGCACCAGCAGGGATGTAGTGAATGTGGGGAGCTAAAACCTCACAGCGCTAGAGGAGAACACCCCCAGAAGTATGCGTGTCATCATGTGCAAGTATGCTGTGCATACTTGCACGTTATAGCAAATGCTGGCTGCCACCACCATGCTTTACTTCCGCTTAATCTTTTATATTATTGTGTTTATAAAAGCACATTAAAGGGAAACCATAAGCAAAGGGGTTCTTAACATTCATGTCACCATTCTATCTGAAATTTGATATTTTTCTTTTAGCAAACATGTTTTTAATATAATAGATACTCCTATTTTTATATAGCATTTATATATATTTGTGTAATGTTTGTGTGCAAGAGTAAAATTTCAAGGAAATGGAATTGCAAAATCGTTTTATATCTAACACATGCTTGTAAAGTTACTTTCCAGCATTTTATCCATATGGACTTGGTGACTTTTTCAGTGTTTTTTTTTTATGTAAATTACCTTTTGGATTGACCTTGCTAATACATTTTGACTGTCTATACACAGGGTATCACATGGTTATCCAGTCTGTGACACCCCTGACACCAAGAGGGAGCACAGAAAGCATACATGCTAAGGTTATTATATTGCTGCCCTGTACATACATTCATTTTTTTATTTTTTTTTAACTTGCCATCAGCAATATCTTTGGAAATTTAAGGCTGATTACAAGTGCTAAAGGTCTCTCTGACGAATAATTAGGTAACTGCATCCCAGGTTTGGTAACAGAGAAACTGATTAAATTACTGGAATTTTGTGTTTTTAAAAGACATAATGAGGGTAATTTTACTAAAACTGGAGAATGCAAAATCTGGTGCATCTGTGCATGGTAGCCAATCCGCTTCTAACTTCAGCTTGTTCAATTAAGCTTTTATTAAAAAAACTGGAAGCTGATTGGTTTATATGCAGAGCTGTGCCAGATTTGGCATTCACAAGTTTTAGTAAATCAACCCCAATACGACTACCATATGTATGGTGAAATTCTTATGTGTAATAGGGCCCAGTAACTTCATAAATCCATTAATAAATAACATTAAAGAATGAGATTGAGCAAGCTTGGTGTATCATAGTAACTGCCTAGGTGTGCGCCAGCTGCAGATCGGCCAGGAGTTAACCACTCCAGAACCTAGCAATAAGTTTTGGTGAATCACAGAACTGTTGAACAGCTCCCTTATCTGCATTAGTTGTCTTAAGTGTAGATCTTTTTAAAGCAATTTTACTTTGTTTGCAAATCACGCATGTATTGTAAACAAACTAATCTTTTCAAACACCCTGGGGGTTATTTATGAAAGGCAAATCCACTTTGCACTGCAAGTGTACTTAAAGGGCACTTGGAAGTGCAGTCGCTCTCAATCTAAGGGGTAGATCTGAAATGAGTGGAAGCTCTGTTGATTTTATCATCCAATCATGTGCAAGCTAAAATGCTGTTTTTTATTTTCCTTGCATGTCCCCCTCGGATCTACAGCGACTTTACTTCCAAGTGCACTTTCAGTGGATTTTCCTTTAGTAAATAACCCCCCTTGTGTTGGTGTTTTAATTTTGTTTAATATTGTAATTTCCTTTTAAAATAGGTGGGTTTGTAGGATTATATTATAATCAGCTAAAAGCCAAAAAATTACATTTATCTGCTTTGTTGGTAAATGTGCAGTCAGAAATGCTATTTTTTTTCTAAATAAATGATTTTAAAGTATGTGTCTGTTGTGTTGTTATTATACAGACTTGCAAAAAAGTATGACAAAAACTCAGCACATCTAATGTCTTTCACATTTTACATTTATGATTTTGTTATGTGGCTGACCTGTTTCAGATATTTTGGTTCTCTGGTAATGCACACCAATGCATTTTACTAAAGAACGAAATTGGTACCAATTGGTAAGTCTATGTTGTTCAAAGCCCAGTGCTATTTTTCTATTTGCTAACTTCAAAGTAAACCCATATTAAAAGAAGTACAGTCATGTAAAAAGTGCTCTCCATGAAGATGTCTTTTTTTTTTCAACATACTGTAATTGGACAGGCAAATATTAGATCATAATGTAAAAATGAATGGGCTCTTTGTTAAAAAAAAAAAAAAGTGATGAGACAATGACAATTTTGTGTCATTTGTTCAGTTGTATCATCCAAATTGATCAAAATGTCATGGGAAAAAATAAATAAATCCTGACATTTACCAACCCTATAAATCCATGAAATTTGCCAGGTGTTTCAGCTTAGGTGGTTGTGGTTAGAACCTTCTTGGTAAGTAAGCCCGTTTTATTTAAACCTCAGACTTCTGATGTTTTCTTTACAATTGATGTGTGTGGTGTCATATCCAGATCCTAAAGGTTTTTATAGCCATCTGCAATAATCTTTCTAAGGGCATTGGCAAGGAATTTAAAAAGAATGCCAAACTTTAAATAGATCATTTCTCTATAAGGAAAATCTACAGGTGACTTATGCCCTGTACACATGGTCGGATTTTCCGATTGAAAAAGTGCAATCTGTTTGTGTTGTCGGAAATTCCGATCGTGTGTGGGCTCCATCTGACTTTTTCTGTCGGAATTTCTGACACACAAAGTTTGAGAGCAGGATATAAAATTTTCCGACAACAAAATCCGATTGTTTAATTTCCGATCGTGTGTACACAAATCCGACGCACAAAGTGCCACGCATGCTCAGAATAAATCAAGAGACAAACGCTATTGGCTACTGCCCCGTTTATAGTCCCAACGTACGTGTTTTACATCACCGCGTTCAGAACGATCAAATTTTCCAACAACTTTGTGTGACCGTGTGTATGCAAGACAAGTTTGGCCCAAAAACCGTCGGAACAAATCCAACGGTGTATAGGGCACTACTGCTAGTTTGTCCAGGTCTGTGCAGCCCAGCAAAATCAGCCCAAGAACTAACGAGTTTCCCAAACCCCCGAAATGTAATGGCAGAATATGCATATAACTATTGTAGATGCATGCACTTTCACAACAATCAGAAAATGCACCAATTAAACCTGAAAAAACTTTTGATGTTCAAAAAGATTACTAAAGTAAGACTACATTTTACCACAGAGACCAGGCTTTCTGGAAGAAAATGGTATGGACTAATGAATCAAAGCTAGAGTTGTTTGACCCAAGCCTAAAGCCGCATTTCAGAAGAGCCTCATTCCAAATGAGAAGCATTGTGCTTGAAATATTATCGTTTGGGAAGCTTTGCTGCTTCAGAACTTTGGCAATCATCATGCCAATTATGAATTCTACATTATTTCAAAATGTAGTTGATGAGAATGTGAGACCATCTGTCTGAAAGCTGGATTTTTAACTGGAAATGGACTCTTCAACACAATTGTGCAAAGCACACTACCAAATCCACCAAGGAATGACTTGGAGAAGAAATTGTGGGTCAATGATTCGCCTAGTCCAAGCCCTGGGAGTCTCCCCCCCCCCCCCCAGGCTTCTTACTGCACATGCGAGTGCCAATTTTCAGTGTGCATGCAAACCTTGCAGCCTTCACGCCATCTTTTTTGCCTATGCATCATCTCCACCATCCTCCTGGATAATCACCTGGGCTTCCTGCTGCCTTGCAGTGACCTGGTCACAGATAACTTGAACCCTTCCTGTTCAAGCATCGGTTTGTGAGTATCCCTTGTAGGTGTACTCCTCACTGGTAGATCTAGGATGGGGGATCATAAGTGAGAGGGCAGCAGTCCCGAGGGCCTTGTCAGCTTAGGCTTACCGAACAATGCCAGGGGGTCTTGCAATGTACTCCCTAAGGAAACAGACACTGTTGGTCCAGGCTCACTGTCCCCTGTCTGAGTCACAATGATCATCAGAATCCTCCCTAACTCCCTCCTCTGCCTTATTTAGGTAGAAAATTATCTGACAGTGTGTGTGTGTGGTTATGGGGAAATTTTGCAGCCATGTTAGCTGACTTAGAGTGCAGTGACCACAAGCATGCTTCCACGGCCCTTCCTCCAGAAACCATCACTGATTTCTCTGTGGCTGCAGCTTGCTTCTACACAGTTGAGGATGAAGAGGATTGTATCCTACCCTTATTTGAGGATTTATTATAGAAGCGTTTTAAGCTTGCAGTCATGACTCCAAAACTACTGGTCTTGACTGACAAAGTCCACGCATTCCTAGAATTTGATCTACCTGTGTCAGCTATGCCTATAGGTACCAGCTTGCTAAATACAGTGCCAATATCCATGCCAAAGTCTTTATTTAGTAACTACAGACTGTTAAAGAAGTTAGTTTAACTTCTATAGTCAAAGATAATTGTGAGTTAGATAAAAGACCCCAAAGAATATTTCTTGCTAGAAAAAAATGTTAAGCAATCGACCACATGGATTCATGAAAGACTGACGTTGTCAAACAAATCTGCTTCTTTTTATGAAGAAGTAAGCCACAACTTAGTGTCTGTGGATATAGCATGTTTAGACAACAGTTCCTCACACACGACCAATGTGTAGGTTAGTCTTATAGGCTACAAATTCAGTTTGTAAATGGATAGAAAACTGACTAAAAGATTATCATCAGAGACTAGCTGTTTGGGCAACTGTGTGGCAAATGAGGCAGAATGTTGAGAAGTGTAAAGTTATGTACTTGAGGACTAAAAACATGCATGCATCATACATCCTTGGAGTACAGCTGGGAGAGTCAATTGTCAAGTATCTGGGTGTTCTGGTAGATCATAAACTTTATAGCATGCAATTTCAAGATGCAGTTTCTAAAGAAAGAAAAATTCTTTCATTGGTTAAGAGTGGTATAGTCTCCAGAGTACTTTTTGTGATTCAGCACTGCATCGCTTTAACTAACGATTGCGCGCTTGCACCCAAACAAAATTGACGTCCTTTGTTTCCCACAAATAGAGCTTTCTTTTGGTGATATTTGATCGCCTCTGCGTTTTTTATTTTTTGCACTATAAATATAAAAACGCAATATTTTTTACTTTTTGCTATAATAAATATCCCCCAAAATATATAAACTTTTTTTTTCCCTCAGTTTAGGCCGATATGTATCTACTACATATTTTAGGTAAAAAAAAAAAATCTCTAAGCGTATATTGATTGGTTTGCGCAAAAGTTATATCCTCTACAAAATAGGGGATAGATTTATGGCATTTTTATTATCAATTTTTTTTTTTTTTTTTTTTTTTTACTAGTAATGGCGGCGATCTGCGATTTTTATCGGGACTGCGACATGGCAGACACGTCGAACATTTTTGGGACCATTGACATTTTTGCAGTGATCAGTGCTATAAAATTGCATTGATTACTGTAAAAATGTCACTGGCAGTGAAGGGGTTAACCACTAGGGGGCAGTGAAGGGGCTAAGTGTGTCCTAGTGTGTGTTCTAACTGAAGGGGGGAGGGCACTGTGCAGGGGAGATGAAAGATCGCTGTTCATACTCTGTATGAACAGACGATCTGTCCTCCCCTCAGAAAAACGGAAACGGTGTGTTTACACACACAGATCCTGGTTCTCCGTGTGCCCCGAGCGATTGCGGGAGCCCAGAGGTGATCGCGACTGCTGGGCACTGGCATTGGCTCCATGGGCGAGCAGGGGGCATGCGTAGCCGCCCCCTAGTGGCTGTCTGTTACCAACGTAACATGTGATTCGCGCAGCCGAACCATGTTTCCGCAGTACAACTACGGCGGCTGGTCGGCAAGCGGATAGACATGCTTACAATTACAAATTTACACTTTTTCATAGCTGGGCTATGTTGATGTTGTCCATATCACCCCTTATTATCCATGGGGGATTTATCTCCAGGGACAGTCGTTTCCTGTTGGTTCTTCCATGGGGTTTACTACCTCCCGGGGCTGATGATCATCCGGCCGGCCTCCAGCTCTCTACGCTTGCGCCCAGACTCACAGTTGGTCGGTAAGTAGAGTGGGTGATTTACTTTTCCGTCCTTCCTTTCCTCTTCCTATAGACAGACCCATTGTAATTTTCAATTTTTTATTTACGCCTATCCTGCATCTGCTCCTGAAGAGTGGAAGTCGGCCATAAAAAGATTTTGGCTAACATTATACTGATCATGTTCTACTACCAATTCAATCATGGTTTTGTTTTTTAAATTGTGGATACATGAAATAATGAGCTTGGTGTTATAATGTCAATAATATGAACTAATATGTTGCTATGCCATTATGCTATCATGTTACCATATATTTATATATGAAACAAATTTTACTTTTGTATGTATTATGCCATTATGTAATGTATACAGTCATAACTTACAATACACCCGCCAAACACATTCTTGTTGTTACCTCCCTGGCTGCATGCTTCACATAAAGTCTCAAACCCTTCCCCTATATATTTCATTAACCAAGGATGAAGGCAATTGTTTCATTACGTCCTGTGCCTCATACAAAGTCCCAAACCCCCTTTTCTTTATCGTACATCACGGGACACAGAGCACCATAAGAATGACTATGTGGGTTATACGCTTACCTTTAGGTGATTGGACACTGGCAACCAATAGTAAGACGGTTCCTCTCATATAACCCCTCCTATACAGGAAGTGCCTCAGCCACGGCCCCCAGGGTCTTCACAAAGATTCTGGCCCCAGTGTTGGCTTCCCTAAGATCTCAAGGAGTCTCCATAATAGGATATCTGGAAGATCTACTTCTAAGGGAATGCTCTTGCCCTATACTAGTTATAAACGTGTCAAGAACAGTATGGGTTTTACAACGCCTAGGTTGGGTACTAAATTTGGACAAGTCAGCTCTTTCTCCGACCCAAGCCTTGGTGTATTTGGGTCTGGTCTTGGACACCGCCCAAGAAAGAGTGTTTCTTCCGCCCTTAAAGGTCGCCTCCATAGTGGAACTTCTACAGAAGGTGAAAAAAGAACCAACACCTTCTGTTCGGCTGTGCATGAGGTTATTGGGCAAGATGGTGTCATCTTTCAGCGCAGTGCCATATGCACAGTTCCACTCCAGAGTGTTCCAGAACAGTATCCTGAAAGCCTGGGACAAGTCTGCTCGAACCTTGGGTCAACCTATGGTTCTATCTCCACAGGTTCTATGGAACCTCTCTTGGTGGTTAAGAACCAGCAACTTAAGAAGAGGGAAGTCTTTCCCACCAGTGGCCTGGAAAGTGGTAACCACGGATGCCAGTCTTCTCAGCTGGGGAGCAGTCCTAGAGGAAGCATCTGTTCAGGGAGTGTGATCCCAGACAGAAAGGACTCTGCCCATCAATCTATTGGAGATCCGGGCAGCTCGTCTGGCCCTGCGATTCTGGACGTCCAGATTGCGGGGTTTTCCTGTCAGAGTTCAGTCCGACAGTAGTAGGAGTAGTGGCGTATATCAACCACGAGGGAGGTACCAGGAGTCGGGCAGCCCAAGGAGAAGTAAATCATATACTAACCTGGGCAGAAAAACATGTGCCGTTTCTGTCGGCAGTGTTTATCCCGGGGGTGGACAATTAGCAGGCGGATTTCCTGAGTTGCCAGAAATTGTTACCAGGGGAATGGTCCCTGCATCCCGAGGTTTTTCTACAGATCTGCCAATACTGGGGGACCCCAGATGTGGATCTGCTGGCATCCAGATTCAATGCCAAACCCGACAGGTTTGTATCCAGGACCAAGGATCCGCTTGCTGTCGGGAAGTTGGTCCTTCCTTGCCGCCCAGACCTGTTGTCTCAAGGGCCCATATTCCATCCTTCTTTACGGTTGCTGAATTTGATGGCCTGGCTATTGAGACCAGACTATTGAAAGACCGTGGTATTATGGGTTCAGTCTTGTCCACTTTGATAAACGCTAGAAAGTCAGTTTCTAGAGCTATCTATTACAGAGTATGGAAGTCATACATTTCTTGGTGTGAGAAAAGGAAATAGAACCCTCGTAGGTATACGATTGGAAGAGTTCTCGCCTTTCTCCAAACAGGAGTAGACTTGCAGCTCGCTTTAGGGACAATTAAGGGACAGATTTCGGCCTTATCGTTTTTTTTCCAGAGACCAATTGCATCCCATTCTTTGGTGCGAACCTTTGTCAAGGGAGTAACGCACCTGAGGCCACCGCTTAAACCACCTTTATGTCCTTGGGCCCTAAATTTGGTACTTTCAGCCACAGAGTCAGCCCTTTGAACCTATTAGGCATATTCCTTTTGTCCTATTGACCAGGAAATTAGTTTTCCTAGTGGCTATAACATCGGCTAGAACGGTGTCAGAATTGGCTCGCCCTTTCTTGCAAGGATATATAGGAAGATCTTGCGAGCCACAGATGGGTTAATGCCTCCAAATTAAACCTCTAGTGATACAGCTGCAAACACTAATCACGTTTCATACCCATGCAAAATAATAATATAATCAAATAAGTGTGTCTGCGCTAGAAAAACTATAATAAAAATATGTGAAAAAATCCAAAAAAAATTAATGAATGTTGAGAAAAAAACAATATACTCCAATATATCTAAAACAATAAATTATAATCTGTGGTAAATATTTAGTGATATGGTCTACAAAGTATAACGTGCACACAAAAAAAAACATATACCAAAAGTCCAAGTGCAAACTCTAGCTGAGAAGAGTGCTCACTCTTTCAATAAGGTGATCAATACAGTTCATAAATAAAAATTGTATAGTGCACAAATATAGTGTCCATCTCCAGTGATATCCATCATGCTCATCCAAAAAGTGAAAATATATAACATGCTCCTGTGCTCCTCCAGTGACCCCCAAAAGCATATGCGCTCACCTCAGAGCGTGTGACACAGTACCTAAACTATGTCAAATCACGCTTGGGAGCCACTCCTGGGCTCTAACAGATATGATGATGTTGTCCTCCACTTTGCTCAGTTAACAGCATTCCATTTCATAAAAGAAAAGAAACTCCATAGTGTATTACCCAAAACTCCATTCCAACGGTGCTCTGATTATGCATTTTTTTGAAATGTATAGAAAGATGATGTTTATCTGACCCTTTTTGTATATTTCTCACATGCTCTTCCAAGCGATCTTTCAAGGCCCTAGTGGTACGACCAATATAAATGAAATTGCATGGACATTTTAATGCATAAACAACCCCAATTGTATCGCAGGATATAAAATCTTTGATGGTATAAGATTGATTGGTTCTTGGGTTAGAGAATTCTTTCACTCTTTTGTTGTTACCAGGAACTCTAACACAGCTATAGCATCTGCCACAACCATAGAAACCTTTAAGATCCCAAAACATTATATACATTTTTTAGATTTGGAAATTTTTAATACCAGCGAAGGTTTTGTTACCAAATACTTTTTTAAGGGAAAAGACCGCAATTCCTATATCCCGACCACCAGTTGCCATTATAAACCTTGGCTGGACAATATACCCAGGGGCCAATTTACAAGGATGCGTAGGAACTGTACCAGGGCTCAAGATTATGAGCTTCAATCCGAAATGCTAAGTAACATGTTTTTGGATAAAGGGTACCATAAGGAATTTTTGGAGAAAGAGAAGGCTGAAGTTGGATGTCTAAACAGAGATGACCTGTTAAAGGAAAAGGTTGGGAAATGATGGAAATGAAGGCATGAGTATCATCTTGAATTATTCTTTACAGAGCAATGAAGTAAAAAGAATTATACATGAATATTGGAGTGTACTTATGCAGGATATTCATCTTAAAGAGATACTTCCGGAAAGACCTAAGATTATTTTTAAAAAAGCACAGAATTTACGGGATAAACTAGTACATAACGTAGTGGAACCCCCCCCCCCCAAAGCCAAAAATGTTTTGGAATCTTAAAGGTTTCTATGGTTGTGGCAGATGCTATAGCTGTGTTAGAGTTCCTGGTAACAACAAAAGAGTGAAAGAATTCTCTAACCCAAGAACCAATCAATCTTATGCCATCAAAGATTTTATATCCTGCGATACAATTGGGGTTGTTTATGCATTAAAATGTCCATGCAATTTCATTTATATTGGTCGTACCACTAGGACCTTGAAAGATCGCTTGAAAGAGCATGTGAGAAATATACGAAAAGGGTCAGATAAACATCATCTTTCTATACATTTCAAAAAAATGCATAATCAGAGCACCGTTGGAATGGAGTTTTGGGTAATAGAAGCACCAAAACGCCACTGGAGAGGATCTAATTTCGTTAAGGAAATCAGTAAACGAGAATCCTGGTGGATACACCAACTTGGCTATTTATCACCTGGTGGGTTGAATGCAGAATTTGATTTGAAATGTTTTCTCAGTAATTTTTAGCTCATATCTCCACTGAGCGGTCCCACCAATATCTCTCTTTATTGGATTGATTCTAGTTTGTATGAATTAGAGAAGGGCATTTAGCAACCTTAGGATGCAAATAAATATTCACTCTTCCTTATATTCGCTCTATACAGCTAGCAAGAGGAAAAGATGTATCTTAGTGGTGTCTATAAATGCGATTAATTATAAGATTCCACGCATTCCCCTATATACAGTCACATATTTACCCTCTTCTATTTTACATATATATATATTTTTAATATATAAAATATTTTTATTATTTTTGCTAATACTCTGCAGATAATCATATAACTTAAGATTCCGATTTTAATAATTTTTTTTTTATGTTTTTGTGCGTTTATATATTTTTTATATACTTTATATATAGATATTATTTATCTATATTTTTATATACTTTTTATATATTTTTTATGGATTTTATTGGAGGGGGTCTAGACCACATAATGGGGACCGATTAATATTAATAAAGCTTTAAATTGGATTTTGTACCCCAATGGGATGTTATATATGTATTGCACCATTAAGTTAGGAATTTTGTATGATGTTGTGAGATATATATGCATATATCTTTTTCTGTTTTTTTATATTTCATTTTTTATTAATTTTAAGTCTATATTTCATATATTTATATCTTTTCCATAGAATATATGTTGTTTTACCCCTATAGATACGTTTAACATAATTATGCTTAAATAAATCGTTTATATATATATATATATATAAAGAGTTATGACATTGCATGAGGTGCGGTTTGGTATCCCATTATATACAGCTCCGCTCTGGGTTATATTACATTTGAGTACATTAATACTTCCACATCTAGCCATGGGTAACTAGGTGACTTCGATCCCTTTATCAACAGGAGCTATTCTCACCGCTGATCGGAGCGATCTGTATTGTCACAATGGGAGAATATAACTGTAGCCTAACACTAGGTTGTCTGCGGTCTCAGGCAAAATGGCCGCCGTTAGTATATTTAGACCAAGAGCGACCGTCCAATTAGATCCCCCTGATGAAGGCACGTGATCCCTGTGCCAAACACGCGTAGGGGAGGGGCCAGGACGGAGCTGTCAGCACGGAGGAACAGATGAGAGGAGTATACCACACCACACGCCATACCAGCGCTTTTGTTTTCTCACAAGTGAAACCTTGATTAGGATGGTGCACTCGCGCACCTACACAATGTGAGTACCCCTAAGAGGGGAGTTTATATTTGGAATAAACATTTGTTTTGCAATGTTACACTATGGAGTTTCTTTTCTTTTATGAAATGGAATGCTGTTAACTGAGCAAAGTGGAGGACAACATCATCATATCTGTTAGAGCCCAGGAGTGGCTCCCAAGCGTGATTTGACATAGTTTAGGTACTGTGTCACACGCTCTGAGGTGAGCGCATATGCTTTTGGGGGTCACTGGAGGAGCACAGGAGCATGTTATATATTTTCACTTTTTGGATGAGCATGATGGATATCACTGGAGATGGACACTATATTTGTGCACTTTACAATTTTTATTTATGAACTGTATTGATCACCTTATTGAAAGAGTGAGCACTCTTCTCAGCTAGAGTTTGCACTTGGACTTTTGGTATATGTTTTTTTTTTTTTTGTGTGCACGTTATACTTTGTAGACCTTATCACTAAATATTTACCACAGATCATAATTTATTGTTTTAGATAAATTGGAGTATATTGTTTTTTTCTCAACATTCATTTTTTCGATTTTTTTTCACATATTGATTGTTATTTTTATTATAGTTTTTCTAGCGCAGACACACTTCTTTGATTATATTACTTTCTTGCAAGGAACCTTTTATGGTTCTTCATCAGGACAGAGTGGTCATGCATCCTCGTCCGGATTTTCTACCGAAGGTAGTTTCCAAATTTCATTTGAATCAGGATATCATTTTGCCTTCCTTTTTTCCAAACCCTAAAACTAGGGAGGAAAGGTCGCTTCACTCACTGGATGTGGTGAGAGCGATAAAGGTTTACTTGGAAATGTCAACTCCCTTTCGGAAAACTGACTTTTTTTTTTCGTCTTGCCTGAGGGTCCTAAAAGAGGACAGCCGGCAACAAGTTCATCTATATCCAGGTGGATTCGCCAGGCCATTGTCCAGGCGTATGGATTAAAGCGCAGGGTTCCACCCCGGGATTTAAGAGCACACTCCACTAGAGGGGTTAGTGCATCATGGGCAGTACGCCAGCAGGTGTCTATGGCTCAGGTTTGCAAAGCAGCCGCTTGGTCTTCAGTTCATACGTTCACCAGGTTTTACCAGGTGGATGTGAGATCTCAAAATGAGACTGTTTTTGGCCACAGCGTGTTGCAGGCTGCTTTATAATCTCAGGCCCGTTGGGCTTAGGGATAATGTGTGTCCCCCCCCCCCCCCCCTCAGATGCATTGCTTTAGGACATTCCACATAGTCATTATTATGGTGCTCTGTGTCCCGTGATGTACGATAAAGAAAAACTGATTTTTAAAACGGCTTACCTGTAAAATCCTTTTCTTGGAGTACATCACGGGACACAGAGGTCCCTCCCCTCTTTCTGGGATCATCATTGCTTGCTACAAAACTGAGGCACTGTATAGGAGGGGTTATATGGGAGGAACCGTCTTACTATTGGTTGCCAGTGTCCAATCACAATCAATGTACTCCAAGAAAAGGATTTTACAGGTAAGCTGTTTTTAAAATCCGTTTTTTTTTCTTAATATACTTACAATTACAGCACAAAAAATAAAATCAAGGGTCATCTTCAGGCTACCTAGGGGCATAAACTATATATCTACTTTCCTGACTGCCTATGACATTTTTGAAGACCCTGGAGCACTAAGGCCGAGTTCACACTGGCACTAAGAGCAGGCATTTTGAGTGGCTTTAAAAAGGCCCCTCCAATGCCTATGCACAAGATACAATAGACAGCACTTGGTGCTGTTCATACTAAACGTTAGCATCGCGTCGCTTCAGAATTGAAGCCTCATGTCTAGTCAGGAGGCGTTTGAAGCCTTTCAACACTTCCTATTCAAGTCTATGGTAACTCCTCGGAAATGCTCTGGCAGGCAGTTCTGGAGCGGTTGCAGGCGTTAAGATTCATTCATTTTCTGTAATGGAATAAGGCATTTGTGGAGTAGTTTTTAAAGCTTGTCAAATGCTTCAAAACTGCCCATAAGGGTGCTTGGGGTGCGTTTTTAACTCTGCTTTAATGCCTGTAAAATGCCTGTCTAATGCCAATACTAAAGCTCATTGATGCCTGTCTGGTCAATTTAATAAGATGTATTTCTAACACACCGTGCAGACATACTTAGAATTTTACCCAAAAACACATTCTGCTACTCCTCCTGAGTATGGGGATACTACATGTGTAAGACCTTTTCAACGTTGGTTAGGTACATGACCTTGCATCTTGTGTATTAAAAAAATCAACCAACACTGTACTGAATACAATGTACTGTAATGGTTGCCTCTGTACGAGTGGTTAGGGAATATAGCATAGCTTCATCTACAGCAGTCCCTGTTCCTAAAAGCCAAGCAAACCTAATCTACTGGTATGTGGCTGCCCCCATAGCACAATGCTATGTTCACTGGCCATGGAAGTAGAGGAGGCTGATCAAAGGGTAAACACGAGTAACTGTGGTTCCAAGAGTGCATTTGTCTACAGAGGATGAGTGGGACTGGGGAAACGCTTGCAGAAACACCAGAATCAGTTCAGGTGGCAGACAGAGGCATGGTCATTATTCAGGCAAAGGGTTGGTCAGCAGACCGAAAAATGGCTGAGAAAACTGGCAAATTGTTGGTACATAGGACATCAGATACAGGTAAAATGCAGTTAGTCAGACATAGGAGAAACTCCTTCACTAATGTTGTACTGAGTAATGGCAGAGATGGAAGCAGTCTCCTGTGCAGAGGCCAGGTTGTGAAAGAAATTGGGGACAATAGTAACGTGTGTCATGCCTTACTCCATCTCTGGTACATACATTTTTTGGGGGTTTCAGTCTGTTTTGGTAGGAGGGATATCTGAGAAGAACAAAGGTTTTCAGGTGCAGGGCATTTCTGGTATATAAGGTGTGTTACAATCTCCTCTTGATAGTTTAGGAAGGAACCAGGTCTTTCTGTGGATTTATAATAGATGACTTAGCAGTTGTAAATGGGCAACTGAAATAGGTGTGTGTGTGTATATGTATGTATATATATTGTGTGTGTGTGTGTGTGTGTGTGTGTGTGTGTGTGTGTGTGTGTGTATATGTATATATATATATATATATATATATGTGTGTGTATATAATAAAATATACCAGTATGGTGGCCTGAATTTATGGGAGGAGCCGGAGGGTATTTAGGCAGCCCACTTGCCCATGCTCTTTGTCGGTTCCAGTGCGCGATTCGTTACGTCACCAAGCCAACTCTTCAGCTCACTTCGTGTTCGTGAGTCTGTTGTTCCCGAATAGTGTGTTGCGGTTGCTTATTTGTGGTTTGTCGATCAAGCCACACCTGCGTGTGGGAGCGATCAGGTGGATCTAACAGCTCTCAGAAGTCGATCTCTAAGGTGATAAAAATGGGCGTACACTAAAAATCCCTGGGGACTGCTTCTGGGAGATGAACTAGTTTGGGGATCCTGTGAGCTCTATCCATAAGTAAATCATGTGGGGTAAGAACAGGAATAAGCTTAAGGAACAGTTGCTCCAAGGCCAAAGACGATGCGAATGCCATGTTTCCAGGACAGAAATTTGCATGATTTCTCCATCAACACAGTCTTGACAGGGGAATCCTTCTTGCTAAGACGTGTTCTCTCAGTGGCGGGACGGGGGAAGCTGTCCCCGCCAGGAGAAGACAGTGATTATTGCTAGTGGCTATAGCAGCCGCTAGTGATTAATTGCAAGTAAAATCCAGCAGGCTGGTTGTACCCAAGTTGATCGATCAACTTGGTACATTCAGTCTACCCATACACTATTCGAATTTTGTCCGGTTCCTGCTGAACTGGCCTGAGATTCGAACAGTCTATCGCCCCGGCCTAGGGGACCAAATCACTGTGTTTAACAGCTTCAGGTATTCCCTTTAGTTTGATGTTATTGCGGCAGGAGCGATCTTCCAAATCTGCCACTTTCAGTTGCAGTTTATGGATTGCTTCCACCTGTTCTTCATGTGCATCCACCATGTCATCATGGGCTTTGGCAACTTCACTTAACTGAGATTCCAAGTGGTCAGTTTGTTCCTCAACACAATTCAGCCTGTTGCATAGTTGAGAGATTGAGGAGCGCAGCTCATGATGTAGCCCAGCCTGAAGGGATAGCAGCATGGCTTTCAGTGTACTTTGAGAAGCAGGGGCATCAGAGGCTGGGAAAGCGGGTTAATGGCTTTGTGTGTTCTGTAGCCATATCAGCATGTGGGGGGTTTATAGCCCAATCTTTTATTTTATTTTTATTTACATTCTCTTTCTCCTTGATAGGGTCAGACCATACAAAAATCTTCTTTATTTTATTACCTCCTATACCAAACCCACGTGCATGCTCCTGAAGAGTGAATCAATTCACAAAATGTGTTGAGCTATCTTTGCTGTGTTTCCAATCATCATGGGTCCTATTAGATCAATTTCAATACATGCTTTTTACGATATTACTGTCTGCAATTATGTGGTATTTTACCTCTATTGTGTGTGTGTGTGTATGTGTATATGTATATATATATATATAATATTTTATATTGAATATTGATAATGACTCATGATTATTACTATGCATTATATCTTTTATCTATACAATACATTTTACTATTTACATCTATGTGCTTTATTCAAAGTCCCCCCCCCCCCTTTCTTCAATTAAATAGGGATGGAGGCACTGGACCTTACCAGGTCACTGCCTCATTCAAAGTCCCAAACCAACCAAGCATTTCTTTTTATATCAGCATGTGCTTGTGCTGAGGCAGCCCAGTGGTGCTTCTTAGCAGATGGAGGCTTGTGGGGTGAGTGAGCAGGGGAAATTTCATGCGTTTTTCTGGATTTTTTTGTTGTTGTTCTGTCTCTCACTGTTAAAATAAACCTACTATTAAAATTATAGACGGATCATTCCTTTGTCAGTGGGCAAACATACAAAATCAGCAGTGGATCAAATACTTTTTTTTTACCTCGCTGTAAATTGTTTTAAAAAAGTGGATGCATTCCTAAATGCACAAAATATAAGTGGACACTAACATTTACAGGTAATAACAGCAGGGGTAGTTGATCCAGGGAATATCCAATTGCATCCTACAGGATCAAGGAGGAGTTTTTTTTCCGCTGGAGTAAATTGGACCATGCATCATAGATGGGTTGTGATCAACTGGGCATTGGATTGTGTATATAGTTTTCTTCTTATTTATTTTTTCTATTCCTAGAACTAGATGGTCTTCTGTGTACAGTGATATTGAAAATGTTAGTAAGATAAGCACACACACCCTCAGGTTAAAGTGGACCAATGTCTTTATTCAACCTTACCCACTATGACTTTTTTTAACCTGACTAACTATGTGACTATGTATATTGTTTGTCCTCTACCCCTACCCTATATGTGTTGTATGGTGCTTCTCGCCTTTCAGGGGCACACTGTGGGGCCCATTTTGGCTTTGGGGTTGGGGGGGACTGTTCTTACTGTTTGTCTTCCAGGGGAC
This sequence comes from Aquarana catesbeiana, assembly GCF_042186555.1. NCBI lineage: Eukaryota > Metazoa > Chordata > Amphibia > Anura > Ranidae > Aquarana > Aquarana catesbeiana. The sequence continues at coordinate 518,233,773 of NC_133325.1, forward strand.
TGTGTGTAATTGCTGTTACTTTTTTGAGGGACTGGGGAGGAGTCCTTAGCAGTGGTCATGTGGGAACACAGCAGCCACGGGAAGTCGCTACTTCTCCTTGCTTATCTGTGCTTGGTCCATTTGAGGGCCCCTTTCTGGAGCCCCCTCTAGTGTTGAGTATTTGCATGCAGCTGTAGTGGTTCTGCTGTAATTTTCATGGGGAAATCTTAGCCAGTTTTCTATCTATTTACAAACTTTTCTATAGAATTTTCTAAGCCTGTAGACTTTAAATTATCCATTAGCAGTGTGTGGAGAACTGTGTCAAATGTTTCTGCAAAGTCCGAGTATATTATATCCACATCCACACTTTTTTTTTTTTTTTTTTCGCTTCCCTCATAAAGAGAATCCATGCTGTCTATTGCCAAAAGTATTATTTTCTAGAAAAAACTTGTCTATGTGGTCTCTTACACTCCAGTATCTTCCCAAATTTGGAAGTTAAATTATCTGTAGGTGTTTGGTAAAGACTTCAAATTTTTTTTTATAGGCGCCACGTTGATGTGGTACAATGTTAGCTAATAGAGGTAATAGATCCTGATGTTGGTGACTGATGGTATGCTCCCACCTTCATTAACCTTTTTGATCATCTCTGTGGATGCAAGTAAGTGGCAATTAAACAGAGCTCAGATCCACTACATCAGTTCAAAAAGGTGCCACACACACTGCTGCAATATAGCTTTCAACAAGGTTTTGATGACGGTAAACGGCATCACCTCCCCAAATTAAAGTGATTGTAAACGATCACCTTGTAAAACAACCCATTCAGTTTAAAATAGAAATTAAAGGCAAAACATTTTTGTATAGATATAAAAAAATATATATAAATACTTTTTTTTTTTCAATAAATGAACACATTCCCATTGTTCTCAGCTGCATAAAAGCTGGGGGAGGAGGAGAAGCAGAAGTACACTGAGCTTCCTGGTGACAGGCTGTGCAGTGGGGGGGTGTCAGGACAAGTCTGATCATTGGGGGAGAGTACATGGAGTTCCCAGCATAGCTAGAGAACTGACCACGGTGTGTTCTCCTCCTTAGTGTGGTCAGTTTTTAATAGGGCAGCAAGGGGACTAGCAGGAACACCAGGGATTTCAGATAAAGGAGGCAATACAAAGAGGATACTTTCTCATACAAGTATATGGTACAGCAGGCAATATGAAGTGTTGGGGTAACAAATGCTTTAATCTTGGTCCTGGAATGTTCATCATCTTAGAAGAAGCAAAGTCTGTGTGAAGTGTGAACTTGGCTTTTTAGCAATTGTAGAGGGAATCTTATTAAAATAATTCTAAAAGTGTCATACTGTACCATAGTACAGAATGAATGTACCCATGTGTTTTGAACAAAGTCATGCTTTGGCTCCTTTACGCAGTCTACTGTGTCATAGATTTTTTAATACTTTAAAATATATAGGTTTTGCAATAGCCAGTGCTTACTCTTTTATGGATCCAATTTATTAACCATCACTGAACAATCAGACAAAGATGTTAAAAGTGAACATGTGAAACAAGGCTAGGTTGGGCAGTGGACTAGAATTGGAAAGAGTTGAGTGATATTGTTTCAGATCAAATGGTGTATAAGCAAAATCTGAAGTAGAAGAGGGAGGGGTGCTGCGCTAACCAGAAAAGAGTGCTATAGATCTCCGTATGTGGTCATTTCCTATGTGCTAATACCCAACAGCACATAGAATCGCATAAATAAATAAAAATAACAAGGTCGCAGAAAAAAAAAATCGCATAGGTTGGTGTTGGTTGCTAAAAACCTTGTGAAGTGTAAAAATGCTAAAATGTATTAATAATCCAGGGAAGTGATGTAAATAAACTGGTTGTGAACAGTACAACGTAAATATATCTACACATAGAATCGCATAAATAAATAAAAATAACAAAGTCGCAGAGAAAAATCGCATAGGTTGGTGTTGGTTGCTAAAAACCTTGTGAAGTGTAAAAATGCTAAAATGTAATAATAATCCAGGGAAGTGATGTAAATAAACTGGTTGTGAACAGTACAACGTAAATATATCTAAAAATCATACAATGCATATATATAATCAATAGTGCAAAAAACCATAAAATAAAGTGCTAGTGCTCAGGTGACCTGAGTGTAATTATTCAGACAAATTCGAACAAAGCATAAAGTGAATAAATAAATATTATAAATCAATATTGCAGTGAATAGTGGCCAAAATTGATATTAAAATGCCTCAATACAGTGATTAAGAGTGCTAGATGTCCAAAGGTAATAAATGACATGCCAGTAATCCAGCAAAAAAATGTGCAAAAAAAAAAGTCTTATAGAAGTGCACAGACAACAGTGCTCAAAAAAACAGCAGTGAGGTGTTTTGGGATGCAATACACTCTGTGTCCTCTTCGTGCAACATACACTAGTGTGGGTAATGGCCCCTTACCTAGCGGTGCTAGGTCAACCGCAGAGATAGTCGCTAAAAGCGCAGGATCTTGAGCCTCAATCACGTCCCTATGTCCATGCTTGCCAGCGTTCCAAGATCCTTATGGCAGCTGGATGTATATAGCTATGGTCCTAGCTGGGGTCCTAGACCAGTGCGGGTCCTAGCTCCTCCTCCACAACTCAGATGTATATAAGAAAGTGGATATGCAGGACAAAGATACCATATAGTGAAGTATGTTTTGAACAGGGGGGTCGCTTTATTCAAAAACATAGGTAAAAAGTACTCACATTGAGCAGTATACAGATCAAATGCCTATCTCCTACGAGCAGCGAGCTCGTAATGCTTCCAGCAGTATGAACAAGCCTATTCCGTCCCTACACGTGATGTCACCGATCACAAGACATCACGCGTAGGGACGGAATAGGCTTGTTCATACTGCTGGAAGCATTACGAGCTCGCTGCTCGTAGGAGATAGGCATTTGATCTGTATACTGCTCAATGTGAAATACTTTTTACCTATGTTTTTGAATAAAGCGACCCCCCCCTGTTCAAAACATACTTCACTATATGGTATCTTTGTCCTGCATATCCACTTTCTTATATACATCTGAGTTGTGGAGGAGGAGCTAGGACCCCAGCTAGGACCATAGCTATATACATCCAGCTGCCATAAGGATCTTGGAATGCTGGCAAGCGTGGACATAGGGACGTGATTGAGGCTCAAGATCCTGCGCTTTTAGCGACTATCTCTGTGGTTGACCTAGCACCGCTAGGTAAGGGGCCATTACCCACACTAGTGTATGTTGCACGAAGAGGACACAGAGTGTATTGCATCCCAAAACACCTCACTGCTATTTTTTTTGAGCACTGTTGTCTGTGCACTTCTATAAGACTTTTTTTTTTTTTTGCACATTTTTTTGCTGGATTACTGGCATGTCATTTATTACCTTTGGACATCTAGCACTCTTAATCACTGTATTGAGGCATTTTAATACCAATTTTGGCCACTATTCACTGCAATATTGATTTATAATATTTATTTATTCACTTTATGCTTTGTTCGAATTTGTCTGAATAATTACACTCAGGTCACCTGAGCACTAGCACTTTATTATATGGTTTTTTGCACTATTGATTATATATATATATATATATATATATATATATATATATATATATATATATATATATATATATATATATATATGTGCATTGTATGATTTGTACTGTTCACAACCAGTTTATTTATATCACTTCCCTGGATTATTACATTTTAGCATTTTTACACTTCACAAGGTTTTTAGCAACCAACACCAACCTATGCGATTTTCCTCTGCGACTTTGTTATTTTTATTTATTTATGCGATTCTATGTGTAGATATATTTACGTTGTACTGTTCACAACCAGTTAATTTACATCACTTCCCTGGATTATTAATACATTTTAGCATTTTTACACTTCACAAGGTTTTTAGCAACCAACACCAACCTATGCGATTTTTTTTTTTTCTGCGACCTTGTTATTTTTATTTATTTATGCGATTCTATGTGCTGTTGGGTATTAGCACATAGGAAATGACCACATACAGAGATCTATAGCACTCTTTTCTGGTTAGCGCAGCACCCCTCCCTCTTCTACTTTGCTTTTTTGGGTTCATGCTTGGCCCTTTTATGGTGTGTGCAGTTGTCCAGTTGCATAGATCTTCCACAGCTCTCATCTTTTTTACCTATTCCTCTTTTCTTTTTCCAACTGGGTAGTGCAGGAATATCTTTCACTTTATAAGCAAAATCTGCTTTTTTGTGTTTACAGTACAAAGAAAAACCAATGAAACGTGTAAGATTTTATTAAACATTGACTTAAAAACAGAAACTGATTTTAGGTAAATTTGCCCTTCATACAACCCGCTGCCACTAAAAGCTAGGTACAGCACCCAAATACACGAATAAGCATTAGTAGTGTGACACACGTTGACTGTGTTTGCTTGCTCCCACGGTGTCTGCTGTTGCTATATATGGTGTTTTAAAGAGGAAGTAAACCCTGATGGGTTTTACTTCCTCTTTTGCTTGCTGCAAAGCCTGCAAATGAAAAGCATAATGGGCTAGTATGCATCGCATACTATGTGCCACTTACCTGCAAAAGAATCCAGTGATATCCCCTGTGTAGGCAACGTCCATCTTCTGGCCCCTCTTCCTTCCAGGCCGCGGACTCCGGCTCTGTGATGCGCACGGGAGCCGCGATTAACGGCACAGGCTAGGGAAGAAACGGCACTTAGTTTTGTTTCTTCCCCACGCATGCGCCGTTGGAACTTTCGGCGGACTTCAAGTGAAATATCTCCTAAACGGCGCACGTTTAGGAGATATTTCCACTACCTATAGATAAGCCTTATTCTAGGCTTACCTATAGGTAGAAGTCCAAAAAGTGGGTTTACAACCACTTTAATGATTATCAATAAAGTGGATGCAGTTTTCAAGTGTGCAGCCCTTTGGATTCCATTTCATTTATTCCACAGGCATGTTTCCCTCTAGTTCTGCCCCAGCACCACAGCCACGGACCCTGAACTGAAAAAGCCAACCAGTGTCTACATGTGATGTTTATTGCACTGTATTGGGTGCTATATTTAGGCTTTAAATGACAGAAGATTTAGCTAAGGGTTGCAACATTTTGACACGCAAGAAATGTTTGTTTTGCTCATGAAAAGCTGTTGTCTGTGCTTGTAAGCATGCCATACTTCTACCGTTGATATGGTTCTGTATCTCTGCCTTGTTCTGATGGTTTCCATGATGTATCTGTAAAGAAAATGTAGTGAGGAAAATGTTGCATAACTAGTATTTAAAGTATGTCAAGGGCCTTGCTCATTACAAAGGCAAATGCAATCATTAGTTTAACCACTTCCTCACTGGGCACTTAAACCCCCTCCCTAACCAGACTAATTTTCAGCTTTCTGTGCTCTCACATTTTGAATGACAATTACTCAATCATGCAACACTGTACTCATATGACATTTTTATCCTTCTTTTCACATAAATAGAGCTTTTTTTTTGGTGGTATTTAATCACCGCTGGGTTTTTTTATTTTCTGCGCTGTAAAAGAAAAAAGACCGAAAATTGTGTAAAAAAATAAATAAATAAAAAAAAAAAAATGCATTTTTCTTTGTTTCTGTTATAAAATTTTGCAAATTAGCAATTTTTCTTCATAAATTTTGGCCGAAATTTATACTGCTATATATCTTTGGTAAAAAAAAAAACTAAAATTGGTGTATATTATTTGGTCTTTGTGAAAGTTATAGACTCCACAAGCTATGATACCAATCTCTGAAAATTAATCACACCTGATGTACTGACGGCCATTCATTTCTTGAGACCCTGTAATGGCAGGAAAGTACAAATACCCCCCAAATTACCCCTTTTTGCAAAGTAGACATTCCAAGGTATTTAGTAAGAGACATGGTGAGTTTTTGAAGTTGTAATTTTTTTTCCCACAATTCTTTTGAAAATCAAGATTTATTTATTTTTTTCTCAAAATTGTAATTAGCAGGTTATTTCTCTCACACAGCATATGCATAGCACAAATTATACCCCAAAACACATTCTACTACTACTCCTGAGTATGGCGATACCACATGTGTGAGACTTTTACACAGTGTGGCCACATACAGAGGCCCAACATGCAGGGAGCACCATTAGGTGTTCTAGGAGCATAAATTACACATATAATTTCTTGACTACCTCTTGCACTTTTAAAGGCCTTGGAGCACCAGGACAATGGAAACACCCAAAAAATGACCCTATTTTGGAAAGAAAACACCCCAACATATAATCTGAGGCATAATGAGTCTTTTGAACATGTAATTTTTTTTTTCTACAAGTTTTTGGAAAATGTGGAAAGAAAATGAAAACGCATTTTTTTTTTTTTTTTTTTTTTTTTTTTTTTTTTTTACACAATGTTGTCCATGTATACAATATTTCTAACACATAGCATGTACATACCAAAAATTACACCCCAAAATAGATTCTCCTACTCCTCCCGAGTATAACGATATCACATGTGTGAGACTTTTCCACAGCCTGGCCACATAGAGAGGCCCACATGCAGGGAGCACTGTCAGGTGTTCTAGGGGCATAAATTTCAATTATAATTTGACTACACATGACACTTTTGTGAGGCACTGTAGTGGCATGGATGAGCATGAATGGGGATAGATGAGCCGTAGCTGAGTATGGCTGGGACGGCTGAGAATGCCTGGGGGTGGATGGGATGGATGAGCATTGCTGAGTATGGATGAGGATGTATGGATGGATGAGTATTGCTGAGCATGGATGGATGATGGATGAGGCTGGAATTGTCACAGAGCAGCGCTGTGGGCACTACAGATCCAGCACGCAGCGCTGCTGCACCCAATCTCTCCCCTCTCCGCTCACACTATACCGATCGGTACAGAGAGGGGAGAGAAGAAGTGGACAGGATGCCGGTTTGTTTACAAGTGATCGATCTGTCATTTGACGGAGCAATCACGTTGTAAACGGCCGCTGTCAGCGGGCATTTATCGTGATTCGTGAGGACCAGGCGGTCGCGGATACTCCCATGTGCGCGCCCGATTCTGGGAGGATGTCACTGTACGCCCTCCCAGATTTATCTAGCCGCGCTGTAGCTGTCATTCGGCTATGGCGTGATCGTTAAGTGGTTATGGTGGAATGGCATTTAATTCAAGTATCTCAAAAAGTAGTTTACCAACTTCCTGTCATTGTTCAGATGCACAGCTCTACACTTTGCAAACTCCCATCTTATTTAGTTTGACTAAGCCTATAGGTTGTTGGAATATTTGCCAGTTCAATTCCAAGATATACAAAGTAGAGTTTTGTGACACAAGGCAAAGCTATAGCAACAAAATATGGGGCTTATGCAAACATGGAAGATGGAGTACACATGATTATTTTTATGCACTTGTGTACTGTACATGCCTTGGTGTCCATAACCACACAATGCAAACTTTTTGATACTTAGTGTCCACTGCATGCATGCATCATTATATCAGGTACACCTGCTTGGTAATGCAAAATGGTTAAAGTGAACTGCAGTTACAATTTAATACATAAAGCATACTTGGTCAAGGGGTTGAAATATTGATTGAAAAACATAAGCAAGATGTGATGAGTTGAGACATAAGTTTCACAGTTTCGAAAACTGCTCACCTCTTGGGATTTGGGAAGAAATAAAATAAGAAGTCTAGAAATCCAAAACACATTTTACGACTGTGCTGTGCAGAAGGGCATTTACGAAAGGACAACAGCATCAACTGTTAAAGTAAAACACCATGCATGACTCCACTCTTGTTAGCTTAAAAAAAAAATATATAAAATTGGACAACACTGGGCATTGTGTCGCCAAAACTGCAAAGCAAAAGGTTAGAGAAACATTGCATGGTCTGATGTATATCAATATTTGATGACATATGCAGACAGTAGGGTCATAATTTGATGTACACGGTATGAATCCTGTTGGATAGGGTGGAATAGGAGGTTTGCTGCAATATTCAATCAAAAAATATACAGTAGCCACCTGAAGCTATAAAGTTAGCATGGACTGAAATAGCAAAGGATCAATGCCTACACCTTTTTTAACATATGCAGTGAGGAAGGATCTCATGCTCTTCTTGTGACAAAATGGGTCCTACTTAGTAATGAGTAGGTGTACATAATATATAGTATTCATTGAATGCATAATGTGTGAAGTTTTACTAAGCTCACAATTATTACTACTTCCAAATTGCTGTACTCTTGTGCATCCACAGTGATAGACTACAACAATTTAGTCTTCTTAGGACATCACGTGATGATGAAATGCGTCAAGTGGAACTCCCGATGTGTCATTTACGGTCTAGGTGGAACGCACGCACAGTATCTGGCGGCTTCCCAATAGGTCAGACACACATTGCCTGTATGTTTGTTTTTTAGCATAAGCTTTTTTTTATGTAAGCGATTTTATCTAATAAATTAGCGGTTTCCACACTGAGAGGATCCTTCTTCTTTTTTTAATTTTCCTTGCCATCCGAGCCATTGGGATATTTGTCTATCTACCAGCAAGGAGAGGACATCTACGGAAGGAGTCATCTAGGCTGTCTAAAGGGATTAGTTAATTAGCTCATGTTAATTAGGTTAGCTGTATTGTTAGAGTAATATGAGCAGGAGGTCTGCACCTCCACTTTGAGTGTATAAAAGCCTGTGTTTTGCAATAAAGGATATTCCTGTTTGAACTTGCATACAGCCTGCCTGGTGTTTGTTCTGAGCTATCACAACTGGACTAGAAAGGCACATAGCTGAAGTTCTAATCCCGGAGCATTGGATGACCGAACCATCAGACGTTGCGATTTGCAATCTGATTCAATAGCTGCAGAGGAGTGTCGGGAGAGTGGAACCGAGCGAGCAAGGGGCTCGTTACACAGAACAGCTCCCTAAAATACTATCAATTTTATTAAACCAATGCTTTGGAACCCAAACTGGGAAATTATGCAACAGATAAAAAATCTGTGGCATCCAAACCATTTTAATTAAATTACAGTGTCCAGCCACCAAGAGGGGAAGCCGGCTCCAAGCCCGACATTTCTGTTTTCATTTGGTCATGAGTGGGACTATATTTACTAGCTATATACTGTCTTGGATCTCTTGTAATGTAAATTCCCAGATACTTCATTTGGTTTACTACCCTTATTTGAGATATCTGTTGCGGTAAAGGCTCTCAGAGGATCTATTGTCAAGAGTACAGATTTTTCCCAGCTAATTGCTAGCCCGGAGAATTGTCCAAAGTCTCTGACCATGTTCATTGCTGCTCCCCAGAGAGGCCTGCGTATCTCCCAGAAACAGTAACACATTGTCCATGTATAACGCAACCTTCTCTTCTACTATTGCCCTCCTAAATCCCTGTACCTCCGGGGAAGATCTTAAAGCAATAGCCAGTGGCTCCATTGCAAGGGTGAAGAGCAGGGGCGATAATGGACACCCCTGCCTCGTCCCCCTCACCAACTGGAACCACTCAGAACACTCCATTTATTCTCACTTTAGCCCTAAGTGCCTCATATAATGTTCTAATCCATCTAATAAAATTGGGGCTGAATTGGAACTCCGCTAATATCCGCCAGAGATAGTGCCATTCAAGGCTATCAAAAGCCTTAATCACGTCAAGGGACAAGAAGGCCCTTGTCCCCTCATTTTCCATCGGTAACTGGAGGTTTAAGTATACCCTTATACTTCAAGCTGATTTTTCCCCTCCTTTGGCAATACAATAATTGTTGCTTCTGTCAAAGATGGGGGTAATTTACCCTCCCCGGCTGCCCAGTTAAGTACTTCCAATAGTTTTGGAAGCAATATGCTTCCATAATGCTTGTACGCTTCTATTGGCAAACCATCTGGTCCTGGGGCTTTCTGGTTTGCCATAGTTGCTGTTGCATTTTGTAATTCTTGCAGTGTTATTGGGGCCTCCAGTCCCTCTCTTTTGAGAGTGACGGGATCCTCGGCCTTCTAGAAAAAAAAAAGTCCCACATCTCACCCTCTACATTTAACTGTGATGTATTATACAGTTCTTCATAATCATTTTTGAATGTATTCGCTATTTCTGGGACGTACCTAGAGATTCTATCCCCCTCCACCGAAATAACAGGTATGACAGAAGAGGATGCATTTGCCTTGACTATTAGGGCCAACATATGTCCCACTCGTTCTCCCTCCCCCGAAGAAGCATTGTTTTTTAAATAACCTCTCATTTTCTGCTTTCGTCAAGACCAATTTCTTGTATTCTTCCCGTTCCTCTGACCAGTCCCTATATCTATCGGGCGTCGGATCCTCCACATACCATGCTTCTGCTACTCTCACTCTCTCCCCAGCGGCGATCTTTTTTTCCCTTGTTCGTTTCTTAATATTTGAAATTTGCTGTATCCGTACTCCCCAAAGGAATGACTTTAAGGTGTCCCAGATCACTCCCAGTAGGGCTGACTCCGCGTTTACCTCTATAAATTCTCTTAAGTCGGTTAATATTATTTCTGGATCCTCCATTAATTCCAGACAGAAGGGGTTTATTTTCCAGTCACTCCCTCTGTGGCTACTCCCAATTTTTACTGAAAAAAAACACGGGTGAATGGTCCAAAAGGCCTCTCGGGTTGTAATTTGCCTCCTCTATCATATGCAGAGCCTCTTCATTGCATAACACAAGATTAATTCTGGATAATGTGGAGTGTGTCTTAGAGAAACAAGAGTATTGTTGTACCTCTGGATTCCACTTCCTCCAAATATCCACCAGCCCTGTTTCCTCGCAAAATTGGAGGAGCAGGCTACTGGGTATAATACCCAGTGGAGCCCCAGCTGGGAACCTGTCCAATATCCTATCCATTGTCATATTAAAATCCCCCGTCACTATAACGGGTACATTTGGTTTGTCCACAATAAACTTCATTAGTTTATTCAGGATCTCTACACCAAATGGCGGGGGGATATAAACATTGGCCAGCACACACACCTGGTTCTCCACCGAGCAAAAAAGAAAAACAGATCCATATTCGTCTATCTTGCTCTGCCTACAGGAGAATACCACCCCTGATTCTACCAAGATACTCACCCCCTTGAATAGGAGGTGTGAACAGAGTGGTATTGGACCTGTAAGTGCAAATTGTATCTTTTTCAAGGTGTGTCTCCTGCAAGCAGAGTATTTTAACCTTACTTGTGTCAGCCATAGAAAAAAATGCTAGTCTTTTAGATGGATCCCTCATCCCCCGGACATTCCAAGAGCATACCTTTTAGCCTTCTGGATTGCCTCATGAACTTTTCTCTCCTCTCATTTTGGTAGCTGTCATTTTCCTCTCTCTCTTTCCTCTTCCAAATAATCCCACCACTATCCCTCCTCCTTCTACCCTCTCCTTTATACTCCCAATCATTCACTCCCCAAACACCCCCCCCCAACATCTATTCCCCCTCTTCCTCCCCCTGCCCTTCTTTGGGCCTACACCGAGTGCTTCTAAAATGACCGTACCCTCTAGCCAAGGTGAAATGTACAAATTCCTTTGTGATCCATTTCTATTGTGTAATGCTCCCCAAAAATAGGAGCGAAAACCAAGTGCTAAAAAAAGTTAATTATCCACAAACACAAAATCCCCTTTATCTGAAGAAAGTACACTCTTGTTGTTCCCCCTAACCCTTTACAACCCCCCCCCCATAATCACTCTATCACTCGTGTATTTATCCAAAAAGTAAAATTTACAAAAAGAGACCCCAAAAAAAGGGGGAAGAAGGGAAAAAAAAGAAAAAAAAAAAACTCAGGAAAAATGTTTTCTTCAGTTACATAGTTCTATATAGTTCTTACATAGTTATGCTTCTTCCCCCCCCCCCCGTAGTATCCCCTCGTTTGTATCCAACCACATTGTCACTTCTGCTGGTGAGATTGTTATCTACAATCTTGCCGGGGACAGCGTCGCATAATTAATTTTTATTTTATTTTATTTTTTTAATTTTTAATGTTTCTGTAGCTCCAGGGAAAAATCTGGGTATATGATAATCCTAGCTCCATTAGACAATATAATTTTAATTTCTCTTGCTTTTTGAAGTATGGCAACTTTGCCCTTTATATTATAGGAGTTTAATGAGAAAGGGCCTCGACTGACCTCCTGGTGGTGGTGCTCTAAATGGAACTCTGTGTGCCCGCTGAATTGCAAAAAAATTTTTGACAAAGAGTCTTTGCCAAAGATCCATTTAAACCAGTCCTCCATGTATTCTGTTGGATTAATGCATTCACTTCGCTCAGGGAGACCCACAACCCATAGATTCTTCTACGCAATCTATTTTCCATGTCATCCATTTTATTTATATATATATATATATATATATATATATATATATATACACACATACTCAGTTGTTCCCTTATTGATTTTATCTTTTGTTTCAACAAGTTTAAGTCATCTTCTACCGAGCCAAGTCTCCCCTCTAAAGTGGTTGTCTGCTTGCATACCTCTTGTACATCATGCCTTAAAAATGATACATTTTCTTTTATACAGTTAAGTTGGTCAGACATTTCACATAGTGAGGACTTACAATTGATTGCTTGGAGGATATCTTTCAGGGATGGCTCTCCCTCTGCTAGGGCTCTGGCTCCTGGGACTGAAACCAGTGTCTCTCCCTCTGTCGCTTTGACCGCTGCAAGTTCACTCTCCTCCTGTGCTGCTGCTTGGCCCTGGTTCTTCCTTCCCACAGAGGGGCAAGTCTGGGAATGAGATTGCTGTACCCCCCCCAGCCTGTCCACCCTTCGTGGGTGTCTGACCCGGTCTATGGGCAAACCGCTCCAGCTTTGCTGCCTTTTCCTTAAGCACGTGCTGCGATTGTGAACCGGCGCCGTCCTGCGTGGCCGCCTCCTCTGCTTCTCTCTTCATTGTCATGGCGGGGGACATGCCCGGTGTGTTCAAGCACCTTCCCCGCTGAGATACTCGTATGCCCCCGCAGCTCTATCCTGGGTGTTTGCTATTATCCCTCACAGGGCTATCCACCGCTCAGCGTTTCCCCCCCCCCAACACACCGGATTACAGGATATCCAGCGTGGGAGCAGGTGTGAGGTCCAGGCTGCTGCAGCCTCTCACCTCAACATCCGGTCACGCCCCACCAATTAGGCTGACTTTTCTAGTTGTACAACAAGGAGGTCATTGCATTCTGGTGAGTGTGGATTGTTCTATATGGGCACATATTGAAATATCAGTAAAAAGGTGATCTTGGTGTGAAGATAGAAGCATTTTCTTCACTGGACTGTTATTATTGTTTGGATCCTGTCAAGGAGTTGCACTATTTTCTTTTAAATTTGGACTGAGCACATATGTTGTTAATATAAAAAAAAAAAAGTTTTGTAGATTAATATTATTGTTTCACATTGTTCTTGCTAGCAAACGCTGTCTAGTACTTTTTTCTGTAAAGCTGCAAATTTGCCTGGGCAGGAAGGAGATGAAAGTGCCCGGTATTGAAGTGGTTAAAGATGAAAGCTAGAAGCTGATCCGTTGCCATGCCCAGCTGCTCCAGTCTTAGTAAATGCCTCTCTGTGTATTGTACTCAATAAATATATACAGTATCTCACAAAAGTGAGTACACCCCTCAGATTTTTGTAAATATTTTATTATATCTTTTCATGTGACAACACTGAAGAAATTACACTTTGCTACAATGTAATTTAGTGAGTGTACAGCTTGTATAACAGTGTTAATTTGCTGTCCCCTCAAAATAACTCAACACACAGCCATTAATGTCTAAACCATGGCAACAAAAGTGAGTACACCCCTAAGTGAAAATGTCCAAATTGGGCCCCATTAGCCATTTTCCCTCCCCGGTGTCATGTGACTCGTTAGTGTTACAAGGTCTCAGCTGTGAATGAGGAGCAGGTGTGTTAAATGTGGTGTTATTGCTCTCACTCTCTCATACTGGTCACTGGAAGTTCAAAATGGCACCTCATGGCAAAGAACTCTGAGGCTCGGAAAAAAAGAAAGCCTACGCTATAAGAAGATTTCCAAGACCCTGAAACTGAGCTACAGCATGGTGGCCAATACAACGGTTTAACCGCTTCCCGACCGCCTCACGCAGATATACTGTGGCAGAAGGGCACCTACAAGCAGATTAATGTACCTGTACGTCGCCCTTTAAGAGGTGGTTCGCAGGAAAAGCCGGGATGCGTGCGCATGCGCAGTTGTCATTGTCGGTCCGCAGCGTGACGATGAGTCAGACGCCGTCACGCTGGAGAGGCTTTAAAAGCGGGGTTTTCCCTGCCAGCTTCTGTCGTTCCCCTTATTGATGTGCTGGGCAGATGGACTTTCCCTACGGCAATGCTGCTATAAACTATTTCGACCATCAGTAGTAAGTCTATTAGCTACTTCCTCATTCTTCAGCAATGACCCATTATATCTTTATTTATATGATTCAAAACTTAGTCCATTTTTTATGCTTATATCTTTAGGTTCTTTGTGGTAGTTTGCAGACGTATTTCCAGGTCTAGTTCACCCACCAGCTGTCTGTGGGCGTTCCGGCCCTGTATGCTGCCCACTTCCTGACTGCCATCCTGCTGCAGTATAAGAACCGTCCTTTCGCATATACAGCAATCTGGCTCTTTACCATCCTTTTGGATGTAACCCCTCGCTACCCATGAATTGATTCTATTAGAGGTACACTTTTATATCTCCATTTTGGATGTTTTTTCACCCCCATACATAATGTCATTGCTAGCCAACCCTATTGAAGCTGATATTACCTACTTTAATGCCCTTGTATTTGACTTTTCTCCTTTCCAGAGAATTTCATTTACTTCTAGAATTTTTATCCCTCTCTGCATGCCTTTTCAGTGAGGTGTGGATTGAAGAGCAAAACATCTGCCATTGCACAAATCTATATATTTTTCTTAAATAAATCTTTCTCTACAGGTAAGACTGATAAGTAATTTGTGACACGGTGGTTGATGTGTTTTTTTTTTTCTTTGAAAGTTACAATATTATTCTGATACACATAATATGCTGTATATTTTTTTGATGTATGAAATATATATAAATTTTTCATTTTTTTTCATTTGTATTTCCCATTTATATTATATTTTTTCCTTGTGATTAAATCAATATAGCTTATGACTGTAAATTCAGAAGCAGACATTTAACTCTTATTGTTTATATATATTTTTCTATTTTTATAGTTGACCAAAATATCACAATATATCTCCTGAAGAACTCCTACTGTAAACAAGCATCTCCCCGTTCTGCTTAGTGACACTGTCACTGATCTCTGCTTCCTGTGATCGGGAGCGGCAATCAGTGTAGTGTTACACATAGCCCCTCCCCCCCACAGTTAGAAACACTCACTAGGACACAACCCCTACAGCGCCACCTAGTGGTTAACCCCTTCACTGCCAGTGACATTCTTACAGTAATCAGTGTAATTTTTTAGCATTGATCGCTGTATTAATGCCAATGGTCCCAAAAATGTGTCAAAATTGTCCGATGTGTCCGCCATAATGTCGCAGTCACGATAAAAATCGCTGATTGCTGCCATTACTAGTAAAAAAAAAAATTATAAATAAAAATGCCATAAAACTATCCCTTATTTTGTAGACGATACCTTTTGCGCAAACCAATCAAACACTTATTGCGATTTTTTTTTTTTTACCAAAAATATGTAGAAGAATACGTATCGGCCTAAACTGAGGAAAAAAAAATGTTTTAAAATATTTTTTGGGGATATTTATTATAGCAAAAAGTAAAAAATTTGTTTTTTTTCGAAATTGTCGCATTTTTTTGTTTATAGCACAAAAAAATAAAAACCGCAGAGGTGATCAAATACCACCAAAAGAAAGCTCTATTTGTGGGGTAAAAAAGGATGTCAATTTTGTTTGGGAGCCACGTCGCACGACCACGCAATTGTCAGTTAAAGCGACGCAGTGCCGAATCACAAAAAGTGCTCTGGTCAGGAAGGGGGTAAATTCTTCCGGGGCTGAAGTGGTTAACAGGACAGGATCCACTCAGAACAATCCTCACCATGGTCAACCAAAGAAGTTGAATGCTCAGCGTCATATCCAGAGGTTGTCTTTGGGAAATAGACATATGAGTGCTGCCAGCATTGTTGCAGAGGTTGAAGGGGTGGGGGGACAGCCTGTCCGTGCTCAGACCATATGCCGCACAATGCATCAAATTGGGCTGCATGGCTGTCGTCCCAGAAGGAAGCCTCTTCTAAAGATGATGCACAAGAAAGCCCACAAAAACAGTTTGCTGAAGACAAGCAGACTAAGTTGTCATGTGGTCTGATGAGACCAAGATAAACTTATTTGGTTCAGATGTTGTCGTGTGTGGCGGAAAACCGGGTGAGGAGTACAAAGACAAATGTGTCTTGCCTACAGTCAAGCATGGTGGTGGGAGTGTCATGGTCTGGGGCTGCATGAGTGTTGCCGGAACTGGGGAGCTACAGTTCATTGAGGGAACTATGAATGCCAATATGTACTGTGACATACTGAAGCAGAGCATGATCCCTTCCCTTCGGAGACTGGGCTGCAGGGCAGTACTCCAACATAACGACCCTAAACACACCTCCAAGACGACCACTGCCTTTCTAAAGAAGCTGAGGGTAAAGGTGATGGACTGGCCAAGCATGTCTCCAGACCTAAACCCTATTGAGCAACTGGGGGGCATCCTCAAACGAGAGGTGGAGGAGCGCAAGGTCTCTAACATCCACCAGCTCTGTGATGTTGTCATGGAGGAGTGGAAAAGGACTCCAGTGGCAACCTGTGAAGCTCTGGTGAACTAAGAGGGTTAAGGTAGTGCTGGAAAATAATGGTGGCCACACAAAATATTGGCACTTTGGGCCCAATTTAGACATTTTCACTTAGGGGTGTACTCACTTTTGTTGCCAGCGGTTTAGACATGGCTGTGTGTTGAGTTATTTTGAGGGGATAGAAAATTTACACTGTTATACAAGCTGTACAATCACTACTTTACATGGAGCAAAGTGTAATTTCTTCAGTGTTGTCACATGAAAATATATATAATAAAATATTTACAAAAATGTGAGGGGTGTACTCACTTTTGTGAGATACTGTATGTGTTTTTTACATGTAGTCTTGAAAAAATGCACTGTTAGTGCCTAAAACGATTCTTAGAACTGCATAAGTGTAGTGTTTCGTTTAGGATATTCTATACCTGCATTTTAAATCAGCCATGCTAACCCTATATTCCTGAAAGCAAAGATGCTTCTACTGTGCTACAAACCTCCATTCCAATTAACTACGCTTGACTCTAAAAATATTTAATTCATTTGCTAAATACACATGCTCCCTGGTCAAACTTTCTTAAACTGTATCTGTCTCAAGCCTTGTATTTTGCCTGCTCGTTGTCTCCCACCTATAGGAATATGAGTTGTTTATAATAAAGTGTTCCTGACCAAAGATTATGATTTTGCCTGTGGGTACAGTGGTTCTGCTACATCTTATTCTGCTACATCTTAAGAACTGTACAGTTCTGCCCTTGTTCATCTATAACAAAAATAATTTACTTCCAACTTCCAAGGGATCAAGGCATTGATTTTTACTGGTTACACTATAGCAATTATTTCCTGTAAACTAGGTCAGCTAAAAGTGGCCAAAAAGGTACTAATGTAAGAGAATATTGCTATTGTAGCTCAAAAATATTGATGGCTGTGTGGAAATTTTGATTCAACATTAGCTGTCAAATTTGAAGATTTGGGTAATTTGTGTGATCTTTAGATCAAGCCTTTCCAACTCTGACTGCATTTTTGATAATTATGATCGGACATAAAAGAAATGTAAGAGTCTCATTTATGGTCTCATTTATGGCTACTATAAAACCGATTGTATAAAGGTAATTTTGCATTTTCTTAGATTTCTCTGGTACATACTGTGCTTAGTTTTTCTCTTGAAGTTTTGTTCGGATTTCACCCCAACACTGGCATGCAAGAAATTTGTAGATAGTATAATTTTGCTGTACGTCTGTGCTACTGTAAAGAGTTTTTTTTTTTAATGAATGCTACATGTGCAAGCATTGAGAGCATAACTATGATGCCCCGTACACACGGTCGGACTTTCTTCGGACATTCCGACAACAAAATCCTAGGATTTTTTCCGACGGATGTTGGCTCAAACTTGTTTTGCCTACACATGGTCGCACAAAGTTGTCGGAATTTCCGATCGCCAACAACGCGGTGACATACACCACGTACGACGTGACTAGAAAAGGCCGGTTCAGAACCAAGCGCGGCACCCTTTGGGCTCCTTTTGCTAATCTCGTGTTAGTAAAAGTTTGGTGAGAGACGATTCGCGCTTTTTCAGACTCGTGGCTTTCAGATCGTTTTCTGCCGTTCAGTTTGTGCTTGTGGGTTTGTATCTGCTCTTCAGTGCGTGCAGTCAGTTCGTATCAGAGTCTTCTGTGTGATCTTGCCTGCTCGTTGCTGTTTTTCAGGTCGCTCTTCACAGGCCTTGCTGTTCTTCAGTGCGTTCTGTTACTTCGTTCTGAGCAGCCGACCATTTTCTAGCCATGTTTCGTATGCGTACTCCTCGTAGCGTTCGTGCTGTGCGGGGGCTTGGTGTTGGGGTCCTGACCTTGACACAAGTCCAGTCCATGAACAGGGTGGGGAGGAGTTCATGGACCAAGAATTGGTTGCTTCAGTGTGACCAGTTCTCTCATATGCCTTTGCTCCGTGAGATCCGTGAGAATAATCCTGATGATTTCAGGAACTTTCTCAGGATGACGGACCCCGTATTTCACCGTTTGTTGGCTTCGCTGACCCCCTATATCAGCAGGCAGGATACCTGCATGAGGCAAGCCATCACTCTGAAGCAGAGGTTGGTCGCTACCTTGCGGTATTTGGCCACAGGGAGAAGTCTGCAGGACTTGAAGTTCTCGACAGGCATCTCCCCCCAGGCTCTGGGTATCATCATCCCAGAGACCTGTTCTGCCATCATACAGGTCCTGCAGAAGGAGTATATGAAGGTAAGATTTTTTTCCTTTTATATCACATTTTATTGTATTGAATGTTTGCTAATATCTTGTATTTCTTTCCTCATTCCCTAATTACCATGCTTGTAATATGCTGTGAATGTCCCCTTTGTTCTCATGCATGCTGGATTTTTATGTAATTATTATTTTATGTCCTTCATACATATTTGCCCTTCAATAACCTCTCCAGCATGGTGTCTCCTGCCCTATGTTCAACTCATGTAGTCACTTAACAATGTATTTTATCAGCTCCATAGTAGTGCTTTACCCCAAACACCCCCTAAAATGTTTGGAAATGTTATTTTTGATTTAAATTCAGGCAGAGTGCCCGAGGCTTTTTTTTGTGGTGTCCCCAAATTTTTTGTAACCCTCCCTCCCCCCAACTGCTAAGTCAGCTGATCCCAATTCTCTATCCTCAATCATCTATCTGCTGACTTTGCCAAACCCATACACACTATACCCATCTCTTTACTGGTCAGATTTATGGATGAATTCCCCAAAGCATGTAGTGCAAGGGCCTGCCTGTATACTTTCCAATGGTACTGTTTAAAGTTCTTGTATCCTATTATTATCTTGATAGGTAATAGCAGAATGTTCAAATGTGCTCAAATGTGTACAGTGTGTATTTATATCTTTGTATTCAGACACTTCTTACCTGTCCAGTGGGCTGCCAATAGTGTAACTAAGGAGGGGCTGTTCCAAGTAATACCCATTATTTAGGCATTCATCTCTCAATGAAGTGAAGAGGGTTACCTGTCCAAGAGTCCCCCCCCCCCTATAATGTTAGAAATGGCCCATGAGAGGGGGGGGGGGAATATGATAGGTGTACCTTATACTTTGTTGTTGTTAAATTCCCCTTAATAAATGCTATCTGGAGGTTGCCCCATAATGTTTGTGTCTAATCTGCTTGCCATGTTTCTGTGAAAAAATAGTAATGTTTATTGTTTTTTCCTCAACAGTTTCCTTCCACGCCACAGGAATGGCAGACCGTGGCCTCCCACTTTGCCCAGCGGTGGGACTTTCCTAACTGCGGAGGGGCAATTGATGGGAAACACGTCCACATCGTACCACCACCCAACTCGGGGTTGTACTATTATAATTACAAGGGGTTTAATAGTATAGTGATGTTGGCAGTGGTGTCGGCTAATTACGAGTTCCTGTATGTGGACGTGGGGAAGAATGGCCGGATGTCCGATGGTGGAGTCATTGCCCAGACGGAGTTCTACAGGCGTCTCCAGAATGGCAGCTTGGACTTGCCACCTCCAGAGGACAATGTTGAAGGTCTCCCATTTGTGTTCGTTGCTGATGAAGCATTTGCGCTGGGGGACCACCTGATGCGGCCATTCCCGATGAGGACCCGCACCCCCGAACAGAGGGTTTTTAATTACCGGCTGGCCAGAGCCCGAAGAGTGGTGGAGAACACATTTGGAATCCTGGCCAGCCGGTTCCGATTATTTCTGACACCCATCCATATGGCGGAGTATAAACTGAACCATATAATACTTGCCTGCTGTGTTCTCCATAATTTTTTAAGAAAACATTCAGCCAACTATGCTGGCTCAGTTGGGCCTGAGGCCGGAATCCCAAATCCATCAACACTGACGGCGCTTGAAAGTGGCCGTCCTGGCTTGCCCTCCCTGAATGCCCGTGATGTCCGGTTACGCTACCTGGAGTTCTTTGTGGGTAGGGGGGCCATCAATATGCCAGAGAATCTGTGACACCTTTTTCAAATAAAAAACAAACAAAAGAAATTCTTGGACATTTACTGCTTGTGTTTGTTTTAGCTGACCCTGACAGAAATGTTTTGAGTGCAGAAAATGTCGTGATTGGGTAACCTTATAAAAAATAGTGTTGGCTGGTACTTCCTAAATGCCAAAACACATTTCACTACAAGTGCACTTGCAACTGCACTGAACCTGCACTTGTAGTGCAAAGTGTAATTGCCCTTAGGAAATAACCCCCATTTGTGCATAAAACAGCAATTACATCACCCCAAAAGTGTTGTAGTGTTGAGACAATAATCCACACATTCTTGAGTATACACTTTTTTATAGCTGCACAATCACATGTGCATTTACGCAAGGTTTTTAAAACAAACCAACATGTTTGTTGTGTAACAATTTTTGCAGTAGCATTATCAAAAATCGAAATATCCATTTCAGATAAAACAGGCCTGTGTAAAACCAACAAGAAAGCCAAAAAGCTTGAACTTACAAATTTCACATATGGTAAAACCTGAAGGCTATATCAGACATGAGTATTTAGGAACTGTGTTTGATATAGCGTTCAGATGGGGGGAAATCACCCCTGGAAAAGCCAAATTTGGAAGATGCACACCAATTTACAAATGTCAACATGTGCTATCTGCCATCAGGGGGGATCAAGGGACGTGTTTTGGGGGAGCAAGCCCTTCCTCAATGCGACTTTATAATCGAGAAAGGGGTTGCACCCCCAAAACGCGTCCATTGATCTCCTGTGATGGCAGATAGCACATGTTGGCACACTGTGTGCATTCTCCAAATTTGGCTTTTCGAAACATTGTAAAAATTTTAGTAACATAAAACAGGTGATTTTGTGGGGTTTAAATTCGCCCCAAAACATC
The DNA here is from genome assembly GCF_042186555.1 of Aquarana catesbeiana. NCBI lineage: Eukaryota > Metazoa > Chordata > Amphibia > Anura > Ranidae > Aquarana > Aquarana catesbeiana. Next base: position 518,255,302 of record NC_133325.1, read on the forward strand.
AATGATGTTATTATTATTTTTTTTAATAACATCAGTGATTTGTTGCTGGATGTTTTGCAATTGGAGATTACACCCCATGATCTCCCCGATGAGTATCTGGGCACTTTCAGATCTAAAGCGTTCTGGATCACGATCACCTAAAAAGAGATAAAGAACAAAAAAAAAGGTCTCAAAAATCTGCCACCATCCATCTCTTTTACCTGAGTCTGTGGTCGCAGACACTCACCTGTTGTGGTGCCAATCTCCACCACATCTTCTTCTTCCTCCTGCTCAGCTTCTTGGGTTTGCGGTATTTCCCCTTCTTCCAGAGAGGGGGGGGGTCTCTGGTCTCCTGGGATGAGGGGTGTCCGAGTCTTTTCTCCCCTATGTAAAACAAAAATGGTATAATTAGCACACAGATATTTGATGGCAGAACTAGAAATAGGAAACATTGCTTGGAAGTGGGGTACAATTGTCTATTTTAGCCGAGTTCCAAGATGTATATTTTTTATTGCCCTTTGTCAAGCTGCAATACTTTACCTGTTTGGTACAAGCTTCACAGATGTAGCCCCCCTATAGTATACACTGGAGCACCTGAGTGGCCCCCCTAATAAAAAGGGTGTTCTGGGGTCCCACACTAGTGCTCCAGTGTCCAGATGTGAAAACAGCTGCTCAGTGTCCTCTCCTTACACACAATCTAGTTGGCATTTCATTCTAGTAACAAACCCATCTACACAAACAAATATTTGGCATCCAAGTAGGCCCCCAAAAATGTGTGAAAATGCAATGGTGTTCTAGAGGCCGAAAGAAAAATGTTTGATACGAACGAATAATGGGCCCATGAACATTAAAGTTGACCTTTTGAAACGTTACAATTACTAAAAGCATATGGAGCATAACGAACGGAATAAAGACAGAAAGAATAGGAACACAGCACAACTACTTACTTTTTTGCAGCACTCTCCGGATCTTTCGGTACTGCTCTGGCTCTTTCAACTTCAGGTCCGACCACCGCTTCCTGAGCTGATCTTTCGATCGTCGTACCCCGAAATTCCTCTCAAGACTCCTGACCACTTTCGCCATGATCTTGGCCTTTCGGATGTTGGGGTTGGGGTAAGGCCCATATTTTCCGTCCTAGTCGGACTTCTTCATGATGTCGACCATCTCCAACATCTCCCCAAATGACATATTTGTGGCCTTAAAACGTCTCCTTCTGGATCGGGACGTGCCTGGATCCGGGCTTTCCTCCTCCTCCTCCTCGTTGTTAGAATTAGCACGCACCTGCTGTAACTCCGCCATGTGCTCTTCACCCACTGCGCCGAACGAAAAGGGGCGGAGAATAGACTAGAAAGAACGTCAGGGGCGGGCGGAGTTACACGCATGCGCAGTGTGTATAAAGCATAACACGCGTGCGTATTACGTACAATCTGTGAGCGGAGGAAGGAGCATTGGACGCGCCGATCGTAAGAACGAAGGTAAGAGCCAAACTTGTGCCTATACTGCTTCTAGATTGAGGCCTATATTGTAACAAGATTAGGAGAGTTTTGTCTGACATTAGGCTTTGTCTTGTGTTGTGTCTTGCAGTGAACATGGATATCTTAATGAAAGATAATGACTTCATGTCAGTATTCATAGATATGCTAAGTGAGCTGCCCTGTCTGTGGGAGATTACCCACCCCCATTTCAAGAACCAAGCAAAGAGCAAGGCAGCACTGGAGCAATTGTGTGAAATTGTGAAGCAGGTGATCCCCACGGCAGACATCACTTATTTAAAGATTTTCATTGGTGGCCTGAGGAGCACATATCTGAGGGAGCACAAGAAAGTCCTGCATTCACAGAGATCCGGAGCAGCAGATGACATCTATGTCCCCAGGATGTTGTACTATGACAGGCTGCATTTTCTGGCAGGCCAGACTGAACCCAGGCCATCCCTCTCCAGTCTTCCTTCCACGCTTCCTTCCCCCCCGGCTGAGGCTTCTGACGCCCAACCTGGGCCTTCCAGGCCACATGTGGAGGAGCCCAGATTGAGCCAGGTATAGCATTCCTCTAAATATTTCTGCTTGTCCAATCAATGATGTTAACTAGATGTTAGTTGGGAGTACTAATTTAGGATTGTGATTGATGATGCAAAACATTACAACCATGTCCCTTTTTCATACACAGGGAAGTCTCAGCCAGGAGGTGGCCGGGCCAAGCCTGCTGGCTGATATCAAGGTCCATCCACCACACCTGAAAACAGAAAGTGGCAGTAGGACGAGTACCCTAGAGGAGGCGGCTATAGCATTCTTTTGGAGGGCTACAGAGGTCCTGAGAGCACCCCACACCATGCAGGAGAACATTGCTGCATTCATAGCATATAAAATGCAGAGGATGGAGGAGGGCCAAAAAGCCATGTGTGAGGCCCTCATATCAGAGGCTCTGGAGAAAGGTATGAGGGGCCAAATTACACCTCACACACAGCTTTGGGATGGTCCTCCTCCTCCTCCTGCAGGTCCTCCTCCTCCCTCTCCTCCAGGTCCTCCCAGTCCTCCTCCAGGTCCTCCCAGTCCTCCTCCTCCTCCAGGTCCTACTCCTCCTCCTGCCACATCACATCTCCAACTGCACAGCCACAGCCCGGAAGGAAGCGTGGAAGGAAGACCAGACAGTGATTGCCCTGGGTTCAGTCTGGTTGGCCAAAAGTTGCAGCCTCTTGTGGTACCACAGCCTGGGGACACAGATGTCTCTGCAAATTCTGGACCAGATTGCCCTCCCTTACATATGGACTCCTCAGGCCACCAATTTTGATGTTGAAGAATTGATGTCTGCCGTGGGGGTCCCAGGCTTCACTAATTTCTCCTGTTGATCCAGTGTTGCCTTCCTCTTTGTTTGGTTCTAATACCTTAATAAAGGATTTTTGTTTTGAATTATACTCTCCTATGTGTTTTACTTCAAAAATGACAGTTGGTTTGTGAGGATTCAGGTACATTTCAAATATACAATGTGAAATGAACAAGGGACACCAACACCAAACAATCTCCTGGAGATTAAATAATAAAAGATCTCAATGGTGTTGGGGTAACTTGACACACAAAACACACACAAAAATATTCTGGAGTAAAAATAAAAATAACATTGAACAAAGATCAGCCTTGGAAAAAATCCAAACATTAAAGAAAAAAAAAGGCTGAAAATCCAAAAAAAAAAATAAAAAAAAAATAAAACTGTCAGATGTGACAACTAATAACAATATATTGAGGGAATCCCACTAAAAAAACACAAATAAAAGTTTGTGAGAAGTGTGTGTGAATATGAGCAGCAAAACGACTTAATTCTTGTCGCATTATAAAGAAGAAGAGAGTGCGCTGTATTAAACCATTTTTAACATTGCAGCGTGACGAAAGTGCTGTATCCATTACGAACGCAGTTTACCAGAACGAGCTGTCCCGTGTCGGAATTTCTTCTGAGCATGCGTGGCACTTTGTGCGTCGGAACAGGCCACACACGGTCGGAATTGACGCGATCGGATTTTGTTGTCGGAAAATTTTATCTCCTGCTGTCCAACTTTGTGTGTCGGAAAATCCGATGGAAAATGTCCGATGGCGCCCACACACAGTCGGAATTTCCGACAACACGCTCCGATCGGACATTGTCCATCGGAAAATCCGACCGTGTGTAGGGGGCATGAGTCTTTTTTTTTTTTCAAGCCTATTCCAAATCAGCTTCCTATTCTAAAAGGAACACTGGGGTCATTACCTCTTCAAAGCTGGTAGAAACTGAGATACAATGCACCAGGACTGCTTTTCAGTAACAAAAACACGTAAGTATGTTATAGGACCTCAGGAGGGTAGGGAGTGTTTTATTAAAGGACATTTTAAGAATATTTTTTATTGGGTAAATATGAAATATTTCACATTAATGTTATATTTTTGTGCTAACAGGTAGAACCCTCTGCTTTTTTTGTTTTTACATTTTTTAGTTTAATTTCTTCACAACCTCTTGTACAAAGCCTGTTCACAGACCTTAATAGCTCAAGGTGATCAACTCATCACAGCAACATCTGTTTGACAGTTTCAGTCAAACAGATCTGGCCTTGAATCAGAGAGCTTCTGCTGTGATGTCTATTTAGGTAAACTATAGTGTACCTAACTAGACATTTTCTGTATTACATACTTTTTCTTTATAAAAAAAAAAAAAAAAAAACAGACATATAAAAAATTCAGTTTGAAAACTTACAAACTTCAAACAATAACTGACCATTATAGTTTTCATTTAACAAAGTGTTCGTTCTTGACTCTGTGGTATAAAGAGGCGCTTAATGTTTTCATAACGGGTCTTCCATTGAGAATAATGGTAGTCCCCATCTTCAGTTTAGTGCATGCATCTGGAAGATGCTTGAATTCTCTAGCGCAGGTCCTTTCTTCAACCCAGGCTCATTAAAAAAAATAATAATAATTCGCACCGACTTGAGGAAGTTTGGTCAGTAAAATGTTTCTTGTGAGACCCTTTGGTGAGGCAGAAGCCAGTGCAGTGGATTTTGATTTTTCTGTTGAAAGTAGACTTTGACATTTTTTCATGTTAAGTGCAAGAATAATAATAATTATTCTGTAAGTGTAACAATTATAGGTAGTAATAACAATGCCTTCATGTTACTTTCTCCCCCTGAGAGCTGGTGCCATTTTTGGAATCAAAAAGGGTAAGCGTCTATTTCTTAGATTATGATGTTGGTTCAAGGATGACACAATCATATCAATCCAGTAGACATCATGTTCCTTGTCACACAGGCCAGCTGCTGCTGCCTTTCACCTTGCCTATTATGCTTCTGCTGCTATTATCTTTTAATCGCTGGGGAGAAAAGACTAAGGAAATGCCTTCATCTGTGTGTAGCAGACTGACATAATTCTCCTCCTAGTCCAAGCTTAGTTACTTGCTTGGAGTTAAGGGCCTCTAATGATGACTAAGTAAAAGCTTTATTGAAAAATGTGATGTGTCGAGATGATTTGGAACTGCCAACTAAAAATTTGAGCAATGTGAAATAATCTAGAGGAAAAAATGAGCACTCATTGGTCTGACCTCTTTAAATTGATGGAAGGTAGAATAGTGTTTGACAGGCTAGGAGACTTCAGGCTTATTAATTCAAAGTAAAAAAATAGTATTGATGATATGTACCAGTAAGTGCATCATTTTAAAAAGATAGTAATATCCTGTCCATCTTGAATGGGTTTTTTCAATACATTTTCTATGGTAAAATAATGCTTTTACATGCACCAATTGTGCAGAGGCCTTCCTTGACTTTCTAAATGGTAGACCAACCGCCATCCATGCAACATCTATTGTTTATTGCTTACCACTAGACCCAGTACCACCTTAAATTTTACCATTATAAGAGTACTCTTATCTTTATTTTGTTATATTGGCCAAATGTTGCAGCCACCTTCATTGCCAACTCCATTCTCATACAAAAAAAAAGCATCAGGTAAGTATAAATGAATGGCTGCTTTCTACAAACAGTGCAAATGCTGTAAATACAGTGAACTAGGAGAGTATGTACATGGTTAAAAACACAACTTTTCTGTCTCCCAGAATTTAATAAAAATTTGACATTTTGAGAATATCAAAGACAGATGCTGCCATTAATCTACTTTGTATGTAAAAACAATACAAGAAACTGCCATACCTTATCAGTGCACAAACTGGTGTCCTTACCTTTTGATTCCCTTGGATGCATTTTATCAAGCACTAACAACACTATATATAGAGTAAAGGCCAATGTGGAGAGGCTGATCCCACAAACTAGGAAACTGTAACTTCCCTGAGTTTCAATCACCTGTAATACATAATATGCAAACATTATTACATAGTTACATAGTAGGTGAAGTTGAAAAAAGACACAAGTCCATCAAGTCCAACCTATGTGTGTGATTTTATGTCAGTATTACATTGTATATACCTGTATGTTGTGGTCGTTCAGGTGCTTATCTAATAATTTCTTGAAACTACCGATGCCCCCGCGGAAACCACCGCCTGTGGAAGGGAATTCCAAATCCTTGCCGCTCTTACAGTAAAGAACCCTCTACGCAGTTTAAGGTTAAACCTCTTTTCTTATTTTAATGAGTGGCCACGTGTATTTTTAAACTTCCTTCTGCGGAAAAGTTTTATCCCTATTGTGGGGTCACCAGTACGGTATTTGTAAACTGAAATCCTATCCCCTCTGAAGTGTCTCTTCTCCAGAAAGAATAAGTTCAGTGGTCGTAACCTTTCTTCATAACAAATATCCCCCAATCCCTTTATTAGTTTTGTTGCCCTTCTCTGTACTCGCTCCATTTCCGTGAACATTCTCCCTGTGGACTGGTGCCCAGAACTGGACAGCATACTCCAGGTGCGGCCGGACAGAGTCTTGTAGAGTGGGAGAATTACCACTTTATCTCTTGAGTTAATCCCCTTTTTAATGCATGCCAATATTCTGTTTGCTTTGTTAGGAGCAGCTTGGCATTGCATGCATCATCTACTAGAACCCCCAGGTCCTTTTCCATCCTTGATTCCCCCAGTGGTTCTCTCCCCAGTGAGTAGATTGTGTTCATATTTTTGCCACCCAAATGCATTTTAAATTTTTCCACATTAAACCTCATTTGCCATGTAGTTGCCCACCCCATTAATTTGTTCAGATCTACTTGCAAGGTTGCCACATCCTGCGGAGAAATTATTGCCCTGCTTAGCTTAGTATCGTCCGCAAATACAGAGATTGAGCTGTTCACCCCATCCTCCAGGTCGTTTATGAATAAATCACTACCCTCTGAACTCGTCCTTGTAGCCAGTTTTTAATCCATGTACTCACCATATGGTCCATGCCATCTGACCTTACTTTGTACAGTAAACGTTTATGGGGGACTGTGTCAAATGCTTTTGCAAAATCCAGATACACCACGTCTACGGTCCTTCCTTTATCTAGATGGCAGCTATTGGTTTGGCACAAACTATTTTTCATGAATCCATGCTAATTACTGCTAATGATACCGTTTTCATTACTAAAATCTTGTATATAGTCCCTTATGATCCCCTCCAAGAGCTTGCATACTATTGATGTTAGGCTAACTGGTCTGTAATTCCATGGGATGTATTTTGTCCCTTTTTAAAATATTGGTGCTACATTGGCTTTTCTTCAATCAGCTGGTACCATTCCAGTCAAACTGTCAGTAAAAATTAGGAACAATGGTCTGGCAATTACTTGACTGAATTCCCTAAGGACCCTTGGGTGCAAGCCATCTGGTCCCGGTGACTTATTAATGTTAAGTTTTCCAAGTCTATTTCTTATCCTGTCCTCTGTTAACCATGAGGGTGCTTCCTGTGATGTGTCATGAGGATAAACACTGCAGTTTTGGTTACTGAAGCCCCCCGATTCCCTCGTGAAGACTGAGGAGAAGAATACATTCAATACCTTGAAAGAGAGAGAGGTTTCCCCTAAGGCTTTTTAAGGCAACTAATAGTATCACATGTACAGATATGCAAAGTATAATAGTAGAAAAAAGTTACATAGTAGGTGAGGTTGAAAAAAGACACACGTCCATCAAGTCCAACCCATGTGTGTTATTATATGTCAGTATTACATTGTATATCCCTGTATGTTGCGGTCGTTCAGGTGCTTATCTAATAGTTTCTTGAAACTATCGATGCTCCCCGCTGAGACCACTGTCTGTGGAAGGGAATTCCACATCCTTGCCGCTCTTACAGTAAAGAACCCTCTTCGTAGTTTAAGGTTAAACCTCTTTTTTTCTAATTTTAATGAGTGGCCACGAGTCTTGTTAAACTCCCTTCTGCGAAAAAGTTTTATCCCTATTGTGGTGTCACCATTATGGTATTTGTATATTGAAATCATGTCCCCTCTCAAGCGTCTCTTCTCCAGAGAGAATAAGTTCAATGCTCACAACCTTCCTTCATAACTAATAAGTTTTTAATAATGATTAAACATGATTAAAAATGCATATAAGAATGAAATATTGATTCATCTGAACAAAATCAGCTGATATCACCGTGCTGAAGGGTATATGAGAGAGCCTCCTTACACCCAATGCGTTTCGGGGTACAGTTTAATCCTCCTTCAGGGGTGTATAGAAAGGAGAAATTCATCTATAGCATAATTGAAAATATATGTAATCAGTTTCACATGTAGAAAATTGCAATCATGGTACATAAAATACCAAACATTTCAATGGTCCACTTGCATGGATTTAAACAGCTGGGTGGTTTTCAATATTTCATTGTATGACATTAAAAAATGCAAGTAGGTAACACGAAGAACTGTTGCCGATGGGGTTGCTATCTTAAGGCATATGGGCATCAAACAAAGTAGATAGAAAGTCTACAAAAGAGACTTAGTATTGTAACTATCGTCCCCGGGGAGAAAAAAATCTCCTCACATTCCAAGGCAGCAGAATGACCAGAAGGATATACTGGGGCCAGAATATGGAAATCCCTAGAAATTAGTATATAGCTGGACAACAGGGTAACAAATGGGATATCTGAGTGTAGTGGATGCACGTAAACAAAGAATAGAGAGAGCCACAAGTAGTTGGGGGGCAAGTTATAGCAACTGCAGGGATAATAGAAAGCAATCTGTCAGCTGAAAATATATCCTAGTGAATGTGTAGGTCAAAAGAGGATATAGAGCTACATCAATATTTGCCACTAAAATATTTGGGAGTATATGATAAATATCATATTGCAAAAGTAGTAACAAATGCAATATATATGTGTGCATATATACCTACATGCCACAGATATGCTAATTAGTAATCATAATAGTAATGGAAAAAATATTCCAAATGGGGGATTATAGAGATATGTGCATAATCGTAGCAATGAGGGAAGAGCTACGCACCATATAATAAAGTGTGTTCATTCTAAATTATATGCATATATTTGGAGTATTAAGTTACTAATTAAATACAAAGGCATACTGGATACATTCAAAAGTTTCTATAGTGGCAGAATTAAATTACCAAGAGCCCAATGCTGTTTTAGTAGTCTACCCAATAGTGTGCAAGAAATATATATAGTGACCCAAAGTAAGATCAATCTGGTCTTTACCTGAGTTAGAGAGTAGTTGTAGAAGCCAGCCACACACCCCGACATCCAGTGAGTAAGTGTTGGGTGTAGGAGTGCGCCGGCTGTATATTTACTGTATATCAGGTCCTCCCCAATCAGCTGCCGCAGGTGATTGCGAACAGCTGGTATGGAGGGAGAGACCGATGGGAGATCCTCTGAATGCCCAGAGCTGAGTGTGCGTGGCCCCGCTCCCACCGCGCATGTGCGAACTTCAGCGCGTCGGAGCGGCGTCGTGCACCCCCGGCCACCGACACAATAAGCCTCACCAGCGGACTGACCATGTCCACTGGAGTGGCAAGATGGAGACTGGGGGCCGTGATGTTGATACCGTCCAGCAGACTCCAAAGAGCCGCCCATGCTTGTGAAACCAGGCGGCTTTGTGTGCCAGGCAATCCTGGTGGTCAGCTGCAGCATAAAGGAAATGCAAACCATAAACGTTAATGACAGTACATAAGTTAGTATGTGAGACTTTCAAAAAACAATCTTTAGAAATGTAGATAGCTATGCCCACATAACACTGGAAGGAAATCCCCATAGGCGACGGTTGTATACTGGTGATTTAGTACATAGATGGATATTTCACAGGCAGAATGATGACTTTATATATAGGTTTGAATACAGAAATCTGAAAATCAGACAGATACATGATGTTAAAATACAAGAGAGATAAGGAGAAACATACAATATTAATATCCTCCGCCAGTTCACAAACAGAGCATAGCACCTCTGTCCTCGTGAGTATTTACAGGCCAGCAAACAAAATAGTGGATTGATGGTTTATTTTTCCATTCCACCTGAGGAATAACCCTTGAGGAATGGTTTAAAACATATGGCCTCGTTGAGGCCCGGAGGCGATGTAGCTGGTGAATCCATCTTAATTCCATCTGGAGGAGGCTTTTATTCCAGTCACCCCCCTGGGATTAGGATGTATCCGCTCCAGAATCTAAAAATTTGATACTGGGGAATACTCCACCATGTACCAAGGGGACATGGCGTCCCAGGGGGAGGTCAGGATTACATACCTGCATACTGCGAATATGCCTGTATGCCCTCCTCCAGAATTCCAGTTTGGTCTTTCCAATGTAAAAGCAACTACAGCTGCATTGCAGAATGTAGATAACTCCAAAGGTCCTACAGTTCGCAAAGTTTTTTGGGTAGAAAATTTTTCCATTAGGGAGAGTAGGGTTTTTTTGTGTAAGCATGTATCTACAATAGTTACAGGTACCGCACATAAACCTGCCCTTATATTTGCAGTGCACTTTCATTGACTTATTTTAAACTCTCATTACTGACAATTTTATCACTAAGAACTGGTTCTTCCAAAAGTGAAGAGAGGTTTTTCCGGGACAAATTGTCCCAATGATGGATCTAATGTCAGCATGTGCCAATATTTTTCAATAATTCTTTTCACTTGATGTTGTTGTTTGTTATATCTAGTGATTATTCTTAAATTGCCATTGTCATTTTTTTTTTTTTTTTGTTATGTAGTAGATCAGTCCTGGATTCCATAGATGCTTGCTTGTAAGATCTTTTTAAAGAGGGAGTATTCCCCAGTATCAAATTTTTGATTCTGGACCGGATACATCCTAATCCCAGGGGGGTGACTGGAATAAAACCCTCCTCCTGTCTTCTCTGCATGATTTGCATTATATGTGAATGTGTGTGTGTGTGTGTATATATATATATATATATATATATATATATATATGGATGCACTTACAAAAATGATTAATGCTATGCTTTGTTTGTGAACTGGCAGAGGATATTAATATTGTATGTTTCGCCTTATCTCTCTTGTATTTTAACATCGTGTATCTGTCTGATTTTCAGATTTCTGTATTCAAACCTATATATACATCATTCTGCCTGTGAAATATCCATCTATGTACTAAATCACCAGTATACAACCGTTGCCTATGGGGATTTCCTTCCAATGTTATGTGGGCATAGCTATCTACATTTCTAAAGATAATTTTTTGAATGTCTCACATACTAACTTATGTACTGTCATTAACGTTTATGGTTTGTATTTCCTTTATGCTGCAGCTGACCACCAGGATTGCACGGCACACAAAGCCGCCTGGTTTCACAAGCATGGGCGGCGCTTTGGAGTCTGCTGGACGGTATCAACATCACCGCCCCCAGTTTCCATCTTGCCACTCCAGCGGACATGCTCAGTGAGACTTATTGTGTTGGTGGGTGGGGTGTGCGTGACGCTGCTCCGACGTGCTGATGTTTGTGCATGCGTGGTGGGAGCGGGCCGCTCCCACTCAGCTCAGCGGCCATTCAGAGGATCTCCCATCGGTCTTTCCCTCCATACCAGCTGTTTGCAATCACCTGCAGCACCTGATTGGGGAGGACCTGATATAAATATACAGCCAGCGCACTCCTACACCCAACACTTACTCGCTGGATGTCGGGGTGTGTGGCTGGCTTCTACAACTACTCTCTAACTCAGGTAAAGACCAGATTGATCTTACTTTGGGTCATTGTATATATTTCTTTCACACTATTGGGTAGACTACTAAAACAGCATCGGGCTCTTGGTAATTTAATTCTGCCACTATAGAAACTTTTGAATGTATCCAGTATGCCTTTGTTTTTAATTATTAACTTAATACTCCATGTATATGCATATAATTTAGAATGAACACACTTTATTATATGGTGCGTATCTCTTCCCTCATTCCTACGATTATGCACATATCTCTACAATCACCCATTTGGAATATTTTTTCCATTACTATTATGATTACTAATTAGCATATCTGTGGCATGTAGGTATATATGCACACATATACAGTATATTGCATTCGTTACTACTTTTGCAATATGATATTTATCATATACTCCCAGATATTTTAGTGGCAAATATGGATGTAGCTCTATATCCTCTTTTGACCTCCACATTCACTAGGATATATTTTCAACTGACAGATTGCTTTCTATTATCCCTGCAGTTGCTGTAACTTGTTCCCCAACTACTTGTGGCTCTCTCTATTCTTTGTTTACGTGCAACCACTCCACTCAGGTATCCCATTTGTTACACTGTTGTGCAGCTATATACATTTATATAAAGATGTATTATTCATCTGCTCCTATTTTTTGAGTTATAATTTAGCATAATGTTCTCATTTCTAGTGATTTTCAAATTCTGGCACCAGTATATCCTTCTGGTCATTCTGCTGCCTTGGAATGTGAGGAGATTTTTTTCTCCCCGGGGATGATAGTTACAATACGAAGTCTCTTTTAAAGACTTTCTATTTACTTTCTTTGCCTTGAGATAGCAACCCCATTGGTAAAGTTCTTCGTGTTATCTACTCCGTGTTCTTTGTTCCTAAGATTTTATCCCAATTTATATCTTCTAGCAAGGTTTGTAGTTTAGAGAGAGCTGTAGCGTTGTAGAGGTATATCAGGAGGGAGGGACTTCATCATTATAATTCTATTCATGCTTTTAACGTATGTTTTTATTGTAAGTGTACATCTATGAGGAGTTACTGAATAAACACACCTTTTTGAAAAATTGGATTACGCTATGTGCACCCTTTTTTTTCTGCTTGTAAGAAGCAATATATAGATGGAAAGATGCAGTGATTGCTGATTATAGCCACCTGACATCCATACACTTACCCACCAATATTGGATGAAGATTCACAGAGCCTTGCTGACAACAACACACCCAAAGATATGCAGTATATCCATTAATATCTGGTAAGTGAACTTCCTTTGGGGGATTGTCATACAAGTGTCTCAGAGATGGTTAATCGTCTGGATTAATGAATTATAACTTGCCTCTAATTCTTTTCTTCTGGAGTGGATCACCTTTAATCTCTTTTTTGCATTTTTGCTTCCTATTTTATCAAAAGTGGACTGTGCATCAAGTCTAAAGATTCTTGGATTTTATAAGCGCTATTAGTGTTTTAAATATTTATATTTGGACACATTTTTTGATATATTTTTTTCCTATTATAGTAGCAGCTTTGTAGATATTGTATCTTTACCGTGAGCGCTGAGGGAGAGAAATCTACCATTGTTTGATCATTTCTCATTTGTTTGTCAATTTAGAGAAGTTGGCTCTTTTGAAATTCAGTGTCTTTGTATTCCCCATATGTTTACTATTTGTGTGATTTATACGGAAGCTAATTGGCCCGTGATTGCTGTTTCCTAAATTGTCCCTTATTCACACATCCGTGATCAGGTCTGTATTGTTGGTAATCAGTAGGTCTAGTAACGCTTTGTTTCTGGTTGGTGCGTCTACCATCTGACCCATGAAATTGTCCTGCAAGACATTTAGGAACTGGCGAGCCTTAAGCCTCGTACACACGATTGGACTTTCCGACAACAAAACCGTTGAATTTTGTCCGAAGGCTGTTGGCTCAAACTTGTCTTGCATACACACGGTCACACAAATGTTGGCCAACAATTATGAACGTAGTGACGTATTAGACGTACTACGTGGTTTTTCAGCTCTTTAGCGCCACCCTTTAGGCTCCTTCTGCTAATTTCATATTAGTAGAAGTTTGAGTGTTGATTCGCGTTTTTCACTTATAGCTTTTCATTTCGTGCTTTTCAGTTCGTTTCTGAACGGCCGTTCAGAAAACCAGACATGTTGTGGAATCGGAGGAGATAACATGTTGTTTATTATTGGCCTTGGAGTTATTGCTTTGACATTATTTTTTGGGTTGAATAATGATTTGATTTGGTAAATTTTTTATATTTTTTGGATGCATAGAATGCACTTTTTGGTTATTTTCTATTGCAGATAGCATGTCTAATTTTGTTTTTTATTTTTTTTAATGCACAATAAAAAAAAATTGTGGAGAATAATACTTGGGTATGTGTTTTACTTCAAATGACAGTTTGGGAGTAGGCAGATACATTTTAAAAAATACAATGTAAAATTGACAAGGGACACCAACATAGTTTTATCTTTGTTCTTAAAAACTACAGGATAATGATGTTGTGGTAACTTGCACAAATAAAAAGAAAAAAACATATTATTCTTGCTATCACTAGAAAAAAAAAGCCTTTGAAAATTTGTTTGCAAAAACTCCATCAGTATAACCAGCAAAGCAGCTTCATTATTATCCCATTAAAGAAGAAGAGAATTGTGCTCTGCATTTGGAGATTTCATAATTTGCCACGTCACGAATGTTAATTCTCCATTATGAGCGCTAGTTTACAAGACTGACTGCTTCTGCTTCCGAGCATGCATGTTTGTACTTTGTACTTTTGTCCGATGGACTTGTGTACACACAATCGGAAAGTCCGACAACACACATTTGTTGGCAGAAAATTTGAGAACATGCTAGCCAACATTTGTTGGTGGAAAGTCCAACAACAAATGTCCGACCGCGTGTATGCTCCATCGGACTTGCCGCCAACAAGCTCACATCTAACATTTCCCGTTGGGAAATCAGATCGTGTGTACGCGGCATTAGACTAATACGTGGTTCCTTCCGCCTAGTCTATGTCTGGATAATTAAAATCGCCCATTATGATGACACCTCCCATCCTTGCTGTTAATCCAATTTGTGATAGGTCTGTGTCCCCCTCCTCCCTCAGGTTAGGGGGCCTATAGCATACTCCCAGTATTACTTTCCCCTTAATTTCATCCTTTTGGAGCTCTACCCGTAAGTATTCCACCTCCTCCCTAGCTCCCCTAGGGATGTCATCTCTCACATTCAATTGTACATTATTCTTGATATACAGGCATAACCCTTCCCCTTTTTTACCCTCCCTATCCCTGCGATAAAGGGAATACCCTTGAATGGTTGCCAGCCAATCATGAGAGCTGTTGAACCAAGTCTCTGAAATTCACACAAAATCTAAATCCTCCTTGAGATATAGAATATATTTAACATGAATGTACACCCCCAAAAATTGCCCATGCAGGGCAAAGCTCCACCGGTAGCTTATATTTTCCTTCCCTATACCCCACACTGCTTACAGGTTACAGAAATTACAAAGTGCTAAAGACTGTCTCTCTACCCCACCTGTCAGCACTGCATGGATAAACTGGGTACTAGCCTTTTATAGGTAAAGTTGATCCAGGGAAAATCAGATTGCCTCGTGGGGGATCAGGAAGGAATTTTTTCCCTTGCTGTAGAAAATTGGAGCATGCTTTGCTGGGATTGTTTCGCCTTCCTCTGGATCAACTGTGGGTGAAGGATTGTGTGTATGGGATTGTATTTTATTTTATTTATTTATTTATTTTGGTTGAACTAGATGGAACTGTGTCTTTTTTTCGACCTGACTAACTATGTAACTATAAAAACAGCCAAGCACAAATGGTGTCACATCAGAAAAAGGGAGACATGTCAAGTGCTCCCCTGTGCCCGAAATGACCATAAACTTCTGCTGCTGGTGGCTGAACAAAGTGGAAAGGGATTAAGGTGTAATTATAAGCTTTTGGTGTGGTTGCCATTACAGTGAACTTTTTGTTTTTCCCTGAATAGATGAAGCACAGGTTCACTTAAAGTCCCACTTTATTGCTCCAGAAATAGCATAGCAAACATTTTTTTTTTTTTTTTTTTTTATAACAGAGTTAAAGTGGATGTAAACCCTCTCCTATACCCAGTGAAGTGGACAGCCTTAGATGATACACAGAGATGAAACAAATCTCCTTGCATAAGTTTTACATGTATATCTGCTCTCTTCAGCTTGTTATATTCTTCAGAAAGTGAAAGTGTTACTAAACCCACAACCGCAAAATCTGTCTGTTTATGCAGAATAGCATGCTTGTTATACTCACTGTGGAAATTAATGGGTTAATCCTCTGTATTGTGTAAAAAGGCTATTTTATCCTGTATGCACAGATCCTCCCCCTCCCCTCCCTGGGCAAGGCCAAATAAAACAGAGTCAGTGTGGCCCCCCTGCACATGCTCAGTTTGGCCTCTATTGCTGGAGAGAATATTTTCTAGTTGAGCTGAGTTTTTCAGGTCACATGATACTGACATCACACATGTAGGCGTGTATACAGATCCTAAATGACAGCCCAGTCCCTCCCTCCTCCTCCATGCCCAGTAACTAAAAAAAAGAACACAGTGGGTTGGATGTCACCTCCTTGATGGGTGATCCGCCTCCCATAACAGCATGAGCACACAGGCTGTAGTGGAAATCTCCTCCTACCTGAATACTCAGCACTCGGGCAGACCCTGCAGTTTATCTCCCGTGGCTGTGGTATACAGATCAGACAAAAAGTATATAGTGGCAGTATTTTAATGTAAAAAGATTTATAAGCTGTGGAGGGGGGGGGGTGAACTATTTTCATATTACTGGGTTAAATAACACTTGAATATCGTGTTAGAGATTTTTTTTTCTTCTTGCTCAGCAGTAGGAGTGGATTCTTGGCATACACTGTGTGACAGCTGATTGGAGGAAAGGTACACACCCCCACTCCACCTAGGCAAAAGAAGGAAGAAATGTGCAGGTTGGTTTTATCTCGGTTGTCAGAGAACCTGTCAGAAGTTATAATGCTGATAACAGAAGAACGAAGCAACAGAAAGACACAGGACTTGGGGTTTTGGAGAGAGATAAGAAAACACTACAGATATATGTACTTAGGTCAAATTTCATGAATCAGGTTTATATCCACTTTAAACATCATTTTCTGAAGAACAACACATATTAGGTTCTTGACCAAAAAATCTAGCCAGTCAACAATGTTCTGACTCTTTCCCTCACCAGGATGGGAAGCAGGCTCAGGATGGAAACTTGGAGATAGAAATTATTGAGTTTTTATGATCGTTTGTCTGGGCAGCCTGATGTTAGTGACCCAGTTTTAATGGAATACAAGGATTAAATGAAAAGTAATACTTCCACTTTAATAGTAGATGGCAGCAATATGCTCCAGGTACTGCCACATTGTGTAGTTTCTTCTATATTGCCACATTTGGAGGCAGGACATTACAGTGAATGGTTGTTTTCCTATTCTTTAATAAATGGAACCTTGTGCTCGACCCTTGTCAATGCAATTTAAATTCACATTTCTAAAAAAATATACTGAGCACTTGAGCACTTATGGGTCCCATTGGTAAAAAAAAAAAAAAAAAAAAAACAACAATGGCAAAAAACTCCCATCCTGACCTGGCTTAGACGTGTTAACTGCTTCTCTTGCATTTAAGCTATATATATATATTTACACACACACACTAAAGTGCAAATACAAGATTATGTGCAAAAAAAAAAGTAACAATTTTTAAATAAATGTAAATTTAAATAAATTGTATGCAGAAAAAACATATAATATAATCACTATGAAAAAATTCATACAAAAAAAAAAAAAAGTGTCAAAGTTCATGTGTCCCAAGTAATATCAGTGCAGAAATGAAAAAATCTGTGTGAATCCTTCACAAATTCCGCTGTTGTGCACCAAACAAAAAAGTGCTCTCCACCACCGTAAGTACTAAAAAAAAAAAACCAAAGACCGATGCTGGTAAAATTATAAACCAGCTATTGTGCATAACTCTCTGGGAGTAATGATTTGCAGCTTAACAGCTCTCCACTCGGAGACCTCAAGGAGGATAGTTTCGTATGCTTCATAACTCAGATGGAGGAGGAAGAAAGTAAGCTCCCATAGCGTAAAACCAACTAAACCTCTTTGTTTAATATCAATCAGTACACTTACATGTGTATGTGTCTCTACTGACACAATTTCGCAGACAAAATCGAAGTCGAACCACCTCCAGCCGAAATGCCGAGCTGTGATTGTGAACCCAGCAAGCTTGGGGATGTCATGTCCAAGCCCCGCCCTACGCATTTCATCATCTGACATCCTCTAGCGGCGCTATGGGAGCTTTTCCTTTACTCTTTCTTCCTCCTCCACGTGAGCTATGAGGCATATGAAACTATCCTTTTAAGGTCACTTTTTAGTAGAGCACTGTGAAGCTGCAGATTGTTACTCCCAGAGAGTTATGTGCTGGTTTTTATTTTACCAGCATTGGTCTCTGGTGAGTTTATTTAGTACTTACAGTGGTGGAGAGCACTTGTTTGGTGAACACCAGAGGTATTTGTGAAGGATTCACACAATTGTCTTTATTTTTGCGTTTATATCACTTGGGACACTTATGAACTTTGTCACATTATTTTTTTTTTTGTATGAATTTTTTCATAGTGATTTTATATTATGTTTTTCCTAGATGAACTTTGCACATCTAAATAGTTATATTATTGATGTTTTTTGCATATAATCTTGTATCTCACAATGCACATAGCATTTTATTGTTATATATATATATATATATATATTTTTTTTTTTTCATTGCATTAACTGATGCTTTTTGATTTTTTTTTTGTACATATAGCACCTTGCACTTTCATATATTGTAGCTAGTATGATTCAGATATATTTTAAAGTGTTTTAACACATATCCTAGTGTAATGGTGAAAGCGCTGTCCATTTTCATACACTTTTATTGGTTTGATGGTTCACATCAAAATAGCAAAGCGGCTGCTTTTCTATTTTTCTATATCGTTTGATATTTTTTTTTCTATGGCTCAGTTCTGTATATTCCCTTTAAACCGCAATTAAAACCTAAAAGGGGCTGTATACCTTCCCTATGCCATTCAAATTAAAACAAACTGGTCTAGAGCTGGGCTTTTAAAGTCTAACTGTTTTTTATGGATTTAGAGGAAATGATAAGTCTTTCAACGTGTACTAGTTTAGAATGAATTAAAAATGGGTAAACCAGGTTTATAGTGTGTGTTCTAATCAATATTGCTTTCAGTCACAAAATGCTCCCACTGGTGGCACTTTTTTCAGTGATGTAATACAACGTAGTGTTGATGTATTGAAAATATCACAATTCTTATGCCGATAAGAGTCAATGGGATTGATTTACTAAAACTAGAGGGTGTAAAATCTGGTGCAGCTGAGCATGGTAGCCGATCAGCTTCTAACTTCAACTTGTTCAATTAAGCTTTGACAAAAAAACCTGCAAGCTGAATGGTTTCTATGCAGAGCTGCACCAGATTTTGCACTCTCCAGTTTTAGTAAATCAACCCCAATGTGTATACTTTAAAAATGCAGATAATTCCTATCCCTTTTGTATTGAACTGTATTGTAATTGTGCTGTCCCCCCTCTACATTGTAAAGCTCTGCGCAAACTCTTGGTGCTATGTAAATCCTGTAGAATAATAATAATAATAATTAAACTCTTATAAAAACTTTATTTTTTGTATGATCGAATTCTAATAGGTTGCAGTCATTATTTATCACAATTGATTCCTATTCATAACATTTCAGCCATTAGTACCAGTTAAATTCAAAAAGTGATATGAATAATAATGTTGGTTGCAACTTGCTATACTGTGTATAATTTGTTGTTTCTTACCATTCCTACTAGTATCTGAAGAACCATCTCGCCTATCCCAGCAGCGGTTACAAGAACTGTGGTGGCACAGCCTGCAGGTAAAAATAGAAATCTATATTTGGTTGTGGTTTAAGGCAGTAATTATTTACATGTAAACAGTGGGCCAAAGGCATATCTAAATATTTGAAAATTATATTAATAGTAAAGTTTCCTGCGGGAGACCTCATGATCCAGAAGATCCAGAGAATTTCTATGGATGCATTGAACCAGAACAATATAGATATAAAATATATCTTTAATAGGCCAAGTAGTTATAGTATTTTAGAAAGTTCAGATGGCATCTTCTATAGTCTGCTCGTCAGGTTTTCTCAAATACTCAAGGACCCAGGGCATCACAGCATGAGAACGGTAATGTGTTGAATTGTGGATGTATCCACCTGCAGCAAAGTAATATCCTCCACACATCAGGCACCAGCAAAATGTATAATATCCATTGCTTTGTTTAATGCTTTTGTGATTAGAGGTCATTGATGCCTAGATGTCCAGTCCAAATTATAAAAAAAAAAATGTTTTCAAATATATTGAAAGCAAAAAGTCTAGGTCAAAATACTTTGGCCCCATAAAAGATGATCAGAGGAAGCTGGTTACAAGTGACAAGAAGGCAGCTATATTAAATACATTCTTCTCCTCCATTTATACAAATGAAAAGGAGGGGGATAATAAACAAGACAGTAATGTTAACCACTTGCCGCCTGCCCACACCGTCGAAGGACGGTGGGATGGTGCGGCTCTCGTTCTGGCTGGACATTCTATGACGGTGCACCAGAGCGGCCGCAATCTGGGCTGCGCCGTGTTGCTAGGACATGGCGCGACCCTGATCTCTGTAAAGAGCCGGTGACGTGGCCCTTTAACCATGTGATCGGCTGTGTCGAATCGCTCTTGCCAGACCAAGCTTTTTTCATTCCATGAGAAGATAAGCTGTAATTTGTATAAAGGAAGGCCTGTGACAAATTTAAGTCTTTTAGCTTTGATGATATTGTATGTACTTGGATAGAAAACTGGTTGCCGGAGCGTGTCGGAGTGATTAATGGCATATTTTTTGAATGGTCGAGTTGTGAGCGGGATATCCCAGGGCTTTATCCTGAGACTAACTCTTAACTCCTTAAACTGTTCCTAAACAATATAGAGGTTCATGTAAATTGTTCTATCTTAGTGTTTGCTGATACAATGGTAAGTAGGGCAATAACTTAACAACAGGATATTGCTACTTTACAAGAACACCTAGGTAAAATAGAGGGGTGAGCACCTATATCACAGATGAGGTTTAATATTGAAAAATGTGAAGTAAAGCACTAGGGAGCTAAAGATCAGCATACAAGTTACTCACTAGGGGGGGAACCTCTGGGGGACTCAAGGATGGAAAAGGATCTGGGGGGTCCTAGTAGTTCAGACTCTCAGTAATGGCATGCAATGTCAAGCTACAGCAAGCAAGGCTAGCAGCCTATTAGCATGCATTAAAATGGTATTTACGTAAGAGATTAAACTATAATCCTATGACTATACGGAACTCTGGTTCAGCCACATCTTAAGTTTGCCATCCAGATCTAGTTAACAATCATGAGGAAGCATGTCCTTGAACTGGAGTGAGTCCAGAGAAGGGCAACAAAGCTAGTAAGAGGGATGGAGGACCGCTTTAATAAACCTATTGCTGGCTGTAAGGGATTAAAAACCCAACCATAATTATATATCTAACCATTATACTTCACCACCATAATCGAATGTAATTATTTTATTCTAGTATTATATGAAATCTCCAGCATTCTACTACTACCTTGGTGCTAGATGGGAGGATTAATGCAAACACACCTATTTGCACACTTCTGTTACACAACTTTCTGCTGCCCTTTTTTGGGGATGTTCTGGCTTAGAAGAACTCACCATGGGTCTGGAATTAAAGACCTCAAAACCAAATGAAAAGCCTGTTCGTGTGACGTTTTTCAAGGTAGTGCAATCCTAACTAAGACTAAAGGTCAATTCCTACGTATGTAATGACTGTCACATCTCCCGTGTCAGAGAATGGCAGCTGCAATGGAGGGGGGGGAGCACCATCAACGGGGGGGGGGGGGGGCGGGTTGGGTTATTTCAATGGGAGCTGTCTGATGTCATAGCTCCAGGAATTCAGAGCGAAGAGAGGAACGTTTTAAACCTCATCTGGAATACGCAGTTCAGTTTTGCACATCAATTCACAAAAAAGATATTGGAACTGGAGAAAGGTGCAGAGAAGGGCAACCAAACTGATAAGAGGCACGGAGGAGCTCAGCTATGAGGATAGATCAAGGGAACTAAATTCATTCTCTTTTGAGCTTAAGCAGTTGTAAAAGTTTGTTTTGTTTTTTGTTTTAAATTACAAACATGTTATACCTGCCTCTTCTGTACAAGGGTTTTGCACAGAGAAGCCCCGATCCTCCACTTCTGGGGTGCCCCAGCGGCGCTCCTGGCTCCTCCCCGCATCAAGCAACCCCCTCGGAGACCCGCATTCCAAGGGGACACCCGTACAGGCATGCTCTCAAGTCCTGCTACTGCGTCCATTGACACAGACAGCAGGACTCGGCCCCGCCCCCGGCTCTTGTGTTGCTGGATTTGATTGACAGCAGCGGGAGCCAGTGGCTGCAGCTGCTGTGCTCATCCCCGTTGATGGAACAATTGTGTTCAGGTAAGTAAAAGGGGGGGGGTCTGGGGGGCTGCTGCACTACAGAGAAAAACCTTGAGGGTTTTCATTCCCTTTAAGGGGGAATATGATCAACATGTATAAATACATAAGTGGGCCATATAGTCAGGACCGTCTTTATCATGGGGCAAAAGGGGCAGCTGCCCTGGGCCCTGCCATTTTCAGGGGGCTCGCTCTGACTGCAAACTGGGGTCCCATGATAACACTGCAGAGCAGCGAGCGCAGAGAAATACATCCGTGTATTTCCTGGCCAGCAGGGCGGGGGCGGGGCTGGGAGCTCCACTGCCACTCTGACCCCGCCCCATGCAGCCTGTATGCTCGGCGGCTCGGAGCTGAGATCGGAGTAGAAGCACTGAGAGCCCCATCTCCGGACCTCTGAGAGTCCCGCCCCCAGACCTTTGCGAGCCCTGCCTCTAGACCTCCTGAGGGCGCCACACCTGGACCTCCTGAGGGCCCTGCACCTGGACCCCTAAGGGCCCCACACCTGGACTTATGAGAGTGGGTGGTGAGCCCAGCTGGCTAGGTAGGTCCTTCTCTCCATAGAGTGCTTGTGGACTGTTTTCTCCTAACCCTGGCCTGTTTATGAACAGTATAGCTGTACACTGCTGATAGGTAAAATTTTTAAATGGTTACTTAGTTGATCACCCCCTGTATTAGATCCGCAGTCTCTGGTTATCTCCTGTACTAGATCCGCAGTCTCTAGGTATCACCTGTACTAGAGCGCAGTCTCTGGTTATCTCCTGTACTAGATTTTCAGTCTCTGGTTATCACCTGTACTAGATCCGCAGTCTCTGGTTATCTCCTGTACTCGATCCGCAGTCTCTGGTTATCTCCTGTATTAGATCTGCAGTCTCTGGTTATCTCCTGTACTACGGCCGCAGTCTCTGGTCATCTCCTGTACTAGATTTGCAGTCTCTGGTCATCTCCTGTACTAGATTTGCAGTCTCTGGTCATCTCCTGTACTAGATTTGCAGTCTCTGGTCATCTCCTGTACTAGATTTGCAGTCTCTGGTCATCTCCTGTACTAGATTTGCAGTCTCTGGTCATCTCCTGTACTAGATTTGCAGTCTCTGGTCATCTCCTGTACTAGATTTGCAGTCTCTGGTCATCTCCTGTACTAGATTTGCAGTCTCTGGTCATCTCCTGTACTAGATTTGCAGTCTCTGGTCATCTCCTGTACTAGATTTGCAATCTCTGGTTATCTCCTTTAGTATGTCTATCAGTGAGCAGTATTGATGTGCAGTAACCTCCAGCAATGAATGAGCAAGCAGAAATTGTGTGTTGTAACCTCTAGCAACCAGTCAGTGGGTGGTAATAATATGCTGTAACCTCTGTCAACCAATTGCAATTGCTGCCTGATCTACTGCAGTAAACTGATTTTGAGTCTTCCTGTCATTGTTATATGTCTAAGAGCGGTTGGGAGGCGCAAGAAAATGTTTGTCCACGGTCCAATCAATATTAAAGACAGCCCTGTGTATAGTAAACGTGGTGTTGAGTTATTCAGTTTAAGGTCATCACAGAAAACCAGGGGAAATATATTTAATCTCCAAATACAGAAAGGCTTATTCACAGTAATGCCCCGTACACACGGTCGGATTTTCTGATGGAAAATGTCCGATTGGAGCGTGTTGTCGGAAATTCCGACCGTGTGTGGGCTCCATCGGACATTTTCCATCGAATCCGGATTTCCAGCAAAATCCGTTGTCGGAAATTCCGATCGTGTGTACACAAATCCGACGGACAAAGTGCCACGCATGCTTAGAATAAATAAAGAGATGAAAGCTATTGGCCACTGCCCCGTTTATAGTCCCAACGTACGTGTTTTACGTCACCGCGTTTAGAACGATCGGATTTTCCGACAACTTTGTGTGACCGTGTATACACACGATCACACAAAGTTGTCGGAAAATCCGATCGTTCTAAACGCGGTGACGTAAAACACGTACGTCGGGACTATAAACGGGGCAGTGGCCAATAGCTTTCATCTCTCAAGACAAGTTTGAGCCAACATCCGTCGGAAAAAACCTAGGATTTTGTTGTCGGAATGTCCGAACAAAGTTCGACCGTGTGTACGGGGCATAAGAGCTATGAAAAATGTGGAATAGACTCCCTCAAGAGCTGGTTCTGGTCAGCTCAGTAGATTTCCTTTAAAAAAAGTCTGGAAGAGCACATGCGCGAGAGCTCGGGACCAGACGTGCTCTGAGTTAGCTCCGCACACTGCCGGCCCAGATAAGCAATTATTAGCACAGCGGACTGGGCTTAAACGCCAAAAATTGCTGGGACACACTCCCCCCTAGCTGGTGATGCAGCGACGGGCATCGGAACAGCCCAAGCGCAGGCCCTACAAGCAGCAGAAGCCGAACGGTGCGGCCTTCCCCTGGACTGAGGCCTCAGTCCAAGATGGCGCCGGAACGAGGGGAGCCACGAGGTGGCCTGGATACAGCAACAAACTTCGGCAGCAGACTCCTCAAAGCCACAGAGGCAGGCAGCCAAGAAGACCCAGCCGGACAACCACAGAGACCCCTACTCATCTCCATCCTGTGGAGACCTGGACACAGAACAACCGGGTGAGTCTCTATCAATGCCCCCATCCCCTGCCATATACAGGGACACCCCGGGGTCCTCCATGGACAGAAATATGGCAGAGATGACTGAGGTGACTGAATTAATCTTCAGCCAGTCAAGCCATGAAGGGGAACTGCCTGCACCTCCACCTATACCCTATGCTAGGGATGCTGTCCTATTAGCATGCTTCTCTGTAATGCTGCAGCAGGAACTATCTAAAGCATGCACTATTATAACAACTGATCTTAAACGGGACATTCAAGGCATAGGAGAGATTTGAAATGATTGAGACTAAGGTGGCGGAAACGGTTACTAAGGTTAACCAGAATTCCACAATGATAACAGATCTCCAGGGCAGATTAGATGAGGCGCATACAAAAATCGAGGATTTGGAAAAACTTTCTCGCAGATATAACGTGCGCCTAAGAGGGCTGCCAGAAACTCACACTGTACTAGAAGGAGCCATGAGGAAATTGATGAAAGAACTGATCCCTGACCTAACCGAACAATACATGGAAATTGACAGAATCCATCATGCCCTGACAGCTCCCAGGTCAGATGGCCTGCCACGCGATATAATAGTCAAGCTGCACTATTACCGCATAAAAGAGAAATTAATGCTAGCTGCCCGTAATAGGCCAGAATTGGCCCTATTTGGAACACCAATCTAGCCTTTCATGGATTTGGCCCCGTCTACCGTTCAAAAAAGGAGGAACATGAAGCCTCTGCTGCAACAGCTTATGAATCGACAGATAAAATACAGAAGGGCATTCCCATTTAAACTGTCTTTCACATACAAGGGCAAATCTCACTCCTTTTCTACATTTCAGGATGGTGAAGAATTATTGTTGGATCTGGGAATCCTCTCACGGGACCTCCAAACTGCCTCTCTATCACATCATGCAAACCGCCTTCTCTCCCCGCTCTGGAAAGTTGGCAACAAATCGTCGGCAAGAAGATCCTCTCCAATCACTTAAATCTAGTCGGACTTTACTTCCTTCCGTGTGAGGCCTGCTCGGGCCTGTTGCGGGCAGTGCATACGCCACTGTCATCCCGGTTGTAATCCATTGGATTAGCACAAAAGTTATGCTTTGATGCTTCTTGGATAGTTGTCCTAGAATTGACTGTTACGCTGTTTCTTGGTTTTGAGTTCTGACTGCCCCTCTATGGGGAAGAAGATCGGCCTTCCCTTATAGGTCCACATCTCCAAGGCAAGAAAGGCTGGGTTAAGACCGGCCTGCCCTGGTTTTTTGGGCCATGCAGGGGAAGGGTCTGGTTAGCCAGGGAAAAAGAGAAAGATAGGCAGCAGAATGTTAAACTGGTTTAGTTACCATTCGCTTTTATTTTATTTCTTGTTCTAATTTAGATTTTTTTTTTCTCCTTTAATGTATTTGAACTCTGGGTCGGGGTGCACACACATGGCCCCACTAGTGAAACTACCTCCCTCTACGGATGAAGGTACCCTCGCGAATTGAATTCCGGATGTTATCCCCGGAAAGGGTTTCGACCCAAAATTTAATTATTTATAGGATGTTTCTTATGCAGTGTTACCTGGGCCTAAGGCCAAATGCTCTTTCCCTTTTTTAATTTATTTATCTTTCCTTTCCCTTTCCTACCCTGGTTCCCGACTCCACGCTCTGACCCGGTGATCCGGCCAAAGATGAGGTTGCTGAAAGTATCATCTGACCCTGAACATTGTATGAATCAAGGTGAGTGCACACTGCCCTACCACGATGGCTAAGGTTTACCTTACACAGCACTCTGTGGTTACCCAAAACGTCCACGGTTTTAACTCCCCTATTAAAAGAAATAAGGCCTTTCAATATTACCACCACTCACAACGAGTGGAGGTCCTCTTACTGCAGGGAACTCATTTTTCCAAAACCTCGGCGCCTAGATGCCTAAACACTAAATAGCCACAGTTTTATTTATCCTCTGGTCCGGTAAAAAAGGGAGGGGTAGCGATCTGTTTCTCAAAACGGACCCCGTTTACACCCATAACTATAGTCAAGGATAAAATTGGTCGATATATTATGGCAGTGGGACGCTTGCATAACCAATTGGTCTCCTTTATATCTTACTATGCCCCGAATTCTGGACAGGTGGAGTTCTTTAGTAAGATGCTTAAAACAGTGATGCCCAAGGTGCAGGGGCGGGTGGTCATGGGAGGCGACCGTAACATTCCTTTAGATTGGACCACGGACAAATTGGACCCTGCTAAAACGATTTTTAAACGAGCTCCCAACAGTAGCAGCAAAGTGGTGTGCCTATTACACATATATGACCTGATTGATGCCTGGCGGGAAACAAACCTCTCTACTAGAGATTACACACATTATTCACAGGCTCATCGCACTTATTTCCGCAAAGAACACTTTTTCGTGCACACATTGTTACTTCCGGCCATAATGTCAGTAAGCATTCTGTCCATTCCCTGGTCAGATCACTCCCCGATTAAATTGTTGTTGTCTGGCCTTTGGTCTAATCCGCGCCCTTCACCTTGGCGTTTAAATGCAGGTTTATTAAATGACCCCATAATATATGCAGAACTCGAGAAGGAGTTGCAGGCATACTTTCGGGAGAATTCTTCTCCTACTATGTCCCTGGCGATAATTTAGGCAGCACACAAGGCTACTCTACGAGGTAAACTTATCCAATTAGCGACCAGAGCCAAACGAATCCGGGAACAGACGATTAAACAACTAGAAATTGACCTTGACAAACTTATGCAAGAACAAAGTCTGGCTCCTCAGGTTGACATTAAACATCGGATTGATGATGCTAGATTAGCACTGAACCTGAGTCTAACCACCCAAGCAGAGAAATGCATATGTTGGTCGAGACATAAATATTAAACTATGGGTGACAAGCCAACCACAATGTTGGCTAGGAAGTTAGTACCCCGTATACAGACGGCTACTTTGCCTAAATTGAGACTATCCACGGTACATCCTACACAAAACCCTGAAAATATCATTCGGAATTCATAAGTTCTACACTAAACTGTACAGTAAGCCAGATCATTACTCACTCATGCAAGCGGAAGCCTTTTTTAGGGAGGTTCCACTACCTCAGCTCGCAAAAACTCATGTAGAACTCATGGATAAAGAATTCACAGCAGCGGAAATTAAAATGGCGGTAAAAACTATTCATCCCTCTCAAGCCCCAGGCCCGGACAGATTCTCGGGTCATTACTATAGGAAATACCAAGACATATTGCTCCCCCATATGTGCTCCTATTTTAATGACCTGAGAAAGGGTGACAATATCCCAAGACACGAGAATGCAGCATACATCCATGTTATACCGAAACCGGGAGAAAGATCATGGCGAATGTGCCAATTACCGCCTTATTTCTCTGATAAACGTTACTTAAAAATAATGACAAAAATACTCGCCTTTAGATTAAATTCCTTTCTTCCACAATACATTCATCCCGACCAGGCAGGCTTTGTCCCAGGCTGCCAAACATCAGACCAGACCCGCAGAATCATTGACATCATTTCAGCCATCCATTCTGACTGGGGCTATAAAGGTCCCAGATGGGGATTGCTGCTTTTGTTGGACATCCACAAGGCGTTCGATTCCCTGTCCTGGGAATATCTGTTTGAAGCCTTACCCCGTTACAGATTTGGCGAGCGCTTTGTGGATCTCCTTCAAATATTATATGCATCGCCAACAGCATCTTTAATGCTTAAGGGATACTTTTCCCAGTCCTTAAATATTTGTAGGGGGACTAGACGAGGATGCCCCCTATCCCCACTGCTTTTCGTTCTAGCAATGGAACCATTCACAATTAGGATTCGCACCTGTCCAGATAGTAAGGGTATAGAATGTGGTGATAGGGAACACAATGCATACTTTTTGCAGACATCTTGATGGTCGGCTCCTATCACCTCCCTCCCCAATCTATATGCAATATTGCAACCATTTTCAGCTACCTCAGGGCTTAGGATTAACCACGATAAATCAAAGGCATTGAATGTCTCCCTGCAGGCCTCTATTCAGAAAGCCCTTGAACAGTCCCATAAATTCCACTGGGAACCGGTAGCCCTACCATATCTAGGAATAAATTTTACCCCTTCCTATACTCACAGAACTACCCAGTGCTGTATAGACGTTTAATAACTAACCTGTCCAGATGGCAGGTTCACACACCGTCGTGGTTCGGTAGATTGCATGCTATAAAAATGAATATTCTTCCAAGAATCCTGTACTTGTTTCGCACTTCACCAGTGGCACTCAAAAGAACAGATCTGTTGTTATTTCAAAAAAAGCTTTTACAGTATGTATGGGGTGACAAGAGGCCCAGGGTGAACAGGCGCACACTCTTCACACCTAAACAGAAGGAAGGTCTTGGACTCCCTGACCTGCAAAAGTACATCTATGGGGCCCAATTGGCCCAACTCACTAAATTCCACTCCAAACAACCCCAGACAATCTGGATGGCTATAGAATCATATTCCTGCCATCCCAAACCAATCTCGCGTATGATGTGGTTACCAATGAAGGAAAGGCCGACGATTTTGTGCCCTTCCCTTTCTTTATCCTTAAGTATTTGAGATAGACTGGTCTGGACTAGCCCCCCTTTTGCAAAATGGAAAGTTCACCCCGGGTCTCACCCCCTCTGTGTTTGAATGGTGGTCAAATAAAGGTCTTTTGCGAATTGCAGATCTCTGAGATCACAAGGGGATGCTATCAAAACAATTGCTGATAGAAAAATACCAACTACCGGACTCAGAGCTTTTTAGATACAACCAAATCTACCATTATATGCAGACCCTTTCACGAGAAGGGGACCTTACAACTATGTCACCCATGGAAAATATGTGTCGCCAATTTGATAAAATTCAAGGCCATATATACTATCTTGACATATACCAATGTAAAACTGCCTTATATGACCCAATGGGAACTAGATATCCAGGAAAACCTGGAAATTGAGGAATGGCATTCGTTGGCACAGGCTGCTTCCAGATCACTGATTAACACGTCAATAATCAAAGCAAATGACAAGGTTTTATTAAGGTGCTATTTGGTGCCGACCAGACTGGCCACTTTTATTCCCGAGGCATCTTCCAAGTGCTTTCGGGGCTGTGGTCAGGAAGGAACGGTTTATCATATCTGGTGGTGGGTTATCCGTGATTATAAGGAATGTTTCTCCGTTTGAGAAAATCATACACTGTTAAAATCAATGCCATGGTCCTTACTTTGTATTGTGAAAATCATTGAAAGATAAAAAAAAGCCTGGATTCTTTCCTAAATGTATATGGTATAACTGGGTACTATCATTAATAGGTAAAGTTGATCCAGGGAATATCCAATTGCGTCTCGGAGGAACAGGAAAGAATTTTTTCCCCTGCTGGAGCAAATTGGATCATGCTTTGATGTGTTTTTTTTTTTTTTTTTTGCCTTCCTATGGATCCTCTGGATTTTTTTTTTTTTTTGGTTGAACTAGATGGACTTGTTTCTTTTTACAACCTGGCTAACTATGTAAACTACACTTAGGCCAGTTGCACATGGGTGTAATTATTTACTGATGTATATACAGAAAGATTCTGTACCTAAAGCGTAAATGAAATATAGTATCTTTAGAGTCATATGTAGAGTCCAAATTGATACCAAGAGGAAAGGATTATCCCTGCTGAACACCTCAGAAATGAATGTTTTCTAAAAATCTGTCAAGAAGAGGCAATCCAACACGGTATATATGTTGTAAATGAAAGAGAGAAGTACAACAAGGTGCATGACACCTTGTGGACTTAACTAATAGTAACACATTTTACAAAGTGGCTGAGTTCCTGCAGTTCATCTCTAAAGTATATCTAAACTGTGTGGGGGCTATCACCATAATGTGCAAGTATGCACATCATTCTTGCACATTATAGCACCCTTACGTCCCAGAGTGTCCTCCTCCAGCAATGCAACATATGCAATCCTCTTCAAGGAGTTATAATAAACCTATAGTATGTGGCCGCAACCTCTGGTAAGCGACTTGTGTGCTCACTAATTTGGTGGAGGTGCACTGAAGTGGCTGAAAATAGACAGTGGGATATCTGCATTGATCTTTGAAATCCAAATGAGGAAACAGTGGTGAAGTTACACACCAGGTGGTATTATACCCCTGCTGAATTACACAAATTCTTCCCCCCTGTTTCAGAGAACTGCTTCAGAGGCTGCCCAGAGAAGGGGACTCACATACACATCTTCTGGAGTTGTATTGCTCTTAGAGACTTTTGGCAAAGAGTGACTTCTAAGGTGGCTGAAATCACGGGGCCCGGACTACGCTTACCCATCAGATGTGCCTATTCTTTGCAGACATCCCTGGAACCTCCCCCCCCGAACAGAAATTATCCCATACACTTTTCAGTGCAGTCCACTGGTCCATAGCCCTATTCTGGCGTTCCCCTGGGGTCCCCTGGGATCAGGTCCTTAAACGAATGGCTGCTATCCAACTCATGGAGAAGGTCTTTCACACGATCATGGATACCATGCACGTCTACGAGCTGAAGTGGAGTCCCTGGTCCCCTTGGTCTCCCATATTCCTCCTTTCTTGAACTAATTGGGCACCCGCACCTGAAGTAACTGTACCAACAGCAAATCACAAATCGTTTTCCAGTAAACTATAGAGTATTATCTCTCTGACTCTGAGTCCCTTTTTTCTTTTCAGTTTTTCTTTTACTTTTTGGGTTTTTCAATATCTTTTCTAAATTGATGTACTCTGAAACATCACATTGGCGTGGAGGAAACCGATATAGCCCTTAGTCTGTATTAAATATCACCCTCCAGGGCTGTTTCCCCACGGAATTGTACTAAAGCACCACTATTATAAACTACAGGTCACTGTAGCTCTAACCTGTAAGATTTTTTTTCGTTTTTACTTGGTTGTAAGAACTTTGTAACCACTGCTTCTTATATTCTGTTACAAATCATGTGGTCACAATTAATGTAAAAGATGCTAATTATCTATGATTAAATATTAACTTTCTTAATAAAAACGTTTGTATTAAAAAAAAAAAAGTAATCCAGATGAACTGTTTTTGGACTTTCAATACAAAATATATTTATTGGACATATGATTGGCAAAAAGCATTGGCAAACCCCTCCTCACAGGAAAAACACCCAGGGGACACCCCATAGACCTCCCTCTCTCCCACCCCACTCTGGTTGCCTCAGAGCAATCCCGCTCTGCCCAGAGCCTCCCCCTGTGACCCACTACAGTAAAAACCTGAGCCCCCCCTCAATAGTTTAATGGTCCAATGAGTGTCCGTGATCTATGTATTAATAATCTTGTGGTGGTTAGTAGACTGAGAGCCTATGATCGCTGTAAAGTCTGCCTGCTAGTTTACTTTATGAAGCTGCCTGTGGAGTTAAATGTATCCAATATTTAACCATTTCTAGTCCTATCCCTTGGAGTCTCCACCTTGGATGTTAACCTCTTGTGTAAAGGATGGGCATTCCTACGGAAATTGGCTGCTCTTTTTCTTTCTTTCTATTCCTGCAAGAATGTTTTTGTCGTTTTTACAGGAATGGTTTTCTTTCTGTTTATTTTTACAGGAATGATTGTAGAGAGAGTTCATTATTCAAACCCAGAGGTACCATGCTGTTAAGCTGGAAAATCCATCTGGATTCTTTTTGGAGTAGTATTTTATCTTTGTCTCCCCACTTTTCAGATAATGTTAGCTGATATATAGCTGCACATTTACTATCTTGTATTGAGGAGTTATGACATTGTTGAAAGTGCATTGCTAGGGGAGATTCTTCATCTTCTCCTGTAATACTACCTAAATGTTCCCCTATCCTCTTTCTAAGTTCCCTATTGGTTTTGCCAATGTAAATCTTTTTACAAGGGCATGTTATTCTATATATCACCCAGGCTGATGAACAAGAGAGAGGAATTTATTTGGTAAGTGCGTCTGTGTTGTGAGTCCTGAAATTCTATAATTTTGTATACATATAAAAAACTGCCAACATGCCTTTTGGAAGTCCAAAGGAGTCAATCTGCTTCTTCTGAACTCACTGCGAACTAAGGTGTCTCCTATGGATGGTGCTTTGCTAGCAATCATCCAGGGTTTGTTCCCTATAATGTTCAATGACCTTCAATCCAACATTAAAATAGGCCAACGCTTGTTTAGTCCCTTGAGTTGGTCCCAGTGGGTACCATATCTTGCTCCTGCTTCTCAATTATTGGCCATAGGGGATTCCTCTGATTAGGGGCCATGGATGGTGACTGGTAGCATGGAGGAGTGTGTTTCCACCAACCTTTCTAATTTTTAAATCCAGGCATTCCATTTCCTGTTCGTCCACTTTGTAAATAAGAAAAATATTTCTATTGTACTCATTCAGCATTGTAATCAAATTATGGAATTCTACACTACCTCTCCTTGTTACCAGGACATCATCCATGTACTGTGCTCAGAGTTCTACTTTTTCTTGAAATACTTTAGTATAGACCTCTTCTTTTTCCCACCATCCTAAATGCAAGCATGCATAGGTGGGGACACATGCAGCGCCCATCCCAACACCCCTTGTTTAACTATTAGTGTTTCCCATCAAACATGAAGAAGTTGTTTTGTAATATACATTCTAAGAGCTCTATTATGAGCTCATTGTGTGGGCCAGACAAAGGGTGTGTTGACACCAACCAATCAGCAACTGCACATACCCCCACCTGGTGGGGAATGGATGTATCCACTCCTGCTAGTATACATTCCTTTGGTAGTACAAGGTCCTTTAATTTTCCAAGTAAGTCTCCTGTGTCCAGAACAAATGATGGCAAATTCCTCAACAATTGTTTGATTCTCTTGTCCACATATTGCCCCAGATGTTCTGTACGTCCACCATTTCCCGAGAATATATGTCTCCCTTGTGGTCTCCCTGGGTTTTTGTGAACTTTTGGCAATATATATAGTGTTGGAATATTATACTCTTCTACCTGTAGGTAATCTCTTTCACTTTTCTTAAGCCTACTTCGAAGGCTTTGTCAATTTTTTTAATTGATTTCTGTGGTCAAGGGGGAGAATTGGTTATGTGCACATCTTTCATTGCATGTGGTGTTGTCTATACACCTCCTTAGTATAATCTTCTTCCTTCCAGACAACCACATTGCTCCCCCTTGTCACTAGGTTTTAAGACTTTTCCTTTCATCTTTTAGTTCTTTCAGAGCCACCCGTTCCCCTCCTGGTCAGATTAGCCTCTCCAGGGGTGAAGTAGGTACAATCCATATCCCTGATATCTTGTGTTACAACTTTCAAAAAGGTTTGGAGGTAACGGTTGTTATTCCAACTGTAGCTTTTCTTCATTTACAGTTAGCTGCATAACATGTATACCGTGTTGGATTGCCTCTTCTTGACAGATTTTTAGAAAACATTCATTTCTGAGGTGTTCAGCAGGGATAATCCTTTCCCCTTGGTATCAATTTGGACTCTACATATGACTCTAAAGATACTATATTTCATTTACGCTTTAGGTACTTTATAGTTAAATTGCCATGTAATCGAAATAGTCTAAAATCTTGATTTTTACTATCAGAAACCACCTGTTCCCCTCTTGAAAAAAACTGCTCTCATTTCCTGTTCAATGTCCTGATCTATCTGATATGCCTTATTTTGACCATTTTATAGAATGCCCACACTGTACTTACTAGCATGGGAAGAGGAGGTGGAAGAGGGAGAAAAAAGGGGGAAAAAAGGTTGGGGATGGAACCAGGGCGATAAGGTGCAGGTGCGCCACAGCAAGAAAGGACGGGAAGACTTCAATCTCCAGAGCAGTGTTCCAAGAGGGCTTTACCCTTGTCTGTTCCAGTATGACCATGTTTTGGTATATTGCTCGCTTCTATTTTGGGCAAGTCAACACCAGGTCCTCCAGAGCATTTATATTCCTTACTTTATTAAGCCACGTAGCAATAGAAGGAGGGTTAGCTTCTTTCCAGCACAGAGTGATACAGGCTTTGGCGGCAATAACCAAGTGATGAATAATTGATTTCTTGTATTTTTTCAAGGGAATTTGTGAGTAGCGGAACAAAAAGAAGGCAGGATACCCTGGTATCGAGAAACCAGTAAATTGTTGAGTGATCTTTTTCACATCCGACTAGTACCGTTTTAAGTTTTGGACAAGTCCAAAAAATGTGGATCAGGGTCCCCTGCTCCTCTTGGCACCTCCAACAGCGATCCGAGGCCTCCGGAAAGAATTGGCGCAGAACCGACAGAGTGTAATGCCAGTGTGTTAGTAATTTGTACTTGGTTCCCTGAGTGCGCATACATATGGATGATTTCAAAGCAAGGTGAATGATGTTCTGTTGGTTAGGCATGAAAGTTCTAGCTAAAGCCTCTCCCATTTACTAGGACAGGACATAACAAAATGATCGGGTGGAGAGACAAGTAATGCATACATCTTAGAGAGTGGGAAAGAGGGTCACTGTCTTCACAATATGTTTCAAACATTGTCAACCAATGAAAGAAGTGTGCCGGGGTCTCAGAATTCGATGAGAATGATGCAACTGTAATGCTTGCCAGAAATTTAACCCATACCGTCCATCCGGCTGCGTCAACGCAGCAACCGAGGGCCAAGCATCAGAGCTCAAAAAATTGGAGGCTTGAAAACAACCACTCTATAGAAGACCCTAAAATGCAACGGGCGACGCATCGGGGGAGAAGTTAGGATTTCCCAAGATGGGGAACAGCGGTGATTGAGGGGAGGAGAGCTCATGATTCTGGCAAACTAGAGAGCAGATCCAGAGTGTGGGGCCTATAGTGGGGTGTGACTTGAGAGATGTCAGTAGAGCCGTGTAACACCACGGCGCTCTGTGCAGGGGGACAGGGCTATACTGTTGCTCAATGGATGTCCAGAGTTTAAGACTTCTGTGTCTACACCAATCGATTGCCTTAGCTTACTTTTTAATCATCCCACATTCAACCTGGATTCAAAACATTTACAATGTAGTGAAAAAAAACCCAAATGTATGAATCCTCGGAATGTTATGAAGAGGTGCCCGTACCCTATACAGTGAGGGGAGGTGTTTCCAAAATAATACATACAAAAAACAACCACCAAAGGAATATACACCTACAAGGTCTACCAATTTCGATACAAAATATATTTATTGTACATTTTTGGGGGCATACACATTTCCCCCTTTTGACTGTAACCTGCTTTGTTATATGTTCATGCATTCCCATCCCGCTCATCACCTATACTAGTCTATAGTCCTGTCTATATCACGTTTGGGGGATACCGCTGCTACAACGTAGCCTTAACAATGCTCTTTTCTGTCAGTACAAACATTGATATATATAACAGAGCAAATTGGATACATTTAACTCCACAGTTGGCTTCATAATGTGAACTAGCAGGCAGACGTTACAATGATCATTGGCTCTTAGTCTACTAACCTCCACAAAATTATTAACCCATTAACTATCGAGGGGGGGCTTAGGTTTTTACTGTAGTAGGTCACAGGGGGGAGGCTCTGGGCAGAGTGGGATTGCTCTGAGGCAACCAGAGTGGGGTGGGAGTGTCGAGGTGAGGTCGTTGGGGTGTCCCCTGGGTGTATTTTCTGTGAGGCAGGGTTCCTCACCCTTGTCAATGCTTTTTGCCTATCATATGTCCAATAAATATATTTTGTTTTGAAATTGGTAGCCCTTGTAGGTGTATATTTCTTTGGTGGTTGTTTTTTGTACGTATTATTTTGGAGACACCTCCCCTCAATTTATAGGGTAGGGTATGGTAGGGTACGTCTTCATAACATTCCCAGGATTCATACATTTGATGTTTTTTTTTTCACTACAGAAGTGCATTACCAAATTTCACAGCTTAAAAATTATGCAAAGAAACAAGTGCTGATGTGCATAATGTGAAATTCATCCATGTATGAATAATTGGATAAAATCTGCAGAGACCTGTTTATGTATTTAATATGTATATGAATTTTTGGAGTTTTGATTTCATTAGTTTATTAATACATGGATGAATTTCACTTTAGGCACATAGGTACTTGTTTCTTTGCACAATTTTTGAGCTGTAAAATTTGGTAATGCACTTCTGTTTAATATTTTGATTCCTCTTCACCACTCCGTCTTCACTGCAGACATTTCTGACAGTCTCTTTTTTTTCCAGATTCCATATTATCTGTGGTTTATCTGTGGGCTGCCTTTAGGCAGCCATTGATTATGTGCATACAGACAGGAGCAACATCCTCCCCTGTACTCGGCTGCATTCTTGGCATCGTATAGATGCCAGGATTGAGCTAGAGTGTACATTGCCCTGTTCGTGTGCCTCAGGCAGTGTACACCTTAAAAAAAAAAACCTCCTTAAAAGCAAAAATACTTTTTTTTTTGCAGAAGAGAGTTGAAATGTCTCTTCTGCCACATCACTTTCTAACGTTCTTTCTTTTTTTTTTACCTTTAGTTCCACTTTAACATACTTTAACCTTTTCATGACCGGAGGACATAGATATGCATAGAGGTCCAGACCTGATTTAGACCTCGTTCACACAGGATGTACATAAGAGGGCCTTGGAGAGCCGTATTTACCCGCATGGGAATGCACAGCTGTTTGTGCACCACTGTGCAGGCAATCCAATTGATGTCAATTGGGACACAGCAGCTGCATGAACACAGCTGTTGCTTCCAGTCTGAAATCCATCCAGGTGCGGGTACATGGCCTAAACGCAGGTGCGTTCGTGTCCATGCAGCAACTCTGTCCCAATTGACTTCAATTGGACTGCCTGTACACGGGTAAATACAACCCTCCATGGGGGTACATCTATGTACACACCATGTGAACGAGGTCTTAGCAGCAACAATATGTGTTGGTTAACTTGCCAACTCTATGAATAATTTTTACTTTTTTTTTCTTAGGCTATATAAGGCTTTATTTGGTATTTTTATTCAGTGCTGCACACTGCTCTTTACTTAAAAGAACACTGGATACACTACTTAGGGTTGCCACCTCATCCCTTTAAACCCAAACACATATTAATTGCACGGGTTCTGTGGCTGATTAAGGTGGTAATGAAGCTCTGAGTCTTATGTGCATTAAATTAGCCTTTAGAACCTGTTTAATACATATGTGTGTGGGTTTAAAGGGATGAGGTGGCAGCCCTATACAGAATCCCTGGAATTGTTAGAAAAAAAAAATAAGCTGGAGTCCCTTACACCAGTAGTTTTTACGTTTTTTTTTTTTTCCCTGTTGGCTACAACAAAATGTTCTGGTAGTCATGGCAGCTTTTATTAGTTTGACTTCCAAAGTTGAGGTTGACATTTGTATAACCTGTGTTTTAGCGTTACTGGGGTGCTTGATAATATATCCAACAATATATGCTGGTACCGCCTAGCTGTTTCACACTTCTGCTGCAAGGTTAGTCATTTTAAATGCTAACAGAAGTTTAAAATTCCCAATTTACCCTCTCTGCCCTCCTGATAAAATCTGTGAATTATTTAACAATTATCTGATGCAGGCTAAAAGACCTTTCCTGACGCCACCATGGCAGCATACTAGTGATAGGCTCCGTCTTTCTCCCCTCCCTCAGGACCAATGAAATAGCATAAATTAAAGGCCAGTTAGGCCCCATTCTTCTTTTTGTCCTCATACCTCCACGCACCAGTGAAGAGTAAGCAGTACCATGTTCCCCCTCTGCCTCCAGGCAGCTGCCGGCTGGGTTAAGCCTCTCCCAGTACGAAGTCCCAGTATCAGGCTGCTAAAAGTGCCAGAGTAGCTTGGGAGCTCCTTCTGTGGGTCTTGATGGAGCTGAGCAGTTTTTCCTATTTAGGAATGAAATCTGCCTGTTAAGGTTGGTGTCTGCAACGCTTGTTGGGTTTGGGGAGGCCAGCTTTGCATCCTTCTTACCTTTGCTTGTCTCCTGTCATTTTCTCACTTTCTGCACCTCCTGTTCTTTTCCTCCTGCAGTGGCACTAGTCTGGGTACATTACTCCCCCTAGACAGGTTCTCTGTCCTTTGCTGTCCTAGGCTGGCTGTAGGTATAGCTTATGTTTGTAGGTTGTGTATGTATAGGTTTGGGGTAGGTGGGTATGTATGTGTATATGTATGTGTATATATGTATGTGTATATGTGTGTGTGTGTGTGTGTGTGTGTATATATATATATATATATATATATATATATATATATATATATATATATGTATGTGTGTGTGTGTGTGTGTGTGTGTGTGTGTGTGTATTGTAGGGGATCAGAGGGGTGGACAGCTGGCTCAGAGACAGCCCATTAAAACAAAAGTGGCTTTATTCAGCAAAATGGCAAAATAAACATAAGATAAGACAGACTTGTCTTGTCACACAGTTGTGCACACAGGTACAGCTCACAGTTCAGCAGCACACAGGCTTATAGGTAATAGTTCATGGCTCCAATCAGAGCTACAGTCTTTGTGGTAAGCTCACCCAGCACACCATCCAGCAATGGACATTTTCACACACAGCATGCTCCTGTGTCTCTCATTCCTACTCAAACAGCTCCTGACTCCTGACAGAATTCAGAGAGTAGTGGTTAATGATTCTTACTCTGAATGGTCTAAGGTTATCAGTGGTGTACCCCAAGGTTCAGTGCTGGGACCCTTACTTTTTAATATCTTTATAAATGATATTGGGTCTGGGATCGAAAGTAACATTTCTGTCTTTGCAGATGACACCAAGCTATGCAGTGGAATAACGTCCAATTTACAAGCCGACCTCAATGCACTGTCTGATTGGGCGACTATGTGGCAGATGAGGTTTAATGTTGATAAATGTAAAGTTATGCAATTGGGGGCTAAGAATATGCATGCATCATACATGCTAGGGGGAGTACAACTGGGGGAATCCGTGGTGGAGAAGGATCTGGGGGTTTTGGTAGATCATAAGCTCAATAATAGCATGCAATGCCAAGCTGCGGTTTCCAAAGCGAGCAAAGTCCTTTCTTGTATTAAGAGAGGTATGGACTCTAGAGAGAGAGATATAATTTTGCCCCTCTACAAATCATTAGTAAGACCTCATCTGGAATATGCAGTTCAGTTTTGGGCACCAGTTCTCAAAAAGGATATCGGGGAACTGGAGAAAGTGCAGAGAAGGGCAACCAAACTGATAAGAGGCATGGAGGAGCTCAGCTATGAGGAAAGATTAGAGGAACTGAATTTATTCACTCTTGAGAAGAGGAGAATAAGGGGGGATATGATCAACATGTTCAAATATATAAGGGGTCCATATAATGATCTTGGTGTTGAGTTATTCTCTTTACGGTCAACCCAGAGGACACGGGGGCACTCTTTACGTCTAGAGGAAAAGAGATTTCATCTCCAAATACGCAAAGGTTTCTTCACAGTAAGAGCTGTGAAAATGTGGAATAGACTCCTGACAGAGGTGGTTCTGGCCAGCTCAGTAGATTGCTTTAAGAAAGGCCTGGATACTTTCCTAAATGTACATAATATAACTGGGTACTAACATTTATAGGTAAAGTTGATCCAGGGAAAATCCGATTGCCTCTTGGGGGATCAGGAAGGAATTTTTTCCCCTGCTGTAGCAAATTGGAGCATGCTCTGCTGGGGTTTTTTGCCGTCCTCTGGATCAACTGAGGGTATACAATTGGGTATATTGGATTGGACGATATTTTTTATTTTATTTATTATTTTTAAGGTTGAACTGGATGGACTTGTGTCTTTTTTCAACCTAACTATGTAACTATGTAGCTCCTTTCTGAGACTTTCAGCCCAGCTGACATTTAGCAGGTCTGAAGGGGAAATACCTGCCCTCTTCGATTAACCCCCTCTTAACCCTGCCCCAGGCTTACCCTCTGCAGTATGTATATGTTTGTATATGTGTATATATATATATATATATATATATATATATATATATATATATATATATATATATATATATATAATGTGTGTATGTTCTTATGTTGGTTGGTATGTATGTGTGTGGGGGGTGTTATATGGAGCGGTATGTACATGAATTTATATATGCATGCGTATTGTTTAAAAAAAAAAAAGGGGGGGGGGGAAGAGAGAGTGTGTAGATGTATATATTTAGATATACATTATTAGAGGGAGAAGCGAAGTCGCTGTTGCCTTATCTATTTTTCCTCTTCTCTGTCTTTCTGTGGCTGTCTGTCTCTCAGCTGGTCGTCCCATTTCTCCACGGTTCAAGTATCAGTCACCACCCATACAAAAGACACTGCGTTGGTAAGTTTTCATGAAAAGAGTGCCATCTCATGCTGATTGCTTTGATTTGCTTCAGCTCCGCGCGCCCATGCTCTCAAAGGCCAGAGCCAGAGGCTATAGAAAGGCGGACGTTCTTCAGAGGAGCATAGCTCGGATGCTGCTCCCACTCAGGAGAGAGGTTCCAGGGAAAACGTCTTGGCTCTTCTTTCCCAGACCCAGCACCCCAACAAGAGTCCTGCAGGACCTGTGGCGCAGTGCCTATGCCCAGGAGGCTGGTGAGTGGAGTCGGCCTGGTTGAAGTTTGCAGCTGACAGGTAATACTGAATGTCCTACTTACTTATAATGTGGCACAAAACTTCTGTTTTAAACTCACTGTAATTACTCTAGCTAGTCAGCCCCCTTGTTGCGGGTCTAGCCACTAGCAGAACAATCTGCCTCATGGATCACTCATCCTCTCTGTACTCCTGAGGAAGGGGCGCAGCCTGCAAATGATTTTAGCTCCCTTGCACCAGAGGAAGATCTGGAGCTACTTGGTGTCAGTTTTTCTTTGGAGAACTGTGCATCCAGGCAGTCATGCAGACCATTACATGGGTTAAAAGATTTACCCTTTCAATGAGCAATCACTTTTCCATTGGGAAACTGGTTTAATTCAAGGCGGATATAGCATTGCTGAAATCCATACCTACAGTGGGACCGGCTGTTGTCCAATAGGGTGGCGGCTGGGAAGGGCCTGCCACTCAACAGAGGCCCTTACCTTGGTGATGGGTACTTTGGGTTTCTGCTCCCAGGATATGGTTGGAGAGGAAATCCTTAGGGGTGATATCTTGGGACCCGGCCAAGATGTATCGGCAAATTTCACTGCGGAAGCAGCAATAGTCTCAACCTGGTGCCTGGCCAAGGCAATGCTATACTCAGGCTAGGGGTACCCATTGGGTTGAGACCCGGGGCTGTGTTTGGCTTCCTAGAAACAAAATTGGAATAGTCACTTTATAGTGCAAGATCTCTGTTTGATATGAAACCAGAGACAGTCATGTCGGATGTGACAGGAGGAGGGTCTGTTCTTCTCCCATAACAGAAAGCAGGAAAGTAAAAAAAATATTTATATATAACTAAAAATAAATAATAAAAAATAAAGGGAGAAATATGTTTCTCCCGCTAGGTTCCGCTCCTCTAGGGGCAACCTTTCATAAGGTCCATAAATGAACATTTTTGGGTGTACCTCAGGTACCCACAAAACCCTTTTACCGGGTGCATGCCCAGACTTTTAAGGTAAGTTCCAGTGGGCATCACTGTTACTGGACAGTGGATTGTGCAGATCCTTGGAGGATAGGCGCACTCATGGTCACTTCGGTGGATTCCTCACTGTTCTTTCTCCGGACCTTTTTCTCCCCCTCGGAGCTGCCAGTTCCACCGGAACCACGGCGGTTACAATACTTAGACACTTCAGACTCAGAGGGGAGCTGTCCTGGTCCCATCTCACAGGAGAGATTGTAGGTTTCCTACCCACCCCTGTTTGTAGGTTGCGGGGGTTGGAGAGAAGCATTCGCTTGCAGCAGATGGCTGGAGGCTTTCGCTAGATCGTCAGGATTCTTAGCCTCACAACCCGAAAAGGTTTTCTTTTCTTTTTTTAATCCAAAGTAAGTAAATTTGTTGATTGGTTGGACACATCTCCGCTTTATCAGCCTACCTTTTAGCCTATGAATATCTCTAAGAATATAATCTCTAAGAATATTCACAGAGGTTTCAATGCCATGTAAGTTCCTCTTGGAGAACAGGATCTCCAGATTCGCAACTACCTGGGCGTCATTCCTTTCTACATTAATAAAAAGAAAAAATAACAACTTTTGTTTTCCAACAGTTAAAGTGCCTGTGGGGGCTCTACTGGTTCCTCTGTTTTGCTTCCATCAGAAAAGGACTGTGACGGTCATAAGGAGAATTCTGAGATCAGATTCCTCTACTTTCGGGAGGACTTCTAGGTGTCTCAGCCTCCTGGCCGAAATGTTGTCATTCATACCGATGATACCTTGGGTACATGGGCACCGTTGCTAGTTTCAACTACAACAGAGGAAACGGGATCCGGCGTCAGTGTCACGCAGTATGTATAGCGGTCCGCGGTGATGGAAAGACTTTGAGGATGTCACGAACCATCTGACTGGCTCAATGTGATGAATCATATTGGCAAGACAGCCTGGAAGGCGCACTGCGAGGGTCTGTTGGTCAAGGCAAGCGGAGTTTGCTAGCCAAGGAAGGTAGTCACGAAAGCGTCAGGCAGCCTTTTTTTATCACTTCGACCTTGCTACACAGAATCAAGGGTGACCGGTCATCTTGCTGTTGAGCAACAGGACAGCAATTGCGTATTTTCAGCTCCAGGGAGGATCTCGCGGCAATATGCTATTGAGAGATGTAGAACCCAGAATGTCTGGGTAGGAAGATCACCAGCAAATTCCGGAAGCAATTTACTTCCTAGGGGACTGGAATACACGGACATACTGTCCATCATGCAAGCTTGCCAGAGCATGAGGGGGAGGCTTGTCCACAGGTGGCCTACCACAGACAGGATTCTTTGCTTCTCACAGCAAAGGCCAATTTAAGAAGAGGTCTGACTCGATTTCCGCTCCCCAAAGCAGAGAATAGAAGCTGAGTTTCTCCATGAAACTGCAATCAAGCCTACTGTATATGTTTCCCCAACTTCTCTCGTAATGAAATTCCTCTGGAAGCTGTCAAGAATGAGCATGGTAGTCACGACCACCCCTCTATTCTGACCATTGGAGTCTTAGTGCTTCCTGGCTTTCTACATCAGAATACAGAAGTCGATTCCCCTTCACACATGCACAGACCAGAGATGCAAGCATAATGGCGGGAAGGGGAAGCTGCAGAACCTAGATTGCTCCAGAGTTGCTCCAAGAGTGAGCTCTACTTTGGGGGGTGCAAAAGGCACTCTACTAACAGCCTCTATGCCAAGATCTGGAACAAACTTGTGTTTTTTTTCTATTTTGCATGGCAAGATATTATTCTTACTGCGCCTCTGGTGGCAGCTGTTCTGGTCTTCTTGTAGGTCAGATTGGACATGAACCTTACCCTATACTCTCTTGAGGTTGCAGGTGTCAGCAAGAACAAGGTTTAATTTGGCCAAAGGCCCTTTAGTTTGCAAAATTTTGAAGACAGGAGGTTTCGTCAACCGTGAGAGAGAATCTTTCACAATTAAAATCTTTCCATGCTGTTGGGGTTTATTTCAACTGTTTACTCCAACAGGGCAGTGTTCGGTTTAAGACATCGCTTACTAACCAGTATTTAGCGCAAATCGTCAAACAGAAGTCGGTTTGAGTTTCAAGCCCTTAGAGCTTCAGAAAAGCATATTGCTTTTGTTACAGGAGTAGAGCTGCATCCTGTAGTTCAGCTTATATCAGAGGTAGCGACAGCCCTCCATCTATCAATCATCTGTCCATTGCCTAACTTTCCAGACCTTCAAGCAAGAAAACCACACAAGTTGGTCATTCCCAGAGCTTTAAAGAAGTTTCTGTCCACAATTGCTCTTTTCAGTTCATATGATAAGTCTTTCACTGTTCCAGATGGAATTCATCAGGCAAGAGAGGTTGCCTCCTGGACTTTAGGAAGATTGGTTGTGCAGATGGGAAATGGGTCGTGAGCCTCCTTCGGTGACAGGATGCATCCTCTTCGAGAGGGGTTGAGGCCTCATAGGCGGCCCAGTGGAAAGCATCTATGGATTCATTCTAAAGGAAAGTGGCATGCTTTTCCCAGCATACCTTTCCAACCTTTACAGAATAGATCTGGGTGCCTTGTCATCAGTGGGCTTTGGAGGAATGACTGTTCAGTCTTCTGTCCCATTTGAAAATATATAAAATAATTATTTTGGTTTGTTAAGTAGAACCCACCCTGTCAGCTAGGATATGTATCACTAGTATGCTGCCATGCTGGCGTCAGGAAAACGGAAAATTGTATCATACTTACCGTAATTTTCCTTTCCTGACGCCAATCCATGGCAGCATACGGACCCACCCTTGTGCGTTTTGGTATCTAGCTAATTACAAAGAATGGGGCAGGGCCTAACTGGCCTTTAATTTATGCTATTTCATTGGTCCTGAGGGAGGGGAGAAAGGCGGAGCCTATCAC
The DNA here is from genome assembly GCF_042186555.1 of Aquarana catesbeiana. Classification (NCBI taxonomy): domain Eukaryota; kingdom Metazoa; phylum Chordata; class Amphibia; order Anura; family Ranidae; genus Aquarana; species Aquarana catesbeiana. Next base: position 518,300,249 of record NC_133325.1, read on the forward strand.
TAGTATGCTGCCATGGATTGGCGTCAGGAAAGGAAAATTACGGTAAGTATGATACAATTTTCCGTTTTTTGGTTCCTGGAGCAGTCGGCATATCTGTCATAGCAGAAGAGGCACAGAAAAACTGAAGCATTGCTCCGTGCACTAAAAACCCTTCAGTCTACAATTGACTCCACCAGACTTAATTGAGAGGATGAGAAAGAGATAGTTTATGGGTCCTTAATTGTATTTACCCCTTAAAGTGGAACTTTAGTTTTAAAAAAAAAATGCTGGCCAAATAAATTTTATTTCAGAAAAGACCTGCATATCTCTTCTGCAAAAAAAAAGTCTTGCCTGCTGTTGCAAGCACAATTCTAAAGCTTCTGCACTGAGCCACGTGCGTTCTGCATTCTTTGATGGCGGGATGAATAAACTCCTGAGCACATGTGCGGGAGTTGCATAATCCTAGGATGGCTCAAGAATCCAACATGAAAGAATACCAGGCGAAGATGTCAGCTGCAAGGGAGCTGACAGATGTCACAGCACTTGAGTGGAGGTAAGTAAAGTATACTTTAGTTCTATTTTATACTAAGCATGGGTTTACTATAAAGCTGAACTTGTGTTTGTTATCAAAGTATAACAAAAACCATATAAAATATGCAGTAAAACAAAATAGTTTTTTTAAACAGTACTTAGATCAATTTGTTTTTAATATATGTCTAACTGCTTGCTGTGGATAAAGCAGATGAGATAGATTCGTTTTTGACAACCATTTTTTGCGGGGCATAGTTACAAAAATGTAGCACCCCTTTGACACCCCAAAGGCAGGATAGCATGTCTGGAGGCCAGGGGTGGGCTAGCATTCCATGGCTAAAATAGGGGGACTGAGAAAGGATATTGGGTGCTAGTCACTTTTGTTTTTTTATAGTTTTATTGCAGAACGGTCAAGGAGGTGAGGGTTAAGGGTCCCAGGTTACATAGCAGATCACGTACAGACTCTCCTGATCAATGTCCAGCTTCACAGTGTCAGACCCTTTAAGCTGACCTGGCAAAACTGTAAGCACGTTCCCAAATTTCAGTGCATCCTCCAAATGAGTTACCAGGCCCTTCAGAGCAATCAGCCTTCTTCCTGGCTCTCTCCAGCAAAGGGCCTTCCATGAGTCTCCTCCTGGGCACAGCTTCCTCCAGACGAGGCAGGACAGCTTTCGCACAGTTTGTCCCAAAAGAGGCTACTGGATCTAGCAGCAGAGCTCCATCCAGCAGCACCTCCCCAGGCCTGAGCCTAGGGAAGGATAGAGAGCAAATGGCCTGTCCTAAATATTTAGAACCTCCCTCAAGCACGCACAAGTGTCATAAGCCTTCTACTGGATTGGCTGAAGAAAATATAAATATTCATAACTTAGTATTTTTTTTTTTTTTTTTTTGTGACATCTAATACTATGGCCAGTGGTACCAATGACATCTACTGATGACTTGTGAGAAATCACAAGCCAACTTAACCTCCCTGGCGGTCTGATTATGTCAGTATTTTTGAATGTCAAAGCGGTACATTTTTTTGTATGGAAATTTGTTGTTTTATATTGTAGGTCTATAATTCTTAGGAATAACTCACTTAAATCTGTCCAAACAAGAGTCTAGTGAGACATCCCAGGTATAATAAAGTTTGAAACACGTAATTATAATAAATAAATAATAAAAAATAATATAATAATTTTATTCAATAATGTAATCAAACCAAAAACACTGAAATTTGTCCAAATAAGGGTGCAGTATTACTACTAACTGTAATACTAGGTACTGCATATTGGTTTAGTAAACATCCTGGCTATGAAACATGGGACTGCACAAAGTCCAATGTCACAATCCGGACAATGGAACCTGGTTTCCTTTCTTAGTTACATAGTAAATGAGGTTGAAAAAAGACACAAGTCCATCAAGTCCAACCTATGTGTGTGATTATATGTCAATATTACATTGTATATCCCTGTATGTTGTGGTCGTTTAGGTGCTCTTCTAATAGTTTTTTGAAACTATTGATGCCCCCCCTGTTGAAACCACCGCCTGTGGAAGGGAATTCCACATCCTTGCCGCTCTTACAGTAAAGAACCCTCTATGCAGTTTAAGGTTAAACCTCTTTTCTTCTAATTTTAATGAGTGGCCACGTGTCTTATTAAACTCCCTTCTGCAAAAAAGTTTTATCCCTATTGTGGGGTCACCAGCATGGTATATGTAAATTGAAATCATATCCCCTCTCAAGCATCTCTTCTCCAGAGAGAATAAGTTTAGTGCTCATAACCTTTCTTCATAACTAATATCCTCCAGACCCTTTATTAGCTTTGTTGCCCTTCTTTGTATTCGCTCCATTTCCAGTACATCCTTCCTGAGGACTGGTGCCCAGAACTGGACAGCATACTCCAGGTGAGGCGGGACCAAAGTCTTGTAGAGTGCGAGAATTATCACTTTAACCCTGGAGTTAATCCCCTTTTTAATGCATGCCAATATTCTGTTTGCTTTGTTAGCAGCAGCTTGGCATTGCATGCCATTGTTGAGCCTATCATCTACCAGGACACCCCAAGTCCTTTTCCATCCTAGATTCCCCCATAGGTTTACCCCCTAGTGAGTAGATTGTATTCATATTTTCCATTCATGCTTTCTGATTTCCGTTCAACTGTCATCTCGCTTCGAGCAACAAACCGCTCACATCCTTGTAGGTGCTGATTTTTTTCTCGGTTGGTGGGATGTAGTCCATGAAGTGATGACCAGTCAGGCTTTCTGGGTTGACAACGCCAACAGCACGATGCCCAGCTCTATTCACAGCCATTGATGGTGTTTGGTGGTTCACAAAGATACGTTCGGCAACTTTCCAAATGAAGTCAGAATGAATCACAGGCTTGTCACTCTTTTTTTTTCAGCAGAAGCATTGCTCAAGAAGATGCCTGAAGATCTTCTTGTAGTACTTCTTTTGCTGTTTCCTCCTTGCTGGGTAGAATGTCATTGGCTCTGTTTTTCCCACCTTTCGTGCGTACCATACCAGTGGAGTTATTATGAACTGTATTCAATAGGCACACATCTTTTTTGTCACACCATCAGAGTGTCATAATTTTGCCTTTCTGCCAGGCAACCATTTCTCTAGTCTTCAGCTTCTTATTGCCAAACATTGGCGGCATGTCGTGCCAGTTGCCCTAACGGTTCCATAGGCATCTGTTTTGTTTTGCAGAAGAAACTCATAAAGTTCAGGAGACGTATAAAAATTGTCAGTTGTTACGCAATAGCCCTGATTTAGCAATGACTCGATGAGTGGAAGAACGGAAGATGTTGCCATTCCATAGTTGCTGTATTATGGATTGAATTTTGTTCCTTTTCCAGTGTATATGACTGAATTCCAACATCTGCTTTCATACCAGATGCTCCAGTAAATGGGAATCTTGGGGGCACTTCCTGATCCGTACCACAGTCAATAGAGCACCAAGTTCGCACATCAGGGAGCTCAGTCGCAGAATCATCACTGTTGTCATATTCAGTGTCTGATGACAAATTTACCCACGAATCACTATCACTCAATTCTGCAAGTGATTCTAATTCACTATTGCTGTTTTCTAGACGGTCCAAATCTGCTTTTGACCTAAAGGGATGCTTTTTGGATGCCATGGACGTTTTCAAGTTTCCAGACAAAAAAACTGTAAAAGTGCAGGCAGGGCACTGGACAAAACACTAGGGACAAAACAGAGGTGAAATGGTTTGATACAGTAATATAATCCTATAAACAGATTACAATGTATTGTGTGTATGTTTATGTTTTGAACTTTTTTGAATTTCCCACCTGGCTCCGCCCCCCTGCGTCACGACGCTTGCGGGAAAGGAACCCAGAAGACGAATGACACGGCCGGAGGACACAGTGGGAGGACATCGGGGAATCATAGGGATAAGGTCGGAAACAGTACAGGGATACTACAGTGTAACCCCGAGTGTGGCTCGGGATTACCGCTTTTGGTACTGAAAATTAACCCCAAGCCACACTCAGGATTACCGGCAGGGGAGGTTAAGCTTAGGGAAAAACCAGGTGGAAAAAGAAACTATACAATCAGTCTGAGCTAACTACAACCCAGCCAAAAACAAAATTGACATATTAGACCCTGTTTAGGACAAGGGGGCTGCACAAAAACAATAGGGTTAATAGGATTAAAAAATATAGATGCCCTGTTGCAATTTTGTCACAAAGGAGGAAAAATAATTCCTTCCCACGGATCTTTTCCCTGGATCACTATAGTGCTACATTAGCAATTAGTACCTATAACTTTGGACATTATTTAAATCCTATTATAGTTTTTGCCATCACTGCATCCTGTGGTACAGCATTTCACAGGTTAACTATGCTGTAAGAAAATACCCTAGTAAACTAATGGCTAAATCTCTCTGCTTTACATATGCAACTGTTGTCTTGTCCTCTTTACAGTGCTTGAGATAAATGTATGTGCCAAATGTTTTATGCTGTCTTTGAATAATTTAAAATATTAATTAAGTCACCTTTAGGTTCTTCCAAACCAAGCATATGATAACGTTTACTGTAAAATTTTCAATCTGTTGAAAGTTACCCTGTCACTACAGGGCCACTTTTAATCAATAAAGACCCTGCGACTTTTTTCCTGCCAGCTCATATGTATGAGCAGATGGGGAAACTATAGCATGTCGCGTATTAAATTCATCCAACTGGTTTAATACGTGCTGCAGTCAAGGGAGAAGCAAAGTGATATTTTTTCAAATGGGCCACTGGAAAGGGAAGTTTAGAACCTTACCTTTTTATGAGAATTTTAGGAGTAAAAGTGAACCCTCAAAACTCCTGCAATGTCCTGTAATGTGGTGCCAAAAACGTATTGTTAATCAAGATATGGCCCTAAAAGTGATTTATACAGAGGCAAAGACCATAACACAATAGCATCATGTGTTTTTTATCTCCCTTTTTATACATCCTAAAATTTTCTTGCTTTTGCAGTTGCTGCTTGGCATTACGTGGTGCTTCTAAGCTTATTGTGAGTCAATATTCCCAAGTATTTCTCTAGCTCTGGCTTGCCGAGCTGTATTACTTTAATTGTGTAGGGGAATTGCTATTCCCATAGTCTAAATCAGTGTTTTTCATCCTTTTTTCAGTCAAGGCAGAACTGTGCACTGTCCCGGGGGAAAACCAGTCTGAAGGATCGTTCAAATCAGGAGTTGCATCCGAGCATGCGCTTTTTGAGTGTTCAGGCATGTCGTATTTTTTAATGAGCGTAAACATACATGCATTTGCTAGATGCGTGGGGTGTCATTAAGAAATAATAGCACCCACGTGCAACTGCAAATAGCAGCACATTTTTGTGCGGTACAGGAAAACTTGCAATTTCACACATGTTACCTTACTGCACCTGGTGTGAAGAAGCCCTAAAATGTAGTCTGTGCGGCAGAATTCAGTGATCTTAGATTGTAATCTTCTCCCTCCAAATTCCCCATTCTAGCAAAAATTGCCCTCCAAATTCCCCCTTCTAGCACAAATTCCCCACCAAATCCCCCCCTCATAGCACAACCTCCCCCCTTCTACCAATTCCTGCTCCCAAATCCCCACTCCTAGCCCAATCCCCTCTCCTAGCACAACTCCCTCAAATCCCCCCTCCTAGCACAACATTTCCCCCCCCTAAATTTCTTCTAGCACAAATCCCCACCCAGCACAAACCTCCCTGCTCCCAAATCCCAACTTCTAGTACAAACCCCACTCCAACCCCCCACAAATCCCCCCCTCTTAGCACAAACCTCCCTGCTCCCAAATCCCAACTTCTAGCACAAACCCCACTCCAAACCCCAAAAATCCTCCCTCCTAGCACAAATATGGGCTGTGCTCTCTACCTCCACCCCCACCCACAATTTCTGCTGCCTGTACTGGAACAGGATGGGGAGGAGATAGGGGCAGTAGTCAAATCCTGCACATTAGGATGAGAGTGCTACCTTGTGTTAACTCCTGTACACTGCGACTCTGCAAGGAGATAGCCCACATGGCTCTCCCCTCCTACCACGTGAACAGCTTTGTGAACAGCTTTGTGAACTATTGCCAGAAAAGTAGAAAACTGTAGTGCCACCGGACATGTCATTAACAACCGATGACTTCATTGGTTGGTTGGACGCGGGCGGCCAGCACAGCTTTCTGTGTTTCTTTCTCAGTTCACATAGCTGTTCACAAAGTTTACAGTACATAGCTGTTCACATAGCTGCAGGGAGGAGGAGGACAGAGCCGTGCAGGCTGTGCTTTTTCTCTCCTCACAGAGTCGCAATGCACAGGATTTAACACAAAGTAGTGCTCAGAACGGGATGTGGCCGCGGCACCCCTGAGGACTCTTTGCAGCACCCCAGTTGAAAAACCCTGGCCTAAATCTACAAGAGTAAAACATCTAAAATCTAAAAAGGTTTTTTTCAATGACTGCTGTTCTTACCCTTGTAGTTTAAGATATCCTCTGTGTAGGCCAACATACTGGGGAAAGCACTGCTGATAAAAAGACCAAGAAAAGCTGTTCCAATGAAGAGGCCAGATGTGCTATTCTGTGACAAAATCAGGAACAGAAATGCCCCTAAAACACCAATCTACAGAGAAAACGGAGACAAATTATATAAGGCACTAATAAATGTATTATTATTATTATTCAGGATTTATATAGGGACAATAGTTTGTGTGGCACTTTACAATATAAAAGGGAACAGCACAATTACAACACCATTCAATAAAGGAGGAATATGAGGGCCCTGCTCATGGAGCTTACAATCTAAAGAGAGGTGGAGGATAATAATATTTTTATATAAATAATTCGTCTTATAAATAAACATATTTAAATACGGCATATGTTCATTCAAATAAATATTTAAAACATTAATAAATAGAAAACTGAATAATGTGAACATTTGCCTCTTTACAGTGGACTTATTAAATTATTATTATAATTAATTAATTAATTAAATTAGTTACCTAAAATGTGCAATAAACACATTTTCAAAGTTCGATGTATTACATGTTGTAGCACTACTCTACAGAGAAAATGTTTTCCTTTTTTTCTTTTGGTTAAATATACCTTAAATTATTTATTCAATATTTAACCCTCCCTACCCAGAGATAACAGCTATCCGCTCACCCCCCAAATGATACATTAACCAGTTCAGCTCTACCACTTGTATACCCCTGTGTTAAGCTGGCCATAGATTATTTTATTTAGATTTCTTTTTAATCAGCCAACCAAGCGGCTAATCAAAAAAACAAACAGATTTCTTTATCCACACACTCAAGGTGGTTGGAGAAATCCAGTCCTCAGCGTTACTGTATTCTGACAGTGGGACTCATACACTGTCAAAATATACCAAACGTCGCTGCAGCCAATTAGCTGCATTTGCTGACAGAGTGAAAGCTTTCCAACATTCCTGTGAAAAAGAAGCTGATCGTTAGATCGACTTCTTTCAAGTGGGAACAGCCATAGGTGGATCAAAATTTGGCCGGTCTTTGCTGAATTGGCTGAATTTCAAGCCATCTATGGCCAGCTATAGTTTTAAAAATGAGTGTTTCAGTAGATAAAAAGTAAAAAATGTTTTATTATAATTTGTCCAGTTTTTATAATGACACTTAAATTACGATTCTGGTACAGAGCAGAGAAAGTGGAATGGAAGAGGTGCTAATCAAAGTAGAGGATGTTAATAAGAAGTGAAGATTGGTTCTAAAATGGAGATAAAGGGCTATTTGGGTATATACCCGGTTAGTCTGTTTTCCCTTATGTGTCATGTCTGTGTGTAAATTAATTCTAGTAAGATATTTTTGATTGTAAATGGAAAACCTAATACATATTTAATTTAATAATTTTGCACACTAGCACATTTTGAAATATGAATAAATAAACAATATGATTAAACTTGTAAAAAAAAAAAAAAAAATAGATTAAAACAATTAAAAAATAAATAAAATCATCAAAAAAACAATAACTAAGGAGAGAAAGAAGGGTAAATATGGTTGATTAGGCTCAACAAACAAGTTAATAAGTGGTCAAATAAGAATACATTTTAATTTTTTTTTTATTTTTTTTTTTACGTGTAGGGTTGTTTTAACAGACATAATTTCCCACATCAAAGGCTACCCCATACTGGAAGCCAATAACGCCAAAAGAAAAGATGTGTTGCATATGTTCAGCTTTATACAACTTTCACCTAGGATTCAGACATTTTTCTGCTTTGATTTAACTTGTGAATCTTGGGTGAAAGTTATGACTAGTGCTGTAGCTTGAACAGGGTATTACATTTCTACCATAAAATCCTACATATGAGCAGCACCAGCCATGAATTATAATGGGCCTTCACTGGAGATTTTCCAGAGATAGTCCATTTTACTCTTTACCAGTGCAGTATGCAAAGCTATAAGCACTGCTGGCAGGCTTTAAAAATGTTTCTAGTTCTTTGCAGGCAGTGATACTGAGATCACTTATTGCCTGTAATAGGAGTTATAAGTCTATTTACATTTTAATTATGAGAGCAAGCAGGATTTTTTTCGAGGCCTAGTGTAGACAGTAGGAATGCATGTGGTTGTAATTGAACATCTTACCAGATTAATAAGTAGCATAGTACGAGGAGCCATTTTATAAGACGCTGGAATAGAGATAAGTCTTCCTAAAGTGATGGAAGCCCAGAGGAGGCTCGGTAGATATCCTGCTGTTTTGTGAGCTAATGATAGTGGTTCCTTCACAGCATAACTATAGACAAAACCAGAGTATTCTCCCTATAAAATATACAGTCCTGTTTAGAAATGTGCTTATGACCCTTATGTACAAATTGTTTTCATTATATTTCATGCTGTCTTCAGACATGTCATTTATAAATATATGTGTATTGATTTTTTTAAAAAACAAAGAGCCGCAGCACACCAGATAAGTCACTGGCATCCATGTTTATTGTATGAGACGTATTCAATCATACAATGGCAGTCCCCACCCGCTCCCCTAGGGTGTCTCACTCATTAGGGCTTGGTCGTAGTCTCTACAACTGAGCCCTATTGTGTGAATCACATTAGCGGCAGTCCTAGGGCAGGGACTGCCATTGCCATGCTAGTGGATGTTTCATACAATAAACATGGATGCTTTTTTGTTGATTTTTAATCTGGTGTGTGGCCCTTTCATTCTGCACTAAGTCAGTGGTCATGGATGGTCATGGATTGGCTCGGCTTGCCTCCGCCTCCCAGTGTTTGAATGGCAGAAGGGAACACCTGCTTTGAGAGCAGAACCTTTTTGTTCATAGACTTTATTTTGTTTTGAATAATTTAAGTTGGTGATAAAACATGTTTCTCAGCAATTTAGGCAAAAAAATAATAATCATGGGTTGTTTGAAAGGGGCAAGAAACACTAAAGAATATCGGCATCAAAAACAATTTCCTTAAACAAATTTCTCATATAATCAATTGTCTTGTTCATTATTATTAAAGATAAAGAAATGCAAAGTACTAATATCAACAAAACATTTGAAAGCACAGCTCTATAAAATGCATTTCATAGTTTCATAATAGGTAAGATTGAATAAAGACAATAGTCCATCCAGTTCAACCTGTGTAGATGTATGTGTGTCAGTGTCGATAATAATTTCCCATATCCCTTTATGTTGTGTTCACTAAGATGCACGTCAAAGAGTCTTTTAAAATGATCAATACTCCCCGCTGACAACACCAAATGTGGAAAAGAGTTCCACATCCTTATCGCCCTGACAGTGAAAAACACCCTACACAGCTTAAGGTTAAAACACTTCTCCTTCAATCTCATTGTGTGGCCCTGTGTTCTCTTACACTCCCTGAGACAGAAAAGTTTTTTTTTTTTCCCCTATGCTGGGATCACCATTAAGGTATTTGTATACCCCTATCATATCTCCTCTCAAGCGTCTCTTCTCCAGGGAGAAAAAATTTACTGCTTGTAGTCCTCCAGTCCCCTTATTAATTTTGTTGCCCTTCTCTGGACTCTCTCCAGCACATCCAACCTGAGGACGGGTGAGCAGAACTGGACAGAATACTCCAGATGTTGCCGAACTAGAGTTTTATAAAGTGGCAGGTTTATAGATTTATCTCTGGAGTAGTCTGATGGCTTTGCTTGCTGCAGCTTGACATTGCATGCTATTGATCTATTCGATTCAGCGATGTGCACGAGTGCCTCGGCCATCCAGGACTCTCTCCCCTGATTGCCTGAGACAATTGGCAGAGCCATCGGCTCCTGCTGCTGTCAATCAAAGTCGGTGAGTAAATGAGGCGAGAGAAGGAGACGGCTGAACCGTGGCTCCCTGTCTGAATTGACACACACAGCTGCGGATCAGGCACCACCATAGCAAGCTGCTTGCAGTGGGGGGCACTGAAGAGGGACCCAAGAGGACGAGTATCCAGGCTGTTCTGTGAAAAACCACTGCCCAGAGCAGGTAAATATGAAATGTTTGTTACTTTTAAAGAAAAAAAAAAACTGAGACTTTAGTATCACTTTAAGTCACTACCTAATAGATCTGGTTTAAATTGTGCTTAGTTATTGTTTATAATACTATACATTATGTGTACCAAAGAGAAATATCCTGCACTTATCCCACTTATAGTGCAAATTAATCAACTGTGTGAAAAAATAAAACGTGAAAAAAAAATATAAATAATGACTAAGAGAGCTGCAACTTGTTGACTTCGAACATGCGGCTCATAAAAACTAAAACAAAGTGAAACTATTGCGCTTCTCTCATTATTACCATCATATGTGTAAACAAAAAAATATATACAAAAAATAAAACCAGCGAAAATTAAACAATACTACAGCACAGCAGCAGTCCGCTCCAGCCTGCTCGTGCGGCATAATGTCTCAGAAATGGCTCCACCCGACGTGTTTCCCCGTAATAGGCGTCAACTGGGACAGGAGCCTCTCCAAGTTAACGCCTATTACGGGAAAACATATCAGGTAGAGCCATTTCTGAAACGTTATCCCGCACAAGCAGGCTGGAGTTAACCGCTGCTGTGCTGTATTATTTAATTTTCGCTGATTTTAAATGTCCTAATTGTAAGTGCAACTTAGTTTTTAATAAATGTTCGCTTTTTAATTGGTTACCATTTAACAAATATAGAGGGAGAGAGAGGAAGACTTCATAGAGTAACTTGATGGTCTGATATCCTCGGATTACTACGCACACCCTGCGTACAGCGGAACAGGTCTCTCTCACTGCAGCTGCAATTTTGAGTTACATCTTCAGCGTGTATGATCTCTATAATTTGAGATCTCAGAATCTAGTAAGTGGCGTGATGTGTGTGTGGTGGAGGTTTCATCTAAGCACCGTCACTAACGTCTTTGTTTTCGGACACAGACAGACACGAGATATTCATTAAGATCCAGTGTGTTTTTACTTTGTTTGCAGTCTGGGAAGTGTCAAAGGACTAACTGTTTTTTCTATGATACCAAGGACTATGTTTATATTATAGTCACTTTTTGGGCCCTTCCTTCTGGTCACATTGTTTATATTTATGTGTTTTTGAGCAATGTTTAAATTGGTACTGTGAATATTTTTTACATATATATATTTACATGTATGATGTAATAATGAGAGAAGTGCACTCGTTTCACTTGTTTTATATATTCTGTATATTTGTTACACATAATATATAACTATATACACTATTTTTTTTTGTTAAATTATACATTTAGATTAGCACTTCTGACTACATTTTAAGTTTGCTGCTTGTATGTAACTTTTTTGCTTCACTTACCATAGAAAAACTGACAACTTTAATCTTGACCATATGTTACACAAACTGATATTGATTACCAGTTGATCTAATCTAGCATCAGGGCAGTTTTGCAGCACATGATTATCTCTGCTGTTCTTGAGCTAGTCATATCTTCAATGTCAATCTCACATTAAGCTGTGCATGCAATGTTCTTTTTTTGAATGACATGCCCAATATCCAACTTTAGTAAAGAAACATGTTATGTTTTATGTCTTACCACTATCCCATCAGTCATGAACAGGATCACTGCTGAACATATATGAATTGCTAAAAATGTGTATGGAGCATCCCGAAAGGTCTTACTCTGACAACAATGAAAATGACCTGAACAAAATAACAAAAAATATATAGTTGAAGTAATTATACTGAAAAGTAAACACCATAGATTTGTATAGTTTCATCACTTCGCCAGTAGACAACGATGAGAGGAAGCTTGAGTCATTGAGCTTACAACACAGTGGAGGGTTTTATTTGTACAAATGCTTCTGAAAACGATTAGCATTAATCACAGCTATATTTAATATTGGTGACCCAGAGTTAGAAGGGGGGAAAAAAATACTCACTTTTTCCTTGTTTCCCTCTTCCATTCTATGTTTGTGAAATCTAGGAGCAGAACCTTAGGGGTAAGGGAGTGCACAGAATGTTGTAAAGTTTTAGAAAGCCTTTAAGGCCCAATTCACATTATGATGCACAACATCAAGCTTCATGCATATGCACTTTTTTTGTGTGTTGTCATGCTACACACATTGAAAGGAATGGGCTGCCCTGTGCAGATAGTGTCCTGTAAAAATGCGACAAGTACAATAGCTCATACTCCTTTTTGAGCTTCAGGCTTATTTTTTTAACCACACATTTTGCCTTATTTTTTTTGCAGTTTTTTCATTCACAAAGCTTAGTCATGCTTACATTGCCATTCACTGTAATGGCAACAGTGCGGTTTGCTATACAAATTTTATCACAAGAAATGCACATCAGTCCAGACAACTCAAAAAAAGCATGAAGCTCAAATCTCTAAAAGGTGCATGAGTTACTTTGCCTCGTTTGTTGCACATAGGGCAGCCCAACATGCAAACAAAATGCATATGGCATGCATCATAGTGTGAATGAGGCCATGGAGACCAGCAAACGTTACATGACCTCTCCTTTCCCTTGTTTACCTGTCTGCACAGTGCAAATATAGCTACGCATGTAAAGCAGACAACATTCTACTTTAAATAAATAAAAACCTGCGCACTGTGCTGTGTGAAATAAGTGATAAAACAAATTAAATTAAATACCAAAGACCGCTGCAAGCCCCATATCCAAATACTGAACATGTATAAAAAAACTTCCAAAATTGGTGCGCTGTCCCTTTTAAATTCTACACCATATAAGGTGTTTGTGGTGCTCAATAACTAATCCGATCAAACATAAAGATAACTATGTAACCATAAAACAATTCATGTAAAGAATACATATATAAATCGTGCAGCAGCAATTCATAAAAATCCATGTGCTAAATTTCATAGAAAGTGCCCAAGTGCCAAAATATGAATAAATTCATATAAATTCCAATTCATATAAATTCTATATGTGACCAGTCCATATAAAAGTTCATATGAATTCATTAAGTACACAGTAATATATCAAAAGTGCAGACGTTCAACTTTAAACTTATGCTTCAGGTGCTGCAATGCACTTGCCCAGTGAGACTTCACCACTCTTACACGCTTCTTACCAAAATTAATAACCTCCAGATTATAATAGACAGCACGAGAAAGGAATGCTCCTCATCCTTAGAAGTAATCTCTTGGCTGCATAATCCATGTAGCCTGTATCTCTCTTTGGTGGCATTTACAGTGGATTTACAATTTCACAGATGGCCGTCAAAAGGTGTTACACTCAAAAAGTGTAAAGTGGAAGTGTAAAGCCAGTATGAGTGCCACCAAGGGGAGAAACAGACTACCTGGATTGTGCAGCCAAGAGATTACTTGTGCACCTATATTGGAAGTTTTTTTTTTAAACATCCTACTTTAAATTGTGAATTCTAGCACTAGTTGTTACAAATTTAATCACATGACAACTGGGGCAAAGTTTCTTTAAAAGGGCATCATACAGGTGTCCCTAGGACAGTATTATGTCTACGTGCAGGCCTCACTATAATTACCAATAATCCCCCCACCCCACACAGACATGCATTTTTTTTTTTACTGCAGAATTATTTTATGTGAAGACTAATTACAAGGCCATATAAGATGGCAGTGCTATAAGCATAGGCACACTGGCTGCGCTGAATGTTAGTTTTTTACCCTTACCACTTTGGACTTCTTCTGTTCCTGTTATTTGGCCATCACTCATCTCATTTCCCTTCTGAGTTTCCATTGCTAGCTCATCTGCAGATAGTATAGACCCTTTCCTGTGTTCACAGCCGGGCACCATGCCTTTGCTGTACATCAGAAGGAAAACTGCAAACGGTACTGGAAGCTGGAGAAAGACACAATATCCAGTTTGTCAGAAAAGTGGAGTTATATATATTAAAATAATCAATAAGGAAACGCTTACAAACTAGTCTGTCATTTGTATATGACTCCTGACCACATATCTAAATTCGTCCCTAATGCTCCCCTAACATACAATCAGGGCCGTAGAAAGCCGGGCACTCTTTTCCACATGTTGGAAATATCCTATTTCGGATACGTGTATATAACGTGATTATATTGGTCATAAATGTTAATTTTACTCGTAACCCATGGGAAGCCCTATTACACAGACCCATCTGAGTCCTAGGTAGAAATGAGAGAAAGTTGGTGGGGTTCGTCGTCTTGGCGGCCAAAGCTTGGAGATGACCATCAATCAATTTTGCTGAGGTTAAACAGAAGCTCATGGGGACTATGAGAACCCTGACACTCATGCCAAATTTCGTAAGGTTTGGGATCCATGACTGAACTATAATGATCACTTAAATCTGGACTGCTCCCTACTGGCCTGATAGAACACATCGATCCATGCAGATGTTGCTGTTTGGTTGGACCTCACGAGAACCTTTGTACCCTTTTCTTCCCCTCCTCACATATGTCCCAACTTCCTCTTTTGTGCCTGTTCTTTTCTCCTTTCCCTTCTTCTTTTCCATCTCTTTCTCTTTATTCTTCCCCCTCCCTTTAGCCATTAAGAAGTGTTTAAGTCATGAGCAAATGCATCTATCCTTTTCTTTCTTACAGGGCATTTTAGGATTTTGCCATCAAGGAATCTCCACAGAATTTTTATCTTTACTGCTTATCTTACTTTTGCAGGACTGCTTATCCTTTGGAGATGAGATTTAATTTGCTTCTGTATTTGTGTACTAGTACGGATGTTGGGTACTCTTTATGCCACACTGTTTGGTGTACTTGTGTACCCAAGTCTTTTGCTACTGATTTTTTATTATTTCAAAAACTTAAAGTGGTTCTAAAGCCATAATGTTTTTTACATTAATGCGTTCCCTGCATTAAGGTAAAAAATGTTTTACAGATTTCTGCTCTCCACCCCCTCTCTAAATACTTACTGTACCTCAATTGATCCAGCACTATGCACAGCTGCATATCTTCGCTCCCTTCTCTTCCTTTTTACACAGGACTTCGGGTAGCAGCAGGAGGAGCCATTGGCTCTTTCTGCTGTCATTTAAATGCTGTGAGGAAGAAGTGGAGTTGGGGCCAAGCCACGCTGTGTGTGTCTATGGAGCATGGCTCTATAGACATACGCAGCTTCGGAGCGAGCACGCAGAGCAAGTGATTTGCTATAGGGGCACACAAAGAAGAGGAAGGGCCAACATTGCTGTCTGGGGTCTCCAAAAAAGGAAGTTTGGGGCTACTCTGTAAAACCATTACACAGAGCAGGTGAGTCTAACATTTATTATTGTTAGAATAATATATTATTATTATTTTAATTTAAAACATTTTTTGCCTTTAGTAACACTTTAATAATCCACTTCAGCCATAGAAGGATCTGCCCCCTTAACCACTTCAGCCCCGGAAGGATTTACCCCCTTAATGACTTAATGACCCTTGCGATACGGCAGTGCGTCGCTTTAACTGACAATTCGCGGTCATGCGGCGTTGTACCCAAACAAAATTGATGTCCTTTTTTCCCACAAATAGAGCTTTCTTTTGGTGGTATTTGATCAGCCTTGCGGGTTTTTTCGCTATGAACAAAGAGCAACAATTTTGAAAAAAAAAACCATATATATATATCCAAAAAAAAAAATTAAAAAAAACAAATGTATTCACCATATATATTCTTCTACATATTTTTGGTAAAAAGAAAATAGCAATAGGCGTATATTGACTGGTTTGTGCAAAAGTTATAGTGTCTACAAGCTATGGGATAGATTTAGAGACTTTTATTTTTTTTAATTGTTTTTACTAGTATTGGCGACGATCTACGATTTTTAGCGGGACTGCAACATTGCGGCAGACAAATCTGACCCCAAATGACACTTTTTGGGGACCAGTGACATTATTGGGTTCGCATGCTCCGGTGCTGTGATTGAGCGGAGCCACAATGACATCACTCTCGGGCATGCGCATGGGAGCCGCTGGTCACGGCATGAGCCCTGAAAAACGGCACTGGTGGGCCATTTCTTCAATGCGCATGCGCCGATGAGGTCAGCAGCAGCGTATATAGTGAATATCTCTTAAGCTGTGCCCGTTTAGGAGATATTTACAGTACCTACAGATACTGTACAATTGGTACAAGTAATGTAACAAAGTTTACAAGCACTTTAAGTCAAGTAACTCCGTTAGAATAAGCTGCAAACAAATGGCAAAAAAACGAAACATGCACTTTTTTTTTGGAATTTTAACTAAATGCATCACAACACACAGCATGTGCTTTGTGGTCCCCTGTAGTGCAGGTTTATCAGCACCTACTGTATTGTTCATTGGAGTGCCACTTTACATGAATGTCACCATATCACACTACACAGAGTGCAGTATGTTACCACAAATTTTACTACATTATGAAGGGGGCCTAAAGGAATTTGGGGGTGAGCATACTTCTGGTTATATTATGCCTACACGAAGAGAGAATTATTTACTCACATTGATGACAGCCATAATCCAAAATGCATAGGCCACATTAGTTAGTGCTGGCCCATCCTGTGGAAGAACATAATGCGACACATTCCCTGGATGATGAGGTAAAATTGAGTTCCTAATGTGTTCCAGATTTCTGCTCCCATTCAGGGTCGAGTTGGACTGAATGCAGTTGGTGTCTGAAAGGAATGGATCTGCTATCAAAGGACTCAGAAGTGCTCCAAAACCAACAAAGAAATGAAGCACCTAAAAAAAAAAAAAAAAAAAATGTTTACTAAGTAATGCTGATTCTATTTTTTAAGCATGATATGTTTCTACTGTTGAGGTTTAATAAGGAACAGAAATGGCAAGGAAAAGCCCTTATTATCGTACTCAATGGAACTGGTTTGATCTTTGTGTTTCTGTGGGTTGCAATTTAACAAAATGGGGCTTTTACTCTCCACTCTTTAGAGGATGAACACTCATTTTCATTAGCCAGCATACAAGCTGGAAGCAAAATACATAAAGAACAGAAACAAAATGTATCTATTTTTAAAACTGCAGTTCAAATGGTGCATTAATGTTAGGGTCAAAGGATCAGTGTTCACTTACCATTTTTCAAAAGAGACATCATTTATGACATTACATGTAACTTCTGCAAGCTGTTATATTCTATCGATCGTTCGTATGACATTAGTAGTCAGTGTTCTCTGTGTAATTATGGAATCATATTAATGAAAGACAACTCTACCCAACATACGTAATTCAGTTTTACATAAATGTTGGCAAGTTGATTCACATTCTGGCTTCTCTTAGCCCTTGAAAACTTAGTGTTACTAAACCCAGGACCCTGCATTCACTATATCTGGTCTCCCACAGTACACAGAACATGGAAATGCAATTATTTTAGTAAATATAAACTGCTAAATACCTTTTTTCATCAGCAGTATAAAGCAGTCTTGTGACTTCTATAAATGTCTGGTTACAGCTTGTAGGAGGTGTTTTCATTCTCCCACAATTGTTATAGATGAGAATGCAGGACCCCTGACCCTCTGTCTGGACAGTGCTGATTGGCCCTGTGCTGATCACATGCACTCTCCCAAGAAAAAGAAAAGAACTCTAGCAATTCAGACCAAATTGAACATGTGCAGCATGTCCCCTGGCTCTGTAAATATCAGGAAATATATTGGGAGCAGGGGAAGTAGGAGATGATCAGAGGAGACAGGATCAAACATCCTTTTTACACAATGCAGAGGATTAACTTATAAGGTTCCACAGTAAGTATAACAAGCATGCTTTACTGCATATACAGACTGATTTTACTGTTGTGGGTTTAGTAACACTTTAAGGCCTGGTTCTCACTTATGCAGGTTGCAGTTTGCATATTGCAAGTGCATTTGGCATTTTTCAATACACGCTTTTCATCCATTGAAGTCTATGGAACCAAAAACCAGAAAAAAGTCCCTGGCCCTTTGCATAAAATGCATAGATGTGAACAACATCCATAGGAAATCATGTTAAATGAACTGTAGTGTGTTTCTGCGAAACTGAAAATGCGCTAAAAAATGTATAGGTGTGAACCAGGCCTTAGTAATGAGATATCTCTACCAAAATCATCATCATCTTTCCAATTGTCTGAGGTATTACAAAGCCAAATCGCAGTGCCATACTTTACCGAAGGGATTCTCTATTATGGGTTTGATTTCTAGAAGTGTCATAAGTAATGACTAATGATAATGATTTTTTGTTTGTTTTTTGGCAGCATAAGAAGGTGAATATAGTAGCAGACAATATGCAAACTCACAAAGAAAGCTTTATTCTCTACTCCAGTCTTTATAAACTAGAATTAGTTTGAAATGTTTAATTTCAAGAATGTTCAATCAATTTTCTAAACATTAGTGAGGACAAATTGATATTCGTTTTTAACTGCAGTGACGAGAAAATTCGAAGGAGTAGGATGAAAAGTTTTTTTTTGAACGAACAAATTTCTAACAGTGTGTTTTTCCAAAATCAAATGTTAAAACCAAACAAAATTATTAACTACTTTGGAATGACATTCATAAAGTCGCCAAATGTACTGAGAATTTTTGTACAAATTTAGTTTGAAAATCTCTAAAATCTGGCTATAGCCAGCTTAAAAGAGATGTAGAAACTTAAAGATGCCAAATTGGTTATATTTTAATGAATAGTACATTTATAACACTTCAAAACAGCATGAAACTCACTTTTGCTTGCTTTGTATTATTAAAATGTTGTTTGTACAGCCTTTATTATTGGAGGTGTGGAGGTGCTTCTACTGAATATTTCCAATCTGCAGTAGGTGGTCCATTCACACTGCTTTACAAACCCTTGTTTTGTCATACACTGGTCAACAGTCTCTTAAAGCCTGAACATGCAGAGGCTTGATTTAGGCCTCGTTCCCAAGTGGTGATTAGTTGCGTGCCTCGTGCAGGGCCATGTGTTATCGGCACAGGGATGCACAGATGATCCTTGTGTTGGCAGTCCCATAGATATGTATTGGGACAAGTAGTTGCATGGACACAGTCACTGTCCCAATGTGTCATCCATGTCGGTGCAGGTGCATCTTGCTGTTTCTTATGCTTCCTGAGCCTGCACTGCCTAAGTGCTGCGTTTGTGAGTAACGTTTTATATGTTTTTATGATGAAATAAACCGTTTGGTATACAGAGAGCACTAGATTTGCCTTTTTAATTCCTGTGTTCACCAGATCGTCCTGAAGGAGTGTTTACTGGCTGATATCCATACAATCAGCCTGTGGCAGCACGGATGGAATAGGAGCTCCATGTTCAGCTGACCTGTTTGTATCCCAGAGAGGGAACCTGCTATTTCTGACCTGCTG
Organism: Aquarana catesbeiana; assembly: GCF_042186555.1. Taxonomy (NCBI): domain Eukaryota; kingdom Metazoa; phylum Chordata; class Amphibia; order Anura; family Ranidae; genus Aquarana; species Aquarana catesbeiana. The sequence goes on from NC_133325.1 coordinate 518,319,886, forward strand.
GTGAAACAGGGGTCAGATTTTGAGGTGAGCGGCTAGGATATTGAGGTGTAGGAGAGCAATAGCACTTTCGAAATCCTTGCACTATTGGTGTTTTGTCGTGTGAAAGCTATTTTTATTCAGACGATTTTGGAGGACTGTTTTTGCACCTTTGTCACTTTGATTATTTTTATGATTTTGTTTTTTTTGTGTCACTTTCACTGTGATTATTTTTCAGTGTTTATCATTCCCAATTCGGGTACATGAATATTTGATTGTACACTTAGTATCTTGCTATTTTGCAAGTTAATAATTTATTGCTATGAGGATTAATTTATAGGTATTGTGGTATTTAGGTAGCGCTACACTGTATTGTTATTGATATTATTTATTTGAAGTGAACGCATTTTCTGTGTATGCAGCAGCCATGGCGGGGGGGTATTTTTGTTTGTCATTTGTGTGGTATTTTTGCGACATCACCCACTGGCATTTATTATTGAAGAGGTGATTTAGGTCACTATTCTTTCACATATTTGCGCTGATAGATTTCTGTTTTACATTGGGACACAGCGGCTATGTCGGTGCAACCATGTGTCCCAATACATATTTATGGGACTGCCAACACCGTGATGTATGCAGCACCTGTACATACCTGTGCCGGTAACATACAGCCCTGCATGGAGCACATAGCTAATCACCCCATGTAAACGTGGTTCTAGTCATTTTTCCTGCTTCTAAACTGACTCTGGCCCAAAGATGATTGCGGATCTGCCTGTACATATTGTTCATCATTTTTTCTATCCTTGTGGCCTCTGTAGGAGGTGCAGAACCTTGAAAACATCTATTAGGTGTTGGACTAACTGCAGGGTTTATAATGTTCTTATGCTTGTGGATTAGCTAAAGATAAAAACATATAGTAACAAGCAAGTTTTGAACATGTCATACAGGCAAAACCAATATGTCAAAAGCCAAGAATAATGTATCCAGTTTGCACTTTAACATAATACTATAAGTGAATACTATTCCAAGCTTTTGTTAGTTTATTTGACCACTTGCTGACTGCAATACGTGTGTGTGTATATATATATATATATATATATATATTAGATATAGTATTTTTTGCTTTTTGCAAGTAGTTTACTGGAGTTATGGCTAAAGCTATCCGCTATAACCCTGGTATTTTTTTTTCATCCGCTGGAACGCTTTTAGAAGCTCACCGGTGTTTCTCGGGCTTAGTTTTTTTAGACTGCGAAAGATCCGATGGTGTGGCCCGCTGGTCACAGTGGTGATAAAAGACTAGATCGTCTTTGATTACCTCTATGGCCTTGGAGGACCAGAACGATGTTATGACGTCATTTCCAGTCCAGGTTGGAAGTAAACCAAGTTTTTGATTTGCTTTAAAAAAAAAAAAAAAAAAATTTTAAAAAAGTTTTTTTTTTTTGATCTTTTGCTTTTAAAGGTAAAGGAGAGATTTGGGGTCTTTTTGACCCAAGATCTCTCCATAAAGAGGACCTGTCATCCTTATTTCTATTACAAGGGATGTTTACATTCCTTGTAATAGGAATAAAAGATAAAAGTGATAAAAAAAATTAAAATTAAAGGGACAGTGTAAAAATAGAAACGTGTTGGAGTTATAAAGCTGATGATGTATGATGCTTATAAGAGATCTGTTGGCATAATGTTTCCTAATTATGTAATAATTTTCATTATATATTTTATATGTGGCTGTGAACTAAAGTGATTAAAATAATTTTTCTTTCTTTCTTTCTAAATCATAAGTGCTACCTGCATCAAATAACAGAAAAAAAACATTGTTTTAATATTTTACTGTTTACAGATAGACTACACAACTCTTACCTGTAGGAAAACAGCTGAGTCTTGCTTGTATATTTTTACCAGTTGCATATTGGAGATTGTGTCAATACACCCCATGGAAAGCCCAGCCACTGCCATTACCACTGCAAGCACACCAACATGTCGGCAAAATGGAATTATAACAAACACCATGGAGATGATCAGAGAAGATGTGAAAAGGATAGACAAACACAGCTTCAACCTGTGGATAGTAGAAGGGGTAAAAGTATTCAGAAGAAAAACAGGAGTAACTACAGATGTATGTTTAGTTTATAAGGGTATCCATGGGTTAACGCTATACCTATCCTTAAAGTATACCTTCCAAATATTTGAACATTTCGAATTGAGTTTGTAACTTTTAAAAAACTCATACAAAAATGTTGCCTTCTATGAAAACCAAATGTTGAAATTATCAGTAGGTTTATGCAAATTTGGACAATGTGGGGTTTGCAGATTTATGCAAACCTCCTCCCATCTTTTTTTTTTGTTGTTAATTGTTGTTTTTTTGTTTTTTTGTTGTTAGTTGTTTTCTTTGTCATGGTCAGGGCAATAAAAAAGAAGATGGAAAAAAGTTTTTTTTTTTTTCTAACGCGTGTACACACGGGCAGACTTTTCGACCAGACTGGTCCGATGGGACGAATCCGTCGGATGTGTGGGCTTCATCGGACCTGCAGCTAACTTTTTCGGGTGAAAATCAGACGGACTTTAGATTTGAAACATGTTTCAAATCTTTCCAACGGACTTGAGTCTGGTCGAAAAATCCGCACTTCTGTATGCTAGTCCGACGCAAGAAAACCAACGCTAGGGCAGCTATTGGCTACTGGCTATCAACTTCCTTATTTTAGTCCGGTCGTATGTCATCACGTACGAATCCGTCGGACTTTGGTGTGATCGTGTGTAGGCAAGTCCGTTTGTTCGAAAGTCCGTCGGAAATACTGTCGGACCTTTGATGTCGAAAAGCCCGCCCGTGTGTACACGGCATTAGTCATGGAATATTGAAAACATTTTTATTATGTTTTTTTTCTATCCAGGAAAGAGGGATTGCAGTTTCTTTGTCACATTCTTAGCACTGTATACATTTTAGGTATGCTAAAAGCTCAGATGGTTTAGAGTCCCAGGGGTCTCCAAACTATGGCCCTCCAGTTGTTCAGGAACTACAATCAACATCATGCTTAGTCATGTCTGGGAATCTCAGTTTTACAATGCCTTATGGGACATGTAGTTGCGCAACAGCTGGAGGGCCGTAGTTTGGAGATACCTGGTTTTGACCAAGAGTTTAATTAGATAGAGTGTCAAAGCTTTATTTGCTGTGCAGTCTTTTTAGCTAGCACAGTGCTCTGGGAATTCTTTGTCATATATTATATGTTATTTGTAGAAAAAATCGTGTATATACCGAATTTAGAGTAAACACAGAAAAAACGCCAATTTATTAAGGAACAAAACCAACTAAAATCAACTCTAGAGCTGAAAGTACATAAAGTGAAAAAGTGAGTAAAAAAAAGAAATAGTTGACTTTGTAACACACTTCAACAGGCAAACATTAGCTCTTGAGCCAAATAGTGCCTACAAATAAAAGTGATATTCTAGAACAAATGGCATTAAAAATTGACATAGTGTATTCATCTTCATGATTTAAATTAAAATGGTTGTAAAGGCAGAAGGATTTTTTCCATTCATGCATTACGCATGAAGGTAGAAAAACCTGTGTGCAGCCCTCCCCAATACTTACCTTGGCCCCCTCTCGATCTAGCGAACTCGCACACCTGATTGGCTTTTAGCAGCAGCGGGAGCCATCATAGCCAGTGAGCCAATCAGAAGATGGTAGGGGCGGGGCCCAGCCGTGGCTCCATGTGTGAATGGACACACAAAGCTGGGGGTCAGGAGCTTGCCTGCTTGGGTGCTCCTAGAGCAAGGTGCTTGATGTGTGGGCACTCGGCAGGAGGGAGAAGCCAGGAGCGCCAGCGGGGGGACCCAAGAAGAGGAGGATCCATGCTGCTCTGTGCAAAACCACTGCACAGATTAGGTAAGTATGACATGTTTTTTTTTTTTTTTTAATTATTGTTTAAATAACAATCACTTTAACCATTTGCTGCCCGCCGTATAGTAAAATGACGCGGCAGGGTGGCACTCACGTTCTGGGACAAAGTCATAATATGGCCCCCCAGAATTTTGCGCAGCATGACAACAGCCCCCACACCACGTTCCTAGGACACGGCGTGCCCCTGATCTCAGTAAACAGCCAATGATGTGGCTCTTTACCCATGTGATTGGCTGTATCCAATCACGGGAGGTCACATGTAAACAAGAAAGTGACGTTTATCGTCTCTCCTTGGCTCGCACTGACCGAGTGTGTGGCAAGGAGAGCCGATCAGCGGCATCTCCTCACAGAGGAGACCTGTACAGGTAATCAGGGCACTGGTCATCAGTGCCCTGATTACAATACAGCCCCAGCAGTGCCCATCAGTGACACCAATCAGTGGCCATTATTGGTGCCAGTCAGTGCTGCCTATCAGCGTGGCATATTAGTGCCTCATCCGCACACATCAGTGAAGGAGAAAAATTACTTATTTACAAAATTTACTGACAGAAACTAAGAAAAACTTCTTTTTTTTTTTTTTTTCAAAATGTTCTGTCTTTTTTCATTTTTTTAGCACAAAAAAAACCCAGCAGTGATTAAATACCACCAAAAGAAAGCTCTATTTGTGTGAAAAAATAGTAAAAAATGTATTTGGTTCCAGTGTTGCATGACCACGCATTGTCATTCAAAGTGTGACAGCGCTGAAATCTGGCCTTGGCAGGAAGGGGGTAAAAGTGCCGAGTAGGCAAGTAGTTAATGAAAACACAGATTTATCATATGGAAAAATAAGTACATTCCTACACTAGCACCCCTTCAAATCCATGAAATTAGAATCTGGTGGTAGGGTCTGTTTTATTTAAACCTCAGATATCTAGATTATTTTGTTCTCTTGACATATGTGGTGTCATCATATTAAGATCGTTGGAGCTCTCTGAGATTCTCAAAAAGAAAGTTGTGGGTTTGGCAGGGGATTTAAAAAGATTGCCCAATTATTTGAAATCAACCATTCCACTGTAAGGAAAAAAAATCTGCACGTGGTGTAGATTTCAACTGACTTCCAATTTGTCTAATGCCCCGTACACACGATCGGACATTGATCGGACATTCCGACAACAAAATCCATGGATTTTTTTCCGACGGATGTTGGCTCATACTTGTTTTGCGTACACACGGTCGCACAAAGTTGTCGGAATTTCCGATCGCCAAGAGCGCGGTGACGTACACCACGTATGACGAGACTAGAAAAGGCCATTTCAGAACCAAGCGCGGCACCCTTTGGGCTCCTTTTGCTAATCTCGTGTTCGTAAAAGTTTGGTGAGAGATAATTCACGCTTTTTCAGACTCGTGGTTTTCAGATCGTTTTCTGCTGTTCAGTTTGTGCTTGTGGGTTTGTATCTGCTCTTCAGTGCGTGCAGTCAGTTCTTATTGTACTATTCAGTGCGATCTTGTCTGCTCGTTACTGTTTTTCAGGTCGCTCTTCATAGGCCTTGCTGTTCTTCAGTGCGTTCTGTTACTTCGTTCTGAGCAGCCGACTGTTTTCTAGCCATGTTGCATATACGTACTCCTCGTAGAGTTCGTGCTGTGCGGTGGCTTGGTGTTGGGGTCCTTACCTTGACACAAGTCCAGTCCATGAACAGGGTGGGGAGGAGTTCCTGGACCAAGAATTGGTTGCTCCAGCGTGACCAGTTCTGTCACATTGCTCCGTGAGAAAAATCCTGATGATTTCAGGAACTTTCCCCGGATGACGGACCCCGTATTTCACCATTTGTTGGCTTTGCTGACCCCCTATATCAGCAGGCAGGATACCTGCATGAGGCAAGTCATCACTCCGGAGCAGAGGCTCGTCGCCACCCTGCGGTACTTGGCGACGGGGAGAAGCCTGCAGGACCTCAAGTTCTCGACAGGCATCTCCCCCCAGGCTCTGGGGATCATTATCCCAGAGACCTGTTCTGCCATCATCCAGGTCCTGCAGAAGGAGTATATTAAGGTAAGATTTTTATCCTTTAATATCACATTTTTTTGTATTTAATGTTTGCTAATGTATTGTATTTCTTTCCTCATTCCCTAATTACCATGATTGTAATATGCTGTGAATGTCCCCTTTGTCCTCATGCATGCTGGATTTATATGTAATTATTTTTGTTGTCCTTCATACATATTTGCCTTCACTTACCTCCCCAGCATGGTCTCCTGGCCCTATATTCACCTCATTTATTCACTTAACAATGTATTTTATCAGCTCCATAGTAGTGCTTTACCCCAAACACCCCCTAAAATGTTTTGAAATGTGATTTGTGCTTTAAATTCAGGCAGAGTGCCAGAGGCTTTTTTTGGGGGATCCCCAAATCATTTTTAACCCTCCCTCCCCCCAACTGCTAAGTCAGTTGATAACAATTCTCTATCTATCCTCAATCATCTATCTGCTGACTTTGCCAAACCCATACACACTATACCCATCTCGTTTGTGGTCAGATGTATGGATGAATTCCCCAAAGCATGTAGTGCAAGGGCCTGCCTGAATACTTTCAAATGGTACTGTTTCAAGTTTCTGTATACTATTATTATCTTGATAGGTAATAGCAGAATGTCCAAATGTGCTCAAATGTGTACAATGTGTATTTATATCTTTGTATTATGACACTTCTTACCTGTCCATCGGGCTGCCAATAGTGTAACTAAGGAGGGGCTGTTCAAAGTAATACCCATTATTTAGGCATTCATCTCTCAATGAAGTGGAGAGGGTTACCTGTCCAAGAGTCCGTCCCCCTCATAATGTTAGAAATGGCCCATGAGGGGGGGGGGGGATCTGATAGGTGTACCTTATACTTTGGTCTTTAAAAACTCCCTCAAATAAATGTTATCTTGATGTTGGCCAAGAATGTTTGTGTCTAATCAGCTTTCCCTGTTTATGTGCAAAATGACTAAATTTTTTTTGTTTGACTCCACAGTTTCCTTCCACGCCACAGGAATGGCAGACTGTGGCCTCCCACTTTGCCCAGCGGTGGGACTTTCCTAACTGCGGAGGGGCAATTGATGGGAAACACGTCCACATCGTCCCACCACCCAACTCGGGGTCGTACTATTATAATTATAAGGGGTTCAATAGTATTGTGATGTTGGCGGTGGTGTCGGCTACTTCTGAGTTCCTGTATGTGGACGTGGGGAAGAATGGCCGAATGTCCGATGGTGGAGTCATCGCCCAGACGGAGTTCTACAGGCGTCTCCAGAATGGCAGCTTGGACTTGCCACCTCCAGAAGACAATGTGGAAGGACTCCCATTCGTCTTCGTTGTGGATGAAGTGTTTGCGCTGGGGCACCATCTTATGCGGCCATTCCTGATGAGGACCCTCACCCCGGACCAGAGGGTTTTTAATTACCGGCTGACCAGAGCCAGAAGAGTGGTGGAAAACACGTTTGGAATCATGGCCAGCCGGTTCCGCCTATTTCTTACACCCATACATATGGCGGAGTATAAACTGAATCATATAATCCTGGCGTGCTGTGTTCTACACAACTTTTTACGGCAACATTCTGCCAACTATGCTGGCTCAGTTGGGCCTGAGGCTGGAATTCAAAATGAAACAACCCTGACGGCGCTTGAAAGTGGCCGTCCTCTCTTGCCCCCCCCAAGTGCCGTGATGTCCGGCTAAGATACCTTGAATACTTTGCGGGTAGGGGGGCTATCAATATGCCAGACAATGTCTGAAACCGTTTTCAAATAAAAAAAAACAAATAACTACTCAAATCTTTGGTGACATTTACTGCTTGTGTTTCTTGTAGCTGACCCTGACAGAAATGTGGTGAGTCCTGAAAATGGTGTGATTGTGTAACATTACAAAGCATTGTTGGGTGTTATTTACTAAAGGCAAAGACACTTTGCACTACAAGTGCACTTGAAACTGCACTTGTAGTGCAAAGTTGATTTTCCCTTAGGAAATAACCCCCATTGTCACAGAAAACACCAATTAGAGCACAACAAAAGTGTTGGAGCGTTGAAACAATAATCCACACATTCTTGCTTAACAATCTTTTTAATACCAGCACAATCACATGTGCATTTAGAAAAGGTTTTTTAAAACAAACCAACATGTTTGTTGTATAACAATTTTTGGGGTCACATTAGAAAAAGTATCAATGTCCATTTAAGATAAAACAGGCATGTTTAAAACCAACAAGAAAGACACAAATCTTGAACTTACAAAGTTCACATTTGGTAGAACTTGAATGCAATATCAGACATGAGTATTTACAAACTGTGTTTGTTATTGCGTTCAGATGGGGTGAAGTCACCCCTAAAAAAGCCAAATTTTGAAGATGCACATCAATTGCCGAATGTCAACAAGTGCTAGCTGCCATCATGGGGGGATCAAGGGATGTGTTTTTGGGGTGCAACGTCTTCCTCACAGCTACTTTATTATTGAGGAAGGGGTTGCACCCCCAAAACGCGTCCATTGATCTCCCGTGATGGCAGATAGCACATGTTGACACACTGTGTGCCTCTTCAAAATTTGGCTTTTCACAAATATGTCAAAAAATGGTAAAACTTTTGAGCTCACAAAAAGTGCAAAAAAAAAAGGGATTTTGAGGGGTTTTAAACTCTCCCTAAAACATAAATGATGTTCTTCATTTTTGTTGAACATCATTGATGTTTTTAAGGATGTTTTCCAAGTCCCTATTACACCCCATGATCTCCCCGATCAGGATCTGTGCACTTTCCGAGGTGAAAGCATCTGGATCCACAACATCACGATCACCTAAAAAGATAGAAACAAAAACACACCATGTATTATAAATATGCCGGCATCCATCTCTTACCTGAGCCTGTGTTTGCAGACACTAACCTGTTGTGGTGCCAATTTCCACCACGTCTTCCTCCTCCTGCTCTGCTTGGCTTGGGTGGATTTCCCCTTCTTCCAGAGGTGGGGGGGTCTGTGGTCTCCTCGGATGAGGGGTGTCCTCCGAGTCTTTTATCCCCTATGTAAAAAAAAATATATATACTTAGCACACAGATATTTGATGGCAGAAATAGGAATATGAAACATTGCTTGGAAGTGGGGTACAATTGTCTATTTTGGCAGAGTTCCAAGATGTGGAATTTTTAGTGTCCTTTGTCAAGCTTCAATACTTTACCTGTTTAGTACAAGCTTCACAGATGGAGACACACCTATAGTATACACTGGAGCACCTGTGTGGGACCCCCTAATAAAAAGGGTGTTCTTGTGTCCCACACTAGTTCTCCAGCGTCCAGATGTGAAAACTGCTGAGTGTCCTCTCCTTACACAGAATCTAGTTTGCATTTCATCCTAGTTACAAACCCATCTAGACAACCAAATTATTTTCAGACAAGTAGGCCAATAAAAATGTTGGCGAATGCATATGGCCAAAACAATGGTGTTTTCTAGGCCGAACGAACAATGTTTTATACGAACGAATAATGTGCCCATGAACATGAAAGTTGCCCTTTGAAACTGGATAACAGTTAAGAAAAGCACATGGAGCAGCACGAACGTAATAAACAAAGAATAGGAACACAGAACAACTACTTACTTTTTTGCAGCATTCTCTGGATCTTTCGGTACTGCTGGTGCTCTCTTAATTTCAAGTCCGACCACCGCTTCCTGAGCTCATCTTTCGATCGTCGCACCCTGAAATTCTGGTGCAGACTCTTTACTACTTTCGCCAAGATCTTGGCCTTTCTGACATTGGGGTTGGGGTAAGGTCCATACTTCCCGTCATAGTCGGCCCTCTTCAGGATGTCCAACATCTCCCCAAAGGACATATTCAATGCCTTAAATCTTCTCCTTCTGGATCGGGAGGTTTCCGGCTCCGGGCTTTCCTCCTCCTCGTTGCTGTAATTATCACGCACCTGTTGTGTCTCCGCCATGTGCTCTTCCCCCACTGCGCCGAACGAGAAGGGGCGGGGAATAGACTAGAAAGAACGTCAGGGGCGGGCAGTGTTACACGCATGCGCAGTGTGTATAAAGCATAACACGCGTGCGTAGTACGTATGATCTGTGAGCGGAGGAAGGAGTATCGGAGGCGCCGATCGAGATAACGAAGCTAAGAGCAAAACTTGGGTCTATACTGCTTCTAGATTGAGGCCTATATTTTAACAAGATTAGGAGAGTTTTGCCTGACATTAGGGTTTGTCTTGTGTTGTGTCTTGCAGAGAAAATGGATGGCTTCAATGACCACAACTTCCTCCCCCTGTTCATAGACAAGTACAGGGAGCTGTCCTGTCTGTGGCAGGTGAAACATCCACATTACAATAATAAACAAAAGAGGCAGGCAGCGCTGGAGAAACTGCTGGAGTTGGTGAAGCCGGTGGTTCCCACAGCAAACATCCCCTATTTAAAAGCCAAAATTGGTGGCCTGAGGAGCAGACTGTGGTACTATGAGAGATTGTGATTTCTGTCAGACCAGACTGAAATCAGGGAATCCCTCTCAACCCTTCCTTCCACTCTTCCTTCCACACTTCCTTCCACCCCAGCTGAGGCTTCCGATATCCAACCTGGGACTTCCAGCCAGGAAGAAGTGGAGGAGCCCAGATGGAGTCGGGTATAGCATTCTTCTACAGATTTCTGGTCAATAAATAAATTATGTTTACTAGATGTTATTATTGATCACTAATTGCTGATTTAATACAGTTTTTTTTACATATCAATAGACAGTAGTGGGCAAAAATAATTGGGACAAGAATGAAAAATGCTGGGCTCAGAAGGATAGTCTGTTATATTTGTTAACATTCAATTTGCAACAGTCATGAGATGAAAATTGTGTGTGATTGATGAATAAAAAACTAAAACTATGTCCCTTTTTCATACACAGGAAGACCTCAGCCAGGACGAGGCTCTGGAATGTGGCACACAGGAGGAGACTGTGGAATGTGGCAGCCAGGAGAAGGCGGGGGTTAGTGGCAGCCAGGAGGAGGCGGGGCTAAGTGGCAGTCAGGAGAAGCCTGGGACCAGTAGGAGCCTGACCGAATCGCAGGTCCCTCCCCTCCGCCTTCCAAACAAAAGACCCAGGAAGGGGAGTCACGTGCAGGATTCAGCACTCAGGCTCATTCAGGAGGCTTCTGCGTCCTTCAGAGCCTTACCCACTCCTGAAGAGGCCTTTGCCTGCATAGCTGCCACCAAACTGAAGGGCATACAGGAGGGTCAACGCCAGCTGTGTGAGAACCTTCTTTATAAAGTCCTAACTAAGGGGGTGAGTGGCGAAATCACACCCAATACCCACCTGAGTGAGTTGGCCCATCCTCCTCCTCCTGCCACAACTCCACCACGAGAGCCACAGCGTGGAAGGAAGACCAGAGAGTGATGACCCTGGGTTCAGTCTGGTCTGACAAAAGATGCAGGCTCTTGTATGACCACAGCCTGGGGACACAGATGTCATCTGCTGCTTTCCGGATCCCCGGGTTCTTCTGGACCAGACTGCACTCCCTTAGATATGGACTCCTCAGGCCACCAATTTTGCAGTAAAATAATTTATGTGTGCCCTGGGGGCCAAAGGCTTCGCCAATTTCTGCTGTTTCTCCAGCGTTGCCTCCCTCTTTGGTTCTGAGCCCTTAATAAAATAATTTTTGGTTCAATTATACTCGCCTATGTGTGTTTTCCTTCAAAAAGGACAGTTTGTTTGTGAGAAGGCAGGTACATTTCAAAAATACAATGTGAAATTAACAAGAGACACCAGCACCAAGCAATCTCCTTGAGATGATTAAATAATACAAGATATTAATGGTGTTGTGGTAACTTGACACACAAAACACACACAAAAATATTATGGAGTAAAACCCAAAAAAACAAAAAAAAAAAACATCAGCCTTGAAAAAAATATAAAACAACAAAAAATAAATTTTGTCAGATGTGCCAAATCAAAATATATTGAGGGAATCACGATAAATAATAAATACGTTTGTGAGAAGTCTGTGTGAATATGAGCAGCAAAACTACTTCATTCTTCTCACATTATTAAGAAGAAGAGAATACGCTGTATTAAACAATTTTTTACATTGCAGTGTGACGAAAGTGCTCTATCCATTCCGAACGCTAATTTTACCAGATCGAGCTGTTCCGTCTCGGAATTTCTTCTGAGCATGTGTGGCACTTTGTGCGTCGGAATTGTCCACACACGGTCGGAATTGACGCGATCGGATTTTGTTGTCGGAAAATTTTATAGCCTGCTCTCAAACTTTGTGTCGGAAAATCCGATGGAAAATGTCCGATGGAGCCCACACACGGTCGAAATTTCCGACAACATGCTCCGATTGCACATTTTCCGTCGGAAAATCCGACTGTGTGTACGGGGCATTGGACTGGTCAGCCTAGCAAATTCAGCCCAAGAGCTGACCATTTAATGCTAAAAAAAAGTCTCCAAGAACCCCAAAATTGTGGAATAGACTCCCTTAAGAACTAGTTCTGGCCAGCTCGGTAGATTGTTTTATAAAGCTGGATGCATACATAAATAGGGGGAAGGTTGGGTCTGAGAGATATACTGGAGTTTCAGAGGAATCTGCAAGCTTTGGAGGACACCAGTCATGGACTACACCTTTTTAAGTATGCCTGGGCAGCCTCAACTTAGGGTTGGAACTGTATTACACTTGTATGGACATTGCCAGAAGAGTTCTCAGTAAAGTTTCTAAAATGTTCTAAGACTGGTCTGAAGTTATTCAAGGGGTGCATAGTAAAATATGGCGTATCAGAGGAAAAGGGCCTGTAAAGCACACATGGGGTATGAAACAAGGGCAGTGACAAAGGGTTAACGCAGCATGAGATGTGGAGTTGGAGAGTATTTGCCACGGGTAATCAAGAACTGGTGGGAAGTGTATAGCCGGTCATGAAGCGTGAGCTATCTCCGGTAGCAAGGGACGTTGGTGATCTGTCTGCCTCCCTAGCGGTCATTTTCCCAAAGTAACTGGGGCTGAGCATGTGGTATGGAGACCACGTTTATCTACTATGCACATGGTACAGGAGAGAGAATGAGTTAATTTTGAGCATACATGAGGTCTAGTGTTCAGCTGCATTCTGTCACTGGGAGTGAGGTGGCAGAAGTACTCGGGACTGGAGGGCATGGGCTCAGCAATATCCCTCCTAAATGCAACATACTGTACATCGAGGAAGGTTTGTAGTAACATGGGACAACACATTTTACAGAGGGAATCTGTATTTCTTTATCGTACATCACGGGACACAGAGCCAAAATAATTACTATGTGGGTTATAGGCCACCTTTAGGTGATGGACGCTGGCACACCCTAAGACCGGAAGTCCACTCCCTATATAACCCCTCCCACTACTGGGAGTACCTCAGTTTTTTCGCCAGTGTCTTAGGTGTGGGTCACGAGTAAAGATGTGCTAGGCTGAGCTCCACTGGAATAATCCTTTGCTGGGGCAAGCTAGGCAACCGGATCCATTCAAAGTGTCCTTTCAGGCTGAATTGAATGGTACCCGAGGCTTTGTGGCAGAAGAAACGAGGTTTAGTCCATAATGCTTTTCTTTTTAGAGAGCTGAACCCTGGGATCCAGTGCTTTGTGTTTTTCAGCCATAAAGTTTTTCTGGCGAGGTGCTTTACGGGTACAGGGGTGCGGATCTCCCGATAAAAAGGGCCCCGGTCCCTGAAGGTTTTTTAACGGAGCCCACCATGAGGGGTGAAGGTTGGGTCTGTCGGTTTTACCACAGAATCCCTGTGGCGGGATAAGGTAAGTGGAGATTCCTAAGGAATTTTAAATTTTCCTATGGATTGTCTCCTTTAAAAAGTAAATGTTGTCATGCCTAAAGTCACCACTGGGGGCTGTATAGAGCATGTACCTTGTCATGCTTTCCTTAGATCGCTCTGTGTTAGCAGAAGCTGCAGACTTTCCTCCGGTTAGCAGTCCCAGGCTTCCGGTAAGATGCTGAGCGGGGATCGCTTTAAAAAAAAAACACCCCCACCTGGGCAGAAGCGCTCCCCCTCTCCATGGATAGGTAGGGGGAAGTAGGAACGATCGGCGGATGCCGCTTCGCTCTCCACCGCCCCTGCACGGCGGTTTGTCACAGCTCTCCTCCTCGCTGCCCCCTCCCCCACACACACACGCCGATCCTGTTGGTTCGGAAGCCCGCACTTACGCGGGAAAATGCTCTTTTTTGAAAAGAGGAAGAGGGGGCGTGGTGGGAAGACAAAAGGGGTGTGGCTTTGTGCGACATTAGCGTGCAGCAATACCCGGCACAGGAGTACTTTTTAAAAGCTCCATTTTGACAGCAGCTGACGAATGGACACGAGCAGAAGGGAGCATGTAAGTGGTGCCACAGGCATTCCCTTGGCCCATTTACTGAAGCATCGGGCTGAGCATTGATAGCAGCGGCAGTTGCTGGACTATTTGCTCAAGCAGTGGGTGCAATTTCTTCTGGTAGTACCTCTGCATTTGTGTCATTGGCTATGGTCAGAAGGGAAGGTAGAAACACCTCAAAAAAGGGCTCAAAAGTGTCTCCCTCAGGCTCTAAGAAGCGTAGTCTCTTCTCTACAATGGCATCCTCCCCTGAGAGATCTGAGGTGGGTGGTCAGAGTAAGCCATCGGGGCCGTCAAATGTTGCAAATGTTTCCAAAACTACAGCCTCTGTCTATATTACTGAAGAGGTTTTTTCCTCAGCCATGATAGGATTGGAGGAAAGGTTAGCGGCTTTAATCGCATGTTCCCAGAGTGGGACAAAATGTGACAGGTCCACTTCCACTACCCGGGACCGTCAAACAGAGGAACTGGGGGCGGGAGAAGACGAATTTCCCACAGGGGACCATGAAGAGGCTGATGACTCTTCTTCTGAGGGGTCAAATGTGAAAGGACCTCCTTCAGCTTCACAATCTGAGAGATTGATGGTGCAATCTCTTACTGAGTTGGTCCGCTCCACTTTTATGCTACCCTTAACTGAGTCGGTTGATAAGCCCACTTCTTGTTTGTGTTCACCAAAGCCTCCTCAATCTGTGCATGCCTTTCCTGTCCATTCATTGCTGGAACAGCTTATTTATTCTGAGTGGGATCACCTAGATAAGCATTTTTTTCCTCCCAAAAAGTTTTCAAAACTTTATCCTATGGAGGAAAAATTCACAAAAAAGTGGGAGATACCAGCAATTGATGCTGCTATATCCTCTGTGAATAAAAGTTTGACTTGTCCGGTAGACAATGCTCAAATGCTTAGGGATTAGGCATTTTCTCTGGCAGGTTGAGTGACTCAACCTGCGGTGGCAGCAATTGATGCATGTCAAAACTTGAAAGACCAGTTTAAACAGGCGCTCAAGGTTATCCCTGATCAGCAGGCCCAGGATTTAGCCGAGCTACCAGGTGCCTTTATGTTTTGCAATAGACGCTTTGAGAGATTATTTTCTTTTGTGATTTTTTTTCTTCAGGCCTCACACCTTACGCTTGGGTTGGTACATATGCGTAGAATACTATGGTTGAAAAATTGGTCAGCCGAGACGCCTTGCAAAAAGCTCCTGGCTAGTTTCCCTTTTTGCGGTGAACGACTGGGGATGATTTGGATAAATACATCCAAAAAAATTCTAGTGGGAAAAGTACCCTTTTGCCAGTTAGGAAAAGGAGTAAATGTATTTCATTTAAATGAGCTCCTTCTCCACTGCCTCCAGGCAGTCACGATGGCCTCCACCGTCAGGTTCAAGAGGTAAACCTCACGGTCAACCCCAGGGACAAAAGAAGTCCTGGGGGAGGAAACCTACAAACAAACCTTGGTTGATAACCAAGAATCTGCAAAAGGGAAAGTCCTTCCAGTTGCCTGGAAAGTGGTAACAACAGATTCCAGCCTTTCGGGTTGGGGAGCAGTCCTGGAGGAGGCAACCGTCCAAGGGAAATGGTCCAAGTCAGAAATAGCCTTGCCCATCAACATTCTAGAGATTCGGGCAGCGCGCTTGGCCCTGAGGACCTGGATGTAAAGGTTACGGAATTGTCCTGTCAGGATCCAATCCGACAATGCCACAGCTGTGGCTTATATCAATCACTAAGGGGGCACAAGAAGTCGTGTGGCCCAGAAAGAGGTGAATCATATCCTAACTTGGGCAGAAAACAATGTACCTTGCCTATCAGCAGTCTTCATTCCAGGGATAGAACATTGGCAGGCGGACTATTTGAGTCACCAGCAGTTGTTCTGCTGGTGAATGGGAGAATGGTCCCTTTACCCCGAGATTTTCCTGGCAATATGCTGAAGATGGGGGATCCCGGACGTAGATCTGTTTGTGTCCAGGTTCAACAAGAAGATAGACAACTTTGTGTCAAGAACAAGGGATCCGCTAGCATGCGGAACAGATGCCTTGGTGGTCCCGTGGAATCAGTTCTCACTGATTTATGCATTCCCTCCTATTCTGCTGCTTCCACAACTTCTTCGCAGGATCAAACAGGAAGGGAAGTCAGTGATTCTTGTGACCCAGAAGATCTTGGTATGCAGAGATCATAAGGATGGCGGTAGGGGACTCATGGACCCTATCACCACGTCCAGACCTACTCTCGCAAGGTCCGGTATTCCATCCTACCTTACAAAAACTAAATGTAATGGTTTGGCTATTGAGACCCACATTCTGAAGAAGCGCGAGCTGTCAGGTTCAGTGGTATCTACCTTGATTAATGCAAGGAAGCCGGCCTCTAGAATCATATATTATAGAGTCTGGAAGGCATATGTTTCCTGGTGTGAATCCAAGGGTTGGCATCCCAGAAAGTATGTCATAGGTAGAATCTTTGACTTTCTGCAGATGGGGTTAGAAATGAGGCTGGCCTTGAATGCTATCAAAGGCCAGGTCTAGGCCTTATCAGTATTGTTTCAACAACCACTTGCTTTGCATTCCTTGGTCCGTAGCTTTATACAGAGGGTAACGCGGCTTAATCCACCGGTTAGGTCACCCCTGAATGACTGGGACTTGAATTTAGTTCTGTCGGCATTACAGAAACAACCTTTTGAACCGATACGTCATATTCCCTTGGTCCTTTTGACAAGGAAACTAGTTTTTCTGGTAGCCATATCTTCTGCAAGATGGATATCAGAGTTGTCTGCTCTTTCTTGTAAAGAGCCATATTTAATTATTCACAAGGATAGAGTAGTATTGCGTCTTCATCCTAACTTTCTACCGAAGGTAGTGTCAGGTTTTCATTTAAACCAGGATATTGTTCTACCTTCGTTTTTTCCAGAACTTGGTTCTACGGAAGAAAAGTCATTACGTTCTCTTGATGTGGTGAGAAGTCCACTTGATAGCGACTGCTCAGATTAAAAAAACTGATGTTTTGTTTGTGTTGCTTGAAGGTCCTAAAAAATGACAGGCAGCATCAAAATCTACTATTTCTAAATGGATTCGGCAAGTAATTGTTCAAGCTTATGGTTTAAAGAGGAAGATTCCACCCTCTCAAAGCAAAACGCACTCCACCAGGGCTGTTAGTGCTTCGTGGGCAGTGCATCACCAAGCCTCCATGGTTTAAATCTGCAAGGCCGCAACTTGGTCTTCAGTCCATACATTCACCAGATTCTATCAGGTTGATGTAAAAAGGCATCATGATATCGCCTTTTGGGCGCAGTGTGCTGCAGGCAGCAGTAAAAGGCCTATGGTCTCATGGTGCCCTAATTTTGTTGTGTCTCCCTCCCCTCAGTTGGCATTGCTCTGGGACATCCCACATAGTAATTACTATGGCTCTGTATCCCGTGATGTACGATAAAGAAAATAGGATTTTTATAACAACTTACCTGTAAAATCCTTTTCTTGGAGTACATCATGGGACACAGAGGTCCCTCCCCTCTTTTAACCACTTCAATACCAGGCACTTTCCCCCCTTCCTACCCAGGACAATTTTGAGCTTTCAGTGCTGTCGCACTTTGAATGACAATTCAAGCGGTCATACAACACTGTACCCAAACTAAATTTTTATCATTTTCTTCCCACAAATAGAGCTTTCTTTTGGTGGTATTTGATCACCTCTGTGGCTTTTATTTTTTGCTAAACAAACTAAAAAAGACTGTTTTTGTTTTCTTCTTCACTGATGAAGCGGCACCGATGGGCACTGATAAGGTGGCACTGATAAGGTGGCACTGATGAGGAAGCACTGATAGGCAGAAATTGATATGCAGCACTGATGGGCACCGATAGGTGGCACTGATATGCAGCACTGATGGGCACTGACAGGCGGCACTGACAGGTGGCATTGATGGACACTAATAGATGGCACTGATTGGGCAGGTACTGACAGGTAATAATGCTGGGCACTGATTGGCACTGTGATGGATACTGATTGCAACTATGGTGGGCACTGATTTGCACTGTGGTGGGCACTGATTGGCACTTAGGCACTGGCAGGGGGTTATGATGGAGCACTAACTGGGCACCGATTGGCAGCTTATGGGTACATTTGATGGGGGCTGTGCTGGTAATCAGTGTGCTGATTATCAGCACAGACCCCCCCCCCCTCTGACAGGGAGAGCCGCCGATAAGCTCTCCCTGTCAGCGCGAACCGAGGAATGCCGTTTAATGGCACTTCCTGGTTCTCACAATGATCAGCTGTGATTGGTCACAGCTGATCACGTGGTAAGAAACCTGTCAGAGGCTTCTTAGCACGATCGGAGATGCTGCGTTTATGACTGACACGCCGCACTCGAGATCACCGCGCTGCGCACCCCCATGTTATCCTGCTGGACGTCATATGACGCCCAGTCAGGATAACGGAACCACTTCCCGCCCATCATTTTGTTATAGGCCGGGCGGGAAGTGGTTAATACACATATATTACTTTGCTACAAAAACTGAGGTACTCCCAGTAGTGGGGGAGGGGTTATATAGGGAGTGGATTTCCTGTTTTAGGGTGTGCCAGTGTCCATCACCTAAAGGTGGCCTATAACCCACATAGTAATTACTATGGCTCTGTGTCCCGTGATGTACTCCAAGAAAAGGATTTTACAGGTAAGCTGTTATAAAAATCCTGTTATTTACTTACTGCATCCAGTGTATGGCTCATCTCCAAGCCACCATAATGTTGACTTGCACATGAATCCTGCCCTGCTCTGGGCTTTTATGAGCGTGTACACAAAATAATAGGTACCCCCATATGCAGGGCAAGCGGGCCCCATCCACAGACCTTTGTCTTTTTTCAACCTGACTAACTATATAACACAAAACAGCTTGCAGCTAAAGGAATTTTGCATGGAGAAGTGGTAAGCAATTTTACAAAAATGCCTACAAGAAGTAATTTATGAAACAAAATGGCAATATCAGCTTCTGATGCCAATGATGTGCTTTTCACAGTACACCATCACTTCTGTTTATATTTTTGTTGACTATAGAAAACACAAACTTCTTGTGGCCGTTGTATTGCTTTTGGTGCCTCTCAAAGTAGAGGTAAAAGCATATCCCTGTGTCACAGAACAAGGGGTGCAGGCTTATCCTGATACCAATCCAGAGAGCTAGTAAGTGTAAAAATAGACCCTACAACTAATTCTTGGTGGACAAAATGCATCAGGGTGTGTGGTGTGGTGGAGGTATATTCAGGGTGTATGGTGTGGTGGTGTAGGCTGAGACCGCTCCTTATCGTTTATTCACCTGGGCTGGTTGGGGCTGTGGTGATCCTTTTTTTTTTTTATGCAAACTTTGTGTTTTATTTAAGTATATTGCCTTCATCTGTAGGCAATGCTTGCTGTTCAAATATGTTGCAAAATCTACAATTTTCATGAGGCATACATCCTTTTGCACATGATTGTAAGTCAGAGGCAATGAATTGTCAGCACCTGCTATATACAGTTGTGCTCATAAGTTTACATACCCTGGCAGAATTTATGATTTATTGGCCAATTTTCAGAAAATATGAATGATAATGCAAAAACTTTTCTTTCATGCATTTTGGCTGAAGCCATTTATTATCAATCAACTGTGTTTACTCTTTTTAAATCATAATCACAACAGAAACTACCCAAATGACCTTGATCAAAAGTTTACACACCCTGGTGACTTTGTCCTGATAACATGCACAGGTGTTGACACAAAGGGGTTTGAATGGCTATTAAAGGTATCCATCCTCACCTGTGATCTGTTTGCTTGTAATTAGTGTGTGTGTGAATAAAAGGTCATTGAGTTTATGGGCTCCTGACAGACCCTTGCATCTGTCATCCAGTGCTGCACTTACGTTTCTGGATTCTGAGTAATGGGGAAAGCAAAAGAATTGTCAAAGGATCTGCGGGAAAAGGTAGTTGAACTGTATAGAACAGGAAAGTGATATAAAAAGATATTCAAGGAATTGCGAATGCCAATCAGCAGTGTTCAAACTCTAATCAAGAAGTGGAAAATGAGGGTTTCTGTTGAAACCAAACCACGGTCAGGTAGATCAACTAAAATTTCAGTCACAACTGCCAGGAAAATTGTTCGAGATGCAAAGAAAAACCCACAAATAACTTAAGGTGAAATACAGGACTCTCTGAAAACATGTGGTGTGATTGTTTCAAGATGCACAATAAGGAGGCACCTGAAGAAAGATGGGCTGCATGGTTGAGTTGCCAGAAGAAAGCCAAATGCCACAAAGTATCCTGCTTACAATACTCCAAACAGCCCAGAGACAAGCCTCAAACTTTCTGGCACAAAGTTATTTGGAGTGATGAGAGCAAAATTTAGCTTTTTGGCCATAACCATAAATGCTTCATTTGGAGAGAAAATAATAGTGAGGGCTCCGCGCTTAGGATATAAATACGGTTGCAGCCTCCCCTAATAGATTTAGGCCCGGATTTACTCCCTTTGCCGCCCCAAGGCCGGGTCTTTCAATGCCGCCACACACACACACCACGTCCTTTATCGATGACTTCTACAATAGATCAATTAAAAACATATCTCCACACATGAGAACACTGAAAATAACTGGCTTTAATTGTACAGACTAAAAATACTTCAGGGTAAGCGCGCGAGGGGTAAGGATTTTTCGCAGGCAATTTTTCAAGGCAATGGCTGGTGTTAGTGCTTCAATCATCCCCGGCACCATGGTTGTTATGGTGTCAGGATGATTGAAACACATTACTTCTATCATTACATTGTAATATAAACTAAAATAGTTCAACTCACCATAATGCAGAATCATTGGGAGCCCTGAGCGTGTCACTTGCCACCATCTCTTGTCACTTGCCACTATGCCTGCCACCAGATGGAGATGTCACTTGCCACTATGCCTGCCACCAGATGGGGATGTCACTTGCCACCATGCCTGCCACCAGATGGGGATGTCACTTGCCACCATGCCTGCCACCAGATGGGGATGTCACTTGCCACGCTGCCTGCCACCAGATGGAGATGTCACTTGCCACGCTGCCTGCCACCAGATGGGGATGTCACTTGCCACCATGCCTGCCACCAGATGGGGATGTCACTTGCCACCATGCCTGCCACCAGATGGGGATGTCACCTTCCACGCTGCCTGCCACCAGATGGGGATGTCACCTTCCACGCTGCCTGCCACCAGATGGGGATGTCACTTGCTACACTGCCTGCCACCAGATGGAGATGTCACTTGCCACCAGATGAGGATGTCACTTGCCACCAGATGGGGATGTCACTTGCCACCAGATGGGGATGTCACTTGCCATGCTGCCTGCCACCAGATGGGGATGTCACTTGCCACCAGATGGGGATGTCACTTGCCACGCTGCCTGCCACCAGATGGGGATGTCACTTGCCACCATGCCTGCCACCAGATGGGGATGTCACTTGCCACGCTGCCTGCCACCAGATGGGGATGTCACTTGCCACCATGCCTGCCACCAGATGGGGATGTCCCTTGCCACCAGATGGGGATGTCCCTTGCCACCAGATGGGGATGTCCCTTGCCACCAGATGAGGATGTCACTTGCCACCAGATGGGGATGTCCCTTGCCACCATGCCTGCCACCAGATGGGGATGTCACTTGCCACCATGCCTGCCACCAGATGGGGATGTCACTTGCCACCAGATGGGGATGTCCCTTGCCACCAGATGGGGATGTCCCTTGCCACCAGATGGGGATGTCACTTGCCACCAAATGGGGATGTCAATTGCCACCATGCCTGCCACCAGATGGGGATGTCACTTGCCACCAGATGGGGATGTCACTTGCCACCAGATGGGGATGTCCCTTGCCACCAGATGGGGATGTCACTTGCCACCAGATGGGGATGTCCCTTGCCAATGTTGCCATGCTGCCAGCCATCAGAAGGAGGAGGGCGGAACAGCGGTGCGGGCAATGAGAGATGTCATCTCTCTCCCCGCTGCCGCACCGCTGACACTACTAGCTACTCTCAATTTTTTTTTAAATGGCGCCGGGCGGCGCAATCACGCTACTGCGCATGTGCCGCCCGGCCGATCGCTTACGAGCTTTCCCAAGCCCGGTGTTCTGCCGAGAAAGTTCCGCTCGGCTGATAAGTTCCCCCCTCTACTGCGCAGGCGCTGCGCCTGCGCAGTAGGATCCGGCGGAAATAGCTGAAGCGGAATAGCTGAAAATCAGCTGTACACGGCGCCTTTAAGAGGGCCCCTCGCGGGCTCGCTTCGCTCACCACGCTTCGGACACAGCCTCGCTTCGCTCGGCTCTTTTAGATTCCCCCTCTAGGTCCACTTGGATGGTAGGGAAGGAACCTGGACCCAGAGCGTAGGCGCTGTGTACAACTGATTGTCGATCTTGAGCTTCGGCTATCTCCGGCGGCTGTTAGTAGTTCGTACTGCGCAGGCGCTGCGCCTGCGCAGTACAGGGGGGAACTTATCCGCCGATGGAACTTATTCGGCAAGACACCGGCCGGCTTCGGAACGGCGCATGCGCAGTTGCGTGGTCGGCTCATGGCTATCTTTTCTATGGGCACTGGTGCCCATAATAGACTTTAATGGGCAGCACGAAAGGGGGGGCGGCCGCAAAGTCGCTGCAGGAGCGGCGCCGCCCCTAAACCACTGCCACCCCGAGGCCTGGCCTCGGTGGCCTTGTGGTTAATCCGGCCCTCCCACAAGGGGCTATAGTAAAAATTAGTTAATGCAGATGGGGTAAATGGTGCTACCTTAGGCCAAACGATAGTAAGTCAATCCCTTAGTATGTGACAATAAAATGTGTATAGTGCAAACTCCACTGATTAAACCCTCAAGTAGTTGTTTAACATAAACCATCCTATAATGTGACATGTAATGTGTGATTAGATACAACAAACACAATGGTGTAAGATAACATCTAACTTCGCAGGTGAATAAAATATATTGGGATACCTAATAACCCAAAGGAATTAATAGCTAAGAAGTAACACCAAATCCCACAGGTGAAAATATATATGTTGAGAAAAAAAAAACTAAAATAGTCCAACCACAGAACTAGTAATCAAAAAATGGTAATGAGCAAAATAAAATATGTGACTGCTATTTCATGTGTGCACATCAAAAAATGCGGTAAAAAAAATGCAGTGTTGCTGCGACAAATGCAGGAAGTTTCGAAATGACAAGGTGCTCAGGTAATCAGGTGACTCTTGTGCTCCCCCTTGCGGGTCCCCACTCACCAGCTCCTATTACCCCTACAAGGGTAGTTAGCATGTAGGAATAATCGGACGTTCTGTCCCTTGATGACTCCTCCAGCCGGTTCCCCAGATCAGGATGCCCAAGCTTTCCTTTGTTGAATCCAGCGTTTCACGAATGCAGTTCCAAGAGGTACTCCAGTGAAATCCCAATGGTAGATCCTCATAAGGAAGAGATATGGACTCCCAATAGTGTAGAATCAAAGGCTATTTTATTTAAAAAAAACAGATAAAAGCAAGCGTCCCATACAATGGGTAAAAACCTCCAAAGAATCTACAGTCTATGGTAGACACAGTAATAGCCAGGAGAGGAGTCAACAAGGCCTATGATGAAAGGTACACCATTCCTACTGTGAAACAGGGAGGTGGATCACTGATGTTTTGGGGATGTGTGAGCTACAAAGGCACAGGAAATCTGGTCAAAATTGATGGCAAGATGAATTCAGTATGTTATCAAAAAATACTGGAGGAACATTTGCATTCATCGGCCAGAGAAGATAAAGAGCCTCATCCACAAATACCACAAAACACTTCAAGCTGTCATTGATGTTAGAGGGTGCAATACACGGTATCAAGAACTGAGGTATGTAAACTTTTGATCAGGGTCATTTGGGTATATTCTGTTGTGATTATGATTTAAACAGAGTAAATACAGTTGATTGATAATAAATGGCTTCAGCCAAACACTAACCATGAGTGAAAGAAAAGTTTTTGTGTTATCATTCATATTCTCTGAAAAATGGCCAAGAAATCATAAATTATGCCAGGGTATGTAAACTTATGAGCACAACTATATATATATATATATATATATATATATATATATATATATATATATATACAGTATATTTTATATATATATAAAGGCAGGCAGGGGATGTGATGTCATCTCTCCTCGGCTCGGCAGTTTCCGTTCCGGCGCCGAGGAGAGAAGACTGAAATGTGAGTGCACAACACATACACATCACAGTAGAACATGCCGGGCATACATAACACCCCCCTTTACCCCCCGATCACCCCCTAATCACCCCTCCCCCCCCCCCCCGTCACACTGACACCAAGCAGTTTTTTTTTTTTTTTCTGATTACTGCATGGTGTCAGTTACTGTGGTAGGGCAGTTAGTATTAGCCCCCTGTAGGTCTAGGGTACCCCCCTAACCCCCCCTAATAAAGTTTTAACCCCTTGATCACCCCCTGTCGCCAGTGTCACTAAGCGATCATTTTTCTGATCGCTGTATTAGTGTCACTGGTGACGCTAGTTAGGGACGTAAATATTTAGGTTCGCCGTCAGAGTTTTATAGTGACAGGGACCCCCATATACTATCTTATAAATGTTTTAACCCCTTGATTGCCCCCTAGTTAACCCTTTCACCACTGATCACCGTATAACCGTTACGGGTGACGCTGGTTAGTTTGTTTATTTTTTATAGTGTCGGGGCACCCGCCGTTTATTACCTAATAAAGGTTTAGCCCCCTGATCGCCCGGCGGTGATATGCGTCGCCCCAGGCAGCGTCAGGTTAGCGCCAGTACCGCTAACACCCACGCACGCAGCATACGCCTCCCTTAGTAGTATAGTATCTGAACGCATCAATATCTGATCCGATCAGATCTATACTAGCGTCCCCAGCAGTTTAGGGTTCCCAAAAACGCAGTGTTAGCGGGATCAGCCCAGATACCTGCTAGCACCTGCGTTTTGCCCCTCCGCCCAGCCCACTCAAGTGCAGTATCGATCGATCACTGTCACTTACAAAACACTAAACGCATAACTGCAGCGTTCGCAGAGTCAGGCCTGATCCCTGCGATCGCTAACAATTTTTTTGGTAGCATTTTGGTGAACTGGTAAGCACCAGCCCCAAGCAGCATCAAGTTAGCGCCAGTAGCGCTAACACCCACGCACGCACCGTACACCTCCCTTAGTGGTATAGTATCTGAACGGATCAATATCTGATCCGATCAGATCTATACTAGCGTCCCCAGCAGTTTAGGGTTCCCAAAAACGCAGTGTTAGCGGGATCAGCCCAGATACCTGCTAGCACCTGCGTTTTGCCCCTCCGCCCGGCCCAGCCCAGCCCACCCAAGTGCAGTATCGATCGATCACTGACACTTACAAAACACTAAACGCATAACTGCAGCGTTCGCAGAGTCAGGCCTGATCCCTGCGATCGCTAACAGTTTTTTTGGTAGCGCTTTGGTGAACTGGCAAGCACCAGTGGCCTAGTACACCCCGGTCAAAGTCAAACCAGCACTGCAGTAACACTTGGTGACGTGGCGAGTCCCATAAGTGCAGTTCAAGCTGGTGAGGTGGCAAGCACAAGTAGTGTCCCGCTGCCACCAAGAAGACAAACACAGGCCGTCGTGCCCATAATGCCCTTCCTGCTGCATTCGCCAATCCTAATTGGGTACCCACCACTTCTGCAGCGCCCGTACTTCCCCCATGCACATCCCCAACCAAATGCAGTCGGCTGCATGAGAGACATTTTCTTTATGTCCTCCCGAGTACCCCTACCCAACAAACCCCCCCCAAAAAAGATGTTGTGTCTGCAGCAAGCGCGGATATAGGCGTGACACCCGCTATTATTGTCCCTCCTGTCCTGACAATCCTGGTCTTTGCATTGGTGAATGTTTTGAACGCTACCATGCACTAGTTGAGTATTAGCGTAGGGTACAGCATTGCACAGACTAGGACACACTTTCACAGGGTCTCCCAAGATGCCATCGCATTTTGAGAGACCCGAACCTGGAACCGGTTACCGTTATAAAAGTTACAGTTACAAAAACAGTGTAAAAAAAAAAACACAAAAAAAAATATAAAATAAAAAATAATAGTTGTCGTTTTATTGTTCTCTCTCTCTCTATTCTCTCTCTATTGTTCTGCTCTTTTTTACTGTATTCTATTCTGCAATGTTTTATTGTTATTATGTTTTATCATGTTTGCTTTTCAGGTATGCAATTTTTTTTATACTTTACTGTTTACTGTGCTTTATTGTTAACCATTTTTTTGTCTTCAGGTACGCCATTCACGACTTTGAGTGGTTATACCAGAATGATGCCTGCAGGTTTAAGTATCATCTTGGTATCATTCTTTTCAGCCAGCGGTCGGCTTTCATGTAAAGGCAATCCTAGCGGCTAACTAGCCTCTAAACTGCTTTTACAAGCAGTGGGAGGGAATGCCCCCCCCCACCGTCTTCCGTGTTTTTCTCTGGCTCTCCTGTCTCAACAGGGAACCTGAGAATGCAGCCAATGATTCAGCCAGCTGACCATAGAGCTGATCAGAGACCAGAGTGGCTCCAAACATCTCTATGGCCTAAGAAACCGGAAGCTACGAGCATTTTATGACTTAGATTTCACCGGATGTAAACAGCGCCATTGGGAAATTGGGAAAGCATTTTATCACACCGATCTTGGTGTGGTCAGATGCTTTGAGGGCAGAGGAGAGATCTAGGGTCTAATAGACCCCAATTTTTCAACAAAGAGTACCTGTCACTACCTATTGCTATCATAGGGGATATTTACATTCCCTACATAACAATAAAAATGATTTAAAAAAAAAATGAAAGGAACAGTTTAACAATAAGATAAAAAAGAAAAAAAAAATAAAGAAAAAAAAAAAAAGCACCCCTGTCCCCCCCTGCTCTCGCGCTAAGGCGAACGCAAGCGTCGGTCTGGCGTCAAATGTAAACAGCAATTGCACCATGCATGTGAGGTATCACCGCGAAGGTCAGATCGAGGGCAGTAATTTTAGCAGTAGACCTCCTCTGTAAATCTAAAGTGGTAACCTGTAAAGGCTTTTAAAGGCTTTTAAAAATGTATTTATTTTGTTGCCACTGCACGTTTGTGCGCAATTTTAAAGCATGTCATGTTTGGTATCCATGTACTCGGCCTAAGATCATCTTTTTATTTCATCAAACATTTGGGCAATATAGTGTGTTTTAGTGCATTAAAATTTTAAAAAGTGTGTTTTTTCCCCAAAAAATGCGTTTGAAAAATCGCTGCGCAAATACTGTGTGAAAAAAAAATGAAACACCCACCATTTTAATCTGTAGGGCATTTGCTGTAAAAAAATATATAATGTTTGGGGGTTCAAAGTAATTTTTTCATGTAAACAAAAAGTGTCAGAAGGGGCATTGTCTTCAAGTGGTTAGAAGAGAGGGTGATGTGTGACATAAGCTTCTAAATGTTGTGCATAAAATGCCAGGACAGTTCAAACCTCCCCCCAAATGACCCCATTTTGGAAAGTAGACACCCCAAGCTATTTGCTGAGAGGCATGTCGAGTCCATGGAATATTTTATATTGTGACACAAGTTGCGGGAAAGAGAATCAAATTTTTTTTTTTTTGCACAAAGTTGTCACTAAATGATATATTGCTCAAACATGCCATGGGAATATGTGAAATTACACCCCAAAATGCATTCTGTTGCTTCTCCTGAGTACGGGGATACCACATGTGTGAGACTTTTTGGGAGCCTAGCCGCGTGCGGGACCCCGAAAACCAAGCACCGCCTTCAGGCTTTCTAAGGGCGTAAATTTTTGATTTCACTCTTCACTGCCTATCACACTTTCGGAGGCCATGGAATGCCCAGGTGGCACAACCCCCCCCCCCCCCAAATGACCCCATTTTGGAAAGTAGACACCCCAAGCTATTTGTTGAGAGGTATAGTGAGTATTTTGCAGACCCCACTTTTTGTCACAAAGTTTTGAAAATTAAAAAAAGGAAAAACATTTTTTTTCTTGTCTTTCTTCATTTTCAAAAACAAATGAGAGCTGCAAAATACTCACCATGCCTCTCAGCAAATAGCTTGGGGTGTCTACTTTCCAAAATGGGGTCATTTGGGGGGGTTTTGTGCCACCTGGGCATTCCATGGCCTCCGAAACTGTGATAGGCAGTGAAGAGTGAAATAAAAAATTTACACCCTTAGAAATCCTGAAGGCAGTGATTGGTTTTCGGGGCCCCGTACGCGGCTAGGCTCCCAAAAAGTCCCACACATGTCGTATCCCCATACTCAGGAGAAGCAGCTAAACGTATTTTGGGGTGCAATTCCACATATGCCCATGGCCTGTGTGAGCAATATATCATTTAGTGACAACTTTTTGTAATTTTTTATTTTTTTTTTATTTGTCATTATTCAATCACTTGGGACAAAAAACATTAATATTCAATGGGCTCAACATGCCTCTTAGCAAATTCCTTGGGGTGTCTACTTTCCAAAATGGGGTCATTTGGGGGGGTTTTGTACCACCCTGCCATTTTAGCACCTCAAGAAATGGCATAGGCAGTCATAAACTAAAAGCTGTGTAAATTCCAGAAAATGTACCCTAGGTTGCAGACGCTATAACTTTTGCACAAACCAATAAATATACGCTTATTGACATTTTTTTTACTAAAGACATGTGGCCGAATACATTTTGGCCTAAATGTATGACTAAAATTGAGTTTGTTGGATTTTTTTTATAACAAAAAGTAGAAAATATCATTTTTTTTTTAAAATTTTCGTTCTTTTTCCGTTTATAGCGCAAAAAATAAAAACGGCAGAGGTGATCAAATACCATCAAAAGAAAGCTCTATTTGTGGTAAGAAAAGGACGCAAATTTCGTTTGAGTACAGCATTGCATGACCACGCAATCATCAGTTAAAGCAGCGCAGTGCCAAATTGTAAAAAGTCCTCTGGTCTTTAGGCAGCCAAATGGTCCGGGGCTGAAGTGGTTAAGTTCATTTTTTTTCCTCATTAATGTACACACAGCACCCCATATTGACAGAAAAACACAGAATTGTGACATTTTTGCAGATTTATTAAAAAAGAAAAACTGAAATATCACATGGTCCTAAGTATTCAGACCCTTTGCTCAGTATTTAGTAGAAGCACCCTTTTGATCTAATGCAGCCTTGAGTCTTTTTGGGAAAGATGCAACAAGTTTTTCACACCTGGATTTGGGGATCCTCTGCCATTCATCCTTTCAGATCCTCTCTAGTTCTGTCAGGTTGGATGGTAAACGTTGGTGGACAGCCATTTTTAGGTCTCTCCAGAGATGCTCAATTGGGTTTAAGTCAGGGCTCTGGCTGGGCCATTCAAGAACAGTCACGGAGTTGTTGTGAAGCCACTTCTACGTTGTTTTAGCTGTGTGCTTAATGTCATTGTCTTGTTGGAAGGTAATCTTTCGGCCCAGTCTGAGGTCCTGAGCACTCTGGAGAAGGTTTTCGTCCAGGATATCCCTGTACTTGGCCGCATTCATCTTTCCCTCGGTTGCAACCAGTCATCCTGTCCCTGCAGATGAAAAACACCCCAACAGCATGATGCTGCTACCACCATGCTTCACTGTTGGGACTGTATTGGACAGGTGAAGAGCAGTGACTGGTTTTCTCCACACATACCGCTTAGAATTAAGGCCAAAAAAGTTCTATCTTGGTCTCATCAGACCAGAGAATCTTATTTCTCACCATCTTGGAGTCCTTCAGGTTTTTTTTAGCAAACTCCATGCAGGCTTTCATGTGTCTTGCACTGAGGAGAGGCTTCCGTCGGGCCACTCTGCCATAAAGCCCTGACTGGTGGAGGGTTGCAGTGATGGTTGACTTTCTACAACTTTCTCTCATCTCCCGACTGCATCTCTGGAGCTCAGCCACAGTGATCTTTTGGTTCTTCTTTACCTCTCTCACCAAGGCTCTTCTCCCCCGATAGCTCAGTTTGGCCGGACGGCCAGCTCTAGGAAGGGTTCTGGTCATCCCAAACGTCTTCCATTTAAGGAATATGGAGGCTACTGTGTTCTTAGGAACCTTAAGTGCAGCAGAAATTTTTTTGTAACCTTGGCCAGATCTTTGCCTTGCCACAATTCTGTCTCTGAGCTCTTCAGGCAGTTCCTTTGACCTCATGATTCTCATTTGCTCTGACATGCACTGTGAGCTGTAAGGTCTTATATAGACAGGTGTGTGGCTTTCCTAATCAAGTCCAATAAGTATAATCAAACACAGCTGGACTCAAATGAAGGTGTAGAACCATCTCAAGGATGATCAAAAGAAATGGACAGCACCTGAGTTAAATATGAGTGTCAAATCAAAGGGTCTGAATACTTAGGACCATGTGATATTTCAGTTTTTCTTTTTTAATAAATCTGCAAAAATGTCAACAATTCTGTGTTTTTCTGTCAATATGGGGTGCTGTGTGTACATTAATGAGGAAAGAAAATGAACTTAAATGATTTTAACAAATGGCTGCAATATAACAAAGTGAAAAATGTAGGGTGGTCTGAATACTTTCCGTCCCCACTGTATATACTGAAATAGGCTTTGGAGCTTACTTTATGGGTCCATTCACAATATTGCATTGGGTTCAGTGTGTTGTGTTGCCATTGTTTTTAAATGGCACCCCAATGCACTAAAGGAACTTACTTGTGCTGCAACACATGCAACACACTTTGTGTTATGGTTCACTGCACCGCAAAATAATGGTGCATGTCCCAGTGGTGTACCTAGCATATTTGGCACCTGGGGATAGTTATCCCCCCCCCCTAAATAAATGGTCGAAAGAAACATAGCAGCGTGCTCAGCACACCAGCCCACATGTCAAATTTTGCTATTCAAGCAGACATTGCACCCACTTCGCTGCCTGTGCGTACCTCTGAGGTGGATGCAGGCGCAGCAAAAAGCGGTAGTGCACAGAGAGCCCATTTGAATGAACCCCTATGTGTCTATAGTGCAGGGTTTAGGAGTATGTAATGCACAGGCCATTTTTCCGAGTACAACCAAAATGACACCCTCTTTCCAGTACAAACCCCATACCCCCACAGTAATATCTTCCATAACATCTTTAAATCCCCCCCTCCCAGCCTACCCCCTTAGTACAGACTCCATTAGAAAGGCCATTCCCCAGCACAGAACCTTCAATTCAGATGGGCCCCCAGCACAGACTGACCTTCCCAACACTGGCCCCCCAGCACAGATCCCTCAGTACAGACAGATCCCACTCAGCACAGACCCCTCAGTACAGATAAACCCCGCGCACAATAAAATTCTCCCTTTGTACAGACCACTCCCCCAGCATAGACCCCTTAATACAGACCGACCTCCTCCAGCACAGACCCCTTAGTACAGAAAAACTCCCCACCCCCAGCACAGACCCCTTTATTTAGATTGAGAACCCCAGCACAGACTGACTCCCTGTACAAACCCCTCAGTACATAAATCCCCCCAACACAGACCGACCCCCAGGGCCGGGTCCTACCATGGGACCCAGTGGGCCCATGGTTGCAGGTGGCATTTTAAGATGGGCGTCAGCTGGCAGTGACAAGTTGTACCCGTGCGGTCACCCGTGGCGGCTGTCTCCCGAGGTCTGCCTGTGGAAGGCTGCATCCAATGAGTGTGCAGTCTGTGCTGCCTGTGAGACATTTTCACACTGAGCCGATATTGATGCTTGCCAGAGCTGCTGAATGCGTGAAACTGTCATGTAATGTAACTGAATACAGAGAGAGACCAGCTGTCAAAATTGAGCTTTGATGTCGGGGGGTGGGCAGCTATCAAACACCAGCCAAAGGGATGGGGTCTTAAGCAGTCCAATCATCGGCTGGTGTTTGATAGCTGCTATGTCCCGCCTACCCCCGACATCACCCCTGAATTTTGACAGCTGGTCTCACTCTGCATGCAGTTACATTACATGTCAGTTTCACACACAGTTTCACTAAGCATCAATATCGGCTCACAGTGCCACCTGTCAGTACCAATCAGTGCCTCCAATCAGTGCCACCTGTCAGTGCTAGTCCGTGTTTCCAATCAGTTCCACCTGTCAGTGCCACTCAGTGCTTCCAATCAGTGCCACCTGTAAGTGCCAATCAGGGCTGCCTAATATCAGTGCCAACCAATACCACCTATCAAAGCCAATCAGTGTTTCCAATCGGTGCCACCTACCGATGCCAATCAGTGCCAGTGCTTCCAATCAGTGCCACCTATCAGTGCTGACAAATAGTGCCCATCAGTGCTGCCAATCAGTGCCACTAAATGCTGCCAAACAGAACTGCCTATCAGTGTCAATCAGAGCTGACTATCAGTGCCATTACTGCTGCCAATCAGTGCCACCTATCAGTGCCAATCAGGACCCATCAGTGCTTTCTATTAGTGCCAATCAGTGCTGCCTATTAGTGCCAATCATAGCTGCTTATCAGTGCTGCCAATCAGTGCACTGAGTGCAGGGATGGGGCGATGAACTTAGCAGCCAGGCACATTGCCCATGGGGGGCCGGCCTGGTGGGGCACAACTGAAATCTGTTGATGTTTAATAATTCCATATGCCGATCTTTAGTATAATAGGTAATAACCACACTACTATTTACTATAAACTACTGGAGGTAAAATAAAAAAAAGTGTCAGTAAAAGGCTTGATGCTAAGCACTGTTATGTGTTCCCACACCACAAAAAAAAGTACAGCGCTAACTTACTGATCAGTAACTTAAAAATAATGGTGGAATTCTCTAACCACTTGCCGACCGCTGCACGCCGATATACGTCGGCACAATGGCAGCGGTGGGCAAATGGGCGTCCCACGGACTTGATGTCTGACGGTGTCCCGTGATCGTGTCACGGAGCCGCAGAACGGGGAGATGCCTATGTAAACAAGGCATTTCCCCGTTCTGCCTTGTGACATGACAGAGATCACTGCTCCCTGTGATCGGGAGCAGTGATCACTGTCATGTCAGTGGTAGCCCATCCCCCCACAGTTAGAACACACTTAACCCCTTGATCGCCCCCTAGTTTTTAACCCCCTTCCCTGCCGATGTCATTTACACAGTAACACAGTAATCAGTGCATTTTTATAGAACTGATCGCTGTATAAATGACAATGGTCCCAAAATAGTGTCAAAAGTGTCCGATGTGTCCGCCATATTGTCGCAGTCACAATAAAAATCACAGATCGCCACCATTAGCAATAAAAAAAATTAATAATAAAAATGCCATAAATCTATAAAACTTTTGCGCAAACCAAGCTTATTGCGAATTTTTTTTTTTACCAAAAATATGTAGAAGAATACATATAGGCCTAAACTGAGGAAAACAAATTGTTTTCTTTATATATTTTTGGGGATATTTATTATAGCAAAAAATAAAAACCACAGAGGTGATAAAATACCACCAAAAGAAAGCTCTATTTGTAAGAAAAAAAGGGCGTCAATTTTGTTTGGGTACAACATCGCACGACTGCGCAATTGTCAGTTAAAGAGACGCAGTGCCGAATTGCAAAAAGTGCTTTGGTCAGGAAGGGGTTAAAATCTTCCGGGGCTGAAGCGGCTAATGTATGGAAATCTCAATAGGCTTCAATATTCCATAAAGACATGGATGAGCGAGTTTGGGGTGGAGGAACTTGACTAGCCTGCACAGAGTCCTGACCTGAACCTCATAGAACACCTTTGGGATGAATTAGAGTGCAGACTGCGAGCCAAGCCTTCTCGTCCAACATCAGTTCCTGACCTCACAAATGCGCTTCTGAAAGAATGGTCAAACATTCCCATAGACACACTCCAAAATCTTGTGGACAGCCTTCCTAGAAGAGTTGAAGCTGTTATAGCTGCAAAGGTAGGCCAACTCAATATTGAACCCTACGGGCTAAGACTGGGTTGTCATTAACAAGGTCATGTGCATGTAAAGGCAGGCGTCCCAATACTTTTGACATCATAGTGTATATATATATATATATATATATATATATATATATATATATATATATATATATATATATATATATATATATATACACACACACATATATATAAGCATGTGTGTTTGAGCTTTCACGCCTATTAGCCACCCGGAGGTCGGATCAGTCAGCAGGAGCAGGGCTGATCCTGACTGGCTGTCCGCTGCACTGGTTGCTGCATGCCCGGCGTCTAGCAACCAGTGACGTCAGAGGCCGCCCCAGCATTCACAGCGCTCAGCTCAGTCAATTAGCCCTGCCTCCACCCACCAACCTCTTCCATCATCTTCAGCGTGGCTCAGAGCCTGAGGGAAGGGAGCACGTCTGAAGAGAGCTGCCTGTGCCTGAGTGTGAGCTGAGCAGCTGTCCAAAGTCCACCTGCACAGCACCTGCTGCTGCCTGAGGTGTTGCAGCCTGCCTGTCACTGTGTCCATGTTTTGGAGGCTCGGCATTGACCCTCACCCTTTCCATTCTGCCACCAGTGAGTTTCCCATAGCAGCATTGTCTGCAGGAGTCCGAATCCGAGTACTGTAAGTACACTGTCACACATCACAAGTTGTATGAGACATGGGAGCCTGAGAGGGACTTGTCTTGCCCAGCTCTAATTAATCACTTCAGTCCCGGAAGATTTGCCCCCTTAATGACCAGCCCATTTTTTGCGATACGGCACTGCGTTAATTTAACTGACAATTGCGTGGTTGTGCGATGTTGTACCCAAACAAAATTGATATCCTTTTTTTTCCCTGTTACCTATGGTATCTTGGTGTGCCACTCGGGTTCTTTGTGGGGTGTAGGTGGTCATTTCGCAGCTGCTACTGGGAGTGACGGCAAAGGATGGAGCTCATCTTGGCTCCTGCTGTAGCTCAAAGGAAAAGGGAGGAGGTAATCCCTAAAGCCGCACATCCATCTTGTCCTGTGGTTAGTGTCAGAGAGGAAACCTCAGCCTGGGCTCCAACCAGGCCACACCCCCAACACATTTTTCTCCGCCCCCCGGAGCTTAGTCATGGAGATAGAGATCCCATGCATATGGGGAGTATTTAAGCATCATCGGCAGTCACTCAGATATGTAAAGGGGTAATAGGTGTGTGCAATAGTTTGTTCATGCTATGTGATTGAAAGTGGATGAAGTGAAAAAAAATATAATGTGTAAAATAAAATAAAAAGTGAAAAAAAATTAAAAGTAATGAAATGATGTGATGAAAATTTGAAATATAAAAAAGTGTGAATAAATGAAAAATAATAATAAAAAAAATAATAAAAAATATAATGACAAATAATAAAAATAAATGTAAATGTAATATATGTACTGTGTATATATATATATATATATATATATATATATATATATATGTGTGATGAAGAAAATAATATGGAACGATGTGAAAAATGTGACATGGAATGAACTAATTAAACATAAAAATACCCGAACCATTTGCAATAAAAATTCCCAAATTCCCCCTTCCCAGTACAAATTTCTCAGTGAAGACACCTTTACCCCTGGGATAGACACCCCCTACCCTCCCCCAGACACTCTCACTCAGCAGATGATATGCGGAGGCTCAGTGTAAAAGGAAATCTTCTCATCTCTGTCACATGGTCGGAGCAGGGGAGGGGACTTATTTCCACGCTGAGCTCCATTGTAGCTGTAAATTATATATATTTTTTTTATTTTACACCTACAAAAGTACAGGGTGCGGATTCACTGGGGGGTTCACAGCCACCTGACATTTTCCTTCTTGTGCATTGCATGGGCAGTACCCTGCAACACAAGAAAATAAAGGTCAGTGATTCCACACCCAGTGTGGACCGCACCCCACCCCATCCCCATTATGCCCTGTACACACGGTCGGACATTGATCGGACATTCCGACAACAAAATCCATGGATTTTTTCCGACGGATGTTGGCTCAAACTTGTCTTGCATACACACGGTCACACAAAGTTGTCGGAAAATCTGATCGTTCTGAACGCGGTGACGTAAAACACGTACGTGGGGACTATAAACGGGGCAGTAAGCTTTCGTCTCTTAATTTATTCTGAGCATGTGTGGCACTTTGTGCGTCGGATTTGTGTACACATGATCTGAATTTCCGACAACGGATTTTGTTGTTGGAAAATTTTATAGCAAGCTCTCAAACTTTGTGTGTCGGAAATTCCGATGGAAAATGTGTGATGGAGCCTACACACGGTCAGAATTTCCGACAACAAGGTCCTATCACACATTTTCCGTTGGAAAATCCGACCGTGTGTACAGGGCATTAGTTAGTATGCCACTGACATGTCCCTTTTTTTGTAATGATTTAGTGCATTGGCAGCCGATTCATTTAATTGGGTTGCCCTAAAACAACACAAATTAATGTGTGTGCATTAATGCAAAACCAATGTATGAATGGGCCCTTAAAGTTATTATTATTTATTATTATTATTATATGCGATTTCTATAGCGCCAACAGTTTACGCAGCGCTTTACAATGTATAGGGGGGACAACACAATTACAGTACAATACAAAAGGTACAGGAGGGCCCTGCTCGTAGAGCTTACATTCTAAAGGGAGGGGGTGGTGGTACAAAAGGTAATGGCTGTAGAGAATGATTTGATGGGGTGGCTCGGGGATAGTTGTTATGTGGGTGTGGGATAGGCTTCCCTGAATAAATGAGTTTTCAGGGATCTCCTAAAGGTGGACAGGGTAGGGGCTGATCGGACATACTGGGGCAGGGAGTTCCAGAGGATGGGACAGGCTCTGGAGAAGTCCTGAAGGCGAGCATGGGAGGAGGTAACAAGGGAGCTAAAGAGCAGGAGGTCCTGGGAGAAGCAGAGAGGACGATTTGGGCGATAGCTGCAGATGAGGTTGGTGATGTAGATGGGGGCGATGTTGTGAATGGCCTTGTATGTTCTGGTTAGCATTTTGAATTTTACACGGTGGGGTAGGGGAAGCCAGGGAAGAGATTGGCAGAGAGGGTCGGCAGTCACGGATCGATTAGTGAGGTGTATTAGTCTAGCAGCAGCATTCATAATAGACTGAAGGGGGGATAGCCTGCTTAAGGGTAGGCCATTAAGGAGAGAGTTGCAGTAGTCAAGGCGGGAAATAATCAAGAAGTGAATAAGTTCCTTTGTGGTGTCATTAGTTAGGAAGGGTCGAATTCTGGAGATGTTGCGGAGGTTAAGGCGGCAGGATTTAGCCAGTGATTAGATACTGGGGCTGAAGGAGGGGTCAGAGTCAAGAATTACACCCAGGACCCTGGCATGTGTGGAGGGACCAATGGTTGTGTTATTGATATTAATGGTGAAGTCACGGGGGGGACCGTGAAGGAGGAAATATAACAAGCTCAGTTTTAGAAAGATTACGTTTGAGGAAGTGGTGCGACATCCATGCCGATATGTCATTCAGTAAGTTTGAGATCCGTGAGGAGATCGAGGGGGTGAGTTGAGGAGTGGAGAGATAAATCTGGGTGTCATCGGCATAGGGGTGGTATTGGAAGCCATGGGAGCAGGGCCGGTACAAGGCAGGGGCGGAAGGGGCAGATGCCCTGGGCGATACAGTTTACTGCAGGGAGGGGGGCGCAGGTGAATTGGGCTTCTAAAAACTGGCTGTGTGTGCGATTGTACACACCAGCTGCAGTTGCAACGATGTGCCGAGTGCGCTCCTGCACCCGGCACAAGCTAACATGTCAGCCCTTCAATTGCCTTCCCTGTCAGTGGAGATACTCGGACTCCCCCCTGACAGGCGCTTTGTGGTTCTGGCCGGCCCGGCGTGACGTCACTCACTGAGAGGCCGGGTGTCTTGTCCCACATTGGATAGTGCCCGCCCTGTACTGCGCAGGCGCAGCGCTTGCGCAGTACGGAGGACAAAGGAGACACCGAAAGTCTCAGAAGAATAACAGCTGTTCATCAGCTCTACTTTCGGTGTCTCCTTTGCCTTACGTACTGCGCAAGCGCAGCGCCTGTGCAGTTCAGGGCAGACACTATCCGATGGGGGGGCCCTTTCTTGTCAGAACACCGGTGATGAAGGGAGGCGGGATTGGAGGACTCACAGGAGCATCATACAGTGCTGCTGAGGCTGTGACCAAGAGGAACCGAGGAGGAGGAACTAAACACTGAGTGACTGCAGTGTGTATTGCACAAGTAAGCAAAGCAGATGATTGCAGCTTAATTAACTCTGTAGATTTAGGGGGGGGGGGGGGTTGGAGGTGGCTGAGGGGAGGCTAATTACCAATGGTATTACATTTCAGTAATGTACAGCATGGAGGGGGGTTAATGTATTGCCATTGGTCACTGATGCATTAGTGACCAGTAGCAGTTACTTAACCCCTTTGTGCTGCATTGGTGGCACGAGTATCAGTGTTATGCTGCAGCATGAAGGGGTTAATGAACACTGATACTGGTGCCACTAATGCAGCACAAAAGGGTTAATTAACTGCTACTGGTCACTAATGCATCAGTGACCAATGGCAATACATTAACCCCCCTCCATGCTGTACATTACAAATTGGGTCAAACACCAGTGATAAGAACAAAGTCCCAATTACTCGAATGCATGGACCTCCTATCACATGTAATCGCATAAGGATCAAAACAAGCTGGCTGGCTAATCACAGCTACCCGTCCTTCCGGGATTCGAGAAGCGCAGTGACGTCAGGTGATGGAGCGAATCCCAGAAGGACAGGTAGCTGCGATTAGCCAGCTGGCTTGTTTTGATTCTTATGCGATTACATGTTTTTGCTGTAAAAGCAAAATTTTATACTTTAAATAAAGTTTTTAAATATTTTTACAGTATGGCTAGCAAGCCTTTTTGTATTTTGGGGACCATCTGTGATATTGTTTCCTGGATGGTGGGTCCACTTGTCATAAGGGGTTCCTGGGATGGTTAAAGGACCTGGCTGGGTTTAGAGCCACAAGTGTCACTGACCTTCCCTGATAGGAGGTCTGTGCAATCTGGAAAGCAAGCACTTTATCTATGGTGGAGGTTACTGTCACAGTATCACTCAAGGTGGCGGATGTTACCAAAGAACTTTTTTTTATCACATTGGGACTTTGTTTTTATCACTGGTGCTTGACTCAATATTAGCGCAACTCTGTTTATGGATTTATGATTTGGGACTGTGTTATATCTCACAGTAGAATTTGTGGCTGCTTTAGATGTTCGTGTTTATTTTAGAATAATTAGCGCCATTTTTTGCTTTGTTTGATGCATATTACAAATGCCATTGGTAATTAACCATTTGCCGACCCATCACAGTACATATACTGCTATGGGGTGGCAGCTACAGGCTTATGATGCTGCCTGTTTCAGGGTTTTGGGCGCATGCTCCCACCCACCTACTCACCTGTGATTTGACACATCAGGACTGTCAGCAGATCCCAGCCAATGATTCATGGCTGGGACATGCTGATCGGCTGTGTCAAATCACAGCCCAGAACTCTGTGTTGACAATCAATACAGGGGCTCTTTACAGAGGGAATGATCACTTTTTCTTCTTTCCCTGCAAAGCACTGACTCTTTGTTTACACGGGGAGGGTGCAGTTTGCCATCTTCGCCCTGGGCACCACATGACCTTGTCCCGGCACTGCATGGGAGGTTATCAACTGGCCCAGGGAAGAGGTATAGATTGAGGACGGAGCCTTGGGGTACCCCAACAGAAAGAGGAAGGGGAGCGGAGGAGATGGAGTTATAAGTGACACTGAAAGTGCGCTGAGATAGGTAGGAGGAGAACCAGGATAATGCAGAATCACAGAGGCCAAAGGAGTGTAATTTGCTGAGGAGGAGCAGGTGGTCAAATGTGTCAAAGGCAGCAGAGAGGTCTAAAAGTATGAGTATGGAGTAGTGACCATTGGTTTTAGCAGTTAGTAGGTCATTGGTGAGTTTTAGTAGGGTAGTTTCAGTAGAATGTTGTGGGCGGAAGCCAGACAGTAGGCGGTCGAGAAGGTTGTTGTCCATGAGGTAGCGACTCATTTGGTCATGAACAAGGCGTTCGATGAGCTTGGAGGCAAACGGGAGCAGGGAGATGGGTCTTAAGTTATTCAAACAGGTGGGGTCTAGTGAGGGTTTCTAGTGAAGTTACAAATTAAACAATGTTGCCACTGAAAATAAAACAGAATCTGCTTTGTATCTGTAGAAGTATATATTTCCAGTAATACTGTTGCTGTTACTATACAAAGTTCCGATAATTGTGTAAATGTCAATAAAGAATTGTCATGTATACATACAAGGTATGGTGATAAATAGGGAATACTCGGAATGGTCAGGGGAGGGTAGTGGGGTCCCCCAGTGTTCTGTTGTGGCACCAATCCTGTTTAATTTGTTCATAAACGACCTGGAGGATGGGGTAAACAGTTCAATCTCTGATGATACTAAGCTAAGCAGGGCAATAACTTCTCCGCAGGATGTGGAAACCTTGCATGAAGATCTGAACAAATGAATGGGGTGGACAACTACATGGCAAATAAGGTTCAATGTAGAAAAATGTAAAATAATGCCTTTT
Source organism: Aquarana catesbeiana (assembly GCF_042186555.1). Taxonomy (NCBI): domain Eukaryota; kingdom Metazoa; phylum Chordata; class Amphibia; order Anura; family Ranidae; genus Aquarana; species Aquarana catesbeiana. The sequence continues at coordinate 518,360,439 of NC_133325.1, forward strand.
ATGTGGCAAAAATATGAATGCAATCTACTCACTAGGGGGTGAACCTCTGGGGGAATATAGGATAAAAAGGACCTGGGGGTCCTAGTAGATGATAGGCTCAGCAACGGCATGCAATACCAAGCTGCTGCTAACAAAGCAAACAGAATATTGGCATGCATTAAAAAGGGGGATTAACTCATGAGATAAAGTGATAAAAACCTGGAGTATGCTGTCCAGTTCTGGGCACCAGTCCTCAGGAAGGATGTACTGGAAATGAAGTGAGTACAAAGAAGGGCAACAAAGTTAATAGAGGGTCTGGAGGATATTAATAATAGTTATGAAGAAAGGTTGCGAGCACTGAACGTATTCTCTCTGAAAAAGAGACGCTTGAGAGGGGATATGATTTCAATTTACAAATACCGTACTGGTGACCCCACAATAGGGGTAAAACCTTTTTGCGGAAGGGAGTTTAAAAAGACACATGGTCACTCACTAAAATTAGAAGAAAAGAGGTTTAACCTTAAACTACGTAGAGGGTTCTTTACTGTAAGAGCGGCAAGGATGTGGAATTCCCTTCCACAGGCGGTGGTCTCAGCGAGGAGCATCCATAGTTTCAAAAGACTATCAGATAAGCACCTGAACGACCACAACATACAGGGATATACAATGTAATACTGACATATAATCACACACATAGGTTGGACTTGATGGACATGTGTCTTTTTTCAACCTCACCTACAGTACTATGTAACACCTAATAAATAAGAACAAAGTAAGGACAATGTATCTGAGGTAATAGAATCAAAGAAGCATACAGCAAAGGTTCACATACCCGTTGTACCAAAGTGATTTTCATAGTGATTTTTCAACAAAATAAAGCATGGAGCCATGAATGGATGGACGAGTTTGCTTTGAATATTAAAAATTAATTAATGAGGATTTTCAGTTTGTGGTGATCAGATACAGTTCAGTTCTGCTTTAATATCATGCTCAATTTAAAGTGCAAAAGTTTTTGTTGTTTCCATAGAACTGAAAGTGTTCTAAGTGTTGAAACCAGGACCTTTGATTCACTAAATCTGGTCTCCCACAGTACACAGAACATGGAAATGCAATTATATTAGTAAATATAAACTGCTAAATACCCTTGCATCAGCAGTATGTAGCAGTCTTGTGACTTCTATTTGTGTCTGGTTAAAGCTTGTAGGAGGAGTTTTCATTCTCCTCTGACTTTCCTATAAGGCTGCAGGACCCCTGACCCTCTGTCTGGACAGTGCTGATTGGCCCTGTGCTGATCACATGCGCTCTCCCAAGAAAATAAAAAACTCTCTAGCTATAACATGAAACTGAGCAGAGTGCCCCTAAGGCTCTGTACTATCAGGGGATGGATTGGGGACAGAAACAGAAGGGGAATATCAGAGAAGACAGGATCGAACAACTTTTTTACACAATGCACAGGATTAACCCCTTAGGTTCCACAGTGAGTATAACAAGCGTGCTTTACAGCATATACAGATTGGATTTACTGTTGTGGGTTTAGTAACTCTTTAGTCCTCATGCACACGGACGTTTTTACAGCTGCTTTTTTGAGCTTTTTTTGCAGCTTAAAAAGGCCTGTCTATGTTAGTCTATGGCTTCATGCCCACCTAGGCGTTTTTGAGCTGCAAGTGGCATAGGCGTTTTTAAGCTGTAAAAAAAAACCAGGACCAGTGGGTTCTGAGAGACGTTTTTCAGCTGTAAAAACGCTCTAACGCTGAAAAACGCTCAAAAACGTCATTCACCAACGTTTTTTAACGTTTTTGATCCATTGAAAAAAAAAAAAAAAATTGAAAAAAAAAAAAAAGCTAAAAAACGCTAACGCGGAAAAATGCTAAAAAAACGCTAAAAACTGCTAAAAACGCTATTGCAAAAACGCTGAAAAAAGCTGAAAAAAAGTTTAAAAAAATCACTGCAAAGATACTGGCGTTTTCATAACGTTATTTTAACAGCCTGTGTGCATGAGGGCTAAAATTTGAGCTCCAGGCACAAAAACCATCCACAATTGCTACTAAGGAAAACAAAAAACAATTGATGTGCACCAAACACCCTTGTAAAAGTAGCGGTGTCATCATTCCTATGCTGCTCATAGATCATTCTCAGAACAGAAGGATGGAAGGGGCCTAGCGGGTCCTGCGGGATACTACAGGGGGTAGGTTTCATGCTGGATTACTGCACAAATTTTGAAGAAATACACATAGGATGCTACAATCCAAGTATGAATACACAGAGTTATTGTATTTAGACAATATTTATTTAGGCTTACGTATGACTGATACACAATTTTTTCTATTTTTTTTCCATTTGTAATTTGCCTACAACTAGAATAAAATGTAAAAAAAATAAAAATAAAGACTCAAGATTTTCCAGCATGTCAGATCTCATGTCTCTGTATGCAGCAATTGAGACCATAAACGATAATAGTTTACAAAATGTTCATTGTATAGCATATTCTCTCTGTTTGCACACTTTGACTAAGCATGACATACTGAGTAAAGTCTAATGTGTGCAAATATGCATAAAACACAAAGACGCCATAACAAGTACACTTTCCCAAAAAGAGTTGCATTTGTCTGGTATGTCGTGTTGCCATTTTAAAATAACCTCAAACTGATAGTTTTAAGACCCTAACAAACGTGGCTTTTGCTTTTAGTTTTCTGACATTGTAGTCATTTCTGACAGGTTTTTTTCTCTACCTGCCTGTTTATATAAGAGGTCACCTTGTGCTTAATGCTGAAGGCATTTATGATAACAAGTTCATTTACTATGAGTAGTAAGTAATTTACAGACTGGCGGCTCCCCAGTCAATAGAGGTTAACTTTCTTGCCGCCACAGGAAAAGCACACCATGGCCTGAGCAAGTTTAATGCTGTAGCTGTAAACTAATCTTTAAAACCTCTAAAATATGAGGTCTACGTGCAAGTAGTCTTAAAGCTGAAGTTTAGCTAAAAAAATTTTTTATTCTCTACAGCTTTAGTTACAATACTTACCAGTAATAAAGTATTTCCCACAATGTGCAGGCTGCTGGAATCCATAGTGTAACGAGCCCCTGCTCGCTCGGTTCCACTCTCCCGACACTCCTCTGCTGCTATAGAATCAGATTGCAGATTGCTCCGGGACTAGAACTACAGCTATGTGCTGTTCTAATCCAGTTGTGTAGCTCAGAACAAACACCAGGCAGGCTGTATGTAAGTTCAACCAGGAATCTCTTTTGTTGAAAAATACAGGCTCTTTTATACAATAAAAGAGGAGGTGTGTACCTCCGGCTCATATTACTCTGAACATACACCTGTGACCAGAAACCTAATTAACATGGGCTAATTAACTAATCCCTTTAGACAGCCTAGATGACTCAGACATGACCTTTAGGCCAGACTGGCCGTCTTGTAGCTCAGAAAACCCAATCAACATTATCACAATAGCAGAGTTAATTAACACAAACAACAATGGGGATCTAATGACTCTTAGATCCCATACTAGAGACTTATTTACAATACACCTTCTAGCAGGCGACAGACAGGTAGCTGGAATTGACACCAGCACCTCCCAACAGTATTTGTCCCAGCATTATGAATCGGCCACTATTTCTAATATGGCAAATCCAGGGTCCCCAGAGTCTGTGTGTCCTGGGGGACCAGGACCCGAATCCACAGTAATATCACCTCAAGGGTCCCCAGGCACACAACTCACAAAGAGCACCGTTCCCCCAAATGCCAGGGCCCACGATAGATCGGCAAGAGGCTAGTATTCAGTCTCCTCCAAAAGTCTCTCTCCCGCTTGGTATGTCACATTTCTCCCCTTTCGGTAGGAGACTAACACAGGAGGAGACCCCAGATGGGTTGACTCCGAAGTTAGTCAGTAGTTCCAGTCCTCTAATGCCTGTACCCACACAGTACCCCAAACAAATTGTTCCAAACAAAGCATTACTCACCCAGCCAACCTCTGCCTCTCTCAGAGAACATATCTGCCACTGGGGAGAGGCCTGGACTGGCCCTTCTCCCTGGAGTCCTTTCTGCCGCTGGAGAGAAGACAGGGTGTCTGGGCTCACTCCGTCATGCTGTTGGGGATCTGGGCCGACTGCCCAGCATCCCTGGGGTATACAGGTGGAGACTGAAGTCCCATCCACCTTCACAGGAAATCCATCCTCTGTTAGTTGAGGGCAGAGTCCAGCAGTATTCGGCCCTGTTGCCAGCCCTTCTGCTGGAAACCCCACACCATCTGTTCCGGCTAACTGTTGGGGAGGGAGGCCGCCTGCCCCGCCTCCCTGGAACTTTGTAGTTGTTGCTGGTGCTCGGCAGAGGTTGGTAACACTCTGCCCTGTTGCCAGCACTTCTGCTGGGGACTCCGCATCCTCCGCTCCGGCTAACCATTGGGGCAGGAGGCTGGCTTCCTCCACTCCCAAACTGTGTAGCTGCCATTGGGGAGGTGAGCCAGCTGCTTCCTTTTCCATTCCCTCATCTGGATGTTGGGGCAATATGTCTGTGGTACTGTCTCCCAGGTGCACAGATCTTTGCTGGGGAGGAAAGACCACTTCTTCCACCCTGGCCAACTGTTTGGGGAGGGACGACGAACACCTCCTCTCCCTTCTCCCCCTGTATCCTGATCTGCTGCTGGGAAGTGACCACCTCCTTCTCACCCTGAGCCTCCGGAACCGCCGCAGGTATATGGCAAAGATCTTGGACCCTCTGTCCGGTTGCCAGCGCTTCAGCTGGGGAAGTTCCTTGTAACTTCACAGATACTTCTGTTGGTGCTGGGCAGAGCACAGTGAAGTTTGGCCCTAATAACAGCTCTTCTTCTGCTGGAGGCTCACCAGGTTGTTCTTCCTCAGCAGAAAAGTCTATCAAATCCCCTGTCTCTGCAACTGGTGTCTGGGGATAAAGGTTCACCATCTCCTCTCCATGGAACCCAGAAGATGCTATCAGTGCTGGGCAGAGGTTAGCAGAGCGCTTCCCTGTTGTCAGCACTTCAGGTTTGGGGACGGCAATCTTCAGATTTTCCACTGTCGATTCTCTGGCATGCTGCTGGACAGGCACATTCCTCCATCCAAGATCATCCCATGCAGAAACAGGATCATCAAGGTCAGTCAGCACTTGCTGCATCCGCCATAAGACCTCTGCCTCCATAGCTGCGGGGGCAGGTTGGCAAAGCACACTGTTACTCTGCCACATTGTCAACTCTTCAGCCAGGATTTCAGAGTTGTCAACTGGTATTTCCTGATAGTCCCAGGCAAAGGGAGCCCCACCCTGCTGCTGAGCAGAGTCTAGCAGCTGTCTGTAGGCCATCTCAAGCTCCCATTCCTGAACGGCCAGAAACTCCAAATCTTCCTGTGCCCAGTGCACTTCCGAGACATTCAGTCTTCGCTCTCTGTGCTCCATTATTTCCTCCAAATGCCACTCCCGATCACTCCCAAAGTCAGGGTCCTCGGACAGCCTCCAGTATAACAATCCCAGGCCATCGTAGTCAAAGCCTTCCGTGGGGCTGTCATCCACTGTCCAGGGGCACACTTGGGCTACATACCACCGGAGGGCTCTGTAGCTCTTGTCCAACCGCATTTCTGCCCAGATCAGCCTGCTTGACTCAGCTGTCCACTCCTGGTTCGGCTGTTCCCCCAATAACAGCATTCGCACTTAATACTGTGACCAGTACCTTACCTGGATGGAGGGGAGAACTTTTCCCTGGTTTCGCTGCTCACGGGCTAGCACTTCCTTCCAGAGTTCGCAGCAGATAGAATCAAACCATCCTAGCAGGACCTGCTCTGATACTGGTCCTCTGTGCTGTATCTGCATCTCTCGCAACCTCCTTCTGAATTCCTCTTCCATGGTGGCTGGTATCTGTACCTCTCCTCTCCTGCTATCTGGACCTTGGATCCAGGTGATGGTTTGGATGTGTTCACGGCAAGGAAGCACGATCCCACCATTCCCTCCACGGCTCTCAAGTAAGTCTTTCAGCGTTGCTCTCCTGCAGGCTGGTTTGGAGTGTCCCAGTAACTGGAGATCAAATCCCACCACTGCCAACAATTGTAACGAGCCCCTGCTCGCTCGGTTCCACTCTCCTGACACTCCTCTGCTGCTATAGAATCAGATTGCAGATCGCAACATCTGATTGTTCGGTCATCCGAGACTAGAACTACAGCTATGTGCCGTTCTAATCCAGTTGTGTAGCTCAGAACAAACACCAGGCAGGCTGTATGTAAGTTCCACCAGGAATCTCTTTTATTGAAAAATACAGGCTCTTTTATACAATAAAAGAGGAGGTGCGTACCTATATTACTCTGTACATACACCTGTGACCAGAAACCTAATTAACATGGGCTAATTAACTAATCCCTTTAGACAGCCTAGATGACTCAGACATGACCTTTAGGCCAGACTGGCCGTCTTGTAGCTCAGAAAACCCAATCAACATTATCACAATAGCAGAGTTAATTAACACAAACAACAATGGGGATCTAATGACTCTTAGATCCCATACTAGAGACTTATTTACAATACACATAGCAGGCAACAGACAGACAGGTGGCTGGAATTGACACCAGCACACAGTAATACCACCTCAAGGGTTCCCAGGCACACAGCTCCCAAAGAGCACCATTCCCCCAAATGCCAGGGCCCACGATCGATCGGCAAGAGGCTAGCATTCAGTCCCCTCCAAAAGTCTCTCTCCCGGCTAGGTCTGTCACACATAGCAATCCTCACTGCAGGGCTGCCCTGTCCCTTTTCTGCTGCTGAACTTCTGGAGCTGTGGGGGTCAACAGCTTTGGTTCTTTGGGCTCAGCTGTGCTAAATCTGATCCAATGGGAACACGCCTGCACTATGAAGTTGGATGAAAAGCCATTCAGTCTTAAACAACGTAAGGGGTCCTTTACTGTAAGAGCGGTAAGAATGCGCCACTCCCTTCCACAGTTGGTGGTTTCAGCCGGGAAAGTAAATGAATTCAAAAAACATTTAGATGTGTGTTGTTAGTGAGCACAATGTACAGAGATATGGAAAATGGTAGTAACAATAAGCACATATTCGGTGCCAATTTCTTTGCCGATGGGCTTGTTCCTTCTCTATGTTAAACTAATATTAGTGGGATTGTATGGACACAAGGGTGCCCCTGTGCAACATCATCACTATGTGCATAGCAAGGCACCATTTTAATCTGCGCTATCGTATGGCCCATTGCGATGCCTCTGTCATTTCCACATACTGCTGCTGTGGAATCTGCCCCCCTTACCTGCAGTGGCATTCTCCGATCACTGGGAGGTGCTGCAGTCTCTTCCCCATTCCTCTCACTCCGTTTGGATGCTGGTGGCTCATAGATAGGCAAGTACTTGCGGCCGCCTTTTTGTTGGAGGAGGTGGACACAGATGCATACAGGGATGCTGGTAAAGTAGGCTGTCTACACAGAGAGTGGGTTCACTAACTTCTGTCAACAAAATTTGTGCCATTTGGGCCACTGTTAAACATTAGTATATCATGGTCTTTATGTGTACTTATTTTATAGGTGGGTCCTCCATTTTGTTTTTTATATATAGATGCAGTGGTGGTGCAGTATTTCAATTGTAGCATATTGTGGATCCTATATTAGATTATTATTTGCATATACAGTATATTGGAGACAGATGTGTCTTTTGAAATTTGGGGAAGGGATTTATGCTATTACCCCTAATGGATGTGTTTCAGTGACCTTCTAATAGGCAATATACATATACCTCCTTATATAGAATGGTGGCCTGCCTTACCCCATCAGTCCGTCTCTTTGATACCTTTTATAAACGGGTAGAAAACTGGCTAAAAGACCATATTTAGAGAGTAGTGGTCTAAGGTTATTAGTGGTGCACCCCAAAGTTCAATGTTGGGACCCTTTGCTTTTCATTTATAAATGATATAGAGATTGGGATAAAGGTTCCATTTCATTATTTGTAGATGATACCAAGCTATGTAGTGGCATAACATCAACTTACAATCACACCTTAATGCACCGTTTGATTGGGAAACTATATGGCAAATTAGGTTTAATGTTGATAAGTGTAAACTACATGTAAACAGGCATCCATCATACATTCTAGGAAGAAAACAGCCAGGGGAAACAATGGTCAAGAAGCATCTGGGTGTTCTGGTAGAACATAGACTTAAAGTGGAGTTCCACCCACTTTTACAACTCTTCAGCATCCCTCACTAAACTGTGATCTGTAAACAAATTGGATATTTTTTTTTTTTCTCAGCACCTACTGTATATCTGCTGTATTCATTTTTCACTTCCTCCTCCCTGGCCGCGGCCCATCGCATCATTTCCTGTTTGCAATGCCTTCTGGGAAGGTGCGGCAACTTCCTCTGATGCTGCCGTTGCTATGGAAACCTGACCTGAAACCTATTACACTGCTTGTGCTGCACTGAGCATGTGCGAGATCTGCAAGGATGAGATCCAGGAAGAAATACAGTCTGGCTTCAGGTGCCCACACTTAAAATGGCCACGGCCTGCTGTAAGTTTATAAAATAACAAACTACTGCTATAAACTAACAAAACAGACCTTAGTTTACAGACTAACTTTACTAGAATACATTTTGCACAACACATCGAGCCTTGAAGCAGATGGGCTACAGCAGCAGAAGACCACCATGGGTGCCACTTCTGCCAGCTAAGAACAGGAAACTGAGGCTACAATTCGCACAGGCGCACCAAAATTGGACAATAGAAGATTGGAAAAACATTGCCTAGACTGATGAGTTTTGATTTCAGCTGTGACATTCAGTTGGTAGGGTCAGAATTTGGTGTAAACCACATGAAAGCATGGATCCATCCTGCCTTGTATCAACGGTTCAGGCTGGTGGTGGTGTAATGATGCAGAGGATATTTTTTTGGCACACTTTGGGCCCCTTCGTCCCATAAATACCGTGTCACATAAATATCTGAGTATTGTTGCTGACCATGTCCATCCCTTTATGACTACAGTGTAGAAAGGTCAAACAAATAAGTTTGAATTGAGAAGGTTATTTAATACTGTTATAATATTTTTTTTTCTTAACAATGTGAAGTTCTCCCTTAAACTTACTGAGATTTGTTTATTTCTGCAACAAGTCCTTGTGCCACTGCAGCCTAATACCTCTATGCCTTTTCTGCTCCATGCAGATTATAGCTGGATGGGGGCAGTGTCTTCCTTACTGATACTGTTCCTGGATTGTCAGCCTTTCTGCAGGCCTCTTAAAGTGGTTGTATACCTTTATTTGTAACTTTTACCTACAAGTAAGCCTATAATAAGGCTTACCTATAGGTAAAAAAAATATCTCCTAAACCTGTAAGGTTTAGGAGATATTCCCCTCGCAATGAGCCGCTGACTGCAGCGGCGCATGCGCACAGGGGACTCTCGGCTGACAGCCCGGCAAACTCCGGAGCTTGCCGGGCAGAAGTCTCCCGCGCGCATGCGCGGGAGTGACGACATTACGGCTCCGGTCACTCACAGTGCCGGAGCCGCGATACCCGGAAGACAGGCCGAGGGGAGATGTCTGCTCCCTCGGCGTGGACCAGGTGAGATGCCGGCGCCTCGTTCTAAGGTAAGTATCTCATAATGAGCTAGTATGCGGTGCATACTAGCTCATTATGCCTTTTTCCTTGCAGGTGTAAAAAAAAAAAAAAGACAGCGGGTATACAACCGCTTTAAAGCTGGTGTATGGAAAGCTGACTAATGGACACTTGCTAATAAGTGTCTCCAGATCTACATGTATTTGCTGCTCATGCCTTGGCTGATAAAACTCTGTATGAATTTCCTGCCTTGTTCAGGCATCCAGGGAGCAAGATGACAGTGACCAACAGGTTGCCATGGGTAGTCAAAACACTCTAAAGGAGTCTGTTACAACTCTCCCTGTGCAAGGATTCTCTACTCTGACAATGTCAAGCTTTCCCTTGCAGGACCAGTCAACGGGCCAATTTAACCCTCTTCAAACCATTCCTAAACGGAATATGCAGATGAGGAAGATCTTTGAGTACCTCCTTTTGCAAGGCTGCTAGGATGCCTAAAATGCCAGAGGTACCTGCAAGTACCTCTGGCATACACCACTATTGTATTCCCGGTTGATCCAAATACAGTTTTTCGGGGGGGTCTGTTGCTCTATTGTGGGGTGTAGCTAACTTCCTTATGCTGTTAATATCTATCCATAGGGTTTCTGTTGGCTATGATTGAAACCCTACTTTTCTGACATCCCACCCTTGCTTTTTGGACTAGTTAGTTCCCAAACGTATGCTGCTATTAAAGTCTGTCAGGAAAACTGAAAATTTACTATAAAATATTTACTGTAATTTTCCTTTCTTGATGGACTCCATGGCAGCAGTAGTTCCTGCCCAGAGTCATGAGTAGGCTAGTTACAGAATGTGGCCTCTGGCTCAGCCTGAAAATTTATGGGAGGGGGGTCCTATAGGGTAGGCGCAAGGGCGAGGCTACCCAAACCTATGCTTCCATGGAGTCCATCAGGAAAGGAAAATGACGGTAAGTATTTGATAGTAAATTTTCCTTTTTCCCATGTCATCCTCAAAGTTGCATAAACAGAAGGACCTCTCTCTGCGGTACAGTATTTTTTTAGATATTTGAATATGTGCATGTCCCTCATGCCAGCGCCCAGATACTTGTACTCTTTGTTTTTTTGTCCTTTGCCCATTAACCTTGAAAATTGCCAGAATTCAATTTAAAAAATTGCTTCTTAAATATTTCAATGGGGTTCATATCTAAGTTTGCAATTTTTGGACTTTACGATGGGTTTGATGAATGAATAAATCAAACCCAGACGTATTCGCTCATCCCTATACTAAATACCCAAAAACTATTCTAAATGGACAGCCAAAGCTTTTTATATACAGTATCATTTTTTTCATATCTTTTTTTAATAAAAATTAATATTGATATTAAAATCATATTAGGCCCCCTTGTAAATCTTTAATTTTCAACTTAGGATTTTTTACTAACTTAGTATCTGCAGTGTCAGGACCACACTACATGGAATCCTTTTTTACAAAAACACATTTTGAAATAGCTGGAGAATTACCAGGAGTCTAGTTCAATGTGTGGATTATTTATAATGCAGCACATTGCAGCATTTAAAATAAAAAAGCATTATGCATATAACTGTAAAGGTATAATCTGAAAAATGTGTTTAGCACACCTTGGAATTTTGCTACAAAAATTATTTAAAAATTGTGTAAACTAATATTTTAAAAGCTGTGTTTACAAAGAATGTGTTTTCTGAATGATTACAAGGAAATTTCTTAAACACATGATTTATTTCATATCTTTAACCTTGAGCTGTACACTCAAGTCACATTAGCATTGTTATCTTGTGTTCCACCTCACTGAGTGCGATAATTAGCTTTCCTTTAACAAACTGTAGCAGAAAAGAAAAAACAGCTAAAATGAACTGCTTGGTATATGTATCAAGTTATTGTTATTTACTAAGGGTACCTACAGATATTCAGTGGTGGTTGGACATGTCGCTGACGGCTGACCTGAGGCAACTCTTTCTGATGCTCAAGTAACAAACATGACAGTTCAGCTTAGATAAGTAACATGTTTGCTGCTACAGAGAGAGAGTAGCTGGGAGGAGGAAAGTGGTACTAGGTGCTTCTGCTGGCACTGCATATAACAGAAAGGGAATGGGAGGGATAGACCGTAGCAATTAGCCAACTGTCATCTTATGAGGTCTACTTGGTCTACTTGGGTAGGTCTACTTTGAAAGCACAGCTTGTTATTTCAGACCGGCTATTATTTAGTTGAAAACGTTTTATAACTTTTATATGACATTTAACGTGACTATCTTTGAGAGAAAGGACTACTTAAAGTGGTTCTAAAGCCTCAATGTTATTTACCTTAATGCATTCTATGCATTAGGGTAAAAAACCTTCTCTGCCACAAGATCCCCCCAGCCCCCCCCCCCCCATTCTTACCTGAACCCATTGCGATCCAGCGACGTGCATGAGAGCAGCGGCACTCGCAGCTGTCTCCCTTCTCATTGGGCAGATTGATAGCAGCGGGAGCCATTGCCTCTCACTACTGTCAATCTAAATCTGTGATTGAGGGAGTGGGGGGTGGGGTCAAGTTGCCTGATCTGTGTCAATAGAAACAGACAGGGCTGCTCGGCTGCTCGGGAACGAGCCCGCACGGGTGACCCATGGAAAGCTACTTTCCATGGGTGCACTCGCAGAAGAGGAGGGGCCTGGAACACCGGCGAGGGACACCAGAAAAGGAGGATTGGGGCAGGTAAGTACAACATGTTAGTTACTTTCATTTAAAAAACAAAGGTATAACCACTTCAGCCCTGGAAGGATTTTCCCCCTTAATAACCAGGCCATTTTTTGCAATATGGCACTGCATCGCTTTAACTGACAATTGCGTGGTCATGTAACGCTGTACCCAAACAAAATTGACGTCCTTTTTTTTAGCAAAAAATAGAGCTTTCTTTTAGTGGTATTTGATCACCTCTGTGGTTTTTAATTTTTGCGCTATAAACGAAAAAAGACCAACAATCTAAAAAAGTAAAAAATACATTTTTACTGTCTGCTATAATACATTTTCAAAAAATAAAAAAAAATAAAAATGTATTCATCAGTTTAGGCCTATATATATATATTTTTCTACATATTTTTGGTAAAAAAAATTGCAATAGGCATATATTGATTGGTTTGTGCAAAAGTTATCGCATCTACAAACTACGGGGTAGATTTAGGGACTTTTATGTTTCTAAATTGTTTTTACTGGTAATGACGGTGATCTGCGATTTTTAGTGGGACTGCGACATTGCAATCTGACCCCAAATTACACTTTTTGGGCACCAGTGACATTATTACATTGATCAGTGCTATAAAAATGCACTGATCAATGTAAAAATGACACTGGCAGGGAAGGGGTTAACACTAGGGGGCGATCAAGGGGTTAAGTGTGTTCCCTGGGTGTGTTCTAACTGTAGGGGGGGTGGGCTTACTGGGACATGACAGAGATCACTGTTCCCGATCGCTGGAGACAGAAGATCTCTGACATGTCATTAGGCAGAATGGGGAATCATCTTGTTTCCATAGGCAGTTCCCCGTTCTGCCTCTGTACACAGCGATCGCGGGTCGCTGGCGGACATTGAGTCCGTGGGACTTGCGGGCACGCTCTCGCGGTAGGCACGTGTGTGCGCCCACTATCCTCCTTGCACGGACCGACAGAGTTGCCGCAGTATATCTGCATGAGCTGGTTGGCAAGTGGTTAATGTCACGTTAAGTCTCTAAGTCCTTTTTTCCTTTAACCCCTTTATTTTTCCTATTACCAATAGGGCTTTCGTTTGATACCAGATTCGATAAGTATATTTATATTTCCTAGATTTTAGTTAAGAAGGTACTGCACATTAGGTAAGCACATTAAACAAAAATTAAGCTTCTTGTAATTTTTCCCTATGCAACATACAATGTAATTTGGGCAGCCTTAGATATTTACCTGAAAATTTAAACAAAGTCTTCTGGTTAAAAGGATATCTCATGTGATTTCCATTTTCCATTTTTTTCAGATGTTATGCTAATCTTTTTCTCTCTCTTTTTCTCTCTTTTTTCCCCTCTCTCTCTCTATATGCATCTATAGATATATATAGATATATATAGATATATATAGATAGATATATCTATCTATATATATCTATATATATATATATATATATATATATATATATATATATATAAGTATATTGCCAATATGCAGTGGCTGCTTGACAGTTTTCTTGACAGGTCACAGGCTTTTGTTCTAAACAATAGTTCATGTCTTGTAGAGCCAGAAACTACCTAGTGACCCTTGGTTCTGAGCCATCCACTATAGTGGAAAATGGACTCTAATCAATCTGATCTGTCTGCCAAAAGGTAATACCTCAATGACTCTAGCACTCACTTTATGGCCAGACATTCTCTCTCCACTATTGAATGACTATTCTCTGCAGGGGTTCGTTTTCTGCTGAGGTATTCCACTAGATGCTCTTCTCCATAAATTTTCTGTGACAAAACTTCTACTAGGCCAACATTAAAGGCATCTGTTTGTAGAAGAAATTCTCAACTGAAGGTGGAGTTGGCTAAAACTGTTTTCTTGCACTATACTGCTTTCAGCTCTCACAATACTGCTTTAAAGTGGTTGCAAACCTCTGAAATTAAAAATGAATAAAGCCTATCCCTCCAAAGCATCTAGTGTGATTTCTGTCACTTCTGTCATTCCTTTGTAATCTGCATCACTCACTTCTGACAGGTCATGCCAACACCACAGGATCGTGGGAGACCGAACTAGATAACCCCCTCAGCACACAGAATGTGATTGACAGCCTCAGATAGGCATGTTTCCCTATGAGACTGTGTAGAGAGACGAGTGTCCCTTCCCTCCATTCGGGGCTCAGATTACACTCAGCTCTCCTTATTATGATGTGTTGTGTGTAATGTCAGATCCCTGTCCCCTGCCTTCTGGAGCTGAGAAATCGCTTCTGACCTGTGTGTTTTAGAATGCTGTAGAGAATAGATGGCTGCCTATTAAACAGGTACAACTTATGTAGGAGGATTTGTTTCATCTATGTATCACCTGTGGCTAGTCACTTCAGTATGTACTGTATATGTAAGAGTTTACAACCATTTTAAGCTCTTGGCAAGCAAAGTTAGGCAAAAAGCTTCAGTGGTATCCCACAATTTCTAGAAAGGTCCTAACCTGTTTTTTTTTTTTACACGGGCTGGAGTCACCTTTACTTGCATCCATTAGAGGCCATATGACCTCCCTGCCCAATGCTGTAGCCCAAATAACAGGATTTTTCCAGGCCTATTGTGCATTTTTTTTGGAATGGCTATTAACTCTGCTTTAGTAAAAATGGCTGGACCTTCTGTAGGTGGGAATCCCAAGGCTGAAAATGTCAACATCATCTAGATATGCTCTGTGGAGTTTAAACATTCAGTCCACCATTCTTTTTGGAATGTGGCCTGGGCCCCTTGTAAGCCACAAGGAGTGACAACATACTGGTACAGCCCATCTAGGGTCACAAAAGTTGTCTTTTCCTTACTACTGATTAGGAACAAGAAGAGGAATCTGTCAATACATCCTTGTAAGATTAAAGGTATCATGACCCAAACTCAGCTCAACCACCCAAAGCATGGGATACACCCAGGGCTTTTTTTCAGGGGGAACTTGGTGGAACTCAGTTCCAGCACCACTGGCTCAGACCCTTGGGGGAGCCTGCTCACCACAATCACTTGTAAACAAAGAAGTCCGGTTTCTGTGTTTACAAGTGACAGCTCTGCACTCTGTGCGTAACCCCCCTGAACTCTGCACTCTGTATGTAATGTAATCCTGATATTTAATGCCCCTTTAAGACCCTTCTACTGTTTGTGATATATGACCACACCCACTATTTGATGTAATTTGGAGGGTGTGTGTTGGGGGAGGGGTTTTGGGGGATCATGGTTGAGTTCCAGCACCTATTGTTTGAGAAAAAAAGCCCTGGATACACCTCAAATTTTAATGTTGCATTTACTTTTGTGAAGTCATTGTAGAACTTCAGGCTGACAATTAACTTTGGAATGAGCACTATGGGACATGGTCACTGGCTGTGAGATTCCTTCATAACTCCAGGGGCTAACGTTTTCTGTACCTCTTTTAAAATAGCTTTTCTTTCAGCTTCAGCTACTCTGTAAGATTTTAACTTTACTTTGACAAGAGACTTCATCAACACATCATGGTAAATTACCTTATTTTAGCCAAGTAATTCTGGAAACACCTTTCAATGTTTCTGTAAGTACCCTCTCACCTTCTGAATCTGAGGGGCTTGGTACCCACATACAAGATAGTACATGATAGTTGACATGACTGATTTCCTCTCTGATTTTATAGGAGCCCTGCCACTTTTCAGTGGGATACAAAACTAATGCCGTGTACACACGAGCGGACTTTCGACGGAGTTCCCGGCGCAACGGACTTGCCTACACACGATCACACCAAAGTCCGACTGATTCGAATGTGATGACGTACGACCGAACTAGAATAAGGAAGTTCATAGCCAGTAGCCAATAGCTGCCCTTGCGTTGTTGTTCGTCCATCGGACTAGCATACAGACGACGGATTTTTCGACCGGACTTGAGTCCGTCGGAAAGATTTGAAACATGTTCTATTTCTAAAGTCCATCTGATTTTTCGGCAGCAAAGGTCCGATGAAGCCCACACACGATCGAATTGTCTGGCGGATTCGTTCCGTCTGACCTTTGCTGTCGAAAAGTCCGGTCGTGTGTACACGGCATAAGACTCTGTTCCTCGGTTAAAGGTTCTAGCAGGTTTTAGCAGTGGTTAGAAACTCCTTTGTGTGCCTATTGGGTTTGCTTCATGTGGTCCTGAACCATTTAATTCAGACACACTTTCCTTGTCAAAAGAAGTTTGAGTATACAATGTTATAAAGATACATAAAGTAAGTTTACAAGGATCTATAAAGTAAGCTCAATGTTTTACAGTAGGGTTTATATAGATAAATATCATGAAATTTCAAATATTAAACATTGGGTTCACGTAAACCTAAATTAAAGATATATATCATTTCCTTAGTTACTTTTGTAGGTATTAAAATGATTTAGACCTACTATACATATTGTTTACAAGTAGAGTGTATATAGGTCAAATAAATTCTGATAATGAGCTTTAATCGTAAGGTGGAGAAAAGGAAAGAGAAAGAAGAAAAAGGGTTGAAAGGTAGAGGTATGGTCCACAAGGTTGTCCCGCTCGTCAGTTTATTATTCTTTTTTAGTTCTCTTTGAAGCCTTAGAATGGGTGTCTCTGTAAGTCATTTAATCTGTTACCATGGCAACAGGACAGAGTCATTGAAGTTTGACAGGAACTGTTGTTTTATCCAAGGATGCCAAAGTTTTTCAAATTTTGGAATTTGATTTTGATCGATGGCTACCATCTTAGCATGGGACATTGTATTATTCATTCTGTGAATTGTTTCTGCTAGTACCAATGTAGGAGATTTCCATGCCTTGGCCACTGTTTGTTTTGCAGCCGTTATTAGTTGGATCATAAGTTTGAATTGAGAGAGTGTTAACCATTCCGGTTTTAGATTAAGTAAAGTTAAATATGGATCTGGTTGTATTATTTTTTTAAATATTTTAGATGCAATCACGAAGACTTCCTTCCAGAAGGTTTGGATTACTGGGCACGTCCACCATATGTGTAAATATGTGCCTATTTCTGGGCATCCTCGAAAACAAAGAGCTGAGGTATTAGGTGAATATTTTGCCACTCTAGCGGGTACAAGGTACCAGCGAGTTAGGACTTTATAATTTGTCTCCAGTGCTAAGATGTTGGGTGAAGATGACTTAGATGTGAGCCATATGTTAGACCAGTCCGTGTCTTCTAAAGTTCGTCCCAGGTCCTCCTCCCACCTCTGAACGTAAGAGGGTCTATTAAGATTTGCTACTCCATATAATTGATTATAAAGTGATGAAATTGTACCTTTAGCAAATGGATCTTTTGTACAGATTGATTCAAAAATGGATAATTGGGATAATGGTGTATCCCCCTTTAGGAATGGTGTATAGAAATTTTTGATTTGGAGATATCTAAATATCTCAGAGTTTGGTAGATCATATTTTTCTCTAAGCGATGGGAATGAAAGGAATGATTTAGATGCTATGAAGTCATTTAGTGTCTGAATGCCTGATGTTGTCCAAGTTTTAAAAGAATTTGGGTAGATCCATGCCGGATAAAAGGCCGGATTTCTGATAAAAGAAAGGAGAGGATTGTGTGGAGATTGTAACTGATATTTGGTTTTTAGTTTATCCCAGAGAGATAAGAAGTGTTTAGTTATGGGATTATGAATTTTAAAGCGGTCTTTAGGATCAAGCCATAATAAATTTGATATTAATAGAGGGTCATTTTCTGAAGCCTCTATAAATACCCATAATGGGATTTCCTGTTTTGCATGGTATTTGGACAGACTGGCCAAATGTGCTGCTCTGTAGTAGTTAGTAAAATTAGGGTATCCCAGGCCTCCTTTATTTTTGGGAAGATGTAGTGTGTGTATAGGTATACGTGGTTTAGAAGAGCCCCATATAAACGAAGTTGCTCTTTTTTGTACTATTCTCAAAAAATAGGAAGGAATTGGAATAGGGAGGACTCTGAATAGATAAAGCAATTTGGGTAGAATAGTCATTTTGATTGCATTAATCTTCCCTATCCAGGATAAAGGAAGTTGCGACCATTGTTTTATTAGATTTGTGATCTGTCTTAATACAGGAGGATAATTGGTTGAGAATAAGTCAGAATGAGATGCTGTTAAATGAATTCCAAGATATGGGATTGATTTTTCTGCCCATGTGAATGGGAGTGCAGCCCCAGCCGGGATCAATTCCATGTTTGTGAGTGAAATATTAAGCACTAGGCATTTCTTAGGATTAATCATAAGGCCGGATAGGGCTGCAAATCCATCAAGAGCTGGTATTAAGTTAGGACCAGAGACCTGTGGTGATGATAGAAAAAGTAATATATCGTCTGCAAATATACATAATTTGTGTGTAATACCTCCTACTTCAATGCCAGTTATAGTTTGGTTTGTTCTGATGTATTGGGCCATGGGTTCGAGTATAAGGGCAAATAATAAGGGAGATAATGGGCAACCCTGTCGGGTACCTCTTTCGATATTAAAGGCTTCAGATTTGTATCCAGCATATTTTATATAGGCTTTGGGTTTATTATATAATGCTTTGATCCATGTTAAAAAGTGGGGTCCAAAACCCCATTTTTGTAATGAATATTGCATATATTGCCAGGATACTGTGTCAAATGCCCTCTTAATATCGAGAGATAGAAAACATAAAGGGATTTTCCGTTTTTTAGCAATATGTGCCAATAACACTGCCCTGCGTATATTATCGCCTGCCTGTCTATTTGGCATGAAGCCTACTTGATCTCTATGTATTAATTTTCCTATAATGCTATTGAGGCGTTTTGCTATTATTTTTGCTAATAATTTAATATCGAGGTTTAACAGAGAGATAGGCCGATAATTCACACAGGAAGTATCATCAGAAAGTGGTTTTGGGATCATACAAACAATTGCCATTAGTGTTTCTTGCCGAAAAGAATGTCCATCTAGAAGTTTGTTAAAAGTTTCAGTGAGAATGGGAGAGAGTATTTCTGAGAATGTTTTATAGTATAAAGCCGAGTAGCTGTCTGGGCCTGGTCTTTTGTTAAGTTTTAGGTCTTTTATGGCGTTAGCAACTTCATCTATAGTTATAGGCTCATCCAAACTGCTTTTTTGATTCTGAGATAACTCAGGTAAGGTTATTTTTGAGAAGAAGGATTCAGCCTCTGTAGGATTAAATTCATTGTTTGTCTTGTATAAAGTTGCGAGATGTGAGTGAAATTTATGGACTATTTTAACTGGATTACAAGTGTAAACATTTTTTGATAATTTCAAACGTATTGGTTTGAAAGATTTGTTAGTTGAATTTAATGCCGAGCCAAATATGTACCTGGTTTGTTTGTATTCATGTAGAAATTGTGTTTGGAACGTTTGAGGGATTTATCAACTGACTCAGTGAGAAATAGATCGTATTCCAATCTAGATTTTTCCAGATGAGATTTTGTACTCCGAGATGGATTATCTTGAAATGATATGTAGGCTGCATTAAAATTGAGTTCTAGTTTTTTTGCTAGATTTTTGCGTTCCCGTTTAAATAGTGCCATTTGTCTTTGTATTGTACCACGCAAGACAGGCTTGGGGAGATGTCTGTTGTATTATTAATTGATATGTATTCCTTTAAAGCTTGTTCAATGGCCATCTGATGTAGTGGGTGTTTGAGCATTATGTCCGGTAAGTACCACGTTGGGTCATGCGCTTTTGGTATGGCTGAGGCTATAGTAGTGTATACTGCATTATGGTCAGACCACGGAATCGGAATTATATCTGATGCAATAATTTCTGGTATCATTCCTATTGTTAGAAAAATATGATCTATTCTGGTGAAGGTTTGATGAGGGTGCGAGAAATAAGTGAATTTCTTTTTCATTGGGTTACTTTCTTTCCATGAATCTACCAGATTGTATTTGGAAAGAAGTTGAGAAAAAGGTAATCTAGAGGTTATTTTGGATGGTGTAAAAGGTGATTTATCTAGAAATGGGAGGAGGACCTGGTTCGAATCCCCACACATTATCACTGTTCCTATTTTGTGTGTATTAATCACTTGTAATATATGTGAGAGGAATGGTGTAGGTTGTTTGTTTGGAGCGTAGTAGGAAATCACCGTGATTGCTGTATCCATTATATAACCCATGAGTATCAGGTATCTACCTTCTGGGTCTTTAATTTCTGATGATAAGGTGAATGGTGTGGATCGGTGAAATGCAATTAGAGTACCCCTTTGTTTGGTACAGGCAGAAGCCATGTAAATTTGTTGATAAAAAGGAGAAATATATTTTGGAGTAGAATCTTTGGTGAAGTGTGTTTCTTGGAGGCATACTATGTGAGCCTTCTTGTTATGGAAAGTACGGAAGGCTTTGGTCCTTTTTTGAGGGACATTTATTCCCTGAACATTCAGGGAAAGTATATTCAGTGGTGCCATGGCAATAGATCAAATAGTTTTGACTTACTTTTTGTTATGCAGAGCTGACTGCGCAGATCAACCTGTGTGGACTGAAGAGATGAATAGATAGAAAAGAAACCAGTGAATTCTGGAGTAAAGAGTAAACAAAAAACATATGAGATTAGATGATACATTGTATAAATTATTTTTTGCAAGTAATCACAATTTACCCGTGAAAGAGAATAAATATCTCTCTCAGGGGAATAAGTGCCTTCGATACACTCCCACATAATATGGTTGGGAGAATGAGGAGGGCTAATGGGGGTACACGGATCTTCCGCTTACAGGAGAGAAGTGCTATGTCAAAAGACATCAAAATGATGTTTCATTAATTGGAGTGCAGAATATAGTTTTTGTTGAAATTATTTATTCCAGGGTGGTTGTATATGGTTAGTCTTGC
This sequence comes from Aquarana catesbeiana, assembly GCF_042186555.1. Lineage (NCBI taxonomy): Eukaryota > Metazoa > Chordata > Amphibia > Anura > Ranidae > Aquarana > Aquarana catesbeiana. The sequence continues at coordinate 518,381,438 of NC_133325.1, forward strand.
CCTAGGCTAAATAATTCAGTTAGAAAGGTACTGTTAATAACTTTGGTATTGATGAAGATAGTTTGAATTATTTTGGGATTTTAACCCTTTTAGAGTAAACAATTACATATTTTATTCATATGTAACTGTTTAGATATGTTAACTCATAAAATTGAGGTTGTATTGCTTCAGATTAGAATAAAAAAAACATAATTCTAGGAACTAGTTAGGTAATAAAATATTTGTTTTAAGAAAAGAAAGAAAAAGCTTCCATTACTTCTGGATTATTGAACATATTTGTCCTAAAAAGTAATAAATCTATTGTTATTACCTGATAATATATAACTGAACAAGAATTTCCTTATTTCACTTATATATTCTAAGGCTATATGAATCAGAAGTAATAAGAAATATAACTGGAATGTAACATGATCCCGCACAGTGTGTGACTATCAGAATGCAGTTACATTCAGTTATAAATATAGGTTTTTTTATAGAGAACCATCTCTTAGTATAATAAATGAAGAGATATCAGGAATTAGGATGTCAGTCCATTGAATCTTCTTGGTCCATGGATGATGTGGCATAACGGCCTCTTTTGTGAGAATGATGATTCCCATTTTGTTCTGAAATTTTCTGGGTGCTGCCTGAAGGTGAAGATGATGCCATTCTTCTGCGTGTGGGAGTGTTGCTGCTTGTAGGTTCTGTCAGATTTAATTTTAAAAGGGTTTGTTGTAGTTCATCTGCTGATCTGCTTCTGTAAATTGTACCTTGGTAGTTAAATCTGACTGAAAAGGGGAAGCCCCATTGATACATAATGTTGTGGCGTTGCAGTTCCATTAGTTGGGGTTTCATGGATCGTCTTTTAGTTGGGATAGGTCAGCAAAAATTTGATAATTGTGTCCTTGAAAATTAAGTTCCTTTTTTTCTCTTGCAGCAATTAGTATTTGTTCTTTCATTCTGTAATAATGAAATTTTGTGATTATATCACGTGGGGGTCCATCTTTCTTTTTGGCTGTGAGGGCTCTGTGTACTCTGTCCAGTTCTAAACGTTCAATAGGGATATCTGGCTTTAGTTCTTGTAATAGAGCAGTAATAGTAGATTGCAGGTCTGTCACAGTTTCAGGTATTCCCCTTATGCGCAAGTTTGAACGTCTGGCTCTATTTTCGTAATCTTCGAGCTTAGTTTGAAGTATTAAATTCTCTTTTTTTAATTGTTCCAATTCTGTTATATTTTCTTGGGTTGTAATTTCAATTTCATCCATTTTTATTTCTAAGGCTGCGGTGCGGTTTCCCAGCTCTCTTATTTCTTTGGTTAGGCTTTTTGTTATTTGGTCTGAGGTTTGTTTTAAAGCCTTATGAAGCATCTTTTCAAATTGTAATAATATTACTGGCGATACTGAGGAGGCTTGTGGAGAAGTTTGTGAGAGGATTTGTTCTGTATCTGACTCAAATGGAGAGTCTTGCTGTGACATTTTCTGTCTGTGAGAGCGCCCTGATGCTGTATCTTGTGAGGTGACTGGAGCTGCTTTAGTTGCAGTGAGTGCCTGTGAGCTCTTTGTGAGGTGATTTTTATTTCTGCCACGGTTTCCTCCCAGTACCATATTTCCTGCCCAAACTTTCACAGTTTGTTCCCTGGGGCAAAAAGGTTCAAATGGATACCTTTTGAGCCTGCAGGCTCCGCTTTGTCCTTCTCTTCTCTCCTCAGCGGTGTGGAGCTCTAACAATGCATGTCTGCTCTGCTAGGCTCCGCCTCCTGCCCCCCCAATTCAGACACACTTTCAGGTATGGCTACCTGTTTTTCCCCTGCAGTTCCCAAAACAAATGAAAATCACAGTCCAGTATTACACTGGTAATCAAGTTATTATCCACATCATTGACAAGCTTTACAGCTCCACTGAGGCCTCCTATTTGGTCATAGGCAAGCTTAGACTGGCATGGACCAAGTTAAAAAGGTTTCCAAAGTGCCTCTTCTGGGCTTTCTTCTATGGTAATAGAACATATTTGCCTTCCAGTCTCAGTTATTAATATTATTATACAGGATTTACATAGCATCAACAGTTTGTGCAGCGCTTTACAATACAAAAGGAGACAGTACAGTTACAATATAATAAAATACAAGAGGGTTAAGATGGCCCTGCTCATAAGAGCCTAGAATCTAAAAGGTGTGCTGCCAGAACAGGCTTGGAAAATAGTGACATACACATCCCTAGGTCACATTTCATAGGCTCATGTGCTATGGGGTAATTGGCAGCTACATGACCCAGTCTTTTTGTACTAGGAGGCCATTCATACATGTCATCGCCAGGTGACCCTCCACCCTCCTTAGGAACCTTGGAAAAATAGGGACAGTCTTATCAGAGGCTAACGTTTTCCTGTTTCCCAAGGGTTACCGGCTTAGAGGGTAAATCCTGGACATAGTCCTCAGTAGTAATATGTCACTCCACAAAGAACACCACCTCATCCACACTTTTTGGGTCTGCCTAATGTGCAACTGTATCTTGACAAACAAGGCTCTCATACAATTGTTGCGGACCACTCGCTCGACAATCTTAGCGAGTTGAACACCTCAGGTTGCAATCACTTGTTTGTAAGGTGGAGCAAATCATACAGTACATCTGAAGGGTTATATTCCCATGAAATCCCATACTGCACTTAGACAGCTATTGCTAGGATTTCTCCTTTAAGCTTGGAAACACTCCTTGGCACCCTGAGGTATCAAAGTAGGGCCTTTTTGGGAGAAATAGGATAAGTTGGTGGCCACACACTCTGTAAGGAAGTTTCCAAAACCTTTATTGTAATATTCAAACATACAAAGTAAAAAACATCAGCGCTAAAAGTACAACATGACGTTGAGACAGTGGCTTGATAGCCATTTCCAGCCTCTGGTTGTGTAGCTCCCCTCACATTTAAAAGACATAAACCGTTTGTTGAAACCTATGAATGAGTTAGGTTGGGACGAACATTCTGTCTGGGTTACCTATCATGTTGCTAGCCTTTTCCCTCACCATCTGGCAGTGGAGGCAATTCCCTTTTATTTGGAATTTCACACTGGTCTGTCGGTGGAATATCGTTTGTGCATTTTAGAGGTCCTGGAGTATTTATTTATCCATAATTATTTTATTCTTGATGGAGTGTGCTACCTTCAGACCTGCGATGGGGGACAAATTTTTGCCCTCATTAGCCAACCTTTATATGGCTTGGTTGGAAAGCTCCCACATCGATGGAGGTGGTAATCCCTATAAAGCACACATGAAAACATTTCCGTTACATCAATGACCTTATTTTAGTTACAGACAATAGAATGGGTGACCTGAGTGACATTCTGGCTTATTTAAACAATAATAAGTTTAATCTTAGTTTCAGTAGTGCTTAGTAGTAGTTTTTAGTGTGCTTTCTGGATGTTCATCTGATGGGTGAACGAGATAAAATTCACACAGGTCTATATAGGAAACCTTTATCTGGCAATTGTTTGTTACAAGCCTGATCAGGCCACCCTAAACATACTATAAAAAGTATTCCCGTGATAAAATTCCTTTGTGTGTGTCAAATTTGCACTGATGACCAGCAATTTGAACAAGAAATCCCTATTTTATATTAGCATTTCCTGATTGAGGCTATCCTAAGTGGATGTTAGATGGCTTATGATATGGCTAGGGCTAAGAATAGGGTGGATTATTAACCCTTTCATGACTAAGCCTATTTTTGAAATTTGGTGTTTACAAGTTAAAATCCATATTTTTTGCTAGAAAATTACTTAGAACCCCCAAACATTATATATATTTTTTTAGCAAAGAATCTAGAGAATAAAATGACGATTGTTGCAATATTTTTTATCACACGGTATTTGTGTAGCGGTGTTTTAAACGCAAATTTTTGGAAAAGTGACACTTTCATGAATTTTAAAAAATCCAAACAGTAAAGTTACCCCAATTTTTTTGTATAATGTGAAAGATGATGTTACGCCGAGTAAATAGATACCAAACATGTCACCCTTTATAATTGCACGCACTCGTGGAATGGCGACGAACTACGGTACCTTTGAATTTCCATAGGCGACGCTTTAAAAAAATTTTACGGTTACCAGGTTTGAGCTACAGAGGCGGTCTAGGGCTAGAATTATTGCTCTCGCTCTGACGATCGCGGCGATACCTCACATGTGTGGTTTGAACACCGTTTACATATGCGGGCGCGACTTCCGTATGCGTTTTCTTCGCTGCGCGAGCTCGCGGGGACAGGGGCACTTTAAAAAATTTTTTTTTATTTAATTTATTTATTTTTGTACTTTATAAATTGTGTTTAAATTTTTTTTTTTTTTTTTTTACTTTTATTGCTGTCACAAGCAATGTAAACATCCCTTGTGACAGTAATATGTGGTGACAGGTACTCTTTATGGAGGGATCGGGGGTCTAAAAGACCCCCCATCCCTCCTTTACACTTCAAAGTATTCAGATCGCCGAAAACGGCGATTCTGAATACTGTGTACTTTTTTAAATTCGGCGCCATTGGCAGCCGAGTAAACGGGAAGTGACGTCATGACGTCGCTTCCGCATTTACAAGAAGAAGGCTGGAACGAAGCCGCTCGCAGCTTCGTTCCAGTCCGCCCCCAGCCGCCGAAGGCAGCGGACCGGACACCGGGCCTCCCGATCGCACGGGAGGCCCGGTAACAGCGGCGGGAGGCGGCGGGAGGGGGGGGATGTCCCCTCCCGCTCCTCCGGTATAACAACCGAGCGGCTTTTAGCCGCATCGGTTGTTATATTCGGGTAGCCGATCGCCCGCTGAAAACAACGGTACCGGGATGATGCCTGCAGCTGCGGGCATCATCCCGGTATAACCCCGGAAAGCCGAGGACGCATATATGCGTTCGGTCGGCGGGAAGGGGTTTTTAAAGAAGAACAGCGGTAAATCACCAAATAGGACAATACATTAACTCTTTCAACGCCCTTTATTTTGGAGTTCAGGCCATGGTCTATGTTGGATAGGCATACATTCTAGCTTCTGTCCTAGCTTCAATATTGAGTTCTCTTATGGATTGGAATGTATCAGGATCAGAAACCAAGGAGCAAATTAGTTCAGCTCCTGGACTTAGCACTGAACTCTGGCTAGCACTGACAGCTGGCAGTTATAGCGCTATTGCTGGCAATGACCTGCAAGAGCCGTTGGGTTTCAATACCTTTTGAAAACATCACTGGGGCAAATATGCATGTCCTTCTGCATGCTGGGGACAGGCTGCTGTGTCATCTGTGCATTGCAAATTGTGTTTACAATAGAGATAAATAAAGGCTACATTCTTGTACTAACAATTGCTAAACCAATTAGGAAAGTGGTTATAATGAAGTAGTTATAAGGTATCATTCACCCAATTGCCATTTTCAAGTTTTATGTCTTTAAAACAAAATGTACCACATACCGGTACAACAAGACAAGGTCATGGTCAGGTTGCCTAAAAGGAATACAAAAAGCTCTCCACCAGGGCAAATCCGGGCAAAACAGGCATCTGCATGTCTCACTTTCATCATAGATCTAAATAATTTACTTCTCATTTTAGGATAGAGGGCAGAGCATGCAAATAATTTCCTATTTGTCCCTGGGGCCAACTGTACCTCCAGAACTGCTGTAAATTACAAATACAGCCAAAACCACCATCAGTGTTGTACACACACACTGTTCTGATGATGGTCAACTAGCTGTATGTAGTCTGGAATAAATGGCTCTATTATATTGGGCTGCATCTATACTGTACAGCAGTTCTGGGTATATAGGCGGCCCCAAGGGCATGCCCCAGCAACCTATCATAAAATGAGGAGTACATACCTTATTTTCAAAATATGGATGTGAGATATTAAGACACCTCTTGCTTTAGGAAGGATGTACTGTATTAAAATAAAGTACTGTAGTATTTTCTGTTCTTATTTAAACTGGCCTGAAAATGTTTTTTCCAAAAGATGTCAAATAGCAAACATTAGCTGGCAATGTAAGGTGAGTGCTTCAGTAATATTTCTTTTGTACCACTCATTCTCAGAATAAGATGAAATTAAATTTCAGCTCTAATGCCTTCCTGATTATACAATAAACAGAAGCCAAAGCTAAAGTCTTAAGTTCCAGCCAACTTCTGACACAAAAGTAATGTTGCAGAACAGGATATTGCATAGCAGAATGAAGCTTAAGATCTACCTATCTCCAAAGCATTATTTGCTCACAGGGAGGCTCCAGGATGTCATTTCCAAAGACAACTGGAAGTACTTCAACATATGATAATTACTGAAAGGACTGTAAACTCTAATAACAATATATACCAACATTCTGTACTTAATGTCAGAACAGAACATTCTAAACATCAATTATAGCCTATTTAAAATATATTAAGACAGAGTCTGTTACGAAATATGGGAGATGCCATTCCTGATATTTTTAATGCAATAAATTAAAAAATAAAAGAAGACATTAAGTAGCACATTGACAAAAAAAACAAAAAAACAAAACAAAAGGAAAATCTGCATAAGCAGTACAGATTGAAGCTTTTTTGGTAACAGATTTCCACATGCATATAGAAGTCACTAAAGACAGGTCCACTAGGTTAGGTTTGCTGATTTTAGAGATGCAAGCTCTGTGGCTGTCATCTTGTTTCACTACTTTTTAAGCCGCTGACCCAGGACAAGTGTGGGGGTCAATAGTCCTGAATTCACTGGCTGCGTATGTGTTAAAAGTAGACATAAATCCTGAGAAATTAAGTGAATTAAATCTGGTTTACTAGAGAACTGTGTATCATAAATAAATTACATATCAAAAATATAATACTTGTTTTCACATTTTTAAACTACTGTTGCATCTCAATGCTGCTGGTCTCTTGCATCCTTTTGGCAGCCACTTTCTGTCTTTATGTATGCATCTCTCAGATGCAGTTTTTCAGATAGTGACAAAAGCAGACAATGCATGTGTAAGGTGTATTGAAATGGGCACATGTAGTCTTCTTTAGAAGCCTTTGTGATAGAGTAGGGCATGAATAGGAGTACAATTGTGAGATACCAACAGAGTGTTGTAGTCCTATAACAGGAAGCATGTGTACATGAAAAGTTCATGGCAGGATCACCAGGAATTATTTTTATGAAAGCTGCAGATTTAAATACCTCTACATCTCATTGAGTAAATGGCCTAAAGTATTTACACCACAGCATATCCCATAGCTATTTGCTTCTGCTGGGTGCTCTTACTAGCATCTCTATTATCAACCAGAGTGGCTTCCACACCATGGATAGTCTTTTCCTTCTCATACCATAGTACCCCATTGCTTTTGCCCAAAGCCTCAGATACTGCAGCCTGAGGTCTCCATATGAGGTAAGATCCATACATGGATCAGATCTTAAAGAAGCAGGAAAAGGAGCAGCAGGGCACATGGACATTGACAGCCCATTCCACCCTATCCTATCCTTTCCATAATTGGTAGAGATAGGTTAGATAGTTGTACAAAGAATACATCTCAACTGTCCCTCATTTACAACCAAATCCCTCTGTGCCGCTTTAAATGTAATACTTAATTACAAGTGGTATGCTATAACCTTTCACACAAACCTTTTGTATTATTACTATATTTCTAAATAGCCTGTGCCATATACACACTACAGCTGTCAAATGCCCCTTTTACAGGTGTTTGTAGTTTTTTTTCTGCCCCTAAATGCTCCATTACATGAGCCTATGTGTCCCTGCACACATAGGCGTTTACAGGCGCTTAAAGGCAGGGCCGTTTAGAGGGCAGAAATCTGAACATACCGAAATCGTATTCAGAAGACGGTAGGCGCATTTAGCACTTCAGCATTCATTCATTTCAATGGCAAGAATAAATTAATATTCTGACCAATGAAATGAATGAATTCCCAAATGCTTGACACACATGAACACATCTAAATGCGCCGAAATGTGTTTGACAAATGCGGCTTTAGGTGACTTTTTAAGGCTGCTTTTCTCCTGTCAGGAGAAAGGCATTTAGAAGAGCCTAGTGTGCATGATGTTTAAGAGAAAAAAAAACACTTTTGGGTTTAGCTACTCATTTTTGCTTATTAACCACTTCAATACTTGCCACTTTCACCCCTTTCTGCCCAGGCCAATTTTCAGCTTTTAGCACTGTCACACTGAATCAAAATTGTGTGGTCATGTAACACTGTACCCATATAACATTTATTTATTTTATCTTCGTTAAATGAAGAACATTTTGAAATAAATTTTTCTTTGTTTCTGTTATAAAATGTTGCAAATAAAAATTCTTTCTTCATAAATTTAGGCCAAAATGTATACTGCTACATTTCTTTGGAAAAAATAAGCCAAATCAGCTTATATTATTTAGTTTGTAGGGAAGTAATAGAGTCCAAAAACTATGGTATACATATAGTATCTGAAAATCAATCAGTCCTGATGTACTGACTGCCTATCTAATTTCTTGAGACGCAAAAATGCCAGGACCATACAAATATCCCCCAAATTACCATTTTTTTGGAAACTAGATAGTCCAAGGTATTTAGTAAGAGGCATGACGAGTTTTTTGAAGTTGTAATTTTTTGTCACAATGTTTTGGATGTGGAAGATATTTAAAAAAAATATTTTTTTTCACAATTTATTTATTTATTTTTTTTACATGCTGTCACCAATGCAGTTCAGCTTCATATAACTGGTGCAGCGATGATCAGGAACACTGACTGATGACAGTATGAAAAAGAAAAAAAATATATATATATATTTATGGTCATGGCCCTATGGCCAAGAGAGATGTGGATCACATAAACACGCGACAAGACTTACAACATAAATAGACCTGAAGTCTGCCTTGGTGGTCTGGTCAGTATGCCAAGAAAAGGGGGCATATATGAGGTAAGTAATGGGTAGTTTGTGAAGAAGGATGTGTTGAGAAGTGCCCTGAAAAAGGGAAGGGCAGGAGGGTATCGCGCACTGGAACCGTCAAAGAACATGGGTGCGTGGGCTGCTTAAATACCCTCTGGGCTCCTACCATAAATTCAGGCCACCATACTGGCCTTCTTATTTATGGTCGTGGCCCTATGACCGAGAGAGATGTGGATCGCATAAACACGTGACAAGACTTACAACATAAATAGACCTGAAGTGTGCCTTGGTGGTCTGGTCGGTATGCCAAGAAAAGGGGGCAAAAGACTCAGATAGAGAAATGACTCTTTATTGATTTCTTGTGGTTATTGAACCAGCTTAGTGAAGGCTTGTGCCATTTCTTTCTGAGGATTTGGGATGTACGTGGCAAAACAAGCGGACTTCCATTGACCTAGTTTCTTGATTACGTGGTCTGGTACTCCATGTTGGGAGGCAGCTGAGGCTGCTCCAATCTGGAAGGAATGTCCAGAGAACTGACTGGGGTTGAAGCCCAAGTTATTTAGGAGGATCCTGACATGCTTGATAAACTGGCTGCCACTCGGGGGGGGGGGGGGGGGGGCTACCATCAGATTGGCTAGGTAGCCGGGACAGTCGTCGGTCGAGGACCAGCACTGGGCACCAGGCTTTGTTAGTCTGAAACAGGTTGATGTCAATCACTGGGCCGGTTTGATGCATTTTGCAGACTATGGGGGTTATTTACGAAAGGCAAATCCACTTTGCACTGCAAGTGCACTTGAAAATGCACTGAAAGTGCACTTGGAAGTGCACTCGCTCTAAATCTAAGGGGTAGATCTGAAATGAGGGGAAGCTCTGCTGATTTTATCATCCAATCATGTGCAAGCTAAAATGCTGTTTTTTATTTTCCTTGCATGTCCCCCTCGGATCTACAGCGACTGCACTTACAAGTGCAATTTCAGTGCACTTTCAAGTGCACTTGCAGTGCAAAGTGGATTTTCCTTTAGTAAATAACCCCCTATGAGATGAAGGGTGTAATGGTTCGGAAAGAGAGTCAGGTGGCGTCGGAGCAGTGTCTGACTGCCGGAGCCGGTGAAGGTAAATTAACTAGGTCGTAGGAAACCTAGAAGGTCAAGTAGATGGCCGCTTGGATGACTAGGCTGGGCAAAGCCCCAAAGGGAGCACGAGTAAGGATTTCAGACAATACCCTGAAGATGGCACTCATGATAGGTAGGCGTTTGCCACTGGCTACAGGTTGGTGCTTCTGTATGCCCCGTAGGAGAGACTTGACTGCGTGGGCCGGGAATACTGATGGTTTCCTGGGGTCCTGTAATGATAGAAAATGCTGGACGACGGCTAGGTATAGCCTGATGGTGTTGTAAGCAAGGGCTAGCTGCGTATGGCAATATGATATGGAGGCCAAAAACTCGCGGTAAGTGTTCCAAGCAGTGCGATAGGCCTTCAGTGTGTTGCGTGCCAAGGGTTGGTTGATGAGCTGGGTTGCATTGGCGAGGTGTGATTTTAATCCATCGCCAGCAATGACCAGGGTGGGACAGGAGAAGTCATTGGGTCGACTCCAGGCTCTGCTAGAAAAACAAAGTAAGATTGGAACGGGACAGAACATCAGCTGCGATATTGTATTTTCCTGCAATATGTCTACAGAAAAAATTAAAGTGGTGACGGAGTGACAGCTGCATGAGCCTGCGCAGGAAGGACATGATGGGGAGTAACTTGGATCTACCTTTGTTAAATGATGTCAGCCATGGCCTGATTGTCCGTGGTGAAAAGCACCGTCTGTTTTGTCCTAGTGTGGCCCCCAGACCTGGGCAGCTGCCACAATGGGATATAGCTCGAAGAGAGATGAAGACTACGTGAAACCAGGGATTAAGAGAATTTCTGGGGGCCAAGGTTCGTTGAACCAGTGGTGGCCAAACATGGCCGTGAAGCCCGTGGAGGCTGTGTCATCGGTGACCACCTGTGGTGACTCGGCTGACACTGCCGAGATGAACATTGAAATGCCGTTCGAGCTGGTGAGGAACTCGTCCCACATAGCCAAGTCTGCTACTGCTGCTTGATCTAGCTTGAGAATTCGGTCTTGGTCTTGCACTGGTGTGAGAAAGACTAAAACCTGTGATATGAAGGACTGTCCTTGAGGTATAATCCTCATCGCGAAGTTCAGCATTCCTAGTAAGGACTGCAACTGCCTCCTGGTGCACCTGTGCGACTGGGTGAAGTCGTGGATAGTTGCCCTGATATGGACTAAGTTGTCAGGAGGCAGGTTAGCTTGCATAGCTTGTGTGTCCAGAGTGACACCTAAAAAGGTAATGGAATGTGCCAGTCCTCCTACTTTGTGCTCAGCTATTGGCACCTTAAGGTTGTTGAAAACTATTCTTAACTTGTCTAGATCTGCCGGGGGTGTGCTTGGTTGCTCGATAAGCAGGACGTCAACAAGGTGGTGGTTGACCATGTGACAGCGGGCCTGGTGAGACAGAATCCATGTGAGGGCTTGAGTGAAGACGTTGAACAGCCACGGACTGCTCCTGGACCCGAAGGTCAACTTGGTGGCAAAGTAGTAGGACTCCCTCCACTTAATACCGTGCCACTGCCAGAGGGACGGTTCAATAGGGAGGAGCTTGAAAGCATCTGATATGTTGGATAGCCAGGCGCCGGGACCTATCCCAATGATGGCTTGGATGGCCAGGTCAATTGAGGTGTACTTGAAGGAAAACTCCTCAGAGGGAATCGGAGAATTCAGGCTAGGGATGTGAGAAGAATGAGGCACAGACAAGTTGTACACTAAGCAGAGTTTATTACTGAACTTGCCCTTGACAAGCCCAATATGGCTGACTCTCCAGACTGGGAAAGGTGACTGTGAGAAGGGGCCGATAATAAAGCCTTTATCCACTTATGACTGTAGTAAGGAGTCAATTGCTTGTGTGTCGATGGCTGATGACTGGAGGATCCTGCACTTATACTGTGATTCGTCAAAAGTCTAGATGGAATGACAATGGGGTTGGGTCTGGATGGTGTATGGATGAAGTTTAAAAAGTGTACACAGGAGGGAAGTCAGCCCTTTTCGCTCTTGGCCCATGCCTGATGGCTCTCTGAGCCACATGGCTCTCTCTGTTACCATCTCGAGCCCAGCTGATGACACCGTATCTATAGGACAGCTTTGCGATAAGTATATTTGATGTTTCTGGTTGTTATATGCTTTGTAATATCTTCCTTTAGTATTTTCATGTTACCGTTTTCCTATTTTCTTGTGAAATATATAAGCCGTTGTAATATCAACAGTAACACAGGCGGTGGTCTCAGCGGGGAGCATTGATAGCTTCAAGAAACTATTAGATAATCACCTGAATGACCGCAACATACAGGGATATGTAATGTAATACTGACACATAATCACACACATAGGTTGGACTTGATGGACTTGTGTCTTTTTTCAACCTCACCTACTATGTAACTATGTAACTATGTAACATGTTAACAGAGTGACTAGCTAACTGTAGGAATAGACAAGGTAATATTACATACAGTATCTCACACAATGAGTACACCCCTCACATTTTGGTAAATATTTTATTCTATCTTTTCATGTGACAACACTGAAGAAATGACACTTTGCTACAATGTAGTGAGTGTACAGTTTGTATAACAGTGTAAATTTGCAGACCCCTCAAAATAACAACACACAGCCATTATTGTCTAAACCGCTGGCAACAAAAGTGAGTACACCCCTAAGTGAAAATGTCCAAATTGGGCCCAAAGTGTCAAATTTTTTGTGTGGCCACCATTATTTTCCAGCACTGCCTTAACCTTCTTGGGCATGGAGTTCACCAGAGCTTCACAGGTTGCCACTGGAGTCATCTTCCACTCCTCCATGACAACATCACGGAGCTGGTGGATGTTATAGACCTTGCACTCCTCCACCGTCCATTTGAGGATGCCCCACAGATGCTCAATAGGGTTTAGGTCTGGAGACATGCTGGGCCAGTCCATCATCTTTACCCTCAGCTTATTTATCAAGGCAGTGGTCTTGGAGGTGTGTTTGGGGTCCTTATCATGTTGAAATACTGCCCTGTGGCACAGTCTCCATAGGGGGGGGGGGATCATGCTCTGCTTCAGTATGTCACAGTACATGTTGGAATTCATGGTTCCCTCTATGAACTGTAGCTCCCCAGTCCTGGCAGCACTCATACAGCCCCAGACCATGACACTCCCACCACTATGTTTGACTGTAGGCAAGACACACTTGTCTTTGTATTCCTCACCTGGTTGCTGCCGCACACGCTTGACACCACCTGAACTAAGCTTTTCTTGGTCTCATCAGACCACAGGACATGGTTCCAGTAATCCATGTCCTTAGTCTGATTTTGTCTTCAGCAAACTGTTTGTGGGCTTTCTTGTGCATCATCTTTAGAAGAGGCTTCCCACTGGGATGACAGCCATGCAGACCAATTTGATGCAGTATGCAGGGTATGGTCTGAGCACTGACAGGCTGACCCCCCACCCCTTTAACCTCTACAGCAATGCTGGCAGCACTCATATGTCTATTTTCTAAAGACAACTTCTGGATATGACGCTGAGCATGTGCCCTCAACTTCTTTGGTCGAGCATGGTGAGGCCTGTTTTGAGTGGAACCTGTCCTGTTAAACCGCTGTATGGTCTTGGCCACCATGCTGCAGCTCAGTTTCAGGGTCTTGGAAATCTTCTTACAGCCTAGGTCATCTTTATGTAGAGCAACAATTATTTTTTTCAGATCCTCAGAGAGGGTGTTCTTTGCCATGAGGTGCCATGTTGAATTTCCAGTGACCAGTATGAGCGAGTGAGAGCGATAACACCAAATGCAACACACCTGCTCCCCATTTACACCTGAGACCTTGTAACACTAATGGGTCACATGGCATCGGGGAGGGAAAATGCATAATTGGGCCCAATTTCCAGGCAGTGCTGGAAAATAATGGTGGCCACACAAAATATTGAAAATTTGGGCCCAATTTGGACATTTTCACTTAGGGGTGTACTCATTTTTGTTGCCAGTGGTTTAGACAATAATTGCTGTGTGTTGAGTTATTTTGAGGGGACAGCAAATTTACAGTTATACAAGCTGTACACTCACTACTTTACATTGTAGCAAAGTGTAATTTCTTCAGTGTTGTCACATGAAAAGATATAATAAAATATTTACAAAAATGTGAGGGGAGTGCTCACTTTTGTGAGATACTGTATAAGGAATAATAGAGGGAATCCGTAACCACCCTCGGAAGATAATATTTAGTTTAGAAGTTATTTCAATTTCCGTATGTATTTCAATTGGCACCCCAGAAGGCGTATGGAATTTATTTCTGCACAGGATCCAAACCCCAATGTATTTTTGCCTTGAGTCCCTATAAGCTAAGTCCTTAACTATACCTAGAACTGAAAACCTTCTCTAGTGCGGACAAGATTCGCGCTGGTTCATGAATTCTGAAGCCCTGCTTGAGTGGTCCTGAAATATGAAATATTTTATCACTGAGCGGACACGCAAAATCTGATGAGATTTTTGGCTGGTATATGTATATGTGTTACATACCTAGTAGGTGAGCCCGAATTGCAGAGGATGGCCTCTCTTACGCCTCCAACTCAAGGCCCCTGATAGGATAAACAGGTAGCATAGGAGTGAGGAGTGGTAGGAGCACCTGGCAGGATCAACAGCAGGAGGTCAGTCCAGAAGTTCGGGAGATTCATTGCAGAAGGTAGAAGGCAGGAACTGGATGAGCGGACTGGAACCAGGAACAAGCTGGATCAGAAAACAGGCTCAGCAGGCTGGAACTGGATCAGCGGACTGGAACCAGGAACAGGCTGGATCAGCAAACAGGCACAGCAGCCTGGAACCCGATCAGCGGACTGGAACCAGGAACAGGCTGGATCAGCAAACAGGCACAGCAGGCTGGAACTGGCTCAGCGGACTGTATCCAAGAGAAAGCTGGATAAGGACTTGTGGGAGGTCAGGCAAGCCGGGTCGGTTATCAGGCGGGCAGCAGAAGGATCAGAGGAGCAGGCAGAAGAGTAGTCAGACAGGCCGGGGGTCAGATGCAGGCGGATAGCATGGATGGTCTTTTAGACAAGCCGGGTAAACAAAGGAACAGATTTCAGATAAGCAAGGAACACACGGAACGCTGTAGAGCAGACAGCAAAGTTCACCTGTGTCAGTCAGGTTTAAATAGCCCGCCTGGCACTAATAGGCGTGTGCGTGTACGGTCCCGTGCGCGCGCATGCGCATTGGCACCCGCAATTCTGCACCAGCAGGTCTGGATCGACTGATGCTGGTAGGATCTTCCTGACATTACCTCCGGATGCCCATCCGGGCCAACTTCTCAGGATAGAACCTTTTAAAGGATTGGATCAGACTCTTAGCATGGATGTTCTCTTCAGGTTCCCATGAGTTCTCTTTAGGCCCATAACCCTTCCATTTAATCAGGAATTGGACTTGATTGTTTCTTTTCCTGCAATCCAAGATTGTTTCTACTTCAAACTCCTTCTCTCCATCCACTATTACAGGGTCAGGAGGATCCACACTTCGGCCAGGAAAAGGATTGGAAACAGAGGGCTTCAGCAGTGTTACATGAAAAACGGGATGAATTGTAAGTGAATAAAAATAGCGCCGCTTTAACGCCAACACCCGCACCGCCCCAGTGTGAAAGGGCTCTTAGTGACTGAGAAAAGTGTATTGGAACAGAAAGTTAATGAATTAGAGGAAACGTGTAAACAAAGCAAAAGTTGTATTGCCTCTTTGATTCAGAGATAGGCTGAGAAGGAGCGTATTATAATACTGCTTAGGAAGGAATTACATGAAGCCCAGTCTGACATTATGGAGTTATCCTCCACACTTGCTCAGTGCTTAGCAAAGATAGAGATACTGGAACAACGTGTAGAAAAGCCAAATGCTAGTGTTGCTGCAAGTGATGTTGTTATGGTGGGAATCAATGTTGGAGATCTGAATGAGGAGTATTTAAATAAACGTGCGGTAACTGCGCTTGAAAGTGATACAGGAATTGAAACAGTGGGGACTTCTGACGAGTCCATTGCTAGTAAATACTCAGACAATGAAAGTGTAAAATCTGTTCAATCATAGTAATGTTAGTAATGTTATGCAGCAATATGAGTCTCCAGCGCCAAATGCTGGAGAAGGGCCTATGCAGGGAGACCAGCAAGTGCTTTGTTTGTAAAAAGGGCGGTCACATCAATAGGTATAGTTTGGTGGCAAATAATGATATGCAAAGGAAATACCCTAAAACTACACCAAGGCGTTATGAAGTTTATTCTGCGAGATGGGGTAGCAATCCAAGGCATAGAGGCCATAGTAATCAAACCCATTTCCCTTTTAAGACCCAAATGCTGAGACTACAAACCGAAAATAATAGACAGGAAAAGCATCACTATGTAGAACAGTTGTGTAAACTCAAAATGGAGGTAGCCACATGTTCATTCAAATATAGCACTGGGGGAAACAATGTTAGCAGCCCTTAGTGAGCTGCATGGATGGTAAGAATTTTCTGGTTAATGTTTCTTCGCTATGAATAAGGTTTAGATGTGAGTTTCAGAGATGTGCCCTTCATGTTTGGAATAGTATAGAGAACCTTGATATATTTTTAGTATTTTCAAGGATAAGCCTCTGGATTGTTATTTTTTTAATCTTTTTTTTCTGTTATGATTATTATGTTTTTTTTCTTCTACTCTTATTTTTATTTTTTCTGTAAAAAAAAAGAAAAAATATATTATATATATATATATATATATATATATATATATATATATATATATATATATATATATATATATATATATATATATATATATATATATATATTTTTTTTTTTTTGTTTTGTTTTGTTTTGTTTTTTTTGTTTTTTTTGTATTTTTGTTTTTAAAGCGGAGGTTTGCTGAAAAAAAATATTAAAAGCCAGCAGCTACAAATACTGCAGCTGCTGACTTTTAATATATGGACACTTACCTGTCCAGGGAGCCCGCGGTGTCGGCAGCCGAAGCCGATCCGTCCTTCGGCTCTCCGCTGCTGCCGCTGCCATCCTCGGTAAGGGAATAAGGAAGTGAAGCCGTGCAGCTTCACTTCCTGGTTCCCTACTGCGCATGCGCGAGTCGCGCTGCGCGTCCTCTCAGGTCCCTGCTGTATTCTGTGTCCCACAGAATACAGCGGGGGAGGACGGGGTAGGCGGCGGAAGTGGCGTAGGTCACCGCAATCACCGCGGTGATCTATGTCAGGAAGTGGGAGCAAATACCTGTATTAGACAGGTATCTGCTCCCTCCTCCCCCTGAAAGGTGCCAAATGTGACACCGGAGGGGGGGAGGAATCCAAAAAGTGGAAGTTCCATTTTTGGGTGGAACTCCACTTTAAGTTTTTTGGGGTTTTTATTTATTTATTTATTTTAAATTCAACTTTTTTTTAAAAAAACAATTTTTATTTTTTTTATTTTTATTTTTTTTGTTATTTGTTTATTCATTTATTTTATTTTTGTTTTGTTCAGGCGGAAAAATTGTTAGCCAATGAACCCCCTTTCAGGTGGACTAAACCTATGTCCTCAATTGGCAGCTGAATACATTTTGTTTAAGAGAAGAGTTGGTAGGAAGCCATTCTAGCCGCTGAAGTTATTGTATTTTTTTTTCTTTTTGTTTTTCTTTTCGTTCAGGTGGAAAGTTCCAAAAGGTTTAGGCTTTGTCCAGCTGAAAGGGGGTCTTAAGGTACTGATAAATGCATTGGTTTTTTTTTAGCGTTTAAATTGAGAATTTTTGAGAAGCAACATTCACGTTCATTTTTTAAAAAATGTTTAAATTTTTTGTTCCTACCATGGGGATCCATTTTAGAGAGGGTTCATCCAAAAAAAATTATACATTTGATAATTTGTTCAGAGTTGCAGAAGCCAGGAATACTAAGTTCCTGGGTTTCAAGGTTGGAACTGTAAGTAAACATAGCAAGCGAATAGATATTATGGATAAGAATTTGATTCTGCTCTTGTTTTTCACTTCCAGAGTCCTGGTGGAGCGAGATTGGAGTGGTCTCTGGAACAGAGATGAAAGATGTTCATCTGGTTGGCAGTTTGTGCCATACCACACCGCAAATTTGTTCTGATAAACATTCAGGAAAGAAAGGACAAAACGAAAAGATTCAGATTAACATTTGCAATATAAGGTTTCTTTTTCTTATGGACAATTTAGGGCTAATGCTGAATCTGAAAGACATTGCCCAGCAACAAGACTTGTGAAACATTTTGCCGCAGTCTCTCCTGTCATTTGTGAATGCAAACGTACTGTGAATACAAGTGCAATGGGTTGGAGGTTGGGGAAGGAATATAACCTATCCATTCCGTCAGAACAAGAAATGAAAATATATTAGTTTTTTTGTTGGAGGGAGGAATGGAAAGATGGAATCATGTTTTTAATGTGTGACATGTATTGACATAACTGAATTAATATGGTGCAAGTACCCAGGAGGCTGGCACTTATGCATAATAAGGTGTCTGTTGGCCAGACTAGAGAGTGCCAGGTGACACATCAGTGGGGTGAAAATTTCCTTGTAGGGGGTGGTGTCTCAATCTTACAGAGAGGTTCTCTGTTACTGGACGAGTGGGACTCCAGAGCTGGATATGGGGGAGATACACCTGGTTGATGTCTCACCTGAGAAGTTGGAACCTTTTACAGGTAATGTCAGTGAATACACACAGAAGCATGTTCCATTAGCTAAAGGGAACAAACGCTGGCTACCAGGGTACAGTATGCCTTCACCATATGGCACTTCAACGTCTCACTGTGGTTGAACAAATGCTATTACCCTGTATGTGCTGAATATACAATCAGTGTGATCATTATAACGGTGGCTTACTCCCAGTGATGTGCGGACACAGAATGAGGTTCATGCAGGATGCTTATTTCTGAGGAGTAACTGAAAGAGGAGGGATGTATTCATCACTATATTGGGGGGGAATAGGAGCAGAGATGGGTGTTGTTAATGGAGTGGATATCGATCTCCTGAGGAACAAACTCTCAGCCATAGCTTCGGACAGTAAATGGGGCTTTGTTACTCAGAGAGAGGTTAATGACATGGGAAGCACAGTGGTGTAGTGGGTAGCACTCTCGCCTAGCAGTAAAAAGTGTTGCTGGTTCGATTCCCAACCACGACACTACCTGCCTGGAGTTTGCATGTTCTCCCTGTGCAGGTTGATATTTCCTTCTGTCGGAAGCATGACCATGATGTCATTTGTATGCCAAGGGTTCTGGATGGAGAGATCATTGCTGGGAAGGAAGCACCTGGGTGTTATTTGGGACATAGACGAGTTTGATTCTTTGTCCTAAAGGATACCAATGTAACGTTAGTCATGGAACTAGGGTGTTCCTGGAACCTAACAATAGGTAGTGGTGCATGGTATACCCTGGGCATGGTCTCTGAAATCCAGGCACAGGGATGGAATTTTGTGGTTTGTCATTGTTTCTGGTTTCTACGTGTTAGACTCAAAATTTATATTGGAAGCTCTCGCATTTATCTATGCAAGTTGAGGGACAAATTGACGGTAAGGTCTCTTTGTACAAGTTAGAGGCTTTGCTGCCAATTCAGAACCCTGAAATACCACTGACGTGCCAAACTTGCGGTAGGTAAGGCCATTGTGAGCAAGCCTGCCTAATCCCAACTAGGGATGAACCCGAACACCCCCCTGGTTTGCAGCAGAACTTGCGAACAGGCAAAAAATGTGTTCGAACACGCGAACACCGTTAAAGTCTATGGGACACGAACATGAATAATCAAAAGTGTTCATTTTAAAGGCTTATATGCAAGTTATTATCATAAAAAGTGTTTGGGGACCTGGGTCCTGCCCCAGGGGACATGTATCAATGCAAAAAGAATTTTTAAAAATGGTCATTTTTTTAGTGAGCAGTGATTTTAATAATGCTTAAAGTGAAACAATAAAAGTGTAAATTTAAGTTTGAGTCGAACTCGAAGCTCATCCCTAATCCCGACCTGTATTTACAGTCAAGGGTTGTAGGAGGTTGGGAGCGGGATGCACAATTTGATGGGTCACATATACAGTGAGGACGGAAAGTATTCAGACCCGCTTACATTTTTCACTCTTTGTTATATTGCAGCCATTTGCTAAAATGATTTAAGTTCATTTTTTTTCCTCATTAATGTGCACACAGCACCCCATATTGACAGAAAAACACAGAATTGTTGACATTTTTGCAGATTTATTAAAAAAGAAAAACTGAAATATCACATGGTCCTAAGTATTCAAACCCTTTGCTCAGTATTTAGTAGAAGCACCCTTTTGATCTAATACAGCCATGAGTCTGTTTGGGAAAGATGCAACAACTTTTTCACACCTGGATTTGGGGATCCTCTGCCATTCTTCCTTGCAGATCCTCTCCAGTTCTGTCAGGTTGGATGGTAAACGGTGGACAGCCATTTTTAGGTCTCTCCAGAGATGCTCAATTGGGTTTAAGTCAGGGCTCTGGCTGGGCCATTCAAGAACAGTCGCGGAGTTGTTGTGAAGCCACGCCTTCGTTATTTTAGCTGTGTGCTTAGGGTCATTGTCTCGTTGGAAGGTAAACCTTCGGCCCAGTCTGAGGTCCTGAGCACTCTGGAGAAGGTTTTCTGTCCAGGATATCCCTGTACTTGGCCGCATTCATCTTTCCCTCGATTGCAACCAGTCGTCCTGTCCCTGCAGCTGAAAAACACTCCCACAGCATGATGCTGCCACCACCATGCTTCACTGTTGGGACTGTATTGGAAAGGTGATGAGCAGTGCCTGGTTTTCTCCACACATAACGCTTAGAATCAAGGACAAAAAGTTCTATCTTGGTCTCATCAGACCAAAGAATCTTATTTCTCACCATCTTGGAGTCCTTCAGGTGTTTTTTAGCAAATTCCATGTGGGCTTTCATGTGTCTTGCACTGAGGAGAGGCTTCCGTCGGGCCACTCTGCCATAAAGCCCTGACTGGTGCATGGCTGCAGTGATGGTTGACTTTGTACAACTTTCTCCCATCTCCCGACTTCATCTCTGGAGCTCAGCCACAGTGATCTTGGGTTCTTCTTTACCTCTCTCACCAAGGCTCTTCTCCCCCGATAGCTCAGTTTGGCCTGACGGCCAGCTCTAGGAAGGGTTCTGGTCATCCCAAAAGTCTTCCATTTAAGGATTATGGAGGCCACAGTGCTCTTAGGAAGCTTAAATGCAACAGACATTTTTTTGTAACCCTGGCCAGATCTGTGCCTTGCCACAATTCTGTCTCTGAGCTCTTCAGGCAGTTCCTTTGACCTCATGATTCTTATTTGCTCTGACATGCACTGTGAGCTGTAAGGTCCTATATAGACAGGTGTGTGGCTTTCCTAATCATGTCCAATCAGTATAATCAAACACAGTTGGACTCAAATGAAGGTGTAGAACCATCTCAAGGATGATAAGAAGAAATGGACAGCACCTGAGTTAAATATGAGTGTCACAGCAAAGGGTCTGAATACTTAGGACCATGTGATATTTCAGTTTTTCTTTTTTAATAAATCTGCAAAAATGTCAACAATTCTGTGTTTTTCTGTCAATATGGGGTGCTGTGTGTACATTAATGAGGAAAAAAATGAACTTAAATTATTTTAGCAAATGGCTGCAATATAACAAAGAGTGAAAAATGTAAGGGGGTCTGAATACTTTCCGTCCCCACTGTATATGTATATAATATAGTAATGGGTTGATTTATGTTATGGTATAGTGTGGCATGTGTATTTTAGGTTAGTAATATGGATGAGTAAGGCCCTCCTCAAGACCCTGTATCTGAAAGCTGGTTAATGTTGCTCTGAGTGTGTGCTGGTGAATGGTGAGTGAATGGACATCCCTTGCCTGTATTGCACCCTGTCATGAAGATACCGGAAAGGAGAAGACACAGAATGGTGACATGGAAGCTGTCACTGAAGAATGATGGTCGTGTGTTACTCAGTGGCAAAGCGGCACATGTTGGGAAGCACAACACATTAAGACCGTTATGGACTGTTCCATAGGAACTGGTTTGGAGACACATGTTGGGAAGCCCAACGCGTTAAGACAGTTATAGACTATTCCATAGGAGTCGTGTCTGAAGAAAGGTGATATGCGCCCTTTAGGCGCAAAGTGGTTATGTTGAAAGGCAGCATGAATATGTTGGAAGGCAACATGATTTAATATAATATTTCTGGAGTTTCTTTCTGGTTGATACAACCAAGCCTTCGTTTTCTTGGGGGCTGTCTGGAATGTAACAATTTGCACATCAAAGCTTGGTAGCATATCAGATCATTCATCTGAAAGAAGCAAAGGCTGAACAAAAGCTTGGCTCCTATCCATTTAGTGTGATAACGCTATTCAAGCAAGCGTCAAAGAGGGCATGACTGGCAGGATGATTGATGAAGGTGGGTTACAGAGATCAAAGGCATTGAAGATTGACCAGGATACATAGACATGATACATGGACAATGCTGCCCCTAGAGGCCAATACAGCAGGACAGACAGTAATATAATATATTGAGGACGACTTACCCATAAATACTGTGATTCGTTAAAAGTCTAGATGGGATGGCAATGGGGTTGGGTCTGGATGGTGTATGATTTAAGTATAAAAGGGCTGAACGAGTCAGAGAGCTCTCTCTCTAGCCTAGTGGCTTTCTCTCTATCATCTTGACCCAAGCTGAGGAGACCGTGCGATAAGTATCTTTGATGTTCTTGTGTCATATGTTCTATTGTTATATGCTTTGTAATATCTTCCTTTAGTATCTTCATGTTAGCATTTTCCTATTTTCTTGAGAAATAAATAAGACGTTGTTTTACTAAGCAGTGTGTTTGTTTTCATAGCTAACCTTATATCATTGTGATATCAACAGTAACATGTGATCAGAGTTTTAATAGACTAGCTAACTATAGGAATAGGCAAGTTAATACATATATGGAATAAATAGAGGGAATCCGTAATCACTCCCGAATAATAATATTTAGTCTAGAATTTATTTCAGGGGTAAAGTGATGAGGCCGGTGTGGATAGGCCAACTGTAGCAAAATTGTCACAGAAGTTGTGCTAATAACACATAAAGCAGCCTCTATTGTGCTGTTTGTTCAACCTTTTTTCAGCCAACCAACGTAGGTTATACGTGTAGCATTTTAGGTGCAAATGCAATATGGAAAGTCTGATTTATACCTGCAGAGAAGCTATAATTAAGAGAATTAACCACTTCAGCCCCAGAAGGATTTGCCCCCTAATGACCAGGCCATTTTTTGCGATACAGCACTGCATCATTTTAACTGACAATTGCGCGGTCGTGCAACACTGTACCCAAACAAAATTGATGTCCTTTTTTTCCTACAAATAGAGCTTTCTTTTGGTGGTATTTGATCATCTCTGCGGTTTTTATTTTTTGCGCTATAAACAAAAAAGAGTGACAATTTTGAAACAAAAACACAATATTTTGTACTTTTTGCTATAATAAATACCCCCAATTTTTTTTAAAAAAAGCTAATTTTTTTCTCAGTTTATATATTCTTCTACATATTTTTGGTAATAAAAATTGCAATAGGTGTATATTGATTGGTTTTTGTAAAAGTTTTAGCGTCTACAAAATAGGGGATAGATTTATGGTATTTTTATTATTATTTTTTTTTTTTACTAGTAATGGCGGCGATCTGTGATTTTTATTGTGACTACGACATTATGGTGGACACATTATGGCGGACACATATTCATACCCCTTGACATTTTCCACGTTTTGTCATGTTATAAACAAAAAGGTAAATGTATTCTATTGGCATTTTATGTGATAGACAAAGTGGCACATAACTGTAAAGTCGAAGGAAAATGATAAATGGTTTTCAAAATATTTTACAAATAAATATGTGAAAAATATTTATTAGTAAAACTAGCTCAAATTAGCTCAAGCTCTGCTAGATTGGATGGAGAGCGTCTGTAAACAGCAATTTTCACATCTTGCCACAGGTTCTCAATTGGATTTAGGTCTGGACTTTGACTGGACCATTCTAGCACATGAATGTGCTTTGATCTAAACCAATCCATTGTAGCTCTGGCTGGATGTTTATGGTCGTTGAACTGCTGGAAGGTGAACCTCCGCCCCAGTCTCAAGTCTTATGCAGACTCTAAGAGGTTTTCTTCTAAGATTGTCCTGTATTTGGCTCCATCCATCTTCCCATTAACTCTGATCATCTTCCATATTCCTGCTTAAGACATGATGCTGCCACCACCATGTTTCACAGTGGGGATGCTGTGTTCAGGGTGATGTGCAGTGTTAGTTTTCTGCCACACATAGCATTTTGCTTTCTGGCCAAAAAATTAAATTTTGCTCTCATCTGACGAGAGCACCTTCTTCCACATGTTTGCTGTGTCCCCCACATCGCTTCTTGCAAACTGCAAATGAGACTTCTTATGGCTTTCTTTCAACAATGGCTTTCTTCTTGCCACTCTTCCATAAAGGCCAGATTGGCTGCTTCTCTGATTAATGCTCTCTTTGCCCGGCCTGTCAGTTTAGGTGATGCCATGTCTTGGTAGGTTTGCAGTTGTGCCATACGTTTTCCATTTTCAGATGATGGATTGAACAGTGCTCTGTGAGATGTTCAAAGCTTGGGATATTTTTTTATAAATTGGTTAGACTACATTTTAGTTAGGGGTTTTAGAGTAAAGGGGGCTGAATACAAATGCACGCTATACTTTTCAGATATTTATTTGTAAAACATTTTGAAAACATTTCTCTTTTATTTTTCCTTCCACTTCACAATTATGTGCCACTTTGTGTTGGTCTAGCACATAAAATCCCAACAAAATACATTTACATTTTTGGTTGTAACTAGGGTTTTCGCCCTTCCTTCGAATTTAGAACATTATGGGGCATTCGCGTGAAATTTGGGTGCCCGCGGAACCCCCCATAATGCACTGCAAGACCGTCAATCCACTGCGAGATCGCAGTGGATTGACGGCTGCTGATTGACCAAAGCATGCACCTGACCTGCATGCTTTGGCCAATCACAGCAAGCTCTGCTGTGAGAGCCATGATTGGCCAAAGGCAGTGTGCCTTTGGCCAATCATGGCTCAGGGGGCCAAGTCCACGCCCCACACTATGTAAGGCTCCTAACATTGCGGCTGTACATAGTGTAATGAAAGAGAGCAGCAAAATGACATTTCTAAAGGAAAACATTTCATTTAAAACTGCTCACGGCTGTAATGTATTACCGGATCCCGGCAATATACATACAAATCATTGAAAAAAACTGCGTGAGTTCCTGCCCCCAGTCCATTACCAGACCCTTTGGGTCTGATATGGATATTATGGGGAACCCTGCACCAAAATAAAAACAAAATGGCGTGGGGGTCCCCCCAAAATTCATACCAGGCCCTTCAGGTCTGGATGGATTTTAAGAGAAACCCCCTGCCAAAATGGATGTGGAATTCCCCTTCCACAGGCAGTGGTCTCAGCGGGGAGCATCGATAGTTTCAAAAAATTATTAGATAAGCACCTGAACGACCACAACATACAGGGATATACAATGTAATACTGACATATAATCACACACATAGGTTGGACTTGATGGACTTGTATCTTTTTTCAACCTCATCTACTATGTAACTATGTAAAATAAAATAAAAAATGGAGTGGGGGTACCCCCCCAAAATCCATACCAGACCCTTATCTGAGCACGCAACCTGGCAGGCCACAGGAAAAGGGGGGGGGACGAGAGAGCGGCCCCCCACCTGAACTGTACCAGGCCACATGGGTTCAAGGGCCACTTCCCCACAACCCTTGCCCGGTGGTTGTGGGGGTCTGCGGGTGGGGGAATCTGGAAGCTCCCTTTAACAAGGTGGCCCCCAGATCCCGCCCCCTATGTAAATGGGTATCGGGTACATTGTCAAATAGTAAAAATGAGAGGAGACAGTTTTGGACAATTCCTTTATTAAAAAAAAAAAGTGTCCCGTGATGTCCATTCATCTTCAATCACAGCGCCAACGACCCAAGAAAAAACAAACAAAAAAAAAAGCGGAAAAACTCCTCCTCCATGGGAGTCGACGCGCCGACTGCAGCCTTTTCACGATGACAGCTGTTATATAGCTGAGGGCAGGGCCATCCAGTGACGTAAACGGTGACTCCGCCCCCTCTGATGTCACGTGATGTCACATGATGTCAGCAGGGGGCAGGGTCACCCGCTTATGTCACCAAGTGGGCCCGTCCTCAGCTATATAACAGCTGTCATCGTGAAAAGGCTGCAGTCGGCGGGACGCCTCCCATGTTTTTTTTTTTTTTTTCTCGGGTCGTCGGCGAAGATGAATGGACATCGCGGGACATTTTTTTAGGAATTGTCCAAAACGGTCTCCTGTCATTTTTACTTTTTTGGTGAATGTGTAGGGGTACAATGTAACCAATACACATTCACATGGGGGGGCTGGGATCTGGGGGCCCCCTTGTTAAAGAGGGCTTCCAGAATCCGATAAGCCCCCCGCCCGTAGACCCCCACAACCACCGGGCAAGGGTTGTGAAGAAGAGGCCCTTGTCCCCATCAACATGGGGACAAGGTGTTTTTGGGGGGACCCCAAAGCACCCTCCCCATGTTGAGAGTATGTGGCCTGGTACGGTTCAGGAGGGGGGGTGCTCTCTCAGGAGGGGGGTCCCCCCCTTTTCCTGTGGCCTGTCAGGTTGTGTGCTTGGATAAGGTTCTGGTATGGATTTTGGGGAGGCCCCCCCACACCATTTTTTTTTTACCTTTTGGAGTGGGTTATCCATACCAGACCTGGGAAAGATGCGCTACTTTACAGGCAGACTAAGGAGACCCCCAGGCACGATATTTAAAGGAATATTACATTTTTATTGTTTCACTTTAAGCATGAAACAGTTTTTAAAACTTTTTTTTGCATTGATACATGTCCCCTGGGGCAGGATCCAGGTCCCCAAACACCTTTTATGGCAATAACTTCCATATAAGCCTTTAAAATTAGCACTTTTGATTTTTCACCTTCGTGTCCCATAGACTTTAACGGTGTTCACGTGTTCGCACAAATTTTTTGCCTGTTCACATGTTCTGCTTGTGAACCGAACCAGGGGGTGTTCGCCTCATCCCTAGTTGTAACATGACAAAAGGTGGAAAATTTCAAGGGGTATGAATCCTTTTTCAAGGCACTGTATTTTCTTTCCCTCTCTTTTGTGTCTTTCTTGCATGCTAAACTGATTAAAAAGTTCCATTGATATTCCAGTCTTCGATTTGTGACCAGTTAATTTGGACAGATCACAAATCGAAAAAAAAATCAGGGACAAACACTCAGCCTGTCTCTATTTGCCAACTTACAGTTGGCTTTAATAACCTTCAGTTTTGTTACTCTATGAAAGGGAGGCAATTAGTTTTGAAGTGTTGCTATTTAAATTACGGAAACAGGTTACAAGGATTTTTGAAGGGCCATAGTGCTACAGGTAATGGAAATGGAAATGGCAAGTATTATGCAGTGAATTTTAAAATATTTTAATTTTTTTACTATTTTGGGCACGTTTTCCTTTGATAATAAAAAAAAAAAACAGGCGATGTTCAATTATATTTACCACCAAATAAAGACCCAATTTATCCTAGAAAAAAAAACAAGATACAATTCACCTAAGTAGTTGTAATGATATGTACAAATTGACTAACACTTGACGAAGTTAGAAAACTGCATTTGGGCGTTAAGGTTTTTTTTTTAACCTTCTGCCATGAAGGTGTTAAAATGCCCTTTATTAAATATAAATTACAAACACATACTTTCTGGTCTTTAAAAAATGTATGCCCTCAGAGGAGAATCCATGTCAATCACAGCATCCAACAAGGTAATCCGCGCCAATCACGGTGAGCTATCGGTCGCCGATCTGTACATGTTGCCGGTAAATGAAAGCCCTAAAAATGATCTATGAACTACTGATAAATCATGCTCATTTCTACTGACAGGAAAATGTTTGCATGTGTGCTGACATTTATGTGTGAAAAATCGCATTACATTTGTCATTTCTGTCACACTGCAAACTAAATAAATAATAAAGTATTCACTGTTCTGGGATGACAGCTCAATACATGCATTTTAGAATAAAGCACACAGCATAAAAAACAGATTTATGAACACTAGATTGCCCAGTAGGTATTGTAAATGCATGTGTATGATGTTTGCAGCCAGGAAAAATAGGTTATAACTTGCTACAAACCTCACCATATTTTTATTAATGTCTTTGCTTATCTGTTGACAACCACTTGTTTCTTGTCTTAGTGTCACAGGGAGTGTAAGGATGGGTTCACTCCAGTGTGAATTGGATGTGGATTTCACCGCATCCAATTCGCATGTCAGGAGATTGTGACCGGCTCTCTATGGAACCAGTCCACACATCTCCGGAGCGGCTTCGGTGCGAATTGTACAGAAGCCCTGTGTGTTTTCTGGTCCGTTTCAGGTCCGAATTCAGCCAAAAATTCAGGCTGAAATCGGACCTGAAACAGTGAATGGAGACACACCGGATCCCCTGGTGTGAGCCTCTCTGTTCCTCAGTGTGAATCCAGCCTTAATGAGGAAGAATTTCCTTGTTGGGGTCATAAACAGAAATAAAGCCTGACCCAAATTTTAACCAAAGTAGTTAGGTTTCAAATCATGGCCTACTGGTATCTTGATCCTCGACTGTAATTGCAAAATTTATGTTAGGTATATATTGCAATTCAGTATATAGCGTGAAATCACTGGTTTACAAATTAGGTGATTTAAATCAAGATGTCAAATCCATTATGCTAAGCGGTTAAAAATTGCATGTATATTATACAGGAAAATGCATGTGCAAAATTTTTACTTATTTTTTGGAAAACTGAAAGCTGCAGATTCCATGTTTTTTTAGGGGACCGTTGTCTTGTTTGAGCCATGGAATCACAGTATTGAAAAGCTCCCATGAAATTTCACACATCTGTTCAAAAATGTTTTCCTGAACAGGCTAGTTTTCTTAACTACTTGTTAAATCACAGTGTTAAGTATAGAACAAATTAGGCAGAAGATGCGGAATAAGCAGCTAGATGTGATTTACTAATGTGAGAAGTAAGATCAAATGAAGGGAAACTGTGATTTATTGTAGATGACTAGATGTCCATTGTGTTCATATATAAACATACATATTATTTATACATACACAGTATATACATACACTGTATACAGGCATACCCCACTTTTAAGTACAGTACACAATGGGGTTTATTTACTAATGTTGGAAAGTGCAAAATCAGGCTCACTTCTGCATAGAAACCAATGAGCTTCTAACTCCAGTTTGTTCAATTAAGCTTTGGTAATAAAACCTGAAAGCTGATTGGTTTCTATGCAGAAGTGAGCCTGAGTTTGCATTTTCCAGCTTTAGTAAATAAACCCCATTGTGTACTTAAAAGTGGGGTATGCCTGTATTGGTCATATATATTGGGTTAGGAAGAATGGAGATGACAGAATTGGGACAAAAATACAAAATATGCATATATAAATCCCAATATTTAAATTTTATTACATTGCTATAAGTTGCTAGGCCTTATCCTTGTTGGACTTCTCAGAGCCCAGAGTTGGGGCTGCCACCTGTTGGGCACCAGTGCTCTACGGTCTTTTGCTTTGGTCAGTGTTCAAGCTGTAGTGGTGACTACCATCACTCTGCCACAATTTGCATTCCAGCACCCGGCAGTGAAAGAACACCTGTAGTACTGTTAGAGGGAGTGATCTCTGCCTGGGATAGAAGTAAAGTCCTGGCCTGATGATCAGGTAAGGAAGCAATGACCACAAATACAAGCAGAGGAAGGGGGTTAACTGCACTGCCCCTGTCTACCAATGCAGGGGGGAAGGGTAACAACACTACCACCGACCGCCAATGCAGGGGGAGGGGGGTAACCAGCACTACCATTGGCCAGAAATGGAGGGGGAGGAGGCGGGATAACAGCACTACTACTGACTACCAATACCACGGGGATGGGGTTAACAGCACTGCCACTGACCAGCAACGCAGGAGAGGAGGGTTAACAACACTGTCAATGATCAGCAATCCAAGGTGGAGAGGGTGAAGTTAATTGCACAACCAATGACCAGCAATGCAGGGGGGGGGGGGGGCTTAACAGCACATCCATAAAATAGTACAGTAATAGAGATAGCTAGACCAAGAGGGAGCTGGGTCTCCTGGGAAGAGTTCTGCTGAGAGGTCTAGTGACTGGTCATGGTGGGAGTCAAGGCGGGGGTTAACAGCCCTGATGCTGACCACCAGTGAAAGGGGGGAGTAATAGTACTTCTACTAACACCAATGCTGGGAGTTATTATTCCATTACTAACACCAATATTGGGGGCTATTATTGCACTCACTGACATCAATGTTGGGGGTTATTATTGCAGTCACTGACACCAATGCTGGGGGTTATTATTGCATCCACTAACACCAGTGTTGGTGGTTATTATTATAGCCTTTGACACCAATGCTGGAGGTTATTTTTGCAGCCACCTAGGCCCCTTTCGAACTGGCATGAGCAGGCAGATGACAGGTCCGTCTCCGCTCACTGTGCTCAGGCAGACCTCTCAGAGCTCGGCTCTTCTCTATGGGGAGATCGGATAAAAACGGACCACCGGTCTGTTTTCATCTGATTCCATCCAACCTGATCCTCCAGACAGATGGAAAATACGGTCATCCTCCGTCTGGATTTCACGGACAGGATTTTATCGGATATTGGCAGATGTCAGCGGACATGTCACCGCTGACATCTGATCAGGTCCCCCTGTCAGTTTTTCCTCTATGGAGTGGCGGATGTCAGCGGTGACATGTCCGCTGACATCTGCCAATATCCGATCCAATCCTGTCCGTGAAATCCAGACGGAGGATGACCCTATTTTCCATCTGTCTGGAGGATCAGGTTGGATGGAATCAGATGAAAACAGACCGGTGGTCCGTTTTTATCCGATCTCCCCATAGAGAAGAGCCGAACTCTGAGAGGTCTGCCTGAGCACAGTGAGCGGAGACGGACCTGTCATCTGCCTGCTCATGGTGATTAGCAGACCAATCCCCCGCTGAGCCAAGCGGAGTCTGTTGGGTGAACTGCCCATGTAAAAGACCCCTTACATTGATGCTGGAAATTACTATTACTGCGACTTACATCAACTATAGGGTTTAATTTACCCCCACTTTCACTTCAGTGTACAAATGCAGCAGGACCATAAATTTGAGCCCATTTATTTTGAATAAGCTGCCTTACTCAACATAATGCACCTCAACACATGAAAACATGTTGAGGAGGGTGGGGGGGCACACTTCAAGTGGGCCACTGCTGAGTTACTGTCCCAGATTAAATATGCAGTTAGTGAAGGTAGTACTCCTGCGTGCTTCATGTGGTCCTCTAGTATCTATAAGTACCATTATCTGCAGTCACTACTGAGCTGCAGGTGGTGCGCTCTTTACGATGACCAAAGAGCTAAAAAAAAATTACATTTTTTATTTCATGTCTGCCAGGGGCGTTGCTAGGTCTGCAAAAGATCTGGGGCTAGAGCCCATAGCAGCGGTCACCAACCTTTTTGCATGCCCGCGGGGGGGGAGACTGGTGGTAAGCAATTTTTCATGGGCAAATGCTGGTGTTGCCACTTCAATCATCATGGCATAATGGTTGATCTGGTGTCAGGGTGATTGAAGTGCATTATTTATATTGTTACATTCTAATATATAATGAAGTGGGTTCAACTCACCATACACCACATCTCCTTTCATCAGATGCAGCGTGTCACTTGCCACCATCGCCTGTCACCAGATGCAGCATGTTACTTGCCACCTTCACCTGCCACTAGATGTGGATTGTCACTTGCCATGTCGCCTGCCACCAGATGTGAATTGTCACTTGCCACTTTCACCTGGCAGCAGATGTGGATTGTTACTTGCCACGTCACCTGCCACCATTTGCAGATTGTCACTTGCCATGTCACCTGCCACCATTTGCAGATTGTCACTTGCCACGTCACCTGCCACCATTTGCAGATTGTCACTTGCCACGTCACCAGCCACCAGATGTGGGTTGTCACTTGCCAACTGATGTGGATTGTCACCTGCCATGCCAGCCAGTGCCACCAAATGTACATTGATGCTGCATTGGTGGCAGGCTGACAGCACTGGTCCATTTAGTGAGAGCAGGAGAGTGGTGATGCGGGGTGGGCAGTGAGAGATGATGTCATCTCGCTGCTCCCTGCCACACCTCTGACATTGAAGCAAGGGGGTCTGGCTGCATAGTGGAGCTCCACGATGACAGGAAGCACGTGACCTCCAATCCACCATGCTGTGAGGGCGGAAGAGCGCTGATGTGTGGTGGGCAGCGAGAGACGATGTAATCTCTGCTGCTCACCGCATCTCGCTCCCAAATTGAAGAGGCCCGGCTGTAGAGAGTGCTGATGTGGAGTGGGCGGAGAGAGACGTCATCTCTGCTCGTCCGCCTGTTTGCTTCTCTCCTCTCCTCCGCCTCTCTCATGCAGTCGCAACCTGCTGGTTAGGCAGGAACCCTGCGGCAAGAGACTTGGGGCTATGGGCCCCAGATTCAGGGCTATAGCCCCAATAGCCACCCCCTAGCAACGCCCCTGATGTCTGCTAATCTAGGGTCTGACCATCAAGCTGGAGTCCTTACATAATATATATATCCTCGGCATATAATGAAATGACGTTACTGCGTGGATCCCTAATAAACCCAATAATGTCTGACGACCTGTGAACGCAGACCGCCAGAGGTTCCAGAGCTAGAGCAAACAGCAGGAGTGACAAACGGCACCCCTGCCAAGCACCTCTATGTAAGACGAAAGGGTCTGAAAGTTCATCGTTCTAATTTGAGCAGTGGGAGCAGCATACAATACTCAAACCCACTTAATGAACTTGTTGCCTACATCAAAGTGTTCCAAGAGAAAGGGCCACTCAACACTATCAAAGGCTTTAGCAGCGTCTAGTGAAAAAATGGCCCTATTCCCTGGGTTATCCACAGGAAGCTGTAAATTTAGAAAGAAGCGTCTAATGCCACGTACACACGATCGGAATTTCAGTCAGAAAAAACTTGGATGGTTTTTCCGACGGAATTCCGCTCAAGCTTGCCCTGCATACACACGGTCACACAAAAGTTCTCTGAACGTTCGACTGTCAAGAACACGGTGTTGTACAACACTATGACGAGCCGAGAAAATGAAGTTCAATGCTTCAGAGCATGCGTCAAATTGTTTCCAAGCATGCGCGATTTTTTGCGCGTCCAAATTGCATACAATTTTCGGATAGGAACTTTTCCCGCCCGAAAAATAGAGAACATGCACACAATCTTTTGCTGGCTGGAATTCCGCCAGCAAAAGACCAATGGAGCCTACACATGGTTGCATTTTCCGACAAAAAGCTCTCATTGGCATTTTGCTGGTGGCATTTCCGATCGTGTGTACGCGGCATTAGGTTTTGCGCAGTGGAACTAGATGGGATAAACCCAGACTGATCTCTATTAATCAGCTTGTGTATAACCTTCACTACACGTGTATAGATAGAGATAGCGGCGCTAATATAAATTGTGTAAAATAATGGGTCAGAGCAGCATAATGCCTATGACCCTCTACTTATCCATAAAAATATTAATAATAATAGTGTCATGAAAAATATTAATTTTATCATGAAAAGAAATTTCTTTAACACCCAGTGAAAAGTGTCACTATAAATAATAAATTACAAGAAATGAATGATCAAGTTCAACAGTTGTTTTTCAATCTTACATAGTAGGTGAGGTTGGAAAAAGACACAAGTCCATCAAGTCCAACCTATGTGTGTGATTATGTGTCAGTATTGCATTGTATATCCCTGTATGTTGTGGTCATTCAGGTGCTTATCTAATAGTTTCTTGAAGCTATCAATGCTCCCCGCTGAGACCACCGCCTGTGGAAGGGAATTCCACATCCTTGCCGCTCTTACAGTAAAGAACCCTCTACGTAGTTTAAGATTAAACCTCTTTTCTTCTAATTTTAATGAGTGGCCACGAGTCTTGTTAAACTCTCTTCTGCAAAAAAGTTTTATCCCTATTGAGGGGTCACAATTCCGGTATTTGTAAATTGAAATCATATCCCCTCCCAAGCGTCTCTTCTCCAGAGAGAATAAGTTCAGTGCTCGCAACCTTTCCTCATAACTAATATCCTCCAGACCCTTTATTAGCTTTGTTGCCCTTCTTTGTACTCGCTCCATTTCCAGTACATCCTTCCTGAGGACTGGTGCCCAGAACTGGACCGCATACTCTAGGTGCGGCCGGACCAGAATCTTGTAGAGCGGGAGAATTATCGTTTTATCTCTGGAGTTGATCCCCCTTTTAATGCATGCCACTATTCTGTTTGCTTTGTTAGCAGCAGCTTGGCATTGCCTGCCATTGCTGAGCCTATCATCTACTAGGACCCCCAGGTCCTTTTCCATCCTAGATTCCCCCAGAGGTTCTCCCCCCAGTGTATAGATTGCGTTCATATTTTTGCCACCCAAATGCATTATTTTACATTTTTCTACATTGAACCTCATTTGCCATGTAGTCGCCCACCCCATTAATTTGTTCAGGTCTTTTTGCAAGGTTTCCACAT
Source organism: Aquarana catesbeiana (assembly GCF_042186555.1). NCBI lineage: Eukaryota > Metazoa > Chordata > Amphibia > Anura > Ranidae > Aquarana > Aquarana catesbeiana. Next base: position 518,415,870 of record NC_133325.1, read on the forward strand.
CCTGCGGAGAAGTTATTGCCCTGCTTAGCTTAGTATCGTCTGCAAATACAGAGATTGAACTGTTTATCCCATCCTCCAGATCGTTTATGAACAAATTAAATAGGATTGGTCCCAGCACAGAACCTTGGGGAACCCCACTACCCACCCCTGACCATTCAGAGTACTCCCCATTTATCACCACCCTCTGAACTCGCCCTTGTAGCCAGTTTTCAATCCATATACTCACCCTATGGTTCATGCCAACAGACCTTATTTTGTACAGTAAACGTTTATGGGGAACTGTGTCAAATGCTTTTGCAAAATCCAGATACACCACGTCTACAGGCCTTCCTTTATCTAGATGGCAACTCACCTCCTCATAGAAGGTTAATAGATTGGTTTGGCAAGAACGATTCTTCATGAATCCATGCTGATTACTGCTAATGATATTGTTCGTATTACTAAAATCCTGTATATAGTCCCTTATCATCCCCTCCAAGAGTTTACATACTATCGATGTTAAGCTAACTGGTCTGTAATTCCCAGGGATGTATTTTGGGCCCTTTTTAAATATAGGTGCTACATTGGCTTTTCTCCAATCAGCTGGTACCATTCCAGTCAGTAGACTATCTGTAAAAATTAGGAACAACGGTCTGGCAATCACTTGACTGAGTTCCCTAAGTACCCTCGGATGCAAGCCATCTGGTCCCGGTGATTTATTAATGTTAAGTTTCTCAAGTCTAATTTTAATTCCGTCCTCTGTTAACCATGGAGGTGCTTCCTGTGTTGTGTCATGAGGATAAACACTGCAGTTTTGGTTACTGAAGCCCCCCGATTCACTCGTGAAGACTGAGGAGAAGAATAAATTCAATACCTTCGCCATCTCCCCATCCTTTGTAACCAGATGTCCTTCCTCATTCTTTATGGGGCCAATATGGTCTGTCCTCCCTTTTTTACTGTTTACATACTTAAAGAATTTCTTGGGATTTTTTTTGCTCTCCTCCGCTATGTGTCTTTCATGTTCTATCTTAGCTGTCCTAATTGCACCTTTACATATCCTGTTGCATTCTTTATAAAGTCTGAATGCTGAGGATGATCCCTCAACCTTGTATTTTTTGAAGGCCTTCTCCTTTGCTTTTATATGCATTTTTACATTGGAGTTAAGCCATCCAGGACTTTTGTTCGCTCTTTTAAATGTATTACCCAATGGGATACATTGGCTAATGCCCTTATTTAATATGCTCTTAAAGCAAACCCATCTCTCCTCCGTATTCTTTGTTTCTAATATTTTATCCCAGTTTATGCCTTTTAGCAAGGTTTGTAGTTTAGGGAAGTTGGCTCTTTTGAAATTCAGTGTCTTTGTCTTCCCTTTATGTTTCCTATTTGTGTGATTTATACTGAAACTAATTGACCTGTGATCGCTGTTACCTAAATTGCCCCGCATTTCCACATCCGTGATCAGGTCTGTATTGTTGGTAATCAGTAGATCCAGTAATGTTTTATTTCTAGTTGGTGCGTCTACCATCTGACCCATAAAATTGTCCTGCAAGACATTAAGGAACTGGCAAGCCTTAAATGAATGCGCGGTTCCCTCCGCCCAATCTATGTCTGGATAATTAAAATCCCCCATTATGATAACACTTCCCATCCTTGCTGCTACTCCAATTTGTGATAGGAGATCCGTCTCCACTTCCTCCCTCAGGTTTGGGGGCCTATAGCATACTCCCAGTATTATTTTCCCCTTAGCTTTATCCCTTTGGAGCTCTACCCATAAGGATTCCACCTCCTCTCTAGCTCCCTCAGTGATGTCATCTCTCACATTCACTTGTACATTATTCTTGATATATAGGCATACCCCTCCCCCTTTTTTACCCTCTCTATCCTTGCGGTATAGGGTATACCCTTGAATGTTTGCCAGCCAATCATGAGAGCTGTTGAACCAGGTCTCTGAAATTCCCACAAAATCCAAATCCTCCTCGTACAACAGTATCTCTAGTTCACCCATCTAGTCCACCATGCTCCTGGCATTGGTGAACATGCCACATAGTTTAGACCGGTCGCATATTGTCTTCGTATTGGGTGTTTCGAGATTGCAACTAGGACTTGCTACTATACTCACCTTGTGTTTTTGTGCTTTGGTTAACCTACCACTAATGCCCCCAATACAACCCTCTGGAATATCTTCCGCGCTGGCTATCTCTGCCTCTGGACCCTCCCCCCCATCGCCTAGTTTAAAAACCCCTCTAACTTTTTGGCCATCTTCCTTCCCAGCAGATCTGCACCCTCCTCATTTAGATGCAGTCCGTCCCTTCTATAGTACCGGTTACCAACTGTGAAGTCGGCCCAGTCCTCCAGGAACCCAAACCCCTCCTTACTACACCAGCTCTTCAGCCACTTGTTTACTTCCCTAATCTCCTTCTTCCTTTCTGGTGTGGCTCGATGTACCGGTAGTATTCCTGAGAATACTACCTTGGAGGTCCTTTTCCTCAATTTAGCTCCTTAGTCCCTAAAATCGTTCTTTAGGACACTCCATCTGCCTCTGACTTTGTCATTGGTGCCAACGTGCACCATGACAGCCGGGTCTTCCCCAGCCCCTCCCAGTAATCTGTCCACAAGATCCGTGATGTGCCGAACCCGAGCGCCCAGTAGACAACATACTGTTCGGCGCTTCAGGTCTTGGTTACAGATTGCCCTCTCTGTCCTTCTAAGAATTGAGTCCCCTACCACCAGAATCTGTCTTTCCTTTCCCTTTGCTGTCCCCCCACTCTCGCTGGAGGAGTTCTTCCCCCGGCAGCTAGGAGAGTCCCTCAGCTCCAGCAGTGCTGGTCCCTGACTGGTTTCACCAATGTCACTCAAAGTAGCGTACTTATTGGGATGCTCCAGTCCTGGATCGGCCTCCCTGGCACTTCCCCCTCTACCCCTCCTGACTGTCACCCATCTACTCTTTGCTAGTGCCAGCACCTCTTTGTCTCCACCCGCCTCTGTGCTGGCCCCTGCCGGCACCTGCCGTGTACGTTCCTGGCTCTCCTTTAGAGTAGAAGATTTTGTGTGAAAAATCTTCTACTCTTCCACCACACCACCGTGATAGTGACACCACTCCCTCTGAAGAGCGCACTCACCAGATTATATAGCCTCCCACTCTCGTGTTCGGCAAAACAGCAATTGAACCACACCTGGGTTGCATGTGATGAACCGTGACTCCAATCAAGCCAGCTCCATATGTGAAAAAATGAATAAAGTGCTCCACATAGCGTGATACCATTTTGACAGATTTATTAAAATCACTTCAAACACACTTCAATGGTTACACTCACTTTTAAACTGAAACCTAAAAGCCTTTTAAAAAAAAAAATCCACAGCAAGCAACAGGATCAGTGATCCAACGGTGCACCGCGGTAACAGCGGACCTGAAGTGTAAACTGGTGTATCTCTCACCCAACCTTCTAAGGCCCAGCCATCCGATCGGTGTAGTCCTCCTCAGACAGCGGCATCTAATGTCAGTGCGATGGAAAGCCGTGTAACCATGCCCAAGACATGTTTTGTCGAAAAGACTTCTTCAAATGGGATTGGCCAAACCATTGTCTATTTATTTATCACCTGCAGCCTTGGATGCCATTAATTGTCTGTCTAACAGACGGATAATCCCAGAAGATATCTTCTCCGCTAATCAGATAGTTACTGATGGCGAGGATGATGTCCTGGGATCTCTAAAGAATTTGGAAAATCTTTTGGAGAAACAAGTTAAAACTTGGTGGGATGTTTTCATGTTTGAGGTGGTTTCATTTATTGACCACTGATCATATATTATTATTATTTCCCTTTTTTTAGACTCGCCTGCAGTCATCCATATTTTTTATTAATAGGATCAGATTGTGTTTCAGTCATTGTTTGTCCTATGCAGCTGTATGATAGTATCATGACTAATTTATATAGCTTGTATTTTAAACTAGACAATTCATTTTCTCCTGTTGAAATGTTAATTTTAATTTATTAATATTCATTTTTATTGGTTACTTTTCCACATTAGCACTGTAACTAGTGGTGGATTATAAGTTAGGATATGTCATATGTCATATATGGTAATGTTGGACGCAGCATTCTAACTACACACTGTAAAAATGTTTAGGATCCACTAATGCATTCAGTCTTTGTACCTGTGCTTCACGGTCAGGGGGACATGAAGTGTGAGCATGTGCAGAGCAGGAGGTCACATGACTGATGGTGATCACATGACTGATGATGATCACATGACTGATCATAGATAGTATATAAGGATTGATGAACCATCCGTGTAGCCAATCCCATTTCAAGAAGTCTTTTTGACGAAACATGTCTTGGGCATGGTTACATGGCTTTCCATCGCACTGACATTAGATGCCGCTGTCTGAGGAGGACTACACCGATCAGATGGCTGGGCCTTAGAAAGTTGGGTGAGAGATCCACCAGTTTACACTTCAGGTCCGCTGTGACCGCGGTGCACCGTTGGATCACTGATCCTGTTGCTTGCTGTGGATTTTTTTTTTTAAAGGCTTTTATGTTTCAGTTTAAAAGTGAGTGTAACCATTGAAGTGTGTTTGAAGTGATTTTAATAAATCTGTCAAAATGGTATCACGCTATGTGGAGCACTTTATTCATTTTTTCACATATGGAGCTGGCTTGATTGCAGTCACGGTTCATCACATGCAACCCAGGTGTGGTTCAATTGCTGTTTTGCAGAACACGAGAGTGGGAGGCTATACAATCTGGTGAGTGCGCTCTTCAGAGGGAGTGGTGTCACTATCACGGTGGTGTGGTGGAAGAGTAGAAGATTTTTCACACAAGATTGAATAACAACTGTTGAACTTGATCATTCATTTCTTGTAATTTATTATTTATAGTGACACTTTTCACTGGGTGTTAAAGAAATTTCTTTTCATGATAAAATTAATATTTTTCATGACACTATTATTATTAATATTTTTATGCATAAGTAGAGGGTCATAGGCATTATGCTGCTCTGACCCATTATTTTACACAATTTATATTAGCGCCGCTATCTCTATCTGTACACGTGTGAGAGGTATAGTTTTGGGATTCTGATCAGTTTACGTATTTATTTAAGTGGCAGCTTTTTTCACTGTACACTGTGTATGTACACACATTTTGTATTCATTTACACATCTTTTATATAGCTTTGCACTTTTCTTTGGCGCAGTGGAGTAAGAGAGATTCAGGGGCAGTTTATTTGTATATCTCTTGCTACAAACCATTATAACCTTCACTAATCTAGAAGCTTCTGGCCAACACCGTTACATTCACTGTGAGAAGGAAAATAGGTCTATATGAGTCAGGGAGCAAGGCATCTTTCCCAGGCTTCAGCAGTAAAACAATTATCAAAATGAAATGTAGCGCTAATAAAAGTGACCAGTAATGAAAAACACATCAGTAATGATGGCCATTAGTAAAGGCCCATGGCTTGATGTGATATAAGGTGAGTAATAAATAAGATATAATAATGTCCCAATGTGTGGCCATGGGTCAGACAATGAAAAGTCCCAGAATAGACTGTATACAGAATGTTGCACTGGTGCAGGAATCTTCTCCTCTGTATCTCATAGGTAATACGATCATGTAATGGGAATAGATGAAATACGCTTACCAGAGGAAGTGGATTCGGATGCCGGTGACACTGAATCAAACAGGCTCAGAAATCCTTGATGGACGGTGGTTGTTCGCAGGAACCCCGGATCTCGAGGGGGATCTTTCCTCTGTAATCACTGTCGCGGCTGCCAATTCCAAGGACTAAGGAAGGGTCACGGCCACGGGAGAATCAGAGGAAGTGGATTTGGATTCCGGTGACACAGAATCAAACAGGCTCAGAGATCCTTGATGGACGGTGGTTGTTCGCAGGAACCCCGGATCTCGAGGGGGATCTTTCCTCTGTAATCACTGTCGCGGCTGCCAATTCCAAGGACTAAGGAAGGGTCACGGCCACGGGAGAATCTCCAGAGTGTGGGTGGTTCCCAAAAAGATGTAAAAAACGCCAATAGTGTAGATCAAATGACGTATGTTTATTGGATATCACCAATAATCAACAAACAATATAAAAAGTGTGATCACGTAAAAAAGATAAAAACAAGTGTAGGGAAGAGTAAGGCTCACCCGACGCATTTCGTCCACATGGACTTCATCTGGGGCATCAAAATCATCTTTTTTTTTATGCCCCAGATGAAGTCCATGTGGACGAAACGCGTCGGGTGAGCCTTACTCTTCCCTACACTTGTTTTTATCTTTTTTACGTGATCACGCTTTTTATATTGTTTGTTGATTATTGGTGATATCCAATAAACATACGTCATTTGATCTACACTATTGGCGTTTTTTTACATCTTTTTGGGAACCACCCACACTCTGGAGATTCTCCCGTGGCCGTGACCCTTCCTTAGTCCTTGGAATTGGCAGCCGCGACAGTGATTACAGAGTAAAGATCCCCCTCGAGATCCGGGGTTCCTGTGTACAACCACCGTCCATCAAGGATCTCTGAGCCTGTTTGATTCGGTGTCACCGGCATCTGAATCCACTTCCTCTGGTAAGCGTATTTCATCTATTCCCATTACATGATCGTATTACCTATGAGATACAGAGGAGAAGATTCCTGCACCAGTGCAACATTCTGTATACAGTCTATTCTGGGACTTTTCATTGTCTGACCCATGGCCACACATTGGGACATTATTATATCTTATTTATTACTCACCTTATATCACGTCAAGCCATGGGCCTTTACTAATGGCCATCATTACTGATGTGTTTTTCATTACTGGTCACTTTTATTAGCGCTACATTTCATTTCTATTTTCGTGTATAATATTGGTCATATTTATGTAGCTGCTTTTCTTTGGTGATTGGGTTAGCGCAGTGTTACTTATATTTATTTTATATAAAACAATTATCGCCTCATTCATTGAGGCAGGCAGAGCCCCCAACTGGAAGGCATTGTTATAAACCTTCAACAACACTGGTATCAGTTCTGCATAGCACCGATACACCTCAGAGGGAAGACCATCCACCCCAGGAGACTTCCTATTAGGGTCTGTGTTAATGCTGTAAACAATTCATCTTCCGTTAGCGGGGTGTTAAGCATCTGCATATCCGAGGTGGACAGGCGAGGCAGAGAGCAATATCCAAGAAATTAATAATGTCTAGCGTGGAATGATGTACTTTAGCTGAATACAGATCAATATAAAAGGAACAAAATACACTAAGAATATCAGGAGTAGAACTTGTAAGGGAACCCTGTGAATCTTTCACCGCTGAAATATGAGAGGAGGCCTGCTGCGTACGCACAAGTATCGCCAACATGTGCCCTGTAGTTTTACGCTCCTCAAAGTGTTTTTGCTGTAAGAAAAAATGTTTGTTTTCAGCTAGTTGAAGTCACCTGTCTAGACAGGGATTGAGCTGCCAACCAGGCCCATTTAGTATCATCTGAGGGATTAGCAATGTACGCCTCCTCCGTTTCTCCCAACCTCTAAAGTAGTAAACCTTTCCCAGGCTTTTGTAGTAGTTTTAATGTTGGTAATTATATGGATAAATTGTCTCTGTACATATACCTTGGCTGCATTCCAGACTATGCCTAAGTCTGCAGTGTCTACATTACAATCAAAAAGGTAGTAATCAAATTTGGTATTGGATCTGGATCCGGAAATAGTGACATCCAAAATGGATTCAACTTCCCACAAAAGTGTTTACGTGTGGATGGTATGGTAAGTTCTACCCGAAATACTTTTAGGCTCGTACTGAGATGAGGCCACGAACAGAAGAAGCGACTCATTGCCCAATCCTAAGCCTATAAGTGACAGACCTCCGTGTGTAGCGGAGTAGCATGAGAACATTTTAGTATCGGGGTGGTGCAACCTCCACACATCCGTCAGCTGAAGTTCCTCCAATAAACAAGCAAAAGAAGTAGGTCCACCAATTGAGGGGGAATTTTGGTTTGGATGGGGCAATTTATTACAGGTGAGATCTAACAGATTATTGTAATCGCCAACCGCTAACAGCAGAGTATTAGGGAATCAGGCCATAAATCCCAAAAATGGTGGAGGTATAAACACACCTGCTATTATACACGTTTACCCAGAAATTGAACATAATAAAAAGATATAACGTCCACCAGGATCAATAACTTTTTGGATACATGAAAATTAAGTTCCCTGACAGACTACTGTCCTGTACACATGATCGGACATTGATCGGACATTCCGACAACAAAATCCATGGATTTTTTTCGACGGATGTTGGCTCAAACTTGTTTTGCATACACACGGTCGCACAAAGTTGTCGGAAAATCCAATCGTTCTGAACGCGGTGACGTAAAACACGTACGTTGGGACTATAAATGGGGCAGTAGCCAATAGCTTTTGTCTCTTAATTTATTCTGAGAATGCGTGGCACTTTGTGCGTCGGAATTGCCCACACACGGCCGGAATATACACAAACGGATTTTGTTGTCGGAAAATTTTATAGCCTGCTCTCAAACTTTGTGTGTCGGAAATTCCGATGGAAAAAGTCCGATGGAGCCCACACACGGTCGGAATTTCCGACAACAAGCTCCGATCGCACATATTCCGTCGGAAAGTCCGACCGTGTGTACAGGGCATAAGATGCTCACTCCCCTGGAATAGGATGAATAAGTGGAATGATATTGATAGCTAAACATTCTGACAAGGAAAGACGGATCTGGTATAGGCGGCAAATGAGTCTCTTGAAGACAGGTTATATTCGCTTGGATTCGCTTGATGTTCCTGCCATTACTGCCAGATACTTCACCAGGTTATTAAGTCCTCGGATGTTCCAGGACAATATGTAGCAGACATGGTAAAATAGAGATATAATAGTGTAAATAACAATCAGCGCCTATAAATCACTTACTAAAATTTCATTGTGCTTAAATAATACTAAATATCCACAGCTGCTGTAATACTCTCAGTGATTCACCACACCAAAATATACAAATAAATCTCTTATAGTGCAGCGCTGTTCAAATGTTGGAACACCTACAATATAATTCATATATGTGTAAATAATTCAGTTGTTAATTCTTAACCAGTCCATATATTTACTTGGAAATTATATTCATGTATATGCTTCAATAAATGATACAAAACACCAGTTCATTTGTGAAAAATTATTTAAAATCCACTGCTGTGCTCATCCGTCCTCACAAGGATATATAACCCCTAATTTTGCACACTGTCACCAGCTGCAATGCCTACTCACCTCAAAGATGAGTTAAAAACTCAGATAATGGTCTCTCCTTCACTCCTCCACGCTCTCTCTCCTCCACATCAAGGCAGCTGATACTCCTATGCTCTCCCAGCTAAACCTCCCTGGCGGTATGATTATTTTGGATTTTAGGTGCTGAAAGCGGTACAATTATTTTGCATGGAAATTTGCCGTTTTATATTGTAGGCCTGTAATTCTTAACAATAACACACTTAAATCTGTCCACCAAGAGTCTAGTAGATATCCTGGGTATGATGAAGTTTGAAACACAAAAACATAAATTATAATATAATAAATAAATATAAATAATTAAAAAAAATAATAATATAATGATAATAAAATAAATTTCCCCACAATTCACTATCGCTCAATTCTGCAAGTGTTCTAATTTACTATCGCTGTTTTCTAGCTGGTCTAAAGCCACTTTTGACGTAAAGGGACACTTTTTGGTTGCTATGCATAATCTCAAGTTTTCAGGCAAAAAGAACAGTATATATTTTATAAAACTGCATGCAGGGCATTGGACAAAGCACTGGGGACAAAAGGGATGTGAAATAATTTCATACAGTACTATAATCTGTAAGATTACAGTACTGTATGTGTTATGATTTTTACTTTTTTTTAATTTGCCGCCAGGCTCCGCCCCCATGCGTCACGACGCTCGCAGGGAACGGAGCTTGGCACAGAGAGGCTTCGGAGGAGACAGAGCCCGCAGACATAGCAGGGGACATCGCAGGATCCTGGGGACAAGGTAAGTAACACCGCACAAGGATCCTGCAATGTAATCCCGAGTGTGGCTCGGGGGTTACCGCTAATGGTGCTGAAATTTAACCCCGAGCCAGACTCGGGAAAACCGTCAGGGAGGTTAACAACCATGCTGGTAACATCAAAATGGATTGAGATCAGGATGTCTCCTAAATGGATCCACGCTACAATCTCGTTCCTTCACTCCCCGCCTACAGCTCAGCTCCATTGTTAATATGCAATCATAAACACAGACTCCATAGTGCTCTTTGCTTACTACTTTTATTAAAAAAGCCCCCAAATTAGGCAAACTTACAAGAAGTTATCTTTAAAAACGCATATATAGAAAATTGTTACATCCTCTCTCTCAGCACTGACACTCACTCGCGGTGGCTACGTGACGTCACGGGCTTGGCTCCTCCCCTCTAAACGTGTGTCTCCTTGATTGGGCTTCCTCAGCAGACACGGCGAGTGAGTGTCAGTGGTGAGCGAGCGATCGTAAACATTTTCTATATATACGTTTTTAAAGATAACTTCTTGTAAGTGTGCCTAATTTTGGGGCTTTTTTAATAAAAGTAGTAAGCAGAGAGCACTATGGGAGTCTGTGTTTATAATTGCATGTTAACAACGGAGCTGAGAGATGCGGAGCTGAGCTGTAGGAGGGGAGTGAAGGAAGGAGATTGTAGCGTGGGTCCATTTAGGAGATATCCTGATCTCAATCTAACTGTGATTGCACCTGGTCTTCACACCGGGATTGTTGTGAACTGTAGCTGCATTGTTACAATACAAGTTTATTATCGCACCTGACTATGTGAATTATTGCTGCCGTACCTCGCTGCACCCCACCTACATGTCATAAATAAAAGGTGGCAATTTTTCTCAGAAGGTAATTTGTAAAGTGGGCAGCATTGCTTTAAAAATGCATGCCAGACTACTAATAGTACTGTAAGTAATGGATAAACCATGACTTTCTGCTACCGATTGCTGAAGCCACAGTAGAGTAGAAAGAGTAGAGTAGAGTAGAGTAGAAAAGTCAGCAAAGTCATTGTCACTCAATAAAAACAACCAATAGCTTTTGAGAAAGAGGCTATTATTCATGGCTGTCACCATGACTACCTGTAGCTGCTCTGTTACCTAGTCATCACTGCCATATTATTCTGTTTTATTAACAAAGGTAATCCCCCTATGCAATTTTAATAAATGTCATTCTTTTTTATGTACATTGCAAAGTGCATCAAAGCTGCACAATATTGGTAAACTGAAAAGAAAATCTTTACAAGACCATAAAATGCCACAACAACTTGATTTTACCAACAAAGCTAGTTTTGGGTCTGATTTTCACATATTGTAAATGAGTTTTACAATGTAATATTTTTTTTAATCAATAAATCTTTATTCATTTTCACAGTAATACAGAAGATGAAAAACATGTAATGTCAGTACAAAAAAAGTACAAATGCTGATAATCTTCATCTATCGTACACATTTTAACTGTTTCTATAAACTTTATATATATCAACTGGTATCGTTAACAGTCGGGTCTGTCCCTCTGTCCCGGTCGCCCCATAGGGATCTAACTGCGACCAGGGGAAGGGTATTCTCCTTTATATTTCTTATTCCCATATTTCTTATTTTTAGTACATCTTGTTTAAAGTAAATGTATGGATTGGAAACATGTACTTCCAACTTCTTTTGTGTTAGAAAAAACTAATGGGAGAATAAACTTGGAGGTGGGGTAAGAATAAAAAAAATAAATAAAAAGGATAAATAGGGGAGAAAAAGGAAATTAAGGAACTAAACTCCTGTGAATGGTGTCATTTTTTATTTGTGGCTGTCATTTGAGTAAATTATAATACTTTATAAGTTTATTTTATCAAACTATGCCCGCTTGGGATCTGTTGTCCTGTATGTGTCTTGTAGGCTGTATACCATTCCATCCATGGTTCCCATTGTTTAAGGAACTCTGCATATTTCCCGTCTATGTAGGCCAGCATACCTTCATAGGTGTGATGAACTGTAAGTGTACGAATAACGTCTGCAATCTCAGGGAGATCTGGAGATCTCCAAAGCCTAATGCCCCGTACACACGGTTGGACATTGATCGGACATTCCGACAACAAAATCCCAGGATTTTTTCTGACGGATGTCGGCTCAAACTTGTCTTGCGCACACACACGGTCACACAAAGTTGTCGGAAAGTCCGATCATTCTGAACGCGGTGACGTAAAACACGTACGTCGGGACTATAAACGGGGCAGTAGCCAATAGCTTTCATCTCTTTATTTATTCTGAGCATGCGTGGCACTTTGTGCGTCGGATTTGTGTACACACGATTGGAAATTCCGACAACGGATTTTGTTGTCGGAAAATTTTATAGCCTGCTCTCAAACTTTGTGTGTCAGAAAATCCGATGGAAAAAGTCAGATGGAGCCCACACACAGTCGGAATTTCCGACAACACGCTCCGATCGCACATTTTCCGTTGGAAAATCCGACCGTGTGTACGGGGCATAAGTATGACCAGCTTGGCTGCTAGGAATAGATGGGTGGTGAATGATCTAAATAGAGGTGGTATGTTTTCTATTCCCAGGTTTAGTATAGCCAATGATGGTAAGCATTGAGTAGATACTCCAGTGACTTGTTGAAAGATTGCAAATACTTTGGGCCAAAATTTAGCCATTTTTCCACAGGTCCACAATATGTGAAACAGGGTTCCTGTTTGTGTGCAATTCCTCCAACATAACGAAGGTGTGGAGGGGTCAAATTTGGCTATCCTATAAGGTGTTAGATACCATCTTTGTAAGATTTTGTGGGATAGTTCCCAGAGATTTGTACATTTAGTGGCTGAGTAAATGTATTGTAGTGCTTTGTGCCACTGTCCTTCAGTATATGATATTTCTAAGTCCCTTTCCCATGCTATCATAGGATTTGTTTTCTCGAGAACAGATTTACTGTCTAAGAAGTTATAGAAAAGTGATATTCCTCCATTGCGATTCTCTTTAGTAGTAAGGTAAACGTGTATTTTCCAAAATATATTGTGTTGAGGCGGTTTACTGCTTTTGAGAAATGAGGTTACCCTTATGTAGTTAAATTGTTCAGAAGATGGGAGACCGTATTCTGTTTGTAATTGTGTGAAGGTTTTCAGTTTATTGTCTGTAGACAGATCTGAAATCCATTGTATTCCTCCAGACGACCATTTGGACAAGCATATGTTAGGCACTGATAGTGCTATTACGTCAATGGGTATAGCAAGATGGATAGTGGGCGATGGGATAGATTTCAGTAGTATCAGTTTTTTCCAATAATCTGGGGTCACTAGGATTGTGGGGGGAAAAGTTTTGTTTTTTTTTATATGGAAGGAGGAGGCCAAGATGAAATTATGAAGGTTCCTACCCGGTACTTAGAGGTCCCCATAATGGTGTTGTTTGGTTAGGGAACCACCCTGTGACCTGTGCTAGAACTGCAGCTATGTGATAATCAATGAAGATTGGAGCTCCTACGCCACCTGCCTTTTTTGTTTTGCTAAGTTTAGAGAAGGCACTCTTTGCTATTTTCCCCTCCCATAGGAAGGTGGCAAGTTGGAGTTGGTATAGGGACTGTTCTAAAGACATACAATATTTATATACAATATAAATATACAATATATCATCTCTTCAGAGAAGCCTATCTGGCCCCCACCTAACAACTGTACATTTATCTTCTCAATCAGCACATCACCCACAGTTATTACCTCTTGTATCTTTTGACCTTCCCTCTTAGATTGTAAGCTCTAAGGAGAAGGGCCCTCTGATTCCTACTGTATCAAAGTGTATTGTATTTGTACTGTCTACCCTCAAGTTGTAAAGCGCTACGTAAACTGTTGGCGCTATATAAATCCTGTATAATAATAATAATAATAATAATAATTTGAGGTAATATTTGCATCTTAAATGCTGTTAGCCTGCCTGACCATGATAATATATGTTTGCTTAATTTCTGCGTTCCCTCTTTTACTTTTCCTTCAAGCGGTAGATAATTGGCTTTAAACAACTGGTCAGGATGAGAAGTAAGGTTAATCCCCAGATAGGTAATCATATGACTATTCCAAATATATGGGAAGTTAGCTTGTAAATCTATTTTATTTTGTTCAGATACTCCCAAATCTAAAATGTATGACTTGGTGTCATTCACTTTATAGTATGACACTTTGCCATAATCACGGAGTAAAGAAGACACTTTCACCAGGGAAGACACTGGATCAGTGAGCATCAAGATCACGTCATCAGCAAAAAGGCTGACGACGTGTTTTCTCTTGTTGATCATGAAGCCTTGTATTTGAGATGATTGTCTAATTTTTGCAGCTAATGGTTCCATTAAGAGATTAAAGATGACAGGGGACAGTGGGCACCCCTGCCTTGTGTCATTTGAAATCTCGAAGGATTTAGAAAGCATTCCCGACGTATATACCTTTGCTGATGGTGAGGTATACAAGGCTAGGATAGCAGACAATATATGGCCTGTGAATCCAAATTTCCATAAGGTTTGGGATAGACAGAGCCAGTGTACCCTATCGAACGCCCAAAGCTAGAAGCAGAGAAGGCGCTTGAGTCCTCCTAGCTATATGAATTATGTTGATTAGGCGTCTGGTCGCATCTGATGCTTGCCTGCCTTTAGTAAAGCCTGATTGATCTGGGTCAATTAGGGTAGGAAGAATATCCATCATTCTGAGTGCTATCATTTTAGCGTAGATTTTTAAATCATTATTTAGTAATGATATAGGTCTAAAATTTGGGGTTGATCAGGTGTCTTCCCAGGTTTAGGCAACGTCACAATGAGTGCTTCAAGCATTTCAGGAGGAAAGGAAGCAGAGGCAGCAGCTCCATCAAACACTTTGAGGAGGTACGGTCCTAAAATGGACTGGAAGCTCTTGTAATAATCTCCTATTAATCCATCTGGGCCCGGGGATTTGTTGCTCGGGAGTGTTTTTATAGCTCGTAATAATTCTGTCAGGGAAAAGGGTGAATTAAGTTCTTGTAGTTGAGTTGGTGTAAGTGTAGGAAGTTTTATGTTGGATAAGAAGTCATTTATAGTTGTTAATGTGGGTTGTGTTGTTAAGTCGTCTTGGTTCAAGCTGTAAAGAGAGCTGTAATAGTCACTAAATGCATCAGCGATGCCTTGTGGGTCATATATTTTTTGTTTGCTTTTGGGATGGATAAGGTAAGCTAATTTGGTCTTAAAACGTTGTCTTTGTATTTTCCTAGCCATGGCTTTCCCAGCTTTATTGCTAGTAGAGTAAAAGGACATTTTTGATCTTTTCTCTGTTTGTTCAAATGCTTGGAGTAGTATAATTCTAAGGTCATGTTTCAGCGCAGTGAGTTTTACACTAGTGGAGGGGGTAGGTTTCGTTTTGTTGAAAGCTTCCAATGTGTCAATTTCTGTTAGTAGGTTAGTAATTTTTTGCTGCCGCTGCTTCCTAAGTCTAGCCCCTAACTGAATAAATATACCTCTTATGTAGGCTTTGTGGGCATTCCACAGTAGAAAAGCATTATCTGTGGACGGTGAATTGATCTGAAAGTAACTCGACAAGTGGTCTTCTAGTGTTTTTTTAGTTTTAGGATTTTGTTTAATACGTGAATTGGCACGCCATACATAAGTGGTGGTGCTAGGATAAGAATCTTTTAGTGTAAGGAGAATGGGAGCGTGGTCTGACCATGCTATTATGCCTATTTTGGCCTGGGACACTTTTTGTAGTAGCCACTTGTCCAGCAGGATCAGATCAATTCTCGTATACGTACAATGTGAAAAAAAATAGTAATCTTTCTCACTGGCGTGCAGACAACGCCAAGCATCCTATAAATCATGCAAACGTAAAAAATTGGTTAAGGAGGAAGTCCTTTTAGAGGGTGCTGTAGTAGAGTCTATTAGTGGATCAGGAACAATGTTGAAGTCCCTGCACATTATGAGAGACCCTTGTTGTATTTTCTTTACTTTCCGCATGAGCCCATTTAAAAATTTAATTTGGCGTTTGTTAGGGACATATACATTCATCAGAGTATAACAAGTGTTATTTATGTCACAGACGATAATGAGGTAATGTCCTGATGTGTCATTCGTTGCTGAGATTAGGTTGAAGGAAATCGTGTCTTTAACTGCAATCATCACCCCTCTTTTTTTGGCTGTGTTGGAAAAGAAAAAGTTTTGAAATGATTTATGAGTACAATTAGGGGGCGCGTTTTGGTGAAAATGTGTCTCTTGAATGCAAAGCACATCGCACTGAGATGAGTCTGCTTCCTTCCATAGAGAGGCCCTCTTAGCTGGGTGATTTAGGCCATGTGTGTTTATAGAAAGAATTTTAACTGGCATCTTGGTTTTTTAAATGGTGCTTTTGTGTCCGTGTTAAGTGTACTCACTGTTGGAAGCATATGCAGGTTGGCTATGTTCAGCTTTTGTTCGTTTGTTCTGCTTGTTGACGGTCGTATAGGTTCTGTAGTTGTCTTGTCCATGATATGGGTAGTTGTCAAGAGGCTCTGGATAGAATGATAAATATAGTTCTTGTGAAAAAAAGAAAAAAAGAAAAAAGGAAAATAAAACAAAATAGAAGAGCAACATAAACTGGAACTTAAGAGGAGGGTAATGATAACCCTGGTGTAGATCATGTCTGCTCAGGTTTCGGGAGCTTGTGGTGTGGGATAATCTCCAATAGGCGGGGCCCTATATTAGGGCTAGGATTTTGAGGCGTAACATAAAGTCTTAATGTGGGTGATGTCATTTGGAGGCTGAAGCAAGTTGCCACTCAGGGGGAATTTCACTGAAATTCCTGGTGTCAGAGGGAGTAGAATGTTCCTCTGAAGTAATCTTCCATTTTTGGAGCAGTTAGTAGCCTTTGGATGGAGATGTGATCACATGATTCACACCCTCTTTAGTGACCAACAATTTAGTTGGGTAGCCCCATCTATATGTAACGTTGTGGTTCCTTAATGCTTTGGTGATGTTGTTCAGATTTTTGCGTAGTTGCAAGGTGAATTGCGATAGGTCTGCGTAGAATTGTAATTCAGAATATTCAGTGTCAAGTGTTCCCCTTTACGTGTAATTGACATCAGGCATTCTTTTGATTGATAAAAATGCATTCGGAATAACACATCTCTAGGTGCATTTTCTGGAATGAATGAAGGTTTAGGTAACCTATGGATCCTGTCTATAGATACCTCAATGGCAGGAATTTCAGGCATGAGGGTAGTCAGCATTGCATTTGCGTAGGAGCGCAGATCAGAAGGCTGTACCGTTTCAGGAATCCCTCGAATCTTAACATAATTTCTTCTGGATCTATCTTCTAAATCCAATAATTTTGCTGTGATCCATGTTTGTTTTTCTGCAGTATCATGTGCATCTACCAGGTCGTTAATTGTGGCCTATTCCCCCATTCTGGTCTCAATATGATCTACTCTTTCTCCCACTGCAGTTAGTTCTGTGTTAAAATTCCTCATACATGCCATCATGTCAGTATGAAGTGTGCTTCTTAGAGAGATGAGCATGTCTCTAAGTGTAGTGTCTAACACTGGCTGGTTAGATAGCGTGGGGAAGGGGACTATGGAGTCAGGGAGCTCCCTGGTGTCTTCCTGTGAGTCTGCATTAGATCTTACCTCACAGTGCTGTGTCCCTGAGTCATCCATTCTGAAACGTGCCTTGGCTGGGCTTCTGTCAAGCGGTGAGGAGGGTTGTAATGATTCCTCCGGATCAAAAGCTTGTCTGTAGGCATTTGCGTTGCGGCCCTGTGTTTGCTTGTGATCCGACCGTTGTGAGGGAAAGGAGCCGGCGCCATCTTGCTCACAAGGTCGCGGTGGCTGTGTGTAGTAGTCCGTCAGCTTTTTCGGGCGATGCTCCGCTTGCCATTTTCTGGGCATGATGCCGGGTTGTTGGAGGATCAATCCGCTGGTATGAGGGGTATTTGCCGTGCCTCTGGTCGCCGTGAGTCGCTAATTCGTCCCGCTATGTGCTGGAGCTCAGGAGTCACACCGCCATCTCGGTGGAGTCCAAGCCACGCCCATCTACAATGTAATATTAACCTACTGCTTACTGATGTAAGCTAACAATAAATATGCATCAAATAACATAGCATCAAATAACATCAAATGTGTAGTCTTTTGAATTTCATGCCCAGGCTGTTCATAGGGTCTTGACATGCCCATGTAAACACTAACATTTAAATGCCAAAACCTCAGCTAGCCTGAAAGATTGTGTGTGATGTGGGTGGGAGTGGGGGTCTGTAGAGCCTTGACCTAGATTACAATGCAGCGACTTAAAGGTACATGCCATTCAACATATTTTGAGCATGACTGGAGCCCTGAAACCCAGAGCTCTCCAATATTTTATTAGAAATATTGCAATATTTCCCCTATTATTTACTTGCAAACGAGCAATCTGTGCACAAAGAATATTATTAATATCTAATATATCTATATATCACTATTCTTGTATCTCAGAGGCATCTTTGGATGTGTAGCATTCCAATTTGTTAAAGTCTTTGTGTGTAATATGTCAGTGTCCTCTCTCCTAGAGGGTGTGCAAAGGAGAAATGTATCTGTCTTTATCCAAGGCCGCATTTCCAACTTACTTTTAGAAATTAGTTTCTTAGTAGAAATTGAACAATCCTTTTTTCGTACGATGCTTCCAGAAAGGTTGTTTATTGTTCAGAAGGATAAGTAAAGACAAGACTGACATATGGTAACATATGGTATGGTGATGGCCTCAGAAGGAGAGAGAGACATCTGATGCTACATTCTCCAAAGGGTAGGGTTCCTTCCCACCTCCCTTCCTACCTACTATTCAACCCTACTCCATTCTTATACTGTTTCATATTATGTCAGCATTTCCTAGAATAACACCCATTCTTATATGGCTTCAGTCTATAGATACAGTTGTATAACGCCACCCATTGTCCTGACATAATAACTAAGAATAGAAGTACTTACACAGCAAAAGGACATATTTCTGCCCTCTGTCCTGTAACCTTTAGAGACTAACACTAATTACATTATAGCATTCATGTGTTTCATATATATTTTTCAGAAACTTTTATCACTTAGAAGATTTTGAGTTAATTAATATTTTAACAGTGCACTGCATCGGTTTAAAATGTGATATTTTTGATATCCAAGTGAATTTTTAAACCTTATATTTATTTATCTTTTTGATGTAATATGTTAAAAAATAAGGAAAGGGGCAGGAGGCGGAGCCTAGCAGAGCAGACATGCATTGTTAGAGCTCCACACCGCTGAGGAGAGAAGAGAAGGACAAAGCGGAGCCTGCAGGCTCAAAAGGTATCCATTTGAACCTTTTTGCCCCAGGGAACAAACTGTGAAAGTTTGGGCAGGAAATATGGTACTGGGAGGAAACCGTGGCAGAAATAAAAATCACCTCACAAAGAGCTCACAGGCACTCACTGCAGCTGAAGCAGCTCCAGTCACCTCACAAGATACAGCATCAGGGCGCTCTCACAGACAGAAAATGTCACAGCAAGACTCTCCATTTGAGTCAGATACAGAATAAATCCTCTCACAAACTTCTCCACAAGCCTCCTCAGCATCCCCAGTAATATTATTACAATTTGAAAAGATGCTTCATAAGGCTTTAAAACAAACCTCAGACCAAATAACAAAAAGCCTAACCAAAGAAATAAGAGAGCTGGGAAACCGCACCGCAGCCTTAGAAATAAAAATGGATGAAATTGAAATTACAACCCAAGAAAATATAACAGAATTGGAACAATTAAAAAAAGAGAATTTAATACTTCAAACTAAGCTCGAAAATTACGAAAATAGAGCCAGACGTTCAAACTTGCGCATAAGGGGAATACCTGAAACTGTGACAGACCTGCATTCTACTATTACTGCTCTATTACAAGAACTAAAGCCAGATATCCCTATTGAACGTTTAGAACTGGACAGAGTACACAGAGCCCTCACAGCCAAAAAGAAAGATGGACCCCCACGTGATATAATCACAAAATTTCATTATTACAGAACGAAAGAACAAATACTAATTGCTGCAAGAGGAAAAAAAGGAACTTAATTTTCAAGGACACAATTATCAAATTTTTGCTGACCTATCCCAACTTACTATTACTAAAAGACGATCCATGAAACCCCAACTAATGGAACTGCAACGCCACAACATTATGTATCAATGGGGCTTCCCCTTTTCAGTCAGATTTAACTACCAAGGTATAATTTACAGAAGCAGATCAGCAGATGAACTACAACAAACCCTTTTAAAATTAAATCTGACAGAACCCACAAGCAGCAACACTCCCACACGCAGAAGAATGGCGTCATCTTCACCTTCAGGAAGCACCCAGAAAATTTCAGAACAAAATGGGAATCATCATTCTCACAAAAGAGGCCGTTATGCCACATCATCCATGGACCAAGAAGATTCAATGGACTGACATCCTAATTCCTGATATCTCTTCATTTATTATACTAAGAGATGGTTCTCTATAAAAAACCTATATTTATAACTGAATGTAACTGCATTCTGATAGTCACACACTGTGTGGGATCATGTTACATTCCAGTTATATTTCTTATTAATTCTGATTCATATAGCCTTAGAATATATAAGTGAAATAAGAAAATTCTTGTTCAGTTATATATTATCAGGTAATAACAATAGATTTATTACTTTTTAGGACAAATATGTTCAATAATCCAGAAGTAATGGAAGCTTTTTCTTTCTTTTCTTAAAACAAATATATTATTACCTAACTAGTCCCTAGAATTATGTTTTTGTTTATTCTAATCTGAAGCAATACAACCTCAATTTTATGAGTTAACATATCTAAACAGTTACATATGAATAAAATATGTAATTGTTTACTCTAAAAGGGTTAAAATCCCAAAATAATTCAAACTATCTTCATCAATACCAAAGTTATTAACAGTACCTTTCTAACTGAATTATTTAGCCTAGGGCAAGACTAACCATATACAACCACCCTGGAATAAATAATTTCAACAAAAACTATATTCTGCACTCCAATTAATGAAACAACATTTTGATGTCTTTTGACATAGCACTTCTCTCCTGTAAGCGAAAGATCCGTGTACCCCCATTAGCCCTCCTCATTCTCCCAACCATATTATGTGGGAGTGTGAGGAAGGCACTTATTCCCCTGAGAGAGATATTTATTCTCTTTCACGGGTAAATTGTGATTACTTGCAAAAAATAATTTATACAATGTATCATCTAATCTCATATGTTTTTTGTTTACTCTTTACTCCAGAATTCACTGGTTTCTTTTCTATCTATTCATCTCTTCAGTCCACACAGGTTGATCTGCGCGGTCAGCTCTGCATAACAAAAAGTAAGTCAAAACTATTTGATCTATTGCCATGGCACCACTGAATATACTTTCCCTGAATGTTCAATGGAATAAATGTCCCTCAAAAAAGGACCAAAGCCTTCCGTACTTTCCATAACAAGAAGGCTCACATAGTATGCCTCCAAGAAACACACTTCACCAAAGATTCTACTCCAAAATATATTTCTCCTTTTTATCAACAAATTTACACGGCTTCTGCCTGTACCAAGCAAAGGGGAACTCTAATTGCATTTCACCGATCCACACCATTCACCTTATCATCAGAAATTAAAGACCCAGAAGGTAGATACCTGATACTCATGGGTTATATAATGGATACAGCAATCACGGTGATTTCCTACTACGCTCCTAACAAACAACCTACACCATTCCTCTCACATATATTACAAGTGATTAATACACAAAAAATAGGAACAGTGATAATATGTGGGGATTCGAACCAGGTCCTCCTCCCATTTCTAGATAAATCACCTTTTACACCATCCAAAATAACCTCTAGATTACCTTTTTCTCAACTTCTTTCCAAATACAATCTGGTAGATTCATGGAGAGAAAGTAACCCAATGAAAAAGAAATTCACTTATTTCTCGCACCCTCATCAAACCTTCACCAGAATAGATCATATTTTTCTAACAATAGGAATGATACCAGAAATTATTGCATCAGATATAATTCCGATTCCGTGGTCTGACCATAATGCAGTATACACTACTATAGCCTCAGCCATACCAAAAGCGCATGACCCAACGTGGTACTTACCGGACATAATGCTCAAACACCCACTACATCAGATGGCCATTGAACAAGTTTTAAAGGAATACATATCAATTAATAATACAACAGACATCTCCCCAATAACACTGTGGGAAGCTCATAAGCCTGTCTTGCGTGGTACAATACAAAGACAAATGGCACTATTTAAACGGGAACGCAAAAATCTAGCAAAAAAACTAGAACTCAATTTTAATGCAGCCTACATATCATTTCAAGATAATCCATCTCAGAGTACAAAATCTCATCTGGAAAAATCTAGATTGGAATACGATCTATTTCTCACTGAGTCAGTTGATAAATCCCTCAAACGCTCCAAACACAATTTCTACATGAATACAAACAAACCAGGTACATATTTGGCTCGGGCATTAAATTCAACTAACAAATCTTTCAAACCAATACGTTTGAAATTATCAAAAAATGTTTACACTTGTAATCCAGTTAAAATAGTCCATAAATTTCACTCACATCTTGCAACTTTATACAAGACAAACAATGAATTTAATCCTACAGAGGCTGAATCCTTCTTCTCAAAAATAACCTTACCTGAGTTATCTCAGAATCAAAAAAGCAGTTTGGATGAGCCTATAACTATAGATGAAGTTGCTAACGCCATAAAAGACCTAAAACTTAACAAAAGACCAGGCCCAGACGGCTACTCGGCTTTATACTATAAAACATTCTCAGAAATACTCTCTCCCATTCTCACTGAAACTTTTAACAAACTTCTAGATGGACATTCTTTTCGGCAAGAAACACTAATGGCAATTGTTTGTATGATCCCAAAACCCCTTTCTGATGATACTTCCTGTGTGAATTATCGGCCTATCTCTCTGTTAAACCTCAATATTAAATTATTAGCAAAAATAATAGCAAAACGCCTCAATAGCATTACAGGAAAATTAATACATAGAGATCAAGTAGGCTTCATGCCAAATAGACAGGCAGGCGATAATATACGCAGGGCAGTGTTATTGGCACATATTGCTAAAAAACGGAAAATCCCTTTATGTTTTCTATCTCTCGATATTAAGAGGGCATTTGACACAGTATCCTGGCAATATATGCAATATTCATTACAAAAATGGGGTTTTGGACCCCACTTTTTAACATGGATCAAAGCATTATATAATAAACCCAAAGCCTATATAAAATATGCTGGATACAAATCTGAAGCCTTTAATATCGAAAGAGGTACCCGACAGGGTTGCCCATTATCTCCCTTATTATTTGCCCTTATACTCGAACCCATGGCCCAATACATCAGAACAAACCAAACTATAACTGGCATTGAAGTAGGAGGTATTACACACAAATTATGTATATTTGCAGACGATATATTACTTTTTCTATCATCACCACAGGTCTCTGGTCCTAACTTAATACCAGCTCTTGATGGATTTGCAGCCCTATCCGGCCTTATGATTAATCCTAAGAAATGCCTAGTGCTTAATATTTCACTCACAAACATGGAATTGATCCCGGCTAGGGCAGCACTCCCATTCACATGGGCAGAAAAATCAATCCCATATCTTGGAATTCATTTAACAGCATCTCATTCTGACTTATTCTCAACCAATTATCCTCCTGTATTAAGACAGATCACAAATCTAATAAAACAATGGTCGCAACTTCCTTTATCCTGGATAGGGAAGATTAATGCAATCAAAATGACTATTCTACCCAAATTGCTTTATCTATTCAGAGTCCTCCCTATTCCAATTCCTTCCTATTTTTTGAGAATAGTACAAAAAAGAGCAACTTCGTTTATATGGGGCTCTTCTAAACCACGTATACCTATACACACACTACATCTTCCCAAAAATAAAGGAGGCCTGGGATACCCTAATTTTACTAACTACTACAGAGCAGCACATTTGGCCAGTCTGACCAAATACCATGCAAAACAGGAAATCCCATTATGGGTATTTATAGAGGCTTCAGAAAATGACCCTCTATTAATATCAAATTTATTATGGCTTGATCCTAAAGACCGCTTTAAAATTCATAATCCCATAACTAAACACTTCTTATCTCTCTGGGATAAACTAAAAACCAAATATCAGTTACAATCTCCACACAATCCTCTCCTTTCTTTTATCAGAAATCCGGCCTTTTATCCGGCATGGATCTACCCAAATTCTTTTAAAGCTTGGACAACATCAGGCATTCAGACACTAAATGACTTCATAGTATCTAAATCATTCCTTTCATTCCCATCGCTTAGAGAAAAATATGATCTACCAAACTCTGAGATATTTAGATATCTCCAAATCAAAAATTTCTATACACCATTCCTAAAGGGGGATACACCATTATCCCAATTATCCATTTTTGAATCAATCTGTACAAAAGATCCATTTGCTAAAGGTACAATTTCATCACTTTATAATCAATTATATGGAGTAGCAAATCTTAATAGACCCTCTTACGTTCAGAGGTGGGAGGAGGACCTGGGACGAACTTTAGAAGACACGGACTGGTCTAATATATGGCTCACATCTAAGTCATCTTCACCCAACATCTTAGCACTGGAGACAAATTATAAAGTCCTAACTTGCTGGTACCTTGTACCCGCTAGAGTGGCAAAATATTTACCTAATACCTCAGCTCTTTGTTTTCGA
The DNA here is from genome assembly GCF_042186555.1 of Aquarana catesbeiana. Lineage (NCBI taxonomy): Eukaryota > Metazoa > Chordata > Amphibia > Anura > Ranidae > Aquarana > Aquarana catesbeiana. The sequence goes on from NC_133325.1 coordinate 518,440,610, forward strand.
GGATGCCCAGAAATAGGCACATATTTACACATATGGTGGACGTGCCCAGTAATCCAAACCTTCTGGAAGGAAGTCTTCGTGATTGCATCTAAAATATTTAAAAAAATAATACAACCAGATCCATATTTAACTTTACTTAATCTAAAACCGGAATGGTTAACACTCTCTCAATTCAAACTTATGATCCAACTAATAACGGCTGCAAAACAAACAGTGGCCAAGGCATGGAAATCTCCTACATTGGTACTAGCAGAAACAATTCACAGAATGAATAATACAATGTCCCATGCTAAGATGGTAGCCATCGATCAAAATCAAATTCCAAAATTTGCAAAACTTTGGCATCCTTGGATAAAACAACAGTTCCTGTCAAATTTCAATGACTCTGTCCTGTTGCCATGGTAACAGATTAAATGACTTACAGAGACACCCATTCTAAGGCTTCAAAGAGAACTAAAAAGAATAATAAACTGACGAGCGGGACAACCTTGTGGACCATACCTCTTCCTTTCAACCCTTTTTCTTCTTTCTCTTTCCTTTTCTCCACCTTACGATTAAAGCTCATTATCAGAATTTATTTGACCTATATACACTCTACTTGTAAACAATATGTATAGTAGGTATAAATCATTTAAATACCTACAAAAGTAACTAAGGAAATGATATATATCTTTAATTTAGGTTTACGTGAACCCAATGTTTAATATTTGAAATTTCATGATATTTACCTATATAAACCCTACTGTAAAACAATGAGCTTACTTTATAGATCCTTGTAAACTTACTTTATGTATCTTTATAACATTGTATACTCAATAAACTTCTTTTGACAAGGAAAAAAAAATAAGGAAAAAGAATTAGAGATACACTATCTGACACACTTTTTAGCAGCTGATATGGTTTACATCTCTAGAGTATGTTATCTCCAAAGAATGTAGCATGATGCTGGAGACAGCTTGTCAGTTACCCAGATTACCTAGGATTCCTCTGGTCCATTCAATCTAAGCGCATTCTGACCTAATGTAAAAACTGGTCAGACACCTTTGGTCAGTTGCCATCTACCTCATGAGCACTCGTGGTGATGCTTTTTGAAGGAACAACAAACCAGAAGATTCACATTTATTTATTTATGGTGTTGGGATTGTCAATTTTGGACTTATATATTTATATATTTTATATATTTATTTGCTTTTTCAATCATTACTTGCTTTGTCTTAATACTATTCACGCCCAATTTGTATTATTCACCTTGACATTTGATTTGTTTATTCTGTTACCCAGATGCTTGGGCACTTTGGGACATTTTGATCTCAGATGTTTTAACCTCTGTGCAGGGGCGGACTTACAACTCATGGGGCCCACGGGCAATAGGAGATTATGGGACCCCTGGGCAATAGGAGAAGATTATGGGGCCCCCGGGCAATAGGAGAAGATTATGGGGCCCCGGGCAATAGGAGATTATGGGGCCCCCAGGCAATAGGAGATTATGGGGCCCCCAGGCAATAAATTATGGGGCCACACTGTATACACACATACACACACATACAGTATACACACAGAGACACACAATATACACACACACACCGTATTCACACACAGAATACACACACACACACTGAAAAGGTACTGGAGAGGCGGGGCAGCTATAATCTTGGGATTTTTTAAAAACACTGATTTTTACATACTGTCCCTGGTTTTATTGAGGCTGACAACCCTGATGGGGCCCCTTAGTGGCATGGGGCCCTCGGGCAGTGCCCGAGTGCCCGAATGGTCAGTCCGCCCCTGCCTCTGTGCAATACTGCAAACATGACAGTAATTGCAAATTAGCTATAAGAAAATATATTATCCTCCCACCAACTATATTATGTGATTATTTTTATTGAATACTTTAGGGATAAGTCAATTTGCCAGGGTTCAATTCCCAGGGGTTTGCTGAATCATGAAGGTCTGTGACAGCTTTGTGTGTAAGGATGATTTTACACACAGAGCTGTCAGATCCCCCCACGCACAGTACACCAAGCACCACTGTCCCCATACACATCTGTCACAGTGCCCCCATCACATCTGTACCAATGCACAAAACATCTGTCACAGTCCCCCATCACATCTGTACCAGTGCACAAAACATCTGCAATAGTGTACCATTGTGACATCAACATCTGTCAGTATCCGCTGGTGGCCACTCAACATCTGTCAGTGTACCAGTGTCCCGCCAACAAAAAAATTAAAGATTCAAAGCGCCCCCCGTCCCCCCGTGCTTGCGTGCAAAGGCTAATGCACATGTCGGTCCTGTACGCATACGTAAACATCGATAGCACCACACATGTGAGGTATCGCCATGCACGTCAGAGCGAGAGCAACAATTCTAGCACCAGACCACCAGTGTAACTCTAAATTGGTAACCAATAAAGGCTTATAAAATGTCAGCTATGGAGATTTTCAATGAAGTTTGACCCCATTTCACAAGCGTGTGCAATTTTAAAGCGTGATATGTTTGGTATCTATTTACCTGGTGCAACACCATATTTTATGTTTTACCAAAAAATGTGGGTATTATATTATCTCTGTTTGCATTAAAATCCATTAAAATGTATATATGTGTTAATGTGTGAAATTGTGTTTGAAAAACTGCTGCGCAAATACCGTGTGACATAAAAATTTGCAAAACTCACCATTTTATTCCTCTAGGGCCTCTGCTACAAAAATATAAGTTTGGGGGTTTTAAGTAATTTTCTAGCAAAAATACAGATTTTTACTTTTAATCAAAAAGTGTCAGAAGAAGGCCTGGTCTTAAAGTGGATAATGGCTGAAGGTGCTATTTGGATGTTGCGCATCTCTATGTGGCCAGGCTGTGAAAAAGTCTCACACATTTGGTATCGCCTTACCCAGGAGGAGTAGCAGAATGTGTTTTGGGGTGTAGTTGCAAGTATACTTATACAAGAACATATTTGGGGGGCACACCATACAATGCGTTTAAATTCAAGATGGTGCTGCTATAAGACCTACAAACAGTACAAAATATTTTACAGCGCACACGTACAAGAATGACATTTCCTGCAGGGCTAATTAAAAACACCTGAACATATTCCAAAAATACGGGGGTTTGGTCACACTATATGGTCATATAGTGCTAAGCCCACTTACTGCGACAGTGGCCACCAGTGTATAGGATGTATCCCCTTCAGTTCTCCCACATAGAGGAGTTCAGCTCCCATGGTTGAGACAAAGGATCTCCCATTCTATTACTTGAGTAGGACCCACTAATTCGGGGTACTTTGTCGCAGTAAGTGGGCTTAGCACTATATGACCATATAGTGTGACCAAACCCCCGTATTTTTTGAATATGTTCAGGTGTTTTTAACTAGCCCTGCAGGAAATGTCATTCTTGTATGTGTGCGCTGTAAAATATTTTGTACTGTTTATAGGTCTTACAGCAGCACCATCTTGAATTTAAATGCATTGTATGGTGTGCCCCCCAAATATGTACTTGTATGTTGTAATAGGCCCTGACCAGGTTTTTGGGCTGGAGCACCCCTCCCCCTCCTCATTACCTCCTATTTAGTGGCCACCAGTGATTAGGATGTATCCCTTTCAGTTCTCCCACATAGAGGAGTTCAGCTCCCATGGTTGAGACAAAGGATCTCCCATTCTATTACTTGAGTAGGACCCACTAATTCGGGGTACTTTGTCGCAGTAAGTGGGCTTAGCACTATATGACCATATAGTGTGACCAAACCCCCGTATTTTTTGAATATGTTCAGGTGTTTTTAACTAGCCCTGCAGGAAATGTCATTCTTGTATGTGTCCGCTGTAAAATATTTTGTACTGTTTGTAGTTCTTATAGCATCACCATCTTGAATTTAAACGCATTGTATGGTGTGCCCCCCAAATATGTTCTTGTATATTGTAATAGGCCCTGACCAGGTCTTTTGGGCTGGAGCACCCCTCCCCCCCCCCTCATTACCTCTTATTTAGTGGCCACCAGTGTATAGGATGTATCCCCTTCAGTTCTCCCACATAGAGGAGTTTAGCTCCCATGGTTGAGACAAAGGATCTTCCATTCTATTACTAGTGTAGGACCCACTAATTCGGGGTACTTTGTCACAGTAAGTGGGCTTAGCACTATATGACCATATAGTGTGACCAAACCCCCGTATTTTTTGAATATGTTCAGGTGTTTTTAACTAGCCCTGCAAGTATACTTATGCCGTGTGTGAGAAATAACTTGTTAATATGAATTTTTTGTGAAAAAATAAATAAATAATGTCTTAATTTTCCAAAGAATTGTGGGAAAAAATTACAACTTAAAAAAACTCGCCATGCCGCTTACTAAATACCCTGGACTGTCTACTTTCCAAAAAGGGGTAATTTGGGGAATATTTGTACTGTCTTGACATGTTAGGGACGCAAGAAATAAGATGGCCCATCAGTACATCAGGTGTAATCAATTATCAATTATTGGCACCATAGCTTGTGGACTTATAACTTTCACACACACCAAATAATATACACTGATTTGGGTTATTTTTACCAAAGAAATGTACCAGTATAAATTTTGGTCAAAATTTATGAAAAGAAATGACTTATTTGCAAAATGTTAGAAAAACACATTTTTTTCAAAATTTTCTGCCTTTTTTCATGTGTAGCGCAAAAAATAAAAACCCAAGTGGTAATTAAATGCCACCAAAAGAAAACTCTATTTGTGTGAAAAAAATGCTAAAAATGTTATTTGGGTACAGTGTTGCATGACTGGGTAATTCTCATTCAAAATGTGAGAGCGCTGAAAGCTGAAAACTGGCCTGAGCAGGAAGGGGGTGAAAGTGCCCAGTATTGAGGTGGTTAAAAGAGACATGGACAGCAGAGAGAGAGATATAATTTTGCCCCTGTACAAATCATTCCTCATCTGGAATATACAGTTCAGTTTTGGGCACCAGTTCTCAAAAAGGATATCAGGGAACTGGAAAAAGTGCAGAGAAGGGCAACCAAACTGATAAGAGGGATGGAGGAACTCGGCTATGAGGAAAGATTAGAGGAATTGAATTTATTCACTCTTGAGAAGAGGAGAATAAGCCCTCATTCACACTGAAAGCATTTCAATCAGACTTCAGGGGCAACTTGAAAAACATCTGTGCGGATTCATGCACACATGTCTATTTAAATCGCCCCTGAAGTTGCAAAAAGCAGTGCAGGATATACTTTTGGAAATCGGTGCGGTGCCGCAAATTTGACGTCGCTCCGATTGGAACACTTATTATTATTCTTATTGCTGGCAATAGGCTAAGATTTGACATGCGATTTGACCTGTCAAATCGCATGTCAAATTGCGCTAATGTGATAAATACATAAGTGGTTCATGTACATGTAGTGAACTCTGTGTAGAGTTATTCACCTTAAGGTCATCCCAGAGGTCAAGAGGGCATTCTTTTTGTCTGGAGGAAAAGAGATTTAATCTCCAAATACGGAAAGTATTCTTCACAGTAAGAGCTGTGAAAATGTGGAATATCTCCCTCAATAGCTGGTTCTGGCCAGCTCAGTAAATAGTTTAAAAAAAGGCCTGGATTCTTTCCTAAATGTACATATTATAACTTGTTACTATTATTTATAGGTAAAGTTGATCCAGGGATTATTGTGCCTTCTTGTGGAAATCAGGAAAGATCCCCCCCCACTATAGCAAATTGGATCATGATTTATTATTTTTTTTCCCTTCCTCTGGATCAACTGTGGGTATAGGATAGTGCATATGGATGTTTTCTATTTACATAGTTACATAGTTAATCAGGTTGAAAAAAAACACAAGTCCATCTAGTTCAACCAAAAAAAATAAAAAATTTGTGTGTGTTTTTTATATGTTCGTTTAAGGATGGACTAGTGTCTTTTTTCAACTAGATTAACAATGTAACTTTGAAATGACCAAACTCTGTAATATGAGGACCTACTTAATCTAACCAATCAAATTGTATCCAATCAGGCAGGCCCTTGCACCACACATTTGTTGGTAAATCTAAAGGAGATTGTAAAATTAGATATCAACACGTGTAGTAATCTTAACAGTGTCTGCATCAGCCCTGGATCCTATGTAATCAGCAATCAAGGGGTATGTGAGTACTACCTGCAGCTGAACAAGCCTGCTGTGGTCTACAAAAGCCCTCAAAAGCATCCCTGAGGGCCTGTTCACACTGGTGCGACAAGCGTTCCGACTTCGAGAGCACAAGTCAAAATCAATGGTTCCCTATTAGAGCCCTCTTAACTGGTCCGGCTTGTGTCGGTCTAAATTTTGAAAAGGTTCCTGGACTACTTTGGTCGACTTGGGTGCGATTTAAACCCATAGAATTGAATGGAAGTCGCATCTAAGTCGGATTAGCATCTGACTTGTGACATGCGACTTGTGCTCAGAAGCAATGCTCATTTAGCAATGTTAAATGTATTGGAAAAAAAATGGTGTGCCCCCCTCAGATCCATACCAGACCTAAGATTTTAAGCGTGCCTGCAGGTCGGGCGGACTCGATGTCCGCCGGCAACCTGCGATCACCTAGCACAGGGGCAGAACGGGGCTCTACCTGTGTAAACAAGCGGATCCCCGTTCTGACAGTGATCAGGAACAGTGATCTCTGTCATGTCACTGCTAGCCCTTCCCCCCTACAGTTAGAACACGCTGAGGGAACACACTTAAATCATTGATCGTCCCCTAGTGTTAACCCCTTCCCTACCAGTGTAATTTTTACATTGATCAGTGCATTTTTATAGCAATGTAATAATGTCACTGGTCCCCAAAAAGTGTCATTTGGGGTCAGATTTGTCCGCCGCAATGTTGAAATCCCCCCTAAAAAAATCGCAGATCGCCGCCATTACTAGTAAAAACAATAAAAAAATAAAAGTCCCTAAATCTATCCCATAGTTTGTAGACGCGATAAGTTTTGCGCAAACCAATCAATATATGCCTATTGCGATTTTTTTTTTTTCTTACCAGAAATATGGAGAAGAATATATATTGGCCTAAACTGATGAAGAAATTTGTTTTTTTATTTATAATTTTTTTTTGGATATGTATTATAGCAAAAAGTAAAAAAAAAAAAATGTTTTTTTTCCAAAATTGTTACTCTTTGTTCGCTTATAGCGCAAAAAATAAAAACCACGGAGGTGATCAAATACCACCAAAAGAAAGCTCTATTTGTGGGAAAAAAAGGATGTCAATCTTGTTTGGGTACAACGTTGTGCCACCACGCAATTGTCAGTTAAATCAACGCAGTGCCGTATCGCAAAAAATGGCCTGGTCATTAGGGGGCAAATCCTTCCTGGGCTGAAGTGGCAGACCAGGACCAGGAAAGGGAGGGACAAGCAAGTGGCCCCCCTCCTTAACCATATCAGGCCACATGCCCTCAACATGGGGCTCTGCCTCCCCACCCCAAAGCACCTTGTCCCCATGTTTATGGGGACAACAGTCTCCTCCTCAAAACCTTGTGGGGGTCTGCAGGCAGGGGGCTTATTAGAATCTGGAAGCCCCCTTTAAGAAAGCCAACCCCCAGAACCTGGTCCCCCCTATGTGAATTCACCCAAAAAAAACAGTGTAGTATAACAAAAAACATGAGGCAGTTTTTGATAAGTCCTTTATTAAAAATTAATAATGTCTCCCAGTGTAATTCCAATGTCAATCACAATGTCTAACTCCACTGCCGCCAAAAACTAAACAAAACAAAAAATGCTCCTCCCCCGACGAATGCCCTCACCATTCTGGTAGCTCCCATATCTAACAGTTCTTATATAGCTATGGGGGCTATGGGGCGTGGCCATATGGTGATGTAACCCAGAGACCCCTCCCCCTTGTGACGCCACAGACCCGGGCATGATGGGTGCGTGACATCACACAGGGGTGGGAGCTGACAGAATGGCAGGAACCAATGTGGGAGGAGAAGTTTTTTTTCAGTGGGGAGGCGGCCGCGGAGGAAGACATCGTGATTGAGATGGGAGCTATCACAGGGGACATTAGTAATTTTTAATAAAGGACTTGTCAAAAATCATCTCATGTTTTTATTACACTACAAACTTTTTTTTTGGGGTGAATGGGTAGGGGTGCTTTGTACCCCATACTCATTCACGGGGGGGGGGCAGGATCTTTAATAACAGCCCAGGATTCTGGAGAAGAGGTACCTTGTCCAACATGTGGACAAGGTACTTTTGGGTTCCCCCTGCAACAAAGCACCCACCCCCCATGTTGAATGCATATGGTCTGGTTCAGGAAGGGGGAAGGGGCGCTTGATCGCCCCCTTTCCTGACCTGCCAGGCTGCATGCTCGGATAAAGGCCTGGTATGGTTTTTGAGGGGGACCCCATGCCATTTTTTTTTTTTTTTTTGGCGTGGGGTTTCCTCTTAAAATCCATACCAGACTGAAGGGTCTGGTATGGTCTAAGGGGGAACCTCATGCATTTTTTAAAAATTTTGGCGTGGGGCCTGATATGGATTGGTGAATGGGTAGGGGTGCTATGTACCCCATACTCATTCACATAGGGGGGGTCAGAATCTTTAACAACAGCCCAGGGTTGTGGGGTAGAGGCCCTTGTCCCTGTCAACATGGGGACAAGGTGCTTTGGGGTGGGGGGGATCCCCCTGCCCCAAAGCACCCACCCCCCTATGTTGAGGGCATGTGGCCTGGTATGGTTCAGGAGGGGGGTGTTCGCTCACCCCCTTTCCTGACCTGCCAGGCTGAATGCTCGGATATGCCATTTTTTTTTATTGTGGTGTGGGGTTTCCCCTCAAAATCCATACCAGACTGAAGGGTCTAGTATGGTCTTAGGGGGGACCCTACGCATTTTTTTTTTATTGTGGCGTGGGGCCTGGTATGGATTGGGGGGGACACCACGCCTTTTTTTCTGATATATTTGGCGTGAGGTTTCATCCATTCTAGACCCAAAGGAATTGTTTTGATTGGTCAAAGGACAAGTCGCACTCATCTCAATGTCAGATCAAGATTGGATCCTGTTCATTAAAGTCACATGGAAGTCAGATCTGAAGTCGCAGGGCAAAGTCGGATCGGAAGTCGTGCGGCTTTCGTGTCGGATCACTGTGAACATGGCCTGAGGCAGCTACCACCACCACTGCTCCTCCTTTTATGAGTCAGAGGAACTTTGGTCAAGAGGGGATAACACCACCATCAGGAAATGTAGAAAGGTGCAAAGACCTCCTCAAAATGCTGCATTTTGGGCTTCAGCTGGGATGGTGACAGTATATTGCCCATTTTACCCAAGTATCGGTGTCCAATAGGATGGTGACCCAATAGAGGACCTTCTTTTCCATGCCTGTAATCTTGGAGTCCTTACCCAGGCATTTGAGCATTAAAGAACCAATTTGTGAAAAGTCCCTGCAGCTGAGGACTTTCAAGTCCTTGATATTGCCAAGAAAAAGAGTCTTTAACAATCTCACCCCACCCACATACAACTTCTCGGGTTATCCACCTCCCATATATTGCTTGAAAGATAAATTTCAACTAGAAAAGGTACAATTTCTGGGGAAATTGTGAAAGTGTTCTTGCCTCTACAACTGGAGTGGGCGGAGTAACTGGGTGGGGTGGAGTGGCTTGAGTAACTGTGAAAAGTGTTAAAAAGCTTAATATTTTAAAAAGTATAAATAGTAGTAAAAAAGTTCCATCATTCGCTGAAAGAGCTGAACATTTTTTTCAAAAGTAATTTTTTTTTTCAAAAATGAATTTTTTTTAATCAAAAATGATTTTTTTTTCTTCAAAAATGATTTTTTTTTTCAAAAGTAATTTTTTTTTTCAAAGGTAATTTTTTTTTTCAAAAATGAATTTTTTTATTTCAAAAATAATTTTTTTTTCGAAATTATTATTTTTTTTAAAGTAATTTTTTTTTCAAAAATAATTTTTTTTTTTTTTAAATAATTTTTTTTTTTCAAAAATATTTTTTTTTCAAAAATAATTTTTTTTTAAAAGTAATTTTTTTTTCAAAAATATTTTTTTTTTCAAAAATGTTTTTTTTTTTTTCAAAAATGATTTTTTTTTTTCAAAAATTATTTTTTTACTTTTTTCAAAAATTATTTTTTTTTTTCAAAAATATTTTTTTTTTTACATGGGGCTGTCATAATGTTTTGGCTGATCATGGGGTGGTCATAATGTTTTGGCTGATCATGGGGTTGTCAGCTTTTGTCACTTCCCACTCTAGTTTTGAACATTTCGCCATTCATTCCTATGGGACCAATTTCGCCGCAAAAACGTCATTTCGTGGACCATTCGGCAAAACATTCCACAAAGTAATAACACACCAATCGGTAATTTTTTTTTTCAAAAATGAATTTTTTTATTTCAAAAATAATTTTTTTTTCGAAATTATTATTTTTTTTAAAGTAATTTTTTTTTCAAAAATAATTTTTTTTTTTTTTAAATAATTTTTTTTTTCAAAAATATTTTTTTTTCAAAAATAATTTTTTTTTAAAAGTAATTTTTTTTTCAAAAATATTTTTTTTTTCAAAAATGTTTTTTTTTTTTTCAAAAATGATTTTTTTTTTTCAAAAATTATTTTTTTACTTTTTTCAAAAATTATTTTTTTTTTTCAAAAATATTTTTTTTTTTACATGGGGCTGTCATAATGTTTTGGCTGATCATGGGGTGGTCATAATGTTTTGGCTGATCATGGGGTTGTCAGCTTTTGTCACTTCCCACTCTAGTTTTGAACATTTCGCCATTCATTCCTATGGGACCAATTTCGCCGCAAAAACGTCATTTCGTGGACCATTCGGCAAAACATTCCACAAAGTAATAACACACCAATCGGGAACAATCCGCTCGTTTCGGTATATTATTTGTCTCTGTAGTGTGAAAACTGTGGGAGGAGTCTACAAGCATTATCAAGTCTAGCAGATGAAGTCACATGCATTTGGAGTGTCTCAGCATCTTGTGTTTACAACCACTGTTTCCTAGCAACGCTCATGCCCTGTTTATGCTTCCCAAATACTGCTTCATCAAAACTGCCCCATCAGAATTACCCCATCAAAACTGCCCCATCATATTCCTCTATTATAAATCAGTACATGGTGTGTCTGTCCCCTCCCCCGGGCTCTGTAATCAGCTGAGATGCTCCAGCCACCTTCCCCCCTGTGTATAACAGAAGCTTTGGTAACCATGGCAACAAAACAAACACTAACAGTACACTCTGATTAATGGCTAAAATTTCCTGAAATGACCTCTAAACAAATGGCCGTATTTTAAAAACTATACATCCTACAGCGAAGATCTTTATATTGTGAGAATCACAAGACCCAGACCTAGATTTTGATGTATAGTATGTCTCTGAAATATTAAAAATGAAGGCACAGTCGCAGTTTAGAAATTGCCCTTCAAATTTGGAGGGGGCTAGAGTGTAGTTTCAATGAATGTCAATGGACGGCGTGAGTTGCAAACAAATGGTCATATTGTGAAAACTATCAGGACTATGGCTTAGCCGTGGACATGTTTAGTGGCAGCAGGGATAGCTGAACGTTTTGATATAAGATTTGTGTAGGTGGGCTTGAAAATGAGGGAGTGGCGGCAGTTTAGAAATCATGTTCTGATTTTCCAGCTTTTGTCATCTCCCACTCTAGTTTCCCCATTCATTCCTATGGGACCAATTTCGCCGCAAAAACGACGATATTTCGTGAACCATTCGGCGAAACGTTCCACAAAGTAATAGCACACCATTCGGGAACAATCCGCACGTTTCGGTATATTACTTGTCTATGTAGTGTAAAAACTGTGGGAGGAGTTAGGGTGGTAAATTTGGCTATAATAATAAGAATAATATATATGTGAGATAACAGTAAGTGGTCTTGCTATGCAAGAACACTTAATAAGTATGTAGAATAGTTAATTAGACACCAGAACCAGTTAAATTAAGCAAGCAAAATGAATAAATGACAGGCCAATAAGATCTTTATGTGTATGGGCACCATTAAATTTAACAACAAATACATATTACAAGATCTTAGGTTTTAGGATATAAACTGAATGGATAACTTTGGTACGCCTTCACACTAAATAGTTGTTAAAACATACATACAACATGAATAAATGTATGAGGAATGTACAATCAGATTGTGCTCTGTTGTGGCCACCTTGATGATAAATCAACTAAGTTGTCTGCATTTGTGAATTATCTTTCTAAGTGCCGGTTCACACTGGTGCGATGCGAGAACACTGTGAATCCACTGCGTGTTCCCGCATCGCATGTCAGTTCACACTGCCATATGCGAATCGCTGGGGAGTGTCAATACATTGTTAACGACACCCCCCAGTTCAGCTCGCATATCGCACTGCGAACTGACAGTTCGGACATGAAACGGATCGCATATGTGTGAACACACATGTGATCCGATTCTGGTCCGAACAGAAAAAAGGGTCCTGTGCGTGTTTGCACCGAATGCGGTGCGATATCAGCCATACTATCTCTATGGCTAATATCGCACCACGCAGACATCGCATGTAATGTGAACAGCAGTGCGCTGCGAATTACATGCGATGTCTGTGCGATGTTTGGCATCGCACCAGTGTGAACCGGCACTCAATTGATATTTTCTACACTGTTTTTTTTACTTATTTATGGGTTCATTTTTTTTTTTTTGCTTTACAGAAGTTATCTGCAACTAAAGCTACAAATGCTTTATTTCCTGAAATCCTGCTTTTAGGGCTCGTTCACAGTAAAATGTGTGCATGCTGGTGTGTGGTGCAAGAGTGCAGTGAGTGAGGAGATTTGATAAATTGTTACAACGCATCATACTGTTTGCTATTTTTTAACTGACGCTCGGTTCACACTGGGGCGACTTGTCAGGCGACCTAGTCGCCTGACAAGTCGCCTCCCGTTCTGTGCTATGGAACCGTTCTAATCGGAGCGACGCAAGTCGCTCCGACTTAGAAAAAGGTTCCTGTATTACTTTGGGGGCGACTTGGGGCGACTTGCATAGACTTCTATGCAGAAGTCGTCTCGCAAGTCGCCCCGGCAGTCGTTTGCAGGTCGCCTCGCTGAGGCGACCTGCAAGTCGTGCCGCCCATGTGTGAACCGAGCCTTAGGTGCCAGAAAAGCACACTCCATTTAAAGTTGTATTGGGGGTTATTTACTAAAGGCAAATTCACTTTGCACTACAAATGCACTGCAAGTGCACTTGGAAGTCAGGGTTGCCAACCTCCTGCAGCATTTTTTACTGACAAAACCTGGGAAATTTACTGGCGGAGCATATTTTTTACTGACAACCTGAGAAATTACAGAACTTATACTGAAAACTAACACAGTGAATATCTGAACAGTATAAACATGATGTGGAAACAATGACAATACCTATAACAAAGTAATTTACTTGATTTAAACTTAAAAAGTCAACACAACATGAAATTATCAGCCCCTGATATTTACTGGCAGTTGTAAAAAAAATTGCTGATTTTTACAAACTGTCAGTAAATTTACTGGCGGTTGGCAACCCTGTTGGAAGTGCAGTCACTGTAGATCCAAGGGGGACATGCAAGGGAAATAAAAAACAGCATTTTAGCTTGCACATGATTGGATGATAAAATCAGTAGAGCTTACGCTCATTTCAGATCTACCCATCAGATTTACAGCGACTGCACTTCCAAATGGACTTGTAGTGCAAAGTGGATTTGCCTTTCGTAAATAACCCCCAGTATGTCACGCTGCGGTGCCATGCATTGTGCTGCATAAAAATACGCTGAACCTCAACACAGCAACGTGGCATTAACAGGGCCTATACAAAATACTTATATAATTAATTATAATAAATAATTTAAAAACGAATATTATTTTATTGAAAGTGTAGTTGATGATTTGTATAGACTTCCAGCAGAGGTAATGAGTCAGTCAACAGTAAGTGGATTCAAACATGCTTGGGACAAAGATCAATCTATACTAAGACAAAAAAAAAAATTAAAACAGAAACAAACAAAAAAAAAAAAACATATATATTTACATATATAAACACACATGTTTATATGTGTGCATATACACACACACACACACGTATAAAATACTCAATGGACCATTCGGTCTTTTTTCTGCCATCACTCTTCTACATTTCTAATTGTTTTCTATGAGCACCTTGTGTCAAGCCTAAGTTGATCTATGCAGATCAATGGTGAACAAACGCTTATTCTCACTCTAATGTCAACAGATCATCGTGAAAGTCACCGGTATTGTTTTTGCACAAGACAAACAGTATTTTTGTTGCATCAATTTTAAATTTAGCATGATTAAATTTGGTACACTGGTAGAAATGAAGTACTCACGACTTTTTAAAGGCTCCCCCCAAAGTACTCCCCACCAGGATGCAGAACTGCTGGGCGAAGAAGACCCAGGTGATGTCCTGCAGACTGCTATGTGTCAGGCATCTCAGGTCTAGTATAGTTGGTCCCAGAAATGCGATGCATAATCCAAAACTGAAGAAGACACTCCAATAGGTTATGGTAGTCCGCAAGTGCCTCCTAAAGAGAGCAAGGAGGTTTTCATCCCACCACATGTTCCCTTGTCCCCAAACAGGGGAACAGGTGGAGGCACCAGACAGCAGGCACACAGCACTTGTGACTTGGCAGAGAAAAGCTTTAGTGAGGGAGGAGAGCAACTACTGAGATCCTTTATTGCTCCATGTTCTCTCCCAGTAAGTAAATGTTATCAAACAATCCTGCTGCCGACTGAACTCTTCACACTTCTTGTTTGTACTTCCCATGCAGTCTCTCTTCTTTTGTCCATGTATTTTCTTTGGCTGACAGTGAGAGTGACTATTACTTCCACCTCACGTTACTCACTGCAGCCTTTATATCGTTTTCTTCATTTGAGTGGAGTTTTTAACAAGAGGTGTGAGAAGGAAAAGAGCCACCCAGAGACTGCTAGGGAAGGGACATGGGCTGGAGGGCACGAAGGCAGGGTACAGGATGTCTACAACAATCACATATTCCCCTCCCTTCTAAGCCTATTCACACTTGTGCTTCTAGAGGGCACACAGATTCCTATCTGAACCGTGCAGTTTAATACTAATCGAAGCCTAGGTTCACACTAGTGCGGCTGCATAATCATGCGTTTTCAGTGCATTTCTCTAGTGCGTTTGTGCATGTTTTTATACAGGTGTTTTTCATGCTTCATGTGTTTTTTTTTTTGAAGGATGAGGAGACTGTATTTTAAACACAAAACTCTACCAAAAATGCACTTTACGTGCATTTTATATCAACTTTCTATGAGCTCCCATATTAACCATTTGCCATCCAGGCTAATTCTGACATTTCTCTCCTACATGTAAAATTCATCATTTTTTGACTAGAAAATTACATAGAACCCCCAAACATTATCAATGTTTTTTTTTTTTTTTTTAGCAAAGACCCTAGAGAATATAATGGCGGTCATTGCAACTTTTTATCTCGCACAGTATTTGCACAGCAATTTTTCAAACAGTTGTTTTTTTTTGGAAAAAAAAAACAGTTTCATGCTTTAATGGTTTGAACACTGTTTTCATATGTGGGTGGGACTTATTTATTTTATTTATTTAAGGTACTTATATAGCGCCGTCAATTTACGCAGCGCTTTACATATACATTGTACATTCACATCGGTCCCTACTCTCAAGGAGCTTACAATCTAATGTCCCTAACTCACATTCATATACTAGGGCCAATTTAGATAGAAGCCAATTAACCTACCAGCATGTCTTTGGAGTGTGGGAGGAAACCGGAGTACCCGGAGGAAACCCACGCAGGCACAGGGAGAACATGCAAACTCCAGGCAGGTAGTGTCATGGTTGGGATTTGAACCAGCGACCCTTTTTACTGTTAGGCAAGAGTGCTACCCACTACACCACTGTGCCGCCCACTTACGTATGCGTTCACTTCTGCATGCGAGCACACAGGGACAGGGGCGCTTTACATTTTTTTTTTTTTTTTTTTTTATTGTTAATTTTACTTTTCTTTTTTTAGTTTGACACTTTTAAAAAATGTAAACATCCCTTGTAATAGGAATATGGCATGATCGGTCCTCTTTACAGTGAGATATGGGGTCAATAAGACCCCACATCTCATCTCTAGGCTGGGAAGCCTGAAATTAAAAAAAAAATAAACGATCTCAGATTCCCAGCCGAGGCAGCGCCATTTGTTTGAATGCAGAGGCCAGGCGTGAAGTCATAACATTGCGCTCGGCCTCCGACATTCCTAGAGACTCCAGCGACCATCTTGTCCGCCAGAAATCTCTATGGTAAACATCCGGGGCTGACAGATCCGTAGGGTGGCGGGAGGGGGGCGATCAAGCGGCGGAACAGCCGCTATGATTATTCTTATGGTGTAGGGAATCGCCGGCTGAAAAAGACGATATCTGAATGATCCCTGTAAGCTGCAGGCATCATTCAGATATACCCGCACAAAGTCAAGGACGTCATATGATATACCTTGGGCGGGAAGTGGTTAAACAAACAAAAAGCCAAACTTGGCTCTTGCAGCAAGTGTGATACAAGCAGAGAATAACTACACCTCAAGCCTAGCTGCACATATGTCACGTCATGGGTACAATCTCTTTAGATTTACCAAATGATATGAATGCAAACCAGAAACAATGCTACCAATTTGTATCCTATCAGGCAGACCCTTGTACTACATAGTTAATGGTAGAGTTAAAGGAGGTTGCCTTCACAGGCATCCATGAAATTCCCTATACTGTCCATTCCCACCAGGAACCTATCCCTGTCAATAAGGCTACCTCTCCCTTGTGGGTCTTTGTCCACACCTATAACTTCCCACACAAATTACATAGCAGGGGCAGCACAACAAGGCTAAATATAAACTAAAAAATAGTTGCCTAACAAAATAATTTCACTTTGTGTAAATCAATACAGAATATATATTGTGACAGTGCAACATCTTGCCATTGTATTAGTAGGGTGAAACAGTACACAGGATTCCCACATATTCAGAGTGATGGGCTCCAGGGGTACAGTTCAGAGTGGAGAAAACTAGCTTTTGGTAATTCCTAGAATCAGGATCTGGAGCTTGTAGACTTCAAAGAGATTTTGGGGGGAAGAAGTCTCCAATCCGTCCAATCTCAGAACAGAGACCCCAAGCCTGAGGGCCAGGGTGCTGGAAAAGAGAATCTACAGAGCTGAGAAAACTGACAGAGGTACAGTGGTTGTACATAAACATATGGGTGGTGTTAGGTGGTCCGGAGGACCAAGGCATAAGGCCTGAGAAGCCGTGCTACTAGAGAGAGACAGGAGAATTAATATTATTTAATTTCACATTGATGGTTGAAATCCCTGCAAGGGAAGCCATTTGTTTTGTTGGTCTTTTTTCTGTTAAAATAAAGTGTATCAACAACCCTTTAAACATATCTGGTGTGGACTGTACTCCCTGGTGAGCACTGCCCTTGATCTAACAATCCCACAAACATCACAGTGTACAACAATAGCAAATCAATGTGAAAACATGCATGTGACCAAAAAATAAACCGAAAGTTAATCAAACGCAGACATCTGTTAAACAACCAAAAGTGATCATCGAAGTGCAGACTTCAGTGGCGGCTGGTGCTCAAAAATTATTTTTTTTTGGGGGGGGAGGGGGGGGGGGGCGCAAACAAACTGAAATATTCTGGAAAAAATACCCCATTAATTGCAGCCTCACTGTGCCATCAAACACAGCCACTGTGCCCATCAATTGCCACCACTGTGCTATCAAGCGCAGCCACTGTACCATCAAACACAGCCACTGTGCCATCAAACGCAGCCACTGTACCATCAAACGCAGCCACTGTGCCATCAAACATTGCCACTGTACCATCAAACGCAGCCACTGTGCGCATCAATTGCCGCCACTGTGCCATCAAACGTAGCCACTGTGCCCATCAATTGCTGCCACTGTGCCATCAAATGCAGCCACTGTGCCATCAAACGCAGCCAATGTGCCATCAAATGCAGCCACTGTGCCCATCAATTGCCGCCACTTTGCCATTCAATTGCCGCCACTGTGCCATCAAATGCAGCCATTGTGCCCATCAATTGACGCCACTGTGCCATCAAACGCAGCCACTGTGCCCATCAATTGCCGCCATTTTGCCTTGAAACGCAGGCACTGTGCCCATCAATTGCCGCCACTGTGCCATCAAACGCAGCCACTGTGCCCATCAAATGCAGCCACTGTGCCATATCAAATGCTCCCACTGTGCCATCAAATGCTGCCACTGTGCCATATCAAATGCTCCCACTGTGCCATCAAATGCTGCCACTGTGCCCCATAAATGCTCCCATTGTGCCATATCAAATGCTGCCAGTGTGCCCCCGCCTGCCGTCTGCACTTACCCTGTCTCGGTGGGACAGCTCCTGGATGCTCCTCGATGTCTTCTCCCGTCCTCTCTTCCCATCCTCTGCTATGATTGGACGCCTGATAGGCGTCCAATCACAGCGCCTGTTGTCTCAGCCAATCAGGTGATGGGTAACAGATCCACGCACCTGATTGGTGGAGAGGCGGTTTAGTGTTAGAAAAGCAAATATTCATTCGCTTTTCTAACAGCTGAGTGACCTGCGAGCGCACAGCGTGGTGCTCGCAGGTCCCCTTTTTTGACCTCTATTAGAGTCTATGGCTCTAATCAGGTGCTTTTCATAAGCACCCCCCCCACCACTGTAATTTAGGTGCCCGGCCATAGATAGATTCAGGTGCTAGAGGGGGTGGCAGGAGAGAGGGGGCGGCGCCCGTGCACTCTTATGTACGCACCACCACTGGCAGACTTATTCCTGTGTGCAGCACAACAATTTTTTTGTTTATTTTCCTTCTTATTCCGGTTGCCTTTGATACACTTTCTTTCTGTCTTATTTCTCTTCCTGGCTTTCTATCCTGTAACTCTGACTTTTATGGCCATCTTTCTTCTTCTTAAAACAGTGTTCCGCCCCCCAAATACATTAAAATAAAAGCCAGCAGCTACACATACTGCAGCTGCTGGCTTTTAACAATAGGACACTTACCTATCCTGGAGTCCAGCGATGTCGGCACTGCAGCTGATGTTTCCATCAGCTGTCAGGTGCTGCTGGCACCATTGCAGGTAAGGTTACCCGGCAGTGTAGCCTTACGGCTTCACGTCGGGAACCCTACTGCGCATGCACGAGGCCCCGCTCCTCTCTCCTACTGGCCCGGCGACAGGGAGAGGAGGAGGAGGGAGCCCCACGGTGATATCAAGGGGCGCGGCCCAGACTCCTGGAAGTAGGAACAGGATACCTGTCAAAGACAGGTATCCTGTCCCCCCTCCCCCCCTTAAGGTGCCAATTATGGCACTGGAGGGGGAGAGGAGACAAATGAACGGAAGTTTCACTTTTGGGTGGAACTCTGCTTTAAACAGTATTTATACTATTAGCAGACAGTAGTTGCAAACAGTTGAAGATAAGGGTGTTAGGCTTGGTTGGCAGCCTCACTCTTTCTTTGTGGTTGTCTCTTTTGTGACGTCCTTTTCTCTGTCTTTTTGTTTATTTTTCTTGCTCTCTTCCTTTTGTTCCATGACTGTCCTTTGTTCTCTTTCTCACTCTAGTTTTTATTTTGGCTCATCTTTCTCCTTATGGTTGTAGCTCTCTATGCCAACCTTTTTGGCTGTCTTTCTTTCTTGCTTTTCTTGCTCTCCCTCTCTTTATGGCTGTCTTTACTCATTTCTTTCTCTTTCTCACTTTTTTTTCTGGTTATCTTTCACTTTCTGGTTGTTTCTATGTCAGTCTCTTTTTGGCTGTCTTTTTTTTATTGTTTTTCTTGCTATCTTTCTTTCTTTTGGGCTTTTTTTCTCTCTCTTTCTCTCTAGCTGGGTTCTCAGGCTGTCTTTCTGGGGGGTTTTTTTCCGCCTTTTCTTTTTATCCCTGGTTCCCCTTTATTTTCTCTCATTGTGGAATCTTCCTATAGCTCTCTGGTGTTCCCTCTATCTTGGGTAGTCTGTTTCTCTCCTGCAGTTTCAAATTCTTTCTTTAATACATTCCCTTTCTCTGTCTTATTCTCTATCGGTCTGTTTCTCCCTCGGTCTCTTTTCCTCCCTTTCTAGCTCTCTCTTTCTCTAGTTGTTTAATAATCTTATTTTTCTCTGTCAGTCTCTCAATTTCTGGAAGATCTTTAGTTTTTCTTGCACTTGGTCTCTTTTCCTCTGGCAATCTCTCTCTCTTAGGTGGTTACTTTCTCTTTCTGGTGGTTTATTTTTCCTAATGAGATTACATGACACAAATTACTTTACGCAACTAAACTCCATGTAGATCAAATGAAAAACTGCAGAACATAAGGACTGAAGCATACAGAAAGCATATCTTGAAGTGAACCTTTAAAGTGAACATCCCTGCTGTGTACATATGTTCCTTTCAGAGGTATTACTTATTTTCTCTGCACTTGTTTGCCAAACATAACTGCACAGTGGCTTATTTGAAAATCTTAGTATTTATGCCAATCCCAAGTATTGCATTCCTGTATTGCTGTAGGGGGAGGTGGGAGGAACCACTAAGCACTGCAGGGGAGTCAGAATTTCCTGGAACATATCATGTTCCTAGGTGGGTTCACTGGCTTTGCCTCCTCCGATGCCCTGAGCTGTAATGTGCGCAGCTGTATGTGTATGGGTGTCTGACATCACTTCCTCTGTCTGTTAGTCCCGTCTTTTTGACGGCAACCATGGGCAAATAGGCAGTGTGCTTTTGCTATGGGGGACAGACCTAGTGTTCTACTATCAGGTGAGGGCAGATCTGGGGATGCCTTAAGTCCCATTTACCTTGTTCTCCCTATAGGTACTATGTATACGCCCACACCAGAGACTGAGGCATGAAGAGCAAGTAGATCCACATATGGAACTGTGGAAGGTTTTTGCTTCAGGACTATAGAGGTATTTAAAAGAGTGCTGATGGACTTTGCTTATGCTTGCAGGGGGGAAGACCCAAATGGAGGCATAAGTCAAAGTCCATAAGGCTCTTTCTACCCCATTGTTCCTCATCTCATCATAGAAGGTGCAAGTAAACTTGGCCTAGCAGGCTCGTCTTCTCGTCATACTCACAGGGTTTAGAGGCATTCCTCGTGGGACAGTCAGTGCATAATTGCTGGGCTTACAGTTCTCCCGCTATGGCTTTTAAATTGGTCTGTGATGGTTGTAAGGCAGCTAGATACAGGCAGGTGGAGTAATTGAAGCTGAAAGAGGTATTCAAAAGTTTTCAAGGAAATCTTCAAGTGCAAGTCTGAGCACTTCATGATTCTGTCCAGGACCCTGAGTCCTCTCCTGAATTAGAGCAGGTAGAGCCCCTAGAGGCAGACACCTCTTCTGATTCAGATGCTTCTGAATTCACGGCTGTGCCACAATTTGTCATTGCTATCAAACAGGCGATTGAATGGGAGCCAGAATAGCCTCCTCAAAAGGTTAGGAAGTATTTTCCCAATCATAAAAAGTTCTACTGACTTTTCCTGTTATGTTTTTTACCAAGGAGTTGACTGAAAAGGAATGGGCGGGGGGGTGCTCGTGAGCAGCGATCCAAGATGGCCTCACGGTAATCTCGCTTCCCGCCCGCCTGTCACATCGGCCGTTTTCCCTGAATCCCGTGGAGTCCTTTTCGCCCACCCTGTCCACCCTACACCTCCGCAGCCTCTTCTGCACCAATGGGAAGAAAAACCGGCACTGCACATGCCTCCAATACTGCAATAAACCGGCCCAGAAAATGGGGCCTCCCCGCCCGCGGACTCTCCTGAAGCCCCAGCCTCGAGTTTGGAGCTCCTCCCGCCCCTGCTATCAGGTGAGGCGGACCTGTTCTCCGTTGCTGACAGTCTGGCAGAGGTATCTTTGCCACCACAGCCTCTCCCACTGAGAGACGCAGAGCTGCTGGGGCGCTTTAAATCCATGTTGCAGAAAGAGTTGTCTGCAGCAACCACCAAACTTTCCACCCACCTCACAAAGGAGATCCGTGAGCTGGGAAGCTGCACAAATGATTAAGAAGACAAGATGGATGCAGCCATCACAGTTATAGAAGACCATGAGCAAGATCTGTCTGATCTTAAAAAAGAGCTGACATCAACCCTGCTGCAGGGTATCCCCAAAATCATCACGGATCTTACCTCTACCGCGACAGCGCTGTTTTAGGAATTGGTGCCCGCCATTCCTATCGACCGCCTTGAGTTCCATCACATCCATCAGGCCCTGGGACCAAAGAGGCAGGAGGGTCCCCCAAGGGATATCATCATCAAGTTTACGTACTATCGCACAAAGGAAACCCTCCTGATGGCGGCCAGAAACAAACCAGAGCTGTGCTTCCAAGGACACCGCTACCAGCTTTTCTCTGACCTTTCCCAGATTACTCTCCAAAAGAGGTGTCAGATGAAGCCTTTTACTACAGCCCTGCTGAACAACCACATTAAATACACCTGGGGCTTTCCTTTTCAGCTGTCCTTTGACTTCAAGAACAAGAGCTACTCTGTCAGTACCCCTGAAGAGGCCCAGATAACGCTTGAAGCCTTACCTCTTCTTCCCCCTGGAGGTACTGGCCCTGGCCCGATGAAGCCCCCAGGCTCTCATCGAGCCCCAAGTCAGCTTAGCCACCTCTCGGAGAAATCTTCTGCCCGCAAGAGATCTCGCCGCCTCTCCCCTTCCCGTCCTGGTCCTTCAAACTCCTCTCCGTGCTGAAAGTCCTACTGGAATGTAATCCTGGTCTCTGCTTTGGAGTTTGACCTCCTGACCCTGCCATCTCTCTTTGTGAGTCTGGCTGTGTGGCCATCTTCATATTAACCCGTTGTTTATCGTTTTTGGGTTCCCCCCTCCCCTTTGTTTTTTTTTGTTGTTTATTTTTTGTGTCCTGGATGACTTTTCAGCGATTTGTGTTGCATCTCCTTAAGACTCCTCCTGAGTGACTGTGTGGACTTGCTCAGTCTCCTGATGCTCATCTTACTCTCACCAAAGATGTCTAGTCTGTAGCCGGCCATGCCTATTGTGCTTAAATTGGTGCCCCAAGCAAGTTCCTGTTGAACGCTTTAACCCCCCCTTTTTTTTTAAATTTACCCATAGTTCACTGTGGAACTTCTTATAGTGTCGCTAACTGTGCCTACAGGTCCCTACCTTAGCTGGAGGTTTTTTCCCCTTAGTTTCATGGCACTATTGTTAACTCCTGTTTTACATGGGCTCCCCTGGAGGCCTACTATGGGTTAATGACATACAGGTTAATGTTCTATTGTTCATTGGGTACTTGTGATTGATTTGCTAAGCCACTGCTTTCCATATGTTTGCGCCATCCTAGATTGACCCTTGGGTCGGAATCCTCGCCTCCATTGGACCCTTTCCTGCTGGCGGTGGTGTGTAGGCCTGCCCTTTTCTCTATATGTTACTTTTTATACATTTATGCCTTTTCATACCTGCCTTCATGGTCTCTAGGGCCCTGCAATGGACCTCCGGGGGGGGGGGGTTGGGGACATGACACGGCGTTTGAGGTGTGTCTCCATCCCGACTTCCCTCTTAGAGAGTTTGTTGTTTGCACTTATAGTTCATAATTTGCTGGCCTTTGCTCACCTTCATGTGTATGGTGTGTCCCCCCCCCCTTTTTTTTTTTGCTTCGCTGGTCCTTTTCTTTACCTATGGTGCATATTCCCCCTCCTCCTTGTCCCCTCCCTTCCTCTCTGCCCTTTCCCCTTCCCCCCTCCCCTCCCTTTCCCCCCCCTAACTAATTGTGGCCCTCTTTACTCCTTTGGCTTCCCCAGAAACTTCAGCCAATGTCATTGAGTCCTCTCATGTTGCATAGCTTAAAGTTGTGGGGCTCGGTAAGATACTCAAGCTCCCTTATGTCCCCTTTCTGCCCCTGCTGCCTATTACTCATAACCCATTGTCCCCCCCTGGTCTTGACCAGCCTCAGGCGTTTGCATGGTGGACCTCATGGGGCCTTACCCAGGTACTCCATATGTTGACTACATGTACTCCACTGATGTGGTCTGCATTCTGTGAATCCTATGACGCTCCCCAGGCAGAATTGTTTTTGTTTTCTTCAGATCCAGTACTGGATAACTACACTCAGACGTACCTCCTCTTACCCATTCCAGACAACCGCTTTCGAACATATCTGTCTACATGCCCGGGGTTCCCTGGGCTTTATCTCCATCCTCTACGCAGCTTTGAATGGTTGATCATCTCTCACCTCACTCTCCTATGTGTCCCAGTGGAAACGAGACTTGGGACATGGGATCGATCTGGCGGACTGGAGCAAGGCCTGGTCTTCTGTAGCTAAATGTTCCCTTAATACTGTCATCTTAGAGGCGGTATACAAAGTGCTGTTGCGGTGGTATTGGGTTCCAGCACGTATTGCCCATGCCAACCCGACCTCTAGCGATCGCTGTTTCCGGGGATGTTGCCATCATGGGGATGCAATTCACACCTGGTGGGCCTGCCTGCGCTTAGTGGGTTTCTGGTCCCGAGTGTTTGGTTTGTTGTTCTCTCTGTTCCATTTGAATGTCCGCAAAGAGGCCAAATTTGAACTATTACATTGCCCTATCCAGGTTTATTTGCTCGTCAACAGAAATTGGCAACCTATCTGTTTATAGCGTTCAAAAGGACGATCGCTCAAGTATGGAAAAAAACATGGTCCCCTTTCAGAAAGTGAAAAAACGTTTGACGTTCACAATGGTCATTGAATAAATGTCTAGTATACTCAAAGACATGCATGTCAAGTTCCTTAAAGTTTGGGAGCCATGTCTGGCATATGTCTTCCCTGAACCCCCTCTGGCTAGTATGGATCGGCTCTGACTGGTTTCCTGGGTGATCCTGGGTCCCCTTCTCCTTTTCTGTCTTCCCCCAACCCCACTTTTTCTTATTCTTCCCCTCTCTTTCTTATTTCTCTCTCAGTTTTCCTTCTTTTACCAGGGCTCTTAGCCCTTTTCGATTGCTAACATATGCCCAAGACGATCTTAATGCAGAGTTAATGCATTTTTTGTCCTGGTTATTCCTGCACTTATGAGGGTTACCCCGAATTATGTATGTTGCACTTAGGATTTCTGTGACCGTTTAAAAAGGCCTTTTTGTCTCTTATGCGCTAGTTCTAGTCCCTGCGTGGGCAATCTAGGTGCCTTTGACATTGTTGTAGGTTTAACACTATTTCTGCAATAAAAACGTATTGAACCAGAAAAGGAATGGGCGAAACCAGGCAAGAAAGTTCATCTGCAATATAGGCTAGCTAAGGGATGTCATGGATAGAAGGCTAGATATGGAATTAAAGAGGATCCATCTGGTGGCTGGTGCTGCGAGTAGACCGGCAGTGGCCTTGACCTAGGTAGCCAGACCCATGAAAGCTTGAGTAGTCTTTAGCGGTTTGTCAGCTGGTCAGGAAGCAGACCTGTTGTCATTGGAGGAGCTGAAGTCAGCAACTGATTTTGTGGCCGAAGCAACAGTGGACCTGGTCCAGTTGTCTGCTAGGATAATGGTGCAGTCTGTGGCACCCACAACAGCCTTGTGGCTGAAGCATTGGATGGGGGATTTTGCTTCTAAGAGGGGAAAGATTCTTTTTGGCAAGACTGAATTTTTGGAATAGCCCTGGACGAGGAATAGTGGTAAGTCAGGCCTCATTCTACAGGAAAAATAAAAGAAACAACCGCCCAGATCTTTCTGAAGCCTGCCTATCCAGACTCTGCAGGTGGGAGCAAGGCTATCTCTCTTGTCCAGGGTCTGGACGGACCACATTCAGGATTCTTGAGTGATTTCGGTAGTGATAAGGAGACACCAGTTGGAGTGGTTGGAGCCCCCCCCCCCCACCGAAGACCATTTCATCTAGACTCATAAAAAAAAGGCTTGCTCTGAAGGAATATGTACAAGAGAAATTACATGCAAATGCAGTGGTTCTGGCTCCCAAAGATCAACATGGAAAGAGGGCCTATTCCCCAATCATTCTGGGTAAGAATTTGTCAGGGAAGCTCAGGCCAGTATTTGATCTGAAGTTTTTGAACTCCTTCCTCAGGCTTGCAGCCTTTGGATGGGCTTGATGCTCTATAGATCTGGCAGACACTTATCTGCATGTCCCAATTCACCAAGCCTTTCACTGATATCTCTGGTTTGCTGGTATCATTATCAGTTTGTTTGCCTTCCTTTTGACTTACGTTTGGCTGCTCGAGTCTTCTTAAAGCTATTGATAGTGGTGGTAGATTTTGTGCGTATGAGGTTTGAAAATCTTCCATTACCTGGACAATGTTCTTCTAGCAGATTCGAGGCATCGTCTGATCTCTCACTGGGTGGAGGCTCTAAATCTTTGGATGGTTAGTGAATTTTCAGAAGAGTCAGTTAACTCTGTCTCAGAGGTTGGAGTATCTGGGAATAATCTTCGACACAAGGAAGGGTCAAGTGTTTTTGCTGAAGATGAAAACCTCCTTGCTAGTCTCAGCCGCCCAAATTCTGAAAGTGTCAGACTCAACATCTTCAAGACAGTGTCTGTACCTGATAGGTCTAATTAACTCTGCTATTCCCACAGTGGCCTGGGTCCACCGTATACTCTCACAATGGCAGATTAGACCTGTGTTTCTTAACCTTTTTTCAGTCAAGGCTCCCCATTCTAAAATGTAAAAACTATTCTAATAGTTTTACATAATGCATCAACATCCAGAAGTGCAAGTAAGACACCCAATGTTAGAAATGATTTAGCTTTCCAAAGCAAATATACTTTTGCAAACTGGTACTGACTGACTAATGTTCCAAGGTTTCTCTTCTCCCTCAGTTTTTCTCCATCACTGATATCAGCTAATGTGACCCCAATGCTGATGGAGAGGGGCAAGGGAGGGTCAAACAAGGATGCTATGAAGGCGAATGACATCCTCCCTATGATGCCTTTGGTCATTAGGACACTGGCAGCTAGAAGGTTGTAATGGTGCACAATGAAAACCTGTGGCTTATTGTAACTAAAAGGAAGTCTTCATCCACAAGCCAGCCTGTATACAATTTTTGGGCAATTTTTAAGCATTTTGCCAAGGCACCCTAGTTGTAAAAGGCTGGATTAGACATCGGCAAGATAGCACCCGTTACCCTCCCAGCTTGATATAATCACTCCACACTGACCACCTGATGTATATCGCCCCTCTAGGTTTTCTCAAAGGTTCATTTTGAGAAAGCCTGGATGGGGCATTGTCACACCATTGGAACTTTCCACTAGTCTATGTCTTTACCCCCCATGTCCCTACCTATGAAGACACTGCTGAAGATGCAAGAGGGTGGAAGCTTCTGCAGTCATTCCCTTTTGTCCTGTAAGAGAAGCTCAGTGCGTATTCAAACCAGAAGGCCATTACATGCACATACTTATACTTCTGAGCAAAGGCTCACTAAAGTACGGGCATAAGCACATATGTGCACATGAACAATTTCCTCAATAGTCACAAAAATGTGTAATCATGAACCATGATCAACACTCAGGACCAAAATATGAGAAAAGAGACACAGTCCAACACTTTTCGCATAGTAGCTTCTTCAGAGGTTGTCATTGACAGAGAGGTCGTGCTATAGAGTTGCTGTAAAAAAAACATAAATACAGATCATATATTCATAAACAATAATACAATAAAACATCACTGTCAATTATTCATTTCTATGCTCATTCAAAGAAAACTTACATTCAGTAAGTAATAGTTCAGGGAAACCTCAAAAGAGGTGTTGCATGTTCCCACCAGGGCACTGTAGACTGGGTCAAATGTCTGTCTCAATCATGTAGGTCTGAAATCAGCCCAAGAAAAGCTGTCTCACAAAGCACATCAGAAATCCCATACACAGAAATTGGCGATTCCAAGCTAAATTGATCAAAGTTCTGCCATGCTGCACTACAACAAAAAGGAGAGGATAACTAATATCTCTTACTTAAAATAGATCAAATGGTGCAACCACTTATTCAATCACATATCTGGGAGAAATCTCCACAGAAAAGCCACAAATAACCGCAAAGGTAATGAACAGCTTTCAAATGCTGATATGATCACAATGTTAAATCTGAAATAGCATAAAACAGATAAATAAAAATCTGTCACCATCTCCTAATGCAGTGTTTCTCAATTCCAGTCCTCAAGGCGCACCAACGGGTCTTGTTTTCAGGCTGTCTATTATTTTGCACAGGTGATTTAAACAGTTTCACTGCCTCAGTAATTACCACAGCCGTTTCATCTGAGGGAAATCCTTAAAACATCATCTGTTGGGGCGCCTTGAAGACTGGAGTTGAGAAACATTGTCCTAATCATTATATATACCATATCTGTCAGACTAACAAATTACCTTCAGTCATGGCAGAAAACATCAAAAAGCCAACCGCAAAAAAAGGCTCTGTTTCTGGTGTCACAATAACAGCAACATTCCCTATGGATAGAAATCTCCAATGAGGATCCACAGGCCTTTGTTACTGGTAACACCTTAAATAGAGCAAATTGGCTCCAAACAAAAAAAAAAAAAATGGCAAGTGTGAAACTATTGCTTATTGAGTTAATTAGTGGCCACACTACAAGTTCATATTGAAAATGTCACCATACTCATGGCTAAAAGATATCATGTTGAAACTAGAAATCACCAAATTGAAAAATCCATTGTATGCTATCATAAATTATGTAACAGTGCAGTCAAACACACTTAAGAATTTCAAGGATTCATTACCTCCTTATTAACCAAACAAAGAGGAGAGAAACATACCTAACCACAGAGCACAGCTCCATGTCACCCCATGAACAAAAACAGGCCCCACAGCTGCCCCCCCCCCCCCCCCGGAGGGAAAAGGCACTCATCAATTAATGTACATATAATTCCATTATTTCCAATTACTCATGTCACAAACATAATCATTGGTCGAATAATTTGTTTTCCCTATATAAAAATAAAATAAAATAGTGCCCCCAAAGGTCACTGGAGTCAACTGAATTTCTGTCTCTCTCCTATAGAAATGGTTTATAACTGATCTGTTCATTTAAACCAGGTGATTTTGTCGCTTGCATGTGAAAAATCTATTTTGTTTCTAGCTGTAAAAGACATTTGTCAATATCTCCACCACTGGGGGATCCCTTGACATGTTCAAGAGAGAAAACTTCATATAGCTCAACTCAAAGTTATGATACAAGCCAATATGACAGCTAACTGCCGATATCATTTTAACGGTTGTTATTTCATAAACATAGTCCATAATATGTTTTTTTAGTCTTACCTACATAAAATGCCTTACATTGGCATTCCATGTAGTAGACTACCCCAACTGTATCACAGCTGATAGCTTCCTTAGGGGTCTGTCCATTGGATAATCTAATAGTATTTGCTTTCCATATCCAGCTGCAGTAATTAAATTTCCCACAGCTGTATGTGCCCTTGCGTTTTTGACTCCAAGGGAGTATAGATACTTTTTCTTTCAAATGACTATGGGTTAAATGGTCTTTCAAAGACCTTTCACTACAAAATGTCACATTGGGTTTGTCACCTATGTACTTGTTAACTATTTGATCATCCCGTAGCAAATGCCAATGGCGTTGCAGTATCTTCCTAAAGTCCCCATGATTTTGAAAAAACCCTGTGATAATTTGAGTGGGTTTATTATTCTCTACTTTGTGATGAGTATAGAGAAGTGACTGACGTGTCCTGTCCTTTGACCTATTGAAAGCATTCTTTAAACATTTTTTACTAACATTTAGTAGTAGAAAAGTATTTTTCTTTACAGCCATGTTTTATGGGCACTTTCAATTTGCCAACAGGGTCTCCTTAAAGTGGAGTTCCGCGCCCTCAGCAAAAATGTTTAAATCAGCAGCTACACATACTGTGTTCTCCTCAACATAAAGTTGTGGAGAAGTTTAAAGTGGAGAAGTGGGGTCCCATAGGGTTCTGTGCTGGGACCAATCCTAATTAACTTGTTCATAAATAACCTAGAGGATGGGGTAAACAGGTCAATCTTTGTATTTGCGGACGATACTAAGCTAAGCAGGGCAATAACTTTTCCGGAGGATGTGGAAACCTTGCAAGAAGATATGAACAAATTAATGGGGTGGGCAACTACATGGCAAGTGAGGTTTAATGTAGAAAAATGTAAAATAATGCATTTGGTTGGCAAAAACCTGAATGCACTCTATGCACTAGGGGGAGAACCTCTGGGGGAATCTAGGATGGAAAAGGACCTGGGGGTCCTAGTAGATGATAGGCTCAGCAATGGCATGCAATGCCAAGCTGCTGCTAACAAAACCAGAATAGAAAAATAGAATATTGGCATGCATTAAAAAAGGGATTAACTCCAGGGATATAGCAATAATTCTCCCACTCTACAAGACTCTGGTCCGGCCGCACCTGGAGTATGCTGTCCAGTTCTGGGCATCAGTCCTCAGAAAGCATGTACTGGAAATTAAGCGAGTACAAAGAAGGGCAACAAAGCTAATAAAGGGTCTGGAGGATATTAGTTATGAAGAAAGATTGCGAGCACTGAACATATTCTCTCTGGAGAAGAGACGCTTGAGAGGGGATATGATTTTATTTTACAAATACAGTACTGGTGACCCCACAATAGGGATAAAACTCTTTCGCGGAAGGGAGTTTAACAAGACACGTGGCCACACATTCAAATTAGAAGAAAAGAGGTTTAACCTTAAACTACGTGGGGGGTTCTTTACTGTATGAGATGCAAGGATGTGGAACTCCCTTCCACAGGCGGTGGTCTCAGCGGGGGCATCGATAGTTTCAAAAAACTATTAGATATACAAGGTAATACTGACATATAATCACACACACATAGGTTGGACTTGATGGACTTGTGTCTTTTTTCAACCTCACACACTATGTAAAGCAGGGTTAGGTTATAATAAGATATCCCAAGCTTTGAACATCTCACGGAACACTGTTCAATCCATCATCCGAAAATGGAAATAGTATGGCACAACTGCAAACCTACCAAGACATGGTTGTCCACCTAAATGGCAAGGAGAGCATTAATCAGAGAAGCAGCCAAGAGGCCCATGGCAACTCTGGTAGAGCTGCAGAGCTTCACAGCTCAGGTGGGAGAATTCGTCCACAGGACAACTATTAGTCGTGCACCCCACAAATCTGGCCTTTATGGAAGAGTGGCAAGAAGAAAGCCATTGTTGAAAGAAAGCCATAAGAAGTAGAGAAGCCATGTGGGGGACACAGCAAACACTTGGAAAAAGTTGTTCTTTTCAGATGAGACCAAAATTGTACTTTTTGGCCTAAAAGCAAAATGCTATGTGTAGCGGAAAATTCACTCACTCCGAACACACCACCTTGAAACATGGTGGTGGTAGCATTATGTTGTGAGGATGCTTTTTTCAGCAGGGACAGCGAAGCTGGTCAGAGTTGAAAGGGAGATGGATGGAGCCAAATACAGGGCAATCTTAGAAGAGAACTTGTTAGAGTTTGGAAAACGATTGAGACTGGGGCGGAGGTTCACCTTCCAGCAGGACAATGACCCTAAACATACAGCCAGAGCTTTAATAGAATGGTTTAGATCAAAGCACATTCATGAGTTAGAATGGCCCAAAGTCCAGACCTAAATCCAATTGAGAATCTGTGGCAAGACTTGAAAATTGGTGTTCACAGATGCTCTCCATCCAATCTGATGAGCTTGAGCTATTTCGCAAAGAAGAATGGGCAAAAATTTCACTCTCTATATGTGCCAAGCTGGTAGAGACATACCCAAAAAAGACTTGCAGCTGCAATTGGAGTAAAAAGTGGTTCTACAAAGTATTGACTCAGGTAGGCTGAATATAAATGCACACCACACTTTTCAGATATTTATTTGTAAAAAATTTTGAAAACCATTTATCATTCTCCTTCCACTTCACAATTATGTGCCATTTTGTGTTAGTCTATTACATAAAATCCCAGTAAAATGCATTTACATTTTTGTAACATGACAAAATGTGAAAAATTTCAAGGGGTATGAATACTTTTTTCAAAGGCACTGTATATATAGTGTAATATCAAAAACAATCAAATCTCTGTATCAATCAATGGTCTAAAATTCAACTGAGGCAATGTATATAGATGTGAAGGTTTCTCTGCTGGCTCGAAATTACTCACCTTAAGCACAAGTTCACATCGATGCGATTTGACATGTCAAATCGCATGCCAAATTGGCAGCTATTGCCAGCAATGGTACTGTCCGAATCGGTGCTACGCCGCACTGATTCCCAAAAGTAGTTTCTGTACTACTTTTGGCAACTTTGGGTGCGATTTCAGTGGACATCTGTGCAGGAACCCGCACAGATGTCTCTGAAAACGCCCCCCCCCCCCCCCGAAGTCGGACTGACATGCGGGCATGAAATCGATTTCAATCCCGCAGCAGTGTGAATCTAGGCTAAAGTGTTAATAGATCTTGCTTTTACTAGAACAAAGAAAGGTAACCCCCTAAATGTGACTTTAGCAGACCACCAACTCAATGATAAAATATAATCTTTTAATGATATAGAATAAAAAACAAGCATCGTCTACACATAACAAGAATACACAATATACATCACATGGAAAACAAAACAAAACATGTACAAATACAAATCATCCTGTGTACTCTCCAAGGCATAATGTGCCCTAATTGCTGACGCGTTTGCAGTATACAGTGTTCATATACCTTCATCAGGTACTGAGAGTTGGTAAATATTGATTCCAATGGAATGATTCCATGTTAGAGAGGCACCAAAGGCAATAAGATCCGATCAAATGTTGCATGGACACCAGACTGTGATGTTGGACAAATTTTTAAGTGCACTGCATCTACGATATCATAAAGTGTAAGTATGGGGTATATGGGACAGGCAGTCGCTGGAGCCTGGAATATAAGCTGAGTGACCCATGGATAAATATCCAAGTGTCCCTGGGTAGGTGTATCTTGAGGGTGTCCCGGTCTGACGTGTGGCGTGCTGCCTCTCAATCAATGTTTTGTTTTGTTTTCCATGTGATGTATATTGTGTATTCTTGTTATGTGTAGACGATACATGTTTTTTATTCTATATCATTAAAAGATTATATTTTATCATTGAATTGGTGGTCTATTAAAGTCCCATTTAGGGGGTTACCTTTCTTTGTTCTAAATATTAGGGATGGGACCACCATGCTTCACATGTGACATGGTGGGAGTCTCTCTTTTTTCTACTTGCTTTTACTAGGTCACTTGTTTCTGGTGAGGCATCCAAACCACTGGGATGTGCGCACTGGAGCACTTTATTTGTTACTGGCTGAAGCACTGTGGCACATTGTGGATTATGAACTCAGAGAAGATAAAAGAAAAGGACTCATATAGTCATATATTTTCTACGAGCACTTTTTTTTGGCACAACATTAAGGCTTCAAAGCACATTGCTGTAGAGTCTTGATTGAAATTATATGTACTGTTCTTTTTAGCTCATTTATTGATACAGAGATTGATTGTTTTTGGTATTACAATTTAAGTTATTGTTTTCTTATGATATTATGATATATATATATTTTTTGATATATTTAACCACTTCACACAAAACGGCGTACCCGTACATCGGTACTTGGACACTATGACAGCAGCTACTTATCTTAACCCCAGTATTTTCGGGAACGCTAGGCGTTTCTCTTTAATATAAAAGTGGTCTCCGCAGCGGATTCGCCACGAGATCACTTTTATCGGCAGCTCCATGCTCCAGTCATCTCCGCCGCTTACCGGACCCGCTGGTAGGGGCGGAGGTAATCGCATCCTCTCCTGTGGATGCCTGGCTGCCTACTAAGCGGAAGATGGCCCCTGTTTGGCTCCATGGCATGGGAGGGCGGAAGTGACGTCAAAAACTTTTTTTTTTCTTTTTTTTTATTGCATTTTAGTGTAAATATGAGATCTGAGGTCTTTTTGACCCCAGATCTCATATTTGAGAGGTCCTGTCATGCTTTTTTTGTCATGTTCACATTCCTTGTAATAGGAATAAAAGTGACCCACATTTTTTTTTAAAAAAACAGTGTCAAAATAGAAAATTAAAAGTAAAATAAATAAGAAAAAAAAAGTTTTTTTTTTAAGCGCCCCGTCCCCACAAACTCGCGCGCAGAAGGGAACGCATACGTGAGTAGCGCCCGTATATGAAAATGGCGTTCAAACCACACATGTGAGGTATCGCCACGATTATAAGAGCGAGAGCAATAATTCTAGCCCTAGAGCTCCTCTGTAACTCAAAACTGGTAACCTGTAGAAAATTTTAAACATCTCTTATGGAGATTTTTAAGGGTAAAAGTTTGTCGCCATTCCACGAGCGGACACAATTTTGAAGCATGACATGTTGGGTATCAATTTCCTCAGTGTAACATTATATCTTCAGCAGTATATCTCCTCAAAAAAGTGTGTTTGTAAGACTGCTGCGCAAATACGGTGTGACAGAAAGTATTGCAATGACTGCTATTTTCTTCTCTAGGGTGTTAGAAAAAATATATATATAATGTTTGGGGGTTTTAAGTAATTTTCTAGCAAAAAAAAAGGAAAATTTTATACTTACCTGACGGTAATTTTCCTTTCCTGATGCAAAAGCATGACAGCATATTTGTATGGGTAGGCTCCGCCCCCTGCCCTATTCCAGGATCGGTTATACTATAAAAGTAGGTCTCCTCCCTGCAGGCCACATTCTCGTAACTTAGTATCACTGCGAAGCCCTTTCGGAAGAGACCTACAGTATCTCACAAAAGTGAGTACACCCCTCACATTACCCACTTTTGTTGCCAACAGTTTAGACAATAATGGCTGTGTGTTGAGTTATTTTGAGGGGCAAAATTTTGCAAATGTACACTGTTATACAAGCTGTACACTCATTAATTTACATTGTAGCAAAGTGTCATTTCTTCAGTGATGTCACATGAAAAGATAGAATAAAATATTTACAAAAATGTGAGGGGTGTACTCACTTTTGTGAGATACTGTATATGCTGTCATGCTTTGCATTCCCCGAGAGAGAGGGGAAATATATATATGTTTTTTTTCTCCCTTTCTCTCTCCTCCCCTCTACTCTTTATATACTGGGGGAGGAGGGAGGAGGTGGTCGGTCTCAGGAGGAATGACCGGGTACTTTCTGGAAAGTCTAAAGATAAATAATGGGGATTGGGGGACCTGGACTCTTGGTGTATTCTGGAATCGCCTCCTTTGAAGTAGGGGAGGCGAGCTTGACAGTGCCATACAGAACACCACCTCAAGTCCAAGAGAGCAAAGGGACAAGGGTGTCCCTAAGGGAGTGCTCTAGACCACGAGGTCAATATACCAACATAGGAAGGGGGGCGGAGGGGGAGGAGGAAGGGGGAAGAGATAAGGGGAGTGGGGGTGGGTAGGATTGGGGGGAAGATCTGTATATCCGAGTGTAAAAACCTGTTCATTGATATTTCATGACTGATGTTAATTTTATTTACATATAATGTAAGAGGGCTGAACTCCCCGGAAAAGAGAAATATGGTATTAAGGGAAATGGAAAGGCTTTCTGCCGAGATAATTTTCTTACAGGAGACGCATATAGCACTGGAGTCAAATATCAAAATATACTCATGGGCAATACCAACCTGGTTCTATGGAGACTCACCAAATAAAAGGGCGAAAGGAGTTGCCATAGGAATAGTGAAAAATATTAATTTTATTCTTGAAGAAAGGAAAGTCGACCCTGATGGTTATTTCCTGTTTCTGAAAGGATCTCTTCAAGGGAAAAAATACACACTGGAAAATGTATATTGCCCTAACAGACACCCCAAAAGATACTTAAAAGGGATCCTCAATGCCTTAACAAAGTTTAAAGAAGGCTATTTAATCCTGGCAGGAGACTTCAATTTTACCATGGATCATAGTCTTGACGCTACGTCTAGTGCACCGACTCGTGAAAATAAACAATTAAGATTGTTTTAAAAAAAATGTTTTCTCAACAATTAGTTGATTTATGGTGAATATTACATCCAAGTAAAAAAGATTTCACATTTCGTTCGTCGGTGCACGACACATACTCAAGATTAGACTGCACTCTGGTGGATCTGGTAGAGGCATCAATTGGAATAATGTCAATCTTGGACCATGCCCCCGTAATGATAAACATAAGATTCAGTGAGAAAGAACACAGAAAACGAGTTTGGAAATTAAATGAAGATCTTATATAGAAGATGTAGAAGTAAGAAAAATAATAATAACGGAGATCGAACAATACTTCAGTATAAATGATACACCAGATCTGACAATGGCGACAATTTGGGAAGCTCATAAGGCCTATATCAGGGGAAAGTTGATTTCTATAGGAGCTGGAAAAAAAAAAGAAAGAGAAATGACTATGAAAAAAGTAATAAAAGAATTATATGAGCTGGAACAAAAGCATAAAATACAATTAGATAGGGCAACACATCAGAAGATCGTTTTAAAAAGAGGTCAGATAAGAGAAATGATGGAACAGGAAACTAGAGAAATATTTAAAAACGTTGCAAAAGAAAGATATGAGTGGGGAAATAAGCCCGGGAAATACTTAGCAAAAATATCTAAGGAGAAAAAGACTCAAAATTATATAGAAAAAATAAAGAATGGAAAAGGTGAAATGAAATATAAGACAACAGATATTGCAGAGGCTTTCACTACATATTACAGCTCATTATAAGCAATAAAATGTAAAGAGATACAGCAGGAAGAAGAGAGTAGGAAAATCAAAATACAGGAGTATTTAGCAGAGGCCAATTTACCAAAAATATCACCAGGGAATGCTGAGTCGTTAGATGAAACCAATTACCCAGGAAGAAATCCATAAAGCTATAAAGGACACACCAGGGGGGAAGAGCCCAGGCCCGGACCGGTTTACTATTAAATATTTTAAAAGATTTAAAGAACAATTAGTTCCAGTACTATGTGACTATTTCAATAAATTAGGGGAAAATGAAGAAATAAGAAGAGAATCCCTCCTAGCTAATATCTCAATAATACCCAAAGTAGGAAACGATAAAACTGTGTGCTCCAATTACAGGCCTATAGCCTTGTTAAATGCAGATTCAAAGCTATACGCAAAAATACTAGCAGAAAGACTAAAAAATTATATGTCAGAGCTGATAAATGTAGATCAAGCAGATTTTGTACCTGGAAGGGGTGGGAAGAGATAACAGCATAAGAACACTACTAATAATGAATAAACATAAGGAGAGGAAATCCCCAATGCTACTCATTTCAATAGATGCAGAAAAAGCATTCGACCGAGTAGATTGGGGATTCATGATGGAAGCACTTTGAAGTATAGGCCTGGGACCAAGAATAAAAAAAAGGGTTCAACAACTTATATAGACACCCTATAGCTAGGATTAAGATTAATGGAACTATGTTGCCTACCTTTGAAATGTTCAATGGAACAAGACAAGGTTGCCCACTCTCGCCACTCCAGTATATGATTGCATTAGGACCATTGTTAACAAAAATACGGAAGAATGTGAATATAGGAGGGGTCAGAGTGGGGGAAGAAGAGCACAAAGTAGCAGCATATGCAGACGACATAATCCTTTATATGACTAAACCTAGATTATCTCTTCCCAACCTAATAAAAGTACTGAAAGAATATGGTAACCTTACAAACTTTAAGATCAATCCCATAAAAACTGTAATACTGGGCATAGGAGTAGATAAAAATGAAAGAGAACTATTACAATAAGAATTTACTTTTACTTGGGAAAAAGAAGGTCTAACATACTTACGAATTAAAATAACACCTACCCTAGAAAAGCTATTTCAGGCCAATTATATTCCATTACTGAATGAAATAAAAACAGACTTAAAAAATATATCAGAGACCGGTCTCTTGGATCGGGAGGATAAACATTCTAAAAATGGTGATCCTGCCAAAAATATATAAATTTCAAATGTTCCCTATAGAAATACCACAAGGTTTTTTTAAAGTAATAAAAACAATAATATTGAAATATCTATGGCAGAATAAAAAGGCTAGAGTAAAAACACCCTTCTAACTAGGAAAAAAATAAATGGAGTGTTGGCAGTCCCAGACATAGAAAGATACTACAAAGCGATTGTACTGACAAGATTAATAGAATGGGAAAATATAAACACTAAAAAGAGATGGGTGAAAATTGAAGATGCACTAAACACATCACGATTAAAAAAAAACATGTGGATTCCACCGAAATTAAGAACACATAGTAGAGACACACATGAATTAACTAAAAATGTATTTAAAATATGGGACACATTATATAGAAAAGAAAAATGGAAATATACTTCCCCTGATAGACCCACAAGGGGGCTAGTGTGTATAAATAAATAAAGAATGGGGTGAATGGCGCTCCCTAATTGGGGGGTATGTGAACTGTATGTGCAACACCAGTGCTACCAAAACCACTGTAATGATATAAACATTATATAATAACCCCCTAAAAACATGTATCTATATCCAAACTACTCAATCAGTTAGAAATAAAAATAAAAGTGATCAATTATACCATAGATTATATAACATGAAAAATAACACCAACATGTAAACTAAAGTGATCTGCAGTACTAGGCATATGTGCAATACGTGCCACCCTATTACAAATAGTAAAAAAAAAAAATTGTTTTTGCAATAAAGAAGTGAAAAGTCTGCAACACTCCAAAAAATTGTTTAGCAAAAAAAGGAATTTGTTTAAAAAAGTTCCAAACAGTCTGGTTCAAAATTGACCGGTGACTTCTGTGCTCCCCCTATGGCCCCCCACTCACCAACTCCTTATACCCCTACAGGGGTGACAGGCAGTATGGAATATCATAGGCAGTCTTCATAGATGGTTTCCTGTAGTCCCTTTAGCAATGGCTCTTGCTTCCACTAACCCAGGACATCCGGATCGGTCAACTGTATATCACAGCCTCTGCCACCATATCCAGAAAAGGGATCTTCAGGGATGAGTCCTCATATGAAGAGATAACACTCCATACTGTAGTATATTGAATAAAAATGCTTTTATTTAAATGACCATAAAAACACTAAGCTTATTCCCATATGGGAATGAAAGCTACAAAAAACACTACAATGTGTGTATATTCGGTAACCAGGAAGAGCCGTCTCGCAGCGTGCGGTCCAGCTGTGTTTCAGGCTCCCTGACTCCGTACCGGAAGTGATGTAAGTGCGTAGCCCCGCCTTACGCTTTTCATCATCTACGTTTTCAAAGGCGACGCCATCTTGCTACACCTCACAGTTTATGTAGCGAGCGAACATGCGGGATCCTCCCCTCTCACATTGCTGCGGAGGACATGATTGGGCGTTCAAGATTAACCAAACCCTCCCTCAGATGTAAACCCTATTAGAGAGTGGGGGGGGGGAACAGGAACGTCCATTTAAATTAGGCTCATCCCACTCCTTATGCATCTCCGCTCGCCTTTACAGATATATTGGCAGACATTATCATATACAGTATATTGTACCCTTTCTTAATATTGTTAATATGTTCCCGTATCCTAACACAGAGGGGATGAGTGGTTCTACCTACATACTGCAAATGGCAAGGGCATTCGATAATGTAAGTAACATGAGTACTATGACATGTTACTGATTGTTTTATCTGATATTCTTTCTGATCCACTGTAGATCTGAACACCTCCTTCTTTCTTGGTTGAGGTTTACTAACTCTACAGGGTAGGCATCTACGGCATCTATAGAATCCCTTCATGTCAAAGATGATTTGGATTTGCTTGGGGGGATCAATGACATTATGTACAAGATGATTACAAAGGGTAGGTGCTTTCCTATATACAAATTTCGGTTTTGCAGGGAGAATTTTGGATAAAACACGATCCTCCTTGAGAATGGGCCAGTATTTCTTAATAATACGCTCAACATCCTTATATTGGTTGTTGAACCCTGTAATGAGAGCTATTTCCGTTTGTTCATTTTTTGTCCTAATTTTCTTGTTGTGTAAAGTGTTTCTATCCATATTCTTAATCTCTAATTTCAGTTTAGCCAGATTATCCTGTATATATACCTTCTCCTGGAATCTTTGAATAAGGACATCAGCCTGTGTTTCAAAGTCCTCAGGTGTGTTACAATTTCGGCATATCCTCAATAGTTGCCCTTTCGGGATGTTAGATTTCCACTTTGGATGATGGCAACTTGAAATGGGTATATATCCGTTACGATCGGTACTTTTAAAGAAAGTGAGGGTGCTTAGGGAGTCCCCTGATTTGAAGATTTCCACATCTAGATAATCTATCTTCTGCAGGTTCCATTTCCCTGTGAACATAATCCCATATCTGTTCATATTTAGATCTCCAAGGAATTTCTCAAACATATCCGGTGTACCATTCCATAAAATGATTAAATCATCAATCTCCTATACATTTTAATTTGGGGAATATTCCTGCTGTAAATATATTCCTCCTCCCACATGTTCATGAACAAATTTGCCACGCTAGGAGCATAGCGAGCCCCCAAAGCAACCCCTTTTGTTTGCACAAAATACTCCTTGTTGTACCAAAACTTATCTAGGTATTCTTCTAATCGTGAAAAGATCGAATTGGTCCCACTGATAATGGGCCTTCCAGGTGGTTTTTCCAATCTTTTATGGTTCTTCGGTGTGTAATATATCACTGGGGTTTTTGTAGAGTTTGAGAACAGGTATTCAGCTTCTTTAGCATTCAGTATCCCCATAACCTTTCCTTTAGTTATAAACTTCCTTAATTTTTCTTCATATTTTTTCTTTGGATTTGCCTTCAGCTTTCTGTATGTATTTTCAACTCTTAATAGGTTGTCCATCTCTTCTTGATAGTCTTTTTTGTTCAAGATGACCAGTCCTCCTCCCTTTTTGGCTGGGCGTATGACTGCTTCATGTCGTTTGCCTATCTCCTTGATGGTTTTCCATATATTTTTGCCTTTCTTGTCCTTTCTTTCTAAAATTCTCAGATCCTCCTCCACCATTTTTTTAAAAGCAGTCAGGCACTGGCATCCTGGCGTTTTAGGGTTAAAAAATAGAGTTATTCCTAAGATTGGTTTGAATATACTCTGGATTTTCCTTGGTTCTGCTATCTGTATTCATAGCAAAGTGTTTTTTCAGATTCAAATTCCTCATAAATTTCTGGAGGTCAATATAGGCTTCAAATTTATCTAGAATCTTAAATTTTAAACCCAAATCAAGCACCTGGAGTTCTTCATCTGTAAACGTTGCATTACTCAAATGTAGATACCTTTTCCTAATGCACTCTTCTTCTTTTTCTTCCTGCCTCCTCTACATCCTCTTGTCTGCTTCTTCTTTCCGGATTCATTCGTATCTCTTCTGTGTCTCTTCCCTGGCTGTAATCTTGGAAAGAAGAAGCAGACAAGAGGATGTAGAGGAGGCAGGAAGAAAAAGAAGAAGAGTACCGATCGGAAAGGATATATCCCCATTTCAAGTTGCCATCATCCGAAGTGGAAACCTAACATCCCGAAAGGCCAACTATTGAGGATACGCCGAAATTGTAACACACTTGAGGACTTTGAAACACAGGCTGATATCCTTATTCAAAGATTCCAGGAGAAGGGATATATACAGGATAATCTGGCTAAGGTGAAATTAGAGATTAAGAATATGGATAGAAACACTTTACTCAACAAGAAAATTAGGACAAAAAATGAACGGAAATAGCGTTCATTACAGGGTTCAACACCCAATATAAGGATTAAGAAATACTGGCCCATTCTCAAGGAGGATCGTGTTTTATCCAAAATTCTCCCTGCAAAACCGAAATTTTTATATAGGAAAGCACCTACCCTTCGTAATCATCTTGTACATAATGTCATTGATCCCCCAAGCAAATCCAAATCATCTCTGACATGAAAGGATTCTATAGATGCCGTAGATGCCTACCCTGTAGAGTTAGTAAACCTCAACCAAGAAAGAAGGAGGTGTTCAGATCTACAGTGGATCAGAAAGAATATCACATAAAACAATCAGTAACATGTCATAGTATTCATGTTACTTACATTATCGAATGCCCTTACCATTTGCAGTATGTAGGGAGAACCACTCGTCCCCTCTGTGTTAGGATAAAGGAACATATTAACAATATTAAGAAAGGGTTCCCCCAACACACACTGTGGGCCCTCTTTATGGTCTATGACCCAATATAGGTATGGGCACGATTTTATTTGGTTTATTTTATTTGTATATATCTTTTAGTTTTTTAAAGTATGAAGATTTATGATGCCTCATATATATATATATATATATATATATATATATATATATATATATACTGTATATGATAATGTCTGCCAATATATCTGTAAAGGCGAGTGGAGATGCATAAGGTCCGCAACAATTAATAGTGGGATGAGCCTAATTTAGATGGACATTCCTGTCCTCCCCACTCTCTAATAGGGTTTACATCTGAGGGAGGGTTTGGTTAATCTTGAACGCCCAATCATGTCCTCCGCAGCAATGTGAGAGGGGAGGATCCCGCATGTCCGCTCGCTACATAAACTGTGAGGTGTAGCAAGATGGCGCCGCCTTTGAAAACCTCGATGACGAAATGCGTAAGAAGGGGCTACGCACTTACGTCACTTCCGGTATGGAGTCAGGGAGCTTGGAACGCAGCTGGACCGCACGCTGCGAGACGGCTCTTCCTGGTTACCGAATACACACACGGTGTAGTGTTTTTTGTAGCTTTCATTCCAATATGGGAATAACCTTAGTGTTTTTATGGTCATTTAAATAAAAGCATTTGAATTCAATATACTACACTATGGAGTGTTATCTCTTCATATGAGGACTCATCCCTGAAGATCCCTTTTCTGGATATGGTGGCAGAGGCTGTGATGTACAGTTGACCGATCCGGATGTCCTGGGTTAGTGGAAGCAAGAGCCATTGCTAAAGGGACTACAGGAAACCATCTATGAAGACTGCCTATGATATTCCATACTGTCTGTCACCCCTGTAGGGGTATAAGGAGCTGGTGAGTGGGGAGCCATAGGGGGAGCACAGAAGTCACCGGTCAATTTTGAGCACGAGTCACCAGACTGTTTGGAACTTTTTGAAACAAATTCCTTTTTTTGCTAAACAATTTTTTGGAGTATTGCAGACTTTTCACTTCTTTATTGCAAAAAAATTTTTTTTTTACTATTTGTAATAGGGTGGCACATATTGCACATATGCCTAGTACTGCAGATCACTTTAGTTTACATATTGGTGTTATTTTTCATATTATATAATTTATGGTATAATTGATCACTTTCATTTTTATTTTTAACTGATTGAGTAGTTTGGATATAGATACATGTTTATAGGGGGTTATTATATAATGTGTATATCATTACAGTGGTTTTGGTAGCACTGGTGTTGCACATACAGTTCACATACCCCCCAATTAGGGAGCGCCATTGACCCCATTCTTTATTTATTTATGCTTCCCCTTTAATTTCATTAGCGGGCACAAATTTTTTTATTCCAGGAAATGGGACACGATTAGGGAAACAACTAGGACATGCACAACTAAAAGGCATCATCACACAAGGTAAAATTAGGACAAAACAAGATTTAACAATGGCACACGGGTGGCACCATGTTAATGATTGGGAATATTCGCAAATAAAACACCTTGTAGATACAATCCCTCAACCAATTAGATCTGAGAAAATGTTAACTCCAATTGAAAAACTTTGTAATATAAAAACATCCTTAAAAAATGGAATATCCCAAATGTATAGAATACTAACAGAACTAATGGTTCTGGTCAAATAGGAACAACCTTTCATATATGGCGGGGGTGCCGAAAATAAAAGAGTATTGGCAAGAAATTTTAGAATATATTGAGGGGATAACTGGGGAGAAGATTTCACAAAATCCCTGGAACTGTCTGTTTCATGGGACAAAC
The DNA here is from genome assembly GCF_042186555.1 of Aquarana catesbeiana. NCBI lineage: Eukaryota > Metazoa > Chordata > Amphibia > Anura > Ranidae > Aquarana > Aquarana catesbeiana. The sequence goes on from NC_133325.1 coordinate 518,484,333, forward strand.
AAAACAACAATATAAGAAAACTTTGGTCCTTTTCCTTCTGAACGCAGCGAAGGGACTTATCCCAAAAAAATGGTTGTACTCTGGGAGGCCAACTACGAGAGAATGGCTTCAAAGTGGATCATATTGGTAATATGGAATACCTATGTAGCAGAGATGAGGAACGAGAAGAGAGTCATAATGCAACCTGGGAGAAATGGAAAGTCTTTAAGACATCAGAGAAATATGTCCAGGGAATGATGAAATAGACAGAAGATATGGAAGTAAGGGAAATGAGCATATCAGATCGGGACTGGGAAAGGGAGGGGGGGGCTAGGGGTAAGTGATTGGAAATAAAGTGGATGTATTTTAAAAAAATATTGTAAAGGGATTTTTGTATGTTTTATATGAAATTTTTTTTCAATAAAGATTAAATTAAAAAAAAAAAAAAAAAAATGAAAGCAAAATTACAGTCAGGTAAGTATACAATGTTCCTCTTTCCTGACAAAGCATGACAGCATATACGTATGGGATGTACCAAATCACCAGACAACAAGGGTGGGTAATGCTGACGTGTTTAAGTCGAGGATTAGATCTATCCCCAGTAACAATTGAAATATATTGTAGCTAAGGTCACTGGGTCCTCTTTAAAATGGGCCCCCAACGTGTTGAATGTAGACCAGGTCGTAGTTTACATATTAGTTCTGGAGGGACTCCTTTGGAGTTCCATCCATGGATGCGCAATCCGTCTGGAAAAGCAGTCTCTGCCCTCGATGGATTTGTCCTAGCCATCTAAGCCCCTTGACTAACTTGATCTGCACTACTGCGATTGTCTTTAATGGAGAGTAATTGTCTTCTGATGCCGTTAGGCCTAAAGAGCCTATTGTTTTCTCCTTCAAGAAGGGCCAATTCTATGTCTCTCTTTAACCTTGAATCTATGTTCAATGCTTGTGGTATTCCAAACACTTTAGTTTGGATATGTAAGAAGGATGATGTTCTAACCCAGATGCAAAGATGCAGACCTCTGTATAGTGCTGAGGAAGAGACTAGAACCACTTTGCCTGATAATTTCAGCAAAAAGGTAGTTTATGGCTTGATAGTTGGATATCTGAGATCCTTCTAGACCTATTAGCCATACAAAATACTTCTTCAGTGTTACTGGCCATATTGAAAATGTCTTATCCCTCTGAATGAGACAAGATGACCCACACTATTTGGAAGACCCCAGGGGGAACGAACAACCTGCCCAGGTCTTTTGGAATTGGTTTGCCAAGTTATGCAACAGTTACTGGTTCCCAGAGAGTGAGGACACAACTGATCCTCATCTATCCTTTAATGCCGTCTCTAGGCTTACTTGTATACAATTCAATCCTTACAGTATGGAACAGAAGATCCCATTCTTTAAATTCTGTAGGGTTTCCCCTGCTTTAATGTACTTGAAGTTTTGGAGTAAGCGCCCTGACCTTTATAATATTTCAAACACTAAAACACTAACATTAAATGTGAGACCTCCATGTGAGCCTTCACTTCTTGATCTCCAGCATCTAGATATAACTTACATAAAAAAGATTTGCGCTGCGCTTGATTATATCATAAGGGGTAATATCCAAAATCACTTGTAAAATTAAAAAATATTTACATCCTATTCACGTACAATGTGCATACAATATATATATATATATATACATGTGAACAGTTAAAGTGTAATGTGCACACATGCACTTTTAATAGTGCCAAAATATATATTTGTGCATATAATAAATACCAAATAAAGTGACAAACCTAAAACGTGTAAAACTCATATAAGGTCCAACATGCAAATATCTATTAACTATTAAACATAAACGCACAATGCGTCTTTAAATGCACTCAATAATTCTTAATCGGTGAAATCTTCATAATAGTGTCCAAAATTAAAAAAGTGCTTCCATATTCATAAAAATCAATAAACATCCAAATCCTACAATGTGCTGAATTCCAGTGTCATAAATAGCCGTGATGTGCCTCAGTGCCCCCCCACAGTGATTGCGCTCACTTTGGAGCGTGTGACACAGTGTTTAACTTGTGTCAAAACACGCTGTGTAGCCACCCCCTGGGCTATGTAAGGTAAGCTATATCGATCTCCGTTCTAGGTCAATGTGGCTCCATAGACATCATTCATGAAAAAATGAAGAGAGACTATATAGTGTAATCCAATTTAAAAGATATTTATTCAAAAGACAACTTCCCACAAAGGGGTACTCTAGATATAACTTGTCTGACTTTGGAAGACATCGTCGGCCATGCTGTATGAGGTGTTGGATCTCAGAAAGGAGAATATGAGGTTCTCGGATCTGAGACTGTACCTGCAGATATAATGGCTTGCAAGCCACTGGGCAATTATTGTCCTCATCACCACTGAACCACTGCGGATCCTGAAGTTAAGGATCCTGGAGACTATTAGGTTTATTCAATATACATATTACTAATCTGCAGACCCAGCTAGATGTCAGAAGTTTCACTGCTTCCCCCTCTGGAAAACCACCAAGGTTACTGTCAGATCAATATCTTGAATGAACCCTTGCCAAACCCTTGAACGGTTTGTTGGTTTGGAGACTGTGACGGGAGGGCCCGTGGAACTCAGAATCCCTTGGAAAGTAGGGGATGTCCTTGTTTCAGCTCCCCATATACCTCTTATGTCTAAGTCACCCTGTGCTATCCTGGCACAGGGTGAGTGAGAAAATATATCTTGGACTACTTAAAATGGGACAGTAATATTTGTCCACAATATCTCCCAGGAAGTGTGTAGAGACTATTATTGGTTTGTTTGATTCTGAACTCAACCTGTTAATTGACTGAGCTGGTCACATTAGCCTCCAGGACTGGCTAGGAGATGAACTGTTGATGACTAGGCTGAGGAGGTGGGGAGATTGTTGTTTGTATTGTTAATTGTAATTAGCTCATGCTATTGTGTTTGTACTACTGTGTGAAGCTCGGTGCCCACAAGTCTGTGTCCTACAGGTCATGTCTCTGAGTCATCTGGTCTGGGTAAATTTTTTAGTAAATTAGTAAATTAGCTCATGTTAATTAGGTTAGCTTTGAGTCATCCTGCTGTATAAATTTGTCTGAGATCTCAAATAAAGTGTTAGTCCTGATGTACTCTAAGACTGGTGTTGTCTAGTCTTGGGGGTTCCTATAGCCAGATCCATTGGACTCGTGTTCCAGAACTTAGGAAGCGGTATACTGACGGAAGCACTCAATCTGAGTGTGGGACGTTCCGTGACAGAGACCATCCCTTGACATCCAATGGTTTTGTACCTTATGCTGTCTGACAGAAAGTACTAGGAGCCTGAAACCTAAAGGGCTGGCAGACCTGACTGGGAGATACCTCTGACAGAGGTTGACTAGTCTTGCATTCCTTTGACAACGAATATAGGACTTCCCCATTTTGCTGAGTCTTTGCAGCATAGCTGAGGGTCTATTTAATGCATTTTCGGAAGGACTTCAGTATGCGACCACTGCAACTCTGACTTTGGACATCTTGTCCTCCATTGGCATGAATACCTGACAAATAATAGTGTAACAGGCACCTACTTTTGAGTATGTGACCTTTTTTCTAGTTTAGAGTTTCAGGTAAAATTTAGGCAGGCTTGTACCATTGTAGCAGGCCTGTTTGTTTATTTGGGATTTGAGTGACAGGTAGTTTGTGTGCGAGTTCTGGCCAATCATTAATTTGTTTTACAGGAGGCGGGACTCTCATATAAAAAGCCAGGTCACATGGTGAGTCAGGAGTTCGAGTTTGGAGAGAAGCCCAGCCTGGTTCCCGGAGGGGAGAGGTCCCACCACCGGAGAGCCAACGGAGCCCCCCCCTGCGAGGAGGGTGGGGAACCGGCACCCGTAGAGAAGTGGATGACACCATACAGCATGTAGTCACTGGTGTCGTTGGCTGCCCCTGCGGGGAAGGGAGCATGCCAGAAAAGAGAAAAGGGAACAAAGAATCCTTGCAGAAGTAGCAACTAAGCAGAAGGAAACTGGGCGATCGATCCTTTATGAGTGGCACATGGACTATTGATCACATGAGTAAAAGCCCAAGGGAAGGGTACCGCCAGAGGCTGAGGGATGTTGGTATGCAAGTCAGTGAGACAGGTGGTGATGGCCTGTGACTTTGGGTTCAGCAATGCCCCGGGATTCCAATCAGTCAAGCGGGAGGAGTTATTCAGAGTGACTTTTCTTTAGCTCAACTTGGAAGTACCATGCAGATGGGAAGTAGTGGTAAAAAGGTAGCGGTAAAGCTGCAAGTTCACATGTAGAGAAACAGACTGTCCTTAAAAGTTCTGCAGATGAAGAAGTTATTCAGAGTGACTCTTTATCAATTATTCTCTATCAAATCCATTCCATCTTCCCCGATGAAGAAATCACATAGAGTGATTTCCTATTATCCACAATGATGCTAGGTCTTTGCATGAGAGGCAAAGAAAAGATTACAAAGCAACAAAAGAGCATCTCAAAAGAAACCCTTCTCCTATCCCAGTTCATGTTGCTTTAAAAAAAGCAAGAGAAAAATGCAATATGGACTGTTTCTGATTGTATGGGCTGTGATGGGTCAGGTGGTAAATGTGAATTACGGATATAATAATTAATCAGCCATTCCTTCGGGGGTAAGTGCTACAATAGATTGTGATGACTGGTATGCCTAGTAGCTGATAAGTTGAAAGATTAGCTAGTTTAGCTCCCTCCAAAAAGGGACTTGTCTCCTCTGTGGAGTCACTGCTCCTGGTGCAGGAAGCAAATCTTCCCTTACAACAAAAACCAGGTAATATCGTTGTCACCTTCCATTGGGCCCCTCGGACCACATAGGTTACTACAGGTTATTTCCTTACCCTTTTGCGACCGTGGGATGCAACCAATGGGAAAGAGCTAGATTTTGTTCAAGTGAAATACTTATACTGTTGCTCTCTCTGAGGGTAATTCTACTGTATTCTTCAGAGATTCAGAACTGCTTCCAGGCAGGTCATTGCTGTAATGAGACTAGTTGGTCTCTCAATGATGGCTCCTCCCAATACGATCATAGTCTGAACTAGAACGTTTTTCCCAGGACCTGGAAGACATTGCACCAGGTTGTTGCCCAAACAAGGTTCACCAGAGGTCCTTGCTCCCGCAAGACGGCCACTACTGGACCGAATATACTGGGAAATGACTGGAATTTGTGGAAAGGCCACAGTTTTCCAGATAAACGTGTAGTGAATTTGAACAGCCAAGCAAAGGTACTTGCAGAAACATGGGTGTCTCGAAGTGTGTATACAGTACACACACACACACACACACACACACATAAACACACACACTTGCTAGGTCTAAAGATCATCTACAATCTTAGCCTAGGTTTCCACTTTTGCGACCTAAAAAGTCGTGCAATTTTGATGTGACCTTTATGAGACTTGAAGCAATGCCTTTGTATTCTTGAGGTCCATGGCCCCAAGTCGCATCAAAGTGGGACCAAAGTAGTGCAGGGACTACTTTGAAGTTGCACCACTATTAACGGTACTCCTTGTAGATAATAGGGAAAGATTTGTGGAAGCCAAGCCTTGATGATGGCTGGAGAGATTGATTGCAAAGATGCCATATGCGGTTTTGGATCCTAATCCTTCTGCTTGTTGACCTATATATAGTCCTACTTTTGACTGAACATGCAGTCACAACTCTTGAGCTCTAATTTGTCATGGAGGGAATGCAATGAGTTGGAGGAGAGGAATGAAAAATTCCAATGGCTTCCTTAATGCACAGGACCCACGGATCCTAAATCTCAGATTTACATAAAATTCTGTCAGCTGACCCTACTGGGCGACTTGGGTTTAGGTAGACAAATAAAGATGATTATTGATTCTTTATTCTCCTCTATAGTTTTCCCAGGTTTAACCTGTCATTCAATCTTCGTTACTTTGCCTTTTGGCTATCCTCTGGTCATTGGTGATTAACACAAGGGATTAATCCCCCTTCTAGATATCACCGCCTCTGACTTGAACAGTCAGTCACCACTCTGACTTAAAAGCAGTATGTGTGAGATGAGCCATAAGGATTAACTGACCACAACAGACTACCAGAGAAACAGGATTCAGTCTTGTATCTACAGTGGCTGAATTGCATCACTGGCTACTTCATTTTCACTCTAGGATCCGCCATCATAGAGCGTTTATCACTGACTAGAGCCCTGCTTTCATCTTGTCTGGGGTCCTGACAGTCTGGGTACCGAAGTGAGCTCCACAGCAGGTCACAAAACACCACTTAATAGTAGTATGAACTTCTTCATCTCCAGATCCATTCGCTGTCCCAGGGTCTCTGCAAAGGATATTGCTTTTCTTCTGGAAGAATGGCACCCCTGGCTAATCTGATGAAGCCTGTTTGGCCGACTGTTTCTGAGGCAGAGGTACCTTTTAAACTACTTAGTTGATTAGCTTAGTACCTGAGCATTATTGCAATAGAGATCCACACAGTCAGTTTGGACAGAGTTAAAACATCCACTTTTTGCTTCTGATATGCCAACTTTCCATAGCAATTTCCTAGAAGCAAGCTAAGGCTAACCCATCTGGCCTGTCTGATAAAGACTCCCTGGCCAACTGCTTCTGAGGTAGAGGTTGCCTTTAAATAAACACAGCTGTTTGATTTAGGCTTGGCATGGAATCATTATTGACTGTAGGCCTTCTTAGTCTCTGTCCATTTGCCACTGCCTCTGGCCTGCAACTTGGTTTTGCATTTTGGCCGACACACCAGTTACCACCAGTCCACTATGATTTTTGTAGAGATTTCCTTGGTCTGCCTCTTCTGGCAGTTAAATACATAGTGGTTCCTTCAGGGTTAAAGAGGACCTGTCCCTGTTGCAGAAGCAGGCTGACTCTCCTCTTCCTGAGAAGCATTGTTGGTGTTGAGGGCTGGAGAGATTTACAATCCATTATGCCCATAATGTGCACTCTTTTAGGATATAGAATATACCTACCTGCCCTCACCTAAATGAACATTGCTGGTCTCTAGGAAGGCTGATGGCTACTGGTCCACAGATGAGCTGAAAGACTGGAGCCATGCCTGGGAGTATTTGTTTAAAAGTCCATCAGTATTAACCACTACAAACAGCAAACCACATATCCCTCTGTGGTGTACCACGAATAACAGAAGCAATTACACATTGCTAACAGGTAATGTAATTAAGCAAATCCTGATTTTCATTTCAGCGTCAAGGTCAGCATGTAAATGCATAGAGATAAATGCATAGCAGTCAAAGTACTGTCAAGTCAATGTAATCACAGGCAAACAGTGCAGGTTAATAGTCTTCAGACAATTAGCACTGGCATGTTAAACTTACCTTAGACACATGTACTGCAAAAAAAAAAGGTCCATACTACAACCAAGCATTAATACACAGAAGGCCCCGGCTCAGGACCACCTGAAATCAGCCTAAGGATTAGCAATACTGCAGACACAGATACCTGTGTCTGTGAAGCATTAGTAAACAGAATGGCACTATGTACAGCCAGTAAGATTCACATATGTGATATACGCTTTCAGTGATGCAAGCTAACAGCATACCTGCAGACAATAAATCAAGCCTGTAGGACCAGGCCTTGCTGAGTTAATAGGAAGGCTTCAGCCTAGCACAGCACACCTGCTATGAGCATTAGCAGTATTGCAGACACAAACCACAACCTGTAAGGCAATAGTAAACCAACTGAAACTATGGACAGGCCAGAAAATTGCATGTATGACATATGCTTGCAGCAGTAACTGAATACTATAGATTTGTGCACCACGTGGTGCCTTACCACCTGCATGCTTCATGGTCCAACCAGAAGTCCAATGAGTGTCCATCCATTGAGTCATGATGAAGGAGCAATCTCTAGAGACCAGATTACCCCCCTTACCATGGATCTTGAGGGGGTGGGTCTCCCTCATATAGGCGTTCGTGTCTGCCTGTACAGCGGGGAGCTTCATCACAGGAGAGGCTTGAACCTATGCGGCTTGGCCAGTTGAATCCAGCAAGGTGAGAGAAAAGAAAAATCCTACTTTCAGCAGTAGCATCCCCGGCTGTAGCAGTAAGGAAAAAAAAGAGAATGTGGCCTGCAGGTAGGAGACTTACTTTCATAGTATAACCGGTCCTGTAGTAGGGCAGGGGGCGGAGCCTACCCATATGCTGTGTGAGGAAAAAATTATTTTAACTTGTAAACAACAAGTGTAAAAAAGAGGCTTGGTCTTTAAGTGGTTAAGCGCTGCCAATTTACACTTTTAATCTGATCTTGGTGTGTTTTAGAGGGGTACACCTTTTTAGGTAGCTGCTGGGAAGTTTTTTGAGATACACTTACCAGTTTAATTAGGTGCACTTGTTTCTATTTTATAATCCATGATATAAACAGACTTTTGGCATTTGTAGTATATGTTACCAGAGGAAGGGTTCAGTTATCAGAAGAACAAGTGAAGGAGAAGGACGTGTCCATCTAAATGCAGTATCCCAAGAGTTTTAATACAAAAGTAAGATTAAAAACACTTACAAAAGAAAGGATTAAAATGGGCTCATCTGTAAATAGATCTCCAGGGCATGGTGCTTGTCTTCAGTAGGAGTATCAAGATGGGGAAGATGTGTGGCCTTCCTGCGTCTGTGGGGATGTGGTCATCACTTTCCAGGATGTGTGGATTGATGGATATTTGCTGTCCTCAGTGTCCTGTGGCCACCAGGGAGTGCAACCAGCCAGGAACACGGACCAAGAAACCAAAAGTGACATCACCGGAACGAGATGAGGCCAGGCTGATTGGGAAAATGCTGTGGAGAGAATAGGCTACTCCCTCAGAGCCTTCAACTCCTTCTACAGGCCTTGTGTGGCTATGACATGTTGGACATATAAATAGTCTGTGAGAGATGACGCTGATCGGTGGACTATAATGACCAGCAATACCAATGAGAACATCAAAATAAAAATAAAAACAAACAATGCTTAAAAATCTTAAAACACAGTGTGGCGACATGATGATAAAAGATAAAATCATTCTAATAATAATACCAATAAACAAATGTTTAAATATAGCATAAAAATGGTTAAGAATAAACATAAAAATGAGATCTTATCAGAAAAAAACTTTAAACACATTAAACACAAGGCGGATATTTGTGTACTTACTGACAGGATGGGACAAATTATGTGTGCAACCCCCCCCCCCTCGCGCCGAAAAAAGCTCATAATGGATCGAATATCCAAGGGGGAGGATGACCTTAAGGGTCTTCTATGGAATAATAGATAAAACGTGTCACATACATGTTAGCCCAGTATTACACATATATAGACTCATGTATGCACATGCTTATGTAGATATATACCCTATACACACACAAAAATGCATGAAACACTAATTTGCTATAGTAGAGTGAGTTTTGATTTCCTTGTTTAAACCTCCAGGAGTGAGGGTATCCAGGGAATATATCTAGAACGTTTTCTGTTGACACAGGCGTCTAAAACGTTCAGCAATGAGATATGTGGCAGGGATAGCTTCAATGACCCAGACACTTAGTCCTACAGTGGACTGTTCTGGAGTTCTAGATAGTGTCTGGGGAGGGATGCTGTGTTGGTCAGAACCACCCTCAATAAAACGCCTATGTTCTCCAAAGCATAGAGGCCTAATTGTACTCCCTATGTAAAATAGGCCACATGGACATGTGAGACAGCAAACAACATACTCAGTTGAGCAGTTGTAAAATTTTGTGATGGGATAGGTTTTGCCTTTTACGTAAACAATTTTTGGCCGCGTTGAACAAATTTGCATGTGAGGCATAGTACTTTTTTACACTGATACATACCGGTGAGAGTAATAAGAGTGAGGGTCTTATGAATGCAAGAAGCCTGGGGTATTTTTAAATTGCTAGGAGCAAGTTTGTTTTTTATGTTTCTAGCCTTATGATATGATACCCGAGGATATGTGGAAATGGAAGATGATAGACAGGAGTCCTCTAAAAGTATGGGCCAGTATTTACGCAAGATGTTTTTTAATGCTTGTCATGGTATTGCATAGTAAAGCAAAGTGGATGTGTGGGATTAGATACTGAGGTCTTTTTAGTTTTGCAGGGTTTTTTTTTACGTAGATCTGAAAAGCCTCGTGAACAAGAGGTGCAGGATAACCCTTTTCAATAAATGTATCTGTAAGGAGATTACCTTGTGTAATACAGTCTACCTCATGAGTACAGTTATTTTGGAAGTGACAGTATTGACCGTTCGGGATGTTTTGGATCCATCTGGGGTGGTAACAGCTGTAGGCTTGGTGTAATTTTGAGCAAAGATATTGGAGTTGTAATGAGCCAACTTCAAATCTAGGAAGGCGAGTTTTTCCTTGTCTTGCACAAATGTGAAGGACAGTCCAAGTGAGTTGTTATTACAGTGATTGACGAAGGCAGCAACTGTGTCAGTTGTGCCATCCCAGATAATAACGGTCAATGTAACAACCAAAAAAAATTATGTGAGCAGCAAAGGGGTAGTTGGTGGTATAAAGGTCTTCCCACAGACCCATAGTAAGGTTGGCATAGCTGGGGGAAGAATTTTCCCCCATGGCTGTGCCATTGTTTTGGAGATAGAAGGTCCTATCAAATTCAAAATAATTGTATTTGAGGCAAAATGAGAATTTTGAGAATGAATTCTGCTTGTCTCACATTCATAAGGGGGTCTTGGACCAGGAAATGCTCAACAGCCTGATAGCCCGTGGGGGATTGACGTATACAGAGATGTTACATCAAGTGATACCCATGTGTAGGTGGGTTTCCAGGCGTTTTATTGAGGGTGGTTCTGACCAACACAGCGTCCCTAGACACTATCTAGAACACCACCAACAGTCCACTGTAGGACTAAGGTTCTGGGTCATTGAAGCTATTCCTGCCACATATCCCATTGCCGATTGTTTTAGACACCTGTGTCAACAGGAAACGTTCTGGATATATTCCCGAATACCCTCACTCCTAGAGGGTTGAACGAGGAAATCGAAATTCACACTCTACTATAGCAAAATAGTGTTTTGTGCATTATTGTGTGTATAGGGTGTATATCTGCATAAGCATGTGCATACATGAGTCTATATATGTGTAATACTGTATTAACATGTATGTGACATGTTTTATCTATTATTCCACAGAAGACCCTTAAGGTCATCCTCACCCTATGGATATTCAATCCATTCTGAGCTTTTTTTCAGGGGGTTGCACACATAATTTGTCCCATCCTGTCAATAAGTACACAAATATCCGCCTTAAATTTGTTTAAAGTTTTTTCTGATAAGATCTCCTCATTTTTATGTTTATTCTTAACCATGTTTATGCTATTTTTAAACATTTGTTTATTGCCATTATTATTAGTATGATTTTAGCTTTTATCATCGTGTCTCAACACTGTTTTTTAAGCTTTTTAAGCATTGTTTGTTTTTATTTTTATGTTCTCATTGGTATTGCTGGTCATTATAGTCCACCGATAAGCGTCATCTCTCACAGATGATTTATATGTCCAACATGTCATAGCTACACGAGGCGTAGAGGGAGCTGAAGGCTCCGAGCGCGTAGCCTGTTCTATCCACAGCATGTTCCCATTCAGTCTGACCTCATCTCATTCTGGTGATGTCACTTCCGGTTTCTTGGTGGCCACAGGACGCTGAGGACAACAAACATCCATCCATCCACACAGCCTGGAAAGTGACGACCACATCCCCACGGACGCAGGAAGGCCACACATCTTACCCATCTTGATACTCCTACTGATGACAAGCACCATGCCCTGGAGATCTATTTACAGATGAGCCCATTTTATTCCTTTCTCTTGTAAGTGGTTTTAATCTTACTTTTGTATTAAAACTCTTGGAATACTGCACTTAGATTGGCACGTCCTTCTCTTTCTCTTACCAATATACAGAGCCTTCACAACTCTGAGGTCAGCAGCCATAAGTGATCCCTGTACTGTACTTTCCCAGTATACCACCAACTTATCACAGCCCTGTGATCACAATAGACTGCCTCCCATCCCATATGATTGTATTGCTTATAAGAGACATTGTTTTCTCAAGCTGACTGGAGTCTGTTTTTGAACATTACCCCTATGCGCCAGTTGTTTTCTCAGTGTATCAGTTATCAGAAGAGGTGTCCCTTTTGGTCTTAGGCGAGACTATTTCTGCAGTCTGGACTGGCTCCACATCTCTGCACTGCTCACTGGAGTGTGCATAGTAAAGTAGGAGACTTCCCTAAGCTATCCCTCCTTGCCAGGAACCTAAACATGAGCTAACAACTGCCCCTCACTGGCGAGCACCTCTCCCTACCATTCACAGGTCAAAATTATATGGTCCCCTTATTTAAAAGGTTCCCTCAGCCAAGACAGACTCCAAAGGTCACCAGAGGTTGCAGCGGATCAGATGGTTCATTAGGGGACTCCCGTAACAAACTCCACTTCATCTGTAAGATAGCACGGTACCACCTGCTGGACAGAGGAAAACCTGCACCTGCCTACAGTCTGACCTCTCATATAGTCAGTCATTGAGCAGTATCTACACTTTTTTTTTGCACTGTGACGAGATTCTTAATTCAGGAAGGGAGCTGTGATTTTTTTAAGAAAGCATCTACTCAAGTCACATTGACCAAGAAAACCCCTAATTTTCCCACCTAGGTTCAACTACAGCATTCATTTCTGGGAACACCACCACTTCAGGATCACCAGACAAAAATTAATAGAAATTGTGTGACCGCTGGCAGAAGGTTCACTCATTGGCCTCTACTGGCAACCAGCAGCAAAACCCCAAGCAGACTAGACCCAACAATTTTCAAAGAATTTTCTAGATATTTTCCAAGAGACACAATGGCAGCAGCAGTTAGCAAGATGCCGAGAACCCTAATCCTGATGCACATTTAGCAAAAGTTTCTTCTAGCATGCGCAATGAATGCCTGTAGTCAGTAGCAGCAATTCTACATATCTCCCTCACCCCACTGGTACAGCTATAAAAAAATAAAATTACCTAGCTCACAGTGACATTTTTAAGATGCTTCCCAGTAAACAGACAGAAAGGCATAACTCCATGAAGAGTATATAGATTATTTTTGGTTTGCAGACTAAATAGCAGTGGATAATGAATGCACTACAACTATGACAAGACCCACAATGTTTTAAGTGGAACATTTTCTTTTTTTTTGCGCTTTACAAAGATGACAGAAAGCAGCAGAAAATTATCTTCTAATATATAAAAATTTTATAGCAAAGAGAGTACGGACCCCACCTGAGGTGGGCAGCCTTTCCTGCCCTCCCAGCCTTAGTGCTGCCCCATACCAGTTGAGGCTCCTTTGTTGGTCTGCTATTTCCCATTCTTCCCTCACCACCCTCCCTCTTTTCCCCCCTCCCTTTTTATTTATTTTTCTTTCTTTCTGGTCTCCCTGATTAGACACATGTGGATCAAGCCCCCAATTTACTGGGTTTTTTTTTCGTTTTTTGCTGCGGTCTTGACTGTTGCTATTCTGCTATACATCTGGAACCAGGCAAGTAGTGCTGTTACTTACCACTTTTTTCCTGAGAGAATTCTTCTCAGATTCTTCTGAGGGTCAGTTTAAGGGTATTCCCAATTATTGATCACTTTATGTGTACATTGCATAAACTTTCGTATTCATATTGTACCTTGACCAGTTTAAATATTTTTGTAATTTTCTTTCCATTGCATACTTTTTTGTTATATACTTGTCAGAAAATGTGCTGTCACAATGGTCTCTATTTTTTTCTTTTCACTTTGTACTCTTCTGAACTTATCAGAAAGCTTTTATATAAAAAAAAAAAAAAATATATATATATATATATATATATTTATATATAGATAGATATTCTGACAAACTTGCAGCAGGCGAAAAGAACAGTAGATAAGCAGCCACCCGGAGTTAAAAAAAAACAGTAATAGTTTATGGATATTATCAGTATGAAGACAGAATGGCAGGAGGCAGTGGCAGCAGCTCTGGGATGATTAGGCTCCCACAGGTTTAAAGTTATAAATTTATTCTAGCAAATTTGCAGGCACTTCTTGGATCCCCAACATGTTTTGCAGCTTCCCCTCTTACTTTCAATTTATAAGGGCTACATATTCCATGGTACCACACTGCCTGCTAGTTGATTCTTGTACTGACTCTGTCTTCTGAAACGCCTCCTCTCACCACCTCTGTAATTCAAAAGGCAGGATCCGTAAAATGTGTGGCACAGCAGTGCTTACTCACAGTGTATAAGTAATATATGTCACAGAATCCAAGGAATAAATGTGTGAGGAACTTCACAAAGTAATTTATACAAATGTAAAGATCACTCAGAGTAATAGAAGAAGGGTAGAAATAATTTAAATACAGTGTGTAAATGAGTATATGATATACCTGATGACTGTGTCACTTCTTTGGACAAACAATGGTTTCTTTCGGCGATTTTGTTTTGCAAAAACGATTCTATTATTTAAAATGATTTTATTGTCTATGCAATCTATAAACTAAAAAAGTTATTTACAAAAAAAAAACTTTTGTACATTGTACATTTTTTGCAACACAAAAAAAAAATGAACAAAAACAAACTAAAAAAAGAAGATTCATTTTAAAAAGTGTAAATATTACAATGGTTTTAATGGCTGAATTTTTTTTTATTATTATTACCTTAATGCATTCGCTGCATTAAGGTAAAAAACCTTCAGTATGCAACTTCACCTCCACCCCCCTTTATACTTAGCCCAATCTTGATTCAGCTATGTGAACAAGAGCAGAGGCTCTCCCAGCTCTCTGCCTCCTGATTGGCTTAGACACAGCAGCAGGAGCAACTGGATCACGCTGCTGACTATACCGCTGCTGTCAGTCAAATGCTGTGAAGAGGGAGCGGAGGGGGCAAGCCGCGCTGTGTGTGTCTATGTACAGACACAACCCAGCTCAGGAGCGTGCCCACACGGCTTGTTTTGGGGGCACTCATAAAAATAAAATACCCCCAACATAACTTGTTATATCTGTACATTTACACATAATAAATGGCAATTATTTAATATATTTTTGTGCTGTAAAAAGGACAACAGACTATATAATTAGCAACAATAATCTTTAATTTTATCAACATTCACAGTCCACAAATAATTTGTCAACAACATCATACATATCACCACAATAGGTCACATACAAAAAAAATCTAAACATCTGTAAAAAAACAAAACAATCAAAAAAAAAAAAAACATTCAGAGCGGCATTTCCAAAATACAATCTCTGTCATTCTTTATAAGCAAAGCCTTTTCACTTAAATACAAAAACCTGCAATTATTAATTATTAATATTTAAAGAAATTTCTCCATAATTAATTTGTCTTTGGAACTTATTTTTAGAAGTATCTTTAATAACATGGAAAATGCTGCAGAAAATAAGCTCTTAAGTAAATCAAACGCGCAATAAACTCCATTATCAGAGAGGTTGAATATCAGAATAAAAATAATAGGAGTAAGTCTGAGGAGCAAATATTTAATGTTGATGTCTGGTGTCACACAGTAAGCCTGGAGATGTGGCAAAATGGATCTAATGGCTTATGTTAGGGTCTTTAAACTACAGCCCACGGGCCACATCCGGCCCACTGCAATATTTTATCTGGCCCTCAGCTAGGGTAAGTGGCATATCATTATTGCCTATGGTCTCTGCTTCAGATGTAGGGGGGGTCTCTGATGATGGCCCGGATGTAAGGGGGACTCCTAAGGCAGACATTGATGTATGGGGGCTCTAATGGGGGCGTGATGTAAGGGAGGACTCTGATGGGGACCTTGATATAAGGGGACTCTGATTGGAACCCTGATATAGGGGAGCACCCTAATGAAGACCCTGATGTATAAGGGACTGTAATAGGGACCCAGATGGGGAATTTTTTGGGCCCACAGATTTTTAGAAAATATACAATGTAGCACCCATACTGAAAAGTATGAAACTCCTGGCTTATGTGAAAGGGTGGAATCATGATGTATGTATTGTAAGCATCACTGAGAAAAAGTAAAAATAAACTGTAAAGACCCCTTCAATCTAAATAGTCTAGATAGACTATTTTGATGCATTTATAGTATTACTTTTCATCTCCAGTCTACTGTTATGCTTTTTATAAAGGATCACAAACACCTGCATCCCCAGTCTATCTATCCCAATGATTAACTCATGGCAACCAGCTATAAATCACCTTTTACTGTTCTGAGAGCATGAATAAAAGATGAAATGTGGTTGCTGTGAGCTACTGCACTTTACTGCTCTTTGTGCCTTTAACCTTTAAAGAAGCAGTGTACCGCTTACTTGCAACTGC
Organism: Aquarana catesbeiana; assembly: GCF_042186555.1. NCBI lineage: Eukaryota > Metazoa > Chordata > Amphibia > Anura > Ranidae > Aquarana > Aquarana catesbeiana. The sequence goes on from NC_133325.1 coordinate 518,500,607, forward strand.
ACCTGATCTCTTTATGAAACCTTTACAGGGCAAAATGCTACAGAGTTGCAATTATTCAGCCAAAATCCTGATGTTCCCTAAATAGAATAGCTGCATATGGGGTCTCAACAGTTTAAAAGAACATGCAGAGATGTGAGCATAGATGTTTAACAGTCTAAGTATCATTAAAAGGAATCATTGATGCATTGATAAAAATATGAGGGCTACCTTTTTGGCTTCTTTCCCAATCACCTGGAACTGGCATCCAAATTAGAAATTGAAAGTGCAGAGTCAAATATCCTATTCTGCAAACTTCCTCAGTCAGTGCCTCTAAAAGTACTGAAGCCATTTGATCAGCATGACACTAATGCCCCATACACACGATCAGAAATTCCGTCAGAAAAAACTTGGATGGTTTTTCCGACAGAATTCCGCTCAAGCTTGCCTTGCATACACACGGTCACACAAAAAATCTCTGAACTTTCAACCGTCAAAAACGTGGTGATGTACAACACTACGATGAGCCGAGAAAATGAAGTTCAATGCTTCCAAGAATGCGTCAAATTGTTTCAGAGCATGCGTGATTTTTTGCGCGTCCGAATTGCATACAGACGAACGCATTTTTAGATAGGAACTTTTTCCGCCCGAAAAATAGAGAACCTGCCCTCAATCTTTTGCTGGCTGGAATTCTGCCAGCAAAAGTCCGATGGAGCATACACACGGTCGGAATTTCTGACCAATAGCTCATATCCGACTTTTGCTGGCAGAATTTCTGATCGTGTGTATGGGGCATAAGACCACTAGAATTGTCAGAAAGGTAAGCAATAGCAGCCTCCATATTCTGTCAGTATAGAAATTTAAAGTGTTTGTTAAGGCATTACTATAAGTCTATGCCAGCTCCTCTATTAGAGGTGGGCATAGCACATTGTGTATGTTGCATTTAAAAACGAGCATTGTAAATAATGAATATCACCTGTCTTCAGGCCCCTCTCATCACTCGCGGCCACTTTCCAGCTCTAAAAGATGTCTTCTGTGGGAGGGGCCGTGATCTCCCTCTGACGTCAAAGGGAGATCACACGGCCGCTCGTCTCCTCTGCAGAAGCCACCCATCGAAGCTGGAAAGCGCCCGCGAGTCACGTGACCGGCCTGAAGACAGCTGATATTCAGTATTTACAGTGCTCATTTTTAAATACAACATACACTATGTGGTATGCCAGCCTCTAACAGAGAGGCTGCAGTGACAAATTTAATATTTTAATATTAAAATAATAGCGGTGGGGGGGTTGGGGGGCAGGGCCGGGACGGAGACAGAGAGGGCACTGACAGGGAGGACGGAGGGAGTGAGGGGGAGAGAGGAGAGCAGAGAGCAGGCAGCCTATCACAGAGTGAGGCACTTTGACCACGTTGATCAGGGCGGAGCTGCCCTGGTTATTGTGGTCTGTTTAGAGAGGGCATACGGGAAGTGGTAGGTTTAGTTTTTTTTTTACAGTTTAGAGGGGGGCAGATTACATAGCACAAGCGCTGTGTAATCTCCTTTAAGGGACCAGAATCTATTTTTTTTTGTTTTGTTTTTGGGTTAACAAACACTTTAAACTCCGTGGAAAGCCTAATGCTACCAGTAAACACATCACAGTGCCTGCAGCCTAGTAAAAGTACAAAGATCTTATTATATAAAGTGATAATCTTTTCATTCTCATGGTTCAATTGCAAACTACACATATAATGATGTTAGATTATATTGAAATGTTTCTTCATGTACAGAAAAAGTACATAAAATTTTAATTTGTTCAATATTCTTGATATGTAAAAGAAGGCATGTGAAAAAATTGTTCACAAAAAAATATATTTTTCTGGCAATGTTACCTAAAAAAAGATCTTTGTATGAACAAACATTTGAGTTAAATTCATCTTAGACAAGTATCTTGTGTTTATGAGTAGCATTAGTGGCAAATCCATTTATATTGGCTAGAGCGGGGGTCGAGGAGTTAAAATATTGTGCACAGGAGTTTCACATCCATAGTAATAAGCAAAATCAAATTGAAAACTAGGCGAATTGATGTTTTGGGGAAACTCCTTACTCTCCTTAATATATGTATGGAAATATGTACAATCTGTACAGGATCATACAGTTTGTGAATTCTGATTGCCTGGTTTCCCAACTGGCATGACTCTTTACAGATTAAACAAATCTACTTTCAGATATTCCACTAGCTACAGTTCTTCTAGTGCAGTCCATAAATCAAATAACTTTTTTGTTTGCAAAGTGTTATTTATATACACCAAATACATAGAACAATGGAGTGTTTGGAAATCAATAAGTGAGGTCAATTTTATAATAAAATTTGTCAAATATATCTCATTTCAAGATTGCAGAACCTGGCAATCATGTAAATTCAAAGGAATCATACTTGTCTTTTAGACTATGTATTTTTGTGGTGTATAGGTTTTTGCATATTTGTGTAATGCTGGCATATTATGTGGTATATTGCAAAGTATATAACTTATTCGTATCTATCCCTGCTCTGGAGTAATTTACAATCTGTTGTCTATTACAGTCACAAAAGCACACACACATTCACTCTGTTACTTTGGTTAGAAGTCAATTGATCTAGACTTTTTAATTTTTTTTATTTTCAGGTGAAAGCCAGAACCTGAAGAAAACCAATACAAACATGGAGGAAATATACAATTTTCATACAGATAGAGTGGATAGAGTTGTCATTGTATTTAGTCCTGCAAGATTGCCAGACAGTTACCATGCTGTAGTATTTGTATGCTTTTTGCTACTTTTTGATGTCTGTAAAAAACTATAGGTTGGATATTCTGGTATTTTTTTTGAAGGGAGAACATATTCATATGGTATTTAACTCAGCCCCTGATTTGCTCAAATCACTTCTTTTGTTTACAATACAATAATCACACAAAATACTGGATTATTAATAACAAAATATGTCAAGTTATTTACACTTTGATTTCAACGCAATTTTAAAAACGTACATTAAATTGGAGGCTTCTTTTTAAATTACTGTAGCATAATAAAACATCAGTTATACATAAATCTTTTTACGTCTTTATAGTCTAAAAATTGATTTACCCAGAGAGTCAAATCACCTGTAGCACACTTTTATATGTGTGTACATTTGTGTATACACACACGTATATAAATATATAGTTAGATATATACAGACACGCATGCAGACAAGCACGCTCACATTTACACTTTGTTGCTAGGTGTTCATAAATATTATATTATATTAACAATATACAAGATCTTATTGGTCAGGCACAAATATGGGGGTTTATTACTAAATTGTTTTTTGCCTACCTACACTGTACACTATAAAATTAGCAGTCTATAATATATGCTTGCAGTTTCTGTCATTTTACATATGCTTTTTTTTAGCCAGCAGTGCCAGAAAGGTTTAGTAACTTAATTGCTAAATGGTGAAGACTTTTTGCTATTTTAAAAGGCATCTTCCATTTTAAAGCCCAACTGAACTGTCGGCTTAAATCACCTAAATATTTTGAAGGTGCGTCAAGCTAAAAGCATTCAAAGTCATACAGTTTTCTTTAAAAAGCAGCCACAGCCTTAGTAGAACAGCCTGTATCCTGCCAGCATGCTGCAGAGTGGGATCCTTTCCCTTTGTGTGTAAGCAGTGAACTATCTGCAGAGATGCTTCCACACAGACAGCAATGATTCCAACTCTGCAGCTGCTAGAAGTGGGCAGGCTTTTCTACTCACACTGTGGCTGCTTTTGAAAGAAAAAAAAAAACATAAGACACTAAACACCTTTTCTTTTGATTCACCTAGAATGTATTTAGCAGATTTAAAATTAAGTTCAATTGGGCTTTAAAATTTTTTCACAGGCTGGTACCATAACCATACAAGGCAGTATCTGTGATTTAGCCCAGGTTCACACTGAGCTGCGGGAATAAAGCCTGAACTCGCACGATTTCACTCCCGTGTGTCAGTCCCGATTTCGGCTGTGATTTCAGAGACATCTGTGCAGGTTTCTGCACAGATGTCCATGTAAATCACAACCTGAAATCGCAAAAAGTAGTACATGAACTACTTTTTGAAATCGGTGCGACGCTCCTTTTGCATTAGGACGGTGCCATTGCCGGCAATTGCCGCCGATTTGACATGTAATTTGACATGTCAAATCGCATGTCAAATCCTACCAATGTGAACCAGGGCTAAAGCAGTAAAATGCATTATATAACTGGTCCCAACTTTGCTCACAGATGTATCAATGTATAGATGTTATGTCTATGTATTACCGTGTTGATGGGATACAGGCCAGTCAACATGTTAAAAAACATCATTGTGAAAATGCTAAAAAAAGGTTTTCATTATGTTTATGGAGCATTTATTCATAGATGCAATTGAGAGGAATATCTCAAGTGGGTTCCCCTACACCTTAGTCCTTCAAGGATGAGCATATTTCTCTCCCCTATTTATTATAACAGGGTGATCTTCCTGCCTATAGTCACCCACAGAAAGTCTGCGGCTAGGTTTACACTGATACGGTGTGATTTGAGTTTTCTAGTGCGATTTCAAGGATCACGTCTAGTGCACGTTTATGCGGCTCAGCTGCGATTCCAATGCATTTTGCATGCAATTTGGATACAAGTGCGATTTGGATTTATGCCCTGGCCTCTTTCTCTCCCGTGCGCACTGGATTAATCTTTGAACTGATAAGCGTTTAACATGTGATTTACATTCATGTCTATGGCATTGTTCTAAAGACACACAGGATCCTTTTTAAAAACTCATCACGTTTACACTTCATATGTGTGAACAGCCTCCATAGAAAATCAACTTATTTCACCTGTCATGCAATTCCATGCGGAACACATCTGAAATTGCATCAGTGTGAACCAGGGCATGTGATCTCTGAGATTCCTTTTGGGATCTGACCACATAAATGCATTTGTGTGTATGGAGTATTTAACAAAGTTTTGATGTGCTCCAAAGCAGGAAAAGCTATGGCCCTGGACCTCTCAAACTTTAAAGCGGACCTTTGCCCTCACAACTTAATTTAGATAATTGTACTACTCCCCCCCCCCTCCTCTGATGCAATCTGAAATTTGTTATTTATTTATTTTGTACCTTTTTCTTGGAACACATTGCCACACTTCCTCTATTCTTCCCTAGGTGAGAATGACATTTGCAGGATCTGCAGCCTCATGGGATACACATGTCATGCCCCCCCTAGAGGCCACGGAGAATCTACTGTACACGTGCAGCATCCTGTCATTAGAAGGCTGGCTATCCAATGTTTTTTGCAATCGGGCACCCAGCTGATGCAGTGTAGTACATTGGCATCATCAGCACTCTGTCTTCAAGAACCCAGAAGAGGTTACTAGCCTTCTGATTGAAATCAACAAAGAAGGACACTGCAGTAGCACAATAGATCCCTACAGGACACCACTGAATTGCTGGACGTTTGAGTATATTTTTGTGCATGACCCAGCAAGAAAGTAAAGGGGGGGCGACCCCATTTTAGCTTCAATAAAATGGGTAAAAGACAGAAATATTTCATTTCAGTTGGAATACTTTCTTTATGTAGTGAAAGGTAATATGGAGGTTCTATTCCTTTCACACCTCTATAAGAAATTTGAAAAGGTCCATTTGTTTTTCCCCTAAATTCTCCCTAAATTCTCAAAATTTCCCCTAAATATTCCCTCTAAATATGCTAAATAATGTAACATAATGTTTCATCATTGCATAATGAACTTGCTTTCTTAGCAGAAAATATTGCCACTGCTGTCTAAAAAAAATCAGATCTGAAGAAAATAGCAAATAACAAAGTTCACATTAGCATCTAAAATAGTCTGCTCTTTACCCGTTTACATCTCTTTGCTTAACATAGAGAATTTTTGCACAAAGTCCATTCACAGCTACAAGTGCTTCTAAACAGTGCAGAATTCACACAGGAAGCATGAAAAAAGTGCTACATGATGAGGCCATTCCCTGAAAACAGACAGAAATTGAACGATAAAACTTTTACGATAGGGTTGTTTTTTGTACCCTGCAAGCATTTTTTCTAACAGTTACTGTAAATATAGTAGTACCAACTCAGACCCATAAAGGCAAGTGACATAATGAAATTTCATATATCCCCAAAGTGCGCCTGTGCCCAGACTATGACCATTAATGTATTTACATATTCTTAACAAGCAATAATAAGCTTACTCCATTAAAATACCCCATTGCTGACCTCTGTAGCTGCTTGTACTGTGGAGTAATTCATCTAGTGATCTAAAGATCACAAAAACAACTCTGTAGTAGGGTTTCAGTTGGTTTTTAACAGCCTGCATTTACATTATATTAGAATGCTGACTAGCTGCCAAGATTCTGCTTCCACAGAAAGTAAATGGGAAAGTGTAATGTTCGTGCAGAGTCACTGTGACATTTAACCCCTTTTTTCCTGATGCATGCTGGAAGTCAGTCACGAGTGTGTGTGGGACTGGAAGCAGCCGCATGATACTTAGAGGGAGACCTGTTGTATTACGACTCCTCCATGTAAGAATGTACATCACTTTCTGAGTGAGTAATAAACCCTTCCCTGGTTAAGAAGTGCATCCAGCCTGTGTGTAACTTGCTGAGCGGATACTGGCAGCATTGCTAGCAATACCCTGAGAGACCCCGTGTCGAAAGGGACATAACAGAAAGATGCTGTGATTTTTCTGTCCCTGTTGTAAATTTTGAAGATGAATGCATATAGCTACAGACATGAATGCAGGCTTAGTTTAATGCACCTTTGCTGCTTGTTGATAATATGTAAATACTTTAATGGGCATAGTATGTGCTCAAGTTCACTTTATACAGAAACTGCTAAAGTTGCTAGGCATTTTTTCAAAAGTGAGGACATCATTTCTGTAAAAAAAAAGAAATTAAAGTGAAGGGATATTACTTTTTGTCGCATTACTTATACATTCTGAAAGTATTTTATGGAATGGAATAAATGACAGCAAAGGCTGGGGTTCATCTCATACAAGAAGGCTGGTATTTAACAAAACTAAATACATCATACAAAATAATCTATTCATCTTCTGTAAAAATAGAGATTGCTTTATACAAGTATTCCATCACCTGTATAAACGTACTTAGGTTACAAATATTTGACCAGAATTTCTTATTGTCCCCAATACAAGGGTAAAGGTCAATCATTTTCAAGGTTCCCAATTTATCACATATGATACCTGCAGTCTCTATGAAGAGTACATTTTTTAGGGCTTATGCACACGGTTAATTAGGGCTGTACACCACCCACATTAGCGTATTTCTACTGAGGGTGGCGAGTAAGACTAGGTGTTTCCAAATATGCTAATTTGGCTGTTGTATGGCCCCAGCTGTATGCATGACCCTTTAAGGGTTCTTCAACAAATACATTGTTACTTGGAGCACCAACATGAAAAGCTGTATGGAGTTCATTATTGCCAGGATTCCAAGAATGGATACAATGAAATTAGAGAGTGAATTTCCCCATGGTGTAAGACCACCATGAGGTGTCACAAAGCCCCTATGGCGTCATATTGTATCATTTCACAAAGAGTTTGTTAAACTTATTGTTAAAACATGTCATGTTTTGTATCCTGATAAACAGCTAACTTTTTTGTTATCTAAACCTCAACCATTTGGCTCTGATAAAAGTGAATATAGCACTTCTGAAGGCCAGGAATATTTTAGGCAGGATGAATGCAACAATCCAATGTAATACCTAATATGAATGTATTGCTAATGTCTTACATTTATAAATATTAGGTAACTAAAAACACATCAGTAAGAAATAGAAATCATCAAACAAATTTCTGAAGAAAGAAAAAACAAATGTATAAAAAAGAGAATATTGATCTAAAGGGCAGCACAGTGGTGTAGTGATTAGCACTTTCACCCAGCAGCAAAAAGGGTCCCTGGTTTGAATCACGACCTAGACACCATCTGCCTGGAATTTGCATGTTCTTCCTGTGCCTGCGTGGGTTTCCTCCAGGTACTACGGTTCCCTCCCACACTCTAAAGACATGCTGGTAGGTTAGTTGGATCCTGTCTAAATTGGCCCTTGTATATATATGAATGTGGATTAGGGACCTTAGGTTGTAAGCTCCTTGAGGGTAGGGACTGATGTGAATGTACAATGTATATGTAAAGCGCTGCGTAAATTGACGGCACTATATAAGTACCTGAAAAAAATAACAAAATAAATTTAAACAAAATCAGTGAATGAGCTTGTAGGCAGGAGTCTAGTTGGTGGGTCACCATTAGTTAGACAGTATGGGCTGCCAAGGTAGGAAAGGGTTCATTCTGGGTCTGCTGGTTTCCTGGGCTTTTTAGGTCTTGTCTTTTTGGGGACAGCTCAAGATTAGTTAGTTAGGAGAATGGTATTTATGAGACTAGGGGGGTTATTTACGAAAGGCAAATCCACTTTGCACTACAAGTGCAAAGTGCACTTGAAATTGCACTGAAAGTGCACTTGGAAGTGCAGTCGCTGTAAATTTGAGAGGTAGATCTGAAATGAGGGCAAGATCTGCTGATTTTATTATCCAATTATGTGCAAGCTAAAATGCTGTTTTTTATGTTCCTTGCATGTCCCCCTCGGATCTACAGCGACTGTACTTCCAAGCGCACTTTCAGTGCAATTTCAAGTGAACTTTGCACTTGTAGTTTGCACTTGTAGTGCAAAGTGGATTTGCCTTTAGTAAATAACCCCCTGTGATTCTTCAGAACTTCAGTAAAGAATCCTAAACTGTTTTAAGCCTGGTTTAAAGTTATTCAAAGGGGTGCATGGTGGTATGTGGTCTATCAGAACAGGGCCTGTTAAGCAGACATGGGGTGCAGGAGGAAGGTCACCACAAAGGGTTAATTCAGCAGAAGAGTCAGAGAAGGAATGAATTTGCCATGGGTAACCATGAACTTGTGTGGGATTTAAAAGCAGGCAGGCAGCGTGGAGCAGTACCAGGCTCGGGGGACAGGTCCTCCGATAGAGAGGGGGTTGGTGTTCCTCCTCCCTCCCTAGCGGTCAGTTCCCCCAACAGCAACTGGCACCGAACCCATGGTACGGAGGACCCATGCATCCAGCATGGAACGGGAGAGTGAAGGAGTTAATTAAGTGTACGCATGATGTTCACGCTTGGTGCACGGTGGGATCCCATTCTGTCACTGGTAGTGAGGTGGCAGAGTTATGCTGGACTGGTGTAGACGGCATAGGCTTAGCAGTGTCCCTCCTAAATGCAACATTCACAAGGGAAAGTGTGTAGTGACACGGGACCAAATACTTCTCAGAGGAGCTTTTTAAGTTTCATTACTGCACACAGCCCACAGCTCATCTCTAAGCTGGGGTTGACTTCCCCATGAACGTGGTCACACCTGGTCCTGGGCATTGATGAGAGCATGCATGAGACGAGAGGAGAGAAGAGGTCAGGCAAAGTGCACCCCGCCCAGCTCACAGGCTGTTAGGCTGGATTCACACCTATGCATTTTCAGTACTTTTTACATTTTGCATATTTGCACTACAGAACGTGTTCCATAGGAAACCATGGTAAATGGACTGTAGTGCAAATCTGCAAAATGCAAAAAGCACTAAAAATGCATAGGTGTGAATACAGCCTTAGAATCTATACATAACATTGTATTCATTCTTTAAGGTTTCCTGGCTTTGGAAGATCAGTTTACATGTAAACAAGCAGTTCTCAAACTCTCAAACAAATTAGAAGTATGTGCCCCACTATCAGGATAACTGATAGCAGTTTAGTGTTGTACAATAGACAGCAGTAAAGCCCAGATTTTGTCAAAAATTGCAAAAGCAGTACTTCAGGATGCATATGTCAGCTATTAGCTCAGTTTTCATCTTAACAGATGCTAGGTGTGCTGCATTAGAACAACAGCAGAGTAAATTTTTTATCTTTTATTGTATATCATCCACACAGAACAGCAAAGGACTACTGAGCAGACCTGTAAACATATGCATGTGTTGCTGACTGTTTTGCCGCATACACACGAGCGGTTTTGCCGTTGGAATAAACTCTGAAGGTTTCTCCGACGGAATTCTGCTCAAGCTGTCTTGCATACACATGGTCACACCAAAGTCCGACTGTCAAGAACGCTGTGACATACAACACGTATGACGGGACAACGTGTACAACGTCTCGTACTTGCTTCAGAGCATGCGTCACTTTTGGTAAGTCGGAACAGCATACGGAGGAGCGGTTTTCTCGATAGGAATTTGTTCAGTCGGAAAAATATAGAACGTGTTCTCTATCTAAGTCTGTCTGAATTTTCGACGGAATAAAGTCCAATGGGGAATACACACGGTCGGAATATACGATGAAAAGCTCTCATCGGACCTTTTCTAAAGGACATTCCGCTCGTGTGTACGTGGCATTATAATATGTTTATTCTTATAGTAAAGAATTGAGAGTATTCCAAATTGACTATGGTGCAGTGCTATGCCAATTTAGATATAGCATTAGGTGAACTTTTTCTTAGTTTTAAATGCTTCCCTTGCCTCTGCAGCCTAATGGAAAGAGCAGCATAATTGGTGCAAAGCCATCTTCATGAAAAAAGCAGTACTATCTCAGAGTGGGGAATCTCAGTGTATGCAGAAAGCAAACAAGGCACATAACGTTAACCCCATTCCCTATACTATATATTACATGAACTTATGTTCAAAAATTTTATTCCACTCTATTTGCACCAGATGAGGTTTCTCAGTGTCACATTTTTCTGCAATAAAGTAAATTCATTTTGATTAAGGCTTGCATAACATTTTTCTGTAAAACATAAAACTGTAGCAGATGATCACCAATACAAAGCTATACCTGACCGATTATATTATGACACATCTAAGCCACTTTGACTATATTTCTAAAAATGTTCTCCACTAAACTGTAAATTGCTAATTATTTCAGCCAATACTTCTTGACAACAATTTTAATTGTGAAATTGACAGAATTCAGATTCATTTTGTAAATGTCTCTTACTGGTCCTAATTCCCATACAACAATAAAGATAAATATACTGCTATCTGCACTGAGCTGATGTCAAGGGTATGGGGTGATGCTGGTTTCAAGAGATATGACAGCTGGAATTAAGGGAAATCTGTAGTTTAGTAGAGAAACTGCAGCTGCAGTTGATAAAAGCATAGGTGAGGTACCAATTGGCACCAAGTGAACCAATATTTTCTTTATAGACTAGTAACATGAAAATAATAATTATCTTCCTGTAGATTTAATCACATCAAATACACTATGCTACAATATAGTTAGCTGGAAAGAGGGTGAACATACAGTATAGTGGCAGAGTAGCCAGGATGATATGTCTGCAAATCCGGGAACTCTAGAAATCTTGCAATGTACTAGGATTCTTCTCTGGTTGCGTAGGCAAGTAATATAATATGTTTCCCTGTGGTAAGACATCTGCAACCAGGGAACCCCACAGTAACCTCAACACTCTGAAGTCTACTAACTCATGTGCATAAAATATTTGAATTAAATACATTTTGGAAATGGTTTTCAGAAGGGGCTAGTTGACATAATACAAGCAGGCCCCTTGCTTTACTTTCCCTTGTTTCCTGTATTTAGTGTTGACGCTGACAGTACAGTACATTTTGCACAAGACTCACTGCAAACTAATAAGGTTTTAATACTCAAACATTTTTTCATAACTGCAGGAGTCTCTGGCAGTGAAGGAGGAGAGTCATTGGGTGCCCTGTAGTTGCTTTAGAATATACTCTGCCGTCTGTTTCTTCCACGTCCTGTTAAAAAAAAAGTGAGCTTTAGTTAATAAAGCCAAAATAAAAACAAACATAGAAGCACTGAAGAGCCATGGCAGAAAAAGACCAAATGGTCCATTAAGTCTTTTTGCTTTTTTTCAATTCTATCCTTTTTGTCTAAGTATAGATTATGTGTTTCCCATATGTTAAATTCACCTACTGCTGATGTTGACTGACTCATAACCTGTGTTGGAAGTCTGTTCAAGCAGCAACTACTCTTTTAGTAAAAAAAATGATTTGAGGTCATGTCCTGGTGTCCTTTCAAATTGAAAATAATGCCCTCATGACCTTGTTCAAACCCTTAATATGTATTTAAAGGTTTCAATTATTTCTCTCTTTTCCCTCCTTTCCTCCGGACTGTAGATATAAAGTTTCTGAAATCTCTCCTAATATGTTTTATCCCTTTCACAATTTTTGCTGCCCTTCTCTGGACTCATTCGGTATTACCAATATCACGTTGTAAGTGAGGTCTCCAGAAGGTGACACACTGGGGTTGATTTACTACTGGAGAGTGCAAAATATGGTGGAGCTGTGCATGGTAGCAAATCAGCTTCTAAAGGCCCATACACACGATCAGACTTTTTGACAACAAACATGCAAGTTACCTGTTTTAAGGCAACATTTGACCGTGTGTACGCTCCATCCGACAAACTTTTTCGGTTTTCGTCGGACAAATGTTGGCTGTGCGAAAAGACAAACTTTCCTGCGACAAAAGTCCTACGTCGGCTAGTCTGATCACGTGTACACAAATCCATCGGACTGTAGTCCAAAGTACAAACACGCATGCTCAGAACCAATGCAAAAGATCATACAACAATACAGAAGTTGTCCAAAGGGTGGCGGTAATGAGCTGAAAAACCACATGATTTGGTGAAAGTTGACTGAAAAAGTCCTGCCGTGTGTATGCATACCAAGTTCACGGCCAACGTCCTTTGGACAGAAATCCACAGAAAAGTTTGTTTGAAGGCCGATCGTGTGTACGAGGCTTTACTCAGCATGTTCAATTAAGCTTTGACATAGAAACCTGGAAGCTGAAAATCGACCCCAATATTCTAAATGAGATCTAAATAACTATTTAGGGGAACACTTCCTTCTGCTAGTGATCCCTCTAATGATTCACCCCAGAATTCTACTTGCTCTCCCCACTGCCGGACAACACAGTTTACTCATTTGCGATCATCTCAAAAAAGCAAATCTTTAGTAGTTCTAATCAGCACTGTCCCCCCATTATTGTGTTGTTTTGCATTTTGTAATGTTGTACTGCAGTTTCCACTTCATTGACCAATTTACCAGCAATGCCAAAATATAGTTTATGTTACAAACACCTCCAGGAATATCAACCCCATTCTGGCGTCAGCACAATAGCTACCTTTGTGGTGTAAGCAAAAAAAACATACCCTGCCCAACAAGCCTTCAGTTATATCACTTGCAAACAGCTGAGGACCTAGTACAAAGCCTTGTGATATACCACTAGTGACTGGTCTCTGTTTACAAATTAATTGTAAATTAAATTGTAAATTGTGGTTCTACCACACTCTGATATCTATCCTAGCCAACTGCATATCCACTGAACCCACCAAGGATTACGTCCTAACTTTTGGGAAACTTTATAAAATGCTTTGCTGAAATCAAGATAGGCTGAGCCTGCAGCACCACCCTGTGTGTATGCAGAAAGGCACATACTGTATTGTGTTCTTCCAAAATCTGTCCTCAGATATTATCAAATGTGCATGTTTTGCCGGTAACTTTACAATTTGACCGCTAGAGTAAATGGTGTAAAGCAAAGAGATCAAGCCAAATCTTTATGGATGTCTACAAAATACGGTGAGATTGAGGCTAAATTTTAAAAATGTAATCACAGTGTAGCAATGTTTTATGAAGGTTGTTGTGCAGTTATATAGGCACATGGATGCAACCAGGCAACCATACTGGCTCATTACATCTAGACGACCTGCTCCTAGCTTTACAGCGCTTCACAAAGGGTATGCTTTACAGCTTCTTCTCACAGTTCTATGGAATACACAACTTAGTAAAATTTCTGCTTAGCTACTGAGAACAGATTAAAAAGAAAAGAAGGAATATAACCTTATATACAATTTAACTAGTGTTTTTTGTTCTGACTAGAGCCATGTTTAGGTAATAATTATATATATATATATATTATATATATATTTTTACACCCTAGTCACATCAATGGTGACATTGAAATCGTGCTACTTCATGCACGGATGTCTATGCAAGTCGCCCCTGAACTTGCAATAAGTAGTGCAGGAACTACTTTCAAAATCGGAGTTGCACCGATTTGACCACTTCCAATGCGGAAGGAACTGTCAATCGCATGATAAGTGGCACATGTGTGACCAGGGAGGCTTAGTGTAGAGTATATAAATCTGAGGTTTAGGGGCCCATTATTACCAGAGCTAGATAAAGTAGAACTAGTTTGTATTACTAGCTGTGTTAACAAAAAATAACAGTTCAAAAGATATAAGGTTCAGTTTACTAAGCTGTAGAACACATTCCGTTATTTTCAGACACTCAACCTATCTGCAGCTGTCTTTGATGGAAATTACAATTGCTATGTTTAGGTAGTATTAAACCCAAAAGCAAAAATGTATTATATTGCAGCTTACTAATTGTTAGATGTGATGGCTGCATTAGTTTTCTCTTTTAGGCTTTCTTTCTTTTATTTTCACCTGGTGATCTGGCCAGTAAGTCTGTTGTTTTTAAAAAGAACAAGCCCTCCTGCAGATGTATCAGTTTAAAGGATGAGACAAACCATTCAACACTGACAGGGGGTGCTTATAATGATCAGATTTATGTAAAACCTTTATCCCAAAAAGAAAAGAATGGTTTGCTGTAACTGCTTATAATGTGTTAGCTCAGTGGTTCTCAACCTTTCTAGCGCCATGACCCCTTGATAAAATGTCCCAAGTTGTGGGGACCCCTAACAGTAAAATTATATTCGTAGGGTAGGGTGTCAGCACCCAAGGCAATACAAGTAATTTGCGCCCCTAACCCACAGACATTTAGCGTTCCCTGAGTCCCTTCCACTCGTACAGTATTAAACCCCTTATGGTACATTTTAGGATGCACCACTCTTTCTCTTTGTTCTCCTTTCTTTCCCTTTTATCTCTCTCTATCCTAATTTCTTGTTTTTTTTCCCCATCCCTCTCTCTAGCTGTCTTTCTTGTTCTTTCTCTTATTTCTCTCCCTTTTTCTTTGCCCCCCCCCTCTTTTCCTCTCCCTTCCATGTATTCTCTAATTTTATTCCTTCTCTTACTCCTTGGTGGGGGGGGGGGGGATGGGGTGGGTGGCGGGGAGTTGGGATGAGTGGCAGTGCTGGGGGAGGATCAGTGGCAGTGCTGCTGGACTTTTTGGTGTCTCGTAGCAGTGACACCAATGCCGGCATCAGGAGATAGGGTCTCCTCCAGCCTCTCCCACTTCACATTCCTCAACAGTCAGATGGCCGCTAGTCTCTGCCCCCCAGCCATGCCGTGAACTGAATGGGCGACTACGTAGAGGCTTAGTGGGCGGCCTACAGAAACAGCCCAGATCGCGGGCCACAGGCTCCAGGGACAGCCCTTCTAGGCGGGCGCGAAAAGGCTGGGAGAGTGGTGTGGTCTTCAGGAACAGCCCAGGATTCGGTGACCCCTGGCAAATCGTCATTCGACCCCCGAGGGGGTCCCGACCCCCAGGTTGAGAACCACTGTGTTAGCTGGAGTTTGGCTTTGATTTGACAATCAACAATGCAGCTGTCCAAAGGTGCCCCTGTGCTCATTCATCCAGAATGGGGCACTCTAATACAGTAGGCGTGTTACTGGCAGGATCACCAGGTGAAAACAGAGGGCAAAAAAGCCAAAAAAAAAGGAAGCCAATGCAGCCATCACATCTAATTATCGATAGGCGTCAATACATTACATTTTTGGTTTTGGGTTTAATACCACTTTAAAATAATGATTCCAATAGCTTAGCGACTTAAGTCATTAGTAGGAACACCAAAATAAATCCACTGGAAATGAAAAAATTATACCTGTCTGGTGGAAGATGGAGCCACGATAGCCAGGGTCTTTCTGAAGTTGGATTTCTTTAAGAGTGAAGATTGAGTCATCTATACAGAGACAGCATAGTATAACAATGTTTAGTCTGGTCAGAATAAAAACTATAGACAGCAATATGAACTTTGTATTTTTTTTTCTCTAATATTCTGGCAAATTTATGAATGATTTAATTGCTTACTATCTGGCAGTGTGTGTATTCTTTCACCAAGGCTTTTGAAATAAGGATGCCTTAGACCTAAATCTGCAGATATCCTCTTCTTGTCTTCATACTGGAAGAGGAGAAAATATATAGGTGTTGACACAAGAAATGCATAGCAGTGAGATAGTTTGCTTCAAGAGAAATTTTATATTTTGCATACACATTTACTAAAGCAAAGAGGTATGTTCCCTTTGCAGGAGAATGTTCACTCAGTTTAAGTCAAGCTATGTGGACTTCCATCATCCAATCATTTGCAAGTAAAAATACATTTTTTTTTATACGTTTATTGCATGTAATTGGGTATTCTTTGCAATTTGAATTTTCACTGCATTTGCTAAGCTAAAGGAAGTTCCCCTGCAAGGTGAAAATTCTCTTGCAAAGTGAACAGCTTATTTGCCCTTTGTAAATCAACCCCATTGGTATTTTAAATGGCCAAAACATAGCACTGTGAAAGATCTAGTTTATATTGCCTACATGTATATTGTATTCAGCTGTCAAAGAACTATTTCAGGATGAAAGCTATTTCATTTTTACAGAAGGATATTCCAAGGCAAAATATCAAAACTTGAACAGCTACTGGAAAGGTAAAATGAACCATTCTAAATAAAATGTTTAAGTTAGTATCTTGGCTGTCATACTGATTCGCTGACTTCAATATTTTCCGATTGAATGACTTGGAGGAAGTAGGTTGCAACTAAACATGTGCACACTGAAATATTTTGTTTTGGAATTTCGTTTTCGTCCGAAAAATACATTTATTTAGTTACTCCTGAAATTCGTTTTTATTAAGTGTTCTTGCATAGCAAGACCACTTACTGTTATCTCACATATATATTATTCTTATTATTATAGCCAAATTTACCACCCTAACTCCTCCCACAGTTTTTACACTACATAGACAAGTAATATACCGAAACGTGCGGATTGTTCCCGAATGGTGTGCTATTACTTTGTGGAACGTTTCGCCAAATGGTTCACGAAATATCGTCGTTTTTGCGGCGAAATTGGTCCCATAGGAATGAATGGGGAAACTAGAGTGGGAGATGACAAAAGCTGGAAAATCAGAACATGATTTCTAAACTGCCGCCACTCCCTCATTTTCAAGCCCACCTACACAAATCTTATATCAAAACGTTCAGCTATCCCTGCTGCCACTAAACATGTCCACGGCTAAGCCATAGTCCTGATAGTTTTCACAATATGACCATTTGTTTGCAACTCACGCCGTCCATTGACATTCATTGAAACTACACTCTAGCCCCTTCAAATTTGAAGGACAATTTCTAAACTGCGACTGTGCCTTCATTTTTAATATTTACATACTATACATCAAAATCTAGGTCTGGGTCTTGTGATTCTCACAATATAAAGATCTTCGCTGTAGGATGTATAGTTTTTAAAATACGGCCATTTGTTTAGAGGTCATTTCAGGAAATTTTAGCCATTAATCAGAGTGTACTGTTAGTGTTTGTTTTGTTGCCATGGTTACCAAAGCTTCTGTTATACACAGGGGGGAAGGTGGCTGGAGCATCTCAGCTGATTACAGAGCCCGGGGGAGGGGACAGACACACCATGTACTGATTTATAATAGAGGAATATGATGGGGCAGTTTTGATGGGGTAATTCTGATGGGGCAGTTTTGATGAAGTAGTATTTGGGAAGCATAAACAGGGCATGAGCGTTGCTAGGAAACAGTGGTTGTAAACACAAGATGCTGAGACACTCCAAATGCATGTGACTTCATCTGCTAGACTTGATAATGCTTGTAGACTCCTCCCACAGTTTTCACACTACAGAGACAAATAATATACCGAAACGAGCGGATTGTTCCCGATTGGTGTGCTATTACTTTGTGCAACGTTTCACCGAATGGTCCACGAAATATCGTAGTTTTTTGCGGCAATATTGGTCCCATAGGAATGAATGGCGAAATGTTCAAAACTAGAGTGGGAAGTGACAAAAGCTGACAACCCCATGATCAGCCAAAACATTATGACCACCCCATGATCAGCCAAAACATTATGACCGCCCCATGTAAAAAAAAAAATATTTTTGAAAAAAAAAAAAAATTTTTGAAAAAAGTAAAAAAATAATTTTTGAAAAAAAAAAAAATCATTTTTGAAAAAAAAAAAAAAAAATATTTTTGAAAAAAAAAATATTTTTGAAAAAAAAAAAATATTTTTGAAAAAAAAAAATATTTTTGAAAAAAAAATTTCTTTTAAAAAAAAAATTATTTTTGAAAAAAAAATATATTTGAAAAAAAAAATATTTTTGAAAAAAAAAAATTATTTTTGAAAAAAAAATTACTTTAAAAAAAAATAATAATTTCGAAAAAAAAATTATTTTTGAAATAAAAAAATTCATTTTTGAAAAAAAAAATTACCTTTGAAAAAAAAAATTACTTTTGAAAAAAAAAATCATTTTTGAAGAAAAAAAAATCATTTTTGATTAAAAAAAATTCATTTTTGAAAAAAAAAATTACTTTTGAAAAAAATGTTCAGCTCTTTCAGCGAATGATGGAACTTTTTTACTACTATTTATACTTTTTAAAATATTAAGCTTTTTAACACTTTTCACAGTTACTCAAGCCACTCCACCCCACCCAGTTACTCCGCCCACTCCAGTTGTAGAGGCAAGAACACTTTCACAATTTCCCCAGAAATTGTACCTTTTCTAGTTTATTTTGTTTTTCGTTAAAAATTGCATTTGTCCGAAAATCCAAATTAATTAAGGTTGAATCTGTCATTGAAGGCTTATGGAGTCTGACGAATGTTCAAAGAAGGTTCGAGGGAGCAGCTAAACTGTACGTGTACATTTCCGGTCAAATTTTCCGCCTACAAGCTAGCTGTAGTAGAATTCTAATGTTGTATGACTAGTAATAATTATATTTATTAATTATTTTACTAGTCAACCAACATTAGAACTTTTCTATAGCCTATGGGCGAATGCATTTGAAATGTACGATTGCAGCGTCGTACAGTTTAGCTGCTCCGTCGAATCTTTTTAGAACTTTCGACAGACACCATGAGCCAAAGATTTGACGTTTGTACGTTTTTCATTGCTTTGTCGAATCTTCGTTGTTCATGTTGAATGGTCTATACTCTACCCCAACAGTCATCCAACTTTCACATTCGTTTCTCAATCTCCAAGTGCAATGGCAGGCGCGGCATCCGACGTTGTGTCAGATATTGATATGGCATTATATAATATAGAATCTATAAAATAAACCCCCCCCCACAACACAGGCAGCCTCTGAGGCTATCACAACACTAGTATCACTATCAAGTTCACAACACTAACACAATAGCAGCAGATTATTATGAAAAAGTTAAGTTGAACTGTAGCTTGCTTCACTATTGTTCTGCTGCTGTGCTTATGCTTATTGTCTTCTGAAATGATTCAGTGTGTGTGTCTCTCTGCTAGCAAATCGTAAGTGAAATGTACGTGTGTTCTAGCTATTTTACTGCCCCTCCTTTTTGGTTACAATCGTCCAATAACATTCATCATCATCATTATTTTTATTTTACTTCCCCCACCCAATTCCAGCAGCGATCTTTTCTCTCTATGTCGAATCTTTTCTCTCTATGTAGAATAATCTTGAACTAATAGAGTTAAGGTTAGGCACATTCGACCACAGGTTCGATGGACACAGATTGTTATTGTCAGTGTCATGTCGAATCTCCTATCTATATCGAACCGTTGTCACAACGAAAACGAAAATAAAGCATTTGTTTATGTCGGATCTTTCGGTTTTCATATTTTGCACTTTGGTTATCGTTTGTTAAAACGATAACGAAAATACCAGAAATTCGGACGAAAATGCATTTAGATAAAAACAAATGCAGATGTCTAGTAGCAACCAAAGTCAGCACCTGATCTGCTGTACATACTTAGTCCCTTTTAGTAACTTAGGAAGTGTTTAAAACAATTGTATTAGCGTGAAAGCCAGACACCTAGCCTAGTCAACAGTGATCTACACATATCTCGCAGCCCATTATTAAGGGAAAGCCTTACTTAAAAAAAAAAAATCATAATTACCCTTTGCCCCATCAGCAGGATAGTGATTGTGTATGTCTCCACCTTAGTACATGCAACAAGGACAATTATTCTCTATCCCCAACCCTGTTAAATGTGTGCCACTTTAGAGGTCTATACTGCCGCTGCATGCAAGGGTAAATGCTCATTTAGGTCTAGAGGGCCGCAAAACAGCAGTTTAAATCTACCCAATCCTCCACTCCCCTGGCAGTCAGCGCTCTCCTCTAGGACTGTCCCTTGACATCCTCTGAGCCAATGCAGGGTGATGGACTGCTGGAGCATTGGAGAGAAGAGGCTGCAGGACCAGTCTTAAGCCTCGTACACACCATCGGATTTTCGGCAGGGAATTGTGTGATGACAGACTGTTTGCCTAAAATCCGACCATTAGTATGCTCCATCAGACAATTGTTGGCCAACTTTCCGGCTAGTAGAGGCAGGCTAGTACATTTTCAACGGACAAGGGTCTGTTGTCAGATTTTCCTATCGTGTGTACACAAGTCCATCACACAAAAGTCCAAAGTACAAACACGCATGCTCAGAATCAATGCTCACCAAACACGACATTAGCAGAAGGTACCCAAAGGGTGTCGCTCAAGTGCTGAAATTCCTCGTAGTACGTTGCTAGGTTCATGTTTGTTGGCCGACAATTGTGCACCGTTTGTATGCAAGACAAGTTCACGGCACACGCCCTTCGGACAAAAGTGTGATGCTTTGTCTGCGGAAAATCCGATAGTATGTACGAGGCTTTACAGATGGGAGGAAGCGTGCTGGAGAACTAGACCTAAACCAGCATTTAACCCTTGCAGTGCAGGGGCAGCCCAATTGCAAGGGTGGATTTCTCATTGGAGTTCAGCAGTAAGCTATACATTTTACAATTACATTAAAGTGTATCTAAAGCAAAACCTTTTGCTTGGGTACCACTGGGGAAATTTTCCTTTAACTTGTTGCCTTGGAGGCAATAGGCAACAGGAAATGAGAAGAGATCACTGTAAATTGTATAGAAATGCCCCATACACATGATACGAAAATTGGAGGACAGATCGTTTGACTTTTTTTGCTTGCTAGTTGCAAGTAGAAATTGAATAGGCTGCTAAAGTTACGAAAATTCTTGTATGACAGAATAAAAATTCAGAAGTGATGTAATGTGTTGTAGTTTATTTGTACTGTATTTTCGGACAACAACTGTACTGATTAAACAAAAATCGTACAATCTGGTATTGTATGTGAAAAATTTTCGTGCTTGTCCGATCGGATAATAATCGGATGAACTGTCGTGATCGGCTATAAAAAGCTATGTACTAACAATCAGATTATCTTACGATCCCTTTGAAATTGATCACTGTATTTTTCGTACGATGTTCGGATCGTGTGTACGGCCATTAGAGAGCTGTCATAGAAAAAGGTGTCTTCAATGGAGAATTTTCCTTCACCTCTTCCTCTAGTGACCACTCAATGTCCTATCATTTTCTATCGCTGGGACAAGGGTCGGCAGGAAAAATAAATAGAAGACTGACTCCCCCCACTAGGGACACAGACAGCAACATAAACTTGACAAAGGTGGGAATTTTCTGAAACTGGAGAGTGTAAAATCTTGTGCAGCTCTGCATAGAAACCAATCAGCTTCCAGATTTTATTGTCAAAGCTTAATTGAACAAGCTGAAGTTAGAAGCTGATTGGCTACCATGCACAGCTGAACCAGATTCTGAGTGCTCTAGTTTTAGTAAATCCCCCAAAGTGTCTAATCCTTCCCTCCTCTATCCAAAACTAAAAAAATGCCTTTACAGTGTATACACTTTAAAATAAATAATATGTATATCAATACAGCTCCTAGTACTATATAAAATACATACCAGCAATAGGCTGTTTAGAAGATCGATCCCCTCAGAATCAAGTCTGAAACAGACATAAGGTTCTACTGTTATTGTCATAAGAACAAAAAGACACAATGGGGGTTATTTACGAAAGGCAAATCAACTTTGCACTACAAGTGCACTTGGAAGTGCAGTCGCTCTAAATCTAAGGGGTGGATCTGAAATGGGTGGAAGCTCTGCTGATTTTATCATCCAATCATGTGCAAGCTAAATGGTGTTTTTTAATTTTCCTTGTACGTCCCCCTCGGATCTACAGCGACTTTACTTCCAAGGTCACTTTCAGTGCACTTTCAAGTGCACTTGCAATGCACTTATAGTGCAAAGTGGGTTTGCCTTTAGTAAATAACCCCCAATGGGTTTAATTTACTAAAGGCTGTGCACTCTGAAAATGCAGTTGCACTCTGCAAGTGCAATTACTCAAGAGCTTAGTAAACAAGGGGAAGCTCTGCTAACTTTCATCATCCAATCATATGCAAGCAAAAATGCTGTTTTTTCCCCTTGCTATTGATTGGGTATTCTATTCAAAGTGAAGCATCAATGTATTTACTAAGCTCTGGAGCAAGTGCACTTGCAGAGTACAACTGCACTTGCAATGTGCACAGTCTATTTGCCTTTTGTAAATCAACCCCAGTGACTGCTGCTGTCAAAATTCACAGCAAGTAAAAGTATTAAAATGCAAAGGAACCAAAATATCACGGTATACAAACAGGTCAACACCTTGCTTTAAAGCGTAAATTCAACTTTATAGAATAACTATAACACTTTATGATCTAGCACTTTAAGAACTGCAAACCCAAATGTTGTCTTTGGAGCAAAGCACAGATATCACATACTTCCACTGTTGACCAAAGTAAAGGCAAACTTTTGTTTCTAATACTGTACCTACTGCTCAAAATTGGTGAACCTGTAGTGCCAGTTAAAACTGGTAAAATTATTAAACTTGTTATTTTTTTTGTTTTATTGTTTCTTATGATAATGATACTGTTGATAAACTGAACATTTCTGTACAGATGACTTCAGAGGGTCAAACTACATTCATTGAAAAAAATGACTGTGATGTATGTTAAGCAGTTTTAAGAGCAAACATATACAACACTGATTAATGTGGAAAATGTTAAATAGGAAAAAATATGGCTATATTTTCTTCTGTAATTAACTTATTTTTTATCATACTACCGAATAGTGGCGTGACAACACTATTTGGTATAATGGAGCGATAAGCATTGTGGATAATTTTATTTTCAAAGTTTACAACAGAAGTACTGAAATCTCAGCTTCTTTCCTATTACTTTTTATTGCAGCAGAATCTTGGCAGCCTTCAAACTCTCTAACGTAAACAAGCAGCAGTAGCTTGTTAGCTATAAAGGCTCATTCACTTGTGCAGCTATACTACTGCCTTCTGTAAAGCAATCTCTTGAGGATCACTTTTCAGAGGGGGTTTGACAGGTGGTGAGGCCACGATATCTCACCACCTGCTTTAATCCTCAAAATTCCAAACCACTGCATTGCATGTGGGTTGCAGGGTATTT
The DNA here is from genome assembly GCF_042186555.1 of Aquarana catesbeiana. Classification (NCBI taxonomy): domain Eukaryota; kingdom Metazoa; phylum Chordata; class Amphibia; order Anura; family Ranidae; genus Aquarana; species Aquarana catesbeiana. The sequence continues at coordinate 518,524,052 of NC_133325.1, forward strand.
GCTGAGTGGCCCCATTCACTTGAATGGGTTGCCTTTGGTAGCGGTACTGCTTACCGAATGTGACATGCTATTTAACTTTAGAAGTTGGCATACTTAGTTACAATAGTTACATAGTAGGCGAGGTTGAAAAAAGAAACAAGCTTTACCTGGCTCTTCTGGATTCTGGTTTCGTCTTGATTGACCCTACTTCCCATGTGTACTTGGGGTAGTTTAGTTCTCTGCTCAACCAGTATGGAAATGGAGTACTAAAAATTTGCAGCCTATCCTCCACTAACCTTGATGAAAAAAATCTGGCCACCTGCAGACCTTTTCATTAGAGCCTATTGAAAATAGGTCATGAATACGCAATACAGTGCAGCTTTGTTAGCTAAGAAGACTGGGGTGCTGATGATCATGGTGTAGGATGTGACTTCAGGACCATTTCTCTCTCTGATCCAAGGTAAGTATAAGAAAAGCTAAATTAGACTTACCAGTAACTCCCTTTCTGAGAGTCTTCAGGACAGCCCATGAGACCTAGGGCTCCTCCTACCAGGACAGGAAACACGTTAACCCCCACCAGATAAAAGGGCGGCCCTCCAGGCCCCATGTCAGTATTATAGAGAACCATAGGACGTACCTGCAAAACATATGCATAATACACACAATTCAAGACATAACCGGGTGGGAATCCGGCTGTCCTGGAAGACTCTCAGAAAAGGAGTTACCAGTAAGTCTACCTCAGATTTTCTCAAGGCATCTTCCAGGACAGCCTATGAGACGATGAGCCATAACTTACCAGTCTAATGAGGGGGCACTGCCTGAAGGACCTTTACAACCAAACGCCTGCTCCTGAGAAAATAGGAGGCCCAGGCGATAATGTTTAATGAAGGTCGAATAACTGGACCAGGTGGCAGCTTTGCATATTCGTTCCGGTGAGGCTCCAGCTCTTTCAGCCCAAGATGCGGACAAGGCTCTTGTTGAATGCATGTTGACAAAAGGTGGAGAAACCTTCATAACCCTATAGGATTCAGTAATAGGTTTTGGTGACTTCTAGGTAGAAGAGAAGAATTCTCCTGACATCTAGGAAACAAAATGTATTTTCTTTCTCGCCCTGCGGCGTACCGCAAAAGGTTTATAGCACAATATTCTTGGATCTGTGGAAGGTACTGGCTACCTTAGGCAAAAACCCTGGATCCATTTTCAACACAACCCGATCATCAAAGATTATGAGGAAAGGCTCCCTGACTGAAAGAGCCTGCAATTCACTGACAATACGAGTTGAGGTAATTGCCACTAGAAAAATTGTCTTTAGAGTACGTAATTTAACGGAAGCATCCTTTAGGGACTCAAAGGGAAACTCTGGAACTAGAGACATTTCCCAGGTAGGACATGTTCCAACCACCACCGGCTTAGATCTAGCAATTGATTTAAAGAATCTAGCTATAACAGGATTTTCCAAGAGACAATACTGGAGGAAAACACTAATAGCCACCGCCTGTACTCCAAAATTGACTGAACGTCGTGAGCCACTCTTTGGTTTTCAGATAACCAAGAGCTAAATTTCTTCCAAACTTTGGAGTATATAGCTCTTGTAACCGGCTTCCTGCAGTTAACCAGGGTTTTGACCACTTTGTCCGAAAATCCCTGGGAGCTTAATTTCTTCTCTTCAGATATCAAGCCATTGAGGTGCTGAGAGGATGCTCTAAACTAGAGTCTGCAGCAGAGAAAACTATGGCCTAGCCTCTTGGGCCAAAAAGGGGCTATTAAGATGAGATCTGTCTCTTTCAGAAGAAACTTCCGGAGGACTTCCAGAATTAGCCTGATAGGCAGGAAGGCGTAGCAGAGGTTGAATGGCCAAGGATTCGCTAGTGCATCGATCACCATAGATCGATCTGCTGGGTTCAGGGAAAAGTACTTCTTTGTCTTGAAATTGCTTTGATTTGCGAAAAGATCTACTTCGGGTGATCCCCATCTGTCAGTAAGTTCCACAAAAATCTCCAGGTAGAGGGGACCGATTGTCGCAACACACCTGGTAGTGGCTGAGGTAGTCTGCCAGACAGTTTTGCGTCCCCTTTAGGTGTACTGCTGTGATCGAGGAGAGATTCCCTACTGCCCATGACAAGATCTTCTGGGCTATAAATTGAAGGGTCTGACTTCTTGTACCTCCTTGCTTGTTGAGGTATGCCACAGTAGTAATGGTGTCGGATAGAATCTGCAGATTGTGACCCTTGACCTCCCTCTAAAATGCTTCTAAGGCTCCCTGTACCACCAGAAGCTCTCTTTGATTCAATGAAGCCTTTGCTTCCCTGGGGGACCATGTTTCCAGTGCCACTGCGTGGCTTAGATGGGCTCCCAAATCCCAAGGAACTTGCATCTGTCGCGATCCTTTGGGATATAGGAATGAACCATTCCAAACTCCTTTTCAGCTGAGGTGGCGATCTCCACCACCACAAGCTTCCTTTAATCCTGGAGGGTATCCGAACCCTTGTCTCTAGGGAACTTGTGGATCCGTCCCAGTTTCTTAGCAGAAACAGCTGCAGTGGCCGTTGGTGCAACCTCACCCATGGTACTGCAGGAAAGCAAGAGGTCATCAGACCCTAGCGCTCTTGAGATTTCTCTGAGCTAGATCCAGTGATTGGTCTGCAAGGCCGAAATCATTTGAATCTGCAGGACTTTATCCTGTGGAAGGAAAATCTTCTGATTCACCAAACAAAATTTGTATCCCAGATAAGTGACCTTCTGAGTTAGAATCAGGGAAGACTTCTCTCTTTTGAGCAACTAGCCTAGCAACTGCAGAAACTCCTGTCTCGAGTATGACTCCACTAGGAGGTTGTGCAGGTAAGGGATGATTGTAATTGTTTTTAGCCTTAATAAAGACAGTGCTTCTCCCAGGCTTGGCGGATTGTTGAGGAGGGTTAAACAAGACCCCTCCCTATTTCTGCCTTTGTGCCCTGTCCAATGTTTTTTGGGCCTGTTGTCTCTCAAGTAGTTGCTAAGGCTGGTTTAAGACTGACAATTGATGAGTCCCAGGCCCTGCGCAAAAGTATCTCTCCTCTTTTATCCATAGGGTTCTTAAGTGTGCCCATGTCGTCAAACGGTAGGTCCGTATTTTTGGAAATTTTTGATAGAGGTGTGTCCAACTTGGGGTTTTTGTTCCAAGGCTGCGAGATGTCTTCCTAAAAAGGAAAGCTTTTCAGGTTTCCGGATAAAAATGTGTTTCTCCCTGAATTTTTTTTCCATTCTAATTTAATCGTATCAAGAAGGGAACTATGCACAGGAAAAACTCTAGCCTTTTTCTTATGCATTCCTTCATACATAAGATCGTGCTTGGTCATTTGCACCTTCTCCTCTTCTATTTCAAGGGTCGTATAGATAGCCTTCAACAAGTCATCAACATCTTCTAGTGACAGCTTGTACCTCGAGTCTCTGACAGATTCCCTATCCTTAATCTCTTCTGACCCTGATTCTTCATACGAAGAATAGGGAGATATGGGTTCTTCCTCTGAATCTTCACTATCCACGCTCTGTGGTAGAGCACCAGAAAAAGCTGGAGCCTTATCTGGCAAAGGATCCTGAGAGGGGACCTGTATCTTGGCCATTAGGGATTTAAAGGAGGTAAACTGAGAAGTTAGCTCATCTCTAACTGAAGTAAGCATTTTCTGACAAGATACAGCCGGGTCATCCTTAACTAGGCTATCTATGTATGTGCGGCAGCCTGGTTTACTCAACAAGGAGCTCAATTTGCCTCTGTAGACTACATACTTCCTTTTGTGTGGTTGCGCCTCTGCCTTGTCCTGAGTCTTGGTCTGCAACAGAAAACAAACAACCCCAGGTTGCAATTTAAACCACACCAACACAAAAACACCCCAGTGCAGGAGAAAGGAAAGGTGCCCCCTTTACCCAGCCCCACTATGTATAAGGGGAGAAACACTCACCAGATTTGCAAGGGGTTAAACAAACTCCAGGCTTACCTATGAGGTGTTGGAGCCTGCATCCGCTGCCTGTGCAGGTACTGCAGAGGAATCCATCCTACTCCTGTAGTGAATCCACAGCCTCTGTTGGGTTTTTCACTACTGTACAACAGCTGCCCAGCGTCCTCTGTCCGCGCCTCTAGAGACCGGAATCAGCATCTCTGGTGCCCGCTGATGTCACTTCCTGTGGGCCAGCTTGGAGTCAACAGGATCATCAAGGTCAGTCAGCACTTGCTGCATCCGCCATAAGACCTCCGCCTCCCTAGCTGTGGGGGCAGGTTGGCAAAGCACACTATTGCTCTGCCACATTGCCGACTCTTCAGCCAGGATTTCAGGGTTGTCAGCTGGTATTTCCTGATAGTCCCAGGCAAAGGGAGCCCAGCCCTGGCACTGAGAAATGTCTAGCAGCCGTCTGTAGGCGGTCTCTAGCTCCCATTCCTGAACGGCCAGAAACTCCAAATCTTCCTGTGCCCAGTGCACTTCCGAAATGTTCAGTAGCCCTTCTCTGAAATCCATGATTTCGTCCAACCGCCACTCCAAATCACTCCCCTGTCAGCTTCACATACAACAGTCCCAAGCCGCCGTAGCTTAAGCTTTCTGTTGAGCTGCCATCCGCTATCCAGGGACATGCTTGGGATACATGCCACCGGAGGGCTCTGTAGCTCTCATCCAGCTTTATCTCTGCCCAGACCAGCCTGCTTAATTCAGTTGTCTGCTTCTTGTGCGTTTTTTCTCCCAAAAACCGCACCCGCAGTCCGTACTGCGACCAGTACCTTTCCTCGATGGAGGGGAGAACTTTTCCCTGGTGTCGCTGCTCACGGGCTAGCGCTTCCTTCCAGAGTTTGCAGCGAATAGAATCACACCATCCCAGCAGGACCTGCTCTGACACTGGTCCTCTGTGCTGTATCTGCATCTCTCGCAACCTCCTTCTGAATTCCTCATCCATGGCGGCTGGTATCTGTACCTCTCCTCTCCTGCTATCTGGACCTTGGATCCAGATGGAAGTTTGGATGTCCCAGACTGCAGGAAGCTTTCCCGCTGCTTGCCACCAATATCACGGAACGTCCCACACTCCGCTTGAGTGCTTCTGTCATATACCACTTCCTCCCAGTCTGTATACAGATATCAGATATTCCAACCTCTCTGAGCACAAAACAAGGCGACACTTGCTTGTTGCTACCATGAATTGTTTTATTTAGAATCAAAATTACAAGACTTTATATGCCGTTGGAACCTTCTCTAACAATACAACTGTAACCTAATTAACATAATTAACATGAGCTAATTAACTAAAAAATTTACCCAGACCAGATGACAGACTTGTGGGCACCGAGCTTCACACAGTAGTATAAACACAATAGCTGGAGCTAATTACAATTAACAATACAAACAACAATCTCCCCCCTCCTCAGCCTATTCATCAACAGTTCGGCTCCTAGCCAGTCCTGGAGGCTAATGTGATCAGCTCACTCAATTAACAGGTTGAGTTCAGAATCAACCAAACCAATAATAGTCTCTACATACATCCTGGGAGATATTGTGGACAAATATTACTGTCCCATTTTAAGTAGTCCAAGATATATTTTCTCACTCACCCTGTGCCAGGATAGCACAGGGTGACTTAGACATAAGATGTATTCTGAGTTCCACGGGCCCTCCCGTCACACCCTCCTTTCCCCTCTTTCCTCTCCCTCCCCCCTCCCATTTTTCCCCCCTCCCCCCCTCACCATCTCTCCCCTTCCCTTTCTCTTCACTTTATTTTTTCCTTCTGTTTGCCCTGCCAAGGTCTATTATTCCCTATCTTTATACATACAGTCCTAGTATATTTGTCATTGGAGAAGGAAAATGTGGAATTAATTTATGTTTGCAACAAGTTTTCTATTGATGTATCTGTATAATCCATCAACCACATGATGTTACATAATCTACTACTATAGAAGTCTTCTCTTCTGCTTCATATTAGTATACATTCCTTTTATCATTCATTATTTTCAGTTTTTTTCTGTCTTTTTTGATTTTTTGTGTCTCTACTGGGAACCTAGAATTCTCTATGCACCTGTTGGTCTAAGTGGCTGGACTAGGTGGGTTGGCCTGCCGAGGTCATCCCCTCTACCATCCCCCCTCCTCATGGTTCGTGTTCACACGGGGGGGATCCCCTCGGCCTTGGCATCCCTCCCCACGTTTGTTTTCCCATCGGGGGGTTCCCCCCCCTCGCTGTCTCAGCTGTGCCTGCTTGCCTCTCTTCCGGGGAATTGGTTGGACACTGACCCCCTGCTTTTGGTGTTCGGGCATGTGCTCTTTTTGACTCTGGACGCCCAGGGCAGTACATTTCCTTGTCTGCCCTCGGCGTCCGCGCATTGCTCATGCCACTTGGCCCCTCGCATACCATCGGCGCCTGGGTCTGTGGCTTCGCTGTCAGATTCCCACTGACAGCGCTATCCACTTTCCCATTGGCTGCCAGCAGGTGGTCAGGTGGTCCGAGCGCATGCCCGCGATGCACCTTGGACCTTGTAGGCTCCGACGGTTTCGCCGCGGACGCCCTACGTTAGCGTCCGCACACCTGACCGGCTAATCCGATCAGGTGTGGGGGCTTACATAAGCCGGCCCGTCCACAGCAACAACCGGACACGTGGAACGTCTGCAGCAGTCTCTGCAACAGTTGTTGGGCATGTCTAAATTGTTTTCCCACCCCTCGATATATTGCAGTTACTCTTCTCCCCTCTTTCTAACTCAGTCTTTATTCATCCCATCCCAGGATTCAACATCTCTCTGCTACCCATTATCTCAATCCGCATTCTTGATTTGTGGGAAGAGCACTGGTCTCTGCTATCCCACACCAACTTGAACAGTCTTCTAGGTAAGCCCTCTTTCTAATTACTACCCTTACTCCAGATATCAGTTTTGGTATTACCCTTTTTTCAAAGTTCATATAGTACCCGCTCATAATCCTTTATTATAATTTGTTTCAGACAAACACCTACAACTTTTGTTTTCTACTCTGAGCACCTCCTCTTTACATTCTTCAGGCGTTCCCCCCTTTCAACAAACTTGTTTTTAAATGTAAGTATTTGAGGCTTTGATGCCCTATCCATTTGATGTGGTGTATACTATTCCACTCATCAATAATAAATTATATGTGACACATATATTTTTTAGCTCTCCTTTTTCCGTTTTCTTACAAATAATCTATAATATATCTGATTGCCAGGTCATTTGTAGGCCCCCTGCAGTCATAGATATGGTGCAGCCTGATCTGCCTTCAGCTGGGGGGCTCTCTGCTGGGCCTACCCCGGGTGTCTGGTTCCCAGGTACGTCCTTGTGTGCGTGGAGGCTGTTTGGTTACCCCCCTCTGGGACATAGTCCAGCCACTTATCCCAATCTCCACTACATGTTCCCTCATAATTGTTTTTCCTTTGTTTTTTCTTTGTTTAGTTGTTTACTCGATTTTTTGTATTTCTGTGCATAGATCCTCATCATTGCAACTGGCTCATATTATTCCCTGATGAAGCCAATGTCTTGGCGAAACATGTAGGAACTGAGCTTCTATGTTGAAGGCCATCTCCACCTGGCCTATTTTATTGCACTTGACACTGTACAATTGATGTAAATTGCATCTAAAAAAATTTTGCTTAATAAAGTATTTTTGTAATTTCATTTTTAATATTCCATTTCTATACTTTCTCTGGCACCGTTATAATCCCTCTGGTTACTCCCCTTACTTGGCCATTAGGGATTTAAAGGCGGTAAACTGAGAAGTTAGCTCATCTCTAACTGAATTAAGCATTTTCTGACAAGATACAGCCGGGTCATCCTTAACTAGGCTATCTATGCATGTGCGGCAGCCTGGTTTACTCAACAAGGAGCTCAATTTGCCTCTGCAGACTGCATACTTCCTTTTGTGTGGTTGTGCCTCTGCCTTGTCCTGAGTCTTGGTCTGCAACAGAAAACAAACAACCCCAGGTTGCAATTTAAACCACACCAACACAAAAAAACCCCAGTGCAGGAGAAAGGAAAGGTGCCCCCTTTACCCAGCCCCACTATGTATAAGGGGAGAAACACTCACCAGATTTGCAAGGGGTTAAACAAGCTTCAGGCTTACCTATGAGGTGTTGGAGCCTGCATCCGCTGCCTGTGCAGGTACTGCAGAGGAATCCATCCTACTCCTGTAGTGAATCCACAGCCTCTGTTGGGTTTTTCACTACTGTACAACAGCTGCCCAGCGTCCTCTGTCCGCGCCTCTAGAGACCGGAATCAGCATCTCTGGTGCCCGCTGATGTCAGCTGCCTCAGAAGTGACCCACACTTCCTGTGGGCCAGCTTGGAGTGCACCGGCTTCGCCCCTCCACGCGATCAAGAAGCAGCTCTCACAGCTTTCCCCTGCCTAATCAGCCCAGCTGTCTGCGGGGATGCACACTGCTCCAGGCCCGTGGAATAACCCGCACCTGACAAGAGCATTGGATTTGGAGCTAGACATCAGCAGCGGTCCTGGTCTTCCCCAGATACTGAGCACAGAGAATAGCAGGAGCCCCCTACTCCCCCGGCGGAGGTGACGTTCTGGGCTTACAGGAGAGGGTAGGAAACTTTCCCTACAGGAAACAAGAGCATTTCCCATGAGAACTAGGGAGATCCGGTTCCAGGAAACGTTAACCACCCGCTGGAGAAAACACTAATACTGACATGGGGCCTGGAGGACCGCCCTTTTATCCGATGTGGGTTAACGTGTTTCCTGTCCTGGTGGGAGGAGCCCTAGGTCTCATGGGCTGTCCTGGAAGACACCTTGAGAAATATAGTCAGCATGTTGAAGGGGGATCAGTTAGAACTGACCAATTTAAAGGTATTGTAACACTTTTTAATACGCATTTTTCTTAGTTAAGTTTATGCTTAATAATGAAATATCAATCATGCTTTATGTGAAATGTACACCTTTTAATTGTCACAATAGTAAAATTGTAAATACTGCATACTGATGTTGATTTACCAAACCACAAGAAAATTTTCACTCAGCAAAGTGAATGTTTACTTAGCTTAGTGAATGTGGTAAAGTCAATTTGAATACACAATCATGTGCAATAGAAATAAAAAAATTATGAAATATACACATTCTACATTCCTTTAGTAAATCAACTGCTATATTTAAAGGAAAACACATAGCTAAAGAAAGCCATTTAACCTCCCTGGTGGTATGATTATTTCAGATTTTAGGTGCTGAAAGCGGTACCATTATTTTGCATGGAAAATTGGCGTTTTATATTGTAGGCCTGTAATTCTTAGGAATAACTCACTTAAATCTGTTCAAACCAGAGTCTAGTAGACATCTCGGGTATGATAAAGTTTGAAACACGAAATCATAAATTATAATATAATAAATAACTATAAATAGTATATATAATAATAAAATAATAATAATACTTTTTATTCAATAAATTTTAGTAAATAACATAATCAAAAACACTGACATTTTTTTTGGCCAAACAAGGGTGCAATATTAGTAGTCATATTGCTTCAGTAAACGTCCCGGGTATGGAAAATTTTAAAACATGGTACAGCACAAAGTCCGACATCACAGTCAGGACAGTAGAACCTGGTTTCTTTTCTGATTTTCCTTCCAGTGTCGTCACGCTTAGAGCAGCAAACCACACACATCCTTGTGGGTGCTGACTTCTTTTCCGTTTGTGGAATGTGGTCCATAAAGTGATGACCAGTCAGGCGTTCCGGGTTCACAACGCCAGCAGCACAACGTCCAGGTCTATCGTGCCAGAAGGTACTCTGGTCAGGTGAGATCAAAATGGAACTTTTTGGCCTAAAAGCAAATTGCTATGTGTGGAGGAAAATTAACACTGCACATCAACCTGAACACACCATCCCCAACGTGAAATATGGTGGTGGCAGCATCATGTTGTGGGGATGCTTTTCTTCAGCAGGGACAGGGAAGCTGGTCAGAGTTAATGGGAAAATGGATGGAACCAAATACAGGGCAATATTAGAAGAAAACCTGTGATGCCGTGTACACACGACTAGGGATGAGCCGAACACCCCCCCCGTTCGGTTTGCAAACACCGTTAAAGTCTATGGGACACGAACATGAAAAATCAAAAGTGCTATGGTTTATTCATGCATGTTATGTTCTGATCGTGGTTAACAGCAAAATGTAGAATTTTCCAGGAGCCATAACTGATATTTCAAAAGTCTGTATTACTGTAAAGGAACAAGTCCCGTTAATAAATCTTAATTACATTGTTGATTAATATGTTGCCCTGCTTTACAGGATTACATTTTATGTCAAAGTCTTAAACACAGGTAGAATATTTTTCAGGTGAACATGTGTGGTCATCAACAATAATATACACCGATAAAGACACCTAAATAACCCTTGATCATAGCAATCAGAAAAGTTGATGTGGCAGGCAAATTATTATGTCTGATAATGGATGGATGGAATGGATAATGTACAGCTATTGCTTCTGCATCTTATTTCAATCCAATGCTGCTTACATACTGCATGAAATGCAACATACCTCTCCCACTTGTACAGAACTCCCCTAGATCTTAAGTCTGTATCAAAATATCTCTAATGCCCTGTACACAAGGTCGGATTTTCCGCCGGAAAAAGTGCGATCGGATTGTGTTGTCAGAAATTCCGACCGTGTGTGGGCTCTATCGGACTTTTTCCATGGGAGTTTCCAACACACAAAGTTTGAGAGCAGGCTATAAAATTTTTCAACAACAAAATCTGATCGGTTAAATTCCGATCGTGTGTACACAAATCCGACGCACAAAGTGCCACGCATGCTCAGAATAAGTGAAGAGACTAAAGCTATTGGCTACTGCCCCGCTTATAGTCCCGACGTACATGCTTTACTCCACCGCGTTCAGAACAATCGGATTTTCCGACAACTTTGTGCCACCGTGTGTATGCAAGACAAGTTTGAGCCAACATCCGTCGGAAAAAATCCATGGATTTTGTTGTCGGAATGTCCGATCAATATCCGATCATGTGTACAGGGCATTAGAAGAAAATAAGTCTATTTATAACTGTCATTTACCTTGGTATTTGGCTTTTCAAGGGTTGTGCTCGGTACTGTGTGAATCCATATGCTTTGAACTCGTTGTTAGAAGTAATTCCAGGCCATGTCTCCTCTGTGGGTGTTCCTAATACGAAGGAGATGTGCATTATTTATGGAAAAAGTAGGATGAAAGATGTTTGTTTAATTTCAAAGTAGGTTATTGAATAACCCACACTGTGCATACAGTATAATGAAACTCAGATTCTTAAGAGTAGACTATTATGATACTATGAAAATTTTGATCTACAGCTAACCATAGGCTGGTGACACATGAGTGAATAACCAAAATTCATTCTACTTCTGCAGTCTTGTTAGCAGGGTTCACACTCAATAATTTGATAGTATTTTGAAATTCAGAATGTTTTGTGTATCCCCCAACATGTGGATATAAGAGCTTGTGCCCTTTTGAATTGAGCAGGCACTTAAAAATTGAGGCTCTTTAAAAAAAAAATGTAACCCCTTTTTAAAATACCAGCTGAGTTGATAGCCTATGTTCCTTTCTGAGCCCCTAATGCCAAAGAAATTGGTGATGATAAAAATAGATTTTAGGGGCAATCTGTGTTTTACAGGAAATGGAAATAGTGTTCCCAAAGCAGTCTTACATCATAGGCCATTAGTAGAAACAGGCACATAGATACAAAACCCCCCCAAAAAACAAAATATTAACAAGTGTTTCCAGATATAAGACAGCCAGATGTACAATGTTTTGAATAGCACATAAAAAACCATAATATAATCTATAACATTGTAGACCATAATATAACCCAAAGATTAAAAACTCCCACTATGGGTGTGTGGCCGCAGCATGGAAGGGAGCAGCCACATGCTGACCCGCTCCACCCAAGCATACCGAGATGCCAGCGCGGAGGAAGAAATCCCTGCAGCCCCGGAGGACCCCCCGGCTCCAATCCAGCTCTCTAGAGGCTTATTTCTTCGGCGGAGGCCAGCAGCGTGAGGCCGAATCCAAGATGGCGACGAGTGAGTGTGTCCAGGCTGCACACGCGGCATCCCCGATCCTCTCACCGCGCCATCCACCTGCATCATCGCTTCCCCCCTACTCACCGAACTCCTGGGGGAACCCCTTCAGCAGCCCAGGCTGGCATGATGACAGGGAGAACCGCAGCAACGCCTCCCACAGGTCGCCTCCCACAGGTCGCCTCATGGCTCCCATATAAACTCTGCCATTCACCCCCCCTCCAGCCCCCAGATCTCCCCCCGCACATTTCCTGAGCAAAGGGGCTCACAGATGGCCCTAGGAGACGGGGACCTGAGGTCCCACATCTTAGCCCTCCCCACCTGGGCTGATCTGGAGGGCTTCATGGCCCGGATGGAGAAGGCCTTCAGGAAGGATATTGAAGATCTGCAAGCAGACACAGCTCACATTGGGGGCAGAGTAGAGGCCTTAGAAGCAACAGTGGAAGACATCAACCCTACCCTACAGGCCCTACAGGCCTGCTGCACAGTGGAGGATCAACATATTGATTCTTTGCTTGACCAACTTGATGATGTAGAGAACAGGAGCTAAAGGGTCAATATTCGCATACGAGGTCTACCAGAGGCCACAGGACCCAGAGACATTATTCCTACCCTTCAGGGGATATTCACACAGATCCTGGGTAGGGAGGCACCTGACCGCATAGAGATAGATCGAGCCCACCGGGCCCTCAGACCCCACTCTGATGATCCAGATGAACCCCAGGACATTATTTGTAAGTTGCACAAGTATACCCTAAAGGAAGGCATTATGTTCCATGTTCGGGGGGTCTGCCAAGTGGACTTTGATGGAGCTAAGTTATCTCTATTCCCGGACTTATCCAGATGCATGCTGATGCAAAGCAGGACCCTTAAACTACTGCTAGAAGTTCTGCAAGACGCCCATCTGATCTACCGCTGGCGATTTCCCTTCAGCCTCTCGGTCACTAAAGGGGGTCAACAAGTCACTCTACAGAACAAGTTGGACCTACCTCACTTCCTTTCCCGCCTTGGCCTACCTGCAGTGGACATACCTGATTGGCGCACCTCCTCAGCTGTTCCAACACCGGCTCGTCTGGAGCCTTGGCGACAGGCCTGTCGCAGACGCCTCAACAAACCTTGTGTTGATCCCACTCTCACCGCGGAGCAGAGGCCTTCCTCTTCCTCAGCTTTTTATTTTTTGGGACTGTTTTTGCTGCTGCTGATAATTTGAATGCACATCTGATTTACGGAAGTGAACATGCACTGGAGCGGGAACCTTAACAGGGCTCCTGCCTGATGTCTCCCCACTTACCCCCCATATGTGAACTCCCGGGAGATATACTCCTTGGCCGAGGATGTCCACGGTGCGTTGGTCACTTGAACCCTTCAGGGCCAGCTGGCCGAGAGGTGACCCCTGCACTGTCGGTGTTAGTGTTGATCACTTGCCCACTGGGCACTGTTCTTTGTTTGTTTTTCACTATTCATGTGTTATCTCTCTTTTTCCCCCTTTTTACTATATGGGTTATACTCACATGTTTTTTCTCGTCAGTACTTCAGGTTTATTGGGTCAATTTGCTGCGGGTCTCTCCTCACCATCCCTTCACCCATGGAGCGACATTACCAGTGACCAATCATGGCTGATCTGAAGATCATATCGTACAATGTTCGTGGCCTGAGCTCCCCATCCAAATGCAGTAAGTTGTGGCTTGAGACAAAGAGATTGAGTGCACATATTTAACTCTTGCAGGAAACTAATTTCTGGACTGACTCCGTTCCCCGTCTCCCCATACATATATACAATAAATGATATCTCAGCAATTCACCCCGACCTAAATCTGGTGGGGTGGCGGTTGCGATACACAAAAATTGCCCTTTCATTCCCCTGAACCACTATGCGGATCCCAACGGCAGATTTGTCTTTTTGAAAGGCACCCTGTTTGATTGCAAGCTCCCACTCATGGCGCTTTATGCCCCCAATTCCAGACAACTAGTGTTTCTGAATAAGTTGTTAGATACACTTTCCACTTTTCACGAGGGGCGACTGGTGGTGGGGGGAGACTTTAATGTCTGCCCTTTCCCGCAGTTGGACACCTCTTCCGGTCGTTCCACACACTCGTTCGCCTTTTTCAAATGATTCCGTAAAACCCTGCATGCTGATCATCTGTTCGATTGCTGGAGAGTGCTTCACCCCACCGTAAAAGACTAGCTATTATTCCGCCAAGCATGTATATACGCAGATAGATCTCCTATTGGTGGATCAATGTTTCTTGGAATCGCTCTCCAGTGCATTGATCGGATTGCTGACGATCTCCGACCATGCACCCATCTCCGTCTCCCTAGCTCCCCTTTCCCCGGATGTCCGTCAATGGACATGGCGGTTAAACGAAAAACCATCTCTTTATATTTTAAGGAGAATATGCCGGGAGAGACGGGGATGGTATCTGTATGGGAGGGACATAAGGCCATGATACGGGGTGAACTTATATCCCAGGGATCTAGACTCAAAAAGGCACGTAATGGGAAACTTCAATCCCTACTGGCCCAGCTACGCACCGCAGAGCTTAAACACAAACGCCAAATGATGCCACGCCTATATGAGGAGCTTGTGTCCGTTAGGGAAAAGCTTTCCATTCTGTTAGAAACACGGACACGGGATAGACTGAGATATGTTTCTCATAAAGTTTGGAAATAAATGCGGTAGACTATTGGCCAGGGCCCTTAACCAGTTGCCGACCGCCGCACGACGATGTACGTCGACAGAGCTTCACGGGCAGGCAAAAGGGCTTACCTGTACGTCCTTGCCTGCCCGCGGGTGGGGGGTCCGATCGGACCCCCCCGGTGCCAGCGGCGGTCGGATCGAGGTCAGGGTCCATCAAAGGTGAGGGGGAGGCCACTCATTCGTGGCTCCCCCCTCGCGATCGCTCCTGGCCAATGACAAGCTTCCTCAGCTTCTGTGAATGTAAACAGAAGCGGAGGAAGTGATGTCATCTCTCCTCGAGCCGGTCTTTTCGTCCGGCGCAGAGGAGAGAAGACATCCAAGTAAGTGCACCAACACTACACTAACAGTAGAACACGCAGGCACACTTGTCACCCCCCTGTCACCCCCCAGTCACCCCCTGATCACCCCCCTGTATCCCCTGTCACTCTGACACCAATAGCAGGTTTTTTTTTTTTCTGATTTATTGCATTGGTGTCAGTTTGTGTCAGTTACAAGTGTTAGGGCAGTTAGGTTAGCCCCCTTTAGGTCTAGGGTACCCCCCTTTAGGTCCAGGGTACCCCCCTAACCCCCCTAATAAAGTTTTAGCCCCGTGATCACCCCCCGTCACCAGTGTCACTAAGCGATCGTTTTTCTGATCGCTGTATTAGTGACACAGGTGACGCTAGTTAGGGAGGTAAGTATATAGGTTTGCTGTCAGTGTTTTATAGTGACAGGGACCCCCATATACTACCTACTAAAGGTTTTAACCCCTTGATTGCCCCCTAGTTAACCCTTTCAACAGTGATCACCATATAATTGTTAAGGGTGACGCTGGTTAGTTGGTTTGTTTTTGTAGTTTATTGTAGTTTATTACAGTTTTAGGGCACCCGCCGTTTATTACCTTATAAAGGTTTAACCCCCTAATTGCCCGGCGGTGATAGAAGTTAAGTTTTTAGGATCAGATAAGGTCTGCGTCGCCCCAGGCAGCGTCAGGTTAGCGCCAGTACCGCTAACACCCACGCACGCAGCATACACCTCCCTTAGTGCTATAGTATCTGAACGGATCGATATCTGATCCGATCAGATCTATACTCCCCAGCAGTTTAGGGTCCCCCAAAAAAACGCAGTGTTAGCGGGATCAGCCCAGATACCTTCTAGCACCTGCGTTTTGCTCCTCGGCCCAGCCCAGCCCACCCAAGTGCAGTATCGATCGATAACTGTCACAAAACACTAAGCACACATAACTGCAGCGTTCGCAGAGTCAGGCCTGATCCCTGCGATCGCTAACAGTTTTTTGGTAGCGCTTTGAATCAGTCGCTGACAGTCAGGAGCTTTTTTGCCTGTGAGTCTCACTAGTGTACCCCTAAATTTAGAGCCCAAAATGGCAAATCGAAGGTACACTAGTGAAGAGGCCTACACGTTTCTGAGCATGACAGATAGTGAAGAGGAAGTCACTCATCTGTCAAGTTCAAGCTCAGAATACGAACCTGTAGAGGACAGCGGCTCCATGACAGATAGCTCTGACGACGGAGTTGTGGTCCCTGCTAGGGTCAGGCGTACCAGACCCCAAACTTCTTCTTCTGTACTTGAAGTGCAAGAACCGCAGGGCTCTCGTATGGAGCAGAGAAGTACTAGTGCCGCTACTCCTTCTGGTGAACTGGCAAGCACATCCAGCACTGCAGTATCACGTGGTGACGTGGCGAGTCCCATAAGTGCAGTTCAAGCTGGCGAGGTGGCAAGCACAACTAGTGTCCCGCTGCCACCAAGAAGACAAAGACAGGCCCGTCGTGCCCATAGTGCCCTTCCTGCTGCATTCGCCAATCCGAATTGGGTACCCACCACTTCTGCAGCACCCGTACTTCCCCCTTTCACTGGCCAACCCGGAATTCAGGTGGAAACAGTTGACTTTATGCCACTGGATTTTTGTTCACTGTTTTTCACCGAAGATCTCTATAGATCTATTGTGGACCAAAGCAATTTGTACGCTGGTCAACACATCGCCGCTAATCCCCAGTCCTCCCTTGCCAGAGATTGGAGACCAATTACGGTCTCCGAATTTAAGATCTTTCTGGGCCTTTCCCTCAACATGGGCATAACCAAAAAGAGTGAGTTGCGGTCATATTGGTCCACTGACCCAATTCACCATATGCCCGTGTTCTCTGCTTCAATGACCAGGGCACGATACGAGCAGATTTTGCGGTTCATGCACTTCAACGACAATGAACTCTGTCGTCCTCGTAGAGACCCTGCATACGATCGGCTCTACAAAATTCGGCCCCTCGTAAACCACTTCAACCAACGTTTTGCAGACTTGTTTACTCCCCATCAAGTTGTCTGCGTTGATGAGTCCCTGATTAAGTTTTCTGGCCGCTTGTCCTTCAAACAGTACCTTCCCAGCAAGCGTGCCAGATACGGGGTCAAGATGTATAAGCTCTGTGACAGGGCCACAGGCTATACATGTAGATTTATGGTTTACGAGGGCAAAGATAGTCACGTAGAGCCGATAAACTGCCCTGACTACATAGGAAGCGCTGGCAAGATAGTGTGGGACTTGGTGTCACCCTTATTCGGAAAGGGGTACCACTTGTACGTGGACAATTATTATACGAGCGTGCCACTTTTTAGTCACTTGTTTGATCAGCAGATTGGAGCATGTGGCACCGTGCGACCTAATCGCCGGGGCTTTCCCCAGCGGCTTGTAGAGTCCCGTCTTAGGCTGGGGGAGAGAGCATGCTTGAAGTATAATAATTTGCTCGCTATGAAGTAGAGGGATAAGAAGAATGTTTTCGTTCTCACCTCCCTTCATGCAGACATGACGACCCAAATTACTATGGCGACTGGTGTTGTGGAGAAACCCCTCTGTGTCCACGAATACAACCTTAATATGGGAGGGGTGGACCTCAACGACCAGTTGTTGGCGCCGTACCTAATTGCCCGTAAGGCCAGACGCTGGTACAAAAAAGTGTCTGTTTATTTATTTCAATTGGCTTTGCTGAACGCTCATGTGCTATACAGAGCTTCAGGACGGACTGGATCCTTCCTTAAATTCCAGGAAGAGATCGTCAGAGCCCTTCTGTTTCCAGACGGTGCTCCACCTCACCTTCCCAATCCAAATGCAGTAGGCCGGCTGCATGAGAGGCATTTTCCTTATGTCCTCCAGAGTACCCCTACCCAACGAGCCCCCCAAAGAAAATGTCGTGTCTGCAGAAAGCGCGGATTTAGGCGTGACACCCGGTATTATTGTCCCTCCTGTCCTGGCAATCCTGGTCTTTGCATTGGTGAATGTTTTGAACGCTACCATACACTAGTTGAGTATTAGCGTAGGGTACAGCACTGCACAGACTAGGACACACTTCCACAGGGTCTCTCAAGATGCCATCGCATTTTGAGAGACCCAAACCTGGAACCGTTACAGTTTTAAAAGTTACAGTTATAAAAAAAAAAAAAGTAAAAAAAAAAAAAATACACAAAAAAAATATAAAATAAAAAAACCAAAAATAGTTGTCGTTTTATTGTTCTCTCTCTCTCTATTGTTCTGCTCTTTTTTACTGTATTCTATTCTGCAATGTTTTATTGTTATGTTTTATCATGTTTGCTTTTCAGGTATGTAATTTTTTTATAGTTTACTGTGTTTTAAACATTTTTTTGTTTTCAGGTACGCCATTCAGCTGCAGCGCGGATTTATTTATCTTGACAGCAACAGGTTGCGTTAAATGTTTTATTTTTTACTATGTTTTTTTTTTGTATTTGCTTTGCAGGTATGGTAAGTATTACTGTTATACTGTAATGTTACTTTGTTTTTTGTTAACCATCATTTGCTTAGCAGGTACGCCATTCAGTTGCAGCGCGGATTTATTTATCTTGACAGCAACAGCGTTTGCTCCCACGATACATAAAGCCGTGACTGCAGCGCTGTCGGAGGTGATTTCACCACCACAGTTACATACTTCAGCATATATGCCGAAGCGTGGGGGCAGCAGTGGGTGGAGGAGCAATTTGCTCCTGCCTTTTGCGGGAGGATGCCCCCCTGCTTTGGCATATATAAATGGTGCATGTATGCCCATCATTAGAAGTGGGTGGATGAAGGGAGGTATTCTAATGGTGGGCATACCCACCGATCAATATCTTTTTTTCGTTCAGCCCACAGGCTGCATGAAAAAAAGTTTACAATATATGCCCAACAAGGACCAGCAACGTACTGGTATGTTGCTGGACTTTGAGTGGTTATACCAGAATGATGCCTGCAGGTTTAGGTATCATCTTGGTATCATTCTTTTCAGCCAGCGGTCGGCTTTCATGTAAAAGCAATCCTAGCGGCTAATTAGCCTCTAGACTGCTTTTACAAGCAGTGGGAGGAAATGCCCCCCCCCCACCGTCTTCCATGTTTTTCTCTGGCTCTCCTGTCCCAACAGGGAACCTGAGAATGCAGCCGGTGATTCGGCCAGCTGACCATAGAGCTGATCAGAGACCAGAATGGCTCCAAACATCTCTATGGCCTAAGAATCCGGAAGCTACGAGCATTTCATGACTTAGATTTCGCCGGATGTAAACAGCGCCATTGGGAAATTGGGAAAGCATTTTATCACACCGATCTTGGTGTGGTCAGATGCTTTGAGGGCAGAGGAGAGATCTAGGGTCTAATAGACCCCAATTTTTTCAAAAAAGAGTACCTG
The DNA here is from genome assembly GCF_042186555.1 of Aquarana catesbeiana. Taxonomy (NCBI): domain Eukaryota; kingdom Metazoa; phylum Chordata; class Amphibia; order Anura; family Ranidae; genus Aquarana; species Aquarana catesbeiana. The sequence continues at coordinate 518,543,390 of NC_133325.1, forward strand.
TCACTACCTATTGCTATCATAGGGGATATTTACATTCCCTGAGATAACAATAAAAATGATTTAAAAAAAAATAAAAATGAAAGGAACAGTTTAAAAATAAGATAAAAAATCAAAAAATTAATAAAAAAAAAAAAAAAGCACCCCTGTCCCCCCCTGCTCTCGCGCAAAGGCGAACGCAAGCGTCGGTCTGGCGTCAAATGTAAACAGCAATTGCACCATGCATGTGAGGTATCACCGCGAAGGTCAGATCGAGGGCAGTAATTTTAGCAGTAGACCTCCTCTGTAAATCTAAAGTGGTAACCTGTAAAGGCTTTTAAAGGCTTTTAAAAACGTATTTAGTTTGTCGCCACTGCACGTTTGTGCGCAATTTTAAAACATGTCATGTTTGGTATCCATGTACTCGGCCTAAGATCATCTTTTTTATTTCATCAAACATTTGGGCAATATAGTGTGTTTTAGTGCATTAAAATTTTAAAAAGTGTGTTTTTTCCCCAAAAAATGCGTTTGAAAAATCGCTGCGCAAATACTGTGTGAAAAAAAAAAATGAAACACCCACCATTTTAATCTGTAGGGCATTTGCTTTAAAAAAATATATAATGTTTGGGGGTTCAAAGTAATTTTCTTGCAAAAAAAAATTATTTTTTCATGTAAACAAAAAGTGGCAGAAAGGGCTTTGTCTTCAAGTGGTTAGAAGAGTGGGTGATGTGTGACATAAGCGTCTAAATGTTGTGCATAAAATGCCAGGACAGTTCAAAACCCCCCCAAATGACCCCATTTTGGAAAGTAGACACCCCAAGCTATTTGCTGAGAGGCATGTCGAGTCCATGGAATATTTCATATTGTGACACAAGTTGCGGGAAAAAGACAAATTTTTTTTTTTTTTTTTTGCACAAAGTTGTCACTAAATGATATATTGCTCAAACATGCCATGGGAATATGTGAAATTACACCCCAAAATACATTCTGTTGCCTCTCCTGAGTACGGGGATACCACATGTGTGAGACTTTTTGGGAGCCTAGCCGCGTACGGGACCCCGAAAACCAAGCACCGCCTTCAGGCTTTCTAAGGGCGTAAATTTTTGATTTCACTCTTCACTGCCTATCACAGTTTCGGAGGCCATGTAATGCCCAGATGGCACAAACCCCCCCCCAAATGACCCCATTTTGGAAAATAGACACCCAAAGCTATTTGTTGAGAGGTATAGTGAGTATTTTGCAGACCTCACTTTTTGTCACAAACTTTTGAAAATTGAAAAAAGAAAAAAAAAAAATACGTTTTTCTTGTCTTTCTTCATTTTCAAAAACAAATGAGAGCTGCAAAATACTCACCATGCCTCTCAGCAAATAGCTTGGGGTGTCTACTTTCCAAAATGGGGTCATTTTGGGGCGGTTTTGTGTTATCTTGGCATTTTATGGCCTTCAAAACTGTGATGGGTAGTAAGGAGTGAAATCAAAAATTAACGCTCTTAGAAATCCTGAAGGCGGTGCTTGGTTTTCGGGGCCCCGTACGCGGCTAGGCTCCCAAAAAGTCCCACACATGTGGTATCCCCGTACTCAGGAGAAGCAACAGAATGTATTTTGGGGTGTAATTCCACATATGCCCATGGCATGTTTGAGCAATATATCATTTAGTGACAACTTTATGCAAAAAAAAAAAAAAAAAATTGTCACTTTCCCGCAACTTGTGTCCAAATATAAAATGTTCCATGGACTCAACATGCCTCTCAGCAAATAGCTTGGGGTGTCTACTTTCCAAAATGGGGTCATTTGGGGGGGGGGTTTGTGCCATCTTGGCATTTTATGGCCTTCAAAACTGTGATAGGTAGTGAGGAGTAAAATCAAAAATTTATGCCCTTTGAAATCCTGAAGGCGGTGCTTGGTTTTCGGGGCCCCGTACGCGGCTAGGCTCCCAAAAAGTCCCACACATGTGGTATCCCCGTACTCAGGAGAAGCAGCAGAATGTATTTTGGGGTGTAATTCCACATATGCCCATGGCATGTTTGAGCAATATATCATTTAGTGACAACTTTGTGCAAAAAAAAAAAAATTGTCACATTCCCGCAACTTGTGTCCAAATATAAAATATTCCATGGACTCAACATGCCTCTCAGCAAATAGCTTGGGGTGTCTACTTTCCAAAATGGGGTCATTTGGGGGGGGGTTTGTGCCATCTTGGCATTTTATGGCCTTCAAAACTGTGATAGGTAGTGAGGAGTAAAATCAAAAATGTATGCCCTTTGAAATCCTGAAGGCGGTGCTTGGTTTTCGGGGCCCCGTACGCGGCTAGGCTCCCAAAAAGTCCCACACATTTGGTATCCCCGTACTCAGGAGAAGCAGCTGAATGTATTTTGAGGTGCAATTCCACATATGCCCATGGCCTGTGTGAGCAATATATCATTTAGTGACAACTTTTTGTAATTTTTTTTTGTCATTATTCAATCACTTGGGACAAAAAAAATAAATATTCAATGGGTTCAACATGCCTCTCAGCAATTTCCTTGGGGTGTCTACTTTCCAAAATGGGGTCATTTGGGGGGGTTTTGTACTGCCCTGCCATTTTAGCACCTCATGAAATGGCATAGACAGTCATAAACTAAAAGCTGTGTAAATTCCAGAAAATGTACCCTAGTTTGTAGGCGCTATAACTTTTGCGCAAACCAATAAATATACACTTATTGACATTTTTTTTACCAAAGACATGTGGCCGAATACATTTTGGCCTAAATGTATGACTAAAATTGATTTTAATGGATTTTTTTTATAACAAAAAGTAGAAAATATCATTTTTTTAAAATTTTTGGTCTTTTTCCGTTTATAGCGCAAAAAATAAAAGCGGCAGAGGTGATCAAATACCATCAAAATAAAGCTCTATTTGTGGGAAGAAAAGGACGCAAATTTCGTTTGGGTACAGCATTGCATGACCGCGCAATTAGCAGTTAAAGTGACGCAGTGCCAAATTGTAAAAAGTGCTCTGGTCAGGAAGGGGGTAAACGACAACGCACATCCGGTCACGTCCATAAACTGCAAACTACCTCAGGCTCCCAAACAGTACTGTCCTCCAAAATTGCGGATACATTTCGGGAATACTATGCCCAACTTTACAAACTTCCTGCCACACTCGCGGGTCACCAGCCCTCACAGAAAATAGAATGTGTTTCACAATATCTAGAAGAAGAGCTAGCTCCCCAACTGTCTACGCAAATTAGCGACCAGCTTGACAGACCTATAGCTGTAATGGAGATTGAAGCAGTCATTAAAGACCCTCCGCAAGGAAACAGTCCTGACCCAGATGGGTTCACTAATGCATCCATGCATTAGTGATCCACCCATCCACCCCCAGCAGCTATAGGCCGATCTCATTGTTGAACACTGACATCAAAATATTAGCGAAGGTCCTGGCTAATCGACTTAAACCCGTTTTACCGACAGTAATTCACCCGGATCAAACGGGATTTATGACAGGGAGGGAGGCCAGGGATAACTCCAACTGAGCTGTACAACTGATTCACTGGGCGAACCTGCAGCGGCCCAGCTCACCCTGTCTTCTGTTATCCAAGGATGCTGAAAAAGCTTTCGACAGGGTGGACTGGGCCTATCTCCAGGTGGTGTTATCCAGATTGGGCCTTGGGCATAACATGCTTAGGTGGATAGGCTCCTTATACAGTTCCCCAGAAGCCCGGGTTAAGGCAAATGGGATGCTTTCTGACCCCTTCCCTATAAGAAATGGGACAAGACAGGGGTGCCCTTTGTCTCCCCTAATATTTGCCCTCACCCTGGAACCCCTACTTAATATGATACGGTCCAATCCTAACATCAAGGGACTCACGATAGGGACGACAGAACACAAACTTTCGGCATACGCTGATGAGGTTCTATTCTACGTCACAGACCCACTGATCTCCCTTCCTAATATCATGGCGGAACTACGGAGATTCCATTCTTTCTCCAACTTTAAAATCAATTACAGTAAATCGGAGATCCTACCCCTTGCTATCCCTTCTGCGATGTGATCCCAACTACAAGCATCCTTTTCCTTTACATGGCGCTGTTCTTCCTTAAAATACTTAGGCATCTACCTTTCAACTACATATGCACAACTATATACGTGTAACTTTGCCTCTTTACTTAACACTATTAAAGCCGATCTCTCGCAATGGGATTGTACCTCTTTCTCATGGATGGGCCGAGTCAGCATCCTGAAAATGAATGTACTGCCGAGAATTCTTTTTTATCTTCAGATGGTGCCTATAGCGCTTCCCAGATCTTTCTCCTCAACCTTCAACAGCCTGTTCATAAAATTTATATGGCAGGGTGGTGTACCCCGCTTGGCCCTCCGCACACTGCAACGTCCAAAGAGGATTGGGGGATTGAGAGTCCCCTCCATACGCAGGTACTATGAGGCGGTTGCTCTGCAAAGGATTCTTGACTGGCAACACCATACTACTACTAAATCCTGGGTTCCCCTTGAGAAATTCCTGGCTGGACATAACTTGTCTCATGCCCCATGGCTCCCCCGGGACTGCTAAGGCCTCTCAGATTTCGTGTCTCAGGTCTCTGTCCATGTGCTGAAGTTATGGGACACGCTAAATACACGAGAGCTGCTATTGCTTGCACCTCTTGGGTACAGAGTCCCAGCGACTTTGGCTAGGATATATCCGACAGCTTCTGCAGCCTGCTGGAGTGGCTGTGGGCTTCGAGGCACCTTCCTGCACATTTGGTGGGAATGCCCGAGGCTTCGGCCCTTCTGGCAGGATATCAGGGCTCATATAAAAATTATTTTAGATATTGATTTGCAGGATTCCCCATTGGAGTTCTTACTGCACGTGCCATCCCTTCCTCTAAGCCTCTACCGCAAATCGATTCTCCCACACCTCTCAAATGCTGCCCGGCGTCTGATTCCTATACATTCCTATACAAGTCGGCCTATGTCAAGGGGCGGCCCAACTGGGTTCGTTTGCTCAACTCTATCATGGCGGTGGAGGAGTGGATGGCAAAGCGCAAGGACAGGTATGATACATTTTATGCTATCTGGGCCGCCTGGATACATTATACGTCTAATATGGCGCAGACACCATCCGCTGCCACCCATGGGCAGGCAGAATAGTGGATGATGGTACATAGTTTTTTGGAGGATGAGAACTACCCACCTTAATCCCATAGGTTTTCTACAACAGTTGTTGACCCGCACCTACTGCTGTTGTGCTGTTTGATCATTCTGTTCTTTGTGCCCATTGCCCCCCTTTCCCCTTTTTCCCTACCATTTCACTTTGGGTTATGTCGGGTGCAACGCGTAAGGTGTTGTATCCTAAATATATGAGAACGCAATCCTGATTTGATACAAGGATCAAAGTACTCACAAGCCCCCTTGTGGTTGGGGTATAATTTGATGAAGTCATATGAGACTAGCTATCTGAATGTATCAGGGGTTCCTATACGCAGGTAACCCATTGTCCTCTATGACCCCCATATGTGCCCCTTGGGCATTCACTGTTTTTTTTTTTCTTTTTTCTCTGCTTTGTTGTATTCTGCTTCTCTCAAAGCGTGTTATTTTGAAAATGTAAAATAAAGATTACATAAAAAAAAAAAATCCCACCATGCCACATCCAAAACGCAAAAGAAAAACCAGAACTCAATGTTCCAAAAAATAGCAGACAGGAGGCAGACAGCACAACAGGAAGCAGACAAATGTTAAAATCTGAATTTTTTTTATTAGAAACACTAAAGTGTAATTTCAATTTAAAAATCAAGAACCCTCTAAGGGGAACCACAAATTGCAAAGACAAACCCCAACTCTGAACTGGGCTTGGGCTACCCATACATTTACATAGAAAAAAGTGAATAGGGTGCTTCCGCATGAGAGACCTCCACTATGCTGTTGCTCTTAGGGCATGATCCGAGGGAGGTGTAGAGTGGAGCTGGAGTGGCACTTGAGCAGTACTTCAAGGAGTAAAAGTAGACGCTTACACAGCAAAAATACGGAGAAGGTGCTTCTAAGTGCAGTACACCAACAGTTTATTGTGACATACGGTTAAAAACACTTATGGAAAGTGAACGTAAAGCAGATTCATCAGAATAGCATTCCAGGCTGGGCTCCTGTCACTGTTCTCTTCATAATGCTATGCCGACCAGCAGCTGCAGAGGAGGGTTGGCGTGCAGGGTAAGATGGCGCCCGCACTTCCAGGATCACCGTGGAATGCATGCACTGGAAGTGGCGTCACTTCCGATGCGTGTGTTCCACAGTAGTTCCGGAAGTGTGGCGGCCATCTTGACCCCGTGCTGCAACCCCCCTCTTTAGCTGCTGGTCTCCGGCATAGCATTATGGAGAGAACAGTGACAGGAGCCCAGCCTGGATTGCTATTCTAATGAGCCTGCTTTACATTCACTTTTTGTAAGTGTTTTTAGCCAAACAACACAATAAACTGTTGGTATACTGCACTTAGAAGCCCCTTCTCTGTAAGTTTGTCATACATTTACATATAATCTTTAGGAACATACACAAAATATTGCTTGAAAGAGGTGCCTAACTGTCACTCCAAATCCAGGCTGTCAACACGTTTGCCTAATAATATAGCTTTGTCAGGACAAGTTGGGTTGTATATTGCGCTAAATACAATAAACGCCATGTATTATATAAATCAATAGTGTAGACCTGTCAGACTTGTTCACCTTCTCGCTCCTATGTCTGCCCGCACGACCTATGTTTGCAAATGGTCAATGACGTGATGGTGTTTCATGTAAGCATTCAGTGCAGTGTTGTCATATGTATATGTCCTATATAATGTATTTATTTGTTCTATTCTGAATAATATTTGTATTATGAATATTATCACATACATATTGTTTATTGTATTTAGTGCAATATACAACCTATCTTGTCCTAAAGAAGCTATATTTATAGCAAAACATATTGACACCCAGTATTTGGAGCGACACTTGCGCACCTCTTTCAAGCTATTTTTTGTGTGTATTCCTAAAGATTATATGTAAATGTATAGGTAGCCCAAGCCCATTCCAGAGTTGTGGTCTGTCTTTGCAATTTGTAGTTCACTTTAGGGGGTTCTCGGTTTTTAGATTCAAATGACATTTTAGTGTTTCTAATAAACATTTTTCTGATTATAACATTCGTCTGCCACCTGTTGTGCCTTAAAGTCTTCTATTTTTTGGTACATTGGAACATTTTTTGGAACCCTTGATACTAAATCTTATTGAAGACTATTTTTTCTTATAAAAGGTGAACATAAAAAAACATTTTATTATTGCCATGGCTAAAATCAACAATAAATTACTACATAAAATAAAAAAAAGAATCACTATCCAAGTGCATTGCCAAAAATCCCCCACAAAATGGAAATATGAAAGAATGTAAAAACTCATAACAGACATATGTAAAATCTCAAAATATCCAAAAATCTGCTTGCTTTATTGTTTTGTATGCAGTTTGAAGCGTTTGTGCGAATTTGGAGGTGCAGTTTAGTTTTTATTGTTCCCCCAAAAGGGGAAGCAGATGAAGAGTAATATGAAAGGTATTAGGTAATTTTTACACAGGTATTTGATGCTTTTAATAACTGTATATACAATGTCTAACAGATTACCCAGATACATAGATAAAAATATTAGGTTTATTAAGCAATGCAGGGGATAAAGCACAGGCGCCAATCTACAGTAAGTGTAGTATAAAAGTGAATTTATTGCACAAATGAGCCATCAGCAAGAAGCCTCACGGATGTACTCTCTACATAAACACCCTGCCATTTGTACCCGATGCTTGTGATTAATTCACTCTTGTGAGTACCTATATTCATTTCTGCGATAAATTCAGTTTTATACTACACTTAGATTGGCGCCTGTGCTTTATCCCCAGCTGTTCCAGAAGTTGCTTCTTACTTTCCACTGGGCTGCCTCTCCAGATGCTTTAACATATGGACTTTTATTAGTCAATTAAAAAAAAATGAACTCCTTTGATCATTACTATCCCCTTATGATGTCCAACAAGATGGCCAATAACAATGTGTGTTATTAAGCAATGCAGGCAGAGTGCAGGAAACCATGGCAACCAATCACATTTCAGATTTTTAATGTTTGAAATGCTTTGTTATAGCATTTCAGTACTTTTTCACAGGCTAGCATAACTGAAGCGTTCCGGTGAGTGGGATCACATCAGGGGGAGTTTGTTTTAAATATTTGGAGGAAATTCGGTGGAAGACATCACATGAACCCTTTGGTCACTTTCACATGAGACTCTATACTGTTATCAATTAGTTTACTATCTCTATATATACATATTAATTATTTACCAGTTTGGGTCCTAATATCTGCACATTTTAAGTATATTTATATGTCATTTTTTCCACGTATCTACTTTTCTGCATTCCTAGCACTTTATCACAGAGGACTGTGGATATCCTCTACTTTACACATTTTTATATATATATATTTGTGTATAACCTCACATTTGTGTATGTGTCATATATGAATTTGTTTACACATATTGCTTTGCATTTTCTGTTTTTCACTATAGAGGATTGTGGACACCCTTTATTCTAATTTAACATCTGCAGTTTACTTCCATCATCCAGCAGCGGCTGGAATATTGTCATTTGTACTGCACCTGACACTTTTGCACTTATATCTTTTTACACCATATTATTAGTGGTCATTAATACTAATAATTTTTATATGAGATCACAGCTGTTTGTATATTTATTGTCACCCACTGATTTATTTATCAACTAGCACTTTTATATCACTATTTATTAATTTCTAATTTTTATTTTTCCCACTTATACGTGGGATAAAACAGGGGTGCATTTTGAGGGTACCACTTATTGGTGTCCGCTATAGCATGTCATATTGGTACACCTATCACCACCATTAAATAAACATCATATACCAATACATCCTTTATGCACAGCGCCATTCCCTATTTTGTTATACTGAAGCAAAAGCATGGTAAGTGATATACTAAACTCAGAGAGATGTATATTGCAAGTCAGTTTAAAAGGGAGGTATTGCCAAACCTTTTTTATGTCTATACATTTTTGGGGGCCACAGGAGTACATTTACTTTTGTTCTCCTGTTATCCTGCTTGCTATGGGGACACTTGTGTGGGCTCACTTCCAAGCCGGCTGTGTGTGACATTGATTCTCTTCACTGGCTGTGAGTGACAACAGCGGGAGCCAATGATGAATGAGAGAGCCAAGAGAGCTGCTGCTCTCATGCACATCGCTGGATCGAGATTGGACTCAGGTAAGTATAAGTGGGTGCTGAGAAGGCATTAACTGCTTGGTGACCAGTCACCACAGTTTTACTGCGGCAGAATGGCACGGCTGGGCGAAACGACGTTACCTTATGTCGCTTCGCCTTTTGGCCACTAGGGGCGAGCACGCATTGTCGGAGGCACGCGCACCCGCAGCAATGTCCGCCGGCACCCAGGATCGCTCGTGACAGAGCAAAAACCGGGATCTGTGTGTGTAAACACACAAATCCCGCTTCTATGAACACACGATCTAGAGACAAATCGTGTGTTCATACTAAGTAGACAGTCCCATTTCCCCTACAGTTAGAACACACCTAGGGAACACAGTTAACCTCTTGATCACCCCCTAGTGTTAACCCCTACCCTGCCAGTGACATTTATACAGTAATCAGTGCATTTTTATAGCACTGATCACTGTATAATTGTCAATGGTTCCAAAAATGTGTCAAAAGTGTCCAATTTGTCCACCGCAATATCGCAGTCCTGATAAAAATCGCAGATCGCCATTACTAGTAAAAAAAATAAAAATAATAAAAATGCCATAAATCTATCCCCTATTTTGTAGACGCTATAACTTTTGCGCAAACCAATCAATCTACGCTTATTGCGATTTTTTTTTTACCAAAAATATGTAGAAGAATACATATTCTTCTGAGGAACTGAGGAAAAAATTTGTTTTTTTTTTTTAAAAAATGTGGGATATATATTATAGCAAAAAGTAAAAGATATTGTGTTTTTTTTCAAAATTGTCGCTCTTCTTTTGTTTATAGCACAAAAAAAACAAAAAATGTGATCAAATACCACCAAAAGCAAGCTCTATTCGTGGGGAAAAAAAAGACGTCAATTTTGTTTGGGTACAGCGTGGCACGACCGCGCAATTGTCAGTTAAAGCGATGCAGTGCCATATCGCAAAAATGGCCTGGTCATTGAGCAGCCAAATCTTCCGGGGCTGAAGTGGTTAAGGTAAAAGAAATCTTCAGCCTTTAGAACCACTTTAATGCAAGATGTCGCCTACAATTTTGTCAAGTGTTGTACTGTGTGAACAAAAATGTAAATGTCAGAACATGATGTTTGCACATGCATTATTTACAGGTTTCCTGCTAAGTGATATGTTTTACGGAAAATGCATAACTGTTGCAAAAACATTTATAGGGTAACAAATCATTAGTAAGACCTCATCTGGAATATGCAGTTCAGTTTTGAGCACCAGTTCTCAAAAAGGATATTGGGGGAACTAGAGAAAGTGCAGAGAAGAGCAACCAAACTGATAAGAGGCATTAAGGAGCTCAGCTATGAGGAAAGATTAGAGGAAATGTTTTTATTCTCTCTTGAGAAGAGGAGATTAAGAGGGGGTATGATCACCATGTACAAATATATAAGTGGTCCATATAGTGAACTTGGTGTTGAGGCATTCACTTTAAGGTCATCACAGAGGTCAAGAGGGCACTCTACATCTAGAGTAAAAAAGATTTCATCTCAAAATACGGAAAGGTTTGTTCACATTAAGAGCTGTAAAAATGTGGAATAGACTCCCTCCAGAGGTGGTTCTGGCAAGATCAGTAGATTGCTTTAAAAAAGGCCTGGATTATTTCCTAAATGTACATAATATAACTGGGTATTGACATTTAGAGGTAAAGTTGATCCAGGGAAAATCCGATTGCCTCTCGGGGGTTCAGGAAGGAATTTTTTTTCCCTGCTGTAGCAAATTGGATCATGCTTTGATGGGGTTTTTCGCCTTCCTCTGGATCAACTGTGGGTGAAGGATTGTGTATATGGGATTGTAGGATTTTTTTTCTTTTGGTTGAACTAGATGGACTTGTGTCTTCTTTCAACCTGATTATGTAACTATGTAACAAAAGCGGTGTTCAGTGAAATAGCTGGAGTTACGTAATCATACAATATTTTTTTATATGTAAATATTTGCACAAAGATTCAGATTTAATAAATAGTATTTACAACAAATCAAATTCATGCATAAAAATTTCCGAGTAAAAAGTCTAACTAGACTGCCACCCTGTGGGCAAAAGGCATACAAGTGCTCATGGTGGAAATTACATCTTATAGGAGTAGCATCTTTTTTTTTGAGTTCTTCAAACTTTGATAGTGGTTTTGATGTATATTGCTTGTTTGTACTGTCCATAGTGTTTGTGTTTGTGTGTATTATTTTGTCTACTTTGAGGTAATTCTGTAAATACTGAAGTTTGTTGAGACATGCCATCTCTTCATGTGCAGCTTTATTCCACATTTACTTCCCATGAACAGGTAGCTTTTTTAATTTCTTCCTATGAAGTGGTTTCAGGCTGTGGTGCTATAGGAACCATATATAACAAGTGTCAAGTTGGGATGTCCTTATTACATTCTGCATATTTGCTGACTGAGGTTGCTAGCATTTTATCACTTTCTCATTTCAGGGGATAAATTACCGAAATCATTTTCAGTTGCCGTCTGGGCTGTTCAGGGGTGCCGCAAAATACTAAAAACTGTACCAACAAAGGCAAGTAGCTTAATCCAAGCCTGCCTTATTTTACAGAGAGCCACATGTTGCAATTCAAATACAAGGCCGAGCCCTGTGCAGGGTTGCCTGCCTGTGCCCTAACGTCGTCAGTCACTAAGAAGCATGTCAGGTGCCTGCGCAGTATCCTCAAGTTGCCTTCATCTGCTTTCAAGACCATCAAGGGAGGTACAGGTCAGCAGGGGTGTCGGTGGATGGGCAGTTGGAATGCCTGTGGCTCTCTTGCCAGAGTTAAACTTTGATTTCTTCTTCCCTGTTCTCGGTGCATTGTATCATGGGACCAGCAGCTTTTCCTTGGAACACCAGAGGTATTAGATGGGACCATGAGTTTGACCACTTTCTTCCCTCCTCACACAGATGGCCTCTACCTGATCCAGTAGCTGAAAATGGGGAGCAGAGATGGCAGCCCTGCAAATCTTCCATCTCCAGCCCTGCGGTAAGTATCTGCTCACTGACTGCCCTGCCACTACATACTGTTTACTGACTGCCCTGCCACCTAATACTGCTTACTAACTGCCCTGCCACCTAATATTGCTTACTAACTGCCCTGCCACCTAATATTGCTCACTAACTGCCCTGCCACCTTGTACTATTCAGTGACTGCCCTGCCACTACATACTGCTCACTGACTGCCCTTTCACTCTGTACTGTTCATTGACCGCCCTGCCACTATGTACTTCTCACTGAGTGCCCTGCCACTTAATACTGCTCAATGACTGCCCTGCCACTTAATACTGCTCACTGACTGCCCTGCCATTACATACTTCTCACTGACCACCCTGCCACCTTGTAACTTTTAAATGACTGCCCTGCCACTACATACTGCTTACTGACCACCCTGTCGCTACATACTGCTCACTGACTGCCCTACCACAATGTACTGCTCATTGACCACCCTGCTAATATGTACTGCTCACTGATCGCCATGCCACTATGTACTGCTCACTGACCACCCTACCAATACACACCACTCACTGACTGCCTTGCCACTTTGTACTGCTCAATGACTGCATAGTCAACACATACTGCTCTCTGATACCCCTGCAACTACGTACTGCTCCCTTACTGCCCTGTACCTATTCACTGACCACTGACTATCCTGTTACTGTGTACTGCTCACTGACTGCCTTTCCAATAATTAACTACATCACTACATAGTGCTCACTGTCCCCCCTGCGACTTGGTACTGCTCATTGACTGTCCTGTCACTATATACTGCTCACTGAGATCCCTGCCACTAAAAACTAATCACTGACCACCCTACCATTATGTACTGATTCCTGAGCACCCCACCACTACATAGTGCTCACTGTTTTGAATATTGTACAGGTAAACTCTGCATCACAAACTACTGACCACTGAACCACAAACAAAATTGTATGCCTAAGCATACACCCATGCGAGGGCAGTGTTCACCTGCATGGAGAGGCACAGGTGTCCCTGCATAGGCGTGCAGGCAATCATATTCGTTACATAGTTACAAAAAAAGACACCAGTTTGAAAAAAAGACACAAGTCCATCCAGTCCAACCTATGTTTGTGATTATATGTCAGTACTACATTGTATATCCCTGCATGTTGCGGTCGTTCGGGTGCTTATCTAATAGTTTTTTAAACTATCGATGTTCCCCGATTGATACCACCGCCTGTGGAAGGGAATTTTACATCCTTGCCGCTCTTACAGTAAAGAACCCTCTACGCATTTTAGGGTTAAACCCTTTTCTTCTAATTTTAGTGAGTGGCCACATGTCTTATTAAACTCCCTTCCGCAAAAAAGTTTTATCGCTATTGTTGGGTCACCAGTATGGTATTTGTACATTGAAATCATATCATATTCATGTCAATTGGGATGCAGTGGCTGCACAGATACATCTACGGGCCTTCCTTTATCTTCCTTTATCTAGATGGCAACTCACCTCCTCATAGAAGGTTAATAGATTGGTTTGGCAAGAAAGATTCTTCATAAATCCATGCTGATTACTGCTAATGATACCATACTTGTTACTAAAATCTTGTATATAGTCCCTTATTATCCCCTCAAAGAACTCTTACGTGTTCTATCTTAGCCGCCCTAATTGCACCCTTACATTTCTTGTTGCATTCTTTATAAAGTCTGAATGCTGATGATGATCCCTCAACCTTGTATTTTTTGAAGGCCTTCTCCTTTGCTTTTATATGCATTTTAACTTTGGAGTTAAGCCATCCAGGACTTTTGCTCTTTTAAATGTATTACCCAATGGGATGCATTGGCTAATGCCCTTATTTAATATGCTTTTAAAGCAAACTCATCTCTCCTCCATCTCCTCCTTCTTTGTTCCTAAGATTTTATCCCAATTCATGCCTTCTAACAAGGTTTGTAGTTTAAGGAAGTTGGCTCTTTTGAAATTCAGCGTCTTTGTATTCCCCTTATGTTTCCTATTTGTGTGATCTATACAGAAACCAATTAACCTGTGATCGCTGTTTCCTAAATTGCCCCGTATTTCCACATCCGTGATAAGGTCTGTATTGTTGGTAATCAGTAGATCCAGTAACGCTTTATTTCTAGTTGCGTCTACCATCTGAACCATGAAATTGTCCAGCAAGACATTTAGGAACTGGCGAGCCTTAGACGAATGCGTGGTTCCCTCCGTCCAGTCTATGTCCAGATAATTAAAATCCCCCACAAAATCCAAATCCTTCTTGTACAACATTATCTCTAGTTCACCCATCTTGTCTGCCAGGCTCCTGGCATTGGTGAACATGCCACATAGTTTAGACCGGTCGCATACTATCCTCTTATTGGGTGTTCCGAGATTGCAACTAGGACTTGTTACTATACTTACCTTGGGTTTATGTGCTTTTGTCAACCTACCACTAATGCCCCCAATACTCCCCTCTGGAATATGTTCCGCGCTGACTATCTCTACCTCTGGGCCCTCCCCCCCGTCGCCTAGTTTAAAAACCCCTCTAATTTCTTGGCCAAATCTACTCCCAGCTGATCTGCACCCTCCTCATTTAGGTGCAGTCCGTCCCTTCTATAGTACTGGTGATCGACTGAGAAGTCGGCCCAGTCCTCCAGGAACCCAAACCCCTCTGGTGTGCATTAAAATTCATTTACATTTATTTTTTCCTTGAAAAATTGCATTTGATAAATGGCTACTCAAATAACATGGAACATAAAATATTGCAACAGCAACCGTTTTATTTTCCAGGGTCTTTGCTTTCAGAAAATATATAATATTTAGGGGTTCTATGTAATTTTTTAGCATAAAAGTGCATGTAATAATTTCCCTTTGGGCTTCGCCCACATGGCCGTGACATTCATTCACAGTTTCCTGGGAATTAATGCATACAAGTACTATCAGCCAGTGCTCAATAAACTGCAAGGGTGCTGGTGAATGTCCTTGTAGTTCATTGATTCTTCCTGCTCTCAGGAAACTGTCTGCCCATACGAGGTACGGGCAGACAGCTATGCTGAGAGTCTGCAGGAGCTGGAGATTGCAAAGCTCTGCAGGCTCCTTAGAAAAAGAAAACAATAAATGCATATTTTTTTTACCTGCAAAAAATTTGGATTTTTTTTTTTTAAAAGCAAACCTATCCTTTAACACTTTTGGCCTCTTGTTGCTTAAAGCAGAGTTCCATCCAAAAATGAAACTACTGCTTTAAGTGCTGGTGACCCCCTGACATGCCACATTTGGCATGCCATTTTTTTGGGGGGGAACGGGTACCCAGTTTTGACCCACTTCCTCTCCTGGGGCCGCGGCACTGAATGGAAGTTCACCTCTCCCCCTCCCTCCCTGCTATCTTCTGGGACACGTCACAGGTCCCAGAAGATTGCCCGGCCATTCAGCTCGTACATGCGCAGTGCGCGCTTGGCTGTGAAGCCACAGCTGGGCGCCCACAGTTAGAAAGCCTGCGCCTCAGAGAGAAGGGGTAGAGGAGTAAGGCTTCCTGCACCCGTATCGCTGGACCGTGGGACAAGTGAGTGTCTGATTTTTAAAAATCAGCAGCTACACTTTTTGTAGCTGCTGACTTTTAAATGGGTGGAACTCCACTTTAACTTGATTTTTTACGATTCATTCTAGATTTCCAGATTATGTAGTTTGCATTTAGGTGGCCTGTGTTTTATGCACTTAGGAGGCCCTAGAAGAATTTTAGCTGTATGGACTTTCTGATTTGTCAGTTATACAGTATATACAGTGGGGACGGAAAGTATTCAGACCCCCTTAAATTTTTCACTTTTTGTTATATTGCAGCCATTTGCTAAAATCATTTAAGTTCATTTTATTTCCTCATTAATGTATGCACAGCACCCCATATTGACAGAAAAACACAGAATTGTTGACATTTTTGCAGATTTATTAAAAAAAAAAAACTGAAATATCACATGGTCCTAAGTATTCAGACCCTTTGCTCAGTATTTAGTAGAAGCACCCTTTTGATCTAATACAGCCATGAGTCTTTTTGGGAAAGATGCAAAGTTTTTCACACCTGGATTTGGGGATCCTCTGCCATTCCTCCTTGCAGATCCTCTCCACTTCTGTCAGGTTGGATGGTAAACGTTGGTGGACAGCCATTTTTAGGTCTCTCCAGAGATGCTCAATTGGGTTTACGTTAGGGCTCTGGCTGGGCCATTCAAGAGCAGTCACGGAGTTGTTGTGAAGCCACTCCTTCGTTATTTACATTGTGTGCTTAGGGTCATTGTCTTGTTGGAAGGTAAACCTTCAGCCCAGTCTGAGGTCCTGAGCACTCTGGAGAAGGTTTTCGTCCAGGATATCCCTGTACTTGGCCGCATTCATCTTTCCCTCAATTGCAACCAGTCGTCCCGTCCCTGCAGCGGAAAAACACCCCCACAGCATGATCCTGCCACCACCATGCTTCACTGTTGGGACTGCATTGGACAGGTGATGAGCAGTGCCTGGTTTTCTCCACACATACCACTTACAATTAAGGCCAAAAAGTTCTATCTTGGTCTCATCATACCAGAGAATCTTATTTCTCACCATCTTGGAGTCCTTCAGGTGTTTTTTAGCAAACTCCATGCGGGCTTTCATGTGTCTTGCGCTGAGGAGAGGCTTCCGTCGGGCCACTCTGCCATAAAGCCCCGACTGGTGGAGGGCTGCAGTGATGGTTGACTCTCTACAACTTTCTCCCATCTCCCGACTGAATTTCTGGAGCTCAGCCACAGTGATCTTTGGGTTCTTCTTTACCTCTCTCACTAAGGCTCTTCTCCCCCGATAGCTCAGTTTGGCCACACAGCCAGCTCTAGGAAGGGTTCTGGTCATCCCAAACATCTTCCATTTAAGGATTATGGAGGCCACTGTGCTCTTAGGAACCTTAAGTGCAGCAGAACTTTTTTTGTAACCATGGCCAGATCTGTGCCTTGCCACAATTCTGTCTCTGAGCTCTTCAGGCAGTTCCTTTGACCTCATGCTTCTCATTTGCTCTGACATGCACTGTGAGCTGTAAGGTCTTATATAGCACCTGAGTTAAATATATGAGTGTCAAATCAAAGGCTCTGAATACTTAGGACCATGTGATATTTCAGTTTTTCTTTTTTAATAAATCTGAAAAAATGTCAACAATTCTGTGTTTTTCTGTCAATATGGGGTGCTGTGTGTACATTAATGAGGAAAAAATGAACTTAAATGATTTTAGCAAATGGCTGCAATACAACAAAGAGTGAAAAATTTAAGGGGATCTGAATACTTTCCATCCCCACTGTATATATATCTTCAAGCTGGCCTTTGACTTATTCCAGGTAAACTCATCATCTGGGTAAACATCAATGCTGCTGTATGGAAGTATTTCATTTCTTCTTCTATAGCTCACACCATTTCTAGAGTACATCTTATATAGACGTGCATGTGCTCATGTTTCATTAGTTTAGTTTGGTATGGTATAGTTTTCTCTTTCTAGTGTACTTTCTGTAGTTCCTTCCACTTTTTTTTGGTTTCACACTTGTGCACCATTTAATCATCATTTATACTCAGTCATATAGTATTCTGAGCTTTTTGAGGTCGGTTGGATATGAGCATAATCCATTTAAAATTTCCACGGTTTGTCAGATTAGCAACTGAGAAATTTGTCGAAACACTGCTAGTAGCCATCATAATTGCTTGACCTTTTTCTTTTGCAGAGTGTTTTTCTGTGTTTTTCTGTAACTGGGCTATAACTGTAGCAGAATTTAGTATTTTGGCTGTGGCTGGCCCTGGGCTCATAACCTGTTGAAATGCTTTTGCAGATATGACTCTTAGCCATCAAGATGGCTGAGCCCTCTTGTGTTATTGAAAACAAGAACATACAGAGACAGGAATGGCATCATAAACATGTGGTTCCACTTGAAAGAGCAATAATTTAAACATAATACTACCACCTAGTGACAACTACTAATCACAGATCACAGTATAATAGGTGAGAATACTTGTATTGCACCAGAGTGCTAACAATATATATATTAAATAATAAAAAAAAAAACTTTAGACTCACCAAGAAGTCTAAACACTAAATGCAGTTCCTCTTTCACTGTAGAACCAGGAAACATTGGCCGTCCAGTGGCCATTTCATACAAAATACAGCCAACTCCCCTGTAAAGAAAGGTCAGATTGTGTAAACATGGGTAAAACTATTTATTCTTTTCTACACAGTTCCCTTGGTTTGCCTTAGACATACATTTATACATTTTTATAATAATATTCAATCTGGACATCAAGGAAAGAAAAAACAAAAAATGAAATAACCAAAGACTGCATGTAGTTGAACTGACATTGAAAGCATATTTTGGATTTTACAATCATAATTTTGTAGATATGTAGTTTTATTATAGACATGGAAAATAATCAGTTGTCACACTGCATTGATTTAGAGCTAATATTTCTGTCACCACATGGTAATTAATTGGAGTGATTTCAACAAAAAAAAAGTTAGAATTATGTGTTCCCATGTTGGTTAAGCTAACAAGTGAGTTTGAGGTATCTGTATGTTAACCCTTGCACTACCACAGACATAAGGGTTACAGTGGAGCAGAGCTGCTTGCACTGACCTACCTGACCAGGAGACCTTATGTGTCCTGCAGCAGCAGCTCAGCCGTGGTGTGCGGTGCGCGCCCATCATCACAGCAGGCAGGAGGAGGAAAGAAGAGCCGAGCGCCGAGCGGGGATCTCACAGTGGCGTGGCGGCCGCATTGTAATTCCCCCCTTCTGGAACCTGCAGCGCCTATGATGGACATCACACGTCCCGTGGTCCCACCATTGGACTAGTGGGACATCCATCAGTGCTGCAGGCTTCAGAAGGCAGGAGCTGCTATGTGACTCGGCTGCACTTGGCGGCGCTTGGCATCAGATCGGTCCCCGCTCGGCGGCACTCGGGGCAATTAATAGAACCGTGCCCACTCGAGACCTGGGGCTTTTTGGGGACTCACTCGGAGCTTCAGGTATGGTCAGCCCCCCTGCCGACACCACTGCTACCTGTGCCCTAACACTGTTAGTTACTAAGGAGCATGTCGGGTGCCTGCGCAGTATCCTCAAGTTGCCCTCTTCTGCTTCCAAGGCCATCAAGGGAGGTACAGGTCAGCAGGGGTGTGGGTGGATGGGCAGTTGGAATGCCTGTGGCTCTTTTGCCAGAGTTAAGCTTTGATTTCTCCTTCCCTGTCCTTGGTGCATTGTATCATGGGACCAGCAGCTTTTCCTTGGACCGCCAGAGGTATTAGATGGGACCAAGGGTTTGACCACTTTCTTCCCTCCTCACACAGATGGCCTCTACCTGATCCAGTAGCTGAAAATGGGGAGCAGAGATGGCAGCCCTGCAAATCTTCCATCTCCAGCCCTGCGTTAAGTATGTGCTCACTGACTGCCCTGCCACTACATACTGTTCACTGACTGCCCTGCCACTTAATACTGCTCACTGACTGCCCTGCCACCTAATACTGCTTACTAACTGCCCTGCCACCTAATACTGCTCACTAACTGCCCTGCCACCTTGTACTGTTCAGTGACCGCCCTGCCACTGCATACTGCTCACTGGCTGCCCTGTCACTCTGTACTGTTCATTGACCACCCTGCCACTATGTACTGCTCACTGACTGCCCTGCCACTTAATACTGCTCACTAACTGCCCTGCCATAACTTACTGCTCACTGACCGCCCTGCCACCTTGTTACTTTTAAATGACTATCCTGCCACTACATACTGCTTACTGACCACCCTGTCACTACATACTGCTCACTGACTGCCCTACCACAACGTACTGCTCATTGACCACCCTGCCAGTATGTACTGCTCACTGTTCGCCATGGGGGGTTCCTGTTACTTCTCAAACAGTTTAGGGGCAAACAAATAGAGAATAAAAAAAAAATAAATAAAATAAATAAATTACAAAAGAAAACATTTTTGATTACCCCCATTATGTTAAAGGGTAACATCCTACAGGAGTGGTGATGCGACCCACTGCACATATTGCTCTATGTATATGTTCCTTGAACAACCAGCAAGTTGTTTGTTCAGAAGCCCACATTCTATAGAATAGACTGGCAACACTGAAAAGCATCAGCAACCTCAATAGGAGTGTGAACCCTACCCGTCAGTTGCTGGCTAGGGCCAGTATAGAGGAGCGTGGTGATACAGAGATGCAGACGCCAATGGTAACTAGATGGGCTACAGTTAAAAGGCGGGGTAGAGGGAAGAGTGTTAGAGAGGCTAGTCCTGGGTTGATACTTGATACATCCTAACAAATACGCCCATTTGCGTGATGTTGAGGATTTCGGTTCAGGAGTGGCATTGCTGGAGCAGACTACCTCCCCTAGCTGCCAGGGGAACAACTAATCTAGTAAGGAGGTGTGCAAAAGTACAGCCAAGGATAGACAGATACTGGTGGGAGGGGACCCAATCATTAGAAGGATAGATAGGGCAATCTGTCACAAAGAACATGATCACAGAACAGTATGTTGGTTTGCCAGGAGCCGGGTTTCAGCACATTGCGAGGCAGATGGACAGATTGTTGGGTGGAGATGGGGAGGACCTAGCTGTCATGGTACATATTGGTACAAAAGACAAAGTCAGAGGAAGATGGAGTAACCTTAAAAAAAATTTCAGGGACTTGGGTGTTCTAATTAAGAAAGGGACCTTCAAGGTAGTTGTGACAGACCTAGCCGGGACAGAGGCTGTTGGAGAGGACAGGGTGCGAGCCTCTTGCCTTTTGCTTATGGGCCCTGGATTTTCAATGGAATGGTGCTCGTTGTGGGGTGAATTGGAGGTCCGGTCTGAACTGTACTAATCGGACTCAGTCGTGTATATATTGTATGTTGTTTGATTCTGTTGGGGACTCCTTGCTGTGGATTTGTGTCCCTGAAGAGGGAGGGGGGATTCCTCCAGCAGCCCCCTGCTGATAAGACTGATTCATTCTGTTGGGACACTTCCTGTGAGGAGATGCTGGTGTCATCAACTCCAACTACCTGTGTTTATGTAAATTGAATGAGCTGATCACATTGTCCTCTATACAATGTAGAAGACGGGACGACTCCTATTGGAGCTGCTGCTCTGGGCAATAGGTCATGTCTCAGTCACCTAGGCTGTATAAAGGATTAGTTAATTATCTCATGTTAATTTGGTTACAATTGTATTGTTAGAGGAGGTTCCAACGGCATATAAAGTCTTGTAATTTTGATTCAAAAATAAAAGTGAGTTCATGTTAGCAACAAGCAAGTGTCGCCTTGTTTTGTGCTCAGAGAGGCTGGGATATCTGTATACAGACTGGGAGGAAGTGGTATATGACGGAAGCACTCAAGCGGAGTGTGGGATGTTCCGGCACATTGCGAGGCAGATGGACAGATTGTTGGGTGGAGATGGGGAGGACCTAGCTGTCATGGTACATATTGGTACAAAAGACAAAGTCAGAGGAAGATGGAGTAACCTTAAAAAAAATTTCAGGGACTTGGGTGTTCTAATTAAGAAAGGGACCTTCAAGGTAGTATTCTCAGAAATAATGTACCTCAAACCACACCATAGAGGCAGCAGGAGCTTAGGGAACTTAACAATTGGCAGAGGAACTGGTTACAAAGGAGGGTTTCTGGGTTCACAGAGAACATGGTTTACTTTGGGCTAATGTGTTAAGTCTACAGGTCTGGAAAAATCAGTTTGGAAATGGATAGAAAACTGGCTAAAAGACCGTATTCAGAGAGTAGTGGTTAATGATTCATACTCTGAATGGTCTAGGATTCTCAGATGGTAAATATGTGGGATGACTTGCTAACAGGACTAGTGAGAAGGTGGAATCTTTGTGGCTGGTGCTTCAAGGGGGCAAAACAAATGGTAAATTAATTGTGGGTGCACGTTATAGGCCCCCTAAGATTAAAGAGGTGGAGAAAACCAATCGTCTTTCACAGTTAGAGATTGAGGGAGGAAGGGCAATGTTATAATCATGGGAGCCTTCAACTATCCTGCTATTAAGTGGGCAGACGGAATTCCTCACTCAACTAAGGCTCATCATTTCTTGAATGTAATGCAGGACAATTTCAAAAGACAAATGGTGGAAGCCCCAACTAGAGATAATGCTCTGCTGGACCTATTAACTACAAACAACACAGAGCTGATTGCAGATGTGAAAGGGATAACTTAAGAAATAGCGATTACAGAGTAATTATGTTTGCCACAACTTATAGGAAAAGGAGACGCAAGTGTAGGACAAGAACACTAGATTTTAAAAAAGCCAACTTTATTAAGCTGTCCTCCACACTATATGACACTAAATGGGATCAAATTCTTAAAACAAAGCACACTAAACTGTAGCACCCTGATGTTTAGGCAGGGTTGCTCATAAATTTACCTGCCAGGTATAGTTGCCTTGGCCAATTGTTAGGGATCAATTGATTTCACCCTAAGTCTGGAATTGCTGCACTTCTCTCTTCTGTTGTTGGTTGGCCGGGTACCTGGTGACATTAGATAAGATAAGGGCGATGCAAAGACAGATTAGGAGTATATGGGATGTCTCAGCCAATGGGCAGGGGTTTTCTTGGCCCCTTAGCCTGCTGGGAGAACCTATATATTTGGGTGAAATCAGGTGATCACTGTTCTGTGCCACCTGGATGGCTACCTGGGTGGACGTGTGTTGAGCTGCCCGGGCTGCTAGGCCGGAGTTTGGGCCTATCCTGGGTACATCTGGCTGATAGGCTATCCGAGAACCTATACAGAAGCAAGAGAGCAGTGTAGGGTTGGGACTGTGGCTTGCAATCCAACCAGAAGTGATGGTTCTGCCGGCCGGAGAACCTGTCGTGGTCGGAGGTAGAGGGGAAGCTGCTGCCACTAAGGGTCCACCCAACTTGCTACCAGGGACCACATTGAGTAGCTGAAGCAAGTACCGGAGCAGTATTCTCACCAACCGGGAATGGTGAAGAATCGGGAAACTTCAGCAGGTGCCAAGCCAGGGACCCAGCCAGTGGGGTGACGTTGAGGAGTATTTGGAGTGCCAAGCCAGGGACCCAGCAGGGAAGCGGGGGTGACACTTGAGGAAGATACTAAGTAAGACGATTGGAAGAGCTCACGGGGTTCAGTGGCAGTATACCAGCAAGTCTAGTGAGAGAGACTGGGAGCTCAGTGGGTTGACGAACGAGTTTGTTACAACTTGTGTTAGGAACTGTTATAAGACTGCCATAGGAGACAGCGCTCCCACACATGCAGATGTGGTGTCTTGCTGGATGCCTTTCCCTGCATGGCTGTCTACCTGTAGAAGTCTCAGAGTCTGCCAATTAACATTGCAATTACCTAACTGTGTCCTGGCCCTAACCCTCTGTCCCACAGTTCTGTTCAAAAGAAAATAAATCTCTTTGCATTCAAGAAGTGTTTGGCGCCCATTAATCCATCTTGCACTACACCCACCATGCCTTGTATCACACTCTATATAGAAGGATGTCAGCTGTGCCTGGCTCTGGCGGTTCTCATTAGACTAAAAGAGGCCCAGGACCTTGCTACTTTTGGTGCCCAATGTGGGGCAAAGGCATTATCCTTGCAGCAGTCGCCCATAACAACAGGCTATATCTCCATCGGGATTTCGTCTAGCTCAGTGGGAAAGTGGCAAGTAACATCTGTACTTTTCATAGACTGTGTTATCATGCATTCTAACAATGTGGGGAAGAACCAACAAGTCTCATTGCTCATGGGAGAGGATCAGCTTGGTCTTTTGACACTTCCCACCGGTGCTGTGAGGGTTAAGTTCTGGCACGCCACAGCATGAACAAGGCAGGCGTGAAAGTTTCCAGAAAGCATCTGCACCAATCCTTTGTCAGGGGGAGGAGTCCCCACTCTGCAGAGGAGGATAAGAAAGTGCTGCCACGTGTGCCTGGTTGTGGGTTGGAGAGGAAGATGGTGCAGTTTGGAAGCGAGATGGTGGATTGGAGAAAGTATGCTCTGGGCGTTGGTTTCGGCCTGAGTGCAAACCTGTACTGACTGACAACAGAGTGCTGTACATCCCGAAGGGCAGTCTTGCTCTGT
Source organism: Aquarana catesbeiana (assembly GCF_042186555.1). Classification (NCBI taxonomy): domain Eukaryota; kingdom Metazoa; phylum Chordata; class Amphibia; order Anura; family Ranidae; genus Aquarana; species Aquarana catesbeiana. Next base: position 518,567,615 of record NC_133325.1, read on the forward strand.
ATACGGCTATCGCTATCCCGGCTGGGAGTGATATCAAGAGTCCATCTGCCATCACCCAAGTTGTGCAGGAAGCTGTTTTTCCTGTCTCTGCAGCTTCCCCAGGACCCAGCCCTCCGGTCGCCCCTCAAGGCCGCGGTCAGGCCCATCTGCTCGTCCTGATATCTGAACCACCAGGGAAGAGTACCGGAGTCAGGTAAGCCTGCAAGGGGTGAAAGCGGTGTGCCTGTAGGGTAGAAGAGCGCTCTACCATAACTAAGACTTCCCATCTGATAGATTATCTGAACTGTTTTTGGACACCCTATCCTGTACAGGGCAGTGGAGTGACAGTGATGAGGAGCAAATGTGTGATATAGAGGAGGGTTCCCTCTACTACTTCCGCTAGTGTGAAAATTGAGCTGTCTGCCAATGCAGCTCCGTTGATAAGTATTATCAAATCTTTTGAGGAGGACCATTGGGCTTGATGGGTCCCCAAAGCTCGCCCTACCAAGTCAATGCCTGTAACCAAGCCTGATTGTAAGCCAGATGTTGTTGCTGGATGCTCAGTTCAGCATGCCCCAGACGCACGGGTACTACCCAGGTATGGAAACCCTAAAACTCTGCCTCGGCTGTCTAAAGTGCAGCAAATCATTATAAAGAAAGTGACTGAGGAATACAGGTACCTATATCCCTACATACCGGCTCACCTGGAAGAGGAGATTCTGGATAAAGAGACCCAAAGGGTAGACAAAGCTGTACGTAGTTTCCGTAAAATCAATCTGGACTGTGTAATCCTCCATATGCCAGACAGGAAGGACATTAAACACTATGTCGTTACAGTCAACGCCAAAGGGGAGGATGTAACGTTGCCAGATCACAGGTACTACTGGTAAATGCTACAATATTGCATTTGATCACCAAATCTTGTTGGATTACAAATGTGTGCTGTGTGGAGTTAAGGACGCTATGCTGAAGCCACTTCACTTTTGCACAAAAGTTGCTGCTACTGGAGAACATTCCTGCTGGCTGTACTGGCGAGATTGTGCTGGACTGAATGCTGCCGGCAAATACAGGGGGTGCCCACTTGAGTCATACTGGCCAGTGCTCTGAAAGTTGCCAGTGTGCCTCCCACTGTGTCAGGGCGCTGACAGCAGGAGAAGGTCTTTAGGACCCAGCATCTGTTAGGGTACCAACAACAGTAGAAGGGCTCTAGGACACAGCGTTCCCAGCAGCACATCACATGAGCCTTTAAAAGGAAGTGTATCAGTGCTTGAAGTTGCTGATTGATCTCAGCTTGTTACCTGTGTTCCTATGATTCATTGCTCCTGTGTTCCCTAGTTTCTGACCAGACTTGTTCCCGACCTGTCTGCCTATCTCCAGTTCCTGACCCCGGCTTGTCTCACGGATACCCTCTGCCTGCTTTTCATGTTTGACCCGGCTTCCACCTGACTTCGTCTGCTCAGCTTTAAACCTGGTTCTGATCTCAGCTTGTGTTGACTACTCTATTATCTCAGTGACTTTATAGACCTGTCTCACCTCACAGGTGCCACCTGCCTGCAGACAATGTTCATCACAACAGCAGCATTCCTGAGCTTTCTGCAAGCAACTTCACAGGCGACCTGTGCTACTTTGTGCCCAACTCCTCCTGTTTCACCTTCAGGGTAGTCTGGAAATTAGCTGCAAAGGAAGCCCTCTCTCCATTGTCCTCCAGCACCTGGTACGTGATAGTATCAGTCAGCCATGTCTGAGGCCGAGAGAGGTGCTGTGCTGGAAGTGCTGTGTCAACAGATCACAGCCCTAACACAAGTCGTTGAAAACCTGCAAGTTGGATACTTCCAGCTCGACCCAGCCACAAGCTCCACCTCTGCAACAGCACCCTCCAGTTCAGCTGCTGCTGCTCCACCTGCTGTGTTACTGCCTCACCCAGAACCCAGAGTCCCCACTCCTGAACGCTTCTCCGGGAACAGACAAAGGTTCAGGGCCTTCAAAAATGCCTGCAAACAGTACTTCGCCCTGCAACCTAGGACTTTAGCACTTGAGGCCGTCCAAGTGGGGTTCATCATCTCCCTCCTATCTGATGAACCACAATGCTGGGCTCATAACCTGTTTGAAAAGAGGGATGAGGTGGTAAACTCAGTCACCATATTCTTTGAAGCCATGGCGGTGTTATATGACGACCCACAGAAAACGGCCACTGCCAAATCAGCTCTTCATTCCCTTGTGCAAGGCAGAAGAGCAGTGGAAGACTACGTTGGAGAGTTCCGTAGGTGGGCAGCTGATACAGGTTAGAATGATGCAGCCCTAAGATTCCAATTCCGCCTAGGCCTGTCCGAAACCCTCAAGGATGAGCTAGCCAGGTCTGAGGCTCCCGCTACACTAGAGGTTCTCATTCAAATTTCTATTCAGTTGGACAGGTGCCTGTTGGAGCGGCACTCCGAGCGATCCCAGAACTTTGGGCTAACTTGGGTACTACCCAAAGTCCCGGCCCCTGCCTCCATTCCTCCAATCTCCAATACATCCGATGTAGAGCCTATGCAGATAGGTCTACTCCGACCCTCTTTGAGCCCGGAAGAAAGGGAACGTAGGCATCTAAACAAACTATGCATCTATTGTGGAGCTGCGGGCCACTTCCTACTTAAGTACTTCCTACTTATTCGGCCATGTAGGTTCAGGCACCTATATCCCTCATACCTCCAGCTATCCGGCACTGTGTCTACTCACATAATTTTTGCTATCTCTTTGCAGGTGGCTAGAAAAGAGGTCAAATTACGGGCAATCGTTGACTCAGCATCATGCATCAGCTGTTTCTTGGATATTAACCTTGCAAAAGACTTACATATTCCTCTCCTTTTCAAGAAAAAAGACTGGACATACACCTCGCTGATGGCACTCCACCTAGCTCAGGGCCTGTTACTCAAGAGACTGTCCCCATTCTCGCAACCTCAGACACTGGTCATCAGGAATTCCTCTGCTTTGATATTATCAGATCTCCCATTTTCCCAGTCATCCTGTGGATACCTTGGCTGCAAGCCCACAATCCATCAATCAACTAGTCCAAAGGGGAGGTCACTTTTTCCTCCAGCTACTCTCGCCAACACTGTAGCATTCCCATACAAGTCGACACCCCTGCGTGCCTAACCATTCAACCTTCAACAGATACCAGTCAGCTCATTCCCTCAGCTTACCACGACTTCCTTGATGTCTTCAACAAGAAGAAAGCTGATACCTCTCCTCCGCATCGGCCCTACGACTGCTCCATCGAGTCGCTTCCTGGAGCAGAGATTCCTTTTGGGTGCATCTTCCCATTATTAGAGGTTGAATTGGAAGCTCTCAGGCAATATATTGATGAGAACCTGGCCAAGTGTTTAATTTGTCCCTCCTCCTCACTCGCAGGAGTAGGCATTTTCTTTGTTGAAAAGAAGGACCTGTCAGGGCTGGCTCAGCCCTTCCTTCTCTGAGCTGGCCACTCAGCTGTCGGCTAATTGTCAGCTCTCTTCTCTCTCCACAGTTACCAGCTGTTGTGGATCTGCTCGTTAGTCCCGCCTACTTAAAGACGTCCAGCTCACTTCTTTCCTGCCTTCGCCTTGGTCACATCACAAGAAACTATCTTCTGCGTTCCTGTTTAAAGACTGGCTTGCTGACATCCCTTCTGGCTCCTTATCCTGCTTGCTGTTCCTCCACTTGGATCCCTGACTTCTGGCCTGGCTGATTACCCGATCTGGTTACTGAACTCTGGCTTGGCTGACTACATGATCCGGTTACTGGACTCTGGCTATGCTTTGACTACGCTTACTCCATTTACCTTTTTATTTTTATTAATAAACAAATGTGATTTAACTGTACTTCTGTCTCGGTCTGGTTCATGGTTTCTGACAGTAGGTGAAGACCATGAATTCAGAAGATACAGTCAATCCACTTGTTGGTAATATTTTTTCCAGATTGGATGAGCAAGATTACCGCATGGATCAGTTTGCCATTGCATTACAAATGCTCCTGAGTTGCACGGCTCACCTGGAATCCCCCACTGTGGCTGCTCCGGTACAACCTGAGTTGCAGGCCGTCCCTCCTGCCTGCGCCTTCCTACCAGGTTGGGGACAGGGTCTGGCTGTCATCTCACAAACCTCTGACTTCGTGTTCCCTCACTGAAGTTCGCACCTCGGTTTATTGGGCCTTTCCGTATGCTTCGCAGGATTAACCCAGTGGCTTACGCGTTGGACCTTCCTCCTAGTATGCGCATCTCTAATGTGTTTCATGTCTCCTTATTGAAACCGGTGGTCTACAACCACTTTACCACCTCGGTGCATGTACTCACCTTTACAGGTTGAGAACCATGAGGAGTATGAGGTACAATCCATTGTTGACTCCCGTAGGTTTCGTGGGCGCATACAGTACCTGGTGCATTGGAAGGGGTACGGTCCAGAGGAACGATCCTGGGTCTCATCCTCGGACATTCATGCCCCTGCCCTCCTCCGTGATTTCCATAGACGTTTTCTCCTCAAGCCCTATGGTCCTTCGAGGGGGAGGGGTCGTTGAGGAGGGAGTACTGTCAGGGCTGGCCCAGCCCTTCCTTCTCTGAGCTGGACGCTCAGCTGTCGGCTAATTGCCAGCTCTCTTCTCTCTCCACAGTTAACCAGCTGTTGTGGATCTGCTCGTCAGTCCTGCCTGCTTAAAGACGTCCAGCTCACTTCTTTCCTGCCTTCGCCTTGGTCACATCACAAGAAACGATCTCCTGCATTCCTGTTTAAAGACTGACTTGCTGACATCCCTTCTGGCTCCTTATTCTGCTTGCTGTTCCTCCACTTGGATCCCCGACTTCTGGCCTGGCTGATTACCCGATCTGGTTACTGAACTCTGGCTTGGCTGACTACCTGATCCGGTTACTGGACTCTGGCTATGCTTTGACTATGCTTACTCCATTTACCTTTTTATGTTTATTAATAAACAAGTGTGATTTAACTGTACTTCTGTCTCGGTCTGGTTCATGGTTTCTGACAGGACCACTCCTTCTGGCCGTGTATTGACTACAGGGAGCTCAACAAGATCACTGTCAAGAACAGGTACCATCTTCCCCTCATTCCAGAGTTGTTCCTGATGTTCCGAGCAGCCAGAGTGTTCACTAAGCTGGACTTGAGAGGGGCCTACAACCTGGTCCGCATTAGAGAGGGGAATGAATGGAAGACGGCTTTCCGAACCCGCTTCGGTCATTTTGAGTACCTTGTGATGCCCTATGTTACGCCCCTGCAACTTTCCAACACCTTGTGAACGATATCTTCAGAGAGTACCTGTCAGGGACATGGCCGCCACAGAACTGGCAATGTTGCCCAGAACCAACATGGATGCCCATAGAGAGTTCTGAGACATACAGGAGCGTGCGCCATGCATTAGCGCGCACACCAGCCCACCCTGGCGCGCATCAGCGCACGCGCAATACGGAGCGTGTGCAGCGGCGCACAAGTGGCGTGACAGACGCTGGTGCCAGTGGCTGTGGATTACCCGTTGCTGACCTGGCTTGCCTTGACCTGGCTTCCTGATCTCCCGGTTTGACCTTTGGCTTGCATCTGGACCCTGCTTCTGTTCCTGATCATCTGGTTTGGCCTTTGGCTTGCATCTGGACTTTGCTTTTGCTCCAGCCTTCCATGTATGACCTTGGCTCGTCCCTGTTTATGCTCTGGACTCACTTGTCCTGTATGACCTCTGGCCTGGCTCCTGGTTCCTCCACTTACCAAACACAGCAAGCTCAGCTCAGCCTGCTACAAGTCATCCCCCCTATATATATATATATATATATATATATACAGTGGGGACGGAAAGTATTCAGACCCCCTTACATTTTCCACTCTTTGTTATATTGTAGCCATTTGCTAAAATCATTTAAGTTCATTTTTTTCCTCATTAATGTATGCACAGCACCCCATATTGACAGAAAAACACAGAATTGTTGACATTTTTGCAGATTTATTAAAAAAGAAAAACTGAAATATCACATGGTCCTAAGTATTCAGACCCTTTGCTCAGTATATAGTAGAAGCACCCTTTTGATCTAATATAGCCATGAGTAATTTTGGGAAAGTTTTTCACACCTGGATTTGGGGATCCTCTGCCATTTCTCCTTGCAGATCCTCTCCAGTTCTGTCAGGTTGGATGGTAAACGTTGGTGGACAGCCATTTTTAGGTCTCTCCAGAGATGCTCAATTGGGTTTAAGTCAGGGCTCTGGCTGGGCCATTCGAGAACAGTCATGGAGTTGTTGTGAAGCCCCTCCTTCGTTATTTTAGCTGTGTGCTTAGGGTCATTGTCTTGTTGGAAGGTAAACCTTCGGCCCAGTCTGAGGTCCTGAGCACTCTGGAGAAGGTTTTCATCCAGGATATCCCTGTACTTGGCCGCATTCATCTTTCCCTTGATTGCAACCAGTCGTCCTGTCCCTACAGCTGAAAAAACCCGTACAGCATGATGCTGCCACCACCATGCTTCACTGTTGGGACTGTATTGGACAGGTGATGAGCAGTACCTGTTTTTCTCCACACATACCGCTTAGAATTAAGGCCAAAAAGTTCTATCTTGGTCTCATCAGACCAGATAATCTTATTTCTCACCATCTTGGAGTCCTTCAGGTGTTTTTTTAGCAAACTTCATGCGGGCTTTCATGTGTCTTCCGTCGGGCCACTCTGCCATAAAGCCCCAACTGGTGGAGAGCTGCAGTGATGGTTGACTTTCTACAACTTTCTACCATCTCCCGACTGCATCTCTGGAGCTCAGCCACAGTGATCTTTGGGTTCTTCTTTACCTCTCTCACCAAGGCTCTTCTCCCCTGATAGCTCAGTTTGGCCAAACGGCCAGCTCTAGGAAGGGTTCTGGTCATCCCAAATGTCTTCCATTTAAGGATTATGGAGGCCACTGTGCTCTTAGGAACCTTAAGTGCAGCAGAATTTTTTTGTAACCTTGACCAGATCTGTGCCTTGCCACAATTCTGTTTCTGAGCTCTTCAGGCAGTTCCTTTGACCTCATGATTCTCATTTGCTCTGACATGCACTGTGAGCTGTGAGGTCTTATATAGACAGGTGTGTGGCAAGTCCAATCAGTATAATCAAACACAGCTGGACTCAAATGAAGGTGTAGAACCATCTCAAGGATGATCAGAAGAAATGGACAGCACCTGAGTTAAATATATGAGTGTCACAGCAAAGGGTCTGAATACTTAGGACCATGTGATATTTCAGTTTTTCTTTTTTAATAAATCTGTAAAAACGTCAACAATCTATGTTTTTCTGTCAATATGGGGTGCTGTGTGTACATTAATGAGGAAAAAAATGAACTTAAATGATTTTAGCAAATGGCTGCAATATAACAAAGAGTGAAAAATGTAAGGGGGTCTGAATACTTCCCGTCCCCACTGTATATATATATCTATAGATATATATCTATATATATATATATAGATATATATCTATATATATAGATATATATCTATATATATAGATATATATAACTATATATATAGATATATAGATATATATATCTATATATATAGATATATATATATATACACACACACATACACAGACGCACGTGTGTTTGAGCTTTGGTTTGAGGTGCACACCCTAATGCAATAGGCTGCGCACGCCTATGCCTGACAGTATAATCCAGCAATGTCAGAGATCGACAGAGGTGCTTCCCCGGTAGAGGCGGTGTATCAACAGGTCACCGAACTTACCCAAGCAGTGCAGAAACTACAAGACGCCTGTGTTCAATTAGAGAGTCATCTGCAACACTTATCCCCGAATCCCGTGTCTCCTGATCCGAGACCCTCCTCAGCCTGTGCTTCTTCTGCTGTGCCACCTCAGGAGTACACCACCTCCACCCATGACCACCACACTGATCCCGCCTCCTGAACCGCGAGTGCCGACCCCTGAACGTTATTCGGGGGACCAAAGAAAGTTTAGGGCCTTTAAAAATGCCTGTCTGCTATACCAGGCTCTCCAACCAAGAACTTTTTCCCTAGAGAACATTAGAGTGGGATTCATTATATCCTTACTCTTGGACGATTCCCAGGTCTGGGCCCACGGACTGTTAGAACAAAAGTGTCCCCTCATTGGCACTTTCTTTAGGGCTATGGCCCAGTTATACGGTGACCCCCAACAAATGTCTACAGCCAAAAATGCTCTGCACACTCTGCAGTAGGGGCAGCAACCTGCAGAAGACTACACAGTGGACTTCCGCACATGGGCTGCAGATACATGCTGGAATCAAGTTGCCCTAAGATAACAATATCGGTTGGGCTTGTCAGAGTCCCTCAAAGATGAGCTAGCCAGAGTAGCAATCCCAGATACTTTAGAGGGCCTCATCCAGTTAGCCATACAGCTGGACAGACGTTTACGAGAACGTCATTCCGAAAAGTCCAAGACCTTCTAACCAACCCGAAGGTTGCCTGAAGCTTCTTTTCCTCCAGGACCCAGTTCCTCCAGCTGTCCTGTGTCTGAAGTCAAGCACAGGCAGATTGGCCTGGTCCACCCTGCCCTTTCACCTGAAGAAAAGCTCCACCGCCGACAAGCGAACCTTTGTTTTTACTGTGGAGGTAATGGACATTTCTTGCAAAATTGCCACATCAGGCCGAGGAAGCCATCCTATCGGCCCCCAATGTACTATCAAGTGTCAGGATTTACCTCATCTCACCCTGTTCTCTCTGTTTCTCTACTGGTGGCGGAAGAGGAAGTCTGGCTCTGAGCTATCATTGATTCTGGGGCCTGTAGCTGCTTCCTAGACATAGCCTTGGCCAAAAGACTTGGAAATCCCCTTGTTACCAAAGAGCAGCAGTTAACAGTGCATCTGGCCCATGGCTCTCTACCCAGTTCTGGACTAATTACTCATGAAACTCTGCCAATCCCTATGACAACTGATTCCAGCTATAAAGAACTGGTATGTTCTGTGCTCTCCTATGTTTACGGTCATTCTGGGAGTCCCCTGGTTACGAGCACACAACTCCCATATTGACTGGTTTAAGAATGAGGTTCTGTTCTCATCTACTTATTGTCAGCAGCATTGCCTTGCCCCTATTCCTAAAGAATGTACCAGCTGTCTGACCATACAATCTGTTTCTGGTACTAATCCACATATACCCTCTGCCTACCGAGAATTTCTGGATGTATTCGACAAGAAAGGAGCTGACTCCCTTCCACCTCATCGTCCCTACGACTACCCTATTGAATTGCTTCCAGGCTCCGAAATTCCCTTTGGTCGTATTTTTCCTCTGTCGAAAACTAAACTTGAGACTTAACGACAATATATCGATGAAAGTCTTGAAAAGGGGTTTATTCGCCCTTCTTCATCCCCTGCAGGTGCTGGCATTTTCTTTGTCGAAAAAACGGATAAATAATTAAGACCTTGTGTAGACTACAGACAGCTGAATAAAATTACCATTAAAAATCGCTATCCACTTCCCCTCATCCCGGAGCTCTTCCAACTATTCCGTTCTGCTCAAGTCTTCTCTAAACTGGACTTACAGGGTGCTTATAATCTGGTTCGCATTCATGAGGGGGCGAGTGGAAGACGGCATTCCGAACACGTTTCGGACACTTCAAACATTTGGTGATGCCGTTTGGACCCTGTAACGCTCCAGCCACGTTCCAGCACTTTGTAAACAATATTTTTTGTGACTATTTAGATAACTTCATCATCATGTATCTGTAGGATATCCTTGTCTTCTCAGCCACCTTGGAAATCCAAAGAGTCCACATGAAGAAGGTACTAGCTATCCTAAGAACACATGGATTATACATAAAAGCCAAAAAATACGACTTTGAGAAGGGGTCAATTCAGTTCCTGGGACTTGTCATCTCTACTTAGGGAGTGGCCATGGATCCCCAGAAAGTGAAAGCGATCCTGGAATGACCTGCCCCTTCGGACAAGAAGGGTGTTCAAAGATTTGTCGGTTTTTCAAATTTCTACAGAAGATTTATTAAGAACTTTTCAGCCATTATTGCACCCATTACTCAACTAACCCATTTGCATTCCAGATTCCAGTGGTTCCCGGAGGCTCAGGCAGCTTTTGACAGACTTAAAGCTGTATTTGTTTCGGCACCAGTTCTTCAGCACCCTGACCCTGCATTGCCCTATGTTCTGAAAGTCGATGCATCGGAAGTGGCCACAGGGGCTGTCCTTTCTCCATGACAGGGCCCCAAATCATTGCTACATCCTGTAGCCTTTTCTTCACAAAAAATGACTCAACCGGAAAGAAACTACGACATAGGAGATCGGGAGCTTTTGGCCATTAAAACAGCTTTGGAGGAATGGAGATACTTGCTTGAAGGTGCAGCACATCCCATCTTTACTGATCATATAAACCTAGAGTATCTAAGGACTGCCAGACATCTGAAACCACATCAAGCGCGGTGGGCACTATTCTTTTCAAGATTCAATTTCTATACCACTTATCGCCCTGGATCCAAGAATGGAAAAGCTGATGGATGTTCCCAGACACCCCAGAAGTAACCACTCCTGGCACAATCCTGTCTACACAGAACTTTTTATTAATTCAACCAGACTTAAGGGAACCTATTGTACAAGTCTCCCCCCAATGCGTGGAGCAAGGAATTTCAACCTTAAGGAGTCACAAAGGGTTCCTGTGACATCAGGACAAAATTTTTGTCCCCCAGGAAGTCAGATTGAAAAAATTTCATGATCATCAACTTGACGGGCATTTTGGGGTTTGGAAGATGGTCGACCTTGTTCAGCGATACCTGTGGTGGCCTTCCCTAAAATCGAATTGCAAGAAGTACGTTAAATCATGTCTGATTTGCCAGCGTAACAAAGGTTCCAATACCAAGTCTTGGGGTCTGTTAACCTCCCTGGCGGTTTTCCCGAGTGTGGCTCGGGGTTAAAATTCAGTACCATTAGCGGTAACCCCGAGCCACACTCGGGATCGCATTGCAGGATCCTGGGGCGGCGTTACTTACCTTGTCTCCGGGATCCTGCGATGTCCCCCGCAGTGTCCGAGGGCTCCGTCCTCCTCCGAAGCCTCTCCGTGCCAGGCTCCGTTCCCTGCGAGCGGCGCAACGCACGGGGGCGGAGCCTGGCGGCAAATTAAAAAAACTGTCAAAATCATAACACATACAGTACTGTAATCTTACAGATTACAGTACTGTATGAAATGATTTCACATCCCTTTTGTCCCCAGTGCTCTGGCCCATGCCCTGCATGCAGTTTTACATGATATACACTGTTCTTTCTGCCTGGAAACTGGAGATTGTCCATAGCAACCAAAAAGTGTCCCTTTACGTCAAAAGTGGCTTTAGACCAGCTAAAAAACAGCGATAGTAAATTAGAACACTTGCAGAATTGAGCGATAGTGAATTGTGGGGAAATTTATTTTATTACTATTTTTTTAAATTTTTTTTAATTATTTATTTTTATTTATTATATTATAATTTATGTTTTTGTGTTTCAAACTTTATCATACCCGGGATATCTACTAGACTCTGGTTTGGACAGATTTAAGTGTGTTATTGTTAAGATTTACAGACCTACAATATAAAACGCCAAATTTCCATGAAAAATAATTGTACCGCTTTCAGCACCTAAAATCCGAAATAATCATACCGCCAGGGAGGTTAAGGCCCTTACCAGTCCCAGAGCAACCCTGGAAAAATATCTCTATGGACTTTATAGTTGATCTCCCTCCATCATAAAATTTCAAAACGATCCTGGTGGTAGTAGACCGGCTGTCAAAAATGGTTCACTTCCTACCCATGCTTGGTACACCTTCCGCCATGGACACGGCAAGAATCTTTATCAAAGAAATAGTCAGATTACACAGACTACCTGATAATATTGTCTCTGATAGAGGGGTACAATTCAATTCTGGTTTCTGGAGGAACCTTTGCAAGATCCTGTCAATTGAGGTATGTTTCTCTTCTGCTTATCATCCTCAGAGTAATGGCCAGACGGAGAGGACAAACCAAACCTTGGAGAAATACCTGCGATGCTTCTGCTCAATCTCCCAAGATGACTGGGCCTCCTTGCTGCCTTGCGCTGAGTTTGCATACAACTCCATAAACACGGCCACCAATCAGTCACCCTTCTGGGCGAACTATGGCTTTCACCCTTCCTTCCTACCCAACACTATCCCTGAATCTCCCGTACCAGCTGTTCAAGACAGAATTACCAAGTCCTCCAAGAAACTATGTGAAAGGCTCAAGTAGACTTCAAGAGGCAATATGACAAAAGAAGGCGAGGGAACTCCATCTATAAGGTGGGAGACAAGGTATGGCTGTCTTCTATTAACCTCAAACTCTCTTATCCTTCCAGGAAGCTAGGTCCAAGGTTTGTGGGTCCATTCGAGATCAAAAGGGAAGTGAACCCCGTGGCTTTCGAACTTGTTTTGCCTGCTTCCTACAAGATTCATCCAGTGTTCCACAATTCTCTATTGAAACCAGCTGTGCCAAGCCCATTTCCCATAGAGAGAAGAGTTGCCACCTCCAACAGTTACTATAGGTAACGACACGGAATACGAAGTGGAAGCCATCCTGGACTGCCAGAGGTAGGCAAACTCAATTTCTTGTTAAGTGGAAAGGGTATTCTTCAGAAGAAAATTCCTGGAAACCAGCAGATAACATACATGCTCCTAGACTGTTGCAGAACTTCCGCAACAGGTACCCGGAGAGATGATCTAGTTTGGGCATCCGCAGGCTGTCCTTTGGGAGGGGGCACTATCAGGGACATGGCCGCCACAGAACTGGCAATGTTGCCCAGAACCAACATGGACACCCACAGAGAGTTCTGAGAGGTGCAGGAGTGCACGCCGCGCATCAGCGCTCACACTGGCGCGCATTGGTGCATGCGCATTACGGCACCTGCACAGCGGCGCTCAAGTGGCGTGACAGACGCTGGCGCCAACGGCCCTATTTAAGCCAGCAATTAGCAATAGAACATTGCTGGATTATCTCAGCTTCCCTGTGTGCCTTGTGACTCTGTTCCTGATCTGTGGATTACCCGTTGTTGACCCAGCTTGCCTTGACCTCGGTTCCTGATCTCCCGGTTTGACCTTTGGTTTGCATCTGGACCCTGCTTCTGATCACCCGGTTTGACCTTTGGCTTGCATCTGGACTTTGCTTTTGCTCCAGTCTTCCGTGTATGATCTTGGCTCGCCCCTGTTTATGCTATGGACTGACTTATCCTCTATGACCTCTGGCCTGGTTCCTGGTTCCTCCACTTACCAAACACAGCAAGCTCAGCTCAGCCTGCTACATATTATTATTATTATTATATTATTATACAGGATTTATATAGCGCCAACAGTTTACGCAGCGCTTTACAATATAAAAAGGAGACGATACAGTTATAGTACAATAAAATACAAGAGGATTAAGAGGGTTCTGCTCAGAGGAGCTTACAATCTAATAGGGTGGGGCAGGTGGTACAAAAGTTTGTAACTGTGGGGAATGAGCTGATGGAAGTGGTAAAAGATTAGTTGGAGATGTGATAGGCTTCCCTGAAGAGATGAGTTTTCAGGGATAGGCTGAAGGTAGCAAGAGTAGGGGATAGTCGGACAGGTTGAGGGAGCGAGTTCCAGAGGATGGGAGAGGCTCTGGAGAAATCCTGGAAATGAGCATGGGAGGAGAAGACGAGAGAGCTTGAGAGTAGGAGGTCTTGAGAAGAGCGGAGAGGACGATTTTGGTGATAGTTGGAGACAAGATTGGTGATGTAGCTCGGGGTAGAGTTGTGAATGGCTTTGTATGTTGTGGTTAGTATTTTGAATTTAATTCGCTTGGTGATTGGGAGCCAGTGTAGGGATTGTAGGAGAGGGTTGGCAGACATTGAGCGGTTGGTAAGGTATCCCTCAATTCATCCCTCAGTGGCCAGCTCATCTGACTACAAGCAAGCACCTGGCAAACCGAGCTTCTTTGAGCACCGCGCTCCCTGTTCCCAACTCCAGGGACACGCTGCACTTAGCCGCAAGGGGAGCCCTATTAGCATCTCGATCTCCATACCCGCACCTGACAGTACCTTGACCTGTTTCTGATCGTTTACCTGGATGACATTTTGATCTTCTTAGCCTCACTTGTACTCCACCGGGACCATGTCAAGAAAGTACTAAACACCCTGCGAAGTCATAACTTGTATGCTAAAGCAGAAAAGTGTGAATTCGAGAAGCAGTCCATCCAGTTCTTAGGGCTCATAATCTCCACTGAGGGGATTTCAATGAACCCCCAAAAGGTCTCAGCAATCCTTGAATGGCCTGCACCCTCTGATAGAACGAGAGTCCAAAGATTTGTTGGTGTCGCCAACTTCTACCGGAGTTTCTCAACCTTTATCTCCCCAAACACTCAGCTTACTCACCTTCATACTCTGGAACTAGGAAGCCCAGGCAGCCTTTGAACGTCTGAAGATCTTGTTTACCTCCGCTCCAGTATTGCAACACCCGGACCCAGCACTTCCTTTCATTCTTGAAGCTGATGTTTCCGAAATAGCTACAGGAGCTGTCCTCTCCCAGCGTCTGGCCCCAAAGGCCTTGTTGCACCCAGTAGCTTTCTGCTCCAAAAGATTAAGCCAAGCCGAAAACAATTTGGGCGTAGGCAACAGAGAACTCCTGGCAATTAAAGTAGCATTTGAAGAGTGGAGGTATCTGTTGAAGGCCGCTACTCACCCAGTCCTGGTCTTTACTGACAATAAGAACTTAGAATATTTGAGATCCGCTAAGTGCCTAAGGCCCCAGCAGGCCAGATGGGCCTTATTTTTTTTAAGATTTAACTTCCACTTGACATATAGACCCGGATCTAAGAATGGGAAGGCAGACGCCCTATCCTGGATGTTCCCTGAATCTGCTGAACCTGCTTCCCCGAGCACCATTCTCTCTGCCCAGAACTTTTTGTTTATTCTGCCTAGCTTGAGATTGACTACTGGACAGGCCTCTGCATCTTGCCCTGAAACAAGCATGCTTCTTCAAGGAGACAGGACGGAATACTCTGGCATCAAGATAAGGTCTCCATACCCCAGGAGGCAAGGCTTCTCAAAACATTCCATGACCACCAATTAACTGGCCACTTTGGAGCCCCTAAAACTAGTGAGCTCATCCAACGGTCCTTCTGGTGGCCCAACCTTGATCGAGACAGCAGAGCCTATGTTAGAACCTGCACAGTGTGCCTTCACAGCAAAGGTGACAAGACTAAGCCCTGGGGATTATTGAGATCCTTAAATGTCCCTTACTGTCCATGGGAGATGATCTCCATGGACTTTGTCATTGATCTTCTGCCCTCTGAAGGATTCACTACCATCTTGGTGGTTGTGGATCGCCTGTCAAAGATGGCCCATTTCTTGATCATGGTAGGCACACCTTCAGCTACAGAGACAACTTACATGTTCATCAGAGAGATCGTGAGACTCCATGGTCTGCCCAACAACATTGTCTCGGATCGAGGGGTACAGTTTACCTCCAGATTCTGGAGGGCTCTTTGTAAAGCCCTGACTGTGGAACTCTGCCTTTCTTCGGCCTACCACCCCCAGAGTAACATGCAAACCGAGCGTACAAAACAAACCTTGGAGCAGTACCTTCTTTGCTTCTCAGCCTTTTCCCAAGACAATTGGGCTTCCCTGCTTCCACTGGCAGAGTTCACCTATAACAACTCGCTACACTCTGCTACCAACCAGTCCCCATTCTGGGCCAACTATGGATTCCACCCTTCCGCTATACCAGAGACTATACCCAAATCAGCAGTGCCTGCTGTACAGGACAGACTTGCCTTCATACAACGGAATTACCAATCCCTCCAAGAATGTATACAAAAGGCTCAGTCCAACTATAAGAGGTTCTTTGGCAGGAAACGAAGAGGGAATCTCTCCCTTAAAGTCGGTGATGAAGTATATCTATCAACAGCCAACCTGAAGTTACCATGCCCTTCGAAGAAGTTGGGGCCGAGATATATTGGCCCTTTTCCAATTAAGCGTGAAATAAACCCAGTGGCCTTCGAGTTATTTCTGCCCGATTCATACAAAATACACCCAATCTTTCACGCCTCTCTCCTCAAGCCGGCCATTCCGGATCCTTTTCCAGGTAGAGTGGAACCACCTCCACCATCTGTAACTGTTGAAGGGGAAACAGAATACGAGGTGGAATCTGTTCTAGATTGCAGAAAACGAGGTAGGCAGATCCAATATATAATCAAGTGGAAAGGATATCCACCCGAAGAAAGCTCCTGGGAACCCGAAGCCACCAATGTACATGCCCCCAGATTCCTCCGAGAGTTTCGGGCCAAATACCCGAAAATTGCCCAAATGGGCATCCGGAGGCTGCCCGTTGGGAGGGGGGCACTGTCAGGGTGCTGACAGCAGGAGAAGGTCTTTAGGACCCAGCATCTGTCAGGGCACCAACAGCTGGAGAAAGGCTCTAGGACTCAGCGTCCCCAACAGCACATCACATGGGCCTTTATAAGGAAGTGTATCAGTGCTTGAAGTTGCTGATTGATCTCAGCTTGTTACCTGTGTTCCTGTGATTCATTGCTCCTGTGTTCCCTAGTTTCTCACCCAGCTTGTTCCCGACCTGTCTGCCTATCTCCAGTTCCTGACCCCGGCTCGTCTCACGGATACCCTCTGCCTGCTTCTTGTGTTTGACCCAGCTTCTACCTGACTTCGTCTGCTCTGCTTTAAACCTGGTTCTGATCTCGGCTTGTGTTACTACTCTATTATCTCAGTGACTTTATAGACCTGTCTCACCTCACAGGTGCCACCTGCCTGCAGACTCTGTTCATCACAACAGCAGCATTCCTGAGCTTTCTGCAAGAAACTTCACAGGCGACCTGTGCTACTTTGTGCCCAACTCCTCCTGTCCCACCTTCAGGGGAGTCTGGAACTTAGCTGCAAAGGAAGCCCTCTCCATTGGCCTCCAGCACCTGGTAGGTGATACTCTGGAAAGTAATCTGCTGATGTGACGTTCAACAAGTTTGTTCCTCAACAAAGGAGGAAGTCTTCCTGAGTCTCTGGCTGTCATGTGGACAGACTGAGGTGGCCATTGCAAGGGGACCTATGTTTCAAAGTGCAGTCCCTTGCACCATGGCCTGGCTGCTTTTTGCCTTAATGCAGCTGTGCCTTTCTGTTCCTGGAGTTACCTTTAAAGAAGAAGGGGAACTGCTGGGAAATATTGTTCTATCCGAGTGAAAATTTGATGGACTGTGATACGTCAAGAATGCTGGGGTATTTAGCTAATCAGGTAGAATGAGCTGTGGCAAAGGGGCAAATTCTTACCTTTTATGTGAATAATGGACTAATCCATGAATCAGGACTGTTTACTTGATATAAAACACTATGGAACGTCTTTTGATTAGTTAAAAAGGGGGTGGCATTCTCGGCTGAGAATGGGGCCCACTTTCATATGTATATGGTTCAGACATATTATAGGGTGTGCTTACACTGCCACGCTGTCCTTGGCTAAGGACAAGTAACAACTATGTAATCATTTATATGTTATTATAGGGATAGGATGCATTTGCATTGCTGTTTATTTCTCTTTCAGGTGTTGCCGCACCAGTGCGTCTTCCTTGGACATAGAGACAGGAATTCAACATGATGACAACGTTAACTATTTATACCCTTTCATTACTGTATATATTAGATACATAGTTAGGATATAAAGTCATTGCTTATATTTCCTTTAATTATCTGAAAGGTATGCTGCATTTAAAATTGTACATAATGTTGATATTTGACAACCCTGCGTGGATTACCATTCCTTCATGTATCGGATATCCATGTTTATTCCATGTGGTACACCACGTGCATTGTTTGCTATTGTTATTCTTTCCTTGTTTACCCACCCATCCCAGTTTTTGCCAGGACATTCGCTCACAGGAGAGCTAAAATTATTTTTCTGCAAACTCCGAGACATAGTTTTGTAGGCAGGGGGAGGATGTAGCACCCTGATGTGTAGGCAGGGTTGCTCCTAAGTTTACCTGCCAGGTATAGTTACCTTGGCCAATTGTTAGGGATCAATTGATTTCACCCAAAGTCTGAAATTGCTGCACTTTTCTCTTCTGACGCTGGGTGGCCGGGTACCTGGTGACATTAGATGAGATAAGGGCGATGCAAAGACAGATGAGGAGTATATGGGGTGTCTCAGCCAATGGGCAGGGTTTTTTTTTGGCCCCTTAGCCTGTTGGGAGAACCTATATATTTGGGTAGAGTCAGGTGACGACTGTTCTGTGCCACTTGGATGGCTGTCTGGGTGGACCTATGTTGAGCTGCCTGGGCTGCTAGGCTGGAGTTTGGGCCTATCCTGGGTACATCTGGCTGCTAGGCTGTCCGAGGGTCTGTCCAGAAGCGGCTTGCAGTCCAAGCCACTTGTGACGGTGAAGTGACGGTTCTGTCGGCCATAGAAACTTGTCGTGGTCGGAGGTAGAGGGGAAGCTGTCGCCACTAAGGGACCAACCACCTTGTTACCAGGGACCACACTGAGTAGCTGAAGCAAGTACCAGAGAAGTGTTCTCACCAACCGGGGATGGTGAAGAATCGGGAAACTTCAGCAGGTGTCAAGCCAGGAACCCAGCCAGTGGGGGTGATGCTTGAGGAGTATCTGGAGTGCCAAGCCAGGGACCCAGCAGGGAAGCAGGGGTGAGGCTTGAGAAAGATACTAAGTAAGACGATTGGAAGAGCTCACGGGGTTCAGTGGCAGTGAACCAGCAAGTCTAGAGACTGGGAGCTCAATGGGCTGAGAATCTACAAGATGTGATTGTAGAGGAAGTAAAGGAGTTTGTTACAACTTGTGTTAGGAACTGTGATAAAATTGTTGCCATTGGAGACAGCGCTCCTACACATGCAAATGTGGTGTCTTGCTGGATGCCTTTCCCTGCATGGCTGTCTACCTGTAGAAGTCTCAGAGTCTGCCAATTAACATTTCAATTACCCAAGGGTGTACTGGCCCTAACCCTCTCTCCCACAGTTCTGTTAAAGATAAAATAAATCTCTTTACATTCAAGAGATGTCTGGCACCCTTGAATCCATCTTGCACTACACCCACCATGCCTTGTAACCCAGTGTTAATTTAGTCGACTAAAATGACTAAAACATTTTAGTGGACTAAATGAATACTATTTTAGTCGACTAAAATACGACTAAAATTAAAACAATTGAGATGACTAAAATACGACTAAAACTAAAAGCCATTTTAGTCAAAAGACTAAAATGAGACTAAAACTAAAATGCCATTTTAGTCCTAAGACTAAAACAAGACTAAAACTAAAATGCCATTTTAGTCAAAAGACTATGACTAAAACTAAATTGCAATTACTGAAATGTACTGGAGATTTTAGTCGACTAAAATGTAGGACATTTTAGTCGACTAAAATGTACTGGAGATTTAGTCTACTAAATACGACTAAAACTAAAACAATTGCAGAAAACTAAAATGGGACTAAAACTAAAATGCCATTTTAGTCCTAAGACTAAAATTAACACTGTTGTAACCCACTCTATATAAAAGGATGTCAGCGTCCCTGGCTCTGGAGGTTCTCAGACTAAAAGAGGTGCAGGACCTTGCTACAAAACAATGACATCAGTGCATAAAAGAGAAACAATAAACCTGGGTGACTAAATACCAACATAAAAAAAGCATTTTAACGAGAAAAAAACTGCCCTTAATATAAGACTAAAAGGTCATTATTGGCATTCCAAAACTTTAAAGAATGAAATAAGAAATGCATAAGTGTGATCAGGGTAACTAAAATAGTTTATGAGATATTCATTGTTGAGGAGAGTAAAAAAAAAAAAAATCCACAAACGTTTTTCAAATATATTAATATATTAATATTAAAAAGGCCAAGTCAAAACATATTGTTCCCATAAAAGCTGATCAGGGGAAGCTGGTCACGAATGACAGGGAGAAGGTAACTGTAATAAATACGTACATTCTTCTCCTCAGCTTATACGAAGGAAACAGAAGGGGTATACTAAACAGGACAGTGAGATTAATGACAATATACTGAATGTGCTCATGTGGCTGACAGAGACCAGTGTTAAAAAAAAGACAAGAAAAACCTAATGTGAACAAATCACAAGGACCAGATGGCTTACACCTGAGACTTCTCAAAAAGCTTTAACATGTTATAGCCAGACTGTTATTCCTAATTTTTAAGGACAGCTTACTGACTGGATCGGTACCATCTGATTGGCGACTAGCAAACATGCTACAGATATTTAAAAAAGGACCAAGCTATATACCTAGAAACCACAGACCAGTTAGCCTAACATCAATAGTATGTAAACTATTAGGAGGAATGAGAAAGGGCCGTATGCAAGAATTTGCTGACGAAAATAGTATCATTAGTAGTAACCAGCATTGATTTATGAAAGAACATTCTTACCAGACCAAACTTTTAACATTTTATGAGGATGTGAGCTGTAATTTAGATAGAGAAAGGGCAGTAAACCATAAATGTTTACTGTACAAACTAAGGTCTTTAGGCATTGATAAAATCATATGTACCTGGATAGAAAACTGGTTGCAGGAGCTTATCCGAAGAGTGGTGGTTAATGGAATATTTTCTGAATGGTCTTGAGTTGTAAGCGGGGTATCCCAGGGCTCTGTCCTGGGACAAATTCTATTTAACTTGTTCTTAAACTAACTAGAAGTGGGAATAAATCATTCAATCTCAGTGTTTGCGAAAGATACAAAGCTAAGAAGGGCAATAACTTCACAACAAGAGACAACTTTACAAGAAGATCTCTGTAAAATAGAGGGGTGGGCAGCTATATGGCAGATGAGGCCTAATGTCGAAAAATGTAAAGTAGTGCACTTGGGAGCTAAAAATATGCATAGAAGTTACTTGGTGGGGGGGAGAGGGGGGACGACCTCTGGGGGGATCAAGGATGGAAAGAAATCTGAGGGGCCTGGTAAATGATTCAGCAATATCGTTGGAACACTATTTCACTATAGAGTATAATAGGCATAATAATTCTACCGCTGATTTGTTATTTTTGGTTTTAAAGCATGCAATGCCAAGCTGCAGCAAACAAGGCCAGCAGACTATCAGCATGCATTAAAAGGGTATTTACTCACGAGATAAAACTATAATTCTACTACTTTATAAAACCCTGGTTTGGCCAGATCTTGAGTATGATGTCCAGTTTTGGTCACTGCGCTTCAGGAAGGATGTCCTTGATCAGGAGAGAGCCCAGAGAAGGGCAACAAGGTAATAAGGGGTGGGAGGACCTCAGTTATGAGAAATGACTACAAATGTTAAACTTATTCTCCTCAGGAGCTGCTTAAGAGGAGATACAGCATCTCACAAAACTGAGTACACCCCTCACATTTTTGTAAATATTTTATTATATCTTTTCATGTGACAACACTGAGGGAATGACACTTTACTACAATGTAAAGTAGTGAGTGTATGGCTTGTATAACAGTGTAAATTTGCTGTCCCCTCAAAATAACTCAACACACAGTCATTAATGTCTAAACCGCTGGCAACAAAAGTGAGTACACCCCTGTCAGAAACCATGAAATCGGGTAGAGACAGAAGTACAGTTAAATCACACTGGTTTAATAATAAAAGTAAAAAGAACAAACGTAGTCAAAAGTTCAGGAACAAATAGTCAGCCAAGCCAGAAGTCAGGGATCAATGTAGTGGAACAGCAAGCAGGATCTGGAGCCAGAAGGGATGTCAGCAAAGCAAGTCTTGAACAGGATTGCAGGAGATAGTTTCTGTGATGTTGACCAAGGCAAAGGCAGAGCTCCTCTGGACTGGACAGCTTAAGTAGGCTGGACTGACGAGCAGAATATTATCAACAGCTGAGTAACTGTAGAGAGATAGGAGCTGGCAATTAGCCAACAGCTGAGTGGCCAGCTCAGAGAAGGAAGGGCTGAGCCCAGCCCTGACAGTACCCCCTCTTCAACGACCCTTCCCCCTCAAAGGACCACCAGGCTTGAGGGGAAAAAAGTGTATGGATATCACGGAGGAGGACAGGGGCATGTACGTCCGAGGATGAGACTCAAGAGTGTTCCTCCGGACCTTACCCTTTCCAATGCACCAGGTACTGTATGCACCCACTGAACCTACGGGAGTCAACAATGGACTGTACTTCATACTCCTCGTGGTTCTCAACCTGTACAGGGTGAGGACGTGGCACCAAGGTAGTAAAGCGGTTGCAGACCAAAGGTTTTAATAAGGAGACATGAAATACATTTGAAATACGCATATTAGAAGGAAGGTGCAATGCGTAAGCCACTGGGTTAATCCTGCGAACAATACGGAAAGGCCCAATAAACCGAGGTGCGAACTTCGGTGAGGGAACATGAAGTTGGAGGTTGCAAGATGACAGCCAGACCCTTTCCCCAAACTGGTAGGAAGGCGCAAGCAGGCGTCTGTGGTCAACGTGGAGTCTGTACCTATCATTAGTAGACTTGTGCACAACGGGAAATTTCGTTTAGTTTCAGTTCGTTGTCATTTGTAAAATACATAATTTTGTTCTGTTATATTCCTTATGTTACGTTAATTCATTTTCGGATAATTCGTTATTATTCTTATAGGGCGTACACACGGTCGGACTTTGTTCGGACATTCCGACAACAAAATCCTAGGATTTTTTCCGACGGATGTTGGCTCAAACTTTTTTTGTCTACACACAGTCGCACAAAGTTGTCGGAATTTCCGATCGCCAACCACGCGGTCACGTACACCACGTACGACGAGACTAGAAAAGGCCGGTTCAGAACCAAGCGCGGCACCCTTTGGGCTCCTTTTGCTAATCTCGTGTTAGTAAAAGTTTTGGTGAGAGACGATTTGCGCTTTTTCAGACTCGTGGCTTTCAGATCGTTTTCTGCCGTTCAGTTTGTGCTTGTGGGTTTGTATCTGCTCTTCAGTGCGTGCAAGCAAGTTCCGCGTGACTTTAAGTAGTCATTGTATTCTTGTTCGTTCGTTACTGGTTTTCAGGTCGCTCTTCACAGGCCTTGCTGTTCTTCAGTGCGTTCTGTTACTTCGTTCTGAGCAGCCAACCGTTTTCTAGCCATGTTTCGTATGCGTACTCCTCGTAGAGTTCGTGCTGTGCGGGGGCTTGGTGTTGGGGTCCTGACCTTGACACAAGTCCAGTCCATGAACAGGGTGGGGAGGAGTTCATGGACCAAGAATTGGTTGCTTCAGCGTGACCAGTTCTCTCATATGCCTTTGCTCCGTGAGATCCGTGAGAATAATCCTGATGATTTCAGGAACTTTCTCAGGATGACGGACCCCGTGTTTCACCGTTTGTTGGCTTCGCTGACCCCCTATATCAGCAGGCAGGATACCTGCATGAGGCAAGCCATCACTCCGGAGCAGAGGTTGGTCGCTACCCTGCGGTATTTGGCGACAGGGAGAAGCCTGCAGGACTTGAAGTTCTCGACAGGCATCTCCCCCCAGGCTCTGGGTATCATCATCCCAGAGACCTGTTCTGCCATCATCCAGGTCCTGCAGAAGGAGTATATGAAGGTAAGATTTTTATCCTTTTATATCACATTTTATTGTATTGAATGTTTGATAATATCTTGTATTTCTTTCCTCATTCCCTAATTACCATGATTGTAATATGCTGTGAATGTCTCCTTTGTTCTCATGCATGCTGGATTTTTATGTAATTATTATTTTAGGTCCTTCATACATATTTGCCCTTCACTAACCTCCCCAGCATGGTGTCTCCTGGCCCTATATTCACCTCATGTAGTCACTTAACAATGTATTTTATCAGCTCCATAGTAGTGCTTTACCCCAAACACCCCCTAAAATGTTTGGAAATGTTATTTTTGATTTAAATTCAGGCAGAGTGCCAGAGGCTTTTTTTTGTGGTGTCCCCAAATAATTTTTAGTAACCCTCCCTCCCCCAACTGCTAAGTCAGCTGATCCCAATTCTCTATCTATCCTCAATCATCTATCTGCTGACTTTGCCAAACCCATACACACTATACCCACCTCTTTACTGGTCAGATTTATGGATGAATTCCCCAAAGCATGTAGTGCAAGGGCCTGCCTGTATACTTTCAAATGGTACTGTTTAAAGTTTTTGTATCCTATTATTATCTTGACAGGTAATAGCAGAATGTCCAAATGTCCTCAAATGTGTACAGTGTGTATTTATATCTTTGTATTATGACACTTCTTACCTGTCCAGTGGGCTGCCAATAGTGTAACTAAGGAGGGGCTGTTCCAAGTAATACCCATTATTTAGGCATTCATCTCTCAATGAAGTGAAGAGGGTTACCTGTCCAAGATTTCCACACACCCACTATAATGTTAGAAATGGCCCATGAGAGGGGGGGGAGGGGGAATATGATAGGTGTACCTTATACTTTGGCCTTGTTAAATTCCCCTTACTAAATGCTATCTGGAGGTTGCCCCATAATGTTTGTGTCTAATCTGCTTGCCATGTTTCTGTGAAAAAATAGTAATGTTTATTGTTTTTTCCTCAACAGTTTCCTTCCACGCCACAGGAATGGCAGACTGTGGCCTCCCACTTTGCCCAGCGGTGGGACTTTCCTAACTGCGGAGGGGCAATTGATGGGAAACACGTCCACATCGTCCCACCACCCAACTCGGGGTCGTACTATTATAATTACAAGGGGTTCAATAGTATAGTGATGTTGGCGGTGGTGTCGGCTAATTACGACTTCTTGTATGTGGACGTGGGGAAGAATGGCCGGATGTCCGATGGTGGAGTCATCGCCCAGACGGAGTTCTACAGGCGTCTCCAGAATGGCAGCTTGGACTTGCCAGCTCCAGAGGACAATGTTGAAGGACTCCCATTTGTGTTCGTTGCTGATGAAGCGTTTGCGCTGGGGGACCACCTGATGCGGCCATTCCCAATGAGGACCCTCACCCCGGAACAGAGGGTTTTTAATTACCGGCTGGCCAGAGCCCGAAGAGTGGTGGAGAACACATTTGGAATCCTGGCCAGCCGGTTCCGCCTATTTATGACACCCAACCATATGGCGGAGTATAAACTGAACCATATTATACTTGCGTGCTGTGTTCTCCATAACTTTTTAAGGAAACATTCGGCCAACTATGCTGGCTCAGTTGGGCCTGAGGCCGGAATCATACATCAAACCACACTGAAGGCGGTTGAAAGTGGCCGTCCTGGCTTGCCCTCCCTGAGTGCCCGTGATGTCCGGTTACGCTACCTGGAGTTCTTTGCGGGTAGGGGGCTATCAATATGCCAGACAATCTGTGAAGCCTTTTTATACTAAAAAAAAAAAAAAAATTCTTTGTGGGCATTTACTGCTTGTGTTTGTTTTAGCTGACCCTGACA
Organism: Aquarana catesbeiana; assembly: GCF_042186555.1. Lineage (NCBI taxonomy): Eukaryota > Metazoa > Chordata > Amphibia > Anura > Ranidae > Aquarana > Aquarana catesbeiana. Next base: position 518,592,843 of record NC_133325.1, read on the forward strand.
GAAATGTTTTGAGTGCAGAAAATGGCATGATTGTGTAACCTTATACTAAGCACTGTTGGCTGTTATTTACTAAATGCAAAAACACATTTCACTACAAGTGCACTTGCAACTGCACTGAAACTGCACTTGTAGTGCAAAGTGGATTTGCCCTTAGGAAATAACCCCCATTTTCTCATAAAACAATTACATCACCCCAAAAGTGTTGTAGCGTTGAGACAATAATCCACACATTCTTGATTAACAATCTTTTTAATACCTGCACAATCACATGTGCATTTACCAAAGGTTTTTCAAACAAACCAACATGTTTGTTGTATAACAATTTTTGTGGTGGCATTATCCAAAATAAAAATGTCCATTTTATAGAAAACAGGCCTGTGTAAAACCAACAAGAAAAGACACAAATTTTGAACTTACAAACGTCACATTTGGTCGAATTTGAAGGCAATATCAGACATGAGTATTTAGGAACTGTGTTTGATATTGCGTTCAGATGGGGGGAAATCACCCCTGGAAAAGCCAAATTTGGAAGATGCACACAAATTTCCCAATGTCAACATTGCTGCCATCACGGGGGATCAAGGGATGTGTTTTGGGGGAGAAACCCCTTCCTCACCGCTACTTTATTATTGAGGAAGGGGTTGCACCCCCAAAACGCGTCCATTGATCTCCCGTGATGGCAGATAGCACATGTTGGCACACTGTGTGCATCCTCCAAATTTGGCTTTGGGAAAAATCACAAAAACATTTAGCACATTGTAGCACACAAAAGAAGAAAGTAATTTGGAGGGGTTTTAAACTCGCCCCAAAACATCAATGATGTTTTTATATTTTGGAATAACTAAATTTTGATGTTTTGCTTGATGATTTCCAATTGTAAATTACACCCCATGATCTCCCCGATCAGGATCTGGGCACTTTCGGATGTGAAAGGATCTGGATCCACAACATCACGATCACCTAAAAAGAGAGGAACCCCAAAATAAATTTGGTTTAAAAAAAATGCCGCCATCCATCTCTTATCTGAGCCTGTGGTTGCAGACACTCACCTGTTGTGGTGACTAGTTCCACCACGTCTTCATCCTCCTGCTCAGCTTGTGTTGGGGGGATTTCCCCTTCTTCCAGAGGGGGGAGGCTCTGGTCTCCTCAGATGAGGGGTGTCCTCCGAGTCTTTTATCCCCTATGTAAAACAAAAATGGTATACTTAGCACACAGATATTTAATGTCAGAACTATAAATAGGAAACATTGCTTGGAAGTGAGGTACAATTGTCTATTTTAGCAGAGTTCCAAGATGTAGCTTTTTTAGTGTCCATTGTCAACCTGCAATACTTTACCTGTTTTGTACAAGCTTCACAGATGGAGACCCCCCTATAGTATACACTGGAGCACCTGTGTGGCCCCCCTAATAAAAATGGTGTTCTTTTGTCCCACACTATAGTGCTCCAGTGTCCAGATGTGAAAACAGCTGCTCAGTGTCCTCTCCTTACACAGAATCTAGTTTGCATTTCATTCTAGTAACAAAGCCATCTACACAACCCAATTCTTTGAAGACAAGTATAGGGCGTCAAAATGGTGGCCAAATGCATATGGGCTAAACAATGGTATTTTATAGTTGGAACGAAAAATGTTTGATCCGAACGAATAATGTGCCCATGAACATGAAAGTTGCCATTTTAAACTGTACAACGGTTCCTAAAAGCACATGGAACAGCACGAACGTAATAAACACAAAAAGAATAGGAACACAGCACAACTACTTACTTTTTTGCAGCACTCTCCGGATCTTTATGTACTGCTCATGTTCTCGTAATTTCAGGTCCGACCACCGCTTCCTGAGCTGATCTTTCGATCGTCGTACCCCGAATTTCCGGTGCAGACTCTTGACCACTTTCGCAATTATCTTGGCCTTTCTGACATTGGGGTTGGGGTAAGGCCCATACTTTCCATCATAGTCGGCCTTCTTCAGGATGTCCACCATCTCCAACATCTCCCCAAAGGACATATTTGAGTCCTTAAATCTCCTTCTGGATCGGGACGTTTCAGGCTCCGGCCTTTCCTCCTCCTCGTTGCTACAATTAGCAGTTATACGCATGCGCAGTGTGTATAAAGCGTAACACACGTGCGTATTACGTACGATCTGTGAGCGGAGGAAGGAGCATCGGAGACGCCGATCGTGATAACGAAGGTAAGATCTAAACTTGCGCCTATACTGCTTCGAAATGGAAGCCTATATTGTAACAAGATTAGGGCAGTTTTGCCTGACATTAGGGTTTGTCTTGTGTTGTGTCTTGCAGAGAAAATGGATGGGTTCAACGACCACAATTTCCTGCCCCTGTTCATAGACAAGTACAGGGAGCTGCCCTGTCTGTGGCAAGTGAGACACCCCCACTATAACCATAAACAAAAGAGGCAGGCAGCGCTGGAGAAACTGCTGGAGTTGGTGACGCCGGTGGTCCCCACAGCAACCATCCCTTATTTAAAAGCCAAAATTGGTGGCCTGAGGAGCACTTATCTTACGGAGCGCAAGAAGGTCACAGATTCCCAGAGATCCGGAGCTGCAGCAGATGACATTTATGTCCCCAGGCTGTGGTACTATGAGAGACTGTGATTTCTGCCAGACCACACTGAAGTCAGGGAATCCCTCTCCACTCTTCCTTCCTCGCTTCCTTCCACCCCAGCTGAGGCTTCCGATGTCCAACCTGGGCTTTCCAGCCAGGAAGAAGTGGAGGAGCCCAGCTGGATTCAGGTATAGCATTCTTCTACAGATTTCTGGTCAATAAATAAATGATGTTTACTAGATGTTATTATTGATCACTAATTGCTGATTAAAAAAAGTGTTTGACATATCAATAGACAGTAGTGGGCACCCAAAATTGGGACAAGAATGAAAAATGCTGGGCTCAGAAGGATAGTCTGTTATATTTGTTAACATTCAATTTGCAGCAGTCAGGAGGTGAAAATTGTGTGTGATTGATTGAAAAAATACTAAAACTATGTCCCTTTTTCATACACAGGAAGACCTCAGCCAGGAGGAGGTTGTGGAATGTGGCAGTCAGGAGGAGGTTGTGGAATGTGGCAGTCAGGAGGAGGCGGGGGTTAGTGGCAGCCATGAGGAGGCGGGGCTAAGTGTCAGCCAAGAGAAGCCTGGGACCAGTCACAGCCTGACTGAGTCTCAGGTCCCTCCCCTCCGCCTGCCATATAAACGAGCCAGGAAGGCCACTCCGAGTCCCGTGCAGGATTCAGCGTTCAGGCTGATCCAGGAGGCTTCTGCGTCCCTCTACGCCTTACCCACTCCTGAAGAGGCCTTTGCCTGCATGGCTGCCACCAAATTGCAGGGCATGCAGGAGGGTCAACGCAGGCTCTGTGAGGACCTGCTTTATAAAGTCCTACGTAAGGGGGTGAGTGGGGAACTAACACCCAAGACCGACGTGGTTGAGTTGGACCATCCTCCTCCTCCTCCTGCTGCCACAACTCCACCACCACAGCCACCGCGTGGAAGGAGGCGTGGAAAGAAGACCAGAGAGTGATGACCCTGGGTTCAGTCTGGTCTGACAGAAGATGCAGTCTCTTGTATGACCACAGCCTGGGGACACAGATGTCATCTGCTGCTTTCCGGATCTCTGGGACTTCTGGACCAGACTGCCCTCCCTTAGATAAGGACTCCTCAGGCCACCAATTTGGCTTTCAAATTATTGATGTGTGCCCTGGGGGTCCAAGGCTTCACCCATTTCTGCAGTTTCTCCAGCGTTGCCTCCCTCTTTGTTTAGTTGTGACCCCTTAATACAATTTTTTAGGTAAATTATACTTCCTGTGTGTGTTTTCATCCAAAAAGGACAGTTTGTTGGTGAGGATTCAGGTACATTTCTAACATAAAATGTGAAATTAACAAGGGACAACAACACCAAACAATCTCCTACAGATTAAATAGAACAACATATCAATGGTGTTGTGGGAACTTGTCACAAAAAACACACACAAACATTTTCGGGAGTACAAATCAAAATCGCAAAAAAAATAAAAATAAAATACAAACACAAAAAAAGAATCTACATTAAAGCCAAAAAATATATAACAAATATACAAAAATATGTTGTCAGATGTGAGAAATCAAAATATATTGAGGGAATCACGATAAATAGTAACGAAATAAGTTTGTGAGAAGTGTGTGTAAATATGAGCAGCAAAAATACTTAATTCTTGTCACATTATAAAGAAGAAGAGAGTGCGCTGTATTAAACCATTTTTAACATTGCAGCGTGACGAAAGTGCTGTATCCATTACGAACGCTAAGTTTACCAGAACGAGCTGTTCCGTCTTGGAATTTCTTCTGAGCATGCGTGGCACTTTGTGCGTCGGAACAGGCCACACACGGTCGGAATTGACGCGATCGGATTTTGTTGTCGGAAAATTTTATCTCCTGCTCTCCAACTTTGTGTGTCGGAAAATCCGATGGAAAATGTCCGATGGAGCCCACACACGGTCGGAATTTCCGACAACACGCTCCGATCGGACATTTTCCATCGGAAAATCCGACCGTGTGTACGGGGCATTAGAGTGTCGATATTCGTTATACTGAATCTTGAATCATGTCGAATTCATTCGTTATATCCGCTATAATTTCTTTCGTATTAGTTGAAATTCGATATTTATGTATGTATATATATTCATGATAATAATTCGTAGTTTGGAAAGACATTTGTTTATTGAATCTATTAAACACACACAATGACAATATCTCTTCTCCTCTGCTCAAATACAATACAACACCCTTCACACTCAGTTCTCAGGAATGCACTTTGCCAGTAATCCAACCTCCAGCACAAAATTAATCAGCTGATTGGACTGTAAGATTTACTTTGAGTTGACCTTTTGTTTCATTAGATCTTTAACGAATTACCAAATTATGTTGAATTCATTCATTATATTCGCTATAATTTCTTTCGTATTAGTTGAAATTCGTTATTTTTTTATTCGGACATTCGGATGCATCCGAACGTCCGAAAGATGCAAAATTCGGCTGAATTTCGATTTGTTACAAAACTGATTGCACATGTCTAATCATTAGCATGTCGCAAAGCCTCCTGGACTTGTGCCCAAGTGGAACAAAGACCACGGTGATGCTCCTCTAAAGCAGGAATATTCTGTGGAACAGACGAGTCAGGCAACATGGGAGGTTGGAAACCATAATTCGCCATAAACAGGGACAATCGGGAAGCAGAATTCAAGGCACTGTTGTGAGCAAACTCTGCCCAAGGTAATAGATCTGACCAGTTGTTATAATGGTCAGAAATATAGCAATGTAGGAATTGCTCCAAGGACTGATTGGCTCGTTCTGTGGCCCCATTAGACTGCAGGTGATAAGCAGAGGAGAAAGCAAGCTGAATTCCCAACTGTGCAAAAAAGTTTCGCCAAAACCGGGACACAAACTGACTACCCCTGTCCGAGACAATCACCTTGGGTAGCCAATGTAAGCAAAAGATCTCCCGAGCAAAAATGGAAGCCAGTTCCTTAGAAGTGGGCAAATTCTTAAGTGGAATACAATGACACATCTTTGAGAACCGGTCCACCACCATAAGGATAACTGTGCTGCCCTGGGAGTTGGGTAACTCCACAATGAAATCCATAGACAGGTGGGTCCAAGGCCTCTCTCCATTGGGTACAAAGAAACAAAGATAACTTTGCGCTTACTAAATTTTGCTATAAACGACAAGTGTAACAAAGTGTAGCGCTAAAGGGTTAAATAAAAATACAAATAGTGATTAGGAAAATATCTAATATTTTCTAAATGTCCATCATGTAAAATAGTGAATCACAGTCCATCTTCGCGTGAAACCATCATGATCACCATGTGCATAGGAATGGAAAAATGTGAAGATACCGCCACCGGAGTGAATGGAGGCCTACCGGAAAGTTTGAACCCAAAACAGCATACGCTTTATGGGTCAAACCAGCTTGTATTGCCCACCGGCAATAAGGGGAAAGCCTTGGTAACCAGCAAGGGATGAGTTCCTAGGAGCCTTCACGAGAGTGTCATATGCATAAGAATGGAGAAATGTGAAGATACCGCCACCGGAGTGAATGGAGGCTTACCAGAAAGTTTGAACCCAAAACAGCATACGCTCTATGGGTCAAACCAGCTTGTATTGCCCACCGGCAATAGAGGGAAAGCCTTGGTAACCAGCAAGGGATGAGGTCCTAGGAGCCTAGGAGCAGCAAGAATTTTGTCACCCAAAGGAGAAGTGAGACTGGTGCGAACCATAGCCAGAATACGATCAGGAGGAATCACAGGAACCGGAATTGACTCCAACTTGGAAGTGGAGGAAAATTGTCGTGATAAGGCATCAGTCTTTACATTCTTAGTACCGGGTAAGAATGAGACAAAGTAATTGAAACTTGACAAGAAAAGAGCCCATCGCACCCTTCTGGGAGAGAGGCGTTTATCCTCAGACAAGAATGTGAGAGTCTTATGGTCAGTAAGAATGAGAACCGGCACAGTGGTACCTTCGAGGAGATGTCTCCATTCTTTCAGGGCTAAAATGATCACCAACAGCTCTCTGTCACCAATCTCGTAATTGCACTTCACAGGTGACAATTTCTTGGAAAGGTAGCCACAAGGATGCATAGCGCTCTCAGAGGTAGGACGTTGAGACAGAAGGGCACCAACACCAGTCTCGGTAGGATCAGGATGTGCCAACACAGGAGCAGAAACAAAGGCAGCCTTGAGACTCTCAAAGGCCTTAATGGACTCCAGAGACCAACTCTGTGGGTTACCGTCCTTTTTGGTCATATCAGTCAGGGGCTTGACCAGAGACGAGACTTTACAAATAAACTTCCAATAATAGTTGGCAAAGCCCAGGAAACGCTGCAGAGGACGTAAACCCACGGGTCGGAGCTGCTGTAGAACTGCTGAAAGTTTCTCTGGGTCCATCGAAAAACTAGCAGTGGAAATGACATAACCCAGGAATTTAACCTGTTCACGATGGAACTCGCACCTCTCCAGTTTACAATAGAAATTGTTCTCTCTTAGTTTCTGAAGCACAGGACAGACTTCTGTGTGGTGGCTCTCCAGGGACTTGGAAAATATGAGGATATCATCGAGATAAACCACCACACATAACTGCAACAAATCTCGGAGGACATCATTAATAAATTCCTGGAAAACAGCCGGGGCGTTACAAAGGCCAAAAGGCATTACGAGGTACTCATAATGGCCTGTCCTGGTATCAAACACAGTTTTCCACTCGTCACCCTCCTTAATCCTCACAAGATTGTATGCCCCTTTCAAATCAAGCTTTGTGAAAACCGTTGCTCCCTTGAGGCGGTCAAATAATTCCGTAATCAACGAAATCGGATAGGCATTCTTAATCATGAAATGATTGAGACCCCTATAATCAATACAAGGTCTCAGTTCACCACTCTTCTTCTTCACAAAGAAGAAACCAACACCAGCAGGAGATGAGTATTTGCAGATGAAACCTCGAGAAAGTGCGACTGCAACATACTCTTCCATGGCCTTATCCTCCAAGACCAACAAAGGTTAAAGCCGGCTAGGAGGGGGTATGGCACCAGGTTGAAGGTCAATTGCGCAATCATATGGCCGGAGTGGAGGCAAACTACCGGCTTGGCCTTTGTCAACAACATTGCAAAACTCGTGGTACTCCTCCAGCAGGGAGGAGAGTGAAGAGTTGCACAGGACCTTGGCTACCTTCTGGAAGCATGTCTGCATTGTGGTGACCAGGAGAGAACCTCAGCATGGAGCCAATCAAAATAGGGGTTGTGCCTCTGTAACCAAGTATAACCAATAACCAGCGGAAACTTAGGTGAGGAAATAACTTGGGCAGGCTGTAGAGGTCTCCCGTCAAGAGCCTCAATGGCAAGTGGAGTGTCACGCAGCTGCAGCAAAAATCGAGTGCTTCCATACAAAGGCAGCATCATTGAACAGGCCTGCAGCCCCAGAGTCGATTAGCGCCTGTATCTCGACGGATGACTCAACCCAAGAAAGGGTGACCGAAACCAGGGGCTTATCCTTCTACATAACTGGGGATGAAACAATGCCACCTAAGGTCTGTCTGTGTCAGGACCTCAAGGTTCGGGCGCTCCCTGGACGGGTAGGACAAGACTTCAAAGAGTGACCTGCCTGGCCACAATAAAGGCACAATCTTTCCCTCCTCCTAAAGGCTCTCTCATCCTCAGATGAAACCCAAGTGCAAGGGTTCACCTTCACTGACCGACTCGGTACCAGGAGGCATGAGAGGTGACGGAGGCACTGGTGGGACTGCTAAGCTTGGAGACAAACATACAGGAGGCTTCCACAAGCACTCCTTAAATATAGTCTTTCTCTAAGTCTGGAGGCAATGGGGATGGCAAACGTCATCAACTTCTCCAGCTCAGTGGGTATATCTCGGGCTGCTATCTCATCCTTGATGGTATCCGAGAGACCATGGGAAAAAGCAGCCACGAGGGCCTCATTGTTCCACGCAACCTCTGCTGCCAGAGTATGGAATTCAATGGCGTAGTCGGCAACAGTTCTAGTACTCTGTTCGATGGACATGAGGCACTTGGCAGCAGAAGTGGAGTGTGCGGGGACGTCAAATACCCTTTTAAATGAAGCCACAAACTCAGGGTAGCTCAAGACAACAGGTTTTTGTGTCTCCCATAGAGGGTTTGCCCAGGCCAAGGCTCTTTCAGAAAGCAAAGATATCACGAAACCTACTTTGTCCGTGGGAAATGCCTGGGGCAGCATCTCAAAGTATATCTCAACCTGGTTGAGAAACCCTCTGCATTGGACTGAACTGCCCCCAAATTGCTGAGGAAGCGGAGCGGAACCAGACAAACCTCTTATAGAGGTAATACTCGAGGTGGGTGCCTGCACAGAGACTGGAGCAGCAGCAGGGTCGGCCTGCAACATAGGTTGTACTGGGGCAGCCAAAGTGGAAGATTCCAGGTGAGCTGTGCGACTCAGGAACATTTGTAACACCATGGCAAAATGATCTATGCGGTGATCCAGTTCATCCCATCTAGAAAAAATATTACCAACAAGTGGATTGACTGCATCTTCTGAATTCATGGTCTTCGCCTACTGTCAGAAACCATGAAATCAGGCCGAGACAAAAGTACCGTTAAATCACACTTGTTTAATAATAAAAGTAAAAAGAACAAACGTAGTCAAAACATAGCCAACGTTCAGTAACCGGAATGGATAGTCAGCCAAGCCAGAAGTCAGGGATCAATGTAGTGGAACAGCAAGCAGGATCTGGAGCCAGAAGGGATGTCAGCAAAGCAAGTCTTGATCAGGATTGCAGGAGTTTCTGTGATGTTGACCAAGGCGAAGGCAGAGCTCCTCTGGACTGGATAGCTTAAGTAGGCAGGACTGACGAGCAGGATATCATCAACAGCTGAGTAACTGTGGAGAGATAGGGGCTGGCAATTAGCCAACAGCTAAGCGGCCAGCTCAGAGAAGGATTTCTCAGGTTGCTCTACATAAAGATGGCTTAGGCTATAGGAATGCCAAGACCCTGAAACTGAGCTGCTGCACAGTGGCCAAGACCTACAGAGGTTTAATAGGTTCAATTCAGAACGGGCCTCACCATGGTCGACCATAGAAGTTGAGTGCACGTGGTCAGCATCATATCCAGAGGTTGTCTTTGGGAAATAGACGTATGAGTGTTGCCAGCATTGCTGCAGAGGTTGAAGGGGTGGGGGGGTCAGCCTGTCAGTGCTCAGACCATACCCAGTACACTGCATCAAATTGGTCTGCATGGCTGTCACCCCAGAAGGAAGCCTCTTCTAAAGATGATGCACAAGAACGCCTGCAAACAGTTTGCTGAAGACAAGCAAACTAAGGACATGGATTACTGGAACCATGTCCTGTGGTCTGATGAGACCACAATAAACTTATTTGGTTCAGATGGTGTCAAGCGTGTATGGCGGCAACCAGATGAGGAGTTTGTCTTGCCTACAGTCAAGCATGGTGGTGGGAGTGTCATGGTCTGGGGCTGCATGCGTGCTGCCAGGACTGGGGAGCTACAGTTCATTGAGGGATCCATGAATGCCAACATGTACTGTGACATACTGAAGCAGAGCATGACCCCCTCCCTTCAGAGACTGAGCCGCAGGGCAGTATTCCAACATGACAATGACCTCAAACACACCTCCAAGACAACCACTGCCTTGATAAACAAGCTTAGGGTAAAGGTGGCCAAGCATGTCTCCAGGCCTAAACCCTATTGAGCATCTGAGGGGCATCCTGAAACAGAAGGTGGAGGAGCGCAAAGTCTCTAACATCCACCAGCTCCGTGATGTCGGCATAGAGGAGTGGAAGAGGACTTCATAGGCAACCTGTGAAGCTCTGGTGAACTCCGTGCCCAAGAGGGTTAAAGCAGTGCTGGAAAATAATCGTGGCCACACAAAATATTGACACTTTGGGCCCAATTTGGACATTTTCACTTGGGGGTATATTCACTTTTGTTGCCAGCGGTTTAAACATTAATGGCTGTGTGTTGAGTTATTTTGAGGGGACAGCAAATTTACACTGTTATACAAGCTGTACACTCACTACTTTACATTGTAGCCAAGTGTAATTTCTTCAGTGTTGTCACATGAAAAGAAAGAATAACATTTTTTTTTTTTTTTCAAAATATAGTTTTTATGGAAACCCAGAAAGGGCAAAACCAAGTCAGTACATCCATAATGTGCAGACATTGACGACGTCAAACTTATCTGTCTAACAAATAAACATTTCAAGTGCGTAACAGGAACAAAAATGTCAGAAAGATTTCTTCTATCAGTTGTTTGTCACCAGATTTAAAGATCGATCCACTGAGTAAGACACGGGGTTGCCCAATTCCATTTTTCCTTAATCAACGGTCAGAGTAGGGGAGAAGTACATAGGTCAAGATAGGGAAAAAAAGAGAAAGAGAAAGAAAAAGGAAAAAAAAAAAACCTGAGATGGCAGTGGTTCAGGATAACAAAGATAGTCGGTCAATGGAGCCTGTTAGAGATATGATCCGAAAAGGGCCGCACCCTTTGCAGAGAGGACAAACTGGTTGCAAAGCCCCCAAGTTTTAGAATATTTTTTCACGTTTATGCTGTGAAGTAAGTATCAAGTCCTCCATTTTATTGATATCCTCTACCTTGTGGAACCAAGGTATTTTTTCCAGTGGAGAGGGATACAGGACTTGGCAGCATTCAAGAGGTGTCGCACAATTGATTTTTTAAAGATTTTAGCAGAAATTGTGGAACCATGTAGCAGGAAGAAGGCCTGGTCATTAGGAATCTTGTAGTCTGTGAATTTTTGAGTAATTTTTTGGACTGTCGCCCAGAAGTGTGTTAACCTAGGACATGACCAAAATATATGGAGCAGTGTCTCTCTGTTCTCCTGGCATTTCCAGCAAAGGTCCATTGTATTGGGATAGTATTTGTGTAACATTTGAGGAGTAAGGTACCACCTTGTCAAAAGTTTATAGCTAGTCTCTTGCATTTTCGTACAGATTAATGATTTTAGGGAGAATCTGAGAATGTGTTGTTGTTTTGACATAAATGTACGATTCAAATCCTTTTCCCATTTATGTGTTAGATCAGCAGAGCAGTATTCTTCAAAGTCATCAATTGACAACCAAAACGCTGTGGGCTTGGTAAAGAATTCAGAAAGTAATGTAATTGGAGGGCATTCCAAAAGGGAAGTTTAAAGGGGCCTGTGTAGCTCATCAACAATGCTATGGATGGCCATTGGTCTGTCATAATAAAATATTTACAAAAATGTGAGGGGTGTACTCACTTTTGAGAGATACTGTATGATCGCAATATACAAATCTTTTAATGGGGACCCTAGCATTGGGAGGAAACTATTTAACTTAAGGTCTCTAAAGAAGACACACGGACAAAAAGCAGTTCAGTCAGAAACTGTGTAAGGGGTTCTTTACTGTTAGAACAGTATGTGGAAATTTTCTGAGTTATGTTGTGTTTGGGTGTACTAATAATGAGTGGAAACTTTGTTTTGATATACAATTACGCAACTATCTTGGTGCTTAAAAAAAAAAATAGCAATATCTTTTTTATTCTATTGGTCCTAAGTTTTCAGAAAATGTATGGTTTGGGGTCTTTTACAAACTGAAAGCTTTAAATGAAAAATTATAAAAAAAAGTAAAAAAATAAAAAAAATAATTTGAAAAATATGGAGAGCAGGGCCCAGCAGTAAAAGGGTTAAAGTGATTGTAAAGTCTCGTTTCTTTAAAAATAACAAACATGTTATACTTACCTGCTCTGTGCAGTGGATTTGCACAGAGCAGCCTAGATCCTCAGGGATCAGGTCCCTCTTTGGTGCTCCTAGCCCCTCCCTCCTGACAAGTGCCCCCACAACAAGCAGCTTGCTATGGGGGAACTCGAACTGAGCCACTGCTCTCTGTGTCCATCCAGACACCGAGTTGAGGCCTGGCCTGCCCCTTTTCTCTCCTTATTTTCTGACTGATTTTGATTGACAGCAGCGGGAGCCAATGGTCAATGAAGAGGGGAGTCCTGGGCACATGACACACTCCTGGAACATAGCTGGATCTAGATGGGCTCAGGTAAGCATTAGGGGGGCTGGGGGGGGTGGGTGCTGCTCCACACAGAAGTTTTTTTTATCTTAATGCATAAAATGCAATAAGATAAAAAACATTCTGCCTTTTACAACCCCAAAAGATCGTGATCCTCTGATCGTCACTTCCGGTATAGTGTCAAGCATGAAAAACTGTTTGCCGTACAGCCACGTCCCGACGTTTCGTCATAACGACTTACTCATGGGATTGGCTGTACGGCACAGCAACCCTCCCTTTATAGTGCGTCATTAATTAAACGATAGGCACCTGCAGCACATTTGCTAACAGCGTGTCCCCACAACCACAATACAGCCAGCACTTCCTCAGTCTATACTCATGTTGCAAGATACAACAACAATCATAGTCAGCGCATTCATATAAAATCTACACAGTATAAAGCATAAGTGATTCCGCTCACTGCTAATCACTGAATCAATGCATATGCATATACTGCTAAACAATAAATGTAAATTTATGCATCACAAAATTTAAAAAAATATATGTATAAAACATGTTTTCATATACATAAAAATCCTTTAACCTTTACATTACTACATAGCAACCTACTTGTTATTAATCAATTATACAGAGAAAAAAAAGACCCATTTAACATAAAAAACGCAAAACACATCATCTCATATTCTAAATTGTTAATAAAACAATTGAGATCCAGCTCGATATTTAACCCTCTAGGAGTAAGACTCTTTGGATCTTTTTTTTAAATTAGTTTCTCTTTGTGATAGATCTTGCACTCGATTAGAACCCCTGTATGATGGAAACGCACAATCCATTCCACAAAATTGGAATAATGTGGGATCCTGATTGTGTTTCTCCTTAAAATGAAGAGACACACTGTGATATTTACATCCCCTTTTAATATTGGCAAGGTGCTTCTTATACAAGCTGTACACTCACTACTTTACATTATAGCAAAGTGTCATTTCTTCAGTGTTGTCACATGAAAAGATATAATAAAATATTTACAAAAATGTGAGGGGTGTACTTACTTTTGTGAGATACTGTATATATATATATATATATAAAACATGTTTTCATATAAATAAAAACCCTTTAACCTTTACATTACTACATAGCAACCTACTTCTTACAATCCATTCCACAAAATTGTAATAATGTGGGATCCTGGTGGTGTTTCTCCTTAAAATGAAGAGACACACTGTGATATTTAAATCCCCTTTTAATATTGGCAGGGTGTTCTGCCACACGGATTTTGAGGAGTCCCTTGGTCCTCCCCACATAAAATAACCCGCATGGACACCATAGTAAGTAGACCACATGCGAAGTGTTGCATGTGATAAATTCTTCTATAGAAAAAGATTCATCATCACTATTCGTGATACTCCTCATGCCCCTATTGCTGGTTTTAACAGTTCTACAGCAAATACATTTTCTGCATGGGAAAAAACCTTTTAAATCAATATGAAGTTTTTGTTGACCAGGTAGATCTAAGATTTTCCTTACCACCTGGTCCCCAAAATTGGGGGCCCTTCTATATATGAATTTGGGATGATTGGGTAACACGCCACCCAAATCCCTAACCTTACACAGAAAATGCCAATGTTTTCCCACATTTTTTAAAATTTCCTTATACTGATGATGAAAATTGGATACAAAGCCCCACTGATGTTGATCAGAGGGTGTTCTTTCATCCTTTTTAACCATACATTGGGCCCTAGGTATATTTGCTACCTCACTAAACGTGTTGTCCAGGACATCCGCTCTATAGCCTTTTTGTAAAAATTTTTCTTTGAGAACATTTCTCTGCATGAGAAAATCTTCCTGTTTAGTACAGTTATGTCATACCCTAAGCATTTGACCCTTAGGTATGTTCCTAATCCATGTTGGATGATACCCACTCCTGATAGACAAATAACTGTTACGATCAGTTGGCCTAAAAAATACCCTAATGGTCAATCTATTCTCACTTTTATCAATAGTGACATCAAAAAAATTAACTGAATGATCACTTAATTGGTAATCTAGTTTAATATTATTGCTGCTATGGTTTAAATGGAATATAAATTCCAATGCAAATTCCCTTGATCCCGCCCAAATAATCAGGAGGTCATCAATAAATCTGCGATAAAATTTCATTTGTGGTCTATATCTATTAAAGACATGCCTATCTTCCCATTCAGTCATGAACAGGTTGGCTAAGCTGGGCGCAAATTTTGCATCCATAGCTACGCCAACCTGTTGAGAATAAAATTGGCCATGGTACCAAAAGTAATTGTGTGAAATACAAAAATACAAAAATAAAAAAAGTGCCTTACCTAAAAAGCCTTTTTGAGCATGTGGGATGTCATTCATTTTGCCCAGAGGCCAATTTAATGCCAATGCCATCATCATGATGGTGTAGAGCGAGGATACATCAGCAGTCACTAGAAAGGTAGTTGTATCAGGATCTAACCTCATCTCATCCAATGACTGCAGAATATCCGTGGTGTCTTTCAAATATGCTTTTGTTGCTCTTACATTTGGTTGAAGGAACTTGTCCAAATATTCTCCCAATCTGGATGTAACAGATCCAATCCCATTGATAATTGGGCATGCAGAGGGTATTAGGGGGTTCCTATGAATTTTAGGTAATGTGTAAATTACCGGAATTCTACAAGTACTCGGATTAAGATATCTTTTTTCTTTGGGATTATTAACATTAGTTCCGTAGGGTAACACTCCAATGTCGACTCTTCTCTTAATAATTTCATTAATTGGTTGTGGTAAAAGATTTCTCCATCACAACAACAACCCCCACCCCCCCTTACTGCTGGTCTTATAATGATCTCCTTACTCTCCTCCAGTAATTTGATACCATCTTTAATAAATTCTGGATTTTGAGGGTCACTAAATCAATATCCTTCAATACCAAATTTTTAAATACTTCAATATAACGATTGTTAAAATTCTGAGGATTAAAAATTGATTTATTTCGTAAACCACTATCAATATTGTTAGTATTAGTGATTACTCTACTAGAGGATCCTACTGGTTGTCCTAAAAAATATTTTTTCATATATAGGGTGCGTATGTACTTATGTGTATCAATATATACCTCAAATATGGACATTTCCTTTTCCTTCCTTTTTATGAATTTAATGGACATTCAGAAGCCATACAAAAGACTTTTTTTGTGCTTTTCTTTGGGACTATTTTTATTTGGCCTAAAGGCTGTCATGCCCCTCCCACTTGCTTTTATGGACTGTCACGCCCCTTCCCCCTTTATATTTCATGGACAATTGCTATGCAGCAGAGATTATGAGTTTATTGTTTTCTATTTTTACGTGCTTAGTGTGGTGGTAAATTTGTGGGAAAGTAGTCCAGGTGAATGTCGGGGGCATATTGGGTTTGTGTTTGTCACGTTCGTGACAAAAGAGAGAATTGTAGTAAAATGCCCAAACCATTGTGACTAATATGCTTTGATATGCTCTGCTATTTCAGTATACAAGATAGCTTAAATTTGCAACGATAACAGAATGCTTAGAAAGATGCATGCACAAGCACTGTACTCTATATATACTTCATTGTGGGTTGGTAGGCCATGGGACAGGATGCATGACTTATGACTCATAACCAGACAGCCTGTTGACCCGTGTTAACTCATGATGAGGTATCTTGGAGGGTCACTGACTTCTATAACCATATAACTATATATTTCTATACAAATACATCATTTACTAACCACTCCCCCTCCCCTCTTTCTATTGGTATGTTGAACCATATATAAGCTGTAACACACCTAATAAAGGCAGACATTTTACGAATGCATAACTTGTTTCTCGTTTCATGGTGTCTCCAGATATCTGAGGCACTGTTGGTGTACCTAATAGACGGGTGGTCCTCCAGAATACCTACTATTTCCTTTCAAGGTGGTAAGGAAAATCTTAGATCCACCTGGTCAACAAAAAGTTCATATTGATTTAAAAGGTTTTTTCCCATGCATAAAATGTATTTTCTGTAGCACTGTTAAAACCAGCAATAGGGGCATGAGGAGTGTCACGAATAGTGATGATGAATCTTTTTCTATAGAAGAATGTATCACATGCAACACTTCACATGTGGTCTATTTACTATGGTGCCCATGCGGGTTATTTTATGTGGGGAGGACCAAGAGACTCCTCAAAATTTGTGTGGCAGAACACCTTGCCAATATTAAAAGGGGTTTTAAATATCACAGTGTGTCTCTTCATTTTAAGGAGAAACACAATCAGGATCCCGCATTATTACAATTTTGTGGAATGGATTGTAAGAAGTAGGTTGCTATGTAGTAATGTAAAGGTTAAAGGGTTTTTATGTGTATGAAAACATGTTTTATATATATATACAGTATCTCACAAAAGTGAGTACACTCCTCACATTTTTGTAAATATTTTATTATATCTTTTCATGTAACAACACTGAAGAAATGACACTTTGCTACAATGTAAAGTAGTGAGTGTACAGCTTGTATAACAGTGTAAATTTGCTGTCCCCTCAAAATAACTCAACACACAGCCATTAATATCTAAACCTCTGGCAACAAAAGTGAGTAAACTCTTAAGTGAAAATGTCCAAATTGGGTCCAAATTGTAAATATTTTGTGTGGCCACCATTTTTTTCCAGCACTGCTTTAACCCTCTTGGGCATGGAGTTCACCAGAGCTTCACAGGTTGCCACTGGAGTCCTCTTCCACTCCTCCATGAAGACATTGCGGAGCTGGTGGATGTTAGAGACCTTGCACTCCTCCACCTTCCGTTTGAGGATGCCCTACAGATGCTCAATAGGGTTTAGGTCTGGAGACATGCTTGACCAGTCCATCACCTTTACCCTCCGCTTCTTTAGCAAGGCAGTGGTGGTCTTGGAGGTGTGTTTGAGGTCGTTATCATGTTGGAATACTACCCTGCGGCCCAGTCTCTGGAGGGAGGGAATCATGCTCTGCTTCAGTATGTCACAGTACATGTTGGCATTCATGGTTCCCCCAATAAACTGTAGCTCCCCAGTGCCGGCAGCACTCATGCAGCCCCAGACCATGACACTCCCACCACCATGCTTGACTGTAGGCAAGACATACTTGTCTTTGTACTCCTCACCTGGTTGCCGCCACGCACGCTTGACACCAGCTGAACCAAATATGTATATCTTGGTCTCATCATACCACAGGACATGGTTCCAGTAATCCATGTCCTTAGTCTGCTTGTCTTAAGCAAACTGTTTGCGGGCTTTCTTGTGCATCATCTTAAGAAAAGGCTTCCTTCTGGGATGACAGCCATGCAGACCAATCTGATGCAGTGTGCGGCATATGGTCTGAGCACTGACAGGCTGACCCCACACCCCTTCAACCTCTGCAGCAATGCTGGCAACACTCATACGTCTATTTCCCAAAGACAAGCTCTGGATGTGACACTGAGCACATGCACTCAACTTCTATGGTCGACAATGGCGAGGCCTGTTCTAAGTGGAACCTGTCCTGTTAAACCACTGTATGGTCTTGGCCACCGTGCTGCATTTCAGTTTCAGGGTCTTGGCAATCTTCTCATAGCCTAGGTCATCTTTATGTAGAGCAACAATTCTTTTTTTCAGATCCTCAGAATCCTTTGCCATGAGGTGCCATATTGAACTTCCAGTGACCAGTATGAAAGAGTGAGAGTGATAACACCAAATTTAACACACCTGCTCCCCATTCACATCTGAGACCTTGTAACACTAACAGATCACATGACACAGGGGAGGGAAAATGGCTAATTGGCGCAATTTGGACATTTTCACTTAAGGGTGTACTCACTTTTGTTGCCAGCGGTTTAGACATTAATGGCTGTGTGTTGAGTTATTTTGAGGGGACAGCAAATTGACACTGTTATACAAGCTGTACACTCACTACTTTACATTGTAGCAAAGTGTAATTCCTTCAGTATTGTCATATGAAAAGATAGAATAAAATATTTACAAAAAATAGTGGGGTGTACTCACTTTTGTGAGATACTGTATTTTTTTTTTTAACTCATGAAACATATATTTCCATTTATTGTTTAGCAGTATATGCATATGCATTTACTCAGTGATTAGCAGTGAGCAGAATCGCTTATGCTTTATACTGTGCAGATTTTATATGAATGCACTGACTATGATTGTTGTATCTTGCAATATGAGTATAGACAGAGGAAGTGCTGGCTGTATTGTGGTTGCGGGGACAGGCTGTTAGCACATGTGCTGCAGGTGGCTCACGTTTAATTAACGATGGAACTATAAAAGGGAGGGATGCCGTGCCGTACAGCCAATCCCATGAGTAAGTCATTATGACGAAACGTCAGGACGTGGCTGTACAGCAACCAGTTTTTCATGTTTGACGCTATACCTGAAGTGAAGCTCAGAGGACCACAATCTTTTGCTGGTGAGATTCAGTTCACCTATGCTGTGTCCGCTGAGACCACATTACACCAGTACTTGCTGCTGCAAGTGGATACCTCTAGGCTTCACTGATTTGAGCTTATGTGAGTACAATGTTTGAAGCTGTTTTAATAGAATAAACTTTTTACAACAATACTGCACTATTGGAGCACTTTGTGTCATTATACAGTATATGGAGAGTCCATGATATCGGGTGTCACCTCTGGATATCGGTGAATATCAAACCCTGTAAGGGTTGATGCTGTTTTGCCGAGCATGAGAGTGCAAGGCATCGCCATTCGGTGAGTGTTTAACCAAAGGGGAGTGGAAACACTGAGTGCACACGGTGTGGTGAAAATTTTGAAGATCTCACATCAGGATATATTCAGCTTTCCTTGTTTGAGACAATCCAGTCTCATTAGAGGACTATTTTTGCATAAACTTTATTATTAGTTGTTTATTTATTTATTAGTGTTGATCACTATCACCTGTCACTGGGTTTATGTATTTATACTATTTAGCGCTACTATTTACTTTAGTTTACATTGTAAATGCTTATTTAGAATTCTAGATTATATAATCAAAATGAAGTTTTTAAAAACAAGGGGAACATTCGCTTGTTAGCAAATAAAAATGAATAGTTTATATTAGGTATATGTAGTTTTTTGCTAGGAGCAAAACAGACACTCATTTGCACTCACCACATATCGATAGGTGTGCTATATTCTGTTGATCCCAGGAGGACATCTGGTGGTCGGTACCATAATGTTACCACTTCATTGGAATAGGTTTTGGTGGGTACAGACTTAGCTCTTGCAAGACCTATATATGAACATAACAAAATAAAATTACATTGTAACAACATATTGCTTACCAACAACTAATAGCAGATTAAAGATATAATCAGTTTTAGGCTTTGTGTACACTATCCTACACTGGCAGCTCCTAAACTTGTTTAGCAGCTTTTGGCATTTGTTTTTGCCAAAGCTCCTAAACTCAATAAAAGCCTTTGTGTCAATCAATGTACACAGGCTTTTAGCAGAGTTTTGGAGCTGCTGCATTTAGGTTAGCTTTAAGCTCCTTCTCCTAAACACAGAAGAATCGCATTCAGGATAGGAACATTTTGACCAATGACCGTGGGAAAATGTGGCAAAATTGCGGCATGTATTGTGTTTTCCCACGGCCACGGTAAAAGTAGGCCAGTGTACATGAAGCCTAAATATATAAATGTAACTAACACAGAGGGCAGAGGCC
This sequence comes from Aquarana catesbeiana, assembly GCF_042186555.1. Classification (NCBI taxonomy): domain Eukaryota; kingdom Metazoa; phylum Chordata; class Amphibia; order Anura; family Ranidae; genus Aquarana; species Aquarana catesbeiana. The sequence continues at coordinate 518,613,055 of NC_133325.1, forward strand.
ACTTGTTAAATGGCTGTAACTTGGAATGACAGTATTTATCCTCTAGATATGACTGACTGACTGACAGCTATTCCTCTATCTGAATCTTCTGAATAGCTGGTGTTTACCACATACAAGCACTGTCCACTGCTTCCTCACTAAGTAATAAGAAGGAAGTTTGTCAGTATATAAATATGTTATGTGAGGCATTACCAAGAAGTCCTGTAAATCACAGAATTAGCACAGTGAATGTAAACAGCATGTAAGGTCATCAGAAAAATGTCTAGTAACCCACTTTAATTCTCTACTAGTGTATGCAACTTTATACTAGTGGAAAAAAATACTTTAAAACTTGCATAATTAACATATTAAAACATAACAATCGAATAGGGCCCTAAAGTTAAATAGTACTGATGAAAAAAAGGATACACCTACCAGCTCCATTCTGGAAAACCTCCAAAACTGTAAGTCAAAGCTAAGTATGCCTCCAGTGAATCCCAAGCAGCAGTGCATTAAATGTTATAATTAGGCCTCTTGATAGGCCTTGGCATTGCTTTTTTGGTAAGCAGGGCAGGGTATACCTAATTTATTACCTTTAGAAAGTGTCTTTGCATAGACAGGGTTTCAGCATCTTAAAGAGAGTTCCAGCATCTAACAGGAAAGGTACATACTGATACCTTCCAGTTGAAGACTTGGTTTAGTAAGAATCTCACAGGAAAGCAGACTATGGATTCCTGCGCATTCCCTGGCAGTACAATTTTACAGCCCTTTCGTTTGAATGCCCTGCTTTTTAAAAGTGGGCCACACCAAATGTACTAGTCCTTGCACTTGTTACATTGAATGAGGTACATCACATTACTGAAGGATCAGTTTGCATTTGTTGTTGCAAGGATTTGTTCCCGTGTCCTTCTATTTTGACATGGTTATCTGGCCAGTAAGAATGTTGCTTTTCAAATGAACAAGCTCTCTTGCAGATGTATCAGTTACAGAGATGAGAAAAACCATTTAATGCTGGCCATACACGGATCGAAATTCGGCCGGTCCAGCACAGTCCCTACGTTTACACCTCCCTGTGTAAGTTGTACTTATAGGTAAGCCTAGAATAAGGTTTACCTATAGGTACTGTAAATATCTCCTTAACGTAGGCAGTTTAGGAGATATTTACTGTATACTGCCCCACTGATTTCATCGGCGCATGCGCTCTGAAGGAACAGCCGTTTCTTCAGGAGCGCGTGCAGTGATGCATGCGCAGGAGTGGTGTCACGCGGCTCCAGCCAGTCACACAGCCAGAGTCCACAGCCCCAGAAGGAGGATGGGCGGAGATAGATGCGGCCTGCAGCGGCGATGACATGGGCTTTGTTTGCAGGTAAGTGTTACATAATGTGCTAGTATGCGATACATACTAGCACATTATGCCTTTACTTTGCAGGGAAGAAGAAAGGAAGAAAAACCCACCAGGGTTTATTTTCTCTTTAAGTTTTGTATGGGCACCCAGTTTGTACAGAAGTCAATCTATCTAGCCCGTTGGAATTTTCCTGAACAATTAGTGCTGGCGGCTATAGCCAGCAATACTAGTCCACTGACAATGGTTGTTTACAATTGTCAGCTTTTATTCATTTATGTACAGTAAACCTTTATCCCAAAAGGAAAAAAAAATAAAGTGCTTATAAAGTGTCAGCTGGAGTTCAGCTTCAATTTGTTAGTCAAGTCTAACTAAATCTGTAAGTCTAATTCTGGCCATGCACTATATGAAAAATCGTCCAAACCCATTTTCGAAAAACGAACATTCGACCATGGGAGCAAACGATAGTGCCATCATGTAATGACCGATAAATCGTTCAGTGGACATAAATTAATCCATTTTTTGTTCGTTTTTTTACATATACCTAGTGCAAACAGTTCTGACTGGAAACACATCAACCTTTCAATTTATTGTTCATTTGGCAGAAAATTTCCAAACTTGTCCTTTGTTTTTTCAGCTCAAAAACATCCCAACGATTATCGATTTTGTGCCCATTAACTGGCCGAAAAACTAACAAACTGTCTAAATGACCGAATTTCAGCCGATTTTTAGTATAGTGTATGGCCAGCATAACACTACCCTCTCCCCAGACTAACAATGCTGCTGTCCAAAAGGTGTCTGCTTTACTATTTCATCCAGAATGCAGACACCTCAAGAGAGGAAGTGTGTTACTGAACTGATCACCAGGTGAAATAAAGGAAAAAAGCCTAAAAAATGAAGTCAATGCAGCCACTACATCTAAGCGTTGGTAAACTGCATTATGTATAGTTTTGGTTTTGGAGTTTAATACCGCTTTGACCTTCTCACTTTTTTTACCCTGCCTGTGTGCGTTTTTTATAAGGCCCTATTCACACCTGAGCGAATTTCTGCTTGAAGCTCTACAAAGCTCAAAAAGGCAAATCCCATTCTTTTCAATGGCCCTTGTTCACATCTGAGCGTTCTGTTGCCTGTAGCTAAACACCTGACACTCAAAAAAGTACATGAGCTTCTTTTTGGCAGACAGAGCCCCATAGTTTTCAAAAGGAACACCTGAAAACACGCGTTATGAGCTATAAAACGCTTGTAATGCACTTCTAAAATGCTCAAAAACGTCTGAAAATTGCTGCTCTCAGATGTGAATGCAGCCTAAGAATGTGGGTTTAACACTTTATAAAGATTTGTGTATGAGTACTACTTGGATCAAATATAAAAAAACATGGTTAGTGCAAAAAAAATATCACAGACAGTAGTCAACTGTTTTGTGCCAAGTGCACTAATATGGCTACTACAATCATGTTTAGCAATTGATTAAACAGCATTGCCAGCATTCTTCTCTGCTGCCTGAGGTATGAAATGCTAATCATACACTCGGCTTTATACTATAAAACATTCTCAGAAATACTCTCTCCCATTCTCACTGAAACTTTTAACAAACTTCTAGATGGACATTCTTTTCGGCAAGAAACACTAATGGCAATTGTTTGTATGATCCCAAAACCCCTTTCTGATGATACTTCCTGTGTGAATTATCGGCCTATCTCTCTGTTAAACCTCAATATTAAATTATTAGCAAAAATAATAGCAAAACGCCTCAATAGCATTATAGGAAAATTAATACATAGAGATCAAGTAGGCTTCATGCCAAATAGACAGGCAGGCGATAATATACGCAGGGCAGTGTTATTGGCACATATTGCCATTTGACACAGTATCCTGGCAATATATGCAATATTCATTACAAAAATGGGGTTTTGGACCCCACTTTTTAACATGGATCAAAGCATTATATAATAAACCCAAAGCCTATATAAAATATGCTGGATACAAATCTGAAGCCTTTAATATCGAAAGAGGTACCCGACAGGGTTGCCCATTATCTCCCTTATTATTTGCCCTTATACTCGAACCCATGGCCCAATACATCAGAACAAACCAAACTATAACTGGCATTGAAGTAGGAGGTATTACACACAAATTATGTATATTTGCAGACGATATATTACTTTTTCTATCATCACCACAGGTCTCTGGTCCTAACTTAATACCAGCTCTTGATGGATTTGCAGCCCTATCCGGCCTTATGATTAATCCTAAGAAATGCCTAGTGCTTAATATTTCACTCACAAACATGGAATTGATCCCGGCTAGGGCTGCACTCCCATTCACATGGGCAGAAAAATCAATCCCATATCTTGGAATTCATTTAACAGCATCACATTCTGACTTATTCTCAACCAATTATCCTCCTGTATTAGATCCTCCTGTAACAGATCACAAATCTAATAAAACAATGGTCGCAACTTCCTTTATCCTGGATAGGGAAGATTAATGCAATCAAAATGACTATTCTACCCAAATTGCTTTATCTATTCAGAGTCCTCCCTATTCCAATTCCTTCCTATTTTTTGAGAATAGTACAAAAAAGAGCAACTTCGTTTATATGGGGCTCTTCTAAACCACGTATACCTATACACACACTACATCTTCCCAAAAATAAAGGAGGCCTGGGATACCCTAATTTTACTAACTACTACAGAGCAGCACATTTGGCCAGTCTGTCCAAATACCATGCAAAACAGGAAATCCCATTATGGGTATTTATAGAGGCTTCAGAAAATGACCCTCTATTAATATCAAATTTATTATGGCTTGATCCTAAAGACCGCTTTAAAATTCATAATCCCATAACTAAACACTTCTTATCTCCCTGGGATAAACTAAAAACCAAATATCAGTTACAATCTCCACACAATCCTCTCCTTTCTTTTATCAGAAATCCGGCCTTTTATCCGGCATGGATCTACCCAAATTCTTTTAAAGCTTGGACAACATCAGGCATTCAGACACTAAATGACTTCATAGCATCTAAATCATTCCTTTCATTCCCATCGCTTAGAGAAAAATATGATCTACCAAACTCTGAGATATTTAGATATCTCCAAATCAAAAATTTCTATACACCATTCCTAAAGGGGGATACACCATTATCCCAATTATCCATTTTTGAATCAATCTGTACAAAAGATCCATTTGCTAAAGGTACAATTTCATCACTTTATAATCAATTATATGGAGTAGCAAATCTTAATAGACCCTCTTACGTTCAGAGGTGGGAGGAGGACCTGGGACGAACTTTAGAAGACACGGACTGGTCTAACATATGGCTCACATCTAAGTCATCTTCACCCAACATCTTAGCACTGGAGACAAATTATAAAGTCCTAACTCGCTGGTACCTCGTACCCGCTAGAGTGGCAAAATATTCACCTAATACCTCAGCTCTTTGTTTTCGAGGATGCCCAGAAATAGGCACATATTTACACATATGGTGGACGTGCCCAGTAATCCAAACCTTCTGGAAGGAAGTCTTCGTGATTGCATCTAAAATATTTAAAAAAATAATACAACCAGATCCATATTTAACTTTACTTAATCTAAAACCGGAATGGTTAACACTCTCTCAATTCAAACTTATGATCCAACTAATAACGGCTGCAAAACAAACAGTGGCCAAGGCATGGAAATCTCCTACATTGGTACTAGCAGAAACAATTCACAGAATGAATAATACAATGTCCCATGCTAAGATGGTAGCCATCGATCAAAATCAAATTCCAAAATTTGAAAAACTTTGGCATCCTTGGATAAAACAACAGTTCCTGTCAAACTTCAATGACTCTGTCCTGTTGCCATGGTAACAGATTAAATGACTTACAGAGACACCCATTCTAAGGCTTCAAAGAGAACTAAAAAGAATAATAAACTGACGAGTGGGACAACCTTGTGGACCATACCTCTACCTTTCAACCCTTTTTCTTCTTTCTCTTTCCTTTTCTCAACCTTACGATTAAAGCTCATTATCAGAATTTATTTGACCTATATACACTCTACTTGTAAACAATATGTATAGTAGGTATAAATCATTTAAATGCCTACAAAAGTAACTAAGGAAATGATATATATCTTTAATTTAGGTTTACGTGAACCCAATGTTTAATATTTGAAATTTCATGATATTTACCTATATAAACCCTACTGTAAAACAATGAGCTTACTTTATAGATCCTTGTAAACTTACTTTATGTATCTTTATAACATTGTATACTCAATAAACTTCTTTTGACAAGGAAATGCTAATCATACCACCAGGGCTATACTTGATGCAAGACTGTGAAAACTAAAACTGCAATATTTTCTTTTGAATGATGACAAACAAATGGTATATCTCAGTATGTTTTGGTCCCTCCCCTCACACATTTATGGCTACTGATGACACCTTTTTCAAAATAAGCTTACTGGTTTTGCTAGCTTAACCCCTTCCCGCCCGGCCTATTGTAAAATAATGGCCGGGCAGGTGCCCTATTATCCTGGGTGGATGTCATATGACATCCTCCAAGGATGGGGCTGCTTTCCGGCATGATCTGTCACCTGCTGTCTCCAGCGGATGACAGATCGGTGTCAGTGGTTACTGGTACCATGTGATCGCTGTGACCAATCACAGCAGATCATATGACAATTGTACACACTGAATGTCTTTGATTCATACCATTTATTGCGTACTATTGTGTTGATCTCTGTGATTGGTTACAGTGATCACATGGTACAGACAGGGCCAATCAGAGCCCATTTGTACCATATGATTAGCCATATGTGGCCAATCACAGCTAATCACAATAATACACACTGAACGAATCTGTTTCATTCAGTAAAAATGGTTGTTTATAAGTAGTAGTACATCATTATTATGGTAACACTGTATTGCTCCGGTCACAGTATGTAAAAAATAAATTGTAAAAATAAATTAATAAAAAAGAAAAAATATTTGAAAAATCAAAACCAATTATTATTAGTTTGTTCTTTACATACTGTCACCAGTCAGTGTCCCTAATCACCGCCACACCAATTATATGATGACACTGTACTGCACTGGTGACAGTATGTAAAAAATTTAAACAAACAAAATTCTTTTTTTAAATTTCTCCATTTTTCAAAAAATTGTGACAAAAAAATTACAACTTCACAAAACTTGCCATGCCTCTTACAAAACACCTTGAACTGTCTATTTTCCAAAAAGGGGTCATTTGGGGGATATTTGTTCTGTCCTGGAAATTTTGGGCCTTAAGAAATGAAATAGGCCATCAGTACATCAGGATTGATCAATTTTCAGATATACAGTGGGGAAAATAATTATTTGATCCCCTGCAGATTTTGTAAGTTTGCTCACTTACAAAGAAATGAAGGGTCTCTAATTTGTATCATAGGTGTATTTTAAATGATAGAGACAGAATATCAACCAAGAATAAAACTCATGATACAAATGTTATAAAGTCAGTTGCAGTTCAGTGAGTAAAAGAAGTATTTGATGCCCAAGCAAAAGATGACTTAGTACTTGGTGGAGAAATCCTTATTGGCAAGCACAGAGGTAAGATGTTTCTTGTAGTTGGTTACCAGGTTTGCACACATCTCAGGAGGGATTTTGGTCCCCTCTTCTTTACAGATCCTCTCTAAACCCTCAAGTTTTCTTGGCTGTCATTTGGCAACTCGAAGTTTCAGCTCCCTCCATAAGTGTTCTATAGGATTAAGGTCTGAAGACTGGCTAGGCCACTCCATGACCTTAATGTGCTTCTTCTTGAGCCACTCCTTTGTTGCCTTGGCGATATGTTTTGGGTCATTGTCATGCTGGAAGACCCACCCACAACCCATCTTCAGTGTTCTGGCTGAGGAAAGAAGGTTCTCATCCAAGATTGTACAATACATGGCCCCGTCCATTGGCCCCTCAATGCGGCAAAGTCAACCTGTACCTTTAGCAGAGAAACAGCCCTAAAACATAATGTTTCCACCTCCGTGCTTGACTACAGGGTGTTCTTAGGGTCACAGTCAGCATTCTTCTACCTCCTAACACAGCGAGTCGAGTTAATGCCAAAGAGCTCAATTTTGGTCTCAACTGATCACAGCACTTTCTCCCAAATCTTTCACTGAATCATTTAGATGTCCATTTGCAAACTTTAGACGGGCCTGTACATGTGCCTTCCTGAAGAGGGGGACCTTGCAGGCGCTGCTGGATTTCAATCCATAGCGGCATATTGTGTTACCAATGGTTTGTTTGGTGACTGTGGTCTCAACAGCCTTGAGATCATTTACAAGTTCCTCCCGTCTAGTTCTGGGCTGATCCCTCACTTTTCTCATGATCATCCTTACCCCATGAGACAAAATCTTGCATGGAGCTCCAGACCGAGGGCGCTTGATGGAGCAATTATTTGCAAATGGAAGAAATACAAAATAACCAACAGTTGTCTCCTTCTCACCAAGCTTCTTGCTGATGGTCTTGTAGTCCAGCCTTGTGCAGGTCTACAATTTTGTTCCTGACATCCTTTGACAGTTCTTTGGTCTTGCCCATGAAGGTGATGTTTGAATAGAAGAAAGAGATTCTGTGGACAGGTGTCTTTTATAAACATAACAAGTTGTTGTTCGGAGCGCCTCTATGTGGTACATAGATTAGTCCTCTCAACTTAAAGGGGTTGTAAACCCTTGTGTTTTTTCACCTTAATGCATCCTATGCATTAAGGTGAAAAAACACCTGGCAAAAACACCTGTTTTACTTACCTAAGCCCTGGAACTTCACCCGGCGGGGACGCGCTGTCCCTCTGCCTGGGGTTCTCGGCTCTTGACTGGATAGATTGATAGCAGCGCAGCCATTGACTCCCTCTGCTGTCAATCAAATCCAATGATGCAGGCTCTGGGGGCCAAGTCATACATTCGGCAGCTATGGACACCGAATGATGGACTCGGGAGCGTGCCCGCAAGGTAACCCCCAGGGAGAGCACTTCTCCTAGGGGGTTATCGGATGTGGGGAGGAGCCAAGAGAGCCGCCGAGGGACCCCAGAAGACGGTGTTCGGGGCCACTCTGTGCAAAACAAGCTGCACAGTGGAGGCAAGCTTTACAATCACTTTAACTACTTAAGGACCGAGCCTCTTTCTGAGATTTGGTGTTTACAAGTTAAAAACAGTTTTTTTTGCTAGAAAATTACTTAGAACCCCCAAACATTATACATTTTTTTTCTAACACCCTAGAAAATAAAATGGCGGTCGTTGCAATACTTTCTGTCACACCGTATTTGCACAGCGGTCTTAGAAGCGCACTTTTTTTGGAAAAAATACACTTTTTTGAATGAAAAAATAAGAGAACAGTAAAGTTAGCCCAATTTTTTTATATTGTAAAAGAAAATGTTATGCCGAGTAAATTGATACCCAACATGTCATGCTTCAAAATTGTACCAGCTCGTGGAATGGTGACAAAATTTTACCCTAAAAAATCTACATAGGCGACGTTTTAAAAAATTCTAGTCTAGGGCTAGAATTATTGCTCTCGCTCTTCCGATCGTGCCGATACCTCATGTGTGTGGTTTGAACACCATTTTCATATGCGGGCGCTGCTCACATATGCATTCGCTTCTGCACGCGAGCTCGGTGGGACGGGGCGCGTTTAAAAAAAAAAAAAAATTCTTATTTACTTTACCTTTTATTTTTACACTGTTCTTTAAAAAAAAAAATGGTGTCACTTTTATTCCTATTACCTATGTAAACATCCCTTGTAATAGAAAAAAGCATGACAGAACCTCTTAACTTCTTCAGCCCTGGAAGATTTGGCTGCTCAATGACCAGGCCATTTTTTGCGATACGGCACTGTGTTGTTTTAACGGACAATTGCGGGGTCGTGAGACGCTGTACCCAAACAAAATTGACTTCCATTTTTTCCCCACAAATAGACCTTTCTTTTGGTGGTATTTGATCACCTCTGCGTTTTTTTTTTTTCTTTTTGCGCTATAAACAAAAGAAGATCGACAATTTTGGAAAAAACACAATATCTTTTACTTTTTGCTATAATAAATATCCCAAATTTAAAAAAAAAAAAAAATTTCCTCAGTTTAGGCCGATATGTGTTCTTGTGATATGTGTTCTACATATTTTTGGTAAAAAAAACCAGCAATAAGCGTATATTGATTGGTTTGCGCAAAAGTTATAGCGTCTACAAAATAGAGGATAGATTTATGGCATTTTTATTATTTATTTTTTCTACTAATAATGGCGGTGATCAGCGATTTTTATCAGGACTGCAATATTGCAGCGGACACATCGGACACTTCTGACACATTTTTGGGACCAGTGATAATTATACAGTGATCAGTGCTATAAAAATGCACTGATTACTGTATAAATGTCACTGGCAGGGAAGGAGTTAACACTAGGGGGCGATCAAGGTGTTAATTGTGTTCCCTAGTGTGTGTTCTAACTGTGGAGGGAGTGGGACTGATTAGGAGGAGACAGAGATCTGTGTTCATACTTAGTATGAACACACAAGCTGTCTCCTCTCCCGAGAGAACCGGGATCTGTGTGTTTACACACACAGATCCCGGTTCTCCCTCTGTCACAGGCGAACGCGAGCCGTGGGTGCGCACACGCGCCCCCTAGTGACCAAAAGGTGAAGCAAAGCAAGGTAATGTCGTTTTGCCCAGGGGAGCCAACCTGATGCAATACAACTGCAGCGGCTGGTCGGGAAAGGGTTAAATATGAGATCTGGGGTCAAAAAGACCTCAGGTCTCATATTTACACAAAAACACAATTAAAAAAAAAAAAAAAAATTAGATGTCATTTTAAAAAAAATAAAAATGTTGCTTTAAGACCTATGGATGGAAGTGACGTTTTTACGCCGTTTCCGCCCTGTAATGGTATGGAGCTGGGTGGGGGCCATCTTCCCCTCACTCGTCTCCATACCAAGCCAGGGAGAGGACCCAATCGCCTCCACCGCTACCAACGGCTCCGGTAAGCGGTGGAGGGTACCAGAGAGCGGCGGAAGGGGGTTTCCCCTCTCCCGCCACCGATAAAAGTGATCTTGTGGCGAATCCGCCGCAGAGACCACTTTTATCTGAAACCGGACCGCTCTCTGAAGAAGAGGATGCCGGGGTTCGGGTAGCTAGCTGCTGCCATAACAACGATATCCCTCTTCAAAGTTCCGACGTATATCGGCGTGAAGTGGTTGAGTTGAGAAGACTAATCTGTGTACCACATAGAGCACTTACTGTAGCCAGTCTGTGGGAGCCAGAATTATTGTTGGTTGGTAGGGGACCAAATACTTATTTTACTCACTGAACTGCAACTCAATTTATAACATTTGTATCGTGTTCTTTCTGGATTTTTTGGGCTGATATTCTGTCTTGATCATTTAAAATACACCTATGATAAAAATTATAGACCCTCCATTTCTATGTAAGTGGGGAAACTTACAAAATCTGCGGGGGAATCAAATAATTATTTTTCCCCACTGTATATACCATAGTTTGTGGACTCCTTAACTTTCCTACAGACTAAACAACATACACAGATTTGGTTTATTTTCACCAAAGAAATGTAGCAGTATACATTTTGGCATATATGTATGAATAAAGATTATTTTTTTTGCAAAATGTTATAACAGAAACAAAAAAAATATGAGTTTTTTTATTTTACATTTTCAGTCTTTTTTTTTGTTTATTTAGCAAGCAATAAAAAAAAAAACCCAGTGATGGTTAAAATTATAAAAATTTCATATAGTTACAGTGTTGCACGACTGCCCAATTGTCATTCGAAGTGTAACAGTGCTGAAAGCTGGAAATTTGCCTGGGCAGGAAGTGGGTGAAAATGCCTGGTATTGAAGTGGTTAAGACTCATAAAGCACACATAAAGTGCCAAACTCACACATTACTTATCAGCTGATGAAGAAGGCGTGGCCGTGCCTTCAAAACGCATTCTGATTGGCCAGACAGCGTGTGGGTGGCTCCCCAGTTTGACAGCCCTGGACCACTCCCACCCAGAGACATACAGCCGATGTCTCCATAAGGCATACCGAGGCTCCAGCTGCGGCTAACACACGGCACTCGTGGATCCCTCAATAGAGACTTTCTGGCGGTCCTCTTGTGCTCCTGTGACACTGCACATGGAAGCTCCCACCCGCCCTAGCACTCTGCAAGTGCTCCAATATTTTTCATGCAAGTTTTTAGTGTTGTTTTATACTTATATACTGAATAAATTCCTAAGCTGTTTAAAGGATTGGCTTGGCGCTTCTCTCTCCTCCTTTTGCTTTCCTTTTGTTCACAATGATTGGGTTCCCCAGCTCGCGTCTGAAGCAGCCTCGCTCTTTTTACAGACTTTTTTAGAGATGAATTTTTAGGGGTTCATCCCCCAGAACTTTCAATCCACTCACCATTCACATGGTTGCACCGTCATGTATCAGCATGCAGATGCATGCCTTTTCATTAAAATTTTAGACTTTAATCTTTTTCATCAGATGGTTTAGCGCTGAACATTATACCAATATTGTGTATGTGTTTCCTCCTAATGTCTTTATAAGAATAAACAATTTATTTAGCCAGATCTCCATACATACATGACATGGCAAACCTTAAAGACACTCATATCATTACGACAGTATGCACACACCAAAGTCTGCTAGTTTCAGTTCTCCTTTTTCATTAATTAATAAATTCTGTGGTTTCAGATCCCGATGTAGTACTTTTCTGTGGTGGCAGTATGACAAGCCCCGAAGAAGCTGAAACATAAATATCTGTAAAGATAGAAAACTTTGTTACAGGTGATGCACACATTCTTCAAACCTCTACAGATTAAAAAAATTGGTCCAGTAAGTATATTTTAGTTGTTGATACATTCGGCAAAAGTGAATCACCAAACCAACTTAGACCCTCCAGTGGCAATTATCGTTTAAATATCTTTCATTTATGTAAAGAGACTCTCCTTGAGGAGAAAGATTAAAAAGTGGAGGAATTAGAGCTTACAGCTGCAGTTGGACCTCAAAACCAAAGCATCTAAAGATAATGGAAACCAGTGAGTAATTTTAATACTGTTAGGTGCAGTAACGCATCCCAGGCGCGCCTACACATCTAAGGAATGAGTGGTCTCCCTCTGACATACAACCACGCATGTGCAATCTGCTCTTTCTTCCTCTTTCACTGCAACTGGTGATCTCTGCTGCTGCCACTGTGAAGGGTGAGGAAAAGTGCACTGCTTTTCACAGGGAGAGCTCTTTTTCCTTAGATGCTGGATCTGTGCTCTGTGGTTCTCATGTCCTAGATTATGTGCAAGACACAGCGGATATCTCTCATTGGAATTTTTTTTAGCCAGGTTTCAGTAAAGCCACCCTAGGCCTACAGGACTATCAGTTAAGGTAAGCTAATTTTTTCCATCTGAACAATAACAACAACCCGTCTTTAATTTGTGCAGGTTGCTCGCCATGACTGATTGCTAACACCTGTGCTATATTTGCTGCAGAGAAATGTAGCTTCTTGGCGGCATACGGGCAAAATAGCCATGTGAATGAACCTTTAAACAAACTAAGAAACATGTAACGATTGCACACCTATTTTTATCAGAATATGAAACACCTATTTATTAGTTACAAACATTTAATTTTAAGGAGTTCACAAGGTTTTATTTTTGAGAAATTTAGCCACTGATAATGATTCTGGTTATGTGTTGTACATACTGTCATACTGGTGAGAAGCCATATACAGTATCACAAAAGTGAGTACACCCCTCACACACAGCACATGTCTAAATCGCTGGCAATAAAAGTGAGTACACCTCTAAGTGAAAATGTACAAATTGGGCCCAATTAGCCATTTTATCTCCCCAGTGTCATGTGACCCATTAGTGTTACAAGGTCTCAGGTGTGAATGGGGGAGCAGGCATGTTCAATTTGGTGTTATCGCTCTCACTCTCTCATACTGGTCACTGGAAGTTCAACATGGTACCTCGTGGCAAAGAACTCTCTGAGGATCTGAAAAAAAGAATTGTTGCTCTACATAAAGATGTCCTAGGTTATAAGAAGATTGCCAAGACCCTGAAACTGAGCTGCAGCACAGTGGCCAAGATTATACAGCGGTTTAACAGGACAAGATCAACTCAGAACAGGCCTCGCCATGGTCGACCAAAGAAGTTGAGTGCACATATTCAGCGTCATATCTAGAGGTTTTCTTTGGGAAACAGACATATGATTGCTACAGAGGTTGAAGGGGTGGGGGGTCAGCCTGTCAGTGCTCAGACCAGATGCCTCACACTGCATCAAATTGGTCTGCATGGCTGTCATCCCAGAAGGAAGCCTCTTCTAAAGATGATGCACAAGAAAGCCCGCAGTTTGATGAAGACAAGCAGACTAAGGACATGGATTACTGGAACCATATCATGTGGACTGATGAGACCAAGATAAACTTATTTGGTTCAAAATGGTGTCAAGCGTGTGTGGCAGCAATCAGGTGAGGAGTACAAAGACAAGTGTGTCTTGCCAAGCATGGTGGTGGAAGAGTTATGGTCTGGGGCTGCATGAGTGCTGCCAGCACTGGAAAGCTACAGTTCATTGCGGGAACCATGAATGCCAACATGTACTGTGACATACTGAAGCAGAGCATCCCCTGCCTTGGGAGACTGGGCCGCAGGGCAGTATTCCAATATGATGACGACCCCAAACACACCTTCAAGACTACCACTGCCTTGTTAAAGAAGCTGAGGGTAAAGGTGATGGACTGGACAAGCATGTCTCCAGACCTAAACCCGATTGAACATCTGTGGGGCGTCCTCAAATGGAAGGTTGAGAAGTGCAAAGTCTCTAACATCCACCAGCAACATGATGTCGCCATGGAGGAGTGGAAGAGGACTCCAGTGGCAACCTGTGAAGCTCTGGTGAACTCCATGCCAAAGACGGTTAAGGCAATGCTGGAAAATAATGGTGGCCACAGAAAATATTAACACTTTGGGCCCAATTTGGACATTTTCACTTAGGGATGTACTCACTTTTGTTGCCAGTGGTTTAGACATTAATGGCTGTGTGTTGAGTTATTTTGTGGGAACAGCAAATGTACACTGTTATACAAGCTGTACACTCACTACTTTACACTGTAGCAAAGTGGAATTTCTTCAGTGTTGTCACATGAAAAGATAGAATAAAATATTTACAAAAATGTGAGGGGTGTACTCACTTTTGTGAGATACTGCAAATAAGCTAACAACTGTTTCTGACAAAAGATTTATGAAGTCTTTTTTTCTGTCTAACTTGAGATCCAACATTTAAATTCAGTGCTGTCAGCTATCTATGGTTAGGGTTAGAAGTATTTCCACTAAATTACATTTTGACACCCTAATTAAAACTTTTTTCAGTGGATGGCTACAAGTTTCATTAGAAGCCTAGACTTAAGCTGTCATATTTTGGATATATTATGAAAATAACTAACTCACTGGAAATTACAATTATGCTTAGAAATGTTGAAGACAAAAAAAAGAAAAGAGCGAACAATAAGGTGGTTAGATACAGTCACAGATATTATGAACATGACACTGCAAAAACGTAAAGCGGAAGAAAATCTGAAATCTTGTAAAACAGATTTAAGAGAGAAGAGACCCTCTATGTTCCTTGTAATATACAATAGTTTGTATTATTTGTACACTAACAGCAGCACATGCACAGCTCAGTGTACAATCATGGCTTATTACCGATGCCAGTAGTAAGTACTGGGTGCTGGGATGAATGAATTATCGAGCACATATGCAGGAGCTACATTATCCCGGCCCAACCAATGAAAGCAGCTAAAAACTCAAGGTTCCAGAGTTAGGCAGAGAATAAATGGAAGCACTAGCAACAGAGTGACAAGAGACAGACATCACAGCACTGGAGGGGGGCAAATTACAAATTACAAGGTAAGAGTGTCATAATGTGCAAATATATTGTACATACTTGTACTTGTATGCTGCCAGAAAGATTTAAGTCCGCTTTAAGACAGAAGACATCATTCTGGAGCAACATTATCCATGTGGAAACCAGGAGTTACCATCAACTCGAGAAAACATAATAATAAAAGAAACAATTGAAACTAATTTTTTTCATCTATGCCTCTCACCTTAACGTTGTACATTGACATCAAGCTACCACAGTTATCCAGATATTGTTTTAGATCACTATCCTGGAAAGAAGCATACAAAAAAAAATATTAAGGAAACAATTAGTCTTTTGCTAATGTAGTAGAGGAAATACTTTAAATGCACCAAAAAAAGAAAATTTATTATCAAATACTTACCGTAATTTTCCTTTCCTGATGGATTCCATGGCAGCCTACGTGTGGGTTAACCCCGCCTAATCTCCAATGCTATAGGACCCCATTCCCATAAATGAGAGCTCACCGCTAGGTACTGCGTTCCGTAACTAACCTACTCTTTGACCGATGGGTGGGAACTCCGTCTGCCATGGAGTCCATCAGGAAAGGAAAATTACGGTAAGTATTTGATAATACAGTTTCCTTTTTCCTGACAGACTCCATGGCAGCCTACATGTGGGAAATAACTAGACAACGCACACGGGTGGGTATGCTGAACAGCAATAAATTTAATTTGACCCGTCAACCGACAGGGTTTATAAACCAAAGTTCACAGCAGAAAGCGAAGTAGGCTCAATAAAGTAATGTGACATTAAAGTTTTAATAGAGGCCCATGAGGCCGCTTGCAGATAACATCTGGAGCCATGTGCCGGGCTGCTGCCCATGAAGCCGCTATATCCTTGGTAGAATGTGCCGTCACTGCCTCCGGAGGAGTCAGGATCCTAGTTCTTTAAAGCTGATGGATCAACTATACGATCCAGGCCACGGTCGTTCTGGTCGAGGCTTGATTCCGTTTGTTACTGCCAAAGTTCAGGACAGACAGGTAGACAGAGGGTCTAAAGGGAAGGAAGTAACTTGCAGGTATACCTTGAGAATTTCGTCTATGTCCAGAGGATGAACTTTAGTGGACTCCTCGGTCCTGAATGTAGGTAGGACTATTTCCTGGTTCTTATGAAACCTTGAGGTAATTCTCGGATTTGTGCTGAGCATAGGAATAAGGACCATCTGGTTCGGGAAGAAGGACTGAAAAAGGCTCTTCGTAACCTAGGAACGTGACCTCCGAGACCCTCTAGCTAAGGTAATGGCTACTAGGACATTGATTTTAGTTGAAAAGGTCTCCAATAGAAAGCGGGGAGGACCCCGTGTTACTGAGTTCAGACAGTGAATTAAGGACAGGGGAAGATCCCAATTGGGGAATCTTGGTGACCTTTGAGGGATGGGTTTTAATGCCCTATGGAAGAGATGCTGGATTAAAGGGTGAACAGCCTACAAAGTTCCAGAGAAGGCTGACAAGGCTGAGACTTGGACTCTAAGAGAGCTGATAGAGATAAATCTAGGCCAGAATAAAGAAGCTGAAGATATTCTGAGCTATTGGATTTCTGCATGATCTGACCAAAGAAGATGATAACTCAACAGACTTGGCCCATATTCTCCTATTGAGCTAATTCATGCTCGTCCCTGTAGAGCTCATGAGAGTGGAAATCACCCTTGAAGCACACCCGAGCCGGACAAGGGTGCAGGACTTCCCCTTGAGAAAGAAGGTCTGGCCCAAGAGGAAGAGGCACCGGAACCCGGAAGCTGAGCAATCAAGGCTTGTTCGGCCAGTAAGGAGCTACTGCCACCACTTTGACCGCTTCCGCATGAGGTCATCATAAGAACCTGAGGATTATTGGGAGTAATGGAAAGGCGTATGCCCTCTTGAAACTCAATCAAATTGTCAGGGCATTCATTCCGGAGGCCTAGCCGCAACGGCCTTGAGTGCAAAACCTCATCAGCTTGAAGTTGCCTGGGAAGAGAATAGATCCACTTTGGGATTGACTCCCAGGGACAGAATCCACTTGAATGTCTGCACAGAAAGAGACCACTCGTTGATGTCTACCCGAATACGCGGCATGAAATCCACTTGCACGTCCTGGACTCTGGGGATGTAGGCCACTGAAATGCCGGTCAGGCTCTTCTGGGCCCAAGACATGATGGGCTCGACCTTCCGGAATAGTGTGGAGCTTCAAGTGCTCCTGTGACCCTTCACATAGCAGATCACCGTGTGTCTTCCATTCTTAATAATACTGACTCTCCATTCCGGAGATGAGAGAAGGACTGAAGGGCACACCAAGCTGCCCAAAGTTCCAGGATGTTCTAGCCCGGGTTGAGAAGACGTGGGTACACTTGAGCAAGATCCGATCTGCCGAGGGCTCCCCAACGGGTACCGCTGGCATTGGTTGGGACCGTGACCCATGAGATGGGGGCAATGGAGTGGCAATTGAGCTGATTTTGCACTAAAGCCACCAGAAGAGGCTGCTCCTCATCGTTGATGATATGTGAATAGGTTGACTGTTGCACCTTGATTTCCATTGCTGCAGAAAACCTGACTAGAAAGAGCATAACCTCTGCAGGGACCCCTTGACCATAGGGGTCGTGGAGACAATCGAGCCAATAGTTTTTAGGCACTGTGAGGCCCTCAGCCGTGACGTGATTAGAGACCATGAAATTCTCTCCTGGATGACCGGGATCTTTCCCACTGGAAGAGAGATGGTGCTTTCCACTGTAACAAACTGGGTCCCAAAGTACGTCAGGCGCTGGACTGGTATTAGGTGGCTTTTTCCCGGATTTAAGAGCCACCTGAAGCTGGTCAAGGTGGAGATTACCTGTTCCCTGTGAACCACCAGCTGGTCTTTGTTTTGGGACAGCAACAGGAGGTCGTTGAAATAGCGATAAAGATGCACCCCTCTCGTTCTGACAAGGGCCACTATGGCCAGAGAAAAAATTGATTTATTATTATTTTTTGAGACGACCCGGGTGAGGTTGTCAGACCGAAGGGAGGTAGAAGAACTGTAGATGGTCTTGCCCAACCTGAAACCGGAGGTATTTGAGAAACTTCTTCGCCACTGGAACATGGAGGTAATCTGCTTTTAAGTCGATTGAGATTAGCCAATCGCCTGCCTCAACAGTCTTCATTTGAATCTTACGTATTATTTATACTTGTTCAGGTAAGTTAGATCTATCACTGGACGCCATAAACCATTTTCTTCCGTGTTAAGAAGAGGGGGAAGTATACCCCCTGGGATTTTTCATCCCTCTGGACGTGTACCACTGCTCCCTGAGACTTCAGAGAGTCCACGTAGGACAGTAACGCCTGCTTCTGCTCTTCCGACCGAGGTAGCAGAGTGGAAATAAATCTGGGGGGGAGGAGTATTAGTGAGGGACCATGTGTGGCCGATAAAACTGTCTTGACGGCCCAGTAATCTGCGATTGAAGCCACCCAGACGTGCTGGAAGAAGAGCAGATGAGCCTCCCCACCCGAACTGCCTGGGTGGGCGCAATCCAGAAAGATTTTAGCCGGTTCACAACCGCCGGACGCCTGGCTCTTAGCGGGTTTTTGGAGGGACGCCTGCCCTCTGCTCCAAAGGCCTTTAAGAGTGGGCTTCTCTCGAGTGTTCAGCACTTTTTGTACTGGGGACTCTTCCGACGCCTATCCTGGGAAAGGCGTAACTATAAGGCCCATTGAGCCGTGACCGAGGACAATTTAGCCCAAGCCAACAGGTGGATCAGATTGATAGAAGCCACCCCCAAAAGACTGCCACCAGCTTCAGCACCTTAATCGCTGAACTTCTGGGGAACTCTTCTGAAACTCCCCTGAGTACGAAGACTATGTTCTCTGACCAGGCTTCCATAGCTTTAGACATAGCTGCTAGAGCCAGAGCAGGTTTACAAGCCATACCAGCAAACCCGAAAGTTTTCTTGAGGTCTTGATCTATTTTTCTCTCAAGCCCAACCTGAAGGACACAGCATCTTCTAACAGTAGAGTGACCCGATTTGCCAGACGCAACCATGCTGCATCTATGAGGGGAGTGTTTTCCCAGACACTTCACTTCTTCTTCCTTGAAGGGGTATAATTTGGAGGTCTTACTTGACATAGAAGTTTTCTTGTCCACCTTGCTCCACTCCTCATTCTTTAAATTCATAGGGAGCAAATTCATAGGGAGCCTCTGATGGCTGCTTTCACCATCCATCTCCCTGCTGTGCCATACAGTGTACCTCTCTCTGCTGTCTCCTGTCGCTGCCGCCATGAAAATAGTGAGAGGGGAGAGCTGTGCTCAGCTGCCCTCCTGGACTCCTGTTTTGGAGGTGACAGGGTCAATAAAGAGAACCTGTCACCTCCAATTGCTATCACACAGGGAATTGTTTCCTCCTGTGTGATAGCAATAAAGTTAAGTGAAAAAAAAATTGATAAAAAAAATAAAAATAAGAAATACAGTAATAATTAAATTAATAAAATAAAAAAAATAATTAAAAAAAGTAAAGAATAAGAAAAATAATATTAAAAATAAGAAAATTATACAAAAATAAAAAAAAAGTAAACGACAAGCTACAAATAAATACAAATAAAAAAAAGTGATTAAAAAGTAAAAAAAATAAAACAAAACATATTTGAACTAACCATGCCGCCCCTGCCATCCGGTTGCCTTTCTCTGTTGATTTGGGTTTACATCCTGTCTCTGAGACTAGATTTGCACTTAAAAAAGGTACTGTTCCGACTTACAAACAAATTCGACTTAAGAACAAACCTACAGTCCCTATCCTGTTCGTAACCCGGGGACCCCCTGTATATATATATATATATATAAATATATATATATACACACACATACACACATGCACATATATACCCTTCAAATCCGCCACCTGGGTGACGTCACTGCCCCCCACCTCGCACCTGCGTTGTGGAGGCCGGACGGCGCCTGAGCGGCCGCCGTGCAGTCCGCAATTCTACGCACGCGCGAGCCAAGCCTCGCTTTTGCGGATGCCCCCGCGCATGCGCAGAACGACGGCAGCAGCCGGGACCCAGAAGCACCGTGGCGGCCTGGAACGCAGAAGCGTTCCAAGTGCCATGAGGGGACACAGAGGTACCGGGGAGTACCGGGGAATACCGGGAGACAAACTAAGTAACAGTATAAACAAAGAGACAACTGCCATGGAAGAAGTAGGAAATTGCAGACCTTGCCAGCCGTTGATGCGTCCACCTTCAGGCATACCGAGGCATCCTCCCCTCCATGACTGGGGTTTCTAGTGCCATGAAAAGCTACTCGCCCGCTCATAGCTGGGCCCTGAGCTGCACTGCATGTATGGTATGCTAGATTCTGGAAACATTCCGACCGGACGCCAACAGGAACAATCGTGATGTAGGTCCATGGAGGAGGACAAAAAAGGAATGCAGTACCTAGTGGTGAGCTCTCATTTATGGGAATGGGGTCCTTTATCATTGGAGAGGAGGCGGGGTTAACCCACACATAGGCTGCCATGGAGTCTGTCAAGAAATAGGATTTTCTTCCCATAATATATTTTATTTAGGAAAAACAACAGTGTACAGTCAGCAGAAACAACCAAATAGGATTTTTGACGTTTCTGTAAAATCTCTTTCTTAGAGTATAGCACAGAACACAGGATCCTTAGTCATAACCATAGGTTATAAGAAGCTACATTTAGGTGACTGGACACTGATAGTCAGCTACAGGGACATCCCCTCTATAAGCCCTCCCTCTGCCAGCAAGCCTCAGTTCCGCATTAAGCAATAGGGAGATCATAAAGGGGCGGGACCTGTATCCTGTCAAAGCCTATAAAGAACTAATGGATCTGGTAGAGTGTGCCTTAAAGTGGTTGTAAACCCCTTTACAACCACTTTAACCTACAGGTAAGCCTAGATTAAAGCTTACCTGTAGGTGCTTGAAATATCTCCCAGACCTGCACGGTCTAGGAGATATTTACAAATCGCCGTAGGGCGATTTCTTCTGCGCATGCACCGGAGTTAGAAAGGGCACGCTGTGCCGTTTCTAGCTCGGGTCATGCCGTTAAAGGCGCGGGAGTGACGTCACGCAATGTCACACGACTCCAGCCAGTCACAGAGCCAGAGTTCGCGGCCCTGGAAGGAAGAGGGGTAAAGAATGGATGCTCGCTACTAGCAAGGAAGACGGGGACATCGCGGGCTTCTCCTGCAGGTAAGTGTCACATAATGGGCTATTATGCAATGCATAGTAGCGCATTATGCTTTACCTTTGCAGGGAAACAAAGAGGAAGTAACACCCATCAGGGTTTACTTCCTCTTTAACAGGCAAAGGTGGAACCTTATCCCTTAGACCAGTGGTCTCCATACTGCAGCCCATTGCTTGCCTTTACCCAGCCCTTGGAACACCTTTCCTCCCACTGATGCAAGACACTATTCCTCCCACTGGCACCAACAATGGGGCATAATTCCTGTTACTGACTTCAACAATAGGGCACCAGTGATGGTGCACTATTCCTCCCCCTAGTGCTAAAGATGTTCTGTTCACTCTCATTGACTCCGGGACAATTTCTACTCCCAATGGCCACATTCCACCCCCCCTAAAGCCTGAAGGACAGTAAACCGGCCCTTTGTTTAGAAAGTTTGGAGACCTCTGCCTTAGACCATAGACTCATAGATACATACTTAGTCTGGTTGAAAAAAAGACATACAGTATCTCACAAAAGTGAGTACACCCTTCACTGTTTTGTAAATATTTTATTATATCTTTTCATGTGACAACACTGAAGAAATTACACTTTGCTACAATGTAAAGTAGTGAGTGTACAGCTTGTATTACAGTGTAAATTTGCTGTTCCCTCAAAATAAATCAACACACAGCCAATAATGTCTAAACCACTGGCAACAAAAGTGAAGTGAAAATGTCCAAATATGGCCCAAACTGTCAATATTTTGTGTTACCACCATTATTTTCCAGCACTGCCTTAACCCTCTTGGGCATGGAGTTCACCAGAGCTTCACAGGTTGCCACTGGAGTCCTCTTCTACTCCTCCATGATGACATCACGGGGCTGGTGGATGTTAGAGATCTTGCACTCCTCTACCTTTCATTTGAGGATGCCCCACAGATGCTCAATAGGGTTTAGGTCTGAAGACATGCTTGGCCAGTCCATCACCTTTACCCTCAGATTCTTTAGCAAGACAGTGGTCGTCTTGGAGGTGTGTTGGAATACTGCCCAGTCTCCGAAGGGAGGGGATCATGCTCTGCTTCAGTATGTCACAGTACATATTGGCATTCATAGTTCCCTAAATGAACTGTAGCTCCCCAGTGCTGGCAGCACTCATGCAGCCCCAGACCATGACACTCCCACCACCATGCTTGACTGTAGGCAAGACACACTTGTCCTTGTAGTCCTCACCTGGTTGTCGCCACACACGCTTGACACCATCTGAAGCAAATAAGTTTACCTTGGTCTCATCAGACCACAAAACATGGTTCTAGTAATCCATGTCCTTAGTCTGCTTGTCTTCAGCAAACTGTTTGCAGGCTTTCTTGTGCATCATCTTTAGAAGAGGGTTCCTTCTGGGACAACGGCCATGCAGACCAATTTGATGCAGTGTGCGGCGTATGGTCTGAGAACTGACAGGCTGACCCCCCCACCCCTTCAACCTCTGCAGCAATGCTGGCAGCACTCTATTTCCCAAAGACAACTTCTGGATATGACGCTGAGCACGTGCACTCAACTTCTTTGGTCGACCATGGTGAGGCCTGTTCTGAGTGGAACCTGTCCTGTTAAACCACTGTATAGTCTTGGCCACCGTGCTGCAGCTCAGTTTCAGGGTCTTGGCAATCTTCTTATAGCCTAGGCTATCTTTATGTAGAGCAACAATTCTTTTTTTCAGATCCTCAGAGTTCTTTCTGATGAGATGCCATGTTAAACTTCTAGTGACCAGTATGAGAAAGTGAGAGCGATAACACCAAATGTAACACACCTGCTCCCCATTTACACCTGAGACCTTGTAACACTAATGAGTCACATGACACCGGGGAGGGAAAATGGCTAGATGGTCCTAATTTGGACATTTTCACTTAGAGGTGTACTCACTTTTGTTGCAAGCGGTTTAGACATTAATGGCTGTGTGTTGAGTTATTTTGAGGGGACAGGAAATTGACACTGTTATACAAGCTGTACACTCACTACTTTACATTGTAGCAAAGTGTTATTTCTTCAGGGTTGTCACATGAAAAGATATAACATGATATTTACAAAAATGTGAGGGGTGTACTCACTTTTGTGAGATACTGTATGTCCATCTAGTTCAATCAATAAAAGGGAAAAAAATAGTACAATCCTATAAACACAATCCTGTACCCCCAGTTGATCTAGAGGAAGGTAAACAAAACAAAAAAAAAAAACAGCAAAGCATGATCCAATTTGCTCCAGCAGGGGAAAGAAATTCCTTCCGGATCCCCCAAGAGGCAATCGGATATTTCCGGGATCAACTATGCCTAAATATCAGTATCCAGTACATTTAGGAAAGAATCCAGGCCTTTTTAAAGCAATCTACTGAGCTGGACAGAACCAGCTCTTGTGGGAGTCTATTCCACATTTTCACAGCTCTTACTGTGAAGAAGCCTTTCCATATTTAGAGATGAAATCTCTTTTCCTCCAGACATAAAGAGTGCCCCTTGTCCTCTGTGATGGCCTTAAAGTGAATAACTCAACACCAAGTTCACTATATGGACCATTTATGCATTTATACATGTTGATCATATCCCCCTTAGACCCCTTTCAAACTGGGGCGGTTATTGCGCTAAAAATACCGCCTGCAAACCGCCCCAAAACAGCCTCCGCTGTTTGTTCAGTGTGAAAGCCCGAGGGCTTTCACACTGAAGCGGTGCGCTGGCAGGAAAAGAAAAAATCTCCTGCAAACCGCATCTTTGGAGCGGTGAAGGAACGGTGTATTCACCGCTCCTAAACCGCTCCTGCCTATTGAAATCAATGTAGCAGCGCGGCTATACCGCGGCAATACCGTGGCTATAGCCATGCTATACGAGTGGTTTTAACCCTTTTTCGGCCGCCAGCGGGGGGGGGGTTAAAACCGCACCGCTAGCGGGCGAATACCGCGGTAAAACAGCGCTAAAAATAGCGCTGTTTTACCGCTGACGCCCCCTACCGCCCCAGTGTGAAAGCAGCCTTAATCCCCTCTTCTCAAGAGAGAATACACTGAGTTAATCTAATCTTTCCTCATAGCTGAACTCCTCCATGCCTTTTATCATCAGTTTGGTTGCCCTTATCTGCACTTTCTCCAGTTTCCCAATATCCTTTTTGTGAACTGGTGCCCAAAACTGAACTGCATGGTCCAGATGAGGTCTTACTAAAGATTTGTACAGGGGTAAAATGATATCTCTCTCTCTTTAGTCTATACCTCTCTTAATACAAGAAAGGCTAAAAAAAAAAAAAAAAAAAAAAAGAAAGAAAGGCTTGATCTACCAGAACACCCAGCTCCTCCTCCACCATTGATTTCCCTAGTTGTACTCCCCCTAGTATGTATGATGCATGCATATGCCTAGCCCCTAAGTGCATAACTTTACATTTCTCAACATTAAACATGATTTCCTACATAGATGCCCATTTAATGTGCATTGAGGTCGGCTTGTAAGTTGGAGACATCCTGTAAGGATGTTATTCCACTGAATAGCTTGGTATCATTTGCAAAAGACTGAAATGGTATTTTGAATCCCAGACCCTATATAATTTATAAATGTATTAAAAAGTAAGGGTCCCAACACAGAATTTTGGGGTACACCACTAACAACCCTAAACCATTCAGAGTATGAATCATTAACCACTACTCTCTGAATACGGTCCTTTAGCCAGTTTTCTCTGCATTTACAAACTGATTTTTCCAGGCCTGTAGACCTAACCTTAACCACTTCAATACAGGGCATTTTCCCCATTCCTACCCAGGCCAATTTTTAGCTTTCAGCGCTGTCACATTTTAAATGACAATTGCGCGGTCATGCAACACTGTACCCAAACACATTTTTTATCATTTTGTTCCCATAAATAGAGCTTTATTTTGGTAGTATTTGATCACCACTAGTTTTTTATTTTTTGCTAAACAAAAAAAGACAAACATTTTGAAAAAAAAAAGTTTTTCTTTGTTTCTGTTATATTTTTTTTAAATAAGTACATTTTCTCCTTCACTGATGGGCACTGACGAGGCTGCACCGACGGGCACTGATAAGGCGGCACTGATGAGGTGGCACTTGTGATGAGGCACTAATATGAAGCACTGATAGGCACTGATATTCAGCACTGATGGGCATTGATAGGCAGCCCTGATGGGCACTCATAGGTGGCACTGACGGGCACTGATAGGCAACACTGATGGGCACTTATAGGTGGCACTGATGGGCACTGATAGATGGCACTGATAGGCAGCACTGATGAGGAGGCACTGGCAGGTAAAATTGATGGGCACTGATTGGTATCTCTAATGGGCACCGATTGGCACCTCTAATGGGCACTGATTTGCATCCCTGATGGTCATGGGTGGGCATCCCTAGTGGTCATGGGTGGGCACTCCTGGTGGGCATCCCTGGAAGGCTCTAGTGGGCATCCTTGGTGGGTCTGCACTGATAATCAATGCGCTGATTATCAGCACAGACCCCCCCCCTGTCAGGAGGGCAGCCGATCGGCTCTCCTCTACCCACGCCTTGTCAGCCGATAACCGGCACTTCCTGTTCACGATGTGACCAGCTGTGATTGGACACAGCTGATCACATGGTAAAGAGTCTACATCATAGGCTCTTTACCAGAATCGGAGATGCAGTGTGTCAGATTGACACACCAAACTACTGATCGCCGCACGCCCCCGCTGGCGCGTGCGATCGGCTTATCCTGCTGGACGTCATATGACATATTCTGTCTTTCATGAACCCATGCTGTCTGTTGCTTAAAATATTTTTTTCCAGCAAGAACCCGTCTATGCAGTCTTTTATTAACCCCTTAGCGCCAACCGTACGCACGGCTTTCAGGGGTTATACAGGGATGATGAATGCAGATGCATGCATCATCCCGCTACCATTTTTTATAGTGGGCAGTCGGCTCTTCGGGGATAACAACCGATGTGGCTAAAAGCCGCTTGGCTGTTATACTGGAGGAGTGAGAGGGGATGTCCCCCCCTCCCACTGCCTTCTGCCGCTGTTCCCGAGCCTCCCGTCCCACCGGGAGACCCAATGTGCGATCTGGCACTTCTGCCAGCTAGAGTGAGGCGGCTTCTTTCCAGTGTTCTTCGTGTAAACACAGAAGTGATGTCACAACGTCACTTTCAGTTTACTCGGCTGCCAATGGTACCATTTAAAAAAAAAATTACAGTATTCAGAATCGCAGAATCTTTTGGCGATCTGAATACTTTGAAGTGCTAAGGAAGTATTTGGGGTCTTTTAGACTGTCACAAGGGATGTTTACATTCTTTGTGACAGCAAAAAAAGTAGGACCCCACTGCCGCCACTTCTTTACAACGCTGTTTTTTAAAGGATCTACATGTGAGTGTATTTCTTCATTTTAAATAAATTCCATATTTGTTTACGGATTTACATTATGTGGAATTTCCTTCTTTTTTCCTTACTTGTCATCATCACTACTTGGTTCCCAACATCGTTCTGAAGGGATACATCAACCTATGGTTCATCCCATAAACATCACCCCTCCGGGCCATCCACAGCCACTGACCACCCAAGCTTTGTCTGACCCAACCCGGGGTATGTCCCTTTGGGTCCATTATATCTGGTAAGCCTCTTCATTGTCGGTGGTGGTGTGTCTGTCTTCACTCCAGATGTCATACACCTATTGATGTGCTCTTTGTTTGAAGTCATACAGCTCCTGAGGACTTCCTATCATTGGGATTAATACATATATGGATGATTTCCTCCCATATTCTATATTTGGAACTGTTGGTTTACTTTTTAATTTTATTTGTGTACCTTTGATAGTGGACATTTTAAAACCTTTTTAGCGCTACACTTATTTTGTTCTCTCAGCAAAAAAAGTGATCACTTTTTTTTCCCAAAGTGACAATGTAAATAAATAAATACGAAAAAAAATTTTTTTTAAAGCGCCCGTCTCTGCGAGCTCATGCAGCAAAGAAAACGCACACATAAGTCGCACCCGCATATGTAAACGGTGTTCAAACGACACATGTGAGGTATCACCGCAAATGTCAGATTAATAATTCTAGCACTGGACCTCCTCAGTAACTCTAACCTGGTAATCGTTATTTTTTTTTAAAGAGCCGCCTATGGAGATTTTCAGGTACTGTAGTTTGTCTCCATTCCACGAGTGTGCTCAATTTCAAAGCGTGACATGTTAGGTATCTATTTACTCAGTGTAACATCATCTTTCACATTATATAAGAAAAAATTGGGTTAAAGACTTTGATCCTTTTTTAAATATAGCCACCACATTGGCCCTACGCCAATCCAGTGGTACTATTCCAGTCATTAAAGAGTCCCTAAAAAATTGGAAACAATGGCTTTGAAATGACAGGGCTTTAACCACTCCACGCCTTTTTTTTACCCCCTTAATGACCAGAGCATTTTTTGTGATTCGGCACTGCGTCGTTTTAACTGACAATTGCGCGGTCGTGCGACTCTGTACCCAAACAAAATCGACGTCCCTTTTTTTCCACAAATAGAGCTTTCTTTTGGTGGTATTTGATCACCTCTGCCGTTTTTATTTTTTGTGCTATAAACAAAAAAACAGCAACAATTTTGAAAAAAAAAAAAAACAATATTTTTTACTTTTTGCTATAATAAATATCCCACATTTATTTTTTTTTAAAACAAATTTCTTCATCGGTTTAGGCTGATAAGTATTCTTCTACATATTTTTGGTAAAACAAAAAAAAAATCGCAATAAGCGTATATTGATTGGTTTGCACAAAAATTATAGCGTCTACAAAATAGGGAATAGGCATTTTTACTTGTAATGGCGGCAGGGATGTACTGGCCATCGGGACTACCGGGAGATTCCCGGTGGGCCGATGGCTCAGTGGGCCAGTTTCAGAGACAGGGAAGGAGAGATACATAGCGCCAAATGTAGCATTAAAACAACTTTTAATCCACTTAAAAAACGTTACTGACAAAGTAGGGTGAAAGGCATTGAAACACTGGCAAGAATCCAGGCTTGTCAACAATTTGAATTAGGAGCGGCCACCGGGAACCGATCGGGCCAGTAGATGCAGAGCGCATCGGTGTGTACTACTACTTCCTGGTGGCGGAGGAATGATGGCCTGAAGGATGCGTCACCTCCCACATCTTGCATCATTTCCGGATGATGACATCACGTCCGCCCCATCATGCGTTCCACCGCTACCAGGAAGTAGTAGTACACACCGATGCTCTGCATCTACTGGCCCGTTCGGTTCCCGGTGGCGGCTCCTAATTCAGATCACAGTGTCTCAATGCCTTTCACCCTACTACCTTTGTCAGTAACGTTCTTTAAGTGGAATACAAGTTGTTTTAATGCTACAATTGGCGCTGTGTATCTCTCTCTCCTCCCCTGTCACGTTGTGTGTTGGGGGGGTTACAGAGCTGGGTTGGAGGTGCCCATCAAGTCATGTAGTAGCACTGCATCTGCCATCTGGTGACAAGTGACTTGGCAGGATACAGGCGACGGGGCAAGTGATATGCGGCATCTGGTGGCAGGCGACGTGGCAAGTGACAAGCTGCCTCTGCTGACAAATGACGTGGCAAGTGACGTTTTGCATCTGGTGGCAGGTAACATGGCAAGTGACATGTGGCATCTGGTGGCAGGCAATGGTGGCAAGTGACATGCAGCACCTGGTGACAAGTGACGTGGCAAATGACATTCTGCATCTGGTGGCAGGCAACATGACAAATGACAAGCTGCCTCTGCTGACAAGTGACGTGGCAAGTGACATTCTGCATCTGGTGGCAGGTAACGTGGCAAATGACATGCAGCATCTGGTGGCAGGCGATGTGGCAAGTGACAAGCTGCTTCTGCTGACAAGTGCCGTGGCAAGTGAAACACTGCATCTGGTGGCAGGCAACGTGGCAAATGACAAGCTGCCTCTGCTGACAAGTGACGTGGCAAGTGAAACACTGCATCTGGTGGCAGGCGATGTGGCAAGTGAGGTGGCAGGTGACACACTCAAGGCTCCCACTGATTCTGCATTATGGTGAGTTGAACTATTTCATGTTATATTACAATGTAATAATAGAAATAATGCGCTTCAATCATCCTGACACCATATGAACCATGGTGCCGAGAAGATTGAAGCGCCAACACCAGGTGTTTGGAGTAAAGTGGGCCGGTCTGGATGAAGTCCAGGGCCAAATTTTTGTCCCAGTCCAGCCCTGAATGGCAGAGATCTGTGATTTTTCTCAGGAATGCAACATTGTGGCGGACAGATTGGACAATTTGACACTTTTTTGGGACCATTGACATTTTTACAGCGATCAGAGCTAAAAATAGCCACTGATTACTGTGTAAATGTCACTGGAAGGGTAGGGGTTAACACTAGGAGGCGGTCAAGGGGTTAACTGTGTTCCCTATGAGTGCTTCTAACTGTGGGGGGCTTACTGGGTCATGACAGAGATCACGGTTCCCGACCACTGGGAAAGTAGATCCCTGTCATGCCTTGTTCACATAGGCATTTCCCCGTTCTGCCTGTGTACAAGGCAATCGCAGGCTGCCAGAGGACATCGAGCCTCCCGACCCCGCGGGCACGCCCGCGAGCAGTGGGAGAGAGCGCGCACCCCCGCAACTGAGCCTGGGCGGGCCGCCTTACACCTAGGCGATTCACGCAGGAGAGCCATTGTGCCGCCGTCAAACGACGGCGGCCGGTCTTAAAGCAGTTAAGCAGGGCTCAAGTCCTGAGCTACTAGTAAGGCCTTAAGAGTTACTCCCCTCCAGTTGCCCCACCCAAACCCTGCCCTACCCTGCTCTGCTCCTAATTCCGCCCCTAAACACGCCCTCGTAAATTATCTCATGAAATTACACTGTTAAATGTTTTATGTAGATTTAAGTACAAAAATAAATATTAGCAACAACTTTAACAATATTAACATAAAGCATATCAGTACCCATCAGTGCAGCCTCATCAGTGCCCATCAGTGCAGCCTATTAGTGCCCATCAGTGCAGCCTTATAGTGCAGCCTATGAATGCCCATCAGTGCAGCATATCAATGCTGCTTTATCAGTGCCCATCAGTGCAGCTTATCAGTTGCCATCATTGCCACCTCATCAGTGCTGCTTCATCAGTGGCATCAGTGCTGCATCATCAGTGGCCATCAGTGCAGCCTCATCAGTGGCCATCAGTGCAGTCTTTTAGTGCCTATCAGTGCAGCATATCAGTGCTACCTTATCAGTGCAGCTTATCAGTGCTACCTCATCAGTGGCCATCAGCACAGCCTCATCGGTGACAATCAGTGCAGCCTCATCAGTGCCAATCAGTGCAGTCTTATCAGTGCCCATCAATGTAGCCTCATCAATGCCCATCAGTGCAGCCTTATCAGTACCCATTAATGCAGCCTCATCAGTGCCCATCAGTGCAGCCTCATCAGTGCTTATAAGTGTCTATCAATGCAGCCTATTAGTGCAGCCTATTAGTGCCCATCAGTGCTACCTCATCAGTGCCCATCAATGCAGCCTATCAGTGATCATGAGTGCAGCCTCATCAGTGGCCATCAGTGCAGCCTCATCAGTGGCCATCAGTGCAGCCTCATCAGTGGCCATCAGTGCAGCCTCATCAGTGGCCATCAGTGCAGCCTAGCAGAGATCATCAGTGCCCATCAATGCAGTCTATCACTGCATGGGGATCACAGGATAGAATCGGGAGGAGAGCCAGCCAGATCACACAGAGAGAGAATCTCCAGCTGTGACATAGCTTGAATCTGAAAGCTGTCAAACAAAGTCCCGTATCCTGGACTCCTACGATAGACAGCACACTGGTGCAGTGCTGAGAAATTGTGCTATCATATGAGCCGGTCCAGGAGGTGGGACTTTGTTTGACAGCGGCTGGCGTTTGATATCTTAGCAAGGGCAGACTGGGCTGGGGGGCAGGGAGGTCTGATGTCCTGTAAACAAAAGGCTGCACCGCTTCTACCAGAAGTGATCAGCCAGGAAACTGCTGGGAGGAGAGTGGGAGATCCTCTCTCTGTGTGATCCAGCCGCCTCTCCTCCCAACAGTTTCCTGGCTGATCACTTCTGGTAGAAGCGGTGAACCCTCTTTTTACAGGACATCAGACCTCCCTGCCCCCCAGCCCAGTCTGCCCTTGCTCCATACTTGCCCCCAGCTTATTTCCACTCGCCAAATGCGAGCAGGCGAGTGGAAATTTTGAGTGCTGCTTTAGGGATCCATGGATGTATGCATCCAGGTGCTTTATTCAAATAGTTACATAGTTACATAGTAGGTGAGGTTGAAAAAAGACACAAGTCCATCAAGTCCAACCTATGTGTGTGATTATATATCAGTATTACATTGTATATCCCTGTATGTTGTGGTCATTCAGGTGCTTATCTAATAGTTTTTTTAAACTATTGATGCTCCCTGCTGAGACCACCGCCGGTGGAAGGGAATTCCACCTCCTTTCCGCTCTAATGCCCCGTACACACGGTCGGACATCGATCGGACATTCCGACAACAAAATCCTAGGATTTTTTCCGACGGATGTTGGCTCAAACTTGTCTTGCATACACATGGTCACACAAAGTTGTCGGAAAATCCGATCGTTCTGAACGCGGTGACGTAAAACACATACGTCGGGACTATAAACGGGGCAGTAGCCAATAGCTTTCATCTCTTTATTTATTCTGAGCATGCGTGGCACTTTGTGCGTCAGATTTGTGTACACACGATCGGAAATTCCGACAACGGATTTTGTTTTCGGAAAATTTTATAGCCTGCTCTCAAACTTTGTGTGTCGGAAAATCCGATGGAAAATGTGTGATGGAGCCTACACACGGTCGGAATTTCCGACAACAAGGTCCTATCACACATTTTCCATCGGAAAATCCGACCGTGTGTACGGGGCATACCAGTAAAGAACCCTCTACATAGTTTAAAGTTAAACCTCTTTTCTTCTAATTTTAATGAGTGGCCACGTGTCTTGTTAAACTCCCTTCCGTTAAAAAGTTTTATCCCTATTATGGGGTTACCAGTATGGTATTTGTAAATTGAAATCATATCCCCTCTCAAGCGTCTCTTCTCCAGAGAGAATAAGTTCAGTGCTCACAACCTTTCTTCATAACTAATGTCCTCCAGACCCTTTATTAGCTTTGTTGCCCTTCTTTGTAGTTACATACATAGTTACATAGTAGGGGAGGTTGAAAAAAGACACAAGTCCATCAAGTCCAACCTATGTGTGATTATGTGTCAGTAAGTCAGTATGTGTCATTATGTACTCGCTCCATTTCTAGTACATCCTTCCTGAGGACTGGTGCCCAGAACTGGACAGCATACTCTAGGTGCTGCCGGACCAGAGTCTTGTAGAGCGGGAGAATTATCGTTTTATCTCTGGAGTTGATCCTCTTTTTAATGCATGCCAATATTCTGTTTGCTTTGTTAGCAGCAGCTTGCTGAGCCTATCATCTACTAGGAGCCCCAGGTCCTTTTCCATCCTAGATTCCCCCAGAGGTTCTCCCCCTAAGGTATAGATTGCATTCATATTTTTGCCACCCAAATGCATTATTTTACATTTTTCTACATTGAACCTCATTTGCCATGTAGTTGCCCACCCCATTGATTTGTTCAGATCTTTTTGTAAGTTTTCCACATCTTGCGGAAAAGTTATTGCCCTGCTTAGCTTAGTATCGTCCACAAATACAGAGATTGAACTGTTTACCCCATCCTCCAGGTTGTTTATGAACAAATTAAATAGGATTGTGTCAGAAACCATGAATCAGACTGAGACAGAAGTACAGTTAAAACTCACTTGTTTAATAATATTAAAAAACGGTAAACAGAGTAAACGTAGTCAAAACATAGCCAGAGTTCAGGAGCCGGAATAGTCAGACAAGCCAAAATGTCAGGGAGCCAGAGATGATCGTAGTGGAACAGGAAGCAGGATCTGGAGCCAGAAGGAATGTCAGCCAAGCAAGTCTTTAACA
Organism: Aquarana catesbeiana; assembly: GCF_042186555.1. Lineage (NCBI taxonomy): Eukaryota > Metazoa > Chordata > Amphibia > Anura > Ranidae > Aquarana > Aquarana catesbeiana. Next base: position 518,646,363 of record NC_133325.1, read on the forward strand.
GGAACACAGGAAAGCATCTCTAGAGATGTGACCAAGGCGAAGGCAGAGATCATCTGGGCTGGATGGCCTAAGTAGGCAGTACTGAGGAGCAGGAGATCAACAGGTGAGTCACTGTGGAGAGATAGGAGCAGACAGCTGAGTGGCCAGCTCAGAGAAGGAAGGGCTAAGCCCAGCCCTGACAGTACCTCCTCCACAATGACCTCTCCCCTTCGGAGGACCACCAGGCTTGAGAGGAAAACGTCTATAGAAATCACAGAGGAGGATAGGGGCATGCACGTCCGAGGATGAGACCCAAAAGCGTTAATCCGGACCGTACCCTTTCCAATGCACCAGGTACTGTATGCACCCCCTGAACCTATGGGAGTCAAAAATGGACTGTATTTCATACTCCTCATGGTTCTCAACCTGTACAGGGCGAGCACGAGGCACCGAGGTGGTAAAGCGGTTGCAGACCAAAAGTTTTAATAAGGAGACATGAAATACATTTGAGATACACATATTAGAAGGAAGGTCTAATGCGTAAGCCATTGGGTTAATCCTGCAAAGAATACGATAAAGGCCCAATAAACCGAGGTGCGAACTTCAGAGAGGGAACACGAAGTCGGAGGTTGCGAGATGATAGCCAGACCTTGTCCCCAACCTGGTAGGATAGCGTAGGCAGGCGTCTGTGGTCAGCATGGAGTCTGTACCTATCATTAGCATGAGGCAAAGCCTCCTGGACTTGTGCCCAAGTGGAATGAAGACCACAGAGATGCTCCTCTAACGCAGGAATACTCTGCGGAACAAATGAGTCAGGCAAATGGAAGGTTGGAAACCATAATTCGCCATAAATGGGGAAAATCAGGAAGCAGAATTCAAGGCACTGTTGAGAGCAAACTCTGCCCACTGTAATAGGTCTGACCAGTTGTTATGAAGGTCAGAAATATAGCAATGTAAGGATTGCTCCAAGGACTGATTGGCTCGTTCTGTGGCCCCATTAGACTGCGGGTGATACGCAGAGCTAAAAGCAAGCTGAATTCCCAACTGTGCACAAAAGGCTCGCCAGAACCGGGACACAAACTGACTACCCCTGTCCGAGACAATCACCTTGGGTAGCCAATGTAAACGAAAGATCTCCTTCTTAAGTGGAATACAATGACACATCTTTGAGAACCGGTCAACCACCATAAGGATAACTGTGTTGCCCTGGGAGTTGGGTAACTCCACAATGAAATCCATAGACAGGTGGGTCCAGGACCTCTCTCCATTGGGTATAGGTTGTAGGAAGCCCACTGGAAGGTGTCGTGGAGTCTTACTCTGAGCACACACGGAACAGGCAGATATGAAGGCAGTTACATCAGCATGCAGACTAGGCCACCAGAATTGTTGGGAAATGGCCCAAACGAGTTGATTCTTCCCAGGGTGGCCAGTTGCCTTGGGAGAGTGGTAAGTCTGCAGCATGGCAGTACGGAGACTCTCTGGGACAAAGCAGCGGTCACAAGGTTTCTCAGGAGTAGCATGGACCTGAGCAGGAAGAATTTTGTCACCCAAAGGAGAAGTGAGACTGGTGCAAACCATAGCCGGAATACGATCAGGAGGAATCACAGGAACCAGAACCGACTTGTGACAAGGCAACAGCCCTTACATTCTTAGTTAAGTTTAGCCTCAGACAAGAATGTGAGATTCTTATGGTCAGTAAGAATGAGAACCGGCACAGTGGTACCTTCAAGGAGATGTCTCCTTTCTTTCAGGGCTCTCTGTCACCAATCTCCTAATTGCACTCCGCAGGTGACAATTTCTTGGAAAAGTAGCCACAAGGATGCCTAGCGCTCTCAGAGGTAGGACGTTGAGACAGAAGGGCGCCAACACTAGTCTCAGAAGCATCAACCTCAAGGATAAATGGTAACGTAGGATAAGGATGTGCCAACACAGGAGCAGAAACAAAGGCAGCCTTGAGACTCTCAAAGGCCTTAATGGACTCCGCACCAACTCTGTGGGTTACCGTCCTTTCTGGTGATATCAGTCAGGGGCTTGACCAGAGATGGGTTGGGGCCACTGTAGGACTGCTGAAAGTTTCTCTGGATCCATCGAAAAACCAGCAGTGGAAATGACATAACCCAGGAATTTAACCTGTTCACAATGGAACTCGCACTTCTCCAGTTTACAATAGAGATTGTTCTCTCTTAGTTTCTGAAGCACATGACAGGCATCTGTGTGGTGGCTCTCCAGGGACTTGGAAATATAAGGAAATCGAGACAAACCACCACACATACCTGCAACAAATCTCGGAGGACATCGTTAATAACTTCCTGGAAAACTGCCGGGGTGTTATAAAGGCCAAAAGGCATTACGAGGTACTCATAATGGCCTGTGCTGGTATTTTAACGCAGTTTTTCACTCGTCGCCCTCCTTAATCCTCACGTGATTGTATGCCCCTCTCAAATCAAGCTTTATGAAAGCCGTTGCTCCCTTGAGGCGGTCAAATAACCCCGTAATCAATGGAATCTGATAGGCATTCTTAATCGTGAAACGATTGAGACCCCTATAATCAATACAAGGTCTCAGTTCACCGCTCATCTTCTTCACAAAGAAGAAACCAGCAGGAGACGAGGATTTGCGGATGAAACCTCGAGAAAGTGCGTCTGCAACATACTCCTCCATGGCCTTATCCTCCAAGACCGACAAAGGGTAAACCCGGCCATGAGGGGGTATGGCACCAGGTTGAAGGTCAATTGCGCAATCATACCGCTGGTGTGGAGGTAAGCTACCGGCTTGACCTTTGTCAAAGACATCGCTAAAATCGCAGCACTCCTCACGCAGGGAGGAGAGTGAAGAGGTGCACAGGACCTTGGCTACTTTCTGGAAGCATGTCTCACTGCATTGTGGTGAACAGGAGAGAACCTCAGCACGGAGCCAATCAAAAGAGGGGTTGTGCTTCTGTAACCAAGGATAACCAATAACCAGCGGAAACTTAGGTGAGGAAATAACTTGGAATTGGATTATCTCATGGTGAAGAGCCCCTACGGCCATGGACAACTGAACCGTCTCATGAGTCACATGGGCAGGCTGTAGAGGTCTCCCGTCAAGAGCCTCAATGGCAAGTGGAGTGTCACGCAGCTGCAGCGGAATCGAGTGCTTTGATACAAAGGCAGCATCAATGAACAGGCCTGCAGCCCCAGAGTGGATTAGAGCCTGTATCTCGACGGACAACTCAGCCCAAGAAAGGGTGACCGAAACCAGGGGCTTATCCTTCTGGATAACTGGGGATGAAACAACGCCACCTAAGGTCTGTCCATGACAGGACCTCAAGGTTCGGGCGTTCCCTGGATGGGAAGGACAAGACTTCAAAAAGTGACCTGCCTGGCCACAATAAAGGCACAATCTCTCCCTCCTCATAAAGGTTCTCTAATCCACAGAGAGACGCGTGAAACCCAAGTATATGGGTTCACCTTCACTGCCCAACTCGGTGCCAGGAGGCATGGGAGGTGAGGGAGGCACAGGTGGGACTGCAAAGCTCGGAAACAAACATATGGGAGGCTTCCGCAAGCGCTGTTTAAAAGAGAGTCTTTCTCTGAGTCTGAAGTCAATGAGGATGGCAAACATCATCAACTTCTCCAGCTCAGTGGGTATATCTCGAGCTGCTATCTCATCCTTGATGATATAAAAGAGACCATGAGAAAAAGCAGCCACGAGGGCCTCATTGTTCCACGTAACCTCTGCTACCAGAGTACGGAATTCAATGGCATAGTTGGCAACAGTTTTCGTACTCTGTTCAATGGACATGAGGCACTTGGCAGCATAAGCAAGGCGTGCAGGAACGGCAAATACCCTTTTAAACTCAGCCACGAACTCGGGGTAAATCAAGACAACAGGTTTTTGCATCTCCCATAGAGGGTTTGCCCAGGCCAAGGCTCTCTCAGAAAGCAAAGATATCACAAAACCTACTTTGCTTCTGTCCATGGGAAACGCCTGGGGCAGCATCTCAAAGTATATCTCAACCTGGTTGAGAAACCTTCTGCATTGGACTGGTTCGCCCCCAAACCACTGGGGAAGCGGATCGGAACCAGACATACCTCTTATAGCGGTAATACTCGAGGCGGGTGCCTGCACAGAGACTGGAGCATGCAGCAGGATCGACCTGCAACATAGGTTGTATCAGGGCGGCCACAGTGGGAGATTTCAGGTGAGCCGTGCCACTCAGGAGCATTTGTAACACCATGGCGAACTGATCTTGGCAGTGATCCAGTTTATCCAATCTGGAAATAATATTACCAACAAGTGGATTGACTGCATCTTCTGAATTCATGGTCTTCACCTACTGTCAGAAACCATGAAATCAGACCGAGACAGAAGTACAGTTAAATCACACTTGTTTAATAATAAAAGTAAAAAGAACAAACGTATTCAAAACATAACCAAAGTTCAGTCAACCAAGCCAGAAGTCAGGGATCAAAGTAGTGGAACAGCAAGCAGGATCTGGAGCCAGAAAGGATGTCAGCAAAGCCAGTCTTTAAACAGGAATGCAGGAGATGTTTCTTGTGATGTTGACCAAGGCGAAGGCAGAGCTCCTCTGTGATGGACGGCTTAAGTAGGCAGGACTGACGAGCAGGATATGAACAACAGCTGAGTAACTGTGGAGAGAGATGGGAGCTGGCAATTAGCCGACAGCTGAGTGGCCAGCTCAGAGAAGGAAGGGCTGAGCCCAGCCCTGACACCAAGCAAGCCTTTAACAGGAGTCTTTAACAGGAACACAGGTGAGCTTCTCTAGAGATGTGAAAAAGGCAAAGGCAGAGATCATCTGGGCTTGACGGCTTATGTAGGCAGGACTGACGAGCAGGATAACATCAACAGGTGAGTCACTGTGGAGAGATAGGAGATGGCAATTAGCCGACAGCTGAACGGCCAGCTCAGAGAAGGAAGGGCTGAGCCTGGACCTGACAGATTGGTCCCAGCACAGAACCCTGGGGCACCTCACTACCCACCCCTGACCATTCCGAGTACTCCCCATTTATTACCACCCTCTGAACTCGCCCTTGTAGCCAGTTTTCAATTCATGTACTCACCCTATGGTCCATGCCAACGGACCTTATTTTGTACAGTAAATGTTTATGGGGAACTGTGTCAAATGTTTTTGCAAAATCCAGAACGATTCTTCATGAATCCATGCCGATTACTGCTAATGATACCATTCTCATTACTAAAATCTTGTATATAGTCCCTTATCATCCCACCCAAGAGCTTGCATACTATTGATGTTAGGCTAACTGGTCTGTAATTCCCAGGGATGTATTTTGGGCCCTTTTTAAATATTGGTGCTACATTGGCTTTTCTCTTCATACAATTCCACTCAGTAGACTGTCAGTAAAAATTAGGAACAATGGTCTGGCTATTACTAGACCCTCGGATGCAAGCCATCTGGTCCCAGTGATTTATTAATGTTAAGTTTCCCGAATCTAATTTTAATTCTGTCCTCTGTTAACCATGGAGGTGTTTCTTGTGATGTGTCATGAGGATAAACACTGCAGGTTTTAGTACTGAAGCCCCCCGATTCCCTCGTGAAGACTGAGGAGAAGAATAAATTCAATACCTTTGCCATCTCAGCATCTTTGTAACCATATTCCCTTCTTCATTCTTTATGGGGCCAATATGGTCTGCCCTCCCTTTTTTACCATTTACATACTTAAAGAATTTCTTGGGATATTTTTGACAGGGGACGGAGCTCCTAATGCTCTTAATGGACCACTGAGAGCTGCACCACAAGCTATTGAGAGGGGGTGAGTGAAAAATGTGGAAGGAAAGGAAGAAGGGGGGATGGCTGTGCAGAGAGGCATCTGTGGGGGAGGTGACAGCTGTGAACCGAAGTGGGGGTGAATTTGTGAAGAGGGGGGTGAAGTTGTGAAAGCTGGAAAGGGAAAAAGGTTGTGCAAAATGATAGTTGAGTAGTGGGGCCAGTGGGCCAGTAATACAGTGGCAAGAGCTGGGAAGGGAGGGTTGCCAAGTTGTTTAGATGTGACAGGGGGTGAGGAGGTAAAAGTTGGATGGTTTTATGAGATGAAAGCTGTGGATTGGGGTAATCTGTAGATAGGGGTTCAGAAGTGAAACGTGGAAGGGGGTAGAGACAAGCTGTACTTGTGAACTGGGGGTGTACATTGTGGATGGGGGAGGCAGGTGGGGGGTGCAGAGTTGAGTTGTTGACAGGGTGTACAAAGGTGAGTTGTGGGGGTTGCTAAGGTAAACTGTGGACAGGGGTGTAGGATTGAGGAGGGACGGGGGAAGAAGAGGAGTGCTGCGGACAAGGGGGAGAAGTGGTGAGCTACAGACGGGGGGAAGTGGTGAGCTGTGGACAGAGGGGGAGAAGTGGTGAAGTGCGGACAGGGGAAGAAGTGGTGAGCTGCGGATGGGGGAAAGAAGAGATGAGCAGCGGAGCGGGGAAAGAAGAGGTGAGCTGTGGATGGGGGAAAGAAGAAGTGAGCTGTGATACACACACCTCATCACTGCAGAATACACTTTTGTGAGCCATGTGTGTTATGTGCTCCTACATGCAGTATTCTGTGCCTTTTGGGCCTACGCAGATTTGGAGCCCCTTTACTTCTGTCCCTGTAGACCAATGGGGTTGCAGCCAGAGAGTTGGCTGGGGAGGGTGAGTTCCTGCACCTATTATCTGAGAAACATACATTTAATATTGTGCAAATGCAAGCAATTCTATGCAAAATGCAAATAAGCATCAAACATCATCGGGACGGAAAATGTTCGATGGAAGCTTGTTGTCCGAAGTTCCGACCATGTGTAGGCTCCATCGGACATTTTCTGTCGGAATTTCCGACAAACAAAATTTGAGATCTGGATCTCAAATTTTCCGACAACAAAATCCGTTTTTGTAAATTCCGATTGTGTGTACAGAATTCCGACGCACAAAGTTCCACGCATGCTCGGAATCAAGCAGAAGAGCCGCACTGGCTATTGAACTTTATTTTTCTCGGCTCATCGTACGTGTTGTTCGTCACTGCGTTCTTGACGTTCGGTATTTCCAACAAGATTTGTGTGACCGTGTGTATGCAAGACAAGTTTGAGCCAAAAAAACACATGGATTTTGTTGTCGGAATGTGCGATCGGCATAAGAGTGAGTGAACAGAATGCCTCGTCTAAATCCGATTCTGCAGAAGCAGAAGACTCTTCACCTTCTTCTACACCTCCCTCCTCAGGCAGTGCAGCAGCTGCAAGAGCAAAGCCAAAGACCAGCCCTGAAGGGGAGGCCGAGAGGCCCATCTGTGTATGCTCCTTTGATCAACAGCCTTGAACAGGATGGAGATCTTGCCCATAAAGTCAGACATGGTAGCATCAAATTCCACTCAAGTCAGAAAGAGGGGGCATACAAACCCCCAGAGCAAGGGCACAGAAACAGAACAGGAGAGACTTGGACCCTGTGGAGAGAGACTATCACACCCACCTAAGCTGGCAGCTGAATATGAGCAGACGAGGTCCCCTAACCCATTATCTTTGTCCTTGGTATCTGCCATGTACAGTGCTCAATGTCCCTAAAAGGGGTACTCAGCCTCCATTAGAAGAGGGTCAAATTTTTTTTCCTGGAATTGTAGGCTGTTGGAAACCCAGGTGGCATTCAAGGATCTCTGTGCTGTCTGTATCAGCGCCAGGAAATAGTGATGCTGACAAGGAAAATGTCGCTCAAAAGAAGCCCAAAATGGTGCCAGCATGTGCAGAGTGCCTAGGTGTCTGAGGCCAGGCAGATGCATTAGCAGTTTTCGTGCAACAGAACCATGACATAATGGGGCCCAAAAATAGCCCCAAATTTGAATAGAATGACTCTACTGCTCTATGAATTCAACACAACATTTTAAAAAAGTGTTGCAGACTGCACTCTGCTAAACACATGGGGATTGAAGCTAGCACACTGGGGACCAGCTTTAAAGGGACTGAGCCCCACATATCTGGGAAGAGTTCTTCAGCAACAGAGCATGAATAAAAGGGACAGGCCCACATCCTGGCTTTGCCCTCTTGGATGGTTATACCCCTGAATGGGTCTTTAGAGACAGGGAGACATTACAGGCTAGTTCCACAATTTTTTCTAGGAGGGAACAACCACAGTCAACCTATAGCTGCACATGAAAGCTGCAGTGGCTATGGAGCAACTACATCTTGGTAGAAGAATCCTACAGAACAAAACCCTTAGCAAGAAAAAAGGGAAAGTAAGCTCACTCAGGAGAGATAATGTCCATTAACTGAAGAAAACTAGCAAAAAACGAAGACTAGTGGGAAGGGTTATAGAGGGAGGTTACTGCAGCTTTTATTTGTCAGTGTCCAATCACCTGAAAGTATCTATAACCTATGATAATGACTAAAGGTTTATTGTCCTGTAATTTAACAACTGTTGTTTTTTGAGGAAAAAGAAACAGTTTGCAAACAAGCATTGAACAAAGGTATTTGCCAAAAAATGACATATGCATAGGATTTTTTCCCCATTATCCAATAAGAACATACATAACAAGTTTAAAACATGCCATCAACCTGACAAAGAGCAACATGACAGAAAAGCCTCAGAGAATGTGAGGTCATCAGCACATCTCTCTGACTCTACCAATCAAAGGAAGCTTTGTATTCATTAATAGAATACAAAACTGCCTATAAATGGCTGCTCACCCCAACTCAATTTTGTGGGGTGGACTGGAGGATATTAGCTATGAAAAAAGGTTACGAGCACTGAACTTATTCTCTCTGGAGAAGAGACGCTTGAGAGGGCAGATGATTTCAATTTACAAATACTGTACTGGTAAACCCACAAGAAAGGGAAGGGAGTTTAATAAGACACATGGCCACTCATTAAAATTAGAAGAAAAGAGGTTACACAATGTAATGCTGACATACAATCACACACATAGGTTGGACTTGATGGACTTGTGTCTTTTTTTAACTATGTGATAAAAAAATATATATATATTTTTCAACAAGAAAAGGAGCACAGCTTGTTCATAGAGCAAAGGGAATTTCCAATTTGCAAAGGAATTTCCCCTTAGCTCAATGAATGAGAGGAACATCTCCTGGCTTCAAACATCCAATCATTTTAAAGGAAAAAAAAAGTTATTTTCAATTATCTTTGCATGTGAGTGGGTATTCTTTGCAAAGTGGGTATTCACCAGAATGTATTAGATAGTGATAGATGTAGACCTATGGGACATAAAACCAGTTTGGTCCTTATAAATAATAGACAATGTTGCTTTTTCTAATCAGGTAGCCAAGAGCTTTTTACTCACACCCAGTTTAAACTACTACTACCACTTTGCCCAGCAAAATTTTACTAAATTTAATTGATATAATCTTTGTTATATACAGTGGCTATGGAAGAAGCATATAGCATATGGCATACTAGCCTCTCTTTGCATGAAATGTTGATTCCATAGAAAGGAAATAATTGTTAATATAGCACATCTTTGAACTGAATAACTCAGTCACAGTCATTTAAGTGGCACAATTTGCCTTGTATATGGTGTTTTATATGGAGAATAACTATTGCACTAATTTCTAATTAACTGTGCATGTATTCCAGTGGAACTTCAGTAATTTTTTCAACCTTCCTTCTATTAAATCTTCTGCCCTTGTTGTTTTAACTTTGGATAGTAAAACATTTTTTTTCTGCCAGTAAATACCCTATACAGTCCACTTCCTGTTTCTTGTCTGGTAAAAAACCTAGGCTTATAATATCATGTACAGCTCTCTCTCTCTCTCATGAGGGTTTGCCAGAAAGGGAAGGGGGATGAGTCATAAGAGGGCCAATGAGATCTGCAGAGCTGGAGGTGTGCCTCTGCATGTCTGTGTAAATCCAGGAAGTGAACAGGCAGCAGCTTCAGCTGCCCACAGTTAAAATGGATGCAGCCAGACAGTGGAGGGAGATTTCTGCAGCATATTTGGCAAGTACAGAATCACAGTATATATAAAATAATATGCAAAGTGGTTGGAGGGAAGCTTCAGAATGGCAAAGATGTTTTTATTACAAATTATGTAAGCAGACTGCAGTTCCTCTTTAAGTTATACGGGGCAACATCCAATACATACAGTGCCCTATGTAGGCATTATGGATCTGGCCATTTACTTTAAAGATGACAATTATTAAGAGAATGTATTCTGCCAATCTGTGTGAAACACATAACAAAATGAGACTTTTCAACTTTTCTCAGATGTGATATAGGCCACACCTGTTCTAGCCATTACTAAGCAATCTGTTACAGACTGAACTAAACACAAGCTGGGATCATTTAATTCCCCTTTTTCTTTCCCTTTATTGTTTCCCTGTAAACATGCTATAATGGGTGGCTTTGATTTCTAATATTTAGCAAAAACAGAAACAGGAAGTAGACAAAAAGGCTCAAGAAAGATATCAATAACAATTTTGTCAAACTGAGAAAACTTTATGAAATAAAATAAAGCAAATGGTGTAATATTGCGTATTTGGATACAAGTATTATAGTACATCCAAACTATGCCCACAAGGGCTACAAATTTACATATTAAAGAAAATACAGTCAGCGCAAAAATACAACTGTCACAAAGTAAACAAGCTGCTGAACACTAAAGGCAAACATATAAAACCTCAAAAGACATATGGAAAACGAAGCAGTGCAGCGCTATACTTAAAAGTCCAAATAAAGTCCTTAAAAATTAGAAATCGCATATAGATGGAAAAAGGATTCTCCTCTGGAATAATGTAGGTGCTCAAGAACATTCCATGCAGTGCTACAAATCCGTGAACCCACCACCGGCCAGCCAAACCGCTCACCTTAGCATATGGACCCCTGAACTAACAGATGGGTCAAAACAGCTTTTACCACACTCAGTGGGTAAGGATGAAGACTTGTCTAAGCAGATGGTCCCACGGTAATGAAAATGGCACTCGAAATTGCAGATCATGTCACATGAAATAAAAATGGAAAAACATAGTGCACACTGCGTGGCTAAAACACAGTAACATTTATTAAAATTCGGTACTCACAAACACGGCACTATGCCCTAGTGCTGGGATACAAGTAAAAATATCATCAAAAGAATATCGTGAGTTGAATGGTGGCTGCAGTGATGTCCAAAAGCTCCCGCACGCGTACCGCACGCGTATCGTCCTCCTCTGGACTTCCTCAGCGGTAAACCGCTGAGAAAGTCCAGAGGAGGACGATACGCGTGCGGGAGCTTTTGGACATCACTGCAGCCACCATTCAACTCACGATATTCTTTTGATGATATTTTTACCTGTATCCCAGCACTAGGGCATAGTGCCGTGTTTGTGAGTACCGAATTTTAATAAATGTTACTGTGTTTTAGCCACGCAGTGTGCACTATGTTTTTCCATTTTTATTTCATGTGACATGATCTGCAATTTCGAGTGCCATTTTCATTACCGTGGGACCATCTGCTTAGACAAGTCTTCATCCTTACCCACTGAGTGTGGTAAAAGCTGTTTTGACCCATCTGTTAGTTCAGGGGTCCATATGCTAAGGTGAGCGGTTTGGCTGGCCGGTGGTGGGTTCACGGATTTGTAGCACTGCATGGAATGTTCTTGAGCACCTACATTATTCCAGAGGAGAATCCTTTTTCCATCTATATGCGATTTCTAATTTTTAAGGACTTTATTTGGACTTTTAAGTATAGCGCTGCACTGCTTCGTTTTCCTACAAATTTACATGTTTCCAAATACAAAACAGCCATAAACATAATAGCAGACTTTAAAACCAGATGGGAAACACATTTAACATTTGCTTTAAGAATACAAAGATCAAGATAATAAAATTATATCATATGAGGATTGAGAAAAACGATTTTTCTTTCATAGAAAAACGAAAGAATTGACTGAATCAATAGAAAAAGTCAATCAAATATTGGTGGATACCAAAGAGAGTAATTTCAAAATGCACAAACTTTGGAAAGGCGCACAGGTAGAGCAATAAAAGACATTCATTTCAATCACAAGCCACTGTACTCATCATACACAAAAGGTGTAAAATCTAATCGAATACAAAAAGTTCAGTCTCAATTTATTTGGGGTCTAGGGGTTGTCGATTTGCTCGGCGTACACTTTACACTCTGACATATTTGGGAGGTCTGGGAGTCATCGATCTTCATAAATATTAATCGGGACATTCAATTTACACAACTATATCAGATTTATTCTGATTTGTATAGACCTGACTGGCTGGGATTGGAGGCACAAACCTGTGGTTCTCTCCGTATCGACTTTTTGATGTGTATGCCCTCTAAAAACTGTTGGGCCATTTTGTGCCACTTTCTCTCCTATTCCTTCCTCCCCTTCTGGGATGCTTCCCAGGCTTTGTATCCTCTCCCAATAAACTCACGTATAGGCTGGCTTGGGAAGGAGACCTAGAAACGGAGATTACCAAGGACTGGAATGCCTGGACTTTTAGAATGCATAAGGGCATTTTGAATATTCAGCTGATTGAGGCCAATTATAACATGGTCTCCCGATAGTATCTAGTCTCAACCAAATTATCTAAATGGTATTCTGAGGTCTCTTCTTGATGCTGTCAAGGCTGCAGTCAAGAGGGTTCAATGCTATACACACGGTGGACCTGTTTTAAGGTTGGGAGATTCTGGATGCAGGACATGCTCTTTGATTCTTTTCTTTAGCTCTATGCTTCTCTCGTTGCCTACCTGGCATACACTTACACTGCCTGAAGGGCAAAAGTTCTCCGTACAGACAGGTTTTGAGCCCGAGGACGAGTTGAGGCCTGTCTTGATATCACTGAAGTTTTAATAATTGTGGACAGCGTATGCTGCCTCTTAGTGATTGTTATACTTTTGACTCTTTCTTTTTTTGGAATTATGATATATTTGTGTCTCCTGACTCGTTACCCTCACCTCTCCTCCCTTCCTCTTGCTTTTCCTGGCCCTAACCCTTCCCAATGTGTGAATCACGTTGTGCTTATTTAACTGACATGATAGGTGGACATCCGCAATATACCTATAAGCATATGGTTCTATTGTCCAGTTCAGGACTACATTTTCTTGCTCTGAAACTGTTGTGTATGCTTTGATTTTAAGCTTACTGACTATACCAACATCACTTCTTGTAAAACCTTGGAAATCTCAATAAAAATCTATTGAAACCAGGAACGCACGAATGACAAGTTAAAAGAGCAAATTATAACACAGTGTTGTCAACCTCCCACAGCATTTTTACTGACAAAACATGAAAAATGTACTGACGGAGCACATTTTTTACCGATAATCTGAAAAATGACAGAACTCCTATTAACCACTAGGCGTCCGCGCTATAGCCGAAAGACGGCTACAGCGTGGACTCCAATTGCCGGGAGGGAGTCCCTGGACGTTCTCCTGTTTACTTCCACGTTGCGCGCTCCCGCGGGCACGCATCGGGGAAGTTTTGTGCTGGCCGTGTCCCTTGGACACAGCCAGTCACAGATCGACATAAACGGCCAATGACAGCGGCCGTTTACAGTGTGATCGGCGGTGCCAATGAGAGAGGATCTCCTATGTAAACATAGGAGATCCTCTCTCATCGCCGGCTCTCCCTCCTCACACAGAGACAGCATGTGAGGAGGGAGAGCGAACCGCTGCGGCGGTAAGTAAACAGAAAAAAAAAAACGAAAAAAAAGTGTCAGCACTGTTATCTGTCCCTGCCATCTGCCCCTGCCATCTGTCCTGCCATCTGCCCCTGCCATCTGTCCTGCCATCTGCCCCTGCCATCTGTCCCTGCCATCTGTCCCTGCTGTCATGTCCCTGCCATCTATCCCCACTGCCATCTGTCCCCACTGCCATCTGTCCCCAGTGCCACATATAAGTGCCATCTGTCATCAGTGCCACATAGTGCCATCTGTCATCAGTGCCACCTGTCAGTGTCATGTGCCATCTGTCATCAGTGTCACATGTCATCAGTGCCACGTATCAGTGCCATCTGTCATCAGTGTCATCAGTGCCACGTATCAGTGCCATCTGTCATCAGTGTCATCAGTGCCACGTATCAGTGCCATCTGTCATTAGTGTCATCAGTGCCACGTATTAGTGGCATCTGTCATCAGTGCCACGTATTAGTGGCATCTGTCATCAGTGCCACGTATTAGTGCCATCTTTCATCAGTGCCACGTGTCATCAGTGCCACATATTAGTGCCATCTGTCATCAGTGCCATTTGTCATCAGCGCCATGGTCATCAGTGCCACATATTAGTGCCATCTGTCATCAGTGTCACGTGTCATCAGTGCCACGTATTAGTGCCATCTGTCAGTACCATGTATTAGTGCCATCTGTCATCAGTGCCACGTATTAGTGCCATCTGTCATCAGTGCCATGTATTAGTGCCATCTGTCATCAGTGCCACATCAGTGTCAGTGCCACGTATCAGTGCCATCTGTCATCAGTGCCACATCAGTGCCACGTATCAGTGCCATTTGTCATCAGTGCCACGTCAGTGTCCGTTGTCATTGTCCTGGTTCTCCAGGGCCTTCAAAAGTGTAATAGGTAGTCAACAAATTAGATGTGTAATTTATGCTTCTAGAACACGTGATGGTGCTCCCTGCATGTTGGGTCTCTGTATGTGGCCAGGCTGTGTAAAAGTCTCACACATGTGGTATCGTAATACTCAGGAGGAGTAGCAGAATGTATTTTGGGGTGTTATTTGTGGTATATACATGCCATGTGAGAGAAATAACCTATTACAATGACAATTTTGTGGGAAAAAAAAAAATCTTCATTTTGCAAAGAATTGTGGGAAAAAATGACAACATGACAACATCAAAAACCTCACCATGCATCTTACTAAATACCTTGGAATGTCTACTTTCAAAAAAGGGGTCATTTGGGGGGTATTTGTACTTTCCTGACTTGTTCGGGTCGCAAGAAATGAGATAGGCCATCAGTACTTCAGATGTGATCAATTTTTTATGATTTGCACCATAACTTGTAGACTCTCTAACTTTCAAAAATAATATCCACTAATTTGGGTTATTTTTACCAAAGATATGTAGCATTATAAATTGTGGCCAAAATTTATGAAGAAAAATTACTAATTTGCAAAATTTTTATCACAGAAACAAAGAAAAATGCGTTTTTTTTTCAAAATTTTCGGTATTTTTCATTTATAGCGCAAAAAATAAAAAACCCAGAGATGATCAAATACCACCAAAATAAAGCTCTATTTGTATGAAAAAAGGACAAAAAATTCATTTGGGTACAGTATTGTATGACTGAGTAATTGTCATTCAAAGTGTGAGAGCGCTGAAAGCTGAAAATTGGTCTGGTCACGAGGGGGGTTTAAGTGCCCAGTTGTCAAGTGGTTAAAAACTAAGACAATCAATATTTAAACAGTATAAACACAATATGAAAACAACGACAATACCCATAACATGCCATTTGCCTGGTTTATACCGAAAAAGTCAACACAGCATGACAGCATTATTAGCCACTGATATTTACAGACAGTTGTAAAAATCACAGATTTTTTTTCAAACTGTCAGTAAATTTACACCTAAACATTTGAATACATAAAAACACAGTAACAGCACTATTTCTAAAAAAGCCTCTTGCGCTACTTTAAAGCAGTGAACTAAATCAATATGTGATATAAATAAAAGTGCAGCAAAATATATAAGTGTAACACATAACACTAAACAATCTAAGTGAATGAAGTGATTTCGTGCAAATAGTGATATAAGATTCAGAATAAATTATCCCAAATGGGATATAGAGAATATTTTAAATATTTTAAAATTAAATACATTGTGTATTAGACGTCTATCTACAATAACCATATACAAATGATATGTGTAGATGAGGTCATCTCAATCTTGCCGTGTATACTCAAACAACATCCTTAATATACTCATGTGCAATTGGATGTGTATCACCTTGTGTATCACTTCATTCACACAGTAACAGCACTAACAGAGATAGCAAAACAGGGGGGCAAAAATTCTGGCACATCCTCTTTTGAGACTTTTTGACCCTTCACTAGTGTTGGGGGATCACATATCACCACACTTTCCCAAACATTTGTAGTCTCAGTCTGCAGTACTGCCAAGACTGTAGCTGCATGGAACTGAATGCCACAGTTGTGTACACAGCAACCCACACACAACCATCCCGACTGCAGCAGATGCCATCTCTCCCTCCTTGGCTGTGGATATGCAGAGTGGCATCACAGGGATAGGAAAGAGAGCCAGACAAGACACTGTGATTGGCTGCAGTTTAGCCTGGGAAAAGAGAGAGCTTGCCCAGGGAGCTGCATAACTCCCCACAAGTAACCTGTCATGTAAAAGCAACTTCAGTGTTCACGTTCAGTCTGTCTACTTAGGCTTAGGGTATTAACTAAAGTAAACAATGTAGTATGACTTTCAACACAATGATGAAGATCTGGATTAATTGAATGCGCAAAACAATGCAGGCCACAGAGAGGTAAGTAATGAGGAGGGATAGGATTAAGAAGAAAATTCTTATTGGAAATAACATTAAGGCAATAACTGATGAGTCTCCAATAAAGGTTGTAATTGCTTAACACAATACCCCATTTGCATCTTGTTTTTGACCATATGTTAGGTATATTAAGCTTACCAGGTATTCAAAGACTAAAGTTAAAGAATAATTTGTGTGGATGATGTCATGAAGTGTTACAATGTTAGCATGCTTCAGATTCTTCAAAAGGGACACTGGAATAGAGAAAATACATAGGATCAAACACAGTTTCACATGTAAGCAATATTAATTACAGTAATTCATGATGTTACCGTACAGAATTTAAAATTACTGATTTGGGTATTAACCGATAACTGATCAGAAAGTGGGATAGACTAGTTACTTACTAGGATGCGCAGGTATTTTTGTAAAAACAATGGACAGGGTATATACCTACCTGCCCTTAAACAAGTCACCAGAGTGCCAAAACCCACCAAGATATTTTGCTTGATGGTGGTTTGGGGTTTGTACACCAAAGCAACACATCGGATACAATTCAGGCTGCCTGGCAGTTAGAAAAATCTGTACGACAGTTCTTAAGTGTATGTGCAATCCCCAATCCTGCAATCCTTAGCAGGAAACAGAAATGTATTTTTATAGGTCTGCGACAGAACTACAATTGTAGGTGAGACATATTTTCTACACTAACATTTGCACAATTAGGAATTTGAAAGGGGTAGAGATTTTATTCCAGAAGAAAACTGCCTAATTAGAATAAATTAGTTTCATTGCACCTGTTTACCCTTGTCTCGATGTGCCACAGAAATTATAAATGTCACTCACAGCAATTTAAACTTCTCTTCTACTGTATAGCAAAGAATGGAGCTACTCAAAGGGAAATTTTGAATATCTCATTCTAAAAAAAAAAGTGCTAAAACGTCTTATTATTTATTGCCTGTTAGAAAATAAATAATGGCGTCATAAATGATGCCTGAAATAACAGGCAATCCATTTTGATAATTGAGTCATCTATGGCCACACCAAGCCAACAAGATCTACCAGAAACTATTAATCTCTCTATTGCATAATAAAAGAATGATGCTCACATATGACATCTGTTATGAAAAAAAAAAATGCAGATCTCCGGGCACTTCCAGATCTGTTGGATAGTGTGTCCCCTGTTAGGCGCTGGGTTTATTGCTACCACCCCCAACGTCACTACTGTAGTTATGTAGGTATGTAGGAGCTGGCAGGAGGACCCACAGCCCCTTGTGGGGAACACACTATCTGACATAACTGGAAATGTTGGATAGCAGTAGTGCACACAAGTCTACAAGAAAGTGAAGAATTAAATTGCAGCCTGCTGAACAGAAAAGTATACAACCTATTATTTTACAGGGAACAACTGGGGAGTTTTTTTTTCATAGGGTCAATTTAAAGCTCAAATCTTAAACTCTTGCTAAAACCTTTTTTTAGTGGGGGGAAATCAGAACCGATGTCAACTCTGACTTTCTTTGTTCCTTTTTGGAAGCATTTTCTTTACTTCCTTACTTTATAAGTGCACTCAAAACAGTAAGTAAGAAAAAATCTCACCAATTCCTGTCTACTGGAAATTAAGTCACAGGAAAAACCCAACTTAATGCAGATACCAATAAAGACTTTCTAGTATACAGTGTCCCCATTAAGCACATTTCCCCTCACTTCTGGTTCACAGGTGTCAGGCAGAACATTAAACAAGGGGGAATTTACTCAATGGGGACACAGTATTTAAATGTATTTAAATGTGGCAAAAATCTTCTGAACTGGACATAATCTGCATTTAAAAGTTAAGGTTTACCGCTCTATCCAAAAGTAAAAAAAAAAATTGCCAGTTTAATTTTCTCATAGCGTGGCACTGTGCTCTTTTACAGAAGTATTTTTAATTAATCTCCCTTCACTTGTCCACACCTAAGGCCCAATTCATACTATGCATGGCGGGAACGAGTGTTCCTGCTCGTGACTTTCAAAGCGCAATTCCGCCTACAAAGCTCATCACTTAAGGCCCATTCACAGAAAAGGCCCTGTGACACGCCTTACCAGGTATACTAAAGGTGAGTGTAACTTAAGGCAGCATATTAATAACACACATAAGTAAAAACCACAAACATGTTAATTATTCAGGCAAAAGCTTTTACCTGTAGTGCCAGATAAAATTATCTGTGACAATGTACCTGCTTCCTCTCTCATACCTTCTCTGATAGCTGTGCACGGTGCTCCTTCCTCATGCTCTAGTCTGATCTCTTTAAGAGCCACCAGGTTCTCTGTTAGCTTGCTGCGTCCCTTAAATACAGTGGCATATGTGCCCTGCAAAACAGTTTACAGATTTTAAGACAGGGAACCACACATGCCACCATTGTGTATGGCCGCATAACTCTACTGTAGAAAAAAATCACAACAACATTTATATAAATATTTAGGGGTCTACCACAGCTTTCCAAAAATAAAAACAAATCATCTAGCCCATTCATAAAGCACAGCTGTTTGCTTTACAAATGTGCTTTCCACTTCATTTGCTCCAAGACTCTAAAGCAAGTACAGTCCTATTCATTTTAATGAATGGTAAAGAAGAAAAAGGCTGAAAGGAAGAAACTTGTCTTGACCTTGCTCTCCTCCTACACTGCGTTAGTCAGACGACCAGCCGCAGGACAAAAAACATTACATTCTGCATGTTATGAATTAAATGTAAAATGCAGGAGAAATGAGGAATAATCACTACAACGTTCTGCAGAGAGTGGATACTACTGAACATTATAAATGGACTCATATTCACTTTTTGTAAAGAATAGGAGGTTTTGTTCTGGTATGCCATTTGTTTTTATTTTTTTTTAAGATATGTTTATTGAGAATTTTCCAGTTGTTATACAGAAAGTACAACAAACAATAAGCAGGTTAACAAACAGAACCAAACTATGCCTCCCGTGTCTCCATAAGATATAATAATGGTGATTAAAAAAAAAAAAAAATGACAGTATGTATTAAATCACAATATACATAGAGATGGAAGGGTATATGCAAATCAAAGGACACCAATACAATACCAAAGGCAGTGAAAAATAAAGAGATTATGCTAACTTCCAGGATCCAAGAACGTCGGGGTAAGGGGACCAGATACCCATTTATGCCATAGTTATCAAGAAGATGAGTTCAAAGGTAAGTTTATACAGAGGTAAATTTGTGTTTACCAATTTAAGCCAAATGGTCATGTTTAGTGGTGACCCGTCCATAAGGGGCAGCGGGGGGCGCTGCCTCCCTAATCCATACGCCCGCCCCCTAATCTACATACAGGGTGCCAGACACATGGATTTCAATTGGGTTTTTTTTTTCTTTTTTCGCAGATGATTAGAGCCTGAAGCTCTAATTGGCTTAAAAAAAGGGTGGGCTTGGGGCGCAGAGCACTGCGCCTTGAGCCCACCCAGTTGTGTGACAATAGCAAAATAATATTTGCTATTGTCTTCCTGATTCTCCTCCCGCACAATCCAGGAGTGGTACCTGAGACCAGATTAGCCAGGGAGTCTTAGGGATCCCTGGCCAATCGGATCTTAGGACACATGTCCTGTTCGGCTTGGAGGAGAAGCAACTGCCCAGCTCTTCCTTTCCCCTGCCTCCTAAGGCATGGCCTCTTACAGTAAACTTAAAAGACTATTACATTTGCAGGAACAGTTGTTCACCAAAGATAACTAAAATATACCTAGTACAACATTTTTTAGGGTGCAATATATTAGGTAAACCCAACATAGTAAATAAAAATGAGTTAACTTCTGACCAAAACGTATGAATTATAGGGCAGGACCAAAAACATGTATGAAATCAGCAGAGTCTCCACAGCCTCTAAAACATTCAGATGTGGGGCGTATGCCCATCTTACACATCCGAGAAGGAGTAAGGAGGCTATGGTGAAAGTTCTTTATTTGTATAATTTTATCTCTGGAGGATATTACTGAACTCTTCTATGTATCAATAAATTCAGTCCAGTCCTCATCAGTCCTCAAGATTAATATTCAATGCAGCCCATCGAGTTTGTGCAGCAACAAGCCTAGGATTAAAATCCGGCATTAGGGGAGAGTACTATTCTGAGATTAATTTAGTGGTGTCTTAGTATTTTCTCCAATGGGGCCACAGATAACGGAGCAAGTGAGAGCCAAATTGTGCACCGAGAGCATGAGGGAACTAGTAATAAAAAAATAAAAAGGAAGAAGGAAGGTTAAATTTGTCTTTTAACTGGGCAAAGGACTTAAGGCCCCGCTCAGTGTATAAGTGATAAAGATATTTAATGCCCCTGGAAATCCAGCGTTGTGGATCTGGAAACCTAAGGAGTTCATGCAGAGTGGGGTTATACTAGAGTGAGTTATTGAAGGAGGCAATCCACACAGCCTTAGAGAAACAAGTTACTATAGTAATAGAGATAATGTGGTACATAACATAGTTGTCCCAGGACAGGGGGGAACCTGCCTTCGATACACATGCTACTTGTAACACATGTTGTGCAGAGATTAGAAGGAGGAAACTATAGCGGCTTCAGTAGCAGTACAGTAAGGAGTAGTACAGGCAGGTGGTTAAGGAAGGATGCAACCAGTCATAGATCACCACCAACTTTCATCCAGTGCTGCACTGACGTTTTTGGATTCTGAGTCATGGGGAAAGCAAACGAATTGTCAAAGGATCTGCAGGAAAAGGTAGTTGAACTGTATAAATCAGGAAAGGGATATCAAAAGATACCCAAGGAATTAAGCATGCCAATCAGCAATGTTCAAACTCTAATCAAGAAGTGGAAAATGAGGGGTTCTGTTGAAACCAAACCACGGTCAGGTAGACCAGCTAAAATTTCAGCCATAACTTCCAGGAAAAACCCACAAATAACTTCAGGTGAAATACAGGACTCTCCGAGAACATGTGGTGTGGCTGTTTCAAGATGCACAATAAGAAGGCACTTGAAGAAAGATGGGCTGCATGGTCGAGTCACCAGAAGAAAGCCATTACTACGCAAATGTCACAAAGTATCCCGCTTACAATACACCAAACAGCACAAAGACAAGCCTCAAACCTTCTGGCACAAAGTCATTTGGAGTGTTGAGACTTTTGAGGCTTTTTGGCCACAACCATAAACGCTACATTTGGAGAGGAGTCCACAAGGCCTATGATGAAAGGTACGGAGGTGGATCGCTGATGTTTTGGGGATGTGTGAACTACAAAGGCACAGGAAATTTGGTCAAAATTGTTGGCAAGATGAATGCAGTCTGTTATCAAAAAATACTGGAAGAACATTTGCATTCGTCAGCCAGGAAGCTGCGCATGGGATGTACTTGGACATTCCAACATGACAATGATCCAAAACACAAGGCCAAGTCAACCTGTCATTGGCTACAGCAGAATATAGTGAAGGTTCTGGAGTGGCCATCTCAGTCTCCTGACCTCAATATCATTGAGCCTCTCTGGGGAGATCTCAAATGTGCAGTTCATACAAATACCACAAAAGACTTCAAGCTGTCACTGATGTTAAAGGGGGCAATACACTATGTTAAGAACTGGGGTATGTAAACTTTTGATCAGGGTCATTAGGGTAGTTTCTGTTGCCATTATAATTTAAAAAGAGTAAACACAGTTGATTGATAATAAATGGCTTCAGCCAAACACTAACCATGAGTGAAAGAAAAGTTTGTGTGGTATTATTCATATTCTCTGAAAAATGGCCAAGAAATCATAAATTCTGCCAGGGTATGTAAACTTATGAGCACAACTGTATATAAGTGTATTGTGAGCATATAATGAAATTCGTTCCTCTATGGAGCCAGCAATAAGACCATGAATACAGGGTAAGGGCCGTACACGAACAGCCAGGGGCTCAATAGCCAGAGCAAACAGCAAGTAAAGGGAAGCCCTGGCATGTCCCTCTGGAGATGGAAAATGTAGGCGAGATAGAACAATTAACCCAAACTCTGGAAACCAAGCTGGTATATAAAAATCGTATGCCAGGCAATCATCCAAGAACCAAAATCCATAAAGTTGTTACATAGTTAGATAGTAGGTGAGGTTGAAAAGTCCATCAAGTTCAACCTATGTGTGTGATTATATGTCAGTATTACATTGTATATCCCTGTATGTTGTGGTCTATCAGGTGCTTATCTAATAGTTTTTTGAAACTATCGATGCTCCCCGCTGATATCACCACCTGTGGAAGGGAATTCCACATCCTTGCTGCTCTTACAGTAAAGAACCCTCTGCGTAACACTTGTAACACTTTAAATAGGTAAGGCCATACCACACTATGGAAGGCCTTATCTAAAGAAACTATGCCCCAGGTATTGGATAGCCCATAAGGATATTGCAAGTTATGAAAAAGTCTGATTATATTCATTCTCCTAGAGCAGCCTGGAATGAACCCCCCTTGATCACTTTGTCCCAGGGAAAGAACAACTTTGTTCATGCAATTGGTGAATACCTTCACTAAGATCTTTGCATCTACATTAATTAATGAGGTCTATAAGAGTCACAATTCAATGGGTTCTTGTGTGGCTTAAAGATAAGAACAATCAGAGCCTTCCGCATAGAAGGAGGAAGGATACTCTCACCCAAGGCTGCATTGAAGGTACGCAAAAGATAGGGACTCAACAGATGCCTAAATTTACTAGACCACTTAGTATCATAGGATGGAGACTTTATCCTGGAAATTAAGAATACAGGCTATGATAGTTCTGGGAGAAGCACCTTCTGGAGGAGGGCAGGGTGGTGTATGGTACGCATGCTTTATAGCAAAGGTAGCGGGTCTCCTTTAGCCAGGTGTATAGAAAGCGCTCAGGAGAGGACCCTTTAGATTTTTCAGGAAAACCCACAAATCACAGATTATTGCAGCGAGACCTATTTTCTAAGTCATCCACCTTAGCCCGAAGCGCCGCCAGTTCACTAGAGGCCTCACGCATGGAAGTAGAGAGGGGAGCGAGGGTGTCTTCCCCAGTACTGATACGTTCCTCCACGGCCCCAGTGTGTTCCTGCAAATTCTGCACATCCTGCTTAAGCAGGGAAAAATCTATTTATATAGTGCTTATTTGTTCTATTAGGGCAGCCTTGCAATCCTGAATAGTCTTCATAATTTGAGTAAGAGTGGGTTCAAATGGAAAGGAGTCAGGCTCACCTGTGGCTTCATAATCAGGAGCAGGAGCAGAGTTTGCTACAGAGCCTTGCTGGGAGCCTGGGACCTCAGGATTCAAGGGTTGAGGTAGATGAGGGAAGTTGTCCTGCGTACCCAGCAGAGGGAGTGAGGAAATGGCCATGGAAGGAAGGCCGCCAGTGCCATCTTGCCCAAAGTCTTTTTCCAGCTTTTTGGCTGCCGAAGGAGCTTTGTTCTGATCTATGTTTACCATTGTTGAAGCGCAGGGGATATATGCAACCCGGGCGAAAAATATTGTTGCCTGTAATATATTCTCTCCCAAAGAAGTTTAGCATATTTTTTTTCTGTTCTGCAGATGCTTGTTTTTTCCTCCTTCCAGAAGATACACATTTTGTTCTTCATTTTTCCAGTATACCAGCTAGCTGTTCTTTTATAAATAGTGGAAGATGGCTGGCATACTTGCTCACAAAAGTGATATACAAGAAAATGGCATACACATTCCAGTATGTCTCCTCTTTATAAATGGGACCCAGTATGAACACATCAAAATATAATAGTAACCTAACATCAACTTAAACCTAAATTTAAAAGAGAAGTATGTTTTTTTTTTAGAATGATACTTAGCTAGGTAGATGCAGCATCGGTCCGATGCTGCATCTGCCCCCCGGCGCATCTAATACTGAGTACCGACCGATCGCTCGACTCTCACAGCTCCATGAGCAGCAGCTCTTTGTTCTGCCCCCCGCACTCACTGGAGCGCTGGGCTGTGGAGCTCGCTGAGAGGCTGAGCCAGGTGCCGGTCCAAGGATCCCAAGACTGGACCGACTCTGTGACCTCAGCAGAGAGCAGGCAGAAATCTGCAGACTTCTTCCCGCTCTCTGCTGAAAATGGGTCACAGAAGTGCAAAATGAACTGCACTCCTGTGATCCACAGGAGAAGTACAGCCAAAAACGAGCTTAGATTGTACTTCTCCTTTAAACCCCAAATCACAAGCTTGAATTTAACTCCCAAACCTATCCCATAACATAAGCCTATCCACTAAACCCAAAAAGTTGTTATTTTATGCACTGGTTTACAAGGAGAATAGCGAAAAGCATTTAATCGCACTGAAATCTACATAATAAAATTGCTTAATGTGGAACTTCATGCAGACGCACTAACTAGAAACAAAGCGTTACTAGACCTACTGATTACCAACAATACAGACCTGATCACGGATGTGGAAATAAGGGGCAATTTAGGAAACAGCGATCACAGGTCAATTAGCCTCAGTATAAATCACATAAATAAGAAATATAAGGGGAATACAAAGACACTGAATTTCAAAAGAGCCAGCTTCCCTAAACTACGAACCTTGCTAGAAGATATAAATTGGGATAAAATCTTGGGAACAAAGAATACGGAGGAGAGATGGGTTTGCTTTAAGAGCATATTAAATAAGGGCATTAGCCAGTGCATCCCATGGGGAAATACATTTAACCACATGACGACCGCCTCACGCCGATGTACGTCGGCAAGGTGGCACGGACAGGCAAAATCACGTACATGTACGTGATTTGCCTTCCGCGGGTGGGGGGTCCGATCGGTCCCCCCCATGGTGCCCGAGGCGGTCGCCATTTCTTCCCGGGCGATGAGAGGTGAGGGGGAGGCCATCCATTGTTGGCCACCCCCTCCCAATCGCTCCCGGCGAATGAGAATGCTTCCTTTTCCTCTGTAATGTAAACAGAGGTAAAGGAAGTGATGTCATCCCTCCTCGAGCCGGTATTTTCATCGCGGCGCCGAGGAGAGAAGACATCAAGTAAGTCTGCACAACACTACACTAACAGTAGAACACGCCAGGCACACTTGTCACCCCCCATCACCCCCCGATCACCCCCCTGTACCCCCTGTCACTCTGACACCAATAGCATTTTTTTTTTTTTTTTGCATTGGTGTCAGTTTGTGTCAGTTACAAGTGTTAGGGCAGTTAGGTTAGCCCCCTTTAGGTCTAGGGTACCCCCCCTTAGGTCCAGGGTACCCCCCTAACACCCCCTAATAAAGGTTAACCCCTTGATTACCCCCCGTCACCAGTGTCGCTAAGCGATCGTTTTTCTGATCGCTGTATTAGTGACACAGGTGACGCTAGTTAGGGAGGTAAGTATATAGGTTCACTGTCAGTGTTTTATAGCGACAGGGACCCCCATATACTACCTGCTAAAGGTTTTAACCCCCTGATTGCCCCCTAGTTAACCCTTTCACCAGCAATCACCGTATAAGTGTTACGGGTGACGCTGGTTAGCTAGTTTGTTTTTTGTAGTTTATTACAGTTTATTACAGTTTATTATAGTTTTAGGGCACCCGCCGTTTATTACCCTATAAAGGTTTAACCCCCTAATTGCCCGGCGGTGATATAAATTAAATTTTTAGGGTCAGCTAAGGTCTGCGTTGCCCCAGGCAGCGTCAGGTTAGCGCCAGTACCGCTAAAACCCACGCACGCAGCATACACCTCCCTTAGTGCTATAGTATCTGAGCGGATCGATATCTGATCCGATCAGATCTATACTCCCCAGCAGTTTAGGGTTCCCTGAAACGCAGTGTTAGCGGGATCAGCCCAGATACCTGCTAGCACCTGCGTTTTGCTCCTCGGCCCAGCCCTGCCCAGCCCACCCAAGTGCAGTATCGATCGATAACTGACACTTACAAAACACTAAGCACACATAACTGCAGCGTTCGCAGAGTCAGGCCTGATCCCTGCGATCGCTAACAGTTTTTTGGTAGCATTTTGATACAGTCGCTGACAGTCAGGAGCTTTTTTGCCTGTGAGTCTCACTAGTGTACCCCTAAATTTAGAGCTCAAAATGGCAAATCTAAGGTACACTAGTGAAGAGGCCTACACGTTTCTGAGTATGACAGATAGTGAAGAGGAAGTCACTCATCTGTCAAGTTCAGGCTCAGAATACGAACCTGTAGAGGACAGCGGCTCCATGACAGATAGCTCTGACGACGGAGTTGTGGTCCCTGCTAAGGTCAGGCGTACCAGACCCCAATCTTCTTCTGTCCTTGAAGTGCAAGAACCGCAGGGCTCTCGTATGGAGCAGAGAAGTACTAGCGCCGCTACTCCTTCTGGTGAACTGGCAAGCACCAGCGGCCTAGTACACCCTGGTCGTACATCCAGCACTGCAGTATCACGTGGTGACGTGGCGAGTCCCATAAGTGCAGTTCAAGCTGGCGAGGTGGCAAGCACTAGTAGTGTCCCGCTGCCACCAAGAAAACAAAGACAGGCCCGTCGTGCCCATAGTGCCCTTCCTGCTGCATTGGCCAATCCGAATTGGGAACCCACCACTTCTGCAGCACCCGTACTTCCCCCTTTCACTGGCCAACCCGGAATTCAGGTGGAAACAGTTCACTTTACGCCACTGGATTTTTATTCACTGTTTTTCACCGAAGATCTCTATAGATCTATTGTGGACCAAAGCAATTTATACGCTGGTCAACACATCGCCGCTAATCCTCAGTCCTCCCTTGCCAGAGATTGGAGACCAATTACGGTCTCTGAATTTAAGACCTTTCTGGGCCTTTCCCTCCTCATGGGGTTGAATAAAAAGAGTAAGTTGCGGTCATATTGGTCCACTGACCCAATTTACCATTCACCCTTGTTCTCTGCTTCCATGGCCAGGGCACGATACGAGCAGATTTTGCGGTTCATGCACTTCAACGACAATGAACTCTGTCGTCCTCGTGGAGACCCTGCATACGATCGGCTCTACAAAATTCGGCCCCTCGTAAACCACTTCAACCAAAGTTTTGCAGACTTATTTACCCCCCATCAAGTTGTCTGCGTTGATGAGTCCCTGATTAAATTTTCTGGTCGCTTGTCATTCAAACAGTACCTTCCCAGCAAGCGTGCCAGATACGGGGTCAAGATGTATAAGCTCTGTGACAGGGCCACAGGCTATACATATAGTTTTATGGTTTACGAGGGCAAAGATAGTCACGTAGAGCCGACAAACTGCCCTGACTACATAGGAAGCGCTGGCAAGATAGTGTGGGACTTGGTGTCACCCTTATTCGGAAAGGGTTACCACTTGTACGTGGACAATTATTATACGAGCGTGCCACTTTTTAGTCACTTGTTTGATTAGCAGATTGGAGCATGTGGCACCGTGCGACCTAATCGCCGGGGCTTTCCCCAGCGGCTTGTAGATTCCCGTCTTAGGCTGGGGGAGAGAGCCTTCTTGAAGTATAATAATTTGCTCGCTATGAAGTGGAGGGATAAGAAGAATGTTTTCGTTCTCACCTCCCTTCATGCAGACATGACGACCCAAATTCCTACGGCGACTGGTGTTGTGGAGAAACCCCTCTGTGTCCACAAATACAACCTTAATATGGGAGGGGTGGACCTCAACGACCAGTTGTTGGCGCCGTACCTAGTTGCCCGTAAGGCCAGACGCTGGTACAAAAAAGTGTCTGTTTATTTATTTCAGTTGGCTTTGCTGAACGCTCATGTGCTATACAGAGCTTCAGGACAGACTGGATCATTCCTTAAATTCCAGGAAGAGATCGTCAGAGCCCTTCTGTTTCCAGACGGTGCTCTACCTCACCTTCCTCAACCACATGCAGTAAGCCGGCTGCATGAGAGGCATTTTCTTTATGCCATCCCGAGTACCCCTACCCAACGAGCCCCCCAAAAAAGATGTCGTGTCTGCAGCAAGCGCGGATTTAGGCGTGACACCCGGTCTTATTGTCCCTCCTGTCCTGGCAATCCTGGTCTTTGCATGGGTGAATGCTTTGAACGCTACCATACATTAGTTGAGTATTAGCGTAGGGTTCAGCACTGCACAGACTAGGCACACTAACACAGGGTCTCCCAAGATGCCATTGCATTTTGAGAGACCCAAACCTGGAACGAATTACAAAAGTTAAAAGTTACTAAAAAAAAGTGTAAAAAAAAAAAAAATAAAAAAATAAAAACACAAAAAAAATATATAAAATAAAAAAACCAAAAATAGTTGTTGTTTTATTGTTCTCTCTCTCTCTATTCTCTCTCTATTGTTCTGCTCTTTTTTACTCTATTCTATTCTGCAATGTTTTATTGTTATTATGTTTTACCATGTTTGCTTTTCAGATTTTTTATACTTTACCGTTTACTGTGTTTTGTTGGTAACCATTTTATTGTTTTCAGGTACGCCATTCAGTTGCAGCGCGGATTTA
This sequence comes from Aquarana catesbeiana, assembly GCF_042186555.1. Lineage (NCBI taxonomy): Eukaryota > Metazoa > Chordata > Amphibia > Anura > Ranidae > Aquarana > Aquarana catesbeiana. The sequence continues at coordinate 518,675,094 of NC_133325.1, forward strand.
TTTATCTTGACAGCAACAGCGTTTGCTCCCACGATATATAAAGCCGTGACTCCAGCGCTGTCGGAGGTGATTTCACCACCACAGTTACATACTTCAGCATATATGCCGAAGCGTGGGGGCAGCAGTGGGTGGAGGAGCAATTTGCTCCTGCCTTTTGCGGGAGGATGCCCCCATGCTTCGGCATTTATATATTTTAGGCACAGGTTGCGTTAAATGTTTTATTTTTTACTATGTTTTTTTTTTTGTATTTGCTTTGCAGGTATGGTAAGTCTTACTGTTATACTGTAATGTTACTTTGTTTTATTGTTAACCATCATTTGCTTAGCAGGTACACCATTCAGTTGCAGCGCGGATTTATTTATCTTGACAGCAACAGCGTTTCCTCCCACGATATATAAAGCCGTGACTCCAGCGCTGTCGGAGGTGATTTCACCACCACAGTTACATACTTCAGCATATATGCCGAAGCGTGGGGGCAGCAGTGGGTGGAGGAGCAATTTGCTCCTGCCTTTTGCGGGAGGATGCCCCAATGCTTCGGCATATATATATTTTAGGCACAGGTTGCGTTAAATGTTTTATTTTTTACTATGTTTTTTTTTTTGTATTTGCTTTGCAGGTATGGTAAGTCTTACTATTATACTGTAATGTTACTTTGTTTTATTGTCAACCATCATTTGCTTAGCAGGTACGCCATTCAGTTGCAGCACGGATTTATTTATCTTGACAGCAACAGCGTTTGCTCCCACGATATATAAAGCCATGACTCCAGCGCTGTCGGAGGTGATTTCACCACCACAGTTACATACTTCAGCATATATGCCGAAGCGTGGGGGCAGCAGTGGGTGGAGGAGCAATTTGCTCCTGCCTTTTGCGGGAGGATGCCCCCATGCTTCGGCATATATAAATGGTGCATGTATGCCCATCATTAGAAGTGGGTGGATGAAGGGAGGTATTCTAATGGTGGGCATACCCACCGATCAATATCTTTTTTTCGTTCAGCCCACAGGCTGCATGAAAAAAAAGTTTACAACATATGCCTAACAAGGACCAGCAACGTACTGGTATGTTGCTGGACTTTGAGTGGTTATACCAGAATGATGCCTGCAGGTTTAGGTATCATCTTGGTATCATTCTTTTCAGCCAGCGGTCGGCTTTCATGTAAAAGCAATCCTAGCGGCTAATTAGCCTCTAGACTGCTTTTGCAAGCAGTGGGAGGGAATGCCCCCCCCCCCCACTGTCTTCCATGTTTTTCTCTGGCTTTCCTGTGCCAACAGGGAACCTGAAAATGCGGCCGGTGATTCAGCCAGCTGACCATAGAGCTGATCAGAGACCAGAATGGCTCCAAACATCTCTATGGCCTAAGAAACCGGAAGCTACGAGCATTTCATGACTTAGATTTCGCCGAATGTAAACAGCGCCATTGGGAAATTGGGAAAGCATTTTATCACACCGATCTTGGTGTGGTCAGATGCTTTGAGGGCAGAGGAGAGATCTAGGGTCTAATAGAGCCCAATTTTTTAAAAAAAGAGTACCTGTCACTACCTATTGCTATCATAGGGGATATTTACATTCCCTGAGATAACAATAAAATTAATTTAAAAAAAAAATAAAAATGAAAGGAACAGTTTAAAAATAAGATAAAAAAGCAAACAAATAATAAAGAAAAAAAAAAAAAAAAAAAAAAGCACCCCTGTCCCCCCCTGCTCTCGCGCAAAGGCGAACGCAAGCGTCGGTCTGGCGTCAAATGTAAACAGCAATTGCAGCATGCATGTGAGGTATCACCGCGAAGGACAGAACGAGGGCAGTAATTTTAGCAGTAGACCTCCTCTGTAAATCTAAAGTGGTAACCTGTAAAGGCTTTTAAAGGCTTTTAAAAATGTATTTAATTTGTCGCCGCTGCGCGTTTGTGCGCAATTTTAAAGCATGTCATGTTTGGTATCCATGTACTCGGCCTAAGATCATCTTTTTTATTTCATCAAACATTTGGGCAATATAGTGTGTTTTAGTGCATTAAAATTTAAAAAAGTGTGTTTTTTCCCCAAAAAATGCGTTTGAAAAATCGCTGCGCAAATACTGTGTGAAAAAAAAATATGAAACACCCACCATTTCAATCTGTAGGGCATTTGCTTTAAAAAAATATATAATGTTTGGGGGTTCAAAGTAATTTTCTTGAAAAAAAAAATTATTTTTTCATGTAATCAAAAAGTGTCAGAAAGGGCTTTGTCTTCAAGTGGTTAGAAGAGTGGGTGATGTGTGACATAAGCTTCTAAATGTTGTGCATAAAATGCCAGGACAGTTCAAACCCCCCCCAAATGACCCCATTTTGGAAAATAGACACCCCAAGCTATTTGCTGAGAGGTATAGTGAGTATTTTGCAGACCTCACTTTTTGTCACAAACTTTTGAAAATTGAAAAAAGAAAAAAAAAAATACATTTTTCTTGTCTTTCTTCATTTTCAAAAACAAATGAGAGCTGCATGCCTCACCATGCCTCTCAGCAAATAGCTTGGGGTGTCTACTTTCTAAAATGGGGTCATTTGGGGGGGTTTTGTGCCATCTTGGCATTTTATGGCCTTCAAAACTGTGATAGGTAGTGAGGAGTGGAATCACAACTTAACGCCCTTAGAAATCCTGAAGCCGGTGCTTGGTTTTCGGGGCCCCGTATGCGGCTAGGCTCCCAAAAAGTCCCACACATGTGGTATCCCCGTACTCAGGAGAAGCAGCAGAATATATTTTGGGGTGTAATTCCACATATGCCCATGGCATGTTTGAGCAATATATCATTTAGTGACAACTTTGTGCAAAAAAAAAATAAATAAATAAAAAATTGTCACTTTCCCGCAACTTGTGTCAAAATATAAAATATTCCATGGACTCAACATGCCTCTCAGCAAATAGCTTGGGGTGTCTACTTTCCAAAATGGGGTCATTTGGGGGGGTTTTGTGCCATCTGGGCTTTTTATGGCCTTCAAAACTGTGATAGGCAGTGAGGAGTGAAATCACAACTTTACGCCCTTAGAAATCCTGAAGGCGGTGCTTGGTTTTCGGGGCCCCGTATGCGGCTAGGCTCCCAAAAAGTCCCACACATGTGGTATCCCCATACTCAGGAGAAGCAGCTAAATGTATTTTGGGGTGCAATTCCACATATGCCCATGGCCTGTGTGAGAAATATATCATTTAGTGACAACTTTGTGCAAAAAAAAAAAAAATTGTCACTTTCCCGCAACTTGTGTCAAAAAATAAAATATTCCATGGACTCAACATGCCTCTCAGCAAATAGCTTGGGGTGTCTACTTTCCAAAATGGGGTCATTTGGGGGGGTTTTGTGCCATCTTGGCATTTTATGGCCTTCAAAACTGTGATAGGAAGTGAGGAGTGAAATCAAAAATTTATGCCCTTAGAAATCCTGAAGGCGGTGCTTGGTTTTCGGGGCCCCGTACGCGGCTAGGCTCCCAAAAAGTCCTAAACATGTGGTATCCCCGTACTCAGGAGAAGCAGCAGAATGTATTTTGGGGTGTAATTCCACATATGCCCATGGCATGTTTGAGCAATATATCATTTAGTGACAACTTTGTGCAAAAAAAAAAAAAAGTGTTACTTTCCCGCAACTTGTGTCAAAATATAAAATATTCCATGGACTCAACATGCCTCTCAGCAAATAGTTTGGGGTGTCTACTTTCCAAAATGGGGTCATTTGGGGGGGGTTTTGTGCCATCTTGGCATTTTATGGCCTTCAAAACTGTGATAGGTAGTGAGGAGTGAAATCACAACATTACGCCCTTAGAAATCCTGAAGGCGGTGCTTGGTTTTCGGGGCCCGGTATGCAGCTAGGCTCCCAAAAAGTCCCACACATGTGGTATCCTCATACTCAGGAGAAGCAGCTAAATGTATTTTGGGGTGCAATTCCACATATGCCCATGGCCTGTGTGAGAAATATATCATTTAGTGACAACTTTGTGCAAAAAAAAAAAAACAATTGTCACTTTCCCGCAACTTGTGTCAAAAAAGAAAGTATTCCATGGTCTCAACATGCCTCTCAGCAAATAGCTTGGGGTGTCTACTTTCCAAAATGGGGTCATTTGGGGGGTTTTTGTGCCATCTGGGCATTTTATGGCCTTCAAAACTGTGATAGGTAGTGAGGAGTGAAATCAAAAATTTATGCCCTTAGAAATCCTGAAGGCGGTGATTGGTTTTCGGGGCCCCGTACGCGGCTAGGCTCCCAAAAAGTCCCACACATGTGGTATCCCCATACTCAGGAGAAGCAGCTGAATGTATTTTGGGGTGCAATTCCACATAGGTCCATGGCCTGTGTGAGCAATATATCATTTAGTGACAACTTTTTGTAAATATTTTTTTTTTTTTGTCATTATTCAATCACTTGGGACAAAAAAAATAAATATTCAATGGGTTCAACATGCCTCTCAGCAATTTCCTTGGGGTGTCTACTTTCCAAAATGGGGTCATTTGGGGGGGTTTTGTACTGCCCTGCCATTTTAGCACCTCAAGAAATGGCATAGGCAGTCATAAACTAAAAGCTGTGTAAATTCCAGAAAATGTACCCTAGTTTGTAGACGCTATAACTTGCGCAAACCAATAAATATACGCTTATTGACATTTTTTTTTACCAAAGACATGTGGCCGAATAAATTTTGGCCTAAATGTATGACTAAAATTGAGTTTATTGGATTTTTTTTATAACAAAAAGTAGAAAATATCATTTTTTTTCAAAATTTTCGGTCTTTTTCCGTTTATAGCGCAAAAAATAAAAAACGCAGAGGTGATCAAATGCCATCAAAAGAAAGCTCTATTTGTGGGAAGAAAAGGACGCAAATTTCGTTTGGGTACAGCATTGCATGACCGCGCAATTAAAAGTTAAACCGACGCAGTGCCAAATTGGAAAAAGACCTCTGGTCCTTAGGCAGCATAATGGTCCGGGGCTCAAGTGGTTAAAAGAGCAAACAGAAGTCCTGGATGGCTTATCTCCAATGTAAAATTGCATATAAAAGCAAAGGAGAAGGCCTTCAAAAAATACAAGGCTGAGGGATCATCATCAGCATTCAGACTTTACAAAAAAGAAATGTAAGGGTGCAATTATAGAGCGGCTAAGATAGAACACGAAAAACACATAGTGGGGGAGAGCAAAAAAAACCCCAAGAAATTCTTTAACCACTTCCAGACTGCCGCACGCCGATATACATCCTAACTTTGAAGAGGAATACCATTGTTATAGCAACAGCTAGCTGCCATAAACTCGCTATCCTCTTCTTCGGCCAGCAGTCCGGTTTCAGAAAATGGTGGTCTCTGCGGCGGATTTACCGCAAGATCCCTTTTATCGGTGGCGGGAGAGGGGCCCCCCTCCCGCCATGCTCTGGTGCCCTCCGCCACTTACCGGAGTCGTCGGCAGCGGCAGGGGCGATCGGATCCTCTTCCTTGCTGGGTGTGGAGACGAGTGAGGGGAAGATGGCCCCCACCTGTCTCCATACCATTGCAGGGCAGAAGCGATGTCAAAATGTCACTTCCGCCCATAGCTCTTAAAGGGCCATTTTTTGGGGGAATTTTTTTTAAATTACAAAATTTTTTAGGTCTTTTTGACCCCAGATCTCATATTTAAGAGGTCCTGTCATGCTTTTTTTCTATTACAAGGGATGTTTACATTCCTTGCAATAGGAAAAAAAGTGACACAAATTTTTTTTTAAAGAACAGTGTAAAAATTAAAAATAAAAGGTAAAATAAATAAGAAAAATAAAAATGTATTTTTTAAACGCGCCCTGTCCCACCAAGCTCGCATGCAGAAGCGAACGCATACGTGAGCAGCTCCTGCATATGAAAACGGTGTTCAAACAACACATGTGATGTATCGCTGCGATCGGTAGAGTGAGAGCAATAATTCTAGCTCTAGACCTCCTCTGTAACTCAAAACATGCAACCTGTAAAATTTTTTAAATGTTGCCTATGTAGATTTTTAAGGGTTAAAGTTTGTTGCCATTCCACGAGCGGGCGCAATTTTGAAGCGTGACATGTTGGGTATCAATTTACTCGGAGTAAAATTATCTTTCACCATATAAAAAAAATGTGTCTTATTTTTTAATTCAAAAAAGTGTATTTTTTTCCAAAAAAGTACGCTTGTAAGACTGCTGCGCAAATACGGTTTGACAGAAAGTATTGCAACGACTGCCATTTTATTCTCTAGGGTGTTTGAAATAAAAAATATACACACAGCGGAGGAGAGCAAAAAAAATCCCAAGAAATTCTTTAAGCATGTAAATAGTAAAAAAGGGAGGACAGACCATATTGGCCTTGAAAAACTTGATTTGAAAAACATTAATAAGTCAGCGGGACCAGATGGCTTGAACCTGAGGGTCCTTAGGGAACTCAGTCAAGTAATTGCCAGACCATCTACTGACTGGAATGGTACCAGCTGATTGGAGAAAAGCCAATGTAGCACCAATAGTTAAAAACAGGCCAAAATACATCCCTGGGAATTACAGACCAGTTAGCCTAACATCAATAGTATGCAAGCTCTTGGAGGGTATGATAAGGGACTATATACAAGATTTTAGTAATGAAACGGTATCATTAGTAGTAATAGGCATGGATTCATGAAGAATCGTTCTTGTCACACCAATCTATTAACCTTCTATGAGGAGGTGAGCTTCCATCTAGATAAAGGAAGGCCCGTAGACGTGGTGTATCTGGATTTTGCACAAGAATTTGACACAGTTCCCCATAAACGTTTACTGTACAAAGTAAGGTCAGTTGGCATGGATCATAGGGTGAGTACATGGATTGAAAACTGGCTAAAAGGGAGAGTACAGAGGGTAGTGATAAATGGGGAGTACTCGGAATGGTCAGGGGTGGAAAGTAGGGTCCCTCAGGGTTCTGTCCTGGGACCAATCCTATTTAATTTATTAATAAACGACCTGGAGGATGGGGTAAACATTTCAGTCTCTGTATTTGCAGACGATACTAAGCTAAGCAGAGCAATAACTTCTCCGCAGGATGTGAAAACCTTGCAAGTAGATCTGAACAAATAAATGGGATGGGCAACTACATGGCAAATGAGGTTCAATGTGGAAAAATGTAAAATAATGCATCTGGGTGGCAAAAATAGGAATGCAATCTACTCACTGGGGGGGAGAACCACTGGGGGAATCAAGGATGGAAAAGAACCTGAGGGTCCTAGTAGATGATAGGCTCAGCAATGGCATGCAATGCCAAGCTGCTGCTAACAAAGGAAACAGAATATTGGCATGCATTAAAAGGGGGGATTAACTCAAGAGATAAAGCGGTAATTCTCCCACTCTACAAGACTCTGATCCGGCCTGCACCTGGAGTATGCTGTCCAGTTTTGGGCACCAGTCCTCAGAAAGGATGTGCTGGAAATGGAGCGAGTACAGAGAAGGGCAACAAAACGAATAAAAGGACTGGAGGATATTAATTATGAAGAAACGAGCACTGAACTTATTCTCTCTGGAGAAGAGACACTTGAGAGGGGATATGATTTAAATTTACAAATTCCGTACTGGTGACCCCCACAATAGGGATAAAACTTTTCTGCGGAAGGGAGTTTAATAAGATTAGAAGAAAAGAGGTTAAACCTTAACCACTTAAGGACTGAGCCTTTTTCTGAGATTTGGTGTTTACAAGATAAAAACATTTTTTTTTTTGCTAGAAAATTACTTAGAACAGCCAAAAGTTATATATGTATTATTTTCTAACACCCCAGAGAATAAAATGGCGGTCGTTGTAATACTTTGTGTCACACTGTATTTGCGCAGCGGTCTTACAAGCACACTTTTTTTGGAAAAAATACACTTTTTTGATTTAAAAAATAAGACAACAGTAAAGTTAGCCCAATTTTTTTATACTGTGAAAGGTAATGTTACGCCGAGTAAATTGATACCTAACATGTCATGCTTCAAAATGGCACCTGCTCGTGGAATGGCAACAAACTTTTACCCTTAAAAATCTCCATAGGCGGCGTTTAAAAAATTCTACAGGTTGCATGTTTTGAGTTACAGAGGAGATCTAGGGCTAAAATTATTGCTCTCGCTCTACTGATCGTGGCAATACCTCACGCGGGGGCGACTCACGTTCACTTCTGCAAGCGAGCTTGGCAGGATGAGGCGTGTTTAAATTTTTTTTTATTTTTTCTTATTTATTTTACCTTTTATTTTTACACTGTTCTTTAAAAAAAAAAAAAAGTGTCACTTTTATTCCTATTACAAGGAATGTAAACATCCCTTGCAATAGAAAATAAGCATTGACCTCTTAAATGTGAGATCTAGGGTCAAAAAGACCAGATTTACACTAAAATACAATAAAAAAATAAAAATAAATTTGTCATTTGAAAAAAAAAATTACCCTTTAAGAGCTATGGGCGGAAGTGACGTTTTGATGTCGCTTCCACCCTGCAATGATATGGAGACGGGTGGGGGCCATCTTCCCCTCACTCGTCTCCATACCAGGCCAGCAAGAGGATGCGATTACCTCCGCTGCTACTGATGGCTCTGGTAAACGGCGGAGGGCACAGGAGCATGGCGGGAGGGGTGGCCCTCTCCCGCTGCCGATAAAAGTGATCTTGCGGCAAATCTGCCACAGAGACCACTTTTATCTGAAAGCGGACTGCCCACTGAAGAAGATGATACCAGGGTTATGACAGCTAGCTGCTGCCATAACATCGATACTCCTCTTCAAATTAGCGACGTAAAACAATGGCGGGAGGTCTGTAGGTGATTAAACTGCGTAGAGGGTTCTTTACTGTAAGAGTGGCAAGGATGTGGAATTCCCTTCTGTTGTCATTATGATTTAAAAAGAGTAAACACAGTTGATTGATAATAAATGGCTTCAGCCAAACACTAACCATGAATTAAAGAAATGTTTTTGCGTTATGATTCAAATTCTCTGAAAAATGGCCAAAAAATCATAAATTCTGCCAGGGTATGTAAACTTATGGGCACAACTGTATTTTGCTGATGATACTAAGCTAAGCAGGGCAATAACTTCTCCGAAGGATGGGGAAACTTTGCAAGATGATCTGAACAAATTAAATGGGCAACTACAAGGCAAATGAGGTTTAATGTGGTAAAATGTAAAATAATGCATTTGGGTAGCAAAAACATGAATGCAATCTATACACTGGGGGGAGAACCTCTGGGGGAATCTAGGATGGAAAAGGACCTGGGGATCCTAGTAGATGATAGGCTCAGCAATGGAATGCAATGCCAAGCTGCTGCTAACAAAGCAAACAGAATATTGGCATGCATTAAAAAAGGGATTAACACAATGGATAAAGCGATAATTCTCCCACTCTACAAGACTTTGGTCTGTCCGCACCTGGAGTATGCTGTCCAGTTTTGGGTACCAGTCCTCAGGAAGGATGTACTGGAAATGGTGCGATTTCAATTTACAAATACCATACTGGTGACCCCAAAATAGGGATAAAACTTTTTTGCGGAAGGGAGTTTAACAAGACATGTGGTCACTCATTAAAATGAGAAGAAAAGAGGTTTAACCTTAACCACTTGACCACTGGGCACTTAAACCCCCTTAATAACCAGACCAATTTTCAGCTTTCGGTGCTTTCACACTTTGAATGACAATTACTCAGTCATGTAACACTGTACCCAAATGAAATTTTTGTCCTTTTTTTCACAGAAATAGAGCTTTCTTTTGGTGGTATTTAATCACTGCTGGGTTCTTTATTTTTTGCGCTATAAAAGAAAAAAGACTGAAAATTCTGTAAAAAAATGCATTTTTCTTCGTTTCTGTTATAAAATTTTGCAAATTAGTCATTTTTTCTTCATATATTTTGGCCAAAATTTATACCGCTACATATCGTTGGTAAAAATAACCCAAATCGGTGTATATTATTTGGTCTTTGTGAAAGTTATAGAGTCCACAAGCTATGGTGCCAATCTCTGAAAATTGATCACACCCGAATTACTGACGGCCTATCTCATTTCTAACATGCCAGAAAAGTACAAATACCCCCCAAATGACCCCTTTTTGGAAAGAAGACATTCCACTGTATTTAGAAAGATGCATGATGAGTTTTTTGAAGTTTTTTCCCACAATTCTTTGCAAAATCAAGATTTTTTTTTTCTTTTTTTTTTTTTTTTTTCACAAAATTGTCACATTAGCAGGTTATTCTCTCACACACAGCATATGCATACCACAAATTACACCCCAAAACACATTCTGCTATTACTCCCGAGTATGGTGATACCACATGTGTGAGTCTTTTACACAGCATGGCCACATACAGAGGCCCAACATGCAGGGAGCACCATCAGGCATTCTAGGAGCACCCAGGCCAATTCTGACATTTCTGTCCTACATGTAAAAATCATAATTTATTTGCTAGAAAATTACATAGAACCCCAAAACATTATATATATTTTTTTAGCAAAGACCCTAGAGAATACAATGGCGGTCGTTGCAACTTTTTGTCTCACACGGTATTTGCGCAGCAGTTTTTTGAACGCCTTTTTTTTTAAAAAAAAAACAGTTTTGTGCTTTAAAAAAAAACAAAACAGTAAAGTTAGCCCAATGTTTTTGCATAATGTAAAAGATGAAGTTATGCCGAGTAAATAGATATCTAACATGTCACCCTTCAAAATTGCACACGCTTGTGGAATGGCGCCAAACTTCTCTACTTAAAAATCCCCATAGGAGACGCTTTAAAATTTTTTACTGGTTACATGTTGTGAGTTACAGAGGAGGTCTAGGGCCAAAATTATTGCTCTTGCTCTACCGTTCGCAGCGATACCTCAAATGTGTGGTTTGAACACCATTTTCATATGTGGGCCCAACTTACGTATGTGTTCGCTTCTGCATGCGAGCACACAGGGACATGGGGAAAAAAATTTTTTTTTTTTTTTTTTATTGTTCATTTTACTTTATTTTAGTTTGAGGCTTTTTTCCAAAAAAAAAATTTTTGATCACTTTTATTTCTATTACAAGGAATGTAAACATCCCCTGTAATAGGAATATGGCATGACAGGTCCTCTTTACAGTGAGTTATGGGGTCAATAGACCCCACATCTCACCTCTAGGCTGGGAAGCCTGAAATAAAAAAAAAATAAAAAAAAGATCCTGGCTTCGATCGTAGCGGTGAGTTAGTAGAAGCACCTGAGGGCGGCGAGGGGGGGCGTCCCCTCTCGCCTCCTGTAAGAACGATCAAGCAGCGGAACAGCCACTATGATCATTCTCATGGTGTAGGGAATCGCCAGCTGAAAAAGCTGATATCTGAATGATGCCTGTGGCTGCACCCATCATTCAGATATCCCCACACAAAGTCAAGGACGTCGTATGACGGCCGGTGGGCGGGAAGTGGTTAAAACACTTTTTTTTAACACAAAGTTGTCCATTTATACAATATTTCTAACACATAGCATGTACATACCAAAAATGACACCCCAAAATAGATTCTCCTACTCCTCCGGAGTACGGCGATACCACATGTGTGAGACTTCCACAGCCTGGCCACATACAGAGGCCGAGTACAGCCGAGTATGGAAGAGTATGGCTGAGTATAGCCGAGCATGGCTGGGTATCACCGAGTATTACAGAATATGGCTGGGTATGGCAGAGTATGGCTGGGTATGGTGGGGTATTGCAGAGTATTGCGGGGTATTGCAGAGTATTGCGGGGTATTGCAGAGTATTGCGGGGTATTGCAGGGCATTGCAGAGTATTACGGGGAATTGCAGAGTATTGTGGGGTATTGCAGAGTATTGCGGGGTATTGCAGAGTATTGTGGGATATTGCAGGGCATTGCAGAGTATTGCGGGGAATTGCAGAGTATTGCGGGGGATTGCAGAGTATTGCATAGTACTGCGGGGCATTGAAGAGTATTGCGGGGCATTGTGGGGCATTGCAGAGTATTGCGGGGCATTGCAGAGTATTGCGGGGCATTGCAGAGTATTGTGGGGTATTGCAGAGTATTGCACAGAGTATTGCAGAGTATTGCACAGGGAATTGCAGAGCATGGGGGGGTGGCTAACCATGGAGGGATGGACGGATGGATGTGACTGCACATGTCACCGCTGTGGGCACTACACATCCAGCCCACAGCGCGGCTCCCATCCGATCTCTCCCCCTCTGTACCGATCGGTACAGAAAGGGGTGGGAGGAACCGGCATCATTTGGCTATGGGCCGGTTGGCAACTGGTTAAAATGCGTAGAGGGTTCTTTACTGTAAGAGCGGCAAGGATGTGGAATTCTCTTCCACAGGCGGTGGTCTCAGCGGGGGGGCATCGGTTTAAAAAAACTATTAGATAAGCACTTGAACGACCGCAACATACAGGGATATACAATGTAGACATATAATCACACACATCGGTTGGACTTGATGGATTTGTGTCCTTTATCAACCTCAACTACTATATATTAAATGATGTGCCCCAGTGTATGCGTTTAAAAAAAAATAAGAAGCTGTATACTTTATTTTATAGCGTCGCTCACGTCACCGGCCGCCTCTCTCCTCCTCCTTGTTGACATCAGCAGGGGATTCTCAGTCCCTCCTGCTGTAGCTGTCAGATCGAGAGAGGAGAGAGGCAGCCGGTCAACTGAGTACCAACGGGCGCTATAAAATAAGGTATACAGCGGCTTATTTTTCAAAAAACACATACACTAGGGCACATCATTTAATATAACAAAAGAAGACTCAGTGGCTTAACAACCACTTTAAAGACTACTTTGCAGGTGGAAATATTTTCTTTCTCCAGTTGTAAGGGAAATTAATTTGTCTCACTTAAATGATATATCACTAATTAGATACAAACTTCCAGACAGGATTCAATCTGATCAGTGGCTATCATAAAATTATTTGTATTGTTGGTTTAATGTACCAGGCTTTCTGTGTGTCAGAAATTTTAAATAGGTAATAAAAAGTGGTTCCTGGATTACCAAACTATCGAAACAAACAATAAGATGGCTGGGAACACTATTTCTATGCGTGGATAAAGTCTAGAACAGGTGCGATGTGTTCCTTGTATGTATTTTCAAGGCTTAATTTTCAATTGTGAATAAAGTGCACATTTCCTCCTCTTGTGTTATGTGTGCTTGTTGGCATGGATAGTGTATAAATACTTATTTTTAGTGCAGTGCTCCAGAGAAAAAAAATGTATGTATTCAAACCATTTAATTTAGCGGTTTGCCTGAGGTTTAGGTTTAAATTGGTTATAAAAGAAAAAATGGTGTTTAACTTAATGCATTCTCTGCAGGTAAAAAAACTTTCAAAAGTTCTCTGCAGCCCCCTTAAACCCTTACCTGAGCCTGATCTCAATCCAGCGCTGTGCCCGTCTGCAGCAGCCCTTCTCCTCCCTCTCTCCTTCCACAGGAGACTCCAAAGCAGCGGAAGCCATTGACTCATGCTACTGTCAGTCAAATCCTGTGAGGAAGGAGGGGGGGGGACCCCGAGCAGCACTATGTGTGTCTATGGTTGTACAACGCCTGGCTCAGGATTGAGTCTGCACTTCTGCCCCCCATAGCAAGAAGTTTGCCATGGGGGCAGACAGTAAGGGATAGACCCTCTGTACAGGTAAGAGATACAGTAAGAACTAGAGCTTCTCTCAAGTTTTATTGCTGTCTGTGCCCCAGCTGCAGAGATTCATTCCTCTATTTGTCCTGGTGACCACTGAGACAAAAAGAGGGAAATCTGGAAATTTTTAGTTCACCAAAGCATGAGGTAAGGGAAATCTTCCAAAAAGGACCGATATTCAGTGACAACTAGCTAAGGCAATTTTTCCACTAGTTTGGTAAGATTTACTATAATTTCCTGTTAGACCAGCTGTGTTGTATCATTGCTCAAAAGCATCCCGCTGCACTGCTTTGTCTTGTGGTGTAGCTGGATGCTGAAGCCCAGGTGTCTGTCTCAGCTCCCATAATGCACACTGATTAAGAAAGAACATGTCTGCACACCAGCAACATAAAAAAACATCCAGTGAGCAAGCAGTAAATACAAGCAGGACACACAGGCAACCTCCCACTTGAGGCCATGCCCTAATGCGCCACACTCCCTACAGGGCTTAATCATAGGGACTGATTATTAAGCTGTGTAGGGGTTAAATGTGTTAGGAGGTTGGGAGGTTGCCTGTGTGTGTTGCTTGTCCTTACTGACTGCTTTTTAAACTCATTGGCTTTTTCTACATCCCTGGTGTGCAGCCCGGTTCTCTCTTAGGTCCAGTTCACACCACATTCAGTCCAGAGCGTTTTTTTTTTGCATCAAAAACGCATGGAAAGTAGGTTATATGGTTTCCAATGGCATAGTTCTCACCAGTGCAGTCAGTTCCACTGGACTGTATTGGAACGCAGTAAAACGCATCAAAAATGCACCAGAACCGGTACAGTAAAAAGGAAAAAAGAAGAAAAAAGCATCTGGAATGCATCCGGAGATGCATCAAAAATGCACGGGAACCCGTCAAAAACGTGTTAAAAACATGCATGCAGAAACACATCCGAAATGGATCTGGAGTGCATTTTTGTGGTGTGAACCAGCACTTCATCAGTGTACTATAATACCCTGTTGCATATCTAGAACAAGAAGTGGGGTACGGGCAAAAAAATAAATAATAATAATAACCTGATATGGGATTTAACCCTGCCCTACTATTATTTTGTGTATACTTGTTAATATCAAACCACAGTACCAATTACATTTAGTAAAAAACGTGTGGAAATAATAAGGGCTGTTAAGACATAACAAGACATAATAATACAGACAAATGTTAGTTCAATAGATTTTGTCTTACCTCTCCCAGTTTGTCCAGCTTTATATATGTCTCAAGTTTTCCAAATCCAATATCTGACTGCAAGAAAAGGGCAAATTAGTAATTATTAAATGTATTTATACATAGAGGTGGTATAAGCACATAAATATGACTTTATATTATTTCCCTGTAACCCCAGAATTTGGAGTAGAAAAGGGAGGGACAATAATGTATGGAAATGGACTCAACTTAGTAATTTTCTTATTGTTTTTCATGGAAGGAATGTTCAAAACAAAGGATGGGAAGATAATCGGAATGATATTACTGCCCATATCTGCCCATCCTAGAGCTAGTCATACAGACAAAGAGAGCTGCTGCACTTTCCACTAGTGCCAAGTGGCACACACTGTCCCATAACCATTTCCCGGCTGTTTTGTGTCTAATACAAAGATATGCTTCTTTATATACAGTATATAGGTAGACACTGTACTGACTGCCTTTCTAGTACAAGATGGAGGGACAACAGTTACATTAGATGTAAACAATTGTTAATGTATATCTAAACCCAAAAACAAAAATGTAATCCATTGTAGCTTACTATTTCTTATATTAGGTGCCTGAATTCGTTTTTTTAAATTATTTTCACTTGGTAATCCCATGAATTACACACTTCCTGAGCCTGGGTGGCTATGCCCATTGGGGTTGATGGGATTAGTATTTTAAAAAATAAGATAAAAATAAAATTGTTTTATGCTTCCAGGTGAGCTCATAGGAAGTGACAAGGACACTACATTTCAGGCAAAATCAACAAGTATTTTCCATATTTTTTGAAGGTGTTAAGCATAAAAAACAAAACAAATTCAACCACCACAAGTAAGGACTAGTAAATTGCAATATATTACAATTTGGGGTTTAGTTTTCTTTTAATGCAATTTTAATGCCAAACTTTTTATTGCTTGTTTTTTTACTTCCCTAGTTCCTCATTTCACATTTTATTAACATGCTGGCAACATGAGCAGGGGAGCCCACACACTGATTGAAATTTGCCCAGTACCTGCTGGAACAGCCAATTCTCGATTACTGTATCACCAGTTTATAAGTCGTTGCAGGGCACTCTCCCAAGCTAAAAAGTAATTCTGATTGCTAAGGCAAGGAGGAGGATAAGGAGAAAGCAGGGCAGAAGCTGAAAGTATCAGCTTATTAGTGGTGGAACGAAAGGTTTTGGTCTGATGGCTTATTCCACTTGACAGCAGCTGGCGACATCTAGCACTACTCAGACATGACTGTACAGCAACCTATTTGAAAATTGGCCAGACCAAACAAGTTTCATATCTTTAGGTACTTCCTAAATATGCGCATGTAGAGCTACAGTGTAAAAGAGCTTGTTAATTCAAAGCATTAGCATTAGCAAACTGCCAGAGACTGTCAATAAGCCATGTCCTCTGCAACTACCTTTATTTCAGGAAATACAGATACTAAACTTGATACTCTAAAGCTGATTTAAAATTCCTGCTAGTGTATGGAATCAGCAAATCCATGAGTAAACTTACTAACCAAAGAAGCTCTTCTTGATATCCTTGTCAAAGGTTTTGGATCATCTTCTGTATCATTCATCTGCAGTTTTGCAAGAACTTCTGGAGGTAAACGAATGTCCATGGGTAAAGACAGCTTTTTACTCACATCCTGGACAAATAACAGACATATGATCTATTACTTCTTCACACACTCTTCATAATAAATTAAAGAAAAATAGAAAGAGATGGAAAGTAATTAAATCACTCTAAACCAATGTTTGATATGGCATAAGCAACTACCTTTTTCTCTTTGCCCAAGCAATGGGTACAATTCCATGCAACATACGACCAAACATCAATACAAAATAAATGGACATTTTCTGGAAACAGAACCCAGGGCTTGTAGTTCTCATAACAGGTCAAGGAAAACATTAAAGGGTTGCTTTACTAAAGGGAATACACTGTTCGCTTTGCAAGAGAAGATGCATTTTGCAAGGGAATTATCTCCAGATTTTACCAAACAATACCCAATCACATGGAAGAAAAAAAAAAATAATTTTTCCTTGCACATGATTAGATGATGGAAGTCTGCAG
Source organism: Aquarana catesbeiana (assembly GCF_042186555.1). Classification (NCBI taxonomy): domain Eukaryota; kingdom Metazoa; phylum Chordata; class Amphibia; order Anura; family Ranidae; genus Aquarana; species Aquarana catesbeiana. Next base: position 518,691,914 of record NC_133325.1, read on the forward strand.
AGCTTCACCTGTCACTAAGCTCTAAAGGATGATTCCCTTGCATAATACAACTTCCCTTGCAACATTAACAGTTTATTTGCCTCTAGCAAATTAACCCACATCTTCCCTTCATTTGCTGTGAGCTGTAATCATCTGCAGCTCCTCTCTCTCCTCACTTCCGGGTCTCGCAGGCTTTGCTGTCAATCAAAGCCAGTGACGAGGGAGTGGGTGGCGGGGCCGAGTCCCACTGTCTGTGTCAATGGACGCAGCAGCAGGGTTCGGAAGCCAGCACGCAGGAGTGTCCTCTAGACTTCCCATGGGTGCAGTGGAAAGAGCGGAGGGGCCAGGAGCACCGGCGGGGGGAGCCAAGAAGAGGAGATTCGCGGCCCCTCAGTGCAATTTTATTGCCCAGAGCAGGAAAGTATAGACATGTTTGTTATTTAAAAAAAAAACAAAAAAACTTTACAATCACTTTAATCACTCTACCACCTCAAGTGTATGTAAATTCAAAAAATAAACTTCTGTTTCATAGTTGGTGAGTTTGAATAAAGATACCAGTCCATCTAGTTCAACCTGTGTTGGTGTGAGTGTGTGTGTATTTATGTCTCTGCCACTTCCCATATCCCTGTATACTGTGTTGAATAAGATGACCATGCCATCTAAAAGTTTTTTTTTTTAGTGACACTTGCTGCTGAAACCACTGATTGTAGAAGGGAGTTCCATATCCTTACTGCAGTACAGAGCCCTCTACGCAGATTAAGATTAAATCGCTTCTTGTCCAGTGGCCATGTGTCTTCTTGAATGACCTGAGACCATTAAAATATTTGCATTCGTATATCACCATCATATCCCCTCTTAAGGTCTTCCATCCCTTATAGGCTTTGTTGCCCTTCTCTGGACTCTCTCCAGTTCTAGCACATCTTTCCTGAGGATTGGCGACCAGAAATGGACTGCATACTCGAGATGTGGCCGAACCATGATTTTGTAAAGTATAGTTTTATCTCTTGAGTAAATACCCTTTTTAATACATGCTAATATTGTAATGGCCTTGCTTGCTGCAGCTTGATATGTAAATGTAGTCCTTTTTTGGTTCTTCTGCAATCATTAGAGCAGATGTTGATCTTTTTTTTTTAGGCTGTTCTGGATCTCACAGGCTTCATGGTCTGATTGCTCCTCTCTGCCTTCTAGAGGCTTCTAGAACATAGGGGGCTGGGAGAGTCAAATGGGCAGCTTTATTGTGCTGCAGCCAATCTCTGGGGGGGGGGTACCCAGTAGGTGGCTGGGGTCTGGAGTATCCAGGTTCTTGTCCTGCTGCAGACTTCTCCAGCCTCAGGGGCTATTGTCCCTTTGGGGCAGTATACTAGAGTTGCTGCAGTTTATTTTATCGAGATCCCAGCTGTGGCAGAGCTGGAAGGGGGGGGGGGGGGGGGGTTGGGATATCTCTAATCCACCTTGGAACTAACTAAGCAGTTTCACCTAAGGATCTCATCTGGAGAGCTCACTGAAGAGTGCCTGGTGGGAGCTGGAAGGTGTTTAGCTTTCACTCCACTGTGAGGAGTGTCTGGTGGGAGCTAGGAACTGAGCAGTTGTCCTCGGTCATAGAGATGTCTGGAGGAAACTAGGGAGAGACATTGTCCAGGAGAGACATTGTGAGTATAGACCTGAGCTCAAGATCCAAATACTGTAACTGTGTGCTATTTTTAAGGATAAGTGCCAGCAGTAGCTGTTTCTGAGACAGCCCATAAAGGGTCTCAGTTCTGGCTATTCCTATTAGATCTTGGCAGAAAGACTGTTCAGAGGAGAACAGCCTAAAAAAAAAAAAACCTAATCAAGAGTGTCCTCCGGTTACTACTCAGAGTGCCTTGAGTATCCCATACCACTCTCACCCTTTCCCATCCCATGTTTTACAAGCAATGAATTATATAGAGACAACCCCTAGACTGCTTACTGAAGCCAGAAGTGAATGTATTGTTTGGGTGATTGGTGGCCTCTGCACTGTTTGGGGAAGGGCCAGTTATTACTAGCGGCTCCTACGTGGGTGGTGCTACACATTCAAATTATTTTTTTCTGTTTTTGCACTCTGTAGGTGGTAATACTGGACAACAAATCTTTTCAAAAGTTTTGCTTCCTGAAAAACGTTTGGTGATTATGATAGACCCCTTCAAACTGAACACACATGTATAATTTCAGAATGGAATCTTGTAAAATGTAAAATGAACTCTTTAGTAACATGTTGCACTTCACGGTCTTGTATGCTGTAAGAAGTTTGTCAATCAGCTGAATGTAGTTAAATGCTTTGTAATTGCCAAGAAAATTTTCAAATATAGTACACCCTTGAATACTTTCTAGGTGATTTATCTCTGGCCATTTGTCATTGATGATGTAACTGATCTGTGGACCAACAGAAATGACTTCTGCAATCTTGGCATTAGTTATTTTTTGAAACATCTGTCAAAAATAATGAATACCTTTACCTTTCTTGTTCATCGCTTTCACAACCTTTTTCACTAGTCCAAGTTTTTTGTGAAGTGGAGACAAAAATATCTTTGTCGGTTCGAAGAGTGGTTCATATGTCATGTGTTTGTTTTGGAACCAGATTCTTTTGGAGTGCCCATTCTTTTGGAGTTCCCGTTTTACATATACTGTATTTGTAAACCTAACATGTTGAAACAGTTTTAACATGCTTTTTGGCTAAGTAGCTGGAGCCTGTACTAGGAATGTTTGTATTGTAATGGGGATTGCCCATCTGAAATCAGTCTTATTAAGCATTAGCCAAGAGCTTCACAGCTTCTTGAAAATATAAAATACTCTTTCAACAGAAAAATTCTTGAAATTTTTAATCAACATACACTTACAAGTCTGGTATGTACATATGGAAGCAACCTGCAAGCACGTCATTAACTGTGCATCTTTCATTGTGCCATCCAAGAGTTTTTCTGATTCTTGTTTATTATCACACCCGAAGGAGTAGGTGGAGTTTTCAGATTAACATTGAGTACAAAAATAAATTTTATGCATTTGAAAGTAAATAGAGATTGTTATCTTATAAAACATTTCTATTAAAATACTGCGGTTCATGTTGAAAAATCAGTGATTTTGTTGACACTCCAATACTGATCTGTGACAGACTTACTGTATATCAGGAGGAGCAAACATAATACACATTTTACATGGCTTTGCATTTGTGCTTTTGAAAATACCCAGTGATACCTCTTTTAGGACCAAAATCTGCTTCATTCTTATAATTCTCTTTAGAAATGATTTCTCATGTTACTTTTATAAGTTATCATAGTAAGCACATTTTCCTATGAATTACACTTCACTATGCATACACATTTTATTATTATGCATTTTTTATAGCCACAAATAGATATTCTGTATTGTGTAACATAAGTCAGAAATATTAGATTTTTTTTTGTAAATGGAACAATCTCTGATTCAGAGACCGTAGGTAAAGAAATCACTTTATATGCATTATAAATCTGTAAGCTCCTTTGCCCACAGGGGGTTGGAGATGAGGCTCCTCTTAGCAGGTAGAACAGAAGTTACTGTATCCTGTACCAGGATAGAGCCAGACACCTCGGCAGTGACAATTTGGGGGCTGAGGTCTTGGACAAATCCTAATACCATATAATATCCCTATGCTTAGTAAAGTGTTTTTTCAGTTCACCCCAGTGATGAACACAGAGGAACGCATGCAGGTTTCAGCAGAACAAGACTAGAAGGTGCTTAGAACTGAAACGGATAGTTCGTTTTTTTAGACAATATAAACAGTAAATACCGCGCTGTGATGAATTATAAAGTGAATAATAACAAATATTGAAAAAAATATAAGTATTATTGAAAAAAATAAAAAATAAAAAAATTAGATCCAAAAAGCTGCCGCTACAAGTGAGATACACACCCAACAAACCAACTAGCAATAAGTAGCAGCGCTAATTAACTAAAAGACATACACCAGAAATGATATATAAAGTGACATATATGATTAAATATATGTGAATACACAACAGCCCATAAACTAAATGGGTTAAATAAACATAAGAAAACAACTCTAAATAGGCATCATCAAGTCCATTTAGATATAAATGAGGAATTTTATAATCCTGTGATAATATCTCCCAAGTGATGTTACTGGGTAAACAAATGAGTCCTCCACCGCACCACTGTGATAACACCAGTAAATATATATGCTTACCACAAGGCAAGCTCAAATAAGCTTGTGACCTTAACCCAGTCGGGGCCTTTAAAAAGAAGGGATGAATGGAGGCGATGATCCACCACACCACATAGAGGAGTCGTCCCCGTAAAACTTTTCATAGACACTTCCAGAGCACCGGAACACAAGTTACTCAAGGGGTCCCCAAGAGAAAAAAGGGAATTGACATAGCGTAATCCAGTAGACTAATTTATTAATTAAAAGTAGAAAACACACTTACATGGTATAAAAGAATTAACACATGGAATAACATAAGCCGGCCGGCTAAAGCGATCGCCCGTCCACCACCTGAACACGCGAGACGTCAGCACGTCAGCTCCTCCCGACGCGCGTTTCGTCACACTCGTGCCCCAGACGACGTCATCGTGTGACGAAACGCGCGTCGGGAGGAGCTGACGTCTCGCGTGTTCAGGTGGTGGACGGGCGATCGCTTTAGCCGGCCGGCTTATGTTATTCCATGTGTTAATTCTTTTATACCATGTAAGTGTGTTTTCTACTTTTAATTAATAAATTAGTCTACTGGATTACGCTATGTCGATTCCCTTTTTTCTCTTGGGGACCCCTTGAGTAACTTGTGTTCCGGTGCTCTGGAAGTGTCTATGAAAAGTTTTACGGGGACGACTCCTCTATGTGGTGTGGTGGATCATCGCCTCCATTCATCCCTTCTTTTTAAAGGCCCCGACCGGGTTAAGGTCACAAGCTTATTTGAGCTTGCCTTGTGGTAAGCATATATATTTACTGGTGTTATCACAGTGGTGCGGTGGAGGACTCATTTGTTTACCCAGTAACATCACTTGGGAGATATTATCACAGGATTATAAAATTCCTCATTTATATCTAAATGGACTTGATGATGCCTATTTAGAGTTGTTTTCTTATGTTTATTTAACCCATTTAGTTTATGGGCTGTTGTGTATTCACATATATTTAATCATATATGTCACTTTATATATCATTTCTGGTGTATGTCTTTTAGGTAATTAGCGCTGCTACTTATTGCTAGTTCGTTTTTTTAGAGCTGGCAGTCGGCTTTCTAATAATAACAATCAAAGCTCAGCGGCCGCTCGACACAAGGAGCAGGAGGGGATGCCTCTCCTCCCCCCACCTTATGCTGCTCCACCCGGGTCTCCAGTCCCACCGGGAGACTGGAGCGACGAGCCGTCACATCTTCCGGCTGGCCGGAGTCCTGAAAAAAAGCCTGAATGAACTTTTATCGGGTCTCCGATGTAGTGACCCGGTAAGTGACAACGTCACTTCCAGTTTACTTGGCTGCCAATGGCGCTGATTTAAAAAAATCCCTAGAATTCCAAAATGCAAATTTTGGAGTTTTGAATACTTTTAAGTGCAAAGGAGGGATTTGGAGTCTTTTATACCCCAGATCCCTCCATAAAGAGTGCCTGTTACTGCCTATTACTGTCACAAGGAATATTTACATTCCTTGTGACAGCAATAAAAGTGAGGTATTGCCGCGATCGTCAGAGCGAGAGCAATAATTCTAGCAAAAGACCTCCTCTGTAACTCTAAACTGGTAACCGTTAAAAAAAAATTCTCCATCGCCTATTAAGATTTTTTAAGTACTGTAGTTTGTCGCCATTCCACGAGTGTGCACAATTTTAAACAGTAACATGTTAGGCATCTATTTACTCGGCGTAACAACATCTTTCACAATATACAAAAAAACTGGGCTAACTTTACTGTTTAGTTTTTTTTTCAATTCAGTGAAGTGTATTTTTTCCAAAAAAATAGCGTTTGAAAGACCGCTGCGTACCAGTACCATGTGACATAAAATATTACAACGATCGCCATTTTATTCTTCAGAGTCTTTGCTAATAATATATATATATATATATAATAGGGTTGTCCCGATACCGATACTAGTACCTATATCGAGCTTTTGCCCGAGTACTTGTACTCGGGCAAATGCTCCGATGCTTCACCCAATACCTGGACAGTCCGGGTGATCGGTGCGGAGGGGGAGTTACAAGCACCAATTTCAATAAAGCCCCTATCAGCTGCTTTAGTGAAATCTACACAGCAGTGATCAGTGCTTGTAACTGCCCCCAAAGCCGCACCGATCGCCGCTGACTGTCTCTGTATCCTCCTTTAGTCCCCCTCTGTTCCGCTGCTGTCCCCCTCAATGTCCCCCTCCGTGCTGCTGTCCCTCTCTGTTCTCCTCCGTGTCCCCCTCCCCCCTCCGTTCTTCTGTCCCCCTCTGTTCTCCTCCATTCTCCTCCTCTGCCCCCTCTGTTCTGCTGTCCCCCTCTGTTCTCCTTCATGCTGCTGTCCCCCTCCGTTCTCCTCCGTGTCCCCCTCCCCCCTCCATTCTCCTCCTCTGCCCCCTCCGTTCTGTTGTCCCCCTCCATTCTCCTCCGTGCTGCTGTCCCCCTCCGTTCTTCTCCTCTGCCCCCTCCGTTCTCCTCCGTTCTGCTGTCCCCCTCCGTTCTCCTCCTCTGCCCCCTCCGTGCTGCTGTCCCCCTCCGTTCTCCTCCTCTGCCCCCTCCGCGCTGCTGTCCCCCTCTGTTCTCCTCCTCTGCTACCTCCATGCTGCTGTCCCCCTCCGTTCTCCTCCTCTGCCCCCTCTGTGCTGCTGTCCCCCTCTGTTCTCCTCCTCTGCCTCCTCCATGCTGCTGTCCCCCTCAGTTCTCCTCCTCTGCCCCCTCCGTGCTGCTGTCCCCCTCCGTTCTCCTCCTCTGCCCCCTCCGCGCTGCTGTCCCCCTCTGTTCTCCTCCTCTGCTACCTCCATGCTGCTGTCCCCCTCCGTTCTCCTCCTCTGCCCCCTCTGTGCTGCTGTCCCCCTCTGTTCTCCTCCTCTGCCTCCTCCATGCTGCTGTCCCCCTCAGTTCTCCTCCTCTGCCCCCTCCGTGCTGCTGTCCCCCTCCGTTCTCCTCCTCTGCCCCCTCCGTGCTGCTGTCCCCCTCCGTTCTCCTCCTCTGCCCTCTCAGTGCTGCTGTCCCCCTCTGTTCTCCTCCTCTGCCCCCTCCGTGCTGCTGTCCCCCTCTGTTCTTCTCCTCTGCCCCCTCAATCTTTCAGGATAGAGAGCGGTGGTAGGAGCCAGTAAATCTGGCTCCTTCCTTTTCCAAATGAGCAGTCAGTGATAACTGACTCTGTCCATTCACATAACTGAAACATCGTAACCTGTGTTTACGATGCTTCAGTCTATGAATGGAGAGGAGACTCTGTCTCCTCTCCATTCATTTTCAGTGCAGCTAGGGCTGCTGAGAGGGGGACTGGGAAACATGTGTCCTCAGTCCCTTTCCCTGTCTCAAAGCGGAGCTGTCAGGGGTCTATTAAGACCCCTGATATCTTAACAAAAGCCCCCAAACAGGGCTAATAATAATTAAAAAAAAAAGAATTGCAATAAATAATAAAAAGAAATTAATTGTAAAAAATAATAAAAAATAAAATAAAAAAAACACACTGACACTGTCCACTCCCCCCCCCCCCTTAAAAAAAAGAAAGCATTGTAAAAAAAACCATAACAAAATAAATTGTAAAAAATAATAAAAAAAATTTATTGTAAAAAATAAAATTGTAAAAACAAAAAACTACTGATACACGTGCCACTGTCACATGACATTAAAAAAAAAGTATCGATAATCGGCGAGTACTTCAAAAAAAGTATCGGTACTTGTACTCAGTCTTAAAAAAGTGGTATCAGGACAAACCTAATATATAATGTTTGGGGGTTCTAAGTAATTTTCTAGCAATAAATACTGACTTAACTTGTAAACAAGTGTCAGAAATAGGCTTGGTTCACAAGTGGTTAAGACCCATCTTCTTTCTCCCATTCCTCCAAACAAATAGAATGTCTATTTTACAAATGTCTGAGTAATCAGCTCCAATAACCATCTCTTTGCTAAAACCAATGGCCACTACACCACACTACTGCATTTGACAACCTGCTCAGCCTACAAAAACTCCACTCCCTTGGTCTCCGATACTCTGCTCTTTGCCGATATTCCTCCTACTTATCTCAATGCACCTTTATGCACCTACATCTTCTGCCCTCCTCTCCTTCTCTCTGTAGGGTTTCTCCTAGGCTCTGTCCTTGTGTCCCCTTCTTTTTTATATCTACACCTCCTCCCTGGGTGGCTGATAACCTCCCACATTCCAATAACATCTCTATGCTAACATCCAAATCTATCTCTACATTCCTCAGCTCACCCCTTCAGTTTCTTCACACATCACTACTTTACCACTGGACATATTAGCATTCTCAAACTCAATATTTTCTGTTCAAAGATTTTTATTAAACATATTCAACAGATATATCAACAATTAATCTCTTCAGGAGATTATAAAACAAGACTTACGGTGCATCTTTTTTTAACAATATACACAATAGTAACAAAGAAAAGTATGACATGAATGTTTACATTAGATCCATACAGTGTGGATTGGATGCAGGGACTTATCGACATAATTTAAATTTACTGAAGATGATGACCTTTGAGAGTAAGGGTCTCAATAATATTACCGGGTTAAGCGGGAGATTTCCTCAGTGAGAGTAGGAGACGACGACCGTTAGCTGGTTACAATCATCAAACAATATTGCAATGGTAGAGATTATAGGTAGGATACCTGAGTATAGATAAGAAAGGAAGAATTGGGTTTGGGGAAAGAGAAAGAAGAGAAGAGAAAAAGATGAAAAATAGGAGGAGCGGTCGGCGGGATCGCACGGGTCCCCAAAGGAATACAAGAGAAGAGTGTAAAATCATTGAGAAAACTATGGTTCCAATAAATGGCTGTCAAAGTCTGGGGGGAGGAAATGTTTTACCCATGGTGCCCATCTGGCTATCGTCTGTTTAGCAGCTGTAGTAAGCTAGAGCAGAAGGCGGAGTTGAGCTCTTATATAATCCCCCTGCACATGGTTTAACAATGCCAGGGATGGGTCAGGATCTAGGGTATCACAAAGTAGTGTTGAGGCCATGCGGAATATTATTGTCCAAAATTGTTTCACAATAGGGCATGACCACCAAATATGGACATGTGTACCTCTCTCACCACAGCCTCGGAAACACATGGGGGAGTAATTCAGTAAGAATTTGGAAATTCTTGCTGGGACTAGATACCAGCGCATGAGGACCTTATAATTTGTCTCCAGCGCTACTATGTTATGTGATCAAGATTTCGTATTGGTCCATATGTTTACCCAGTCTTCAGCATCAAGTTCAATTTGTAGGTCTTTGGACCACTGTGCAGTATAAGAGGGGAGGTTAACTGGTGGGGAGGTGAGGTGATTGTAGAGGCGGGATATGATGCCTGGCGCGTGTGGATCTGAGTTACAGATACTTTCATAAATTGATAAAGCATCCAAAGGGGAGCAAGAGCTTATTATTGTTTGGACAAAATGGGCAATTTGAAGGTAGCGGAAGCATTAATTAGGAGGAAGGTCGGCCTGAGACTGAAGCACAGGAAAAGTTTTTAGGGTAGTATCAGTGATCAAATCACATATTCGACTCAGCACTGCTTTGGACCATAGTCGAAACGAGCCTGGTTCAGTGAAGGCTGGATAGAAAAGTGGATGGCCTAGGAAGGAAAGTAAAGGTGAATGTGGAGAGGTTAACTTGAAAGGGCCACGTAGGCTATCCCAAAGCCTCAGAGAATGGCGTGTAACTGGGTTAGTTATGAAGCCGCGGGTAGAAGGGGGCAGCCATATTGGTTGGATACTATAAGGGGGCTAGTTCTACCGCTTCCAAGCTTACCCACAATGGAATTTCAGTTTTTGCATGTAACAAAGTTATTTAGGCTAATTGGGCTGCGTGATAGTATCGGGCAAAATTAGGGAGCCCTAGGCCTCCACTAAGCTTGCTACGGAGAAGGATGGCTCTAGATACCCTAGGTTTTATGGAGCCCCATATATATTTGAATACGCGGGATTGAATGATTCGGTGGAAATAGGAGGGGACTGCAATCGGGAGTACCCTGTAGAGATATAAGAGCTTTGGGAATAAAGACATTTTAACAGCCGCAACCCGTCCAAGCCATGAGACAAAGTGGACGCCAGGTATCTAGTAGGGAGGACAGGTGCGACAACATAGGGAGGTAATTGGCTTGGTAAAGAGAAGCGGGGTTATCAGTGAGTTTTATTCCAAGATATGATATGGATGATGTGAACCAAGGAAAAGGGAAGTGATCCTGTAGGTGAGAAATTTTCTTTTGTGAGAGAGACATGTTGAGGGCTTTAGATTTAGATTGATTAACTTTTAAACCTGTTAAAATTGAAAATTTGTTTAGGAGCCGAATGAGATTAGGGATTATCGTGCGTGAAGAAGTCACAAATAGGAGTGCATCATCCGCGAACAGGCAAATTTTATGTGATGTTGAAGCGACTTCCAGCCCTTTGATATCAGGACTCGCTCTAACCAAAGTAGCTAGGGGTTCGATCACTAGAGCAAAAATTAGGAGGGAGGGGGGACACCCCTGTCTAGTCCCTCTTTAGATTAGGAAGTTATCTGAACGAAACCCCGAGTACTTAACATAGGCTTGTGGTTGATTATACAGGGAGCTAATCCACTGGAGAAAATGTAGTGTAGATAAGGCCAAGATACCGTATCAAATGCTTTCCTTATATCTAAAGATAAAAGGTGCATTGGTATTTTATGAGATCAGGCTAGATGTTGGAGTAAAATGACCCTTCTAATATTATCGCTGGCTTGTCCTCATGGTATAAAGCCCAACTGATCTTTATGGATTAGCCTGCCAAGAATCGAGTTAAGACGCAACGCCAAAATCTTTGCTTAAATTTTGATGTCCAGGTTTAACAGGGAAAAAGGCCTGTAATTGGACCAAAGAGAATTATCCGTGTTAGGCTTGGGTATCATGGCTATTATTGCTGTCAACGTGTCTCGGCCAAAAGTATGTTGTTGGAGTAAAGCGTTAAAAGAATTAGAAAGAAGTGGGGCTAGGGTAGTAGCTAAATTTTTGAAGTAGGTGCTGGAGAGGCCATCAGGGCCAGGTCGTTTATGGGGTTTAAGCGTTTTGATAGCTAGTAGGACCTCCTTGGTCGTGACCGGGCTCTCCAGGGATTCATTACTGGCGTCCAACAATGTGGGTATTGGGATGTCACGGAATAATGTGCCGGCCTGAGCAAGAGGAGAGGTAGGTTTAGCCGTGTCTAGCTCTTACAGCTTCTTGCGGAACTCCGAAAGTACTTTGACAGGGTTGCTGGTGTGGGTATTTTTATCTATACGGAGTCTAATGGGTATGTGAACTCGTTCAGGGTGACGAAGGCGCATCGCCAGAAAAGTATCTGGCTTGTTGGCCTTAGTGTATATCGTATGATTGGATCTGCGTATGGCTTTATCGGCTGATTCAGCCAACAGCAGGTCCAATTTGGCTTTGGCCTTCTCCAAGGCTATTCTATGAGTTTCAGTAGGAGAGGACTGGAATTGAAGAAAGAATTGGTGGAATTCTGTTTCAAGTTGGATTATTTGTAATTTTTTATCGCGTTTGAGGTGTGTGGATACAGAGATACACGTCTCTCGGATTACCGGTTTGTGTGCTTCCCACAATAGAACCGGAGAGATACCGGGAGTGGAGTTATGCAATAAATAGTCTTTCAAAGCGATTTGAATATCTAGACAGTATGATTGATTGGCAAGATGCGCCTCATTGATACACCAGGTGCGGTCTCTGGATTGTGGAATTTAGGGAGGAAATTGTAGTATTTACTGCACAGTGATCTGACTAGGTGATAGGTTGAATTGTGGAGCCAAGTAAGATCGGGGAGGATGCGACTGAGACAAAAATATGGTCAATCCTTGAGAATGATTTGTGGGGGTAAGAGTAGAATGTGTAATTTCTCTTAGAAGGATTGCATTCGCGCCAGGTATCTAGTAGGGAGGTTTGTTGTAGAAGTTTCCGAAAGTGAATGGAGGGAGAGTATTGTTCTGGGGTGTAAGGAGATTTATCAGGATGTAGGTGTAGGACTAGATTGGACTCGCCACACAAAAGTAGCGTTTCTTTGCAATGAGAAACTCAATATTTTCAAAATTGAGGTCATAATATTTTTTCCCATCCTATCCCCTACCCTTCCACTTTTAGCTCTTTTACTGGCAGGGCCATTTTTGCATTTTTTTGCACACGTTTAGAAAATTACTTTATGCCTCAAGATTCGTTAAAACCTCTAAACATATATTTTCTGAAAGCAGACATCCTTTAGAATAAAATGGTTGCCTTCTGAGTACTTTAGACACAGAAATGTACCAACCTACTGAACTCCTAGCAGAATTTAAACTCCTTTACTCCTCAGCCTGAAAGTTACTAACAAGACATTAGATTTCACCAAACCCCCCTACAAAACATCCCTGGGTGGAACAAGCCAATTCGACTTTAATACAAGAAAAATTGACTAACCAGCATTAAAATTCACTTCACAAATTTTAAAAAATCTGGCAAGGTTGGATGGACATGCAAGGTCTTGCTCCCTCGCAATTGGTTATGGATACACACTTCAGGTGTGAGTTGAGGTGGAACTAATACGGTTACGCTTGAGAAACACTGTATATTGACAGGTGGGCTTTGCCAGTTGGATCTCAGTGACAAAGACGGGTATAATATAGTCATCTGGTTGTTGTACTATGTAATCTGAACCTGCTGAAATGCTTTTGTCTTTTTTCTCTCCTTTTTTTTGGTAAGTTGGGATGTACACATATTACTTGTAATACTACGCAAAGTTGTGTTAACTGCATTTCCTGTCTGATTGGAATTCCAGACTGTTCTATGGAACTCTGTGTGATATGTACACGTTATTGTTTTTTAATTAATATAATTAAAATAAAAAAAGAATAAAATGGAGGTAGGTTAAATTTTTTATGTCACAAAACATTTACACAATGGTTTATCAAGTGCAAAATATCAGCAAAAAATACATTAAAGTTAACCACTTGCCCTCCGGAAGGTTTACAGCTTACTAGGCCATTTTTTGTGACATGGCACTGCGTTACTTTAACTGACAATTGCGCAGTTGTGCGATGCATATTTACCTAGTTACATAGTTGGTAAGGTTGAAAAAAGTCCATCAAGTCCAACCTGTGTGTGTGTGCGTTTTTATGTCAATATTACATTGTATATCGCTGTATGTTGTGGTCTATTAGATGCCTATCTAATAGTTTTTTGAAATGATCCATGCTCCGTGCTGAAACCACTGCATGTGGAAGATTCCACACTTACCACTCTAATGCCTCGTACACACAGTCGGATTTTCCGACGGGAAATGTTCGATGTGAGCTTGTTGTCGAAAATTCCAACCATGTATATGCTCCATCGGACATTTGCTGTTGGAATTTACGACAACAAATGTTTGAGAGCAGGTTCTCAAATTTTCCGACAAAAAAACTTGTTGTCGGAAATTTCGATCATGTGTACAAAAGTCCGACGCACAAAAGTCCACGAATTTCCAACATTTGTATGACCGTGTGTATGCAAGACAAGTTTGAGCCAACATCCTTCGGAAAAAAATCCACAGTTTTGTTGTCGGAAAATCCTATCGTGTGTACAGGACAATCCTACCGTGTGTACATTGAAATTATATCCCCTCTCAAGCGTCTCTTCTCCAGAGAGAATATGTTCAGAGCTAGTAATCTTTCCTCATAACTAAGATCCTCCAGTCCCTTTATTAGCTTTGTTACCCTTCTCTGTACTCTCTCCATTTCCAACACATCCTTCCTGAGGACTGGTGCCCAGAACTGAATGACATACTCTAGGTGTGGCTGGACCAAAGTCTTGTTGAGCGGGAGAATTATCGTTTTATCTCTGGAGTTAATGCCCTTTTTTAATGCCTGACAATATTCTATTGGCTTTGTTTGCAGCAGCTTGGCATTTCATGCCATTACTGAGCCTGTCATCTACTAGTATCCCCAGATCCTTTTCCTTGCTGTACCCTAATAAAATTTTTGTCCTTTTTCCCCACAAATAGAGTTTTCTTTTGGTGGTATTTGATCACCTCTGTGGGTTTTATTTTTAATGCGCTATAAACAGAAAAGACAGACAATTTTGAAAAAAAAAAACCAATATTTCTTACTTTCTGCTATAAAACAAATCCAATAAAAAAAAAATGGAAACAATCTAATTTCTTTATCAATTCAGGCCAATATGTATTCTGCTACATGTATATTCATTGGTTTGCACAAAAGTTATAGCGTCTACAAACTATGGGATAGATTTACAGAGTTTTTATTTATTTATTTTTTACTAGTAATGGTGGAGATCAGTGACTTATAGCCAGACTGCGACATTGTGGCAGACAAATTGGATGCTAAGTGACACTTTTTGGGGACCAGTGACACTAATACAGTGATCAGTGCTAAAAATATGCACCGTCACTGTACTGACACTGGCAGGAAAGGGGTTAACATAAGGGGTGATCAAAGGGTTAAATGTGTGCCTAGAGAGTGCTTGCTAACTGTGTTTGGGATGCTTTTACTATGGGAAGGCAGAGAACTGTGTTCCTGTTTTGTAGGAACACAGGATCACAACCTTCCCTTCTCACAGAATGGTGATCTGCCTTGTTTACATAAGCAGACTGCTGTTCTCCCTGTGTCCGGAACGATCGTGGGGTACCGGCGGACATCGCGTCCACTAGACCCGCTGATTGGCTCCCGCTGTGTCTGGGAGCGGGTTGCCGGCAGCGTGCGTGCGTGCCCCAGACTCAGAAGTGCGGAATCATGTACAGATACGTGATTTTGCACAGGAGAGCCACCTTGCCACTATCTATACAGTATACAGTCGGCAAACAGCTAAAGTAGAACTAAAAGCAAAACTTTAGTTTTAATTTTGGATAGAAATAGTCAGTAAACATGACAAACAAAGAGGATTAATCTCCTTAATGGGGCCACAGACAGCAATAAAAACCTGACAGGGGCCCTTTCTACTCTATCCAAAATGAAGGGAAAAGTTTTGTTTTTAGTTATACTTTAATTTTAGGGCACACAAACAAGATATATGTCAGAAACCATGAAATCAGACCAAGACAGACGTAGTCAAACCATAGCCAAAGTTCAGTAACCGGAAAGGATAGTCAGCCAAGCCAGAAGTCAGGGATCAAAGTAGTGGACCAGCAAGCAGGATCCTGAGCCAGGAGGGATGTCAGCAAAGCCAGTCTTTAAACAGGAACACAGGAGATGTTTCTTGTGATGTTGACCAAGGCGAAGGCAGAGCTCCTCTGGACTGGACGCCTTAAGTGGGCAGGACTGACGAGCAGGATATCAACAACAACTGAGTAACTGTGGAGAGAGGGGAGCTGGCAATTAGCAGACAGCTGAGCGGCCAGCTCAGAGAAGGAAGGGCTGAGCCCAGCTCTGACAGAACACCCCACGACCCCTCCCCCTTGGAGGACCACCAGGCTTGAGGGGAAAACGTCTATGGAAATCACTGAGGACATGGGCATGTATGTCCGAGGATGAGACCCAAGAGCGTTCCTCCGGACCGTACCCCTTCCAATGCACCAGGTACTGTATGCACCCACGGAAGCCACGGGAGTCAACAACGGACTGTACTTCATACTCCTCATGTACTTCATGGACTGTCAATTCATACTCCTCATACTTCTCAAACTGTACAGAGTGAGGACATGGCACCGAGGTGGTAAAGCGGTTGCAGACCAAAGGTTTTAATAAGGAGACATGAAATACATTTGAAATACACATATTAGAAGGAAGGTCTAATGCGTAAGCCACTGGGTTAATCCTGCGAACAATACGGAAAGCCGCAATAAACCGAGGTGCGAACTTCAGTAAGGGAACACGAAGTCGGAGATTGCGAGATGACAGCCAGACCCTGTCCCCATATTGGTAGGAAGGCACAAGCAGGCGTCTGCGGTCAGCATGAAGTCTGTACCTATCATTAGCATGACACAAAGCCTTCTGGACTTGTGCCCAAGTTGAACGAAGACCACGGAGATGCTCCTCTAAAGCAGGAATACTCTGCGGCACAAAGGAGTCAGGCAACACGGAAGGTTGGAAACCGTAATTCACCATAAACGGGGACAATCTGGGAGCAGAATTGTGAGCAAACTCTGCCCATGGTAATAGGTATGACCGGTTGTTATGATGGTCAGAAATATAGCAACGTAGGAATTGCCCCAAGGACTGATTGGCTCGTTCTGCGGCCCCATTAGACTGCGGGTGGTACGCAGAGGAAAAAGCAAGCTGAATTCCCAACTTTGCACAAAAAGCTCACCAGAACAGGAACACAAACCCCTGTCCAAGACAATCACCTTGGGTAGCCCATGTAAGCGAAAGATCTTCCAAGCAAAAATAGAAGCCAGTTCCTTAGAAGTGGGCAACTTCTTAAGTGGAATACAATGACACATCTTTGAGAACCAGTCAACCACCATAAGGATAACTGTGTTGCCCTGGGAGTTGGGTAACTGCACAATGAATTCCATAGACAGATGGGTCCAGGGCCTCTCTCCATTGGGTATGGGTTGTAGGAGGTCCACTGGAAGGTGTCGTGGAGTCTTACTCTGAGCACACATGGAACAGGCAGCTACGAAGGGGGTTACAGCAGCACGTAGACTAGGCCACCAGATTTGTTGGGAAATGGCCCAAACAAGTTGATACTTCCCAGGGTGGCCAGCTGCCTTGGGAGAATGGTAAGTCTGGAGCACGCCAGTACAGAGACTCTCTGGGACAAAGCAGCGGTCACAAAGTTTCTCAGGAGGAGCACGGACCTGAGCAGCAAGAATTTTGTCACCCAAAGGAGAAATGAGACTGGTGCTAACCATAGCCAGAACACGATCAGGAGGAATTACAGGAACCGGAACCAACTCCAACTTGGAAGTGAAGGAAAATTGTTGTGACAAGGCGTCAGCCCTTACATTCTTAGTGCCGGGTAAGAATAAGACAATGTAATTGAAACTTGACAAGAAAAGAGCCCATCGCGCCCTTCTGGGAGAGAGGCATTTAGCCTCAGACAAGAATGTGAGATTCTTATGGTCAGTAAGAATAAGAACCGTCACAGTGGTACCTTCGAGGAGATGTCTCCATTCTTTCAGGGCTAAAATGATCGGCAAAAGCTCTCTGTCACCAATCTCATAATTGCACTCTGCAGGTGACAATTTCTTGGAAAAGTAGCCACAAGGATGCAGAGCGCACTCAGAGGTAGGACGTTGAGACAGAAAGTTGCCAACACCAGTCTCAGAAGCATCAACCTCAAGGATGAAAGGGTAACGTAGGATCAGGATGTGCCAACACAGGAGCAGAAATAAAGGCAGCCTTGAGACTCTCAAAGGTCTTAATGGGCTTCGGAGACCAATGCTGTGGGTTACCGTCCTTTCTGGTCATATCAGTCAGGGGCTTGACCAGAGATGAAAATAGTTGGAAAAGCCCAGGGAAGGCTGTAGAGGACATAAACCCACGGGTCGGGGCCACTGTAGGACTGCCGAAAGTTTCTCTGGGACCATCAAAAAACCAGCAGTGGAAATGACATAGCCCAAGAATATAACCTGTTCACAATGGAACTCGCACTTCTCCAGTTTACAATAGAGATTGTTCTCTCTGCGTTTCTGAAGCACAGAACAGACATCTGTGTGGTGGCTCTCCAGTGACTTGGAAAATATGAGCATATCATCGAGATAAACCACCACGCATACCTACAACAAATCTCGGAGGACATTGTTAATAAATTCCTGGAAAATTGCCGGGGCGTTAACAAAGGCCAAAAGGCATTGAGAGCGTCGCTCTCCTTAATCCTCACGAGATTGTATGCCCCTCTCAAATCAAGCTTCGTGAAAACCGTTGCTCCCTTGAGGCGGTAAATTAACTCCATAATCAATGGAATTGGACAGGCATTCTTAATCGTAAAACGATTGAGATCCCTGTAATCAATGCAAGGTCTCAGTTCACCACTCTTCTTCACAAAGAACAAACCAGCACCAGCAGGAGACAAGGATTTGCGGATGAAACCTCGAGAAAGTGCGTCTGCAAAATACTCCTCCATGACCTTATCCTCCAAGACCGACAAAGAGTAAACCCTGCCACAAGGGGGTATGGCACTAGGTTGAAGGTCAATTGTGCAATCATACGACCGGTGTGGAGGCAAACTACACGCTTGACCTTTGTCAAAGACATCGCTAAAATCGCGGTACTCATCCAGCAGGGAGGAGAGTGAAGAGGTGCACAGGACCTTGGCTACCCTCTGGAAGCATGTCTCCCTGCATTGTGGTGACCAGGAGAGAACCTCAGCATGGAGCCAATTAAAAGAGGGGTTGTGCCTCTGTAACCAAGGATAACCAATAACCAGCAGAAACTTAGGTGAGGAAATAACTTGAAATTGGATTATCTCATGGGGAAGAGCCCCTATGGCCATGGACAACGGAACCGTCTAATGAGTCACATGGGCAGGCTGTAGAGGTCTCCCGTCAAGAGCCTCAATGGCAAGTGGAGTGTCATGCAGCTGCAGGAGTGTTATCCTTCTGGATAACTGGGGATGAAATAACACCATCTAAGGTCTGTCCGTGACAGGACCTCAAAGTTCGGGCATTCCCTGGACGGGTAGGACAAGACTTCAAAAAGTGACCTACCTGGCCACAATAAAGGCACAATCTCTCCCTCCTCCTAAAGGTTCTCTCATCCGCAGAATGAAACTCAAGTGCATGGGTTCACCTTCACTGCCCGTCTCTGAACCCAGGAGGCATGGGAGCTGAGGGAGGCACGGGTGGGACTGCAAAGCTCGGAGACAAATGTACAGGAGGCTTCCGCAAGCGCTCCTTAAAAGAGAGTCTTTCTCCGAGTCTGAAGTCAATGAGGATGGCAAACGTGATCAACTTCTCCAGCTCAGTGGGTATATCTTGGGCTGCTATCTCATCCTTGATTGTATGACGGTATCCGAGAGCCCATGAGAAAAAGCAGCCACGAGGGCCTCATTGTACCACACAACCTCTGCTGCCAGAGTACGGAATTTAATGGCGTAGTCGGCAACAGTTCTCGTACTCTGTTCGATGGACATGAGGCACTTGGCAGCAGAAGCGGAGCGCGTGGGAATGTCAAATACCCTTTTAGACGAAGCCACAAACTCAGGGTAACTCAAGACAACAGGTTTTTGCATCTACCATAGAGGGTTTGCCCAGGCCAAGGGTCTCTCAGAAAGAAAAGATATCATGAAACCAACTTTGCTTCTGTCTGTAGGAAATGCCCGGGGCAACATCTCAAAATATATCTCAACCTGGTTGAGAAACCCTCTGCATTGGACTGGATTTCCCCCAAATCGCAGGGGAAGCAGAGCCGAACCAGACATACCTCTTATAGAGGTAATACACGAGGCGGGTGCCTGCACAGAGACTGAAGCAGCAGCAGGGTCGGCCTGCAACATAGGTTGTATCGGGGCGCCCACAGTGGGGAATTCCAGGTGAGCCGTGCAACTCTGGAGCGTTTGTAACTCCATGGCGAATTGATCCATGCGGTGATCCAGTTCATCCAATCTAGAAAAAATATTACCAACAAGTGGATTGACTGCATCTTCTGAATTCATGGCCTTCGCCTACTGGCAGAAACCATGAAATCAGACCGAGACAGAAGTACAGTTAAATCACACTTGTTTAATAATAAAAGTAAAAAGAACAAATGTAGTCAAAACATAGCCAAAGTTCAGTAAGCATAGTCAACCAAGCCAGGAGTCAGGGATCAAAGTAGTGGAACAGCAAGCAGGATCCGGAGCCAGAAGACATGTCAGCAAAGCCAGTCTTTAAACAGGAACGCAGGAGGTGTTTCTTGTGATGTTGACCAAGGCGAAGGCAGAGCTCCTCTGGACCGGATGGCTTAAGTAGGCAGGGCTGACGAGCAGGATATCAACAACAGCTGAGTAACTGTGAAGAGAGATGGGAGCTGGCAATTAGCCGACAGCTGAGCGGCCAGCTCAGAGAAGGAAGGGCTGAGCCAAGTCCTGACACTATATTACCCAATTTTTTATAAAATATAAAAAGATTAGATTGCACTGAATAAATAGATACCCAACATGTAAAGCTTTAAATATGCACGTGCCCGCAAAATGAAGATGAACTTTGGTACTATATCTTTTCCATAGGTAATGCTTTAAAGGCCCCTACAGTTTATCAGTCTAGAGTTAACCATGAATAATGGGCCTAGAATTATTGCTCTCACTTCGGCGTGTGCGGCGATATATAACACAAAACATTTTTCTACGTAGGTGCTCCTGATGGGTGCATATGAGGAAGTATGCAAAGACTTAGACAAAGGAGTGGCTGTGGATATATTATCTACATATACACATATATACTGTATATCAGGGATCTCCAAACTATGGCCCTCCAGCTGTTGCGGAACTACACGTCCCCATGAAGCATTTTAAAACTCTGACATGATAGGGGGCGTGGCCTGGCTCATGGAGGAGTAAGACGTGCTTCTCAGGAGCTCCCGGATACACCGGACTAACAGAGGCTCTCAGCGACTCCAAAACTCTGCAGACAGGTCTGTAATGGGGAAGAGAGGTGGGGGAGAAGGACGCCATACCCCTGACACACAAACTGAGGGGGAAATCGACTGCTTTTTTATACATTTGGGACAAAATCAGCACGGCCCCCCAAATCCAAGATGGTGCCGACCCGCTCCTCAGGCACACATGCGGCCTCACAAGGAGCTACATCACAGCGCTCCACACCACATATGACAACCAGGCAGCGTGCTAGATCCCCTCCGGACTCAGAGAATGAATCTGTGCGCTCCGCATGTCATTCCCCAACATCGCACCGGTCTTTTAGTGGATGGGACATGGAAGATTACATCAAAGCTCTCCCCACCAGACATGATTTTGAGGCATGTGTACAGAGACTTGAACGCTCTTACAAACAGGAGATCTCTGAACTGCACAAGGATGTCACAAGCAGGCTAGAAGATGTGGAACAAACTGTAGAAGAGACTGTCTCTACACTACAGTCACATGAAATCATCTTGCAGGAACACACATTACAGATACAGCAACTGATGTATCACCAGGATGACAAAGAAAACCGAGCCAGACGTAACAATATACGTATACGCGGCCTCCCGGAATCTGTGGAAAATAAAGACCTGGCCCCTGCAGTCATAGCCATATTCAATGACCTGCTCCAAAAAGATGAAGAATCTCCCATAGAACTTGATCGTGTACACAGAGCCCTCGGCCCTAAAAACCCAAACCTTGAACACCCCAGAGATGTGACCTGCAGAATCCACTTTTATGCGATTAAAGATGCTATTATGCGTGCAGTTCGCACCCAAGACGCCATATACTTTAATGATGCTGCTGTGACTTTATTACCAGACATCTCCAAGCTGACCCTGGATATGCGACATGCACTGAAACCCCTCACAGGAGCTCTACAGGAAAAGCATATTAAATACCGTTGGGGTTTCCCATTTAACCTCTTTGCATCCCATGAAGGACGGTCGGCTACATTTCGCACTCTGGGTGACCTCCCAAAGTTCCTCGGGACTTTCGAACTACCCCAGATCCACATCCCGGATTGGCCAATCCAAGCAGCGACTCCTGGATTCCCGATCGCATCGAGCTGGCAAAAACAATCTAGGAAGAACAAACGCTCAAAGTCTGATTTCCCCAAAACAACAGATGGATGAACCCCCGCCGCAGACCATCTGATTAACCATTTCTTTCCTTCACAGGCACCACGCCGATGAAGCGGCCCTGGTTTTATAGTTACAGTATCGTTGGGACATTATGTT
The DNA here is from genome assembly GCF_042186555.1 of Aquarana catesbeiana. Classification (NCBI taxonomy): domain Eukaryota; kingdom Metazoa; phylum Chordata; class Amphibia; order Anura; family Ranidae; genus Aquarana; species Aquarana catesbeiana. The sequence goes on from NC_133325.1 coordinate 518,713,790, forward strand.
TTGTTTTGTTTTTTATTTTGTTCTTCTCATATACAGGTTTTGCTTTGAGATCTTAGCAGCATGGTCCTTTTTCAGTTAATGGAGATCCCTAACTAATGCTGTGATTCCCTACCTCACTCTGGGTCCCCCCCAGACCCTCTCCTCCTCACCCCATCCCTCATTTCTTTATGTTGTACTGTTATTTATACATTGTTGACCCTGCAGGCAGTCAGATTTTTGGACCTCACCTATAGGTTTTGTCCAGCTGGACAATTCATTATAGTTTAGCGATGTGCATGCGACTCTGCAGGGTCCTGAGTTGCTAAAGTTATAGAAGTATTTAAATTATTTCCTTTTTTTTTATTAGTAGCCCGGTGTGTGCGGGCCCCTCTGTGGACTGACCACTACCCCCCACATAGGGTTTTTCAGCGCCCGTAGCGGCATTAGTTGAACTTTAGAACACAATGTTCCTTATGCGGCCTCAGATGCCAAGGTTTTTCTTCCTCTGTTTTCTATCTGTTTTTCTCTCTATCTCTCCACCTATACTTATCTTACAACTCAACACTAAAGAAGGTTTCTCTAATACCTCTTGTTACCCCTCCCCCACCCCCCTGGAGACGGCGGGCCTCTCCCATGTTTTATTATACCTAAATACCAAATCCTCTTCCCCATGGCAGTGCAAACCCCCCTGAAAGTCTCCTCTTTAAACTGCAGGGGTTTTAACACCCCAGAGAAAAGGAGGCAAATATTATACCATTTTCACAAAAACCGTACCCAAATTTTACTCCTTCAGGAGACTCATTTTAGGTCTGACACGATTCCGCATCTCCTCCATAGGCAATATCCCACTTGGTTCCACAGCACAAACCCAGCAGCGAAATCTATAGGGGTTTCAATCGCATTCCATGTCTCGTTCACACCAGATGTGCTAGACACTCTTATTGATCCACTAGGGAGATATGTTTTTGTAAAACTTTCATATATGAACATGATCTACACTATAATCAATGTTTACTCTCCAAACCAGGATCAACTGCAATTCCTCTCCATGGTGTCTACTCGCCTGAAACGATTTAGCACGGTCAACATGATCCTGGGAGGAGACCTCAATGCCGCCTTAATACCAAGCCTTGACACCTCAATGGGTAAGTCCTCAATCTCCCCGGCTTCCCTGACCAAAATACGTACACTCCTTTCAGACTTATCGCTAGTGGACGTCTGGAGGATGCTACACCCCACCACTAAAGATTTCACATACTACTCCCCAGCACACTCCAACTACAGTAGATTAGACTACATTTTCATCTCCCAATCCTTACTAGATTTCTCCCCCACCGCTTCGATAGGCCTCACTTTGTGGTCTGATCACGCTCCCATACATATGAGCTTGGGAAGCATACCCACACAAAAAAAGAGAGCCACATGGAGATTAAACGACAATCTGCTTTCGGACTTGGTATGCACCCAGGACATCACACAAACCATCAAACACTTTGTTGCAGACCATACCCATGACGACACCAACCCACTTATGAAATGGGAAGCCCTCAAATGCGTCATTAGGGGTAAACTTATCCAACACGGCTCCAGACTAAAACGTGCGCGAACAGCAGACATTGCACGCCTTCTGTCCTTAATAGCCACCTTAGAGGAGGACCATAAACAATCCCCCAATGAAAAAATACAATTAGAACTTACTAACGCTAGGAGAGACCTCCTGCAAATCTTCGCACAACGCTCACTGGTAGCGAGAGATAAAGGGCGATTTGCCCATTACTCACAAGCAAACCAGTGTGGCAGACATCTCGCACAGACTCTTCAACCCAAACAGGCCCGGAAGTCTATTCCCTGTATTAACTCTCCCAATAAAGGCAAAATAATAAATAACTCTTCCATAGTAGAAGAATTCCGTCAACACTACGACACCTTATATAACCTCAAGCCCCATACACCATCACCCAAACTCCAAACAGACCCCCCCGAATCAAACACTGTCCTCGTACATTCAGGAAACTGCACTCCCAACTATTCCAGCTTCTGAAGCAGAGGACTTAGAATCCCCCCTGACTGACTCTGAATTCCAATTTGCCATAAAAAACTTAAAGAATTGTAAAAGCCCAGGACCAGATGGGTTCTCCTCACGCTTCTACAAGACGTTTGTGCCTTTGTTATCCCCTCTGATGGCCAAAGCATTCAATGCCAAAGATGAGAACTTATCTCCCTCCCCTACTTTATTACAAGCCCAAATAGTAGTCATCCCAAAACCAGGCAAGGATACATCCCTATGTTCTAATTATAGGCCGATATCCCTACTAAATATAGACCTTAAATTGTATGCTAAGATCCTAGCGAACCGTATCTCACCTCTTTTGCCAAATCTAATACATAGAGACCAAGTGGGTTTTGTCCCTGGACGTGAAGCCAGGGACAATACCACCAAAACCATCCATCTTGTGGCATATGTCCATCGTAACCACATACTGACCTGCCTTCTCTCCTGTGAGGCGGAGAAGGCTTTTGATAGGGTCAGTTGGCCCTTTCTTCAAGCTACTCTCTCCCAAATAGGACTAAGACCTAGAATGCTTGCTCACATCATGTCTCTATATTCTAAGCCCTCAGCCACAATTTTAGTTAATGGAACCCAATCAGAGAAACTCACTATCTCAAATGGCACGAGACAAGGCTGTCACCTCTCCCCTCTCCTATTTGCCTTAGTAATTGAACATCTAGCCCAAGCTATTAGAGCAAACCCTGATATACGAGGGATACAGACCCCGTCCTCACAATGTAAACTTTCACTTTATGCAGACGACTTGCTTCTCTACGTGACTAACCCCCATATTAGTATACCATCCATACTTGCTGAGATCAACCGGTTCGGTGGTCTCAGTAATTATAAGCTGAATATCTCTAAAATAGAAGCACTGAACATATCCTTAACACAGTCGACCCTGTCCTCCCTTCAGGCCAACTTCTCATTCCAATGGCAAACAAAATCTATTTCATACCTAGGTACAGCCATTCCAAGTCGTGCCTCAGAAATATACGCCCTAAATTACAGTCCACTTCTCACGAAACTCAGACGCCTCACTGAAAGCCGAGGGGACCTGCCAATATCATGGTTTGGTCGCATGAACGTGTTGAAAATGGACATACTCCCTAAATTATTGTATTTATTTCAAGCCCTCCCAATTGCTTTACCGGCCGCCTTCTTCCGCACTCTTCGTTCTATGGCCATACGATTCGTATGGAGGGGAAGCCACCCCAGACTGAAACACAAACTATTATGTGCCCCCATTTCTAAAGGTGGGACAAGCCTTCCAGATTTTGAACTCTACTACACAGCAGCAGTGGTTTCCCGTATCCTGGAGTGGTTTTCCCTCCCACTACTTAAAGCCTCCACTTTGGTGGAACAAGACTTATCTTCAATTGACCTCCGGGCTTTGCCATGGGGTTATGAGCGGACCCATAAATCTCTTACTAACCTGTCTCCACTGACCAGAGATGCCCTACTAATCTGGTACCGTAGAAAAGAAAAATATTCACTTTCCACTGAACCAAGTCCCCTTACTCCTCTATTTGACAACCCGGCCCTCCCTGAAGGCAGCTCAATTCAAATCATAGACGATCATAACAGAGACACTTGGCCCACAGCACGACAATTTGTCAACAGCACACATGGTACTTTCACGTCGAGATTAAACATCGCATCATCCAACATAACGTGGTTAACGCGTCTACATCTGACAGCCTACTGCAAAAAACTACATGACTCCAAACAGATTCACAGACCTTTGACTGGCTTTGAACAATTATGCACACTATCGGAAACTCCCCGTCACACCCTTTTATTGATCTACAAACTGATTATAGAACACACCCATGATACCTTACCCAATTACACCAAAGCGTGGTCAGAGGAACTCGGGAGGGATATAACTGATGCTGAATGGGGTAAGGCCTTTCTCTTTACCCACAAATCAGCCATTTCGTGCTACACCAAGGAAAAAAATTACAAGGTCTTGTCCAGATGGTATCGAGTGCCAACGAATCTCAGGATCATGTTTCCATCAACCACCGACATCTGTTGGAGATGTAATTCTGCGAAGGGTACGTATAGTCACATCTGGTGGGAATGCGACGTGATACGTCCGTTCTGGACCCAAATCTTCCAGACCTATAGCGAAATTTACGATAAATCACTCTCTCCCTCTCCTTTCATTGCTCTTCTATCTATACTACCTGATAAAATTAAGTCACAAAAACACAACCTCTTAAAATTTTTTCTCAGTAGAGGCAGGCAATTAATCTCTAGACATTGGAAATCCACCACTCCCCCATCTCTTCTAGAGTGGGTAAGTGAAATAAACAATACCATGCTTATGGAGGAAATGCAAGCCAGAGCCATAGACAAATACGCAAAATTCTCCTTCATTTGGAGTATATGGAGGCATTACTCCACTTCAGATAAGCTGAAACGCAGACTCACAGATACGAAAGCTCCTAGTCAAGTAACAGAACCTACCTACTCTACACAAACAACCTAGCAATATAGGTCCCGACTTGGGATGAGGCTCGCTATCCCCCTTCCTCCCCCCCTTCTCCCCTCTCTCCCCCTCTCTAACCTACCCAGCCAGCCTTCCTTCCTGCACCCCCCCCCCTTTTTTCTTTTCTCTTTCTGTCATTCTAACACTTTTCTTTATTCTTATACTACCCTTTTGGGCTATCTATAGCCAAGACTTATAACCTACAGTATTCTGCTCTTTAGTATCAATTTTCTCACAACTTCCAACAGACTGGACAAAATACCAAGGTATATATGCTGTTGGCTTTCAAATTATCTGTCTGTTTATTTTGAGTTCTTCGACATCTGGGCGCAGCATGATCCCGTTGGGGCGTCCAGATCTCGGGAATTTTTGTTAATAAGACTAATAGCAAAAGTTCTGAAAGCTGTTGAGATACTACATTATTTTCATATTGAGGACAGAACGCATAATATTGTACTGATCTGCCTATGTATGTTTCTTGTATGTTTCTTTTCTATTAAACCAGATTGCCCGATGTCGAGCATCTGGTCTTGTTAATGTATTCATCTTCCGTTTGGAAAATTACTTTATATACAATAAAAACTTATTGAACCTAAAACTCTGACATTCACAGTTATGACTAGGCATGATGGGAATTGTAGTTCCTGAACAACTGGAGGGCCATAGTTTGGAGACACCTGCTGTATATACTTGTACAATATACCGTATTTATCGGCGTATAACACGCGCGGGAGTATAACACGCACCCTAAGTTTGGGAGGGAATTTTAAGGAAAAAAACTTTTAGGAGGGAAGTTTAAGGAAAAAAACTTACATTTAAATGCCTATCAATGCAGCCTTGCACACTGTCCATCTGCAGCCTTCCCTAGTGTCTTTGCAGCCCTGTGTCATGTTTGCAGCCTGTGTCATTGCAGCCTTCCCAGTGTCTTTGCAGCCTTGTGTTATTATTGCAGCTTTCCCTGTGTCATTGCAGCCTGTGTTATTGCAGCCTTCCCAGTGTCTTTGCTGCCTTGTGTCATTATTGCAGCCTTCCCTGTGTCATTGCAGCCTGTGTCTTTTAAAACTGGGCCAATCGGAGGAGAGGAACGAGCGCCGCCGAGATACACAAAGCTGAGTGTACTTCGGCTAGACTCGGCTATGCTCACAGTCAGAGGCGGGACTGCGAGAGGAGCCGAGTCCAGCCGAAGTACACTCGGCTTTGTGTATGTCGGCAGCGCTCGCTTCTCTCCGCTGGCAATCAGTGGAGATGGGCGGGACTGCGAGAGGAGCTGAGTCCAGCCGAAGTACACTCGGCTTTGTGTAGGTCGGCTCCGCTCAATCCTCTCCTCACAATCAGCGGAGATCGGCGGGGATCGTAGTATAACACGCACCCACGATTTTCCCCCTGATTTTAAGGGGAAAAAAGTGCATGTTATACGTCGATAAATACGGTATTTAGCAAAAAAAAACTGATGTCAAAGTTAAAGTTTACAGGCTTAAAAGATTCAGAGATGGTACTCAAAGAGTACCACTATAGTTTACACCATTGTAGTTTACTGATATTGTGCTTGGAGAGCCTTGACTTTTATGTTGGCTATTCCGGAGTTAGAGACAATATAATTGATAACATAGCCCAGCTAAATACATGGTACTCTTCTGTTGGGAATTTAAACAACTTCTGAATAAATATTGTAGTGACATGGATTGTAGTTATGTTAAATTTTGTTCTCAGATAGTCTTGTGTGAAGGGGACCGACCCTAGTTGAGGAACCCTGCATGATTAATTGGCCAACAATCTTCTTTATTGGGTCAAGTGAATGTAAATGACAAGTAAGTGGCCCATTGATTGATTCTCCCCTTTTTTCTCCTATATAAACGATTAATAGTTGCATCATGTGGAACATTGTAGTCTTATTTAGATTTTTTTTGTTTTCTTGGGAGACACTATATGCACAGGGTCTTGGAGTAACTAGGTTGGTTCTATTTATCTGTCCTCCCTGGGACTCGCCACCATCCTCCGCTGGTTCTAGGGTTGCCACCTTTTCTTCAAGCCAAACCCGAACACTTTCACGTCGCACGGCAATTTTTTTGTAGTACACTCTATAGAATTGTAAAATACCTGGGACACCTCTTGGGTTACCCAAAGTGAGTAGTAATGAGGTGTGCTACGGTGAACATTGGCCAAATTGCATTAGAAGTGTGGGGGGGGGGACTTAAAAGGGCATGGTTAAATAAAACAAAAGCATTTGTGTACTCATAAAATGTGATTTGATTAATAAAAGAATTGTCAGTTAAAATTGTCAGTTAAAATATGAAACTAGCCTACCTTAAAAGTGGACACTGTCAGCCAGTAGAGCACTGGACGGTGTCAGTAGAGCACTGGACGGTGTCAGTAGAGCAGAGGACGGTGTCAGTAGAGCAGAGGACGGTGTCAGTAGAGCAGAGGACGGTGTCAGTAGAGCAGTGGACGGTGTCAGTAGGGCAGTGGACGGTGTCAGTAGGGCAGTGGACGGTGTCAGTAGGGCAGTGGACGGTGTCAGTAGAGCAGTGGACGGTGTCAGTAGGGCAGAGGACGGTGTCAGTAGGGCAGAGGACGGTGTCAGTAGAGCAGAGGACGGTGTCAGTAGGGCAGTGGACGGTGTCAGTAGGGCAGTGGACGGTGTCAGTAGAGCAGTGGACGGTGTCAGTAGACCAGAGGACGGTGTCAGTAGGGCAGAGGACGGTGTCAGTAGGGCAGTGGAGAGTAACAGATTAAATATCAGACAGTGTCTGTGGCCCCCCAATAGAGAACTCCATTACAGCGAGACAAAAAAACCCTTACCTTCCAGGAGCCGCTGCAAAGATGTGTGTGTGAACCTGTTAGGGGCGGAGTCTGTAATACCATGCTTTCTCCTGCAAAAGTGTCCCTGTTTGCTAGGATACCAGTCCAGTGGCCCTCCATTCACTGTCTCTGGCAGCATCAGTGCCGGCGCCGGTGGCTGGGTGGGAGAGAGAGCGCGCACAGACAGTGCAGTGTGACCTGGCTGCAGGACATTAGTCCCACTGAAGCTGGGGGAAGTGCGTGCTGCTTGGGGTAGCTGGCAGAGGAGGGGGGCTGACAGAGAGGAGGGGCTGACAGAGAGGAGGGGCTGACAGAGAGGAGGGGGGCAGACAGAGAGGAGGGGGAGCTAACAGAGAGGAGGGGGAGCTGACAGAGAGGAGGGGGGGGCTGACAGAGAGGAGGGGGGCTGACAGAGAGGAGGGGGGCTGACAGAGAGGACGAGGGCTGACAGAGAGGAGGGGGGCTGACAGAGAGGAGGGGGGCTGACAGAGGAGGGGAGCTGAAGCTGACAGAGAGGAGGGGGCTGACAGAGAGGAGGGTGGCTGAAAGAGGAGGGGTGGCTGACAGAGGAGGGGGGGTGGCTGACAGAGGAGGAGGGGGGCTGACAGAGGAGGAGGGGGGCTGACAGAAGAGGAGAGGGTGGTTGACAGAGGAGAGGGCGGCAGACAGAGAGGAGGGGGGCAGACAGAGAGGAGGGGGGCAGACAGAGGAGGGGGCTGACAGAGGAGGGGGGCTGACAGAGGGGAGGGGGGCTGACAGAGGGGAGGGGGGCTGACAGAGGAGGGAGGCTGACAGAGAGGAGGGGCTGACAGAGGAGAAGGTGGCTGACAGAGGAGGGGGTGGCTGACAGAGGAGGTGGGCTGACAGAGAGGAGGGGGGCTGACAGCTGACAGAGGAGGGGGGCTGACAGCTGACAGAGGAGGGGGTGGCTGACAGAGAGGAGGGGGGGGGCTGACAGAGAGGAGGGGGGGCTGACAGAGGAGGGGGAGCTGACAGAGAGGAGGGGGGCTGACAGAGGAGGGGGGGTGGCTGACAGAGGAGGAGGGTGGCTGACAGAGAGGAGGGGGGCTGACAGAGGAGGGGGGGTGGCTGACAGAGGAGGAGGGGGGCTGACAGAGGAGGAGGGGGGCTGACAGAGAGGAGGGGGGCTGACAGAGGAGGAGGGGGGCTGACAGAGAGGAGGGGGGCTGACAGAGAGGAGGGGGGCTAACAGAGAGGAGGGGGGCTAACAGAGAGGAGGGGGGCTGATAGAGAGGAGGGGGGGCTGACAGAGGAGGGGGGCTGACAGAGAGGAGAGGGGGGGGCTGACAGAGAGGAGGGGGAGCTGACAGAGAGGAGGGGGAGCTGACAGAGAGGAGGGGGGCTGACAGAGGAGGGGGAGCTGACAGAGAGGAGGGGGGCTGACAGAGAGGAGGGGGCTGACAGAGGAGGGGAGCTGAAGCTGACAGAGAGGAGGGGGCTGACAGAGAGGAGGGTGGCTGAAAGAGGAGGGGTGGCTGACAGAGGAGGGGGGGTGGCTGACAGAGGAGGAGGGGGGCTGATAGAGGAGGAGGGGGGCTGACAGAGGAGGAGAGGGTGGTTGACAGAGGAGAGGGGGGCAGACAGAGAGGAGGGGGGCAGACAGAGAGGAGGGGGGCTGACAGAGGAGGGGGGCTGACAGAGGGGAGGGGGGCTGACAGAGGGGAGGGGGGCTGACAGAGGAGGGAGGCTGACAGAGAGGAGGGGCTGACAGAGGAGAAGGTGGCTGACAGAGGAGGGGGTGGCTGACAGAGGAGGTGGGCTGACAGAGAGGAGGGGGGCTGATAGCTGACAGAGGAGGGGGGCTGACAGCTGACAGAGGAGGGGGTGGCTGACAGAGAGGAGGGGGTGGTTGACAGAGGAGAGGGGGGCAGACAGAGAGGAGGGGGGCAGACAGAGAAGAGGGGGCAGACAGAGAGGAGGGGGGCAGACAGAGGAGGGGGGCTGACAGAGGAGGGAGGCTGACAGAGAGGAGGGGCTGACAGAGGAAAAGGTGGCTGACAGAGGAGGGGGTGGCTGACAGAGGAGGTGGGCTGACAGAGAGGAGGAGGAGCTGACAGAGAGGAGGGGGGCTGACAGAGAGGAGGGGGAGCTGACAGAGAGGAGGGGGGGCTGACAGAGGAGGGGGAGCTGACAGAGGAGGGGGAGCTGACAGAGAGGAGGGGGGCTGACAGAGGAGGGGAGCTGAAGCTGACAGAGAGGAGGGGGCTGACAGAGAGGAGGGTGGCTGAAAGAGGAGGAGGGGGGCTGACAGAGGAGGAGGGGGGCTGACAGAGGAGGAGAGGGTGGTTGACAGAGGAGAGGGGGGCAGACAGAGAGGAGGGGGGCAGACAGAGAGGAGGGGAGCTGACAGAGGAGGAGGGGGGCTGACAGAGGAGGAGAGGGTGGTTGACAGAGGAGAGGGGGGCAGACAGAGAGGAGGGGGGCAGACAGAGAGGAGGGGAGCTGACAGAGGAGGGGGGCTGACAGAGAGGAGGGGGGATGACAGAGGAGGGAGGCTGACAGAGAGGAGGGGCTGACAGAGGAGAAGGTGGCTGACAGAGGAGGGGGTGGCTGACAGAGGAGGTGGGCTGACAGAGAGGAGGGGGGCTGACAGCTGACAGAGGAGGGGGCTGACAGCTGACAGAGGAGGGGGGGGCTGACAGAGAGGAGGGGGGCTGACAGAGGAGGGGGTGGCTTACAGAGAGGAGGGGGGCTGACAGAGGAGGGGGCTGACAGAGGAGGGGGGCTGACAGAGAGGAGGCGGGCTGACAGAGGAGGGGGGCTGACAGAGAGGAGGGGGGCTGACAGAGGAGGGGGGTGGCTGACAGAGGAGGAGGGGGGCTGACAGAGAGGAGGGGGGCTGACAGAGAGGAGGGGGGGCTGACAGAGAGGAGGGGGGGCTGACAGAGAGGAGGGGGGCTGACAGAGAGGAGGGGGGCTGATAGAGAGAAGGGGGGCTGACAGAGGAGGAGGGCTGACAGAGAGGAGGGGGAGCTGACAGAGAGGAGGGGGGCTGACAGAGAGGAGGGGGAGCTGACAGAGAGGAGGGGGGCTGACAGAGGAGGGGGAGCTGAGGAGGGGGGCTGACAGAGAGGAGGGGGGCTGACAGAGAGAAGGGGGGCTGACAGAGAGAAGGGGAGGCTGACAGAGAGGGGGGGGCTGACAGAGAGGAGGGGGGGCTGACAGAGAGGAGGGGGGGCTGACAGAGGGGGGGCTGACAGAGGGGGGGCTGACAGAGGGGGGGGCTTACAGAGGGGAGGAGGGGCTGAAAGAGAGGAGGAGGGGCTGAAAGAGAGGAGGAGGGGGGGCTGACAGAGAGGAGGAGGGGGGTTGACAGAGAGGAGGAGGGGGCTGACAGAGAGGAGGAGGGGGCTGACAGAGAGGAGGAGGGGAGGTTGACAGAGAGGAGGGGGGGCTGACAGAGAGGAGGGGGGGCTGACAGAGAGGAGGGGAGGTTGACAGAGAGGAGGGGAGGTTGACAGAGAGGAGGGGGGCTGACAGAGAGGAGGGGGGCTGACAGAGAGGAGGGGGGGCTGACAGAGAGGAGGAGGGGGGCTGACAGAGAGGAGGGGGGGCTGACAGAGAGGAGGAGGGGGGGCTGACAGAGAGGAGGGGGGCTGACAGAGAGGAGGGGGGGCTGACAGAGAGGAGGGGGGGCTGACAGAGAGGAGGGGAAGTTGACAGGAGGGGGGGCTGACAGAGAGGAGGGGGGGTGACAGAGAGGAGGGGGGCTGACAGAGAGGAGGGCGGCTGACAAAGAGGAGGGGGGCTGACAGAGAGGAGGGGGGGCTAACAGAGAGGAGGAGGGGAGGTTGACAGAGAGGAGGAGGGGGCTGACAGAGAGGAGGGGAGGTTGACAGAGAGGAGGGGAGGTTGACAGAGAGGAGGGGAGGTTGACAGAGAGGAGGGGGGCTGACAGAGAGGAGGGGGCTGACAGAGAGGAGGGGGGCTGACAGAGAGGAGGAGGGGGGCTGACAGAGAGGAGGAAGGGGGGCTGACAGAGAGGAGGGGGGCTGACAGAGAGGAGGGGGGGCTGACAGAGAGGAGGGGAAGTTGACAGGAGGGGGGGCTGACAGAGAGGAGGGGGGCTGACAGAGAGGAGGGGAAGTTGACAGGAGGGGGGGCTGACAGAGAGGAGGGGGGGTGACAGAGAGGAGGGGGGGCTGACAGAGAGGAGGGGGGGCTGACAGAGAGGAGGGGGGCTGACAGAGAGGAGGGGGGGCTGACAGAGAGGAGGGGGGGCTGACAGAGAGGAGGAGGGGGTCTGACAGAGAGGAGGAGGGGGGGCTGACAGAGAGGGGGGGGCTGACAGAGAGGAGGAGGGGGGGCTGACAGAGAGGAGGGGGGGCTGACAGAGAGGAGGGGGGGCTGACAGAGAGGAGGGGGGCTGGCTTGGTGCTGGGGGAAGAGAGCACACAGTGAGCTGCAGCATTTAGGATTCATTAGCCTAGCGCTGCATTGACAGGGGTGAGGGGGATCGGACTGGGACCGACTCACCACTGTCACCATTCACCAGTGGCAGTGAAACTGCCAAAAATCATTAGCCCTGCTGGAGCAGGGAAAGGAGGGGGGAAGTGTGCTGCTGGCGGGAGAGAGCGCATTCAGGGCAGGCTGCATTTGCCGATCGGCATTGGCACACTGACGGGGGAAGAGGTGGATGGAGGGGAACGCTCACCACTGAAGACACACAGGACAGGAGCCGTCCGGGGAGCAGGTGCTATTTGAGAGTGAGCATCCAGCGACAGGAGGGGGTCACGCTGCTAGCGGGACACAGGACAGAGCGCAGCAGGGCTGGACTGGGACAAAAATTTGGCCCTGGACTTCATCCAGACTGGCCCACTTTGACAGGTCTCTCCCATGCCGGCTTGCCACCCAAGCCCCCCCCCCCCACTAGCCATTAGCCGTTCTACATTATTTCTCTTATAGGCAGTACCAGTGGGGAAGCTAGACATTATTTCACCTGGGGCAAAGAATCAGTTTGGCCCCCCCCCCCAATGGGACAAGATTAGGCAGGAAAGTGAGGCCGCCCTCCTTCCAGATCGTATGATGAGCTTCTCAGTGTTGACTCCTGAGCATCATGTCTGTATTCAGGCGCACTGCATAACTAGCCAGGGAGAGGAGGTGAGCACTGCGGGGGGGGGGACAGAGGACCGGAGGGAGGCAGCGGTCCACTGTCACTGAAATCGGCCCACTGAGCCATCGGCCCACCGGGAAACTCCCTGTAGTCCCAATGGCCAGTACATGCCTGGAGCGCAGTCTCAGCTACAGGAGTGTGTGTGTGTGGGGGGTGCGCTAAACTGTTAGAGGTATGAACACTCACTTCCCACACTGGCTGGAGCCTATGCTGCTGTGTCCGGGTTTCAGGAGGAGAGAAACCCGGGCACAGCTGTCAAAACCCGGACTGTCCGGGTCATTCCCGTACAGGTGGCAACCCTAGCTTGTTCTATGCCAATCCCAACATTCCTAGGGCAATGTGTAAGTCACACATCGGTATCTCTCTGCATGTGCATATAGCAAGGAGGAAGCAGTCAAAGCAAAACATGTCGTACTCTCTTCTCTTGGTTAATCTTCTTGGGGCTTAGACAAAAATCGAGTAGTATATATGCGCTATGTTGGTCCTCCAATACACAGGGGATCCCAAAAATGTGTAGACTTTCTTTTAAATATGTAACTTCAACTATAATAAACTTTGTATATACTTTTGACGCTCATGGTATTGTCTGTCCCATCTGTACCAGGAAAGTCTGATCACAACATTTTGGTTGTAGCTATTAGGTGAAAGAATAGTTATTCATTATTCATACTCTGAATGGTCTAAAGGTTATTAGTGGTGTACCCCAAGGTTCAGTGTTGGGACCCTTACTTTTTAACATATTTATAAATGATATAGAGTTGGGATTAAAAGCACCATTTCAGTGGTTGCAGATGACACCAAGCTAGGTAGTGAAGTAACATCCTTACCTGATGTCTCTAACCTACAAGCAGACAGTAATGCACTGTTTAATTTGGCAACTATGTGGTAAGTGAGGTTTATTATTGATAAATTTAAAGTTATGCACTTGGGGGCTAAAACAATGCATACACCATACATTCCAGGACAACAGCTGGGGAAGTCAATGGTCAAAAAGGACCTGGCAGATCACAGACTTAAAAGAGAAGTATGGGAATATAAAAAAAAACAAACAAAAAAAAAACACATACTCACCTAGATGGCTGCAGCACCGATCCAAGCTGCAGCTGTCCCCTGTCACCTCTAAGAACTAGAACTGAGCGATCAAACACTGCTGATCGTTCAGCTCTAGGTCATCAGCCTGCAGAGAACTGGTGACTGTCAGTCACTGGCTCTCTGCTCTGCCTCTCCAGCGCTCACTGGAGTGCTGGCCAGTGGAGGGGGTGGGAGTGTCTGTCTTAGCCTCTCAGCGGCTTGCTAATATGTATAAGTAATCAATGAACTGGAGGCATTCCTAAATGCACAAAATGTAACTGTATACTAACATGTATAGGTAATCCAGGGAATATCCGATTGTCTTCTGGTGACCAGGAAGGAATTTTTTTTCTCCCACTGAAACAAACTGGACTATGCTTTTAGGGTTTTTGCCTTCCTCTGGATAAACCCTGCATATAGGGTTCTGTATATGGTGGCTTTCTATTTATTTATTTTGTTTCTATCGATGGATTTGTGTCTGCTTTTAACTTATTTAACATTTCTATAAACCTTGCTAAGTAGAACTCCTAGCCCAGAGCCGATGAGTCTGGGAAAATGAACCTACCCTCTTCACTTATGGTTGCTATGAAAGAAAGCTATAGGTTATGTAAGCCCAGTGGATTAAAGTGTACCCAAAAAAAAAAAAAAATGGATCCTGCTCCTTTAAAGCCATAAGGCTTCACTGCCAGGTTCCCTTACTCGCAATGGAGACAGCATGCACCCTACAGCTGATGGAAACTTCAGCTGTGGTGCCGACATCGCTGGACTCCAGGACAGGTAAGTGTCCGATTATTAAAAGTCAGCAGCTGCACTATGTGCAGCTGCTGGCTTTTAATTTTTGCAGTGGTGGGCGGAGCTCCGCCTTAATACGTTGTTTCTGTAACATTGTCTTTGATAACATGCATTTTAGTCCAGTCACAATGTGTGAATAGAGCCCTAATGGTAGCACAAAATTGCATATTTACCTCCATGGAGAGACGACGATGGGTGGTATTCCTATAACTCAGGGCTGTGGGAGATAAACCTTCTACTTCTGAGGGAGTTAGTGCTGCACTCCCTGGACTCAAGCGAGCCATCTGCAGGTTGGAGTGACCTATTCCTTGGGAGACACAAAAGAAAGAGAATAATGCAAAGCTTGTTTTATATTTTCCAGTTTATGGGAAACGTGCAGAAAGTCATTGATGTGAATCTGCCAGTTTGGAAAATATACCAACTGTCAAAATCTCCTAAGTGCAAACACAAATATCTGTGTTTAACCTAAGCTCATTTTCTGTTAGATAAACTAAATTATATGTGGTGGCTGCTCTTAGGACAGTGAATAGGTATGCGGCCTCCCTAAATGGAGCTCCCCTAGGGGTTCTCCAAACGGAATACAGGAAAATAAAACGGGATAATGGCGCTCCCTACAGGTAGTTATATCTGGCGTGAACAGGTATATTATGGAGGGGAGGGGGGAATGGGGAGCCGACATGCTAACCCAGCAATGAGGATACCCCACCTAGATACAGATTATATGTGTATATATATATATATATATATATATATATATATATATATAAATAATCATATAATCCCCTTCCAATAATGGTTGCCAATATTGCAAATACCTATGTACAAAATTCTGAAAAATGTGTAGTGCAAGTAGTAAGGTCCCAACAAGCGTTCGTTAAACTCTGTTTGTGTTAAAGTATGCCAAAAAGTGGTCTCTCAAAATGACCGGCGCCGGTGACATCACTTCCTGTTCCACAGTCCATGCTGGTCAGTGTGGACCTTCTTAGTTCCTGTGCTCCTGGAGAAACACTGTGTCAGACTTGCACGTACCTGACTGACAAACCCGATATAGCAGGGGAAGGCCTCCCGTACGTATCTGGTTTCCAGCCCCTGATAGAGCAAACAGAAGGCATGGGAGCACAGAGTGGTATGAGAGCCTGGCGGGTGACTTGTAGGGATGAGGCCCAAGATCCTGATGCAGGCTGGTAGAAGGTAATTGGTAGACTGGAGATCAGCTAACTGGTGCAGAGCAGAAGCAGAGCAGGCAGATCCGGTCACCAGCAGGGTTGGCAACAGGCGGTCAGCACGGTACAAAAGGAGCAGGCAGATTCAGAGTCCAGGTCACAGGCAGGTTCGGCAGCAGGCGGTCGGCATGGTACAAGGGGTCAGGCAGGTTCAAAGTTAGAGGCAAGCCGGGGTCAGATGCCGGCGGATAGCAGGGAAGAGTCCAGTAAACAAGCCGGGTCACAGAGAGATCAGACTAGCACACAGGCAAACAGGAAGTACGGGAACAGGAAGCTGAAGATCGGACAGCACCGAGCACAGAATCCCAGCACCCTAAATGGAGCGATTGGCGCCAAACATCGCGTGCACGCACGCGCCCGCGCACGCCCGCACAACGGTGCGCTTGGGCGCGTGCCCACGCGTGCCAGCACGGGCCGGCGCGAAACAGCGCACTCCAGAGTGCCCAGCAACTGTCCTGTACCGAGATCCTCTCTGACAGTGCCCCCTCCTTAAGGGCAGCCTCCGGATGCCCAGCCGGGCCAGCCTATCCAGGTGGGTGCTCTGAAAATCCCTTAGGAGTTCTTCAGCGTGCAAGTTACTTTCCGGTTCCCAAGAATTATCTTCTGGTCCATACCCCCTCCACTTGATTAAGTATTGGATTTGGTTGTGTCTCTTCCTGCAATCTAGAATTGCTTCCACCTCAAACTCTTCCTCATTGTTGACGATTACGGGTTCAGGCGGGCCAGTCTTGCGACCCAAGAAGGAATTGGGAGTAACGGGCTTAAGCAGGGACACATGAAAGACTGGGTGGATCTTCAGTGAATCAGGTAAGTCAAGCTCATAGGTCACATCATTGATCTTCCTCTTGACTGAAAAGGGACCCATGAATCTAGGACCCAACTTCCTCGAGGGACAAGCCATCCTTAAGTTACTGGTAGACAGCCAGGCCTGGCTGCCAGGTTCTAACAACAGTTCTCCTCGCTTCTTCCTGTCATACATCCTTTTATTGTATTCCTGGGTTTTAGCCATGGTTTCCTGCAATAATTTATTGTTGTTGATGAAGAAGTTCATAGTTTCGGAGACTGCGGGAATCGCACATTCAGGTAAGGAGCCGGTCAGAAAGGATGGGTGAAAACCATAGTTTGCAAAAAATGGGGTTTGTTTAATGGCCGAGTGCACGGAGTTGTTGTAGGCAAACTCGGCAATAGGCAGAAGAGAGACCCAGTCATTCTGTGAGAAAGCAGAAAAGCAACGGAGGTACTGTTCTAGAGTCTGATTAGTTCTCTCCGTCTGCCCATTCATCTGGGGATGGTAGGCAGACGAGAATGCCAATTCTATCTCAAGCGACCTACAGAGAGCTTTCCAGAACCTGGAGGTAAACTGAACCCCACGATCAGACACTATACTTGAGGGAACCCCATGTAGTCGCACAATTTCCTTAATGAAGATCTTTGCAGTTTCCAAAGCTGAAGGGGTACCCTTCATGGGTAGGAAGTGAGCCATTTTGGACAGTCTGTCTACAATGACGAAGATGGTGGAGTAGCCCTCTGCTAGCGGGAGCTCAACAATGAAGTCCATCAAAATCATTTTCCATGGCCTATCCGGCACGGGTAAGGGTCTTAATAAGCCCCAGGCCTTCGCTCGGCTATTCTTGCTCCGAGCACAGGTGATACACGACTCCACAAAACTCTTGCAATCGTTTGCCAGCTGAGGCCACCAAAAGGTACGTTGTACCAGCTCTGTTGTCTTCAAAACACCAAAATGCCTGGCCAGCTTGTGGTCGTGGCAGAGTTCCAGTACTGCAACCCTCAACTCCTCTGGAACCATGATTTTGTCCTTGTATCGGAACAGGCCGTCTTGCAAGCTTACATTAACTTCCGCAGAGGGGGACCAACTCCTTGAGGCTTGTTTAATCCGGGATATGAGATCCCCCTGATAAAGAAGGAAATTTCCAGCAGGAAGAATGGTGTCTGGAGGCAAAGACTCCCTGGAGTCATGAAACGGGATAGTGCATCCGGCTTGATATTCTTGGTGCCTGGTCTATACGTAATGTGGAATTGAAATCTAGAGAGGACCCCTTTTTTATCGGAGGGAGCGGGCCACTCCAGGATAGCTGCAACCTTTTGAGGATCCATCTTAATACCATTGGTAGAGATGATTAGGCCGAGGAACTGAATGCACTGGAGCTCAAATTCGCATTTTTCCAACTTGGCATAAAGTCCGTGCTGCCTGAGCCAGGTTAACACATTCCGGACATGCCTGCGATGTTCTGTAACTGAGGAGGAAAAGATCAGAATGTCGTCCAGGTATACTATAACATATAAATCTAGGAGGTCACGGAAAATGTCATTGACAAAATGTTGAAAAGTTGCTGGTGCGTTGCACAGGCCGAAGGGCATGGCAAGATATTCGAAGTGTCCGAACCTGGTACGGAAGGCCATTTTCCACTCATCTCCCTCTCTGATGCAAATTAAGTTATAGGCCCCACGAAGGTCGAGTTTGGTGAAGATTTTTGCTGAGCCCAACCTTTGAAACAGTTCTGGCACAAGAGGTAGGGGATAGCGATTTTTGATGGTCACTTTATTGAGTTCTCTGTAATCGATACAAGGCCATAGCGAGTGATCCTTTTTCTCAACAAAGAAGATGCCGGCTCCGGCTGGTGACGTGGAAGGACGGATAAAGCCTCTTTTAAGATTTTCATCGATATACACCTTGAGGGTATCCAGCTCCTGCTCTGTTAAAGGAAATATTCTCCCAAAGGGAACTTCAGATCCAGGCAACAGCTCTATAGGACAGTCGTAAGGTCTGTGGGGCGGAAGGGTCTCTGCCCCTTTTTTTACTAAAGACATCGGAGAAGTCCCGGTAGGGAGCGGTAATCACCTGCTGCGATTCAATGTCAGTGTCCAGACACAAGAGTTGATTGGGTTTCACAGGAGTGCTGTACAAACAGTGCTGTTGGCAGTAACTGGAGAGGAACTTGATTTCCCCAGTAACCCAATCAATGCTAGGGTTATGAGCCTGCAACCAAGGCATTCCTAGAATAATGTGGAAGAGTGGTGAAGAAATGGCATCCAGCCGGGGAAATTCCCGATGACAGGTGTTCATAATAGCCAGCAGTGGGATGGTTTCCTGGGTGACCGGACCAGAGCTAAGGGTGGAACCGTCAGCGAGGTGGACAGCAAGTCCCTGCGACTTTGGTCGGAGAGGGATGCGGTGATGGGTCGCAAAGGTGAGATCAATGAAGCAGCTGCAAACTCCTGAATCAATGATGACCGAGATGGGCAGATCCTGTCCTGGAAGCTGGAGGATAATGGAGAGAGCCAGGTGGTTAGCAAGGTTAGGCAAGGCAGGTGCAAACTTAGAAGTAGCTGAAAGAGATTTACGTGTCTTATTTGGGCAAGATCTCATGTAGTGACCCGATTCTCCGCAATACATGCATAAATTATTGACTCATCGGCGCTGTCGTTCTTCTGGAGTGAGGGATGGGCGGAGAAGCCCCAGTTGCATTGGTTCAGAAGTATCAAGGGCTGAGGTAGATGGTGCATGAAGACTTTGGCCTACAGAGCTGGTAGCACTAGGGACCTTGGGGAGGACCCAAGTGGGACGGAACTGATTGACGGACCTCTCGGAGCGGCGCTCTCTCAGGCGCCGATCAATCTGCACAGACAGGTTAATAAGGTCATCCAGAGTTTGGGGTACACCAACCCGTGCCAGTTCGTCTTTGAGTGAATCGGATAACCCCAAACGGAATTGATAACGCAGGGCCGCGTCATTCCAGTCCATATCCAAACTCCAACGCCTAAATTCCAGAACATAGTCTTCAGCAGGCCTGCGCCCTTGTTGTAAGGCGTGTAAGGCGGATTCAGCAGTGGCTTTTAACTGAGGATCCTCATACAATTGAGACATGGCAGTAAAGAAGGTATCCAGGCTATCCAAAAAGGTTGATTTTTGCTCCAGAAGGCGGTGGGCCCAGGCCTGTGGTTCTCCAGACAGAAGGGAGATGACAAAACCCACCTTGGTTGCTTCTAAGAAAAAGGTGCGTGGTTGCAAGGCAAAGTAAAGTTCGCAGGCATTGCTAAATGCTCGATATTTATTACGCTCGCCGGTTAATTTTTCAGGTGTAGGGACTCTGGGTTTGGGTGGTAGCATAACCACTGAGGGTGCAGATGAGAGTCCAGCAGCGGAAGCAACTTGCGGGTTAGTTGGTGAGGACAATACCTGAACTCGTTCCTCCAGTCTGGTATAACCCTCTTGAAGGCTCTTCACAGCCTGTGTGAGACCCGCCAGGTGTCTGCACAGTTCCTCCATGGGAGAGGTCCCTTGCTCGGGCTTGGACATGGCTGTCCGATACTGTCAGACTTGCACGTACCTGACTGACGAACCCGATATAGCAGGGGAAGGCCTCCCGTACGTATCTGGTTCCCGGCCCCTGATAGAGCAAACAGAAGGCACGGGAGCACAGAGTGGTATGAGAGCCTGGCGGGTGACTTGTAGGGATGAGGCCCAAGAACCTGATGCAGGCTGATAGAAGGTAATTGGTAGACTGGAGATCAGCTAACTGGTGCAGAGCAGGAGCAGGGCAGGCAGATCCGGTCACTAGCAGGGTTGGCAACAAGCGGTCAGCGTGGTACAAAAGGAGCAGGCAGATTCAGAGTCCAGGTCACAGGCAGGTTCGGCAGCAGGCGGTCGGCACGGTACAAGGGGTCAGGCAGGTTCAAAGTCAAAGGCAAGCCGGGGTCAGATGCAGGTGGATAGCAGGGAAGAGTCCAGTAAACAAGCTGGGTCACAGAGAGATCAGACTAGCACACAGGCAAACAGGAAGTACGGGAACAGGAAGCTGAAGATTGGACAGCACCGAGCACAGAATCCCAGCACCCTAAATGGAGCGATTGGCGCCAAACATCGCATGCACGTGCGCGCCAACGCGCCCAGGCACGCCTGGGCTGGCGCGAAACGGCGCACTCCAGAGTGCCCAGCAACCGTCCTGTACCGAGATCCTCTCTGACACACTGTCATCCATTCCAGCCAGCTGCTCAATCCTTTCCAGCTATTTTGAACAGCGGTAGGACCCACAGAGCCATGTGGAATGCCAGGACTGCACTTTACTTTGATGAGCATGCATCTTCTATCATCTTGGACCTACTATGATCAGGCCAAAATTTTCCTGAAAACTGAGGACCACCCCTGGAGTTCTATAGATCACGCTACTGAGGAGATCGCGGAAGTTACATTTACATGCGCATTGCCCCTTTGGGGTGACTCGATCTGGTGAGTGGGGACCCTTGAGGGGGAGCACAAAGTCACCAAGGATACTGCGAGCACTCAAGTCACCTTTTTGAAAAAATTCTTTCTCACAATCTTTGAAGAAAATTTAATGCACTACTTATGGACTGCTATATGAACACATATATGATTTTTGTTTGTTTATAACGCTTATGGACTTTCTAATTTGGCCGCAGAGTGTGGTTTCTCAAGCGGCTCACTTAAGCTAGCTACATATGTTGATTTATTTATACTTATGGGTATTACTATTATTGTTGTAGCTTATTGGTTTATTTCTAGTATATGGAGGTATACCACTAGCTAACCACTAGGAGCATCGCCATACAGCTATTACGTCTATTGCACTTTAGTGTTATCTAACACTGATCACGTGTACCTATTATTTTGAGAGACCAGTTTTTGGCATACTTTAACACAAACAGAGTCTAACGAACGCTTGTTGGGACCTTACTTGCAGTACACATTTTTCAGAATTTTGTACACAGGTATTTGCAATATTGGCAACCATTATTGGAAGGGGATTATATGATTATATATATATATATATATATATATATATATATATATATATATATATATAGTATCTAGGTGGGGTATCCTCATTGCTGGGTTAGCACGTTGGCTCCCCATTCCCCCCTCCCCTCCATAATATACCTGTTCACACCCAATATAACTACCTGTAGGGAGCGCCATTATCCCATTTTATTTTCCCATTTTCTGTTAGACACCTTGGATCCTGGACATATGCTAGATCCATAGCTTAACTTATGTTCTAAATTTTACCCAACAGTAGAGATTTGTACATTGTTGTGGCTGGGGTTAGTGCCAGAGGGTTAAGAAAGGTGCTTGCAGTCACTGTATATACAGTTGTAATGAAATGAAATGAAAAAGTGTAATGAAAAAATCTAGGAAAATAGGGGTGCATATGCAAATACAATTGTGACTGCTGATGGAAAGAAAAACAAAGCAAATATGACACCATGTAAAAAAGAGATTTCCTGACAGCTCCATGTCAGCCTACCACTGGGTATGCCCTGCCCATACCCCCTCCTTCAGGACCTAACTCATAAATTTGACTCCCTCTCCCAGAGCGGTGTTCCTTTCTTTTCCTCTCCACCTCGTAGGACCAAGCAGCACCCCTGGCTTCAATAAACTTTTGGCCATCCACTTGTTGCTCCCAAGGTTCAGACCCCGCTTTAAGTATTCCTCAATTGGATTCTTGCGTGGGTGTCGTGGCTGGCATTTGGGATTGATGCTCTCCTAAATGCACAGCTGTTCCCAAGGGTGACACCAATGGCTGTGCAGCTGTATAGTATGTAATTCTGCCTGATTTTATTGCTTTTTTATTTGTCTCTGTGATGCATGCTGCATCTTACTTCATTCATTCTAGATTGAATGGATCACCGTATGACAGCTAGGATGCTTTTGAGTACCACAGCAGCTTGTGGTGGAATGAAGGCACCTGCCTGGACGCATATTGGCTATTTGAAGTGTTACTTTTGTTAAATATGTGTGCAATGATATTTATAATTCCCTTGGGTGATCTTTTGCAGAATATTATTGTAATCTGTTGCACAGTCTTATCTTTTGCTTCTGTCCTGAACAAACTTTTCATCATTTCTAGCTTCATGGCATGGCTGGGTTTGATTCATTAATCACATGATCAAATGTCAGAGCTCTGGTCTGGGAAGGTGCAGTATCAACCTCCCTTTAGCAGTAGTTAAACCCTATACAGGGTTATTACCAAACATGCTAATTCCTACTGCACTGAATTTGTTTTTTATATTCTTATATTAGTCTGCAGGGCTGTCATTTGAAATAGATGGGTAACTTTTATTATCTGAAGTTACCAGATGAATTGAGTAGCATTGCACATGTTATATTATTATTGTTAATGTGGAGTTCTTCTTTAGACTTGCTAAGTATCCCTTTTGTCAGGGATTCGATTTTTACTGAGACAGATCCTTGTGCAGCAAGCAGTAAAACAGTGTGCTGTTACCTTGCATTTCTTACTGCCATTTGCTTATATTCCTAAGCCATGAGTGTCACCTCATTCTCGTAGCCAGTCCTTGCAAATTAGGTAAGAGGTAAGGGGCAACTTTAAGGTAAGAGTTTTTCTTTCAGGTGCATGGGAAGTAAACTATGGGCTCTTGCCAATAATCCCTCCGGATTGACCAGCATCATGCACTGCTTAAATTGGGCCTGTGCTGCTCATGCCTTGGCAAGCAAAGCCCTGTATGAATCATGATGACACCTAAAAGCTTGTTACATTCATTAAATATATGGGAAATACACACTAAAGGAGTTGTTTCCACATAACCTGTGGGCAAATCAACCCTCTTCAGACTCTTCCAAAAAGAAGATACGAATGAACATGACTGTAAAAAAACTGCTTTGTTCAATCAACCAAGGATATGTTGGCACCTAACAGGTTGTCACAGGTTCATTAAGCATGTGGTCAATACACGCTAAAGGAGAGTTTCCACTCACCCTGTGAAGGTTTTTTTCAAGCATAAAGCAGCCAAGGAAATAAAGTATGACACTTAATAGGCTGTCACATTAAACGTGTGGCCAATACACTCTAGGGGCCGGTTCACACTGGTAAGACAAGCGCTCCAACTTCAAGAGAACAAGTCGCATGACATGTCAAAATCAATTGTTCCAGCCCATAGAAATGAATGGAAGTAGCATCCTCAGAGGCAATGTTAGCAATGCAAAATGTATTGAAAAAAAATGCGTGCCCCCCCCATCCATACCAGATCCGTTTTTATGTGTTTTATTTTGGCGTGGGGTCCCCCCCCAAAATCCATGCCAGACCCTTATCTGAGCATGCACCCCAACAGGTCGGGGGGGGGGGCGAGCAAGCACCCCCCTCCTGAACCATACCAGGCCACATGCCCTCAACATGGGGGAAGTGCTTTGGGGCAAGGGGGCACTGCCCCCCCCCCCCACCAAAGCACCTTGTTCCCATGTTGTCTCTTCCCCACAACCCTGGCCTGTGGTTGTGGGGATCTGCGGGCAGGAGGCTTATCGGAATCTGGAATCCCCCTTTAAGAAAGGGGGCCCCCGGATCCCGGCCCCCGCCTCTGTGAATGAGTATGGGGTACATTATACCCCTACCCATTCACCCCCCAAAAAAAAACAGTGTAGTGTAATAAAAACATGAGACGATTTTTGACAAGTCCCTTATTAAAAATGAATAATGCCCCCCTATGTAGATCCAACGTCAATAACAATATCTTTCTCTGCCACAACTGGCATACCCAGCGGTAGGCTGACATGGAGCATGTCAGGAAAGGAAAATTGTGGTAAGTATTTGATTTTCAATTTTCAGTTTTTTGGCAAGTAGACACAGGTTGCTAAATAAAACAGTAAAATACACATGGGAAAGCGCTATAGTTTACCAAAGGGGTAGTCAGCTAGAGAAATAAATACTTTGGGTTCCTTATTGCAAAATACCAGCTGGACTTGGATTTATTTATAAAAAAGAAGAGAAGGATGGTAACTGTTGATGCTAACAACAAGGTGCCTGGTAGTTCCCAAAGTGTAGGCTATTGGTGCTGAAAAAAGTGTGATGTTCCCAAAACTCTTAGCCTACCTCTTGCATTTAACCCTTCCCTTTAAATACAGTAAATAATAGGCAGCATTTCAAACAGCTAATGTTTTGATTTTCACGTATTTATGAAAGAAAACATCATATAAAGACAAAACAGTACAACAGAATACATGCACAAGATCTCCCCACAGCTCCTCTACATGACAAAGATGAACACTCAGCTATAAGCATTATATACATTTCATTAGAACATGGAGGAGATCCAGGCTAAAAGTACAGTAAATAACAAATATAAATACACATGGATACAGTGCCTTGAAAAAGTATTCATACCCCTTGAAATTTTCCACATTTTGTCATGTTACAACCAAAAACGTAAATGTATTTTGTTGGGATTTTATGTGATTGACCAATACAAAGTGGTACACAATTGTGAAATGGAAGGAAAATTATAAATGGTTTTCTACATTTTTTACAAATAAATATCTGAAAAGTGTGGCGTGCATTTGCATTCACCCCCCTTTACTCTGATACCCCTAACTAAAATCTAGTGGAACCAATTGCCTTCAGAAGTCACCTAATTAGTGAACAGAATCCACCTATGTGTAATTTAATCTGAGTAAAAATACAGCTGTTCTGTGAAGCCCTTAGAGGTTTGTTAGAGAACCTTAGTGAACAAACAGCATTATGAAGGCCAAGGAACACACTAGACAGGTCAGGGATAAAGTTGTGGAGAAGTTTAAAGCAGGGTTAGGTTATGAAAAAATATTCTAAGCCTTGAACATCTCATGAAGCACTGTTCAATCCATCATCTGAAAATGGAAAGAGTATGGCACAACTGCAAACCTATCAAGACATGGCCGTCCACTGAAACTGACAAGCTGGGCAAGGAGAGCATTAAATCAGAGAAGCAGCCAAGAGGCCCATGTTAATTTCAGCAAAACGGATATCTCTTCAGGTGGAGGCTATAACTGACACGGTTTTGTTTCTGCATTATCCCACCCTGATTAGCTAGTTAATTCCCAGTGGAGGAGCTGCAGAAATCCACAGCTCAGGTGGGAGAATCTGTCCACAGGACAACTATTAGTCGTGCACTCCACAAATCTGGCCTTTATGGAAGAGTGGCAAGAAGAAAGTCATTGTTGAAAGAAAGGCTTATGAAGTCCTATTTGCATTTTGCGAGAAGCTATGAGGGGGCACAGCAAACATGTGGAAGAAGGTGCTCCAGTCAGATCAGACCAAAATTGAACTTTTTGGCCTCAAAGCAAAACACTATGTGTGGTGGAAAACTAACACTGCACATCACCCTGAACATACTATCCCCACTGTGAAACATGGTGGTGGCAGCATCATGTTGTGGGATGCTTTTCTTCAGCAGGGACAGTGAAGTTGGTCAGAGTTGATGGGAAGATGGATGGAGCCAAATACAGGGCAATCTTGTTTGTAACCTGTAAAGCCTCACACACACGTACACACACGTACACACACGTACATGATTGTTGGCAGGGGATTGTCTGTTGACAGACTGTTGTCCTAAAACCTTATTGTTAGTACGCTCCTTTTGACAATTGTTGCCCAACTTTTCGGCCAACAAATGTTGGATGCCAGGCTAGTAAATTTTCGGCGGGCAACAGTTTGACGTCAGATTTTCGTATGGTCAGTAAACAAATCTGTCACACAAAAGTCGAAAGTATGAACACGCATGCTCAGAATCAATGCTCACCAAACATGAAATTAGCAGAAGGGGCCCAAAGGGTGGCGCTCAGGAGCTGAAATTCCTCATAGTACGTTACTATGTTCATGTTTGTGGCACAACAATTGTGTACCAAGACAAGATCCTGGCACACGCCCTTTTGACAAAAATCAGACACTCGGTTGGCCAACAATCGTACCGTGTGTACAAGGCTTTAGAATGGCCCAGTCAAAGCCCAGACCTAAATCCAATTGAAAAATCTGTGGCAAGACTTTAAAGTTGCTGTTCAAAGATGCTCTCCATCCAATCTAACAGAGCTTGCAAAGAAGTTTTGCAAAGAAGAATGGTCAAAAATATCAATTTCTAGATGTGCCAAGCTGGTAGAGACATACCCAAAAAGACTTGCAGCTGTAATTGCAGCGAAGGGTGGTTCTTCAAAGTACTGACTCAGGGGGGCTGAATATAAATGCATGGCACACTTTTCAGATATTTATTTATAAAAAATTTGGAAAACCATTTATCATTTTCCTTCCACTTTACAATTATGTGCCACTTTGTGTTGGTCTATCACATAAAATCCCAATAAAATACGGTGACGTTTTGGATTGTAACATGACAAAATGTGGAAAATTTCAAGGGGTATGAATACTTTTTCAAGGCGCTGTACATGTAAAAAAACAGCAATTCAAACAAACACACAGACACTGTTCACATTTTGCACCATCATACTATTTAAAGTGGTTGTAAACATATACCCAGTGAAGTGACTGGCCTCAGGCGATACACAGAGGTAAAACAAATCCTCCTACATACATTGTACCTGTTCATTTGCGGCTATTTGTCCTGTACACCCTTGTAAAAAGGATTTTTCACAGATTCACAAAGCGGGGGGGGGGGGGGGGGGGGGTAGCTGCAGTTACACACTATACAAGAGCTCTAAAAGATGACTGGAGCAAAAGGGACACATCCCTTTTACACAGCACAGAGGAACAGAGCTGAGGCTGTCAATCAGCTTTTTTTTCTCTTAGTGTTGGAAAAACTCATCAGAAGAGACTCATGCTGATAGCAGAGGAACAGGGCAGTAGAGAGAAATGACACTTAGCACTTTGGAGAGAGGTAAATAAACACTACAGAAATACCTGCTTTATTTAGGTTTCATGTCCAAGGTTTACAACCACTTTAAACCCATACTCCAAGTCATGGTTGGTAGGCCCAGACCCAGTCATAGAGAATATTTGTCTACCTATACCATGGCTGGGCACACATGCAAACAATGGGATTACTGACTATTGTACTAGAAATATCAGGTGAAGTAATATATAAATATTAAAAAGATAATGTAAAACAATGCATTCAAAAAAGAAAAAAGAGGAGGAAGTGAGGCAAATATGAAAAATACTGTCCCGGATATTGTTTCTTTTTTACCTTCCATTTTATGCCTTTATACCTACAAAATTAAGTGGCTTTTCAAGATCAGAGGTTTTGCAAACCCAGCACCAGGAATGCTTCCAGTGAGACATACTAACCACATTAAAGTGACACTAAATGATACCCTAATTCTACAAAAATAATCCATACACATCTACTACTTAATGAGCTCATAATCCATTTTTTTAAATTAAATTGTTTCTTACTGTGTTTTTGTCTCCTTGTAATGTCCTCTATGAGCTCCCAAAAATGTCCATTTGTTTGGAGCGAGCAGTGCATGTTATTTGCAGTCATGTTCACTGCTCTATGCATACTACAAATCCCATAGTCCATCTCAGAAACAAGCAAGCAAGGGAGGGTGGCTACATTTCTAAATATTCTACCATGGAGAATGAATGTAGCCACCAACAGAAAGTCATATCAAAGCAGCAAAAAAAAAAAAAAAAAAAGAAAGAATTTGGAGGAGGCGGAGCACAATACAATGTGTTTTGAGCTGATTGTAAGGGCTCATTTTTAAAAACAAGATGTCATACTAACCTACCCTGTGCAATGGTTTTGCACAGAGCAGCCCCACTCCTCCCCTTCTCTGGCCCCCCTGCCAGCGGTCCTGGTTCTTCCCCCTTGTCAAATGCCCCCAGAGCAAGCTGCTTGGGGGGGAGCTGCATGCAGAAGGTTTTTAATGCAGAGAATATATTAAAGGTTAAACAAAATTTTTCCGCCTTAAGATCCACCTTTAGAATACATACAATACATACAAATAGATTTTCTTTCTTTTAAAACCAGAGTTCAGTGTCACTTTATTATCACAATAAAAAATAGGGATTTTTTATAAAAACTGGAATAAAACTTGAAGAGCCTTCAGATAGCACCAAAACAGCACCATATCATTTGTCCAAGGGCTAATTTTGTAACCAAAAAAAAAAAAAGCCTAGGCATTCATTCATGTGCTTGACATATCACTTCTTGAAAGGATCACAGAGAATGACATTATTCATAATAGCAAAACATTTCCCACTTGCAAGAAAAACATGGCAACAAAAATGTTTGTCTAAAGCCAGTGTTTACAAACTCCCAATGAAAAGCACTACCCTGTTTACTAATATCAATTTCTCCAGACAGAAGGATTTTAGAATCTAACTAAATGTAAAAAAGTGGTAGCACAGCTCTATTTTTAGCAGTACCTCTACAGAATGTCTGGATTTCTATAGAGAAATGAAGGAGGTTACATCAGCTATGCAGCCTGTGGTGCTTTAGAACTGATGCTGAGGCTATGTAATTCTTACACACCAGAAAAAAGCTTTGTCTCTAAAATATCATGGATTATTGCAACTAATACAGAGCAGTTGCTGCATACATCTAAGAGGGTTGGTGAACTTGCGTGTCTTCCAAGAACCAATGGCAAACACCTAGCTGGAAAACTACACGCTTTAATACATTCAGCTGTTCTGTGTTTGGTAACACTGTCTTTACAGAATGATAGCTATAAAGAAACTGAAAATTAAACAGCACTAGGTGGCAATACACCAAGTGAAAAAGTAGAAAAGAAAAGAAAGATGATGGTGTGTGCATTCTAGCGAATCCCTGATTTAAAAGGTTAGGCTTTTTGGGATCCTTTATCATGTACCGCTTGCAGATAATGAGCATCTTTGAAAAACTTCTGGATTCAGGCACCCCTGTGTGTTTGATGCTCCCTTGCTCTTATTATCCCTGTGCCCACACACTGTTCTGTCCCCTGCAAATTCCCTTTCTAATTAAGGATCTGTCTATGTGGCTTCTCCCTCCGCTACATGGTGAAAATCAATTTATCATGCACGGCACTGTGAGCTTCTGCAACTGTGACCTCTACATCCTATTTGATGAAAGACTGAGGGACAGGATGAAAACTTCTGTAGGTAGAAGCAACAGGATCAAGCCCTGAACTGTAAAGTCTAGCAGATCAGTAAAGTGATAGAATGTGGGCCAAGAGCCTTTTTAATATAATTCAGATATACGCATGAAAGAAATTATTGTAAAGCAATCTAATCGCAGTGTGTTAATGGTTTAAAACCCTTTTTTATATATAGTTTATAATTACACATGTACAGAAAAGTTCTAGTATCTGCTCATCACATAATTTGTGTTTTCTTACTGCTGATCCTCTTAGCTCACTGATAGGGTCTGCTAACGCCAATGTAACAAAAAACTACAATCCTGAATGATGTCAAAGACCTAAAATGCAATTAGTAGCCAAATACTGTGCCATTTTTGCCTAGACTGTAAGTGACATGATGGAGCATTTGCAATGTCATGGCCAGAAGAAGGGGCTTACTCAAATATATATTATTTAGTGATGTTGATATATGTCTGGTCAGTGATGTACTGGTGGAAGAGGGGGGTGCCCGCACCACCATTTTGGGGGGTGCTACAACATCATCACAAAAGTAATTGTGGAAATCAGTAGGGTGTCGGCACTGAAAAAGCTCAAAACTGTCAAGTGATGTCTCCTTAACATTAGAGTTATAGTCCCAGCCTGACATGATGGAAAAAGCATTAGCAGCCCAGAATTATGTGATCGGATAAGTAAACTAATAAACATTAATGCTGGGGGTTTTACTATTACTACCCGCCATTTACCACAAATAAAAAGTGGAGGCTTTACACTGACACTGTACATATGCAGAAAATAGTGTGCTTTATGATATACTCAACATAATTATCAGTGCTATATGTATCTAAATTAAACAAAACAACCATTACAAGTTCATAAATGTGATAGTTAATTTAGTGGTCAGTCCATATTGTTACATATAGTTACATAGTTGGTAAGGTTGAAAAAAGACACAAGTCCATCAAGTCCAACCTACGTGTGTGATTATATATCAGTACTACCTTGTAAATCCCTGTATGTTGTGGTCGTTCAGGTGCTTATCTAATAGTTTCTTGCAACTATCGATGCCCACCGCCTGTGGAAGGGAATTCCACATCCTTGCCGCTCTTACAGTAAAGAACTCTCTACATATTATAAGGTTAAACCTCTTTTCTTCTAATTTAAATGAGTGACCACAAATCTTGTTAAACTCCCTTCTGCGAAAAAGTTTTATCCCTACTGTGGGGTCGCCAGTATGGTATTTGTATATTGAAATCATATCCCCTCTCAAGCGTCTCTTCTCCAGAGAGAATAAGTTCAGTGCTCGCAACCTTTCCTCATAACTAATATCCTCCAGACCCTTTATTAGCTTTGTTGCCCTTCTTTGTACTCGCTCCATTTCCAGTACATCCTCCCTGAAGACTGGTGCCCAGAACTGGACAGCATACTCTAGAGACCAGAGTCTTGTAGAGCAGGAGTATTATCTTTTTATTTCTGGAGTTGATCCCCTTTTTTAATGCATGCCAATATTCTGTTTGCTTTGTTAGCAGCATGTCAAGAAAGGTTCCCTCCGCTGGTAATAGCTATCATTTGGCGTGCAGTACTGAAGTCCACCAGCAGGTGTCTCCTGGCAGTTTGGAACTGTCAGGAGAGCCTTTCCCTGCTGGTATTATGTGATCTTTGGGCCGCAGTACTGGCGTCCACCAGCGGGTGGTTCCTGGCAGTGTGGGGCCGACATTACCTCTTGCAATCAGGCATCACCTGAGTCTAATTGAGATGTGTATAAATACCCGGCAAGTGCACACACACCTTGCCTTGGTATTGTTCTTGTGCCCTGACCTGCAGCCTGTTTATCTGTTATCCTGATTCTGATTCTGGACCTGAGCCCTGATTCTTGTATCCTGAATCTGTTTGTATCTGTTCCTGTATCCCTGGATCCTTGCTCTGCAGCCTGATTCCTTCCATCTTGTTCCCTGTCTGTTTACTCCTGGCCCCCCATCTGCTGATCTCCTGTTTCTGACTCTGGCCTGGCTTGACTACGATTCTGGTACTCCCTTTTGCTATATATACTGGTTGGTTTATTATCACTGTTTGGTTGTTCAGTTTGCTCACTCTGTATTGGTGGTATGTTCACATTTATATGCACTTACTTTAATAAACTTACTTACTTTCACCTATTTATGTCTGGTTCACTCTGTTGCAGTCACACAGTTCTGGTCACATCTGGTTCATGACAGAATATCAAGGCCATCCCTGACCAGAAGTGGCTGCACTGGGGAACCATTTTGATTCAGTTTGGTTGCAAACATGAATGCCGATGAGGTTATTTATTTTTCTCTGCTGGCATCTGAAAGTGGTGATTATTGCCGCCAGGCTTTACTATCCGTTTGGCTCCCTGGTCGATCAGGGTTATATATTGTTTGGGGAGGTGCAGCCTTTGATCAAGATCTGTACTGAGCTGGCCCTGCCCTGTATTCCAGAGGGCCATGATGATTTCACTCCTGCTTTTAATGTGAATCAGGTTAGTCCCTAGTGTGACTTTTTGAAGATGATCCCGCCGATTTTTGTGAGCACTACTCAGCCTGTTCCCCACAGGTGATTGCTGAGTGAATTGTGTCTGCTCAGTCTTTTGTTAGACAGGGAGATTTAAAACTACAGTTTGTACAACCTATACTTTCGTAATGGTCTGACATGGTGCAATCAGCCCCAGCCAAACAAACCACCTCTGCCACCTCGCCATCAGACACCAGCCTACCCAAATGTATGTTTCTCCATCACCCATGTCAACCTCAGTTGCAGCCCAGTATACACTGCTCCCAACCAAATACTCATATCTGGTCTCTGCTCCCTGTTCCTATCCTGCATTCAACTCACCTGCCTCTTCTCAGCTGCCTACAAATCCACAGGATCTTCCCCCAGCTACTGTTACCTCTTCTCTGCCATATCCCAATCCTCCTTACCAGTCTGCTGCACCCCTTACCTACAGTCCTGCAGTCACCTACAGAGCTTCAGTGGCTAAGCCAAAGAAAAAACAAATGTTTTTCCCAACCAAAACGATCCTGCCATTAACCCAGCCTGCCTCCACACCCACCAATCTGTCCCAGCTTGAAGTTCCGGTGCCAGTATCCCAGCCTGAAGTGCCAGAGTTCCAGCCCGAAGTGCCAGAGTTCCAGCCCGAAGTGCCAGTGTTCCAGCCCGAGGTGCCAGAGTTCCAGCCCGAGGTGCCAGTGTTCCAGCCCGAGGTGCCAGTGTTCCAGCCCGAAGAGCCAGAGCCAGTGTTCCAGCCTGAAGAGCCAGAGCCAGCGTTCCAGCCTGAACAGCCAAAGCCAGCATTCCAGCCTGAAGACCCAAAGCCAGCGTTCCAGCCTGAAGAGCCAGAGCCAGCATTCCAGTCTGAAGAGCCAGAGCCAGCATTCCAGTCTGAAGAGCCAGAACCAACATTCCAGTCTGAAGAGCCAGAGCCAGCATTCCAGTCTGAAGATCCAGGGTTCCAGTCTGAAGAGCCAGCGTTCTAGTCTGAAGAGCCAGAGCCAGCGTTCCAGTCTGAAGAGCCAGAGCCAGCATTCCAGCCTGAAGTCCTGGTGTCTGTTTCATGGCCTGAGGTTGCGATGCCCGTTTCCCAGTCTGGGGGTGCGTTGCCTGCTTCCCGGCCTGCTGCCCAGCCTGATGTGTTCCTGTCTGCTGCCCAGCCTGATGTGTTCCTGTCTGCTGCCAAGCCTGATGTGTTCCTGTCTGCTGCCCAGTCTGATGAGCCTCTGTCTGCTGCCCAGCCTGATGTGTCTCTATCTGCTGCCCAGCCTGATGTGTCCCTATCTGCTGCCCAGCCTGATGTGTCCCTATCTGCTGCCCAGCCTGATGAGCCACTGTCTGCTGCCCAGCCTGTTGTGTCC
Organism: Aquarana catesbeiana; assembly: GCF_042186555.1. Classification (NCBI taxonomy): domain Eukaryota; kingdom Metazoa; phylum Chordata; class Amphibia; order Anura; family Ranidae; genus Aquarana; species Aquarana catesbeiana. The sequence goes on from NC_133325.1 coordinate 518,747,011, forward strand.
CTATCTGCTGCCCAGCCTGATGAGCCACTTGTCTGCTGCCCAGCTTGAAGTGCCTGCTGCCCAGCTTGATGTGCCCGTGCCTTCTGCCCAGCTTGATGTACCCGTGCCTGCTGCCCAGCTTGATGTGCTCGTACCTGCTGCCCCGCTTGATGTGCCTGCTGCCCCGCTTGATGTGCCTGTGTCTGCTGCCCCGCTTGATGTGTCTGCTGCCCCTCTTGATGTGCCTGTGCCTGCTGCCCAGCTTGAAGTGCCTGCTGCCCAGCATGATGTGCCCGCTGCCCAGCTTGATGTGCCCGTGCCTGCTGCCCAGCCTGATGTACCCGTGTCTGCTGCCCAGCTTGATGTGCCCATACCTGCTACCCAGCTTCATGTGCCTGTGCCTGCTGCCCCGCTTGATGTGCCTGTGCCTGCTGCCCAGCTTGAAGTGCCTGCTGGCCAGCTTGATGTGCCCGTGCCTGCTGCTCAGCTTGATTTGCCCGTGCCTGCTGCCCAGCCTGATGTACCTGTGCCTGCTGCCCAGCTTGAGGTGCCCGTAACTGCTGCCCCGCTTGATGTGCTTGTGCCAGCTGCCCCATTTGATGTGCCTGTGCCTGCTGCCCCGCTTGATATGCCTGTGCCTGCTGCCCCGCTTGATGTGCCCGTGCCGGCTGCCCAGCTTGATGTTCCCATGCCTGTTGCCCAGTTCGATGTGCCTGTTGCCCAGCTCGATGTGCCTGCTATACTCAGCTTGAGGTTCCTGTGCCTGCTACCCAGCTCAAGCTGATGTAACTTTGCCCACTGCCCGGCTTGACGCCATGAACTTTCCCCAGCAACGGCTAGTTAGAGCGTCCGGAGGTCGCACCTTCGAGGGGAGGTACTGTCAGGAAAAGTTCCCTCCGCTGGTAATATCTATCATTTGGCGTGCAGTACTGAGGTCCACCAGCAGGTGTCTCCTGGCAGTTTGGAACTGTCAGGAGAGCCTTTCCCTGCTGGTATTATGTGATTTTTGGGCCGCAGTACTGGCGTCCACCAGCTTGTGGTTCATTACCTCTTGCAATCAGGCATCACCTGAGTCTAATTGAGATGTGTATAAATACACGGCAAGTGCACACACACCTTGCCTTGGTATTGTCCTTGTGCCCTGACCTGCAGCCTGTTTATCTGTTATCCTGATCCTGGACCTGAACCCTAATTCCTGAATCCTGTATCTTGAACCTGTTTGTATCTGTTCCTGTATCCCTGGATCCTTGCCCTGCAGCCTGATTCCTTCCATCTTGTTCCCTGTCTGTTTACTCCTGGCCCCCCATCTGCTAATCTTCTGTTTATGACCCAGGCCTGGCTTGACTACAGTTCTGGTACTCCCTTTTGCTATATATACTGGTTGGTTCATTATCACTGTTTGGTTGTTCAGTTTGTTCACTCTGTTTGTATTGGTGGTGTGTTCACATTTATATGCATTTACTTTAATAAACTTACTTACTTTCACCTATTTATGTCTGGTTCACTCTGTTGCAGTCACACAGTTCTGGTCACATCTGGTTCATGACACAGCAGCTTGGCATTGCATGCCATTGCTGAGCCTATCATCTACTAGGATCCCCAGGTCCTTTTCCATCCTAGATTACCCAGAGGTTCTCCCCCCAGTGTATATATTGCATTCATATTTTTGCCAACCAAATGCATTATTTTACATTTTTCTACATTGAACATCATTTGCCATGTAGTTGCCCACCCCATTAATTTGTTCAGATATTTTTGCAGGGTTTCCACATCCTGCGGAGAAGTTATTGCCCTGCTTAGCTTAGTATCGTCCGCAAATACAGAGATTGAACTGTTTATCCCATCCTCCAGGTCGTTTATGAACAAATTAAATAGGATTGGTCCCAGCACAGAATCCTGGGGGACCCCACTACCCACCCCTGACCATTCCGAGTACTCCCAATTTATCGGCACCCTCTGAACTCGCCCTTGTAGCCAGTTTTCAATCCATGTACTCACCCTATGGTCCATGTCAACGGACCTTATTTTGTATAGTAAACGTTTATGGGGAACTGTGTCAAATGCTTTTGCAAAGTCCAGATACACCACATCTACGGGCCTTCCTTTATCTAGATGGCAACTCACCTCCTCATAGAAGGTTAATAAATTGGTTTGGCAAGAACAATTCTTCATAAATCCATGCTGATTACTGCTAATGATACCGTTCTCATTACTAAAATCTTGTATATAGTCCCTTATCATCCCCTCCAAGAGTTTACACACTATTGATGTTAGGCTAACTGGTCTGTAATTCCCAGGCATGTATTTTGGGCCCTTTTTAAATATTGGTGCTACATTGGCTTTTCTCCAATCAGCTGGTACCATTCCAGTCAGTAGACTGTCAGTAAAAATTAGGAACAATGGTCTGGCAATTACTTGACTGAGTTCCCTAAGTACCTTCGGGTGCAAGCCATCTGGTCCCGGTGATTTATTAATGTCAAGTTTCCCAAGTCTAATTGTAATTCTGTCCTCTATTAACCATGGGGGTGCTTCCTGTGATGTGTCATGAAGATAAACACTGCAGTTTTGGTTACTGAAGCCCCCTGATTCCCTTGTGAAGACTGAGGAGAAGAATAAATGCAATACCTTCACCATCTCCCCATCCTTTGTAACCAGATGTCCTTCCTCATTCTTTATGGGGCCAATATGGTCTGTCCTCCCTTTTTTACTGTTTACATACTTAAAGAATTTCTTGGGATTTTTTTTGCTCTCCTCCGCTATGCATCTTTCATGTTCTATCTTGGCCGTCCTTATTGCACCCTTACATTTCTTGTTGCATTCTTTATAAAGTCTGAATGCTGATGATGATCCCTCAACCATGTATTTTTTGAAGGCCTTCTCCTTTGATTTTATATGCATTTTGGAGTTAAGCCATCCAGGACTTTTGTTCACTCTTTTAAATTTATTACCCAATGGGATGCATTGGCTAATGCCCTTATTTAATATGCTCTTAAAGCAAACCCATCTTTCCTCCGTGTTCTTTGTTCCTAAAATTTTATCCCAATTTATGCCTTCTAGCAAGGTTCGTAGTTTAGGGAAGTTGGCTCTCTTAAAAATTCAGTGTCTTTGTATTCCCCTTATGTTTCCTATTTGTGTGATTTATACTAAGCCAATTGACCTGTGATCACTAATTTAGTGGTCAGTCCATACTGTAAAAGAACAACTGTGATAAACGTCTTTGTGAATAAATTGAGGTAGATCTTTTCACATTCCACCGAGAAGTGAGCCACGTGAAGAGACTAGGAAGTCCACCTTATATACGTGCCCACCACCACCATAAAGAATCTTACCAGATGGATGTGATCCCCAACTACAGAGATCAACAGTGCATAGGGAGCATTAAATCTTCAGCTGGAGTCTCCAAATAAGTTAAGTATGGTCAGGAGGATCTCAGTATAAAAGCATCACTTCTTAGTAATCGCCACAACTCCAAAGTGAACTCAGGGATAGAAAGCATGACAGACACATCCTCCTGGTTCTCTCCTCTCTCGGCTGCTGTCACTACTGTAAGGCCAGAATGTGTGCTAGGAAGAGGGAGGATGTTGGGGGTTGTGCTATGTAGGGGATTTGGGAGCATTTGAGGGGGGACTGTGAAGGTAATTATGCTATGTGGGGGATTTGGGAGCAGGTAGGGGTTGTGCTAGGAGAGGGGATTTTGTTGGAGGGTTGTGCTGGGAGGGGGATTTGGGTGTAGGGGGGGGGGGTTGTGTTAGGAGGGTGATTTGGGGGGGATTAGGTAGGGTTGTGCTAAAAGGGGGGTTTGTGCTAGGAGGGTGATTAGGTTGGGGGGTTGGTTGTGCTGGGGGGGGGGGGGTGGTTGTGCTGAGGATGTGATTTGGATGGCTGGGTTATGCTAGGAGGGGGGATTTGGTGGGGTTGTGCTAGGAAGGGGGATTTGGTGGGATTGTGCTAGGCGAGGAATACGCAAAAAAAATTGTGTGCGCTCAGATGCACCTCCTGGTGTTAACAAACCCTCAGACTGGTGTGACATGGGATTGTTTGCGATTCTAAAGGGTACCTTGGCTGAAAAAAAGTTGAAAAACACTGTTGTAGACACATAAGCACGGAGTTAAAAGCTTTGCTCTATTGAAATAAATGCAATGGCAAACAGAGATGATTTTATAGAATAACCAAAAACTAATTTTTTTTCGTTTTTATTGCTGTGTGACCTCGTTAAGGAGATTCACCCTCTCTATTTGTCCCGTTTACCTTCATTGAAAGTGAAAGTAAAAGAAAATTCCAAATTTTGGGTTGTCCCCAAAAAAGTAATAGAGGGGAAATCTTTCAATGAAGACTAACTACAAATGTGGGGTTAAGAACTGTGGGGCCTGCGCGTTCATGTCACACCGTAAAAAGGAGGTGGAGGGGACAGATGGTCACAGTCATAGAATTGGACAATTCATTAACCGTGGTACCTCGTACTTGGTCTATGATATTATTTGCCCTTGTGGTCTCCTCTATGTTGGATGCACAATACTACGCCCACTAAGTGTGAGGTTTAGTGAACATAAGTGCACCATCATTAATGGCAACGTGAACAACCCTAACATGAAAAACAAGAGGAGACACAACTACTCAGTACCACGTCATTTTAAGGATTGCCACAATGGGCACCCAGCAGGCATGCAAGTGTTTGGCATAGGAGCCATCAATAAGGACTCCGACAGGGGGGAGAATATTCCAAAAGTTATGCAAGAGAGAGACTTTCTGGATCTTCACCCTCGGTTCCTTGGCTCCTGACAGAATGAATGAAGAGCCAAGGAATGAATGAAGATCTTGAGGTCCATGGTATCATTTAAATGGACATGGTACTCCTCCCCTAACCCACTCCATCCAGCATGAGCTGAACCCAGCTCTGTCTGCTCCACATATGTATACGGAGTCTGTACTCCTTTGCTCCTTCACGATCACATGCTCAGTTGGCCTGGCATATCCCATGTATTGCCATCATATTTAGTGCTATCAGCAGCAAGAATCATCATCAGTACCAGTATTGTTAATATTATTATCAATGCTAACACTATAAGCATTTCTTACTCAATCATTTCATATCCAGTTCATAATCATTCCTTAATTATTTAACCAATAACTATCTTTTATTTAATAAAAATAATTTCTCCATTCTTCCATCACGTACACAGCTAAAAAAAAACTATTTTTATAACACGTATTGTGCCTCCATTTACCCCTCTTTATCTTTCTTTATCACACTTCACAATACATAGGCTAGCAGCATGACCTCTCACAGGTCATCACGCATGTGGGCCCACCCACAGACTGGTTTCCTGTGATCAGGCAGGGTTGAGGACGCTGGTGCAGTCTATAGAACACACTACCCTGCCCACATTCTGTACTAATGACGGCGTGCGTTCCAACAACCGGAGGAAGAATTTCCTGGTTCCGGTGCACACGTCATATGGCCGCATCACGCAGGCGTCCACCTCTGCCCCTCCAAGCACCAACATTATGAGCACGAACGCCGCTGAGTCCTGCGCGGCTGCAACCTAGCAGTGGACACCACACAGCATCACGGCAGGTGGACTGTCGGGATAGCCCAGTAACGACTTGGGCATCCAGTCACAGACCATAGGCTGTAACATCTGAATCAGCCATTGGGTAGGTCATTAGCATGGATGTTTAATTTCACCCCTACCTATTCCCAGTAGCTCTAAGGATACCATACTGTACTATTATACCTGGCTATTATAAACAGGTTCCACTCACTACATCATGTTATTTTCATAGGTCTCCAAGACCAACAATAACTATTAATAGACGACTACATCTGTATATATCCCCCTATGGTGCTGAGGTAGGTCAGACTTGACTCTACCTCCTTCACTTTACCATCATACTTTGTTATCATGAATGTTCACATGAAGCTAGCATACTTCACCTAATAAATTCAGCATTCCTGTTACGGTGCGTCAGTGTCAATAACAATGTGTCACCATGGCATCATGCAGCCAGTCAGGCTTGTACTGTTTCCAACACCATTACCTCCACTTCCACTACCAATTTCACTTATTCATCTTCACTCATCTAATTTCTATTTTACCATTATTATTATATTATATAATTTTATTCTCATTAGTATGTCATATTTGTTCATCTGAATCATGGTGGAGTATATGCACACATCCTCCAATGTTAGTTTGTGTGCATATTCCTATACGTTTGGTTAGCTTTGCATATACATGTGTGGGCATGTCTGTGCATACATTCTTGCTTACACTCAATATACTCTATTAAAGAGGGCCTCTGCAGTAGTTCAGCTGTAGTGGTTCATGTTCGCAACAATGTGTGGTATCAACGAAAATAAATCTAAGCATTTTTTCAGGTAAGCTACTGATTAGGCCATTTTCAATGGGTATTTACACATAAATGTGAGGGTGTATGTATGTGTATGTCTATGTGCACTTTCTACATGCATGTGTGTTCTGTGCACACGCAGTGTGCATGGACATATGTGTAGTGTGCATATTTATATATGTATATAAACATATCATTGACTTTTTATTGATTGATTTTTTTTATATATCCTATATTTTATATAGATTTTATACTATCATGGTTTCAATATTTTGATTAGCGTCTGCAATTTTATCTATATCTGTTTGGTGTCTGTTCAATATAGAGCGCTGTGATGTGGAAGGAAATACTACTACAGTAAAGGAGAACCCGCCTGTAAGAGTATACTACCTATTGAGTGCTGTACCATCCATCCAGTCGTCTCGCGCGCTCTCTCTCTCTCTCTATATTATAACACGCAGACCAGTTTCGGTTTTCCAAGGCTCTGATGAAGAGGAAACCCCTCAAAACGTCATTATTATTTGTTATTATTTATTTAAGGATACGTAGTATTTTTCTCTGTATATACTAATTTTCTTATAACGATTCATGCATCAGGCCATGCGCCTTCCTTCTTCTTTTGTACACACTAGTTCTGGTGACCTGGGGGTCCCCAAAAAATGTCCTTAATTTGCAAGGATTTCCTTTCACTTCCTGTTTGGCTATGGGACAGGAAGTGAAAGGAAATCTCCAGAATGGGACACAAATGGCGAAAGAAAATCTGATAGGGGTTATAACCCTCCCTTGCTCTATCTAAAATTAAAAGAAAAAGTTTTGTCTATAGTTCTACTTTAATGGAGCAGGCAAAGGCCACTTAATATGCTGTAGTTAGAAATTAAAATGTATAATTTTGTTTGCAGGGTACCAATGTATACTATTATATCTAATTATTTAAATGTACTACTTTATTTCATTTCACTTAAACAAAAGAAATAGAGATATTTATTTTTGGATTCATGTGCAAAAAGTACTTTCTAAATTGTAATTTTACACATTTTTTTTCCAATCTTTGTTATTAAAGTTTAAACAGTACAAAAGGAAATAGTCCCAAATTATAGGACAAAACCGGCTGATCATAGATGAAAACATGCACTTCGGTACAGAAAGAGTCATAACAATTAAAACAATCCCTGAGTTCTGCATAACATAGCACAAGGCAAGACCCTTTAGGGGGTCTATAGGCACTAAGATTTCTCTAATCATCCTATCAACAAAACATATGTTTATCCCATCCCCTAGAGCAGGGGTCAGCAAAGCCTGGCATGCGTGCCAGAGGTGGCATGCAGCCGCATTTACGAGGGAAACCTGGGGGACCTAACTTCTACACAACAAAACTGGCTGGTGGCTGCGGTTCTATGCATAGAAGGCAGTTGGCTCCCACTGGCCTCACTTCCGGCCCCTGCCTTAGCTGTCACCCACCTGCACAGAAAACTGCAGGGTTGCTTCTCGCTGGCCACAGTTCCGTCTGCCCACTTCAGCAGCGCTGATGGACCCCCCCTCATCAGTTCCTGCCCCCTGCCCTAGCTCCCGCAAGTCACCTGCATAGAGAGCAACAGAGATGCTTTATGCTGGCCACGGTTCCTGCCCTCACACTTCAGCTCCAGCCCGCCCCCTTCAGCCCCCACTCACCTCACTCAGCCGCGTTGAGCCTGAAGCAGTGTAGAGATCGACACCCCAGACTGCCTGCTCTGGCTTAAGACAGGTAATTACAGGACAACAGCACTCTTTTAGCCTGAGCCTTCCTGTCAGCCTGCCTGCTCACACCCTGAGGGCCATTCCTCTTCCTCGGCAGCAGCATTAAAAAGGACCTGTGGTAGCTGCTGTAACTGTTCTAGTTTTGGGACATAACTATCTATTTGAACAGCTATTGGAAACAACTACTTTAGAACAGGGTTCAGAAACTACTGCTTAGTACCAATAGAAGTTCCAAAGTAGTAGCTACCAAACCCTGTTTTAAAGTAGTTATTCCCAGTAGAAGGAGCTACTACTTTAGAACAGGGTTTGGTAACTACTACTTAAGAACTTCTTTGGTAACTACTACTTTTTGGAAAACATTTTAGGCTCTTTGTTTTTTGTTTGGAGCCTGTGAAAAATTGTTTTTAAAATGCTGTCACTTAGCGCTATTAAGTACAAGAAGCATGGAGGGGGATGCCACTTTTGCAAGTGCTGCTTTTATCCACACAACACCTGAAAATACATCCTTCTTCGTAGTAGCCAGCTTTTTGATAGATATGAATTGTACATTAAGCAGCAGCCATACACACCTCTTGTACTTATTAATGGGGCTAAGTTATTGTACTTGTGCATTTTTGAAAATAACCATTTTTTACAGGATCCAAAAAAAGAAGCCATAATGTTCCCACTGGACATATAGTCAGTAATTACCAATAGCTTTTCTAAAGTAGTAGTTACCAATAGTAACAATTCAAAAAAGATTTCTGAGCTTCAGCTTTAATTTAAAAAATGAGTGTGCCCAAAATCGAAAGTTGTATGTGAGTTCTGAAGCTGCAGGAATTGGGGGTAAACTTTGGTGTGAAGGTGCATGAAGTGAGGCTCATATGAGATCTGGAGGTGCAGAAATTGGGTCTGATCTGTGGTGTGAAGGTGCATGCACTGAGGCTCATATGAGATCTAGAGGTGCAGAAATTGGGCCTAATCTGAGTTCTGAGGTGTTGAAATTGGGTCTGATCTGAGGTGTGAACGTGCAGAAATTGGGCCTTTCGGTATCTAAGGTGTGAAGGTGCATGTGTTGGGGCTCATTTGAGATCTGAAGGTGCAGATATTGGGCCTAATCCGGGGTGTGAAGGTGCAGAAATTGGGCCTAATCTAAGGTGTGAAGGAGTATGTTCTGGGGCTCAAATGAGATCTGAAGGTGCAGAAATACTGAGCTGAGGTATCAAGGTGAAGGAATTTGGACTGATCTGAAGTGTGAAGGAATTTGGGGCTGATCTGAGGTGTAAAGGTGAAGGAATCAGGGGTGATCTGAGGTGTGGAGATGCATGAACTGGGGCTCATAGGAGTTCTGGAGGTGCAGAAATTGGGCTGATTTGAAGTATGAAGGTGCATGCATTGGGCCTCATTTGAAGTCTGAAGGTGTGTGCATGGGCCCCGTTTAAAGTGTGAAGGTGCAGAAATTGGGACTTATTTGAGATCTGGAGGGGCAGAAATTGGGCCTGGTGTGAGGTGAGAGGGTGCATGTATTGGGACTCATATGAGATCTGAAGGTCTGGGATTTGGGCTGACCTGAGGTGTAATTGTGCAGAAATTGACCCTGATCTGAAGTGTGAAGGAAATTGGGGTGATGTGAGGTGTGAAGGTGAAGCAATCGGGCTGATCTGAGGTATGAAGGTGAAGGAATCGGGGCTGATCTGAGGTGTGAAGGTGAAGGAATGGTGGCTGATCTGAGGTGTGAAGATGCATGCATTTGGCCTCATTTGAGATCTGAAGGTGGAGAAATTTGGTATGGTCTGAGGTGTAAAGGTGCAGAAATTGGGGTTGGTCTGAAGTGTGAGGTTCGGAAATTGGGGCTGATCTGAGGTGTGAAGGTGAAGAAATTGGTGAAGTTAGCCTTGGCAATGCTATCTGCATTTGGATCTATTTATATGTGTATTAATTTCTTATTGTTCAAGTACAGCATTTACTTTATAAAAATTCCTTTTCGTAATTGAGTGTGTAAAATTGACATTTATTTTTATGTAGCTGGCATTTTTTGGCACGCTATGCTCAAAAGTTTGCCTACCCCTGCCCTAGAGAGAAAAATAAAACCCAGGGCAAACAGCCAACAATCATATGGTCCCCCTAGTGAGCCGGAGGGTCATGTAAGAAGAAAAAGAAGAACTTAAAAAGAGAGGAGGAAGAAAAGAGAAGAAGAAAAAAGAAAGAGGAAAGCAGCGAGCACTCCTGTTAGCTCAGATGAGCTTCAAAATGTTTAGGAGGTAGAGCCTGTTAAATATTTAATCCAGGGGTGTTATGTTCTTTCAAATACTGACATGCTGTCCCGTAGAATGGCAGAGAGGTGTTCCTTTATCATGATCCATGAGAGTTTAGCCTTTAGACGGTCAAAAGAGACTTTAGGGGATTTCCATGATCTACTGTTTTTCTTGCCACTATGAAGATGAATACTATCACACATTTCAGAATTCAGTAGTGGTAAATGATTCTTACTCTGAATGGTCTAAGGTTATCAGTGGTGTACCCCAAGGTCAGTGTTGGGACCCTTACTTTTTAATATCTTTATAAATGATATAGGGTCTGGGATTAAAAGTAACATTTCTGTCTTTGCAGATGACACTAAGCTATGCAGTGGAATAACGTCCTTACAAGATGTCTCCAATTTACAAGCCAACCTCAATGCACTGTCTAATTGGGCAACTAAGTGGCAAATTAGGTTTAATCTTGATAAATGTAAAATGATGCACTTGGGGGCTAAGAATATGCATGCATCATACATGCTAGGGGGTGTACAACTGGGGGAATCAATGGTGAAGATTGATCTGGGGGTTTTGGTAGATCATAAGCTCAATAATAGCATGCAATGCCAAGCTGCGGTTTCCAAAGCAAGCATAGCCCTTTCTTGTATTAAGAGGTATGGACTCCAGAGAGACAGATGTAATTTTGCCCCTGTACAAATCATTAGTAAGACCTCATCTGGAATATGCAGTTCAGTTTTGGGCACCAGTTCTCAAAAAGGATATCGGGGGAACTGAAGAAAGTGCAGAGAAGGGCAACCAAACTATTAAGAGGCATGGAGGAGCTCAGCTATGAGGAAAGATTAGAGGAACTGAATCTATTCCCTCTTGAGAAGAGGAAATTAAGGGGGGATATGATCAACATGTACAAATACATAAGTGGTCCATATAATGAACTTGGTGTTGATTTATTCACTTTAAGGTCATCACAGAGGACAAGGGGGCACTCTTTACATCTAGAGGAACAAATATTTAATCTCCAAATATGGAAAGGTTTCTTCACAGTAAGAGCTGTCAAAATGTGGAATAGACTCCCTCCAGAGGTGATTCTGGCAAGCTCAGTAGTACCTACAGGGCACTTTTACCCCCTTCCTGCCCAGGCTCTTTTTCCAGGTTTCAGCGCTGTCACATTTTGAATGACAATTGCGCGGTCATGCTACACTGTAACTATGTGAAATGAAATATACATAATATAACTGGGTACTAAAATTCATAGGTAAAGTTGATCCAGGGAAAATCTGATTGCCTCTTGGGGGATCAGGAAGGAAGGAATCAGTATACATACCTTTTTTGAAGCAGATCTGATCTGATCCCATGGTGAGCTGTCAGCTACGGCTGTGGAGGCGGGTGCAGAGGACACAGCTGACAACGGAAGCCCTATAGTAAGTCTATGGGTAACGTCACTCTTCATTAATTTCATAGCCGTTGTCGGCTGTGTCCTTGGCAGAGCTTCCACCGCTGGTATGTATACAGCTTCAAAAAAGGTATGTATACTGATTTCTTCTTTATAGGGTTAGATAGGTTAGTGTTAGATCATGGATACCTGTAGATGTAGCAATTTTAGTGTTAGGGTGGATTTATCCTTTAATAACCCCTACATAGTTAATCTGAAAGGAAAAAGACAGTCCATTCAGTTCAACCAACATAGGAAAAAAAAAAATACACACAAAATCCAAAACCTCTATATACACTATCCTATATCCACAGCTGATCCAGAGGAAGGCAAAGAAAAAACAATAAAGCATTATCCAATTTGCTCCAGCAGAAAAAAAAAAATCCTTTCTGATCCCCCAAGAAGCAAACTGGATATTCCCTGGATCAACTTTACATATAAATATTAGTATTCCAGTTATATTTTGTGCATTTAGTTAGGAAGCCAGGCCTTTTTTTTAAAAAAACCTCTACTGAGCTGGCCAGAACCAGCTCTTGAGGGAGTCTATTCCACATTTCCACATCTTTTACTGCGAAGAAGCCTTTCCATATTTGGAGATTAAACCTCCAGATGTATGCCCCCTTGTCCTCTGTGATGAACTTAAGGTGAATAACTCTATACCAAGTTCACTATATGGACCACTTATGTATGTATACATGTTGATCATGCCCCCCCCCCCCCCCCAATCTCCTATTTCTCCTATTCTTAGAGAATAGATTCAGTTCATCAGTTGAGCCTATCTTTCCTCATAGCTGAGTTCATCCATGACTCTTAACAGTTTGATTGCCATTCTCCACATTTTCTTCAGTTCCCCAATATCCTTTTTGTGAACTGATGCCCAAAACTAAACTGCATTTTCCAGACAAGGTCTTACTAATGAATTGAACAAGGGCAACATTATACCTCTCTCACTCTCTTCAGTCCATACCTCTTTTAACACAAGAAAGGATTTTGCTCGCTTTGGAAACCGCAGCTTGACATTGCATGCTATAATTACTTTTATGATTTATCAGAATACTCAGATCCTTCTCCACCATTGATTCCCCCAGTTGTACTGCCCCTAGTATGTATGATCCATACTTATTCTTAGCCCCCAAGTACATAACTTAACATTTATCAACATTAACCCCTTAGCGCTGGCCACATGCAAATATGTGGTCTCTCAGCGCACATTTGTGTGAATTGATGACGATACAGCTGTGCGGACAGCGCATGCTCCTGACAGATACCGGCGCCTAACCAAAAGCTCCCGATGGCTTGCGATCAGGAGTTTTTGGATCACATGACCACCATGAAAGTCAATCACAGCGGTCACATACTAAGCCCTGCCTCCTAGCATCATAAACCTCTTAAAGGGCCAGGAGCCATCGGCATGAAGAGGTTAAACCTCATTTGACACAGATTTGTCCATTTAAACAGTGCATTGAGGTTGGCTTGTAAGTTGGAGACATCCCGTAAGGACATTATTCCACTGCATAGCTTGATGTCATCTGCAAAGACTAAAATGGTGCTTTTAATCCCAGGCTATATATCATTTTTAAATATATTAAAAAGTAAGGGTCCCAACACTGAACCTTGGGGTACACCACTGATAACCCTAGACCATTCAAAGTATGAATCATCAGCCATTACTCTCTGAATACAGTCTTCTAGCCAGTTTTCTATCCATTTACAAACTGATTTTACCAAGCCTGTAGATTTTACCTTACACATTAGCCATGTGTGGGGATCTGTGTCAAATGCTTTTGCAAAATCCAAGTATACTATATTCACAGCCACTCCTTTGTACAAGGTTTTACTTACCTCCTCGTAAAAAGAAATTCGATTTTCTGACAACTTCTGTCATGAATCCATACTGGCTATTGCTTAAAATATTTTTTTCAAGCAAAAACTCATCTATGTGGTCTTTTATTAAACTCTCCAGTATCTTCCCAACTATAGAAGTTAAATGAACAGGCTTATAGTTACTTGGTGACCCCTATTCAAATATAGACACCACATTGGCCCTACGTCAGTCCAGTGGTACTATGCCACTTACTTTAAAAAAACGATGCGACTATGCCAATAAGCTTTGGGGAAAAAAAAATGACTTAATTAAATTGATCAGTAAATTAGTAAGATGAATATCACAGCTATACATTTGTAATCACTTGTGCAAATGCATAGGTTTGTGCTAAAAAATGCATGATTAAAAAGGCAGCTTTACCACTGATTTTGAAAATAAATAAGTTATTTCTCATTCTACAAAGAGTTTCCAAAAATGGCCTAGACAGATTTTTGGTACCCCTGGAAAAAATATAAATAAATGATATTTCAAACTAAATGTTTTATGTAATTCATGTCACTCATGTTCAATCTTGTAATCAGTCTACTTAAATAGAGAAAAGTAATCACTTTGCTGTTTGATATCATTGTGTACACTACACACTGAATACAGACCAGAGAAAGCAAAGAAAAGAGTTTCTGAGAAGGTCAGAAAGAATATTATAGACCAGAATGTCAAAGGTAAAGGCTAAAAGGCCATCACCAAGCAGTTAATGTTCCTTTGACTACAGTTGCAAATATTACTAAAGGGGTTAAGATCTGTATCTTTAAGAGGCTCATCTGTCCTCCACTCATTACCTGTATTAATGGCACCTGTTTGAACTTGTTATCAGTATAAAAGACATTTGTCCACAACCTCAAACAGTCACACTTCAAACTCCACTATGGTGAAGACCAAAGAGCTGTCGATGGACACCAGAAACAAAATTGTAGACCTGCATCAGGATGGGAAGACGGAATCTGCAATAGGCAAGCAGCTTGGTGTGAAGAAATCAAATGTGGGAGCAATAATTAGAAAATGGAAGACATATAAGACCACTGATAATGTCCTTCGATCTGGGGCTCCACGCAAGATCTCACCCCGTGGGGTCAAAATAATCACAAGAATGGTGATCAAAAATCCCAGAACCACACGGGGGGGGGGGGGGACCTAGTGAGTGACCTGCAGAGAGCTGGGACCAACGTAACAAAGGCTACCATCAGTAACACACTACGCCGCCAGGGACTCAGATCCTGCAGTGCCAGACGTGTCCCCCTGCTTAAGCCAGTACATGTCCGAGCCCGTCTGAGGTTTGCTAGAGAGCATTTGGATGATCCAGAAGAGGATTGGGAGAATGTCATATGGTCAGATGAAACCAAAGTAGAACTGTTTGGTAGAAACACAACTCGTCGTGTTTGCAGGAGAGAGAATGCTGAGTTGCAACCAAAGAACACCATACCTACTGTTAAGCATGGGGGTGGCAACATCATGCTTTGGGGCTGTTTCTCTGCAAAGGGAACAGGACGACTGATCCGTGTACATGAAAGAATGAATGGTGCCATGAATTGTGAGATTTTGAGTGCAAACCTCCTCCCATCAGCAAGGGCATTGAAGATGAAACGTGGCTGGGTTTTTCAGCATGACAATGATCCCAAACACACCGCCCGGGCAACAAAGGAGTGGCTTCATAAGAAGCGTTTCTAGGTCCTGGAGTGGTCTAGCCAGTCTCCAGATCTCAACCCCCTAGAAAACCTTTGGAGGGAGTTGAAAGTCCGTGTTGCCCAGAGACAGCCCCAAAACATCACTTCTCTAGAGGAGATCTGCATGGAGGAATGGGCCAACATACCAGCAACAGTGTGTGACAACCTTGTAAAGACTTACAGAAAACATTTAGTATTGAGATGAACTTTTGATATTGACCAAATACTTATTTTCCAACATAATTTGCAAATAAATTCTTTCAAAAATCAGACAATAGGGGTCATTTACTATACAAAGAAAACCAAAATAACTTTGCGCTTACTCAGTTTTGTAAGCAGCTAACACGGCTGTCACAGACCTAGCCAGAACAGAGGCTGTTGGAGAGGACTGTATGCAAGCCTGTTGCCTTTTGATTATGGGCCCTGGATTTTCAATGGATTCATTCTGTTGGGACACATCCTGTGAGGAGATGCTGGTGTCATCAACCTGTGTTTATGTTAATTGAATGAGCTAATGACATTGTCCTCTATACAATGTAGGAGACGGGACGACTGCTATAACTGTGTGAAGCTCGGTGACCACAAGTCTGGGCGAAAGGTCATGTCTCAGTCACCTAGGCTGTATAAAGGATTGGATAATTAGCTCATGTTAATTAGGTTACGTTTGTATTGTTAGAGTAATCTTCTCCTGTGTATATAAGACTGTATTCTGGTTCTGAATAAAGAGAGTTCTTGGTAGCAACAAGTAAGTGTCGCCTTGTTTGTGCTCAGAGAGTTTGGGATATCTGTATACAGACTGGGAGGAAGTGGTATATGACGGAAGCACTCAAGCGGAGTGTGGGACGTTCCGTGACATTGGTGGCAAGCAGCGGGAAAGCTTCCTGCAGTCTGGGACATCCAAACTTCCATCTGGATCCAAGGTCCAGATAGCAGGAGAGGAGAGGTACAGATACCAGCCGCCATGGATGAGGAATTCAGAAGGAGGTTGCGAGAGATGCAGATACAGCACAGAGGACCAGTATCGGAGCAGGTCCTGCTGGGATGGTGTGATTCTATTCGCTGCAAACTCTGGAAGGAAGCGCTAGCCTGTGAGCAGCGACACCAGGGAAAAGTTCTCCCCTCCATCGAGGAAAGGTACTGGTCGCAGTACGGACTGCGGGTGCGGTTTTTGGGAGAAAAACCACACAAGAAGCAGACAGCTGAATTAAGCAGGCTGGTCTGGGCAGAGATAAAGCTGGATGAGAGCTACAGAGCCCTCCGGTGGCATGTATCCCAAGCATGTCCCTGGATAGCGGATGACAGCCCAATGGAAGGCTTAAGCTACGGCGGCTTGGGACTGTTGTTTGTGAAGCTGACAGGGGACCCTAACTTTGGGAGTGATTTGGAGTGGCGGGTGGACGAAATCATGGATTTCAGAGAAGGGCTACTGAACATTTCGGAAGTGCACTGGGCACAGGAAGATTTGGAGTTTCTGGCCGTTCAGGAATGGGAGCTAGAGATCTCCTACAGACGGCTGCTAGACATTGCTCAGTGCCAGGGCTGGGCTCCCTTTGCCTGGGACTATCAGGAAATACCAGCTGACAACCCTGAAATCCTGGCTGAAGAGTCGGCAATGTGGCAGAGCAATAGTGTGCTTTGCCAACCTGCCCCCACAGCTATGGAGGCGGAGGTCTTATGGCGGATGCAGCAAGTGCTGACTGACCTTGATGATCCTGTTTCTGCATGGGATGATCTTGGATGGAGGAATGTGCCTGTCCAGCAGCATGCCAGAGAATCTGCAGTGGAAAATCTGGAGATTGCCATCCCCAAAGCTGAAGTGCTGACAACAGGGCAGAGCTCTGCTAATCTCTGCCCAGCACTGATGGCATCTTCTGAGTTCCACGGACAGGAGATGGTGAACCTCTATCCACAGACACCAGATATGGAGGTAGGGGATTTAATAGACTTTTCTGCTGAGGAAGAACAACCTGATGAGCCTCCAGCAGAAGAGCTGCTATTGGGGCCAAACTTCACTGTGCTCTGCCCCGCACCAACAGCAGTATCTGTGGAGTTACAGGGAACTTCCCCAGTTGAAGCACCGGCAACTGGGCAGAGTGCTACCAACCTCTGGCCATCACCTGCAACAACTACAGAGTTCCAGGGAGGTGGGGCAGTCGGCCTCCCTCCCCAACAGGTTTCCAGCAGAAGGGCTGGCAACAGGGCCGAGGACTGCTGGACTCTGCCCTCAACTAACAGAGGATGGATTTCCTGTGAAGGTGGATGGGACTTCAGTCTCCACCTGTATACCCCAGGGATGCTGGGCAGTGGGCCCCGATCCCCAACAGCATGACAGAGTGAGCCCAGACAACCTGTCTTCTCTCCAGCGGTAGAAAGGATTCCAGGGAGAAGAGCCAGTTCAGGCCTCTCCCCAGCGGCAGATATGTTCTCTGAGAGAGGCAGAGGTTGGCTAGGTGAGTAATATTCTGTTTGGAACAATTTGTTTGGGGTACTGTGTGAGTACAGGCAGTAGAGGACTGGAACTATGGACTAACTTCGGAGTCAACCCGTCTGGGGTCTCCTCCTGTGTTAGTCTCCTGCCGAAAGGGGAGAAATGTCACAGACCTAGCCAGAACAGAGGCTGTTGGAGAGGACTGTATGCAAGCCTGTTGCCTTTTGATTATGGGCCCTGGATTTTCAATGGATTCATTCTGTTGGGACACATCCTGTGAGGAGATGCTGGTGTCATCAACCTGTGTTTATGTTAATTGAATGAGCTAATGACATTGTCCTCTATACAATGTAGGAGACGGGACGACTGCTATAACTGTGTGAAGCTCGGTGACCACAAGTCTGGGCGAAAGGTCATGTCTCAGTCACCTAGGCTGTATAAAGGATTAGATAATTAGCTCATGTTAATTAGGTTACGTTTGTATTGTTAGAGTAATCTTCTCCTGTGTATATAAGACTGTATTCTGGTTCTGAATAAAGAGAGTTCTTGGTAGCAACAAGTAAGTGTCGCCTTGTTTGTGCTCAGAGAGGTTGGGATATCTGTATACAGACTGGGAGGAAGTGGTATATGACGGAAGCACTCAAGCGGAGTGTGGGACGTTCCGTGACAACGGCAAATAGAAATTTTGCTATAAACAACAAATGTAACAAAGTGTAGCGCTAAAGATTTAAATATACATGAAGTGATGAGTAAAATCTCTAATGTTTGTAAATGTCCATCATTTATACTAGTGAATCATAGTCCATCATTGTATGAAGCCATTGTGGTCACCACGTGCATGAGCAGGTAGATAGTAAAGATACCATCACCGAAGTAAATGGAGGCCTACCAGAAAGTTTGAACCCAAAACAGCATATGCTGTATGGGTTAAACAAGCTTGTATTGCCCACCGGCAATTGGAAGGAAACTGTAGTGATCAGCCGGGAATGTAGTCCTGGAAGCCTTCACGAAAGTGTTATATATATATAAACAAAGGATTGTGAAGATACCACCACCCAAGTGAATGGAGGATTACCGGAAGGTTGGGACCCAAAGCAGAATATGCTGTATGGGTCAGGCAAGCTTATATTGCCCAACGGCAATAGGGGGGAAGCCTTGGTAGCCAACAGAGGATGAGGTCCTAAGGGTCTTCACAGAGGTGTCTTCTCCATACAGGTGTTTAAACGTCCCCGAACATAGCCCATACAGAATAAAGAAGGGGCCACATAGTGTAATTCCGTAAATAACGTAAATTTTAATAAAAGAAAAACACTTACATTTAAGTAGTTAAAAAAGCGCTTGTGTGTAAAATAATGGCGGCAGTGGAGTCCTCCCGATGCGTTTCGTCTCACAGGACTTCTTCTGGGGTACCTGTCCACTGCAGCCAAGCTCCTTAATAAAGGCACTGTGACCCCTGTGATGAGAATCCAGCTCCTTGAATTTCCGGTCCGGCACTTCCGGGTCGTCCAAAATGGCGGACCCGCGTGCGATCCAAGCATCTCTAACAGGACACACCTTGCTTTCCATCTCCGCAGAGTGAATTGTATTAGTCCCCATATAAAAAGTATATAATACACATTCCACCCATGATCCCTAACAGGGATGTAAATTTCTTACCCTAGAAAAGTATATATCCATGGGCATATCGTACGTCAGACGTCTTCCGGTTAGCAAGGTGGTGTACTTCCGACACCAAACCTTGCGACCTTACATCACGGCGTCTAAGATGTGTTCCAAGCCTCCTCTTTCTAAATAACAGCATGCGTTCCACGTCTCTGCATGTTGCGCATGCGTGCGTCATGACGTCATTGACAAGCTGGTGAAACCAGCGTCTATAGGAAATCACGTAGTGATTAACATGTACTTGGAGAGAAGGAGGGGCGGACAGCTAAAAAAGTACCATCCCATCCACTGAGAATAACAACGAAGTGTACGCAGTGTATGGATGTTCAAAGCTATTAAATAGTGCACCACTATTACCCCCACCTAAATTAAAGGCATAGTGGATGTGATGATTCCAATCACACATAAGCCAGTCTCTTTTCATATATTACTTCTCCAATCAGTCTGCATTTAATATAGACAAACACAAATGAAATAAGAAGTAAATGGAGGAAAAAATAAAAAATGGATAAATATAAATATGAGGGAAAGTTTTTCGTTAAGAGATGGATTCTCCACAAGTCACGGTGACTTACAGCCAAAAATATAAATATATAGAGCATATATATATATAAAAACACATGCCATATAGATGTAAAGCATATATGATTGAAAATAAAATTAAAAATAAAGAATAGAAATGTAGAATCAGATACAAGCCTTACGAACCCTTTATTCTCACCCCACATCTCAAGTCCAGCTGTCCTCCCACACATCACAAAGATTTACCCTTAGCAATGGCACTAGACAAGGATGCCCTTTTTCACCCTTGCTGTTTATACTAAGTCTCGAACCATTAGCAGCAGCCATCAGATCCCATCCTGAAGTCCGGGGAGTTTCTTTACGCCAACAAGACTACAAATAATCCCTTTTTGCAGACGACATCTTACTGACCATCACCCGCCCCGACACCTCCCTACCCTTTCTACACAATATATTATCCACCTTTGGAGCCTTGTCCGGTTTTAAGATTAACCAGACTAAAACAGAAGCCCTCCCAATCAATATACCCCCAGACATGCTTAGCTCTCTGCAAAACAGATTTAAATACAGGTGGTGTCAAACATCTTTGAAATACTTAGGAATTCATCTTACCCCTTCATACAATTCACTCTATCAGGCCAACTTCCCTCCTATTTTTGCAGAAATCTCAAGACTTCTAAACCTCTGGACCCCCCTCCCACTCTCTCTCCTGGGCAGAGTCAACGTCCTCAAAATGTCGATACTGCCCAAACTGCTGTACTTATTTGAAACATTACCAATTCCAGTCCCAATCTCGCAGCTGAAAAATCTCCAGAGAAAGTGCCTTAATTTTATTTGGAATAATGCCTCCCATAGAATTGCCCAATCAGTAGTCTTCTCCCCCAAAAATAAAGGGGGGTTGGCCGCCCCTGACCTCATCAAGTACTACTACGCTTCCCACCTCAGGGTATTGACTACCTGGACCTCAAGGAAAGCTCCAAGTAGGTGGGCTGAGATTGAAATGGGGATTACGGCTCCAGTACATCCCTGTTACCTCTTATGGCCTTTTTCAAATAAATTCACGACCCAATTGAGATCTCTTTGTTTATCCCCAATGCTTTTTACTTTATCTATCTGGAAGAGATGTGCAGATAAGTTTTCTCTTGCCTCACCGTGTTCCCCGCTCCAGAACGTCCTTTTTAACCCAGACATACCAGATGGACTGTCTTATGTACGAACAACCCCATGGACTCAAGCGGGTATATTTCAGCTGCGACATTTGGTACATCCGGTTACACGCATACTACTATCATTCCCAGACCTCCAAAAAAAACACGGTCTCCCCGCCTCTATGGAATACTTTTACATACAAATTAAACATTTTTTCCATACCATTTCACCTTCATTGTCCTTAGAAAAACCTACAGACTTCGAAATACTATGTGCAAATGGCCCATATGAAACTAAACTAATTTCAGCTATTTATAAAATGCTTCACGCAGTACCCCCTCTAACTGACAACTCACATAACTACATGGCAAAATGGTCTAAGATGTTAAATCGTCCAATCTCACTGTTGGACTGGGGGAAAATTTGGGAATCATCTTCAAAAGTCTCAAGATGTGTAGCACATAGGGAAACCGCTATCAAGATAATATTCTTGTGGTACAGAACTCCTGATTTGCTACATGCCCAGAATTCTACCCTTTCTAAACTGTGCTGGAGATGAGGTCAATCTGTTGGCACCCTCCTCCACATCTTTTGGGAATGCCACATCCTAGGCCCATATTGGAGCGAGGTTCAAAGATTATTACAAACGATCCTTTCTGCAACCATTCCATTAAATCCCATACATTTTCTTCTGGGTCTTCCTTTCCCGGATATTCCCAAATCATCACAGAAACTTGCATCATTCATACTATTAGCAGCTAAAAGAGCCATTTCTAGACTCTGGCTCTCTACCTCCACCCCCACTTTACATCATACCCTCTCCATAATAGCAGATATACGCAGGATGGAGCAAATGACTGCTAAGATTGAAGGTAACTCCCTCCTATTTGACAGAATATGGAAGGCTTGGGATACTTCAATATTCTCCTCAGAACCTGCAGTTGTCATAAGTTTTTAAAAGTCTGCTAGAAATACCCTTTGACCATCCTTTATATCCGATTGTGCAGTTGACACATTTTATTTTATTTTATTTTATTTTGTTGTGGACCCAAATCTAGATACGGTATGGACATTTTTTTTCTATTGAGATGACCCATTGATGGAAGCCGCTGACACTTGACTATACTGGTATCCACATCAAGATGTATTATTATATTATTTTATTTTGTCTATTGTTTTGATATTGATAACTTCTTCTTTGATGTTCACTTGGATAGATCTCTGTACCTTATGAAACGATGTTTTATAATTGTTAAAACTTTTGAAAAATAAACAATTTAAAAAAAAAAAAAAGAAATGTAGAATCAAGATATGATGCCCGGCAGTCACCAATTAGGACTCGTCAATGAAGGCATTAATATCCAATTCTACATTCATACCCTGTGGAAAAAATGTCTGCAATTCGTGTATCCAGAACATTTCTAAACGGGAAACCCCTCTGATTCTGGCTCCCCCCCTCCAAGGTGGAACATATTTGTCTATGATGATAAATTGAGACCCTATTGGATTACTGTTGTGGAATTCCTTATAATGCCTAGGAACTGTATGTTTGGAGTCTCTACCTTTAATTAAGGGTCATTTACTATAGAGCTGCGGCGCTAATTGCCTCTAATTAGCGCTAATTCACGCTAAAACGGTATTCACTATAGCACTGATGAGAATATACTCCCAAAATCGAATTTACTATAGTTCCCTGAAACCAAATAGCGCCCAAACCCTTACTCTGCTAAAACCTGGAGTAGTGCACATGGAAATAATGTTTAGAGCATGATATAATTGCCTAAATGGTACTGAAATATGCGGTATATTATTTAAAGATAATCCGCTTTTAAACTGTGTGAAAAAGTGATTTCTACACTCAAATATCTTTAAAAGTCTAAGAAGTGAAAAATTCCCCGTTTTGGACAACTAGGTGCCAACACAACTGAGCATGCTCAGACCTGAAAATAGCTCTCATTTTAACTCGTGTCTTTTTTACCCGGCGCTATAGTAAATACCAAAATGAGAGCTAATTAGAGAGCATTTTTTGGAAGTGAAAATCTGCTCTATTTTAGTCCAATGCAAGTTTTAGCCATTGATTCTAATGGAAGAATTGTAACTTACAAAAAAACCTTTTAATGTGGAGATGAAATGTATCTTTCTCTGAAATAAATTTTCCTATGCAACATTGTTGCTTCTACTTAAAATATTTGGTTTTTAAGAATGCTAGAATGTGTAATGTTTTGATGTTTTGGTAAAATATATTTTTCTCTGTCACTTTCTCTTGTTACTCTCCATCTCACAACAATCTTTACCCAAACTCACACATGTCTTTACAAACCAAAAACAATACCATTGCTGATGCAAATTTAAAATGAATCACAATTTTTTGTGCTTTTTATTATTTCCAAATATTCATAATTTGAGCCAAAAAAATGTGATATGTGTACCAACATCAGAAATCAAAATGTAACTCCCAAAAATGTGAGGGTAATATTCTACTCTCACCCACAAAAAAACACCAAATATCACAGAATAAATCAAGAATAACTCTTGAGTAATGTTATGTGTTTTTATGTGTATTTATGTGTAGTTATGTGTAGGAGGTTCTCACACGTGGCAGCTCTGTAGCTTAGAGGTTAGAACTTCTGCTTAGTATCTCTGAGGGTCTGGGTTCAAATCCTCAACATGCTGCTTCATGTCGAGAAATTGTCTCATCTCCCTGGTCCTATAACTATGTCTAAATGTAGTATTTATGTGTAGGAGGGTTCCACCACCATTGTTAATCTTTTCCAGATACACATTTAGCCAAAAGTATTGGGACGCCTGCCTTTACACACACATGAACTTTAATGGCAGCCTAGTCTTCTTCCGTAGGGTTAAAATTTGATTTGGCCCATCCTTTGCAGCTAGAACAGCTTCTGGGAAGGCTGTCCACAAGGTTTAGTGTGTCTATGGGAATGTTTGATCATTCTTCCAGAAGTGCATTTGTGAGGCCAGGCACTGATCTTGGATGAGAAGGCCTGGCTCGCAGTCTCTGCTCTAATTCAGCCAAAGGGTGTTCTATCGGGTTGAGGCCAGGACTCTGTGCAGGCCAGTCAAGTTTCTCCACCCCAAACTTGCTCATCCATGTCTTTATGGACCTTGCTTTGTGCACTGGTGTGCAGTCATGTTGGAACAGGAAGGGGCTTTCCCCAAACTGTTCCCACAAAGTTGGGAGCATGAAATTGTTCAAAATGTCTTGGTATGCTGACGCCTTAAGAGTTCCCTTAACTGGAACTAAGAGACCAAGCCCAACGCCTGAAAAACAACCCCACATCATAATCCCCCCTCCAACAAATCATTTGGACCAGTGCACAAAGCAAGGTCCATAAAGACATGGATGAGTGATTTTGGGGTGGAGGAACTTGACTGGCCTGGACAGAGTCCTGACCTCAACACAAAAGAACACCTTGGGGATGAATTAGAGAGGAGACTGTAGGTCGGGCCCTCTTGTCCAACATCAGTGCCTGACCTCACAAATGCACTTGGACGAATGGTCAAACATTCCCATAGACACACTCCTAAACCTTGTGGACAGCCTTCCCAGAAGAGTTGAAGCTGTTATAGCTGCAAAGGGTGGGCCAAATGAGTTTTGAACCCAATACTAATACTGGGATGCCATTACAGTTCATGTGTGTTTAAAGGCAGGTGTCCCAATACTTAGGCCAAAATATTGTATATTGCTTGTGACACTGAGCATGGCTATGGACTATGGTTCACACCACAGAGATGCAGAAAACATGTGTGAGGCTCCCTGGTGGCTAAGTGGGTAGCAGTTCTGTCTAGCAGCACCTGGGATGTTGGGTCAAATCCCCAACATGCTAATTCTTGTGTTGAAGTTTATATGTTCTCCCTGTGTGGGTTTCTCACTACAATCCAAAGACATGCTGGCATGTTATTTGTCTGCTGTCAAAATAGGTTCTAATGTAAGAAAGTTACTTTTGGAATTTAGATTGGAAGCTCATTGCAGCCAGGGACTGATGTTAATGTTTGTTAGCACTAATCATGCCCAGGGACTTGAACATTTAAAATTTTAGGGTTTACATTGCACAGGTACATATGCTTAGAAAACTGTTGCTTTGTTTATGTGGATGCAAATGGACTTTGATCGTTGGCCTGTAGTTGGAGATTTGATGCACATAGCCAACGGGTTAACACAGTTGCGAATAGTATTATGTGTTCCTGCTCATCTGGGTGCAATCACTTTAGACATACATGAAGAGATGGACCGAAAGATACTGGTTGGCGTGTACTTCTATAGGGCGTGTCAGTGTGCTAACAATACAACCTCTTTTATATAAAGGCCTGCAGTAGGGGGTCGGTTCGTTTGGCCTGAGAAGTTCAGGTTTTTTGCTGTGATTTGTGGGGGAGAAGGAATGATATTGTGCCTATTGACAAATGCCCAACTAGGGATATTTGCTGAAATTCTTGTGCATTTTTTCAATCAAAAGTGGGTTTATGTGGCCATGCTGTCAATGTTGTGTGTGTATTGTTTCTGTCTGATCGTGCAAATATTGTTTGGAAGCATCTGCTGACCTTCTACCCTTTTTGATCTCATTGTTTAATCGTGTACACC
Source organism: Aquarana catesbeiana (assembly GCF_042186555.1). Lineage (NCBI taxonomy): Eukaryota > Metazoa > Chordata > Amphibia > Anura > Ranidae > Aquarana > Aquarana catesbeiana. The sequence continues at coordinate 518,772,642 of NC_133325.1, forward strand.
GAAATGCAGCTTCCAGCCGAACATGGTCACCAATGTATGTATGTGTGGATTGTGGGCTGGTGGTGGGTGTTTTAAATAAGTCTTTTTTAATATTATGTTGGAATGCTTTGTAAGAATAATGACTGTTAAGTATGTTTCTATAATCATGCAGATTAAAATGTGATGTGTTGCCCGTTATACACTGAAATTAAAGCTGTGTCCACTCTAAGGTTTTGTCAAATTTTAGATTGTAAGCTCCTATGAGCAGGGCCCTTAAAATCCAATTGCTAAATGTAGCACCATATATCCTGTCCAAATTTTTTTGAAGCTAGTGAATGTACATATTGTATTTATTTTTTTCCTGCTGGTAAAATAAAAGTATATTATTGAGCTTTGTTGTGGTGTTTTTTTTCTTCTACTTTTCTTTCTCTTTAGTTTTTGTGGATGGTGGTTTTGGGAAAGTGCAAAATCTCTTATATCTTATTTCAATATGTATTTGTGCACCAAAAAACTAATCTCTTCGCCCTGGTTCACATTGATGCTACTTTGAAATCGTGCTACTTCACTTATAGTAGCACAATTTCAAAGTAGCAAGGTCAGCGTGATTTCAGGTGCTACTTGATAGACATCTGTGTGGCTTCATACACAGATGTCTATTTATGTCGCACCTGAAATCGGCAAAAGTAGTGCAGGAACTACTTTAGCAAATTGGTGCAGTGCCACAAAATCGGTGTTGCATCGATTGGAACAGTGCCATTGCTGCCAATAGTCATGTGATTTGATCTCTCAAATCACATGACAAGTCGCTCCAATGTAAACCTAGGCTTCTGCACACCTGCAAGTAAATGATAAAGATGGAATCTTTAGATATAACAGCTCTGGAGAATTGCAGGTAATGAAATCAGCTGGTGGATAGGCAGTGTTGTATGTGTCAGCTTTAGTTCACATTGGTGCGATTTGACATGTCAAATCGGTGGCAATTGCACTGTTTTAATTAGTGCGACTTTGGGTTGCAATTTGTACTGATATCAGTGCAGAAACCTGCACAGATGCCTCTGAAATTCCCCCTGAAGTCGGGACTGACATGCGGGAATGAAATTGTGATTTCAGCTGAACGATTTCCTCCCTTTGTCAGTGTGAACCAGGGCTCAAACTGGGCCTTTTGTTTTTGTCATTCATCTGCTGCTAACCCAGGGACACCATTTCTTATCGAATGCCTTTAAATATCATAAGTAGAAATACAAATTTGCATATCTGCAAACAAACAAAAATAATACAATTCTAATCGCGGTTGCGATCAAATATTCACAGCAGCGATCAAAAGAGCGTGGTTTCGCCTTCTGACCCAGAAATAAGTCATTGTAATCACCCGGACGTTTCTGGTCAGGATCTCCATCTAGGTGGACATGGCGAGGTCCCTCATTAGCAAAGAGGAGGTGCTGCTCATTTTCCGGATAAGGGTATGATATGCACTTCTGCTTAATCAATGTGGGGTTGATGTAGTAGTTAGATTTGGTGTGGGTGGGGTTCATTGATTTGTTTGGCATCCCCACACATTTGCTTCTGGCCCATGTGCACACATCACTTCCTGCATTTGTTCTGCTGCTGTAAATGCAAGTATAAATGAGAGCTCCTTTCTATTAAAATATATGTGACTTATTTCACAGTTGGGCGACTTTGGACCTCCGAGTTGCTTGACAAGTAGTACCCCATGATTCTCAATGATAACTAGGGATGGGCCGAACACCCCCCTGTTCGGTTCACAGCAGAACATGCAAACAGACAAAAAATTCGTTCGAACACGCAAACAACGTTAAAGTCTATGGGACACGAACATGAATAATCAAAAGTGCTAATTTTAAAGGTTAATATGCAAGTTATTGTCATAAAAAGTGTTTGGAGACCCGGGGACATGTATCAATGCAAAAAAAAGTTTAAAAAAAGGCTGTTTTTTCGGGAGCGGTGATTTTAATAATGCTTAGAGTGAAACAATAAAAGTGTAATATTCCTTTAAATTTCGTACGTGGGGGGTGTCTATAGTATGCCTGTAAAGTAGCGCATGTTTACCGTGTTTAGAACAGTCTGACAGCAAAATGACAATTCTAAAGGAAGAAAAAAGTCATTTAAAAGTGCTAGCGCTAGTGCCGGTGTTCTGCCGAGAAAGTTCTCCCCGGCAGATAAGGACTTCCCTGTACTGCGCAGGCGCAGCGCTTGCGCAGTACAAGCTGCCGAAAATAGCCAAAGCTGAACACCTGTGAGTCAGCTGTACACGGCGCCTGTACCAGGGCCCCTCGCTGGCTCGCTTCGCTCGCCACGCTTCGCTCGCCACGCTTCGGACATGGCCTCGCTTTGCTCTGCATATTTTTATTCTGACTCTATGTCCACTTGGATGGTGGGACTTGAACCTGGACTCAGGGCAGAATGTAGTGCGCAGGCGCCGTGTAGAGCTGACGATCAGCTGTTCAACTTTGGAGACTTTCGGCGGCTCCGCAGTCGTTCATACTGCGCAAGCGCATCGCATGTGCAGTACAGGGGGATCCTTATTCGCTGGGGGAACTTTCTCGGCAAGACACCGGCTATTAATGAATTGTTGGTCCCGACAATACACATAAAAGTTCATTGATAAAAACGGCCTGGGATTCCCCCACAGTCCATTACCAGGCCCTATGGGTCTGGTATGAATATTAAGGGGAACCCCGAACCAAAATAAAAAAAAAAAAAATGCGTGGGGGTCCCCCCAAATTCCATACCAGGCCCTACAGGTCTGGTATGGATTTTAAGGGGAACCCCGAGCCAAAATTTAAAAAAAAAATGGCGTGGGGGTCCCCCTCAAAATCCATACCAGACCTAGGATTTTAAAGGGAACCCCGCGCCAAAATTTTTAAAAAAATGGCGTGGGGGTCCCCCTCAAAATCCATACCAGACCCTTATCCGAGCACGCAACCTGGCAGGCTGCAGGAAAAGAGGGGGGGACGAGAGAGCGCCTCCCCTTCCTGAACCGTACCAGGCCACATGCCCTCAACATGGGGAGGATGTCCCCATGTTGATGGGGACAAGGGCCTCATCCCTACAACCCTTGCCCGGTGGTTGTGGGGGTCTGCGGGCGGGGGCTTATCGGAATCTGGAAGCCCCCTTTAACAAGGGGACCCCCAGATCCCCCCATGTGAAATGGTAACGGGTACATTGTACTTCTACCATTTCACAAAAAAAGTGTCAAAAATTTTAAAAAACACACAGACACAGCATGGGACAAGTCCTTTATTAAAAAAGAAAAAAGAATTCCAGCGATGTAATCCTTCCTCGTCCCGGGATACGGAGAAAGATGCTGCCATGACACAATCCGCCTCCATGGGAGGAGCCCACTGAATGATGCTAGACCTGCTGTGATAGTTCTTAAAAAGCTGAGAGCGGGGCACCCGTGATATGCGCGGGTGACGCAATGGGGAAACGCCGTGGGGTTACCAGTGACATGTACAGGTGACCCCAACCCCCTCTGATGCCACGGAAACCCCCGTAGCGTCAGAGGGGGGCGGGGTCACCTGTACATGTCACTGGGTAACCCCACGGTGTTTTCCCGTTGCGTCAGAGGGGGCGTGGTCACCCGCACACTACACGGGTGGCCCCGCCCTCAGCTTTTTAAGAACTGTCACGGCAGGTCTAGCGTCATTCAGCGGGCTCCTCCCATGGAGGCGGATCGTGTCATGGTGGCGTCTTTCTCCGTATCCCAGGATGAGGAAGGATTACATCGCTGGAATTTTTTTTTTTTTTTAAATAAAGGACTTGTCTAATGCTGTGTCTGTGTGTTTTTTACAATTTTTGACACTTTTTTTGTGAAATGGTAGGACTACAATGTACCCGTTACCTTTTCACACGGGGGGGCCAGGATCTGGGGGTCACCTTGTTAAAGGGGGCTTCCAGATTCCAATAAGCCCCCCAGCCTGGTAATGCACTGTGGGGGATCCCAGGCCGTTTTTAATCAATGAACTTTTATGTGTATTGTCGGGACCGACAATTCATTAATAGCCGGCACTAGCGGAAGCACTTTTAAAAGACTGTCAGACTGTTCTAAACATGGGAAACAGGCGCCACTTTACAGGCATACTATAGACACCCCCCAGGTACAAAATTTAAAGGAATATTACACTTTTATTGTTTCACTCTAAGCATTATTAAAATCACTGCTCCTGAAAAAACTGAGGTTTTTAAAACTTTTTTTTGCATTGATACATGTCCCCTGGGGCAGGACCTGGGTCTCCAAACACTTTTTATGGCAAAGAACTTGCATATAAGCCTTCAGTGAGAACTTTGGATTTTGCAGGTTCGAGCCCCATTGACTTCCACTATTCCAGCATATGTGATCTGACAGCCATTATTTCCGGCAATAGCGCTACTTTCCATTTGCATTAACGCTGAGTTTCTGAGAGTTGAAGTCTTTTTGGCATATTTTGAGAACTATTTTTTGGCACTGCAGGATCATTTTTTGGCGCTATAGTAAATGACCCCCATAGTGATTGTCTGGATTTGTTTCCACATTTTGTCTCTTATAGTTGAGGTATACCTATGATAACAATTACAGGCCTCTCTCATCTTTTTAAGTGGGAGAACTTGCACAATTGGTGGCTGACTAAATACTTTTTTGCCCCACTGTATAAACAGAAAAAAGAAGGAAAGAAAAGCTCCCCTGCCAAACTGTAGCATTTATTAAAACATTGGTCTCCAGCAGGTGGCAACCTTCCAGTTTGACAATGGTGAGCAAGCCCCTTCGTGTGGATGTAATGTAAGGTGCGTGGAACCAGGAAGTTGATCAAGGGAACACCAGGAAGAGACTGCAGGAGCAGCAGATGGAGTGTGTATATGACATGGATAAGAACCACTGTGGACAGCATGGACGTGTGGCAGGCCCACAAAGTGGCTGTGATGATGTCATGTGTGTTAATGATGGGCATGGTTCAGCATTTCTGAGTGTGGCCCCGACAAAGGGGGGCACCTTACATTACATCCACGTGGGGGGGGTTTGCTCACCATTGACCACCTGGAAGGTTGCCACCTGCTGAAGACCTATTGATATGCTTTTTAACTGCTTTAAGACCAGCCGCCATCGCTTGATGGCATCACAATTGCTCTCCTGCGCGAATCGCCGTAGCTGTACGACAGCTCGCGCAGGCTTAGTTGTGGGCAGGTGCACGCCGCCGGCAGTGTGCGCTCGCTCCTGCTGCACGCTGCAGGAGTGTGCCAGCGGGTGGGGAGGACTCACTGTGCTCCGGTGGCCTGCAATTTACTTTTACACAGAAAGAACAGGGAAATGTAAACAAGGCATTTCCTCGTTCTGACAGATGACATGACAGGGATCTACTGTTCCCAGTGGTCGGGAACAGTGATCTCTGTCATGCCCCAGTAAGCCCATCCCCCCACAGTTATGCCCCGTACACTCGATCGGATTTTCCGACAACAAAACCGTGGCTTTTTTTCCGAAGGATGTTGGCTCAAACTTGTCTTGCATACACACGGTCACACAAATGTTGGCCCAAAATTCCGAACGTGAGAACGCAGTGACGTACAACACGTACGACGGGACTATAAAAAGGAAGTTCAATAGCCAGTGCGCCACCCTTTGGGCTCCTTCTGCTAATCTCGTGTTTATCTCGTGTTAGTAGAAGTTTGGTGAGAGACGATTCGCGCTTTTCAGCCTTGTGCTTTTCAGTTTGATTTTGCTTTTCAGTTTGTGCTTGTGGGTTCATATCTGTTCTTCAGTGCATGTTGTCAGTTCCTTTCTGTTTTTCAGTGCGTTCTAGCTATAGTTCGCTTCTGTTTTTCAGTGCCTTCTTGTCCGCTCTTTTCTGTTTTTCAGCTCGTTCTTCTTAGGTCCTTTCTGATTTTCAGTGCGTTCTGTTTAACATCACATTCTATGTATTTAATGTTTGCTAATGTATTGTATTTATTTCATCATTCCATAATTACCATGATTGTAATATGCTGTGAATGTCCTCTTCGTCCTCATGTATGCTGTAATGCTTATAATGCTCCTTGTTTGTCCTTCATGCATATTTGCCTTCACTAGTCTCCCCAGCATGCTATCCTGGGCCCATACACACCTAGCCTAGTCACTTAACAATGTATTTTGTCAGCTCCATTGTAGTGCTTACCCTAAAATGTGTCCAAATGTTATTTTTATTGTTAAATTCAGGCAGAGTGCAAATTGTTCTTTTTTGGGGGGGCCAAAACTCATTTGGAACCCTCCCTCCCCCCCAACCGCTAAGTCAACCGATACCAATACTCTGCTGACTTTGCCAAACCCATACACACTATACTTACCTCTTTTGTGATCATATTATGGATGAACTCACCAAAGCATGTAGTGCAAATGCCTGCCTGAATACTTTCAAATGGTACTGTTTAAAGTTATGTTCTCCTATTTTATTGATAGGTAATTGCAGAATGTAAAAATGTGCTTCAATTTGGACAGTGTGTACTCATATTTTTGGATTATGACACTATTTACCTATCCAGTGGGCTGCCAATAGTGTAAGTAAGGAGGGGCTGGCCAAAGTAACACACATTATTTATGCATCATCTCTCAATGAAGTGGAGACGGTTACCTGTCCAAAACATCTCCCTCCCCTAAAATTTTTACAATGGGCCATCAGAGGGGGGAGGGAATCTGATAAGTGGACCTTATACTTTTGTGTTTAAATACTCATTTCAATAAATGTTATACTTATTTTGGCCAAGAATGTTTCTGTCTAATCTGCTTGCAATGTTATGTGCAAAAGTACATGTGGACGTGGGGAAAAATGGGCGGATGTCGGATGGTGGAGTCATCGCCCAGACGGAGTTTTACAGACGGCTCCAGAATGGCAGCTTGGGCTTGCCACCTCCAGAAGACAACGTGGCAGGACTCCCATTCGTCTTCGTAGCGGATGAAGCATTTGCCCTGGGGGACCATCTTATGCGGCCATTCCCTAAGAGGACCCAGACCAGAGGGTTTTTAATTACCGGCTGGCCAGAGCCAGAAGAGTGGTTGAAAATGCCTTTGGCATAATAGTCAGTCGGTTCTGCCTATTCCTCACTGCAATCAATATGGCAGAATATAAACTAAATCACATTGTTCTTTCATGCTGCATTTTGCACAACTTTTTACGCAAAAATGCAGCCAACTATGTGCCCTCAGTTGCGACTGAGGCCGGCTCACTGGACTCAAACATGACGGCACTTAATGCTGGCCGTCCTGGCTTGCCCCCCCCCAAATCGCCCGCAAAGTACGGCAAAACTATATGGAGTACTTTGTGGGTAGGGGGCAATTGATATGCCAGACACAGTTGAAAAACTATGGACAGTTTTTTTTTTTATTAACTGAACTCATATTTCTTTTGATTTACTGCGTGTGTTTCTTTTATCTGTCTCCTAGGTTCTCCAATGGCCTTTTTTTGGGGGCATTTTCTTCAATAGGGCAAACGTAACTTATTTGATACATGAGGTGACAATCTCTTCTTCAGCTAACTATTATGTTGTGCTATGGGTCTGTTACACACACACAATGTTTTTGTTGTTAATGTATGTAATGCATTAATGAAAAAAATAATCATCCTTTTCAACTCCATGAATTAATTCTTTGGAGTCTCTAAAATGGCCTTATTGGGGCAAAATTTAGAGCACTGTCGGGGTTATTTACTAAAGGCAAATCCACTTTGCACTACAAGTGCACTGCAAGTGCACTTGAAAGCGCAATGAAAGTGCACTTGTAGTACAAAGTGTATTTGCCTTTAGTAAATAACCCCCATTGTCAGTGTAACTACACCAACTTACTCCAAAAACTGTTATAAAGCATTGAAAAAAGAAGCCACACATTGTTGAATATAAAACATTTTACTCCAAGCACATTCACATGTGCATTATAAAAGGGTTTTTTAACAAACTAACATCTTTGGTGTATAACATGTATGTGTGACAGTATATAGCTTTTTTGTGGCTAAATAGGCATGTTTAAAACCATAACATCCACAACTCAGGAACTTACAAAGTTCAACTTTGATAAAATGAAGGCAATATGAGACATTAGTATGTCAAAACTAAGTTGATTTTGCCTTCATCAGATGGGGTGATATCACCCCTGTAAAAGCCAAATTTTGAAGATGCATACAAATTGGTACTCAAAAATGTGGATTTCCATCACGAATCCATGCCTAAAATGTGTGTCTTTTCCCTATATCTATTTTGATAGATGTAGGGAAAAGACACACAGTGTGTCAACATGTGCTATCTGCCATCATGGGATATCAATGTACGCGTTTTGTGGGTGCAACCCTTCCTCGCAACTAAAGTAGATGGGAGGAAGGGGTTGCACCCACAAAATGCGTACATTGATATCCCATGATGGCTGATAGCACATGTTGACACACTGTGTGCATCTTCAAAATTTGGCTTTCAAATTACTTTAAAATTTTGATAAAAACGTAGAATAAAATATTATATTTTGGCTAAAACATCAATGATGTTGGTGAGTCTTTTTTCAACACCATTGATGCTTTCCTTCTCTAATTCACGATTGCACACCATTATAGCTGATCAGGATCTGTGCACTTGCACTGTTGGAGTTTCTTCTTCCACAACATCCACATCACCTAAGAAAAAAATACACACCCTGTATTATAAATATGCAGGCATACATCTATTACCTGAAGCTGTGGTCTCTGACACTGACCTGTTGTGGTCACTATTTCACCCACTTCCTGAACCTTGGAATCAACATCCTCATGGTGTGTGGGGTTTCCCCTTCTTCAGGAGATGTAGGGTTCGTGGTGTCCTCAGATATCCCGATTCTTTTCTCCCCTATGTGAATACAAAAAAGTATACTTAGCACACAGATATTTGAGACAAGAAATAGTAATATGAAACATAGCTTGGAAGTGTCGTACAATTGTCTGTTTTGACAGAGTTCCAAGCTGAAGACATGATTTTTTCCCTTTCCAAAATTGGAATACTTTGTTTTGTTAAAATTTCACACATGGAGAGACCCCTAGTATCCACTGGAGCACCTGCGTGGGACACCATAAAAAGGGTGTTCTGATGTCCCACACTAGTGCTCCTACGTCCAGATGTGTAAACAGCTGCTGAGTGTCCTCTCCTTACACTGAAGTTGCATTTCATTATAGTTACAAACACATCTAGACAACAACGTACTAAACTTCTTTTCATACAAATAGGCATGAACGAATGTAGTTAACCTGCATCTGCCAAAAACGTTGTATTAGTGGTCGAACGAACGATGTTTAATACGAACTATTACTGTGCCCACGAACCTCAAACTTGCCATTTTAAACTGTACAACAGTAAAGAAAAGCACATGGAGCAGCACAAAAGTAATAATAATATGAACACAGGACAAATACCTACTTTTTAGAAGCAGTTTCCTGATCCTTCTGCACTGATCGTGCTCCCTCAATTTCAGGTCTAACCAGCGTTTCCTCAATTGCTCCTTGGAATGCCGTACCCCAAAATTCCTGTGCAGAGTTCTCACAACTTTAGTCATGATCTGGGCCTTTCTCACATGTGGGTTTGGGTACATTCCATACTTCCCATCATAGTCGGCCCTCTTCAAGATGTCCACCATCTCCACCATCTCTACAAAGGACATATTTGAGGCTTTTTATCTCCTCCTGGAGCGGGACGTTCCTTGGTCCGAGCATTCCTCATCCTCCTCGTTGCTGCTCGCTGCATGCACCTTCTGTCTCTCCGCCATGTGCTCTCCCACTGCCCTGAAAGAGAAGGGGTGGAGAATACACTAGAAAGAAGGTCAGGGGCAGAGTTTCACGCATGCGCAGTGTATATAAAGCATAACACGCGTGCGTTGTACGTATGATCTGTGAGCGGAGGACGGAGTAGAGTAAGCACCGATCATGCAAACGAAGGTACAATTTTAACTAGGGGCATCAGTGGTTAGTGGCCTATACTGCTTATAGATTGAGGCCTATAATGGGACAAGATTAGGAGAGTTTAGCCTGACATTAGGGTTTGTCTTGTGTTGTGTCTTGCAGAGAAAATGGATACATTTACTGACCTGGACTTCCTGCCAAACTTTATAGACAGGTACAGGGAGCTGCCCTGTCTGTGGCAAGTCAAAAACAGAGAATACTCTAACAAGCTAAAGAGGAAGGCAGCGCTGGAGCAACTGTTGGAATTGGTGAAGCCTGTGTATCCCACAGCAGACATCAACTATTTGAAGGCCAAAATTGGTGGCCTGAGGAGCACATGAGGGAGCGCAAAAAGGTCCAGGATTCCCAGAGATCAGGAGAAGCAGCAGGTGACGTTTAATTATTATATTCCCCAGGCTCTGGTACTACGACAGACTGCGTTTTTTGTCAGACCAGACAGAACCCAGGCCATCACTATCCACACTTCCTTCCACATCAGATGAGGCTTCAGAAGTCCAAGCTGGGCCTTCCACCCAGGAAGAAGATGTGGAGGAGCCCAGCTTGAGCCAGGTATAGCATTGTTCAACATATTTCTTTTCAAAAATTGAATGATGTTAACTATATTTTATTGATCACTAATTTCTGATTTAACAAAGTGGTTTACATATCAATAGACAGTAGTAGCCAAAAAATGATTGGGACAGAAATGAAAAATGCTGGGGTCAGAATAATAGTCTTTTCTATTTGTTAACATTCACTTTGTAACAGTCATGAGTTCAAAATTGTGTGTGATTGATGACCAAAAAACTAAAACTATGTCCCATTTTCATACACAGGAATGTCTCAGCCAGGAGGAGGCCGTGGAAAGTCTCAGGCAGGGGGTGGCCGTGGAAAGTAGCCTGACCGAATCCCAGGTTCCTCCCCTCTGCCTTCCAACAAAAAGGACGAGGAAGGCAAGGAACCTGGAGGAGTCAGCCACCACTTTGATTCGGCAGGCTACTGCGGGCCTCACAACACCCCTGGTGGCCCCGAGTCCTTTGGCTGTGTGACGGCCAGTAAACTGGAAGGAATGGAGGAGGGCCAACGTTTCATCTGTGAGGAGGTAATACTTGAGGTCCCAAACAAGGGAATGAGGGGCCAACTCACAAATAAAAGCCATGTGTGTGAGTTGGACCATACTCCTCCACCACCTCCAGCAACACCACCGCAGCCACCCAACCCACCACAGCAGCGTGGAAGGAAGCGTGGAAGGAAGTGTTGAGAGTGATGACCTGGGTTTGGTGTGGTCTGGCAAAAGACGCAGGCTGTGGTAAGACCACAGCCTCGGGACATATATGTCATCTGTTGCTGCTCCCGATCTCTCAGAGTCCTGGACCGTATTATGCTCCCTATTAAATAGACTCCTCAGGTTACCAATTTGGCCTGTCAAATAACTGATGTCTGCCCTGGGGTACAAAGGCTTCACCTATTCCAACTGTTTCTCCAGTGTTGCCTTCCTCTTTATTTTTTTATGACCCCTAATAAATTTGAAATTTTTGTTTTGACAAATACTTGGCTATGTGTTTTACTTCAAATAGGACAGTTTGTTTGTGAGTAGGCAGGCACATTCCAAAAATACAATGTCAAATTAACAAGGGACACCAATACCAACCAACCTATTTGAGGTAAAAAAATAGAAGATAATAATAGCGTTGTAGTAACTTGACACACAAAACGAAAAAAAAAAATATTATGGAGATAACTATAAAAAAAAAAAAAAAAAAAAAAAGATTACTCTGGAGATCTAGAGAAATAAAAAAAAAGATCATTATAAAAAAATCAAAAAAAGATTTTTCTGGAGATCTTGATAAAAACAAAAACAAAGATTATTCATGAGATCACGCAAAATAATAAAAAATCTGTTTGTCAGAACTCTGTGTGAATATCAGCAGCAAAGCAACTTCATTATTCTAGCATTATAAAGAAGAAGAGAATGCGCTGCATTGAAAGATTTCCAAATTTGCAGCATGACGAATGTGCTATCTCCATTACGAACGCTAGTTTTACAAGACCGAACGCTTCTGTCTCATACCTGATTCTGAGCATGCGTGGACTTTTGTGCGCAGACGTGTGTACACACGATTGGAGTTTCCGATAACAAAGTTTTGCCACTGCACCCGATTCCAAATCACACTGCAATGCTGGCAAAATGCAGCCTATGTGTTTGTGTTCTATTCATTTTTTACTGGCACCACAATGTGGTGCCTTTTTGCTGGATTGTTGAGCGATTTATCACACAACTAGCATCCAAAAACCACACCGTGTTTTGGTGCCACTAAAAATGAATGTGTTTTGCCAACATTGGAGTGTTATTTGGAATTGCGGGCAGAATCACAGCAATTCTGCCCATGATCACAAATTGCTACATGTGAACAGTCAGGGCCTAAAAGGATATTACATCCGCGATTATGGAAGACTCAGCCTCAGCATATTTATAGGTACAAGGAAGCCCAGATTTTGTTTAACCATGTTCCCTCCCACTATCATGTTTGGCCATACCCACTTTTTTGCAGCGGCAAGCTAAGATCACTGCCTTCCTGTCATGCCCCTCATTCTCAAGCTCAAAAGTTGGGAGGTACGTTCTGCATGTACGGACTTTGCACAGTACCACTTCTTTTGCCTAGTATGCTGCATAAACAAAAAAAATCAGTGAGTGTGCTGCCTGCCACAAGATGGTGCCCCTTTGCACCTGCCCAGTAAGATTGGCTATTACAGTGTACCACCAATCTCACTGGGCAATGTTCATAAAAACTGCAAGAAGGCAAAACAGAAATCTGGTTCAACTAGTTCAATTCTCAAGAGAATCAAGGATGTGATTGCTTACTATGAGCAACACATAGGTTTTCCTTTTTCCAGTCTTGAATTTGATGCATATTGTGTTATTTAAAAAAACTTTTACTTAGTATCTGCTGCTGAACCCCTCCGCCCCCCCCGCCCCCCCCCCCCCAGAACAAAAAATTATCTATGGCCCTGTTAAGGGGGTAAAACCTTCCGGACTGACGTGGGTAATGTCTTTTAAACGCGAGTGCATATGTATTGTTTTTCATTTTACCAATACCAATTTTACCAATATGTTTTACTAAATGCTACACTTAGAGAGAGACTGCAGATGTTGCCGTAATGTTTACTTTATGCCACAGTGACGTTTATGGACTTTTCTTAAGGACTAAAAAGACTCCCTTCATTCATTTATCATTCCTTGCCCATTTTTATTATTTTTGTCAGTTGCACCAGTGCCCCCTTTTTCTGCACCTGGATACATTTAGGGTGTTAATGCCCTTTACAAATCTTGTTCTAGTTACTGTGGAATTTGCTAAAATGCATACAGACAATCCAAATGCTTCTTGAAGAATGTCCATTAGACAGATGAAACAAAATGAGAGCTTTTTGGCAGGTCATATTAGCTCTATGTTCACAAATGAAAAAAATGAAGCTTTGTACAAAAGAAAACTGGACCTACCTTAAAGGGGTGTTCCAGCCGTAAAAATTTTGTTTTAAAAGTCAGTAGCTACAAACACTGTAGCTGCTGACTTTTAATAAGGACACTTACCTGTCCAGGGCACCCGCGATGTTGGCCCCCCAAGGCCGATCCGTCCCTTGTATCATGTGCTGGCACCGCCATCCTCACTAAGGGAAACAGGCAGTGGAGCCTTGCGGCTTCACTGCCCATTTCCTACTGCGCATGCGCGAGTCCCCTGGCCATTTCTGAATGGGGGGCTGCCTTCTGTGACAAACAAAGGTCCCAGAAGACACTGCACCCAAATTTCCCAGAAATCAACCGAGGAGGAGAAGACTGAAGATCACCGCAGAATAGGTAATTTCTGGTAAGTAAAATTTTTTTTTTCCAAATGTTTTTTAATGTATTTAAAGGAGTGTTTTTTTTTTTTTTTTTTTTAGGGTGGACCTTCGCTTTAAAACATGGAGGAGGCTTGGTTATGTTTTGGGGCTGCTTTGCTTCATGCAGCATGGGGCACCATGAATCTGTGCAGAGCACAATTTCAGAACTATCAAGAAATTCTGGAGTAAAATATACTGCCCAGTGTCAAAAAGCTCTATCTCAGCCGCAAGTCGTAGACCCTTCAATGGGAGAATGACTCAAAACACACAGCTAGAATCACCAAAGAATGGCTAAGAACAAAACATTGGACCAAAGGGGTATTCTATGAGCCCTGATCTTAATCCAATCAACAGGGATGAAACGTGCTCTCTGGAGAAAGCACCCTTGAAATCTGAGACAGCTGGAGCAGTTGGCTCAAAAAGAGTGGGCCAAACTACCTGTTGGCAGGTGCAGAAATATCACTGAGTGCTACTAAAATCGCTTGTTTGAAGTGGTTGCCTCTAAAGGTTGTGCAACAAAATATGAGCTTAGGGGTAATATCATTTTTGACCATGCTATTTTCTCTTGATTTATTAAATTAAAAATTCAGTTGAATCAAAAATCGAAAGCAAAGTCTGATTTTAAATGAATATGGAATAAACAATGATGGATGGAAATTACTTTGGTCACTTTCAAGTTATTTCAGATAAAACTGTGGGTTCTTTTTTTTATTTGATGAAAGGTACCAATACATTTGTTCACATTTGTATGTCACAGCTGGTCCACTTTCTTTATTAATATTTATACAATGCCTTTACAATGATTTTCCCCTATCAGATTTCCTGTATTATTCAGTTTCATTGCAGGTAAAGCAAGATGGAACACAGAAGTATAATTTTAAGTGTAATTGTATAATAGGTAATATAATTGCCATAATTTAGAGCTGGTATAACTATGTAATGTAATAATGGCATAACAATTTTAGGATCTACATGATTGATGTAGAAAAAATGTATTATCTGCTAAAAAATAAGGTAGGATTCCATGGCATCCATACATTTTGCAGAACCCAGCTAAAACATGAGTCAGATCTGTATGTTAGTATAAAATATTATAGTAGTCTAGTGAGAGTGGTAGTGAAGGCAAGGTAGACAGAGGGGGCTCAAGGCCAGGGGTATGAAATGGCTTCAGGGAAAGCAAGAAGGAAGGGAGTAATAGCATTAGAAGAAGCTAGTGGAAAGTTAAAGTGATACTAAAAGTTCCTTTTTTTAAAAATAAAAAATAACAAACATGTCATACTTACCTCCACTGTGCAGCTTGTTTTGCACAGAGTGGCCCCGAACCTGCTCTTCTGGGGTCCCTCGGCAGCTCTCCCTGCTCCTCCCCACATTAGATAACCCCCTGGGAGAAGCGGTCCTCCGGGGGGTTACCTTGCGGGCACATTCCCAAGTCCAGGATTCGGCGTCCATAGACGCCGAATGCAGGACTCGGCCCCGCCCCCCGGCGGCCGCCTCATTGGATTTGATTGACAGCAGTGGGAGCCAATGGCTGCGCTGCAATCAATCTATCCAATCAACAGCCGAGAACCCTGTGGGACAAGTTCGAGGGTTCAGGTAATTAAAAAATAGGGGGGGGGGGGGGGGCTGGGGGCCGGTCACTGCCAGGTGTTTTTTCACCTTAATGCATAGGATGCATTAAGGTGAAAAAACACTTACCTTTACAACCCCTTTAAGTACAGGAAAGCAGAAAGATGGGAAAATGTAGTCTGTACGGTCATGTACTGGCTAGTTCTGTTGTGAATGTACTGTATAGGTTTCCAGTAAAACAACTTCTAACGAAAGACTTCTTTAGTAGATACACATACCTCACTGATGCGAGCTGACCACTGTGACATGCTAGGAAGTTCCTGCCTGTGCCAAAGAGCTGGAACACATGTCCTTATAGTATTAACCAGGATGCTTTTAAGAGAGGCCTTACACATTTTCCGTGATAGTGTGTTGTGGTGAAGTAAAAATAAGGCAGGATCATTTGGAATATGAAAGTCTCTAAACTTTGGGGTGATAGTTTTCACATTGTTCCTACATTTTGAGACTTTGGAGCAGGTCCAAAAAATATGGAGAAATGCACCCTCGCCTGAGGACTTTGTACCACCTAGTTAAAAATGTAATGCTTTTTTCCTGGGTATTGGCGTTAATGAATGATTTATGTGTAAAGTATAATATCTACTCTTCCTGTTCTGGTGTAAAGGCTATCTGCAGTTCTTGTTCCTACTCCTATAAGAATGGCAAAGGTTGTGTTTCATCCCTACCGACTAGCATTGTGGATAATATAGTAAGGTTATTGTCTAATCGGTCCCTGGTTTCTACACACTAGTTCAAAAGGTGTCATCAAGGAACATGAATAGCATTTTGAGGATGAGAAGCAGTGTAGGAAATGGTAAAGTTGGAGTCTCCTCCTGAATCCTCGCACAGGGTATAAATGACCTAACTGCATCTCAGTCAAAGTAGGTAATTCTGTTTTAGCGTCATGATAATGTCCAGAGGATGCAACGCGTCAGATGTCGGGACTAGTAATTGGAAGGTGTAATGTACCGGTAAGTGCATTTTTCTTCATAAAAAGAAGGTATACACTATGAGATCTTTTTTATCCTTATGAGCTTACCTGAGGATTTGTGGCATCACTGTTTATGAAAATAACTATTGGAGCCAGCTGGAAAGAGGGCTGAGACCCCCCTCAAGGCTTATAAAGTTTAGCTGATACTCGCTGGAGGCTAATAAAGTTGAGATTAACCTGATATTTAAGGTCCACCCTGAAAGGTGAGAATCCAGTGGGGTCAGTGAGGCATTTACAGCACACTAGGAATACTGGAAAAGTTACACCAATGTACACGGTCTGAATTAAGATTGGTGGAGTATGACAGTGCAAAACCAGAGACTAGAGCACTTCTAATGGTTGTGGAAGATTAAAGGATTGATTGAAGCACATTCAAACACAGAGACACTTTATATTTTTTAGCACAAAGACACTCTGATGAACAGTTAGTAGCACTAAGACACTTTATTGTTGTTATGAATTACACGTGCTTAAAATTGGTCGGATTTTAGGAATTTTTAAAAAACACAGATATACTTTTTTATTTCATGAATTATGCACTTGTTTGTCATGACTTATGTATGTTTTTATTTGTTGTATGAATCAGTTGTTATGGATTATAACTGTACATTTTCCAAGTAAACACTTCCAAACAAAACTCTTGTTTGTTTCCCCCCAAAAATATATACAGTTTCTCACAAAAGTGAGTAAACCCCTCACATTTTTGTAAACATTTTATTATATCTTTTCAGGTAACAACAATGAAGAAATTACACTTTGCTACAATGTAAAGTAGTGAGTGTACAGCTTGTATAACAGTGTATTTTTGCTGTCCCCTCAAAATAACTCAACACACAGCCATCAATGTCTAAACCGCTGGCAACAAACGTGGGTACATCCCTAAGTGAAAATGTCCAAATTGGACCCAAAGTGTCAATATTTTGTGTGGCCACCATTATTCTCCAGCATTACCTTAACCATCTTGGGTATGGAGTTCACCAGAGCTTCACAGGTTGCCAATGGAGTCCTCTTCCACTCCTCCATGAGGACATCATGGAGCTGGTGGATGTTAGAGACCCACCTTCCATTTGAGGATGCATCACAGATGCTCAATAGGGTTTAGGTCTGGAGACAAGCTTGGCCAGTGCATCACCTTTACCCTCAGCTCCTTTAGCAAGGCAGTAGTCATCTTGGAGGTGTGTTTGGGGTTGTTATGTTGGAATACTGCCCTGCGGCCCAGTCTCCGAAGAGAGGGGGATCATGCTCTGCTTCAGTATGTCACAGTGCATGTTGGCATTCATGGTTCCCTCAATGAACTGTAGCTCCCCAGTGACGGCAGCACTCATGCAGCCCCAGACCATGACACTCCCACCACCATGCTTGACTGTAGGCAAGACATACTTGTCTTTGTACTCCTCACCTGGTTGCCGCCACACACGCTTGACACCATCTGAACCAAATAAGTTTATCTTGGTCTCATCAGACCACAGGACATGGTTCCAGTAATCCAGGTCCTTAGTCTGCTTATCTTCAGCAAACTGTTTGTGGGCTTTCTTGTGCATGATCTTTAGAAGAGGCTTCCTTCTGGGATGACAGCCATGCAGACCAATTTGATGCAGTGTATGGCGCATGGTCTGAGCACTGACAGGCTGACCCACCACCCCTTCAACCTCTGCAGCAATGCTGGCAGCACTCATATGTTTATTTCCCAAAGACCACCTCTGGATATGATGTCAAGCATATGCACTCAACTTCTTTGGTGGACCAAGGCGAGGCCTGTTCTGAGTGGAACCTCTCCTGCTAAACCGCTGTATGGTTTTGGCCACTGTGCTGCAGCTCAGTTTCAGGGTCTTGACAATCTTCTTATAGCCTAGACCATCTTTATGTAGAGCAACAATTCTTTTTTTCAGATCCTCAGAGAGTTCTTTGCCATGAGGTGCCATGCTGAACTTCCAGTGACCAGTATGAGAGAGTGAGAGCGATAACACCAAATTTAACACGCCTGCTCCCTATTCACACCTGAGACAAATCACCCCTGCCGCCGAATTCCCCGTCAACCCCGAGACTACATTCCCCCAACCCCCCCATCTTTTTTTGAGAAAGGGGGTGTCCCTGAATGGCAGTTTGGAAATGTGGTCACCCTAGTGAAGACTGGCCCTTGCATGTTCCCTATCTCAGCAATATCTTGTATTTTATTTCTCATAGCAAGCATACTGGCAGTGTTGCCAGAGCTGGAGAAGAGAGCTAGCTCTTGGGGTTTTGGAAAAAGAATGTGCACTTCCCTCCAAATGTACAATGCAGTGCTTAATGCCTGGGGCCACATGTAGCCCATTGCCACTTTGTGTGGCTCATTGGTCCCCTGCAGACATTTATCTGTAATGTGTCATGTACTATGTCTCCAGTCTATGATTGACTGCTGAAGCATGCCCCCAGCCAGTCTCCAACAACCCCTGTAGCATGTTCATATTCTCTGACCATTTTCTTTATCAGGTCTGCAGTCTGACCATCTCCTATATCATGCCTGCAGTCTCTGAGCATTTTCGGTATCATGTCTGCAGTCTCTGACCATCTCCTATATCATGTCTGCAGTCTCTGAGCATTTTCTGAATCATCTCTGCAGTCTCTGACCATTTTCTGTATCATGTCTGCAGTCTCTGATGACCTCTTGTATCATGACTGCAGTCTCTGACAGTCTCTTGGAGCATGTCTGCAGTCTCTGACAGTCTCTTGGAGCATGTCTCCAGTTTCTGACAGCCTCTTGGAACATGTCCGCAGTCTCTGACCGTCTCCTGTATCATGTCTCTTCTATCATGTCTGTAGTCTCTGATAGTCTGTTGGAGCATATCTGCAGTCTCTGACCATGTCTGCAGTCTCTGACAGACTCTTGGAACATGTCAGCAGTCTCTGACCATCTCCTGTATTATGTCTCTTGTATCATGTCCGCAGTCTCTGACCACCTCTTGTATGATATCTGCAGTTTCTGACCATCTCTTGTATCATATCTGCAGTCTCTGACCATCTCTTATATCATGTCTGCAGTCTCTGACCATCTCTTATATCATGTCTGCAGTCTCTGACTATCTTCTGTATTATGTCCATACCTCTGCTATGCAGTCTCTGACTATTTTAATGAAGTTCTTTAAGTTAGGCTCTGACAAAGCAATCAAAGCATATTTTATAGGTACAAGGAAGCATGGGTTTTGTTTGACCACATCACATAAGCCGCTCCCGCTGATAGACACTTGACCGCGCCCACAATTTACCATGATGTAGCACGCCGCAGGTCTTTTTACTCCTCCAGTGTCCCTCATTCTGAAGTTCAAAAGTTGGGAGGTATGAATTCCACATCCTTGCCACTCCTGCAGTAAAGAACCCTCTACGCAATTTAAGGTTAAACCTCTTTTCTTCTAATTTTAGTGAGTGGCCACGTGTCTTATTAAACTCCCTTCCGCAAAAAAGTTTTATCCCTATTGTGGTGTCACCAGTATGGTATTTGTAAGTTGAAATCATATCCCCATAGCATCTCTTCTCCAGAGAGAATAAATTCAGTGCTCGCAACCTTTCTTTGTAACTAATATCCTCCAGACCCATTATTAGCTTTGTTGCCCTTCTTTGCATTCGCTCCATTTTCAGTACATCCTACCTGAGGACTGGTGCCCAGAACTAGACAGCATACTCCAGGGGAGGCCGGACCAAAGTCTTGTAGAATGGGAGAATTACTTTATCCCTGGAGTTAATCCCCTTTTTGATGCATGCCAATATTCGGTTTACTTTGTTAGCAGCAGCTTGGATTTGCATGCTATTGCTGAGCCTATCATCTACTAGGACCCCCAGGTCCTTTTCCATCCTAAATTCCCCCAGAGGTTCACCCCCTAGTGAGTAGATTGCAATCATATATTTGCCACCCAAATGCACTATTTTACATTTTTCTACATTAAACCTCATTTGCCATGTAGTTGCCCATCCCATTAATTTGTTCAGATCTTCTTGCAAGGTTTCCACATCCTGCGGAGAAGTTATTGCCCTGCTTAGCTTAGTATCATCCGCAAATACAGAGATTGAGCTATTTACCCCATCCTCCAGGTTGTTTATGAACAATAATTAAACGGGATTAGTCCCAGCACAGAACCCTGGGGGACCCCACTTCCCACCCCTGACCATGCCGAGTATCCCCATTTATCACCACCCTCTGAACTCGCCCTTGTAGCCAGTTTTCAATCCATGTACTCACCCTATGGTCCATGCCAACGGACCTTAATTTGTACAGTAAACGTTTATGGAGAACTGTGTCAAATGCTTTTGTAAAATCCAGATACACCACGTCTACGGGCCTTCCTTTATCTAGATGGCTGCTCACCTCCTCATAGAAGGTTAATAGATTGGTTTGGCAAGAACGATTCTTCATGAATCCATGCTGATTACTGCTAATGATACCGTTTTCATTATTAAAATCTTGTATATAATCCCTTATCACACCCTCCAAGAGCTTGTATACTATTAATGTTAGGCTAACTGGTCTGTAATTCCCAGGGATGTATTTTGGCCCTTTTTAAAATATTGGTGCTACATTGGTGTCAGGAAAGGTTTCACCTGCTGGTGGCACTGTCAGACCTTTGGGTCACAGTACTGGTGTCCACCAGTGGGTGGACTCTTTGGTTCACTCTGTTGCAGTCAACACAGTTCTGGTTGTACCTTGTTAATGACAATTAGCTTCCGGTGCCCACGTTCCAGCCTGATGTTCCAGTGCCCACAGTCCAGCCTGATGTTCCGGTGCCCACTGTCCAGCCTGAAGTGTTTTTCGTGTTCTATCTTAGTCGCCCTAATTGCACCCTTACATATCTTGTTGCATTCTTTGTAAAGTCTGCATGCTGATGATGATCCCTCAGCCTTTTATTTTGTGAAGGCCTTCTCCTTTGCTTTTATATGCATTTTTACATCAGAGTTAAACCATCCAGGACTTTTGCTCACTCTTTTAAATTTATTTCCCAATGGAATGCACTGGCTAATGCCCTTATTTAATATGCTCTTAAAGCAAACCCATCTCTCCTCCGTGTTTTTTGTTTCTAAGATTTTAGCCCAATTTATATCTTTTAGCAAGGTTCATAGCTTAGGGAAGTTTGCTCTTTTGAAATTCTGTATCTATGTGTTCCCCTTGTGTTTCCTATATGTGTGATTTATAATGAAGGGAATTGACCTGTGATTGCTGTTTCCTAAATTGACTCCGTATTTCCACATCTGTGATCAGGTCTGTATTGTTGGTAATCAGTAGATCTAGTAATGCCTTGTTTCTAGTTAGTGTGTCTACGATCTGACCCATGAAATTGTCCTGCAAGACATTTAGTAACTGGCGAGCCTTAGACGAATGCGTGGTTCCCTCCGCCCAGTCTATGTCTGGATAATTAATATCCCCCATTATGATAACAATTCCCATCCTTCCTGCTAATCCAAATTGTAATAGGAGGTTGGTCTCCCCCTCCTCCCTCAGGTTAGGGGGCCTATAGCATACTCCCAGTATTATTTTCTCCTTCATCCCTTTGGAGCTCTACCCATAAGGATTTCACCTCCTCCCTAGCTCCCTTATTGATATCATCTCTCACATTCACTTGTACATTATTCTTATATATATAAGCATACCCCACCCTTTGTTACCCTCTCTATCCCTGCGATAAAGGGAATACCCTTGAATGGTTGCCAGCCAATCATGAGAGCTGTTAAAATCCATACATGCAATCCATACATACAAAGAAACCAAAACAAATAAGTTCAGAAATTAAGTTATGTATAATAAAATGGAATGACACAGGGGAAAAGTATTGAAGACGCTAACTAAAATATATTTAAGGTGTCATACAAAAACCTTTGTTGGGAATGACAGCTTCAAGAAGCCTCCTGTATGGAAAAACTAGTCGCATGCATTGCTCAGGTGTGATTTTGGCCCATTCATCCATACAGTCTTCAAATTTTGAAGGTTCTGTGGGTATCTTCTATGAACTCTGATCTTTAGTTCTTTCCATATATTTTCTACTGGATTCAAGTCACATGATTGGCTGGGCCATTCTAGCAGCTTTATTTTCTTTCTTTGAAACCAATTGAAAGTTTCCTTGGCTTTGTGTTTGGGATCATTGCCTTGCCGAAATGTCCACCCTTGTTTCATCTTAATCATCCTGGTAGATGGCAGCAGATTTTTATCAAGAATGTCTTGGTACATTTTTCCACTCATCCTTCCTTCAATGACATGATGTTTGCCAGTACCGTATGTTGAAAAACAACCCTACACTATGATGTTCCCACCTCCAAACTTCACTGTTGGTATGGTGTTTTTGTGGTGATGTGCAGTGCCATTTGACCTCCAAACATGGTGTGTATTATAGCATCCAAAAAGAGTTCAATTTTGGTCTCATCTGACCAGACTATGTAATCCTAGTATTTCACAGACTTGTCTAAATGTTGTGCAGCAAACTTTAAACAAGCTTCAACTGAATGCCGGTGGGAGGATGAGAAACGGCAATTCAGCTAAATGCTGCCCCTACATCCCCTCCTCTACTGGTTTCGTGATCTGCAACCAAGGAACTCGATCTACCCATCACCTGCCTGCGATCAATGAGTTGCCGACCCCCAGCCTAGATGTACAACTGCACAAGAGCATATGTAGACCACATTCTGCAGTTTGTGAGACAGATGCCTTACATGTCCTCATTTGGGTGTTTTTCAAATATTACATGCCAAAGCCAGTGTCGTCTACAACAGTGAAAAGAAGACTAATGGACTGTTCACACTAGAAAGTGGTGCTGGAAACCTGTGTTTCGATGCGATCTGCACCAGGTGTCAGTGCAATGTTAACGACACCTTAAACGCGGGTCGCAAATGCAATGCATTTGCCTGCACTGGATTGCATGGTACAGAAGTATCATGCAATGTTGTTGCAGTGTGTTTCCAAAAGTAGTGCATGTATTACTTTTGGTATGGTGCGATTTCTGCCCATTCAAAATGAATGGATTAAAACTGCACTGCACATAGCTGCATGTGCTTGTTCCTGTGTGATTCCTACTGTGAACCGGCCCTCAAGGATGCTAAGTTCCAAAGAAAAACTGAAACCACCAAAAAAAAAATATATATTAAAAGAGAACATAGATGTTGGATGATTGGAAAAGTGACTTATGAAGGGATAGGTCAGCTTTACTGTATTACTGTATCTTCAGGAATAAATGTACTAGAAGTCAATCACACATTTGGGATAATCTACAGAAGTGACAGGTTGAAATTTCCCCTGAAAACCTTCACAAACTTATGGCTAGAAGGCCAACAATCTGCAAAAGATGTCATTGCTGCAAAATGTAGGATTTCTTGATGAATGTATAGTTTGATGAATAGAACAGTGTCATGGATGGCAGTGGTAAGTGAAGAGATGAGAAAGAAAGATGGCACTAGGCCCCCTAGAAGCAAGCTTTGGCTAATTGCCAGCTTTTGTGAGAATAATTATGCAAAAGCATTTTTTTAGTATGTTGGTGTTAAATCCTGAACCTAACATTTAATGTCTGGGGACCATGACAAACAACATTAAAGATAGTAGTATGAAATAAAATAAAGGTTTATACATTTACTAGGTGATTCCCCACTTTCAAACCATAACTATATGTTGTGGGAGGTAGTAGAAATACTATTAAGGAACCTGCCTCTCCAATCTCCATCTGAAAAGCAATACTACTATTAATGCAGAATATTTAATTGCTTTCATAGCATTTTTTTTAGAGGTTCACAAATTACATATAAATTCAATTCAAAGTCTAGCTGCCAAATGCTATTGGTGTTGGGCACCACAGTAGTTGCATGGTCTATGGCTACAGTTATGACCTTGCTTTTAATGCTTATATATATATATATATATATATATATATATATATATATATATATATGTAGCAAAGTCTTTAGCCTCTTCCAGTCTAATGTGGACCTCTAAGGCAAAGATAGCAGACATCTCTCCATATGTAGCTGGTTCTGAGACATAGTGGCTGCAAAGATGATGAAAGTCATTGGGCGCCAGACACTTCTTGGATGTAAAAGAGGTTTTATTTCTTTTAACAGTCCTTTTTGTATTTTTGGGGGAAAGAGGGTTAGGGCCAGGACACCCTTAAGTAGTTGTAGATTCAATTGCCAGACTCCGAGACTTCAATAGGAGGACAGCCGTGCAGGGAAAGGCCCCAGCAAAGCGCCACATCTGCACATGCAGGAATGCTATCTCCTATGGCAACAGTCTTTAATAGTTCCTAACTCAAACATAACAATTCCTTCAGCTTCACTACAACTGCTTCTTGTATTTCTTCAACACTGAGCTCCATGTCTCTCACTAGACCCGACCCTCTGATTCGCTGACTCTGAATCCCTTGAGCTCCTTCAATCTGTGCGGTGGTATCTCCCTCAAGCGTCACCCATGCTTCCCTGCTGGGTCCCTGGTTTGGCACTCCAGATACTTCTCAAGCTTCACCCTGCTGACTGGCTCGGTCCCTGGCTTGACACACAAGGCTGCTCTGCAAGCATCACCTCCGCTGGTTTGGTCCCTGAGTTGATCACTGCCTGAAGTACCATGAATCTCCAGAGTGCCTGTTCGGTGAGAATACTGCTCCAGTACTTGCTTCAGTTACTCACTGTGGTCCCTGTTAAAGGTGGTTGGTCCCTTAGTGGTGACAGCTCCCTTTCTACCTCTGACCACGTCAGGTTCTCCGACCGGCAGAACCGTCACTTTTGGTTGGGTCGTCAATCCCAACCCTGCGCTGCCCTCTTACTTCTGGATAGTCCCTCAAACAACCTGGCAGCCAGATGTCCCCAGTAGAGGCCCAATCTCCGGTCTAGCAGCCCTGGGTGCACGACACACGTCCACCCAGACAGCTGTCCAGGTGGCACAGAATGTAGATCACCTGACTCTACCCAAATATATAGGTGCTCCCTGCAGGCCATGACCTGTGGTCTGATGAGACCAAGATAAACTTATTTGGTTCAGATGGTGTCAAGCGTGTGTGGCAGAAACCAGGTGAGGAATACAAAGACAAGTGTGTCTTGCCTGCAGTCATGCATGGTGGTGGGAGTGTTATGGTCTGGGGCTGCATGAGTGCTGCCAGCACTGGGAAGCTACAGTTCATTGAGAGAACCATGAATGCCAACATGAACTGTGACATACTGAAGCAGAGCATGATCCCCTCCCTTCAGGGACTGGGCTGCCGGGGAGTATTCCAACATGACAATGACCCCAAACACACCTCCAAGACCACCATTGCTTTGTTAAAGAAGCTGAGGGTAAAGGCGATGGACTGGCCAAGTATGTCTCCAGACATAAACCCTATTGAGCATCTGTGGGGCATCCTCAAATGGAAGGTGAAGGAACACAAGGTCTCTAACATCCACCAGCTCCGTGATGTCGTCATGGAAGAGTGGAAGAGGACTCCAGTGGCAACCTGTAAAGCTCTGGTGAACTCCATGCCCAAGAGGGTTAAGGCAGTGCTTTAAAATAATGGGGGCCACACACACTTTAGATGCAATTTGGACATTTTCACTTAAGGGTGTACTCACTTTTGTTGCCAGCGGTTTAGACATTAATGGCTGTGTGTTGAGTTATTTTTAGGGGACAACAAATTTACACTGTTATACAAGCTGTACACTCACTACTGTACATTGTAGCAAAGCGTCATTTCTTCAGTATTGTCACATAAAAAGATATAATAAAATATTTACAAAAATGTGAAGGGTGTACTCACTTTTGTGAGATACTGTATATACATATAAATACACAGCAGGTAAAATAAGTATTGAACACGTCACCATTTTTCTAAAGGTGCTACTGACATGACATTTTCCCCACATGTCGATAACAACCCATGCAATCCATACATATAAAGAAATCAAAACAAAAAAGTTTAGAAATTAGGTCATATGTAATAAAATGAAATGACACAGGGAAAAAGTATTGAACACATGAAGAAAGTTAGGTGCAAAAAGGCATGGAAAGCAAAGACACCAGCTGAAAGCTATCAGTAATTAGAAAGCAATTCTGCCCCTTGTCAGTATAAATGAATATCAGCTGGTTCAGTCTCAACTGATGGCCTATAACAAGGTGTCTCATTACCAAGGTGTCACACAAGAAACATCTCATGATGGGTAAAAGCAAAGCGCTCACCCAAGACCTTCACAACCTTATTGTTGCAAAACATACTGATGGAATTGGTTAGAGAAGGATTTCTAAACTTCTGAATGTTACAGTGAGCACTGTTGAGGCCATAATCTGGAAGTGGAAAGAACATCCTTTCACCTTAAACTGGCCACGACCAGGTTCTCCTCGCACAATTTCTGACAGACGAGTGAAAAGAATCAGAAGAGCTGTCCAAGAGCCAAGGACCACTTGTGTAGAGCTTCAGAAAGACCTGGAATTAGCAGGTACAATTTTTTCAATGAAAACTAAAAGTAATGCACTCAACCGCCATGGCCTGTAGGCACACTCACCACGCAAGACTCCATTGCTAAAGAAAATGCAGGTTGAAGCTCGTTTACACTTTGCTGCATAACATTTAGACAAGCCTGTGAAATGCTGGAAGAATATAGTCTGGTCAGATGAGACCAAAATGGAACTTCTTGGATGCCAAGAGGTCAAATGGCACTGCACATCACCCCAAAAACACCATATCAACAGTGAAGTTTGGAGGTGGGAACATCATGGTGTGGGGCTGTTTTTTCAGCATATGGTACTGGCAAACTTCATATCATTGAAGAAAGGATGAATGGAAAAATGTACCAAGACATTCCTGATAACAATCTGCGCCATCTACCAGGATGATGAAGATAAAACAAGGGTGGACAATTCAGCAGGACATTGATCCCAAACACAAAGCCAAGGAAACTCTCAATTTGTTTCAAAGTAAGAAAATAAAGTTGCTAGAATGGCCCTGGCAATCACCTGACTTGAATCCAATAGAAAATATATGGAAAGAACTAAAGATAAGAGTTCATAGAGAAGAGGGTCACGTAACCTTCAAGATCTGAAGACTGTGTGGAAGAATGGGCTAAAATCACACCTGAGCAATGTCACAACCCACAACTTACCTGTACCAACCGAGGGGGGCCCTCGCATTTGCAGCATGTCAGTCCTTGGCACTCTTGTTGGTGGCCTGCATCCTGTGGCACCCCCATGTAAGAATAGTGAGGCCTCTAGCACGTCTGATGGCATCCTCATATCAAGATGGCAGCACCGAAGTGCTTCCTGTTATAGACAGCAATTGCATCACTTCCACCACACTCTCCAGAGGTTATTTCCTGTTTACTCACTAAAAAGCTGAGAGGTTCCAGAGAGAGAGTGCTCAGTTGTCCTAGAGCTACCCACAGTGTGTACCTGTTCCTTTGCTACGTTTACTGACTCTGATCCTTTGCTGCCTGCCCTGATCTTCTGCTACGTTTGACTTTGATTATCGGACTTTCCCTTTTGTATCACATTTTTGGAAATTGTGCTGGATTCACCTCCTGAGTATCCTTATCCAAGGTGTGTACCCCTGCTATTGGGCTCCCCATACCCAAACACTGACACATGTGACTAGTTTCTCCATACAGGAGGCATCTCGAGGCTCTCATTACCAACAAAGGATTTTGTACGAAGTATTAAATACATTTCAGTTAGTCTGTTTAATACCTTTTTCTGTGTCATTCCATTTTATTACATAACTTAATTTCTGAACGTATTTGTTTTGGTTTCTTTATATGTATGGATTGCATGGATTGTTACCAACACATGGTAAAAATTCCATGTCAATAGCACCTTTACAGATATATTTACCTAGAAAAAACGGTGACGTGTTCAATAATTATTTTACCCACTGTATATAAAGTAAATTTGTGGCAAATCATAATTACATATACAGTTGCAGGGGTAATCCATATTTATTACATTTCCACTTAATAGTAAGTACCATCTATGAAAGGGTGATTTAGTATTTAGATAATTAAGCTTTTAAATTAACACGAGGCATCAGAGTTCTAAAAGAAAACAAAAAGCCTTTGCCTTAATTGCTAGGTACATTATTCCAAAAATTCAAAATAATTTAATGGCAAGCATTATTAAGCTGCATTGCTAAACCCACTAATTTATTAAAATATACCAATTTTATTGGAAAAGCTTTAAAATTTTATACATAATACTTATATTATTGTACTTACAATTTCAGTTGCAACTCAGAAACTGTTTGAAACATCCCATATTAATTCAAAGCTTCAAATGTATATTCAAAGGTATGTTCATCTCCCCAGAGCTTTTGTTGTCCAACCCCAACATTTTTTATTTTGTTCATAAACATCTCCAAACTATCATTCATAATGAAAAAAATTTCTATAAAAGAACAATTTCCTTCTCTGAGAACATGTGTGAAATATCTGATAGTATCACATCCATGCATGTATCCAAAAATTGCAATAATCCATACAGTGAACACACATATACACACATATATATATATATATATATATATATATATATATATATATATATATATATATATATATATATATATATATATTTATATAATATATATATGCACACCAAAGATACAGAATGCAGGACTTTTGGTGCGCTTCCAGAAAACATTGCAAAAATGCGCAACCTAATACAATCTCTGGGACCGCAGCTAAAAACTTGGGTAAAACGTGCAAAAACTGCACATATACTCACACTGTGGCCAAACCGCAACGCACCAGTGTGAACCCAGCCTTAGGATCACTATGATAATTTTTGCCCAATACAGACAAAACTGCAAACTTTTGTCCGAAGGGCGTTGGCCCCAAACTTGTCTTGCATACAAACGGCACACAATTGTCGGCCAACAAACACAAACGTAGTGATGTACCACGTGGTTTTTCAGCTCTTTAGCGCCACCCTTTGTTTTTTAGTTTGCACTTTTCAGTTTGTTTCTGAACGGCCATTCGGCAACCAGCTATGTTGCGGAATCGGAGGAGATAACGTGTTATTTATTATTGGCCTTGGGGTTATTGCTTTGACCCAAGTCCACTCCAGGAAAAGGAGAAGGAGGATTTCTTGGACCAAAAATTGGTTGCTTTATTAACCGTGACCAATTATGTCATATGCCTTTGCTGCGGGAGCTCCAGGAGAATAATCCAGATGTTTTTTGGAATTATCTCTGGATGACGGACCCCTGCTTTCACCAACTCTTGGCATTGTTGACCCCCTATATTAAGAAGCAGGACACATGCATGAGACTTTTATTTTATTTTTTTGGTTGAATAATGATTTGATTTGGTATATTTTCTATATTTTTGGATGCATAGAATGCAATTTTTGGTTAAGTTATATTGGCAGATAACATGTTTAATTTTATTTGTTTTCTTTTTTCAATGCACAATAAAAAAAATTGTGGAGAATAATACTTGGCTATGTGTTTTACATGTAGGCAGTTACATTTTAAAAAATACAATGTAAAATTAACAAAGGGACACCAACATAGTTGTATCCTTGATCTTAAAAACTACGGGATAATGGTGTTATGGTAACTTGCACCAAATAAAAAAAATAATAAAAAAAAAAAAAACAACAAGCATAATAATATTATTCTTGATTCACAGTGGGGGACCAGATGCGCGTGGCCGGCGATCGTGGGCACGAGAGCCAGAAAGGGGATGTGTGTGTGTAAACACACAAATCCCTGTTCTGACAGGAGAGGTGAGACAGATTGTCTGTTCCTACTAATCAGGAAAAGCGATACGTCTCCTCCTCTAGTCAGTCACATCCCCCCCACAGTTAGAAACACACACTAGGGAACACATTTAATCCCTTGATCGCCCCCTAGTGTTAACTCCTTCCCTATCACTGACATTTACACAGTAATCAGTGCATTTTTATAACACTGATCACTGTATAAATGTAAATGGTCCCAAAAATGTGTCAAGTGTCCGATCTGTCCGCCGCCATGTCGCAGTCCCGCTAAAAATCGCAGATCTCCGCCATTACTAGTAAAAAAAAAAAATAATAAAAATACCATAAATGTAATCCCTATTTTATAGTCACTATAACTTTTGCGCAAACCAATCAATATATGCTTATTGCGATTGTTTTTACCAAAAATATGTAGAAGAATATATATTGGCCTAAACTGAAATTTCTTTTTTTTGGGGGGATATTTATTATAGCAAAAAGTTTAAAAAATTGTTACTTTATTTGTAAAAAAAATTGAAAAACATTTATCATTTTCCTTCCACTTCACAATTATGTGGCACTTTGTGTTGGTCTATCACATAAAATCCCAATAAAATACATTTACATTTTTGGTTGTAACATGACAAAATGTGGAAAATTTTAAGGGGTATGAATACTTTTTGAAGGCACTGTAACATGCTCCACTCTTATATAACAAATGGCCTCTTACCGAATATAAAAAGACTCTAACCCAGGGTTTAGCCACGCATCAGTGAGATGGAAAAAAAGACTTCAGAGGCCCCTTAGACCTTCAATAGGGAACTCCGGATCTCGCAGCATCGTGGCAAATACGATGTCATACATCCACCACAAATCATGTACAGTGCCTTGCAAAAGTATTCACCCCCCTTGGCTTTTTACCTATTTTGTTACATTACAGCCTTTAGTTCAGTGTTTTTTTAATCTGAATTATATGTGATGGAACAGAACACTATAGTCTAAGTTGGTGAAGTAAAATTAGAAAAATATATACATAAAACAATTTTTCAGAAATAAAAAATTGATAATTGGCATGTGCGTATGTATTCACCCCCTTTGTTATGAAGACCATAAAAAGCCCTGGTGCAACCAATTACCTTCAGAAGTCTCTTGGCAAACCTGCCAAGAGACGGCCGCACACCAAAACTCACGGGCTGGGCAAGGAGGGCATTAATCGGAGATTCAGCACAGAGACCTAAGGTAACCCTGGAGGAGCTGCAGAGTTCCACAGCAGAGACTGGAGTATATGTACATAGGACAACAATAAGCCGTACACTTCATAGAGTTGGGCTTTATGGCAGAGTGGCCAGAAGAAAGCCATTACTTTCAGCAAAAAACAAAATGGCACGTTTTGAGTTTGTGAAAAGGCATGTGGGAAACTCTCAAAATGTATGGAGATAGGTGCTTTGGTCTGATGAGACTAAAGTTGAACTTTTTGGCCATCATAGAAAATGCGATGTCTGGCTCAAACCTAACACATCACATCACCCAGAGAACACCATCCCCCACAGTGAAACATGGTGGTGGCAGTATCATGCTGCGGGGATGTTTTTCAGCAGTCGGGACTGGGAAATTGGTCAGAGTTGAGGGAAAGATGGATGGTGCTAAATACAGGGATATTCTTGAGCAATACCTGTACCACTCTGCGTGTGATTTGAGGCTAGGATGGAGGTTCACCTTCCAGCAGGACAATGACCCCAAACACACTGCTAAAGCAACACTTGAGTGGTTGTAAATGTGTTGGAATGGCCTAGTCAAAGCCCAGACCTCAATCTAATAGAAAATCTGTGGTCAGACTTAAAGATTGCTGTTCACAAGCGCAAACCATCCAACTTGAACGAGCTGGAACAGTTTTGCAAGGAGGAATGGGCAAAAATCCCAATGGTAAGATGTGGCAAGCTCATAGAGACTTATTCAAAGTGACTTGGAGCTGTGATAGCCGCAAAAAGTGGCTCTACAAAGTATTGACTTTAGGGGGTGATTAGTTATGCACATTGACTTTTTTCTGTTATTTTGTCCTATTTGTTGTTTGCTTCACAATAAAAAAAAAAAAATCTTCAAAGTTGTGGGCATGTTCTGTAAATTAAATGATGCAAATCCTCAAACAATCCATGTTAATTCCAGGTTGTGAGGCAACAAAACATGAAAAATGCCAAGGGGGGTGAATACTTTTGCAAGACACTGTACATATGTAAAGAGGAAGAGAATTGCTCATTGCACAATTTCCACAAAAAGCAAGTACTTTATTAAAACAAGTATTACACTCACAAAAAGTGATAAAACTTTAGGCAGTGTGTATATCGTCCTGCGCCCTGGTGGGCGTACTGATGTCACCGCTGAGTCCTCTGCCCGACGTATGTTTTGTCTTACAAGACGTCATCACTGGGGCAATGGAGATCTCTGAAGGGAGTCTTTTTTGCCATACCTGGAGTGAGCGGTTTTCTAACTGATGCGTGGCTAGACCCTGGGTTAGGGTCTTTATGTTTGGCCATTTGTTATATAAGAGTGGAGCACGTTAGGTGAGCACTTGGCATGCACATGTGCAGCACTATTTTCCCCAGTGACATTGTTTATGTGACTATTTAATAAATCCCAAATTATGCTTACAATCATCTTTTATAAACCTGCTGATCAATACGCTTTTTTGTTAAAAATAGCTGCCATTGCAAACCATGATTGGAAAGTGTTCCCAGAAGTCAACAGTATAGACTTACCAAAAACTGTTCTACTGATAAAGAATGTTTAGAGCAGTCAAATAAGAGGAAGTAAGATCTAATTGAGAAGTGATTTGAGCATTAAGGATTAGAGAAGGAGGTGCAGAACGTCTTATTAGAAGAGAAGGATAGGAGATTTTTATAAAGGAACAAAAATACTAATGCAGATACATCAGTTTAACTGTGCTTTTATTACAGATTATATGAAGGATACTGGAAGAGTGAAAAAAAGCTCAAAAAAGTTGCTGGCATATTCTAAAAAACTAAAGATAAATTATGTGATATTCTGCCTGAGCAACCCAAAAGCATATTTACAAGGACACCCAGTCTTAAGCCTCGTACACATGATAGGATTGTTGGCCAACAGAGCGTCAGACTTTTGTCAAAAGGGCGTGTGCCTGGATCTTGTCTTGCATACTAACAGCACACAATTGTCGGCCAACAAACACAAACGTATTGACTTATTACGTGGAACTTCAGCTCTTAAGCGCCACCCTTTGGGTACCTTCTGCTAATGTCGTGTTTGGTAAGCATTGATTGCGAGCATGCGTGTTTGTACTTTGGACTTTTGTGTGACGGACTTGTGTACAGACGATACGAAAATCTGACAACAGACCGTTGTCCGCCAAAAATTTACTAGCCTGCCATCCAACATTTGTTGGCCGAAAGTTGGACAACAATTGTCTGAAGGAGCGTACTAATGGTTGGATTTTAGGTCAACGGTTTGTCATCACTCGATCCCCTGCCAACAATCGGATCATGTGTACGAGGCTTAAGAAACAGGTTACTTTATAGTTTGTTAAGGATTCAAAAATCTACCACTATAGGACAACCTTAAAAGATTCTTTGCATGTAACAAAAGGGGTCTGTTTGTAATATTTGTAATCGGAAATATACCAATGTCCATTCTTGGTTTTACAAATTTTTAAGAATGAATGTAAAAATTGCAATTTTGTCAGTGTGACTTTTAGTCCAAGACCAAAACAGAAGCCTAAGGCCGGCCATAGGCAGTTCAAATCTCGAAATTCGAATGTGTGGCCAGGCTGAATTTACCAAGTTGATCAATTGATCTGAATGGATACATGGAGCTGTGGCTCGGGTGCCAACATAGCAAGCTGCTTGCTGTGGGGGCATTCAACAGAAGGGAGGGGCCAGAAGCGCCGGCGGGGGGACCCTGAGAAGAGGAGGATCCAGGCTGCTCTGTGCAAAACCACTGCACAGAGCAGGTAAGTATGACATGTTTGTTATTTTTATAGAGAAGAAAAGGAGACTTTAGTGTTTTACATTTTACACAATCCCATTCTGTACGTTGTGCTTAGCATCTCCTATTCCACACCATCGTACTTTATACTAGGGGTGCACCAAATGGGTTTTTTTGTGCCAAAACCGATACCGAAAATGAAAAATACACTAGGCCGAAAACCGAAACCGATAATGAAAATAAACAGTTTTTTAAAAATATTTATATTTTTATATACAATTGTATTATATTTGACTTTTAAATTAATATCATCAATTTAAATTATTATGAATTTATTGTTGGCCATTATTGGCACCTTTGGTGCAAGAAAAGCTCAAGAAAATTCAGTCTACAGTCTCTTACCATCTCTTGTATTATGTCCCCAGTCTCTAACCATCTGATACAGGAGATGGTCAGAGACATGCTACAGGACATAGTCAGAGACTGCAGACAAGCTACAGGACATGGTCAGAGACTGCACACATACTACAGGAGACGGTCAGAGATTGCAGATATACTACAGGAGACGGTCAGAGATTGCAGATATACTACAGGAGACGGTCAGAGACTGCAGACATGGTACAAGAGATCAATGCAGCCTCACCAGTGCCCGTCAGATGCAGCCTGCCAGTTCCCCTCATATGCAGCCTGCCCGATAAAAAATGCATGCACAGTGATTTCCATGTATTCCAATAGCTCTAGTTCACATCATGCAGTCAGTTTCCAGGGCGGAAACTGACTGCATGGTGTGAACTAGAGCCATTGGAATACATGGCAATCACTGTGCATGCATTTTGTGCAAAAAAAAAAAAAGCGCACGGAACTGCATCTGGTGTGAACTGGCCCCAAGCAAGCTACCTGGTTCCTTCCAACAGACTTCTATTGGGAATGATCATATCTTTACCTCTACTAGCAATAACAACTTAACCCTTCCCCATTCTATCACATGGCGATAAAAACCTAGCTGGGTCAAAATCAAGATTATTATTATTTTTTTTTTATATGGCCAATAAAGGGAATACAGCCTTTGGCCTGTGACCTGGTTTTATATAGTATGGCTACATTCACATAAGCGGCCAGAGGAGGATAGTTTGCCATGTTCAGAGGCGAACAAATGACACTTCCGGATGCAGTAGCACTGTGGGTACATAAAACTTGTGGATTAGCTGCGGACAAAACTCTGCAGTAATGCTTGCCCTGGGCACACGCTGTTCCCCTCATGCAGCCTGCCAGTGCTCGTCATATGCAGCTTGCCAGTGTTTGGATGTAGCCTCACCCGTGCCCGGATCAGAGCGGCGATCTCCGTGTGTCCTGGAGCTGTGAATTGAATTGCCCAGGCGGCTGCAGTAACAATGTCTCCTGTAATCACGTCACGCTGATTCAATGTCCTGCCACTGGATCAGTGTGCTGTCTGTCACAGGAGGCGGGACATTGTTACTGCAGCGGCCTGGGCAATTCAATTCACAGCTCCAGAGATTGCCGCTCTGTGGGGAGGGAGGAGAGGAGGAGAGGAGAAGGGAGGACTGGGGCGAGCCAGGAAGATACCCCCGAAATGGGCGGCATCATTTTCGGTCCCATTATCGGCAAGATTTTCCTTTCGGCAATGTGCCGAAAACACCATTTTCGGCTGATATGTTTCGGCGGCCGAAATTTCTGTGCATCCCTACTTTATACCCATTTTATTCCATATCTTTTTACTCTACGTTGTGCTGTATACTTAACATTCCGTAGTAATTAAAGTAATCAGTACTTTCAGGTGGCCATTTGGATGTGTTAGCACCCCAGGCTAAAAGATACCATTTTCCCCTACAATTAATGTAAGACATTTCTGCATCTGAGCATAACACTGTGGCATAGTCTTATAGGTGGGTAAATGTGCAAGTGAAAGGGAAACCTGTCCCCAGGCTCCCACTGCTGAGCACTTAGTTGAAAGTGCCATTTCGCTGGTAATCATTTTGATCCTCTGACTTCATTACTTTCTGAGTCACTGACCTGGAACACAGCCAATGAAGTTGAAATCCTAATTTGCATACTTGTTTTTGGTCTGTAAACCAGATAGTTGTTGCACTGCAGGAAAGGCTATCTGACAGGTTCATTTGCCCACATCTGTCAAAAGACAACAGATATAGGACCCTAATCCCTCATATAATAACAGATGATGTTTATTGCTAAGCGATAAACAGGCAGCAGATAAGAAATGCTTTATATATTTACGGCACATTCTTTTTAAAGAGCACCCTGCACAACTAAAACTGACATACAGTACATAGAGTACAAACTGGTCATATATCTGCTATGACCTAATCAGTCATCATCATGTGAATGTTCATCTGTAACATGTGTACTCACGTCCATTATGTTGGCTGTTTATCTGATTGAACTGCTCTGTAAACTCTGCTAAAGACTCTTCAATAGTTTCAGTTCGTGGAACAGAGAGCGAAAATCGCCGCTTGAAGTTCTTCACCTTGTTCATGGTGACAGAGGAAACCTACATGTGCAAGAAGAGAAAAAAGTGTGAGAGAGACCAAAGAAAAGGAAAGAGGAATGAATACAGTATGCGAAACAGATACTGAGGATGGGAAGTAAAGGCATGGGAAACACAAAGAAGAAAAAAATAAATAAAAGTACATCCCTAAGAAATGCGCACAAGGGATAATTCTGAAAATCACAAATGTTTAAACGAATAATGGAGGAGGAAAACTTTCCAAGAAGGAACATTTGGCTATAAATAGAGACAGGTTGTATGTAAAAAAGACAGATTACATACATTAAACAAATTTGCGCAAAAGGACAGGTGACAATAAATCAATATTTCAGAGAAGGATATCTGCAAGTAGAAGACTGAAATACAGGCTGGCTAAGAAAGGAGCAGAGTGAGAGAATGTGGGTGGACTACATCTGCTGCATCTCTTATCACCGTCTTATAGATGTGAAGAAAGTGCTAAGATTCTTTCTTTTGTTAAACAGTGCTGTATACCTGATCTCAAATTCTTATCATCCTATTAATTTACAGCAGGGTCAGTTTAAAAATAACATTTTCCATCATACCGAGCCATTGCAAGTGTTAATGTTCCCTCTGCCTTCCCTTTAAGGTGCAGCTACTTCTGCTTTTTTTAAATGCAATTTGTTCCCAGGGATATCTCGCCCAATATGAGCAAACAAAACCCATCCTTCTGTTAAGATTGAAAACACTCACATGCTGCCCTTCCCTATAAATAGCGCATTACCAGCTTACATGCAGTTTTCACTGCCAGGCCAACAAAGTTAAAATTATGGACAGGAAGACTAATCTAAAAAAAAAAAAACAAGGTAACTTGAATCTAGGACTATCACCCGTGATTGCATTGTGATTAGTGTTATCCAAACCTGTCAAACTGTCTATCTGTTTTGTAGGTGATTTTAATAACAGGTATTCTTGTTATTAGAAACCATTTGAATAGAACCACAAGAACTGCCCAACGTGGAGAAAAGCAGAGATTTCTGGAGGAATGCATTACTTTTCATGTTGTATTTACTTTGAAGCTGTAAGGTCTATATTTAAACCTACAGAAATAAATAGCACGCCAAGGGAAATGATCTTTTTCTAGGAACAGTGGCTTAAAATAAATGAAAAACTGACAGTCTGAATATACCATCCCAATAGCAAGTGGATGTAAACCCTATTTTTGCATACATTGGTTGACATACCTGCTTCAGGTCGTTCCATACCTTACTATCCATGTGAAACACAAAAGGGGGGTCACAGTCCCTGCTATATCCATGTAAAGAAAGGAAAGACTGCTAACAGTGTCCACTAAAGTTCCAAAAAAACAGATTGTGTAAAGCTTTTCTACATTGCACCAATAATTTATGTAGGGGTATTAAACCCTAACCAAATTATATTTCATTTACCAAAGGGCTGTGTATCAAATAACTACTATTTTTGTTTAATACTAAAGTGCTTATTTAGTAAAACACTTGTTTGTATCCTTTTTTTGTTTTAACAACTCAGTACTGTTGATCTCCCACAGCCTATTGACAGCCACTGCATGTCTACATGCATGCACTTCAAGTAGGGCTGTATTGCATTTTTCAGGCAGCTTTCCT
Organism: Aquarana catesbeiana; assembly: GCF_042186555.1. Lineage (NCBI taxonomy): Eukaryota > Metazoa > Chordata > Amphibia > Anura > Ranidae > Aquarana > Aquarana catesbeiana. Next base: position 518,810,731 of record NC_133325.1, read on the forward strand.
GCTGGTGATAGCAGGACAATGTGTGTGGTAACAGGCACTTGCAATCTCCATTGGAAAAACATATGTCAAGTTTACAATGCAGAAGCAGAACTAGGAGAAGGGGACAAAAAGATGTTCTCTTATAAAAGGAAGTGGCAGAATGAGGACCTTCGTGGCAGGATTGGCAGGTATTATTTTAATAAAAAAATACATATGGTTACATAGTTTGTAACGATGAATAAAGACACTTGACTGCTGAGGCGCAATGGGCCCAGGTCCAATTACTGTAACATGGATGTATAGACAAAACCTCCCCCCCCCTTGCCCCCTCAATCCATTAAAGAAACACACTTACAACCAATAGGTTGGAAAGGGCAAGGCCACAGTTTTATTAAGTCCAAACATAACATGTGAACGCTTATTAAACTAGTGCCAGTCACAGTTGTACTGTGAGCACATAATTCTGATAGTGAGGAAGGGGGCCTGTCCTTACCATAAGTGCTGGACAGGCCGCCTATTTCCAATTTCCATCCAGGGCATAGCCCATTACAGCCATTTTATGCTGGCAAGGTCAAGAAACCGCAGCAAGCTGTGACATACCAACGAAAAAATTGGGGCGGGAGGGTGGGCAGCTCTTCCAACACGTTCCATGAAAGACCCAGAATTCTCTGGGGCATAACTTTTCTTGAGCTCAGGCCCAGCCCCATCCCCCCTAACAACCAATCCTTGCTGACCACTCAGCCACCTTGTCCCACCCCTGGCCATGCCCCCATCAGTCAAGGCTCTCTCTCCCTAAAGTTACTGCCCTGCTTAGCTTTGTATCATCAGCAAACACCAAGACTATTTATACCTACCTTTATATCATTTCTGAATAAATTAAACAGAATTGGTCCCAGGACAGAGCCTCGGGGTGCCATGCTCACAACACCAGAATAACCTGAGTATACGCTATCTATCACCACCCTTTGAATGCACCTGCATAACCAGTTTTATATCCAGATACATACACTATTGTCAATGCCAACAGACCTCAATTTGTAAATTAAGTGTTTATGGGAAACTGTATTGAATGCTTTGGAAAAGTCCAGATACACCACATCCATGGGCGTTTCTCTATTTAGATGACAGCTCACTTCCTCAAAGAATGTTAGCAGATTGGTCTGACAAGAACGAGCTTTCATAATTCTAGGCTGATTTCTACTAATGATACTGTTTTTATAAGAAAATTCTTTGATAAAGTCCCTTATTGTCCCCTCCAATAGGTTACAAAATATTGATGTTAGACTGACTGGTCTGTGGTTTCCAGGGAAATATCTTGGCCCTTTTGTAAATATTGGTACCAAGTTGGCTTTTTTGCCAATCAGCTGGTATCATTCTAGTCACTAAGCTGTCCTTAACATGTAATACTGGCCTGGCTATAACCTGGCTAAGTTTTTTGAGGACTTTTGGGTGTAAGCCATCTGGTCCTAGTGATTTATTTATGTTAAGATTTTCAAGCCTTTTTTAGACACTGGGTTCTGTTAGCCACATTGGCACATTCCGTATTGTGCTATTAACAATACAGTCTTGATTATTATACTCCTACTTTTCCTCTGTAAAAACTGAGAAGAATGTATTTAGTTTAGTCACCTTCTCCTTATCATTTGTAATCAAGTTCCCCTGATAATCTGTCAGGAAAGGTTCCACCTGCTAATGGCTCTGTCAGGCATTTGGCGTGCAGTACTGATGTCCACCAACGGGTGTCTCCTGACAGCCTGGAACTGTGAGGGGAGCTCTCTCCTGCTGGTGGTACTATTTGATCTTTGGTCTGCAGTACTGGTGCCCACCAGCAGGTGGTTTCTGGCAGTGTGGAGCCGACATCATCTCCTGCGATCAGGCATCACCTTAGCCTGATTGCAGGAGATATGTATAAATACCCGTCAAGTACACACACACTTGGCCTTGGTATCTTCCTTGCGCCCTGACCTGAACCTGAGAGACCTGAACCTGATCCTGATCCTGTCTCTGAACCTGATTCCTGTACCTGAACGCTGAGCCTTGTACCTGTACCCGTCCCTCCTGTGATCCTGTTACCCTTACCTTTGCCTTACAGCCTGATCCATCCATCCTCTCCTTGTCCTGTTTGTTCCCTGTCCCCATCTGCTGATCTCCTGTTGATGACCCTGGCCTGGCTACGTTTACGATTCCGGTATTCCCCATTCTATGTATATATCTGTCTGTTTATAATTATTATTTGTGGGTCTCTGTTTGTGGTTGGTTGGTTGCACACTGTATTATATTGGAGGTGGTTGTGTTTAGATCATTCACTTATCTTAATAAATCACTATATTTTCACTTATTATCACGTTTGGGTTTCCTCTGTTGCGGTCCACACAGTTCTGATCTCACCTGATACGTGACAGTATACCAAGGCCATCCCTGACCTGTTTACTTTTGTGAGATGAATTCTTATGTGATTGTTTACTATGCTCTGCTGGTGTCAGAGAGTGGTAAATATCAGTGATCAGCTGCCAGAGATCATGCGTTTGGCTCACTCCCTGGTTGATCAGGGTTGTTTGCTGTTTAGGGATGTGCAGCCTTTAGTTCAAATATGTAGAGAGTTGGCCCTGCCCTGTATTCCAAAGGGCCATTATGATTTTTTCCCCCTTTCAGTATTAATCAGGTTGTTTCTCTGGTATGGCGTTTGGAAGATGATCCCACGTACTTTTTTAAACACTACTCAGCCCGTTCCCAACAGGTGATAACAGAGTGCGTTGATTCTGTACAGGCCCTTGTCAGACAGGCAGAATGTAAACTGCAGTTTGTGCAACCACTACTCTTAGCATGGTCTGATATGTTACAGTCAGCCCCAGCCAACCCACAACAAACCACCTCTGCCATCAGACACCTGCCTGCCCAAATGTCTTTTTCCCCATCATCCATGGCAACCTCAGTCGCAGCCCAGTATACTCTGCTTCTCACCAAATACCAATACCCAGTTTGTACTCCCTGCACCTATCCTGCCTTTAATCCACCTGCCTCTTCTCTGCTGCCTACAATGCCACAGTAACTTCCTCTAGCTCCTGTTTCCTCTTCCCTGTCATATTCCAATCCTCCTCTCCATTCTGCTTCATCCCATACCTATAGACTTCAGTAGCCAAGCCAAAAAAGAAACGGAAGTTCTTTCCAACTCACATGATCCTGCCAGTAACCCAACCTGCCTCCTTACCAGTTTTCTCCAGTCTACCTCCGATGATACTGAACCTAATCCTGACAACCTTCTGCCTGCTGTCCAGCCTGAAGTTCAGGTGCCCGTGTTCCAGCCTGAAGGCCCGGTGCCTGTGTTCCAGCCTGGAGTCCCGGTGCCTGTGTATCAGCCTGGAGTCCCAGTGCCTGTGTTTCAGCCTGGAGTCCCAGTGCCTGTGTTTCGTCCTGAAGTCCCGGTGCCTGTGTTCCGGCCTGAAGTTCCGATGCCTGTGTTCCGGCCTGAAGTTCCGGTGCTGTTTCCCGGTCCGAAGTTCTGGTGCCGTTACCCAGCCTGCTGGGCTGGTGCCCGTTTTCCAGTCTGAAGTTCTGGTGCCCGTTTCCTGGTCTGAAGTACCAGGGCCCGTTACCCAGCCTGCTGGGCAGGTGCCCGTTACCCAGCCTATGGAGCCGGTGCCCATTGCTCAGCCTATGGAGCCAGTGCCCACTACCCAGTCTGCTGAAGCGGTGCCCGTCACGCGGCTTGTTAAGCCAGCACCCGACATCTGACTTGCTGAGTCGGTGCCCGTCACCCAGCTTGCTGAGCCGGTGCCAGCTACCCAGCTTGTGAGGCCGGTGCCCGTTAACCAGCCTGTTACCCCGCCAGACGACCCGGAGCCTGCTGCCCCGCCAGACGACCCGGAGCCTGCTGCCCCGCCAGACGACCCGGAGCCTGCTGCCCCGCCAGACGACCCGGAGCCTGCTGCCCTGCCAGACGACCTGGAGCCTGCTGCCCTGCCAGACGACCCGGGGCCTGCTGCGCTGCCAGATGATCCAGAGCCTGCTGCCCAGCCTGATGTGCCTCTGTCTGCTGCCTAGCCTGATGTGCCTCTGTCTGCTGTCTAGCCTGATGTGCCTCTATCTGCTGCCGAGCCTAATGTGTCCCTGGTCTGCTGCCCAGCCTGGTGTGCCTCTGTCTGCTGCCCAGCCTGATGTGCCTCTGTCTGCTGCCCAGCCTGATGTGCCCGTGCCTGCTGCCCAGCTTGATGTGCCAGTGCCTGCTGCCCAGCTTGATGTGCCTGCTACCCAGCTTGATGTGCCTGCTGCCCAGCTCGATGTGCCTACTGCCCAGCTTGATGTGCCTACTGCCCAGCTTGATGTGCCTGTGCCTGCTGCCCAGCTTGATGTGCTTGCTGCCCAGCTTGATGTGCCCGTGCCTGCTGCCCAGCTTGATGTGCTCGTGCCTGCTGCCCAGCTTGATGTGCCTGGGCTTGCTACCCAGCTTAAGGTTCCTGTGCCTGCTACCCAGTTTTACGTGCCTACTACGCAGCTTGATGTGCCTGTGCCCGCTGCCAAGCTTGTTATGTCTATGCCTGCTCTCCAGCTTGAGGTGCCTGTTGCCCAGCCTGTGTCTGTGCCCTCTGCCCAGCTCGATGTGCCTGCTGCCCGGCTTGATGTACCACTTCTTGCTGCTCAGCTTGATGTGTCGCTGCCCGCTGCCCAGCTTGAGGTGCCTCTGCCCGTTTAAAGCCATGGACTTTCCACATGCCCAGCTTGATGTGACTCTGCACGCTGCTCGGCTTGATGCTATGGACTTTTTGAGGGAGACCCCCACGCCATTTGTTTTTTTAATTTTGGCACGGGGTTCCCCTTAAAATCTATACCAGACCTGAAGGGTCTGGTATGGATTTTGAGGGGGACCCCCACGCCATTTTTTTTTATTTTGGCGTGGGGTTCCCCTTAATATCCATACCAGACCTGAAGGGCCTGGTATAAACACAACCAGACCTGAAGGGCCTGGTTGTGTTTAGATCATTCACTTATCTTAATAAATCACTATATTTTCACTTATTATCACGTTTGGGTTTCCTCTGTTGCGGTCCACACAGTTCTGATCTCACCTGATACGTGACAGTATACCAAGGCCATCCCTGACCAGAAGTGGCTGCACAGAGGAACCATCTCGGTTCTGTTTACTTTTGTGAGATGAATTCTTATGTGATTGTTTACTATGCTCTGCTGGTGTCAGAGAGTGGTAAATATCAGTGATCAGCTGCCAGAGATCATGCGTTTGGCTCACTCCCTGGTTGATCAGGGTTGTTTGCTGTTTAGGGATGTGCAGCCTTTAGTTCAAATATGTAGAGAGTTGGCCCTGCCCTGTATTCCAAAGGGCCATTATGATTTTTTCCCCCTTTCAGTATTAATCAGGTTGTTTCTCTGGTATGGCGTTTGGAAGATGATCCCACGTACTTTTTTAAACACTACTCAGCCCGTTCCCAACAGGTGATAACAGAGTGCGTTGATTCTGTACAGGCCCTTGTCAGACAGGCAGAATGTAAACTGCAGTTTGTGCAACCACTACTCTTAGCATGGTCTGATATGTTACAGTCAGCCCCAGCCAACCCACAACAAACCACCTCTGCCATCAGACACCTGCCTGCCCAAATGTCTTTTTCCCCATCATCCATGGCAACCTCAGTCGCAGCCCAGTATACTCTGCTTCTCACCAAATACCAATACCCAGTTTGTACTCCCTGCACCTATCCTGCCTTTAATCCACCTGCCTCTTCTCTGCTGCCTACAATGCCACAGTAACTTCCTCTAGCTCCTGTTTCCTCTTCCCTGTCATATTCCAATCCTCCTCTCCATTCTGCTTCATCCCATACCTATAGACTTCAGTAGCCAAGCCAAAAAAGAAACGGAAGTTCTTTCCAACTCACATGATCCTGCCAGTAACCCAACCTGCCTCCTTACCAGTTTTCTCCAGTCTACCTCCGATGATACTGAACCTAACCCTGACAACCTTCTGCCTGCTGTCCAGCCTGAAGTTCAGGTGCCCGTGTTCCAGCCTGAAGGCCCGGTGCCTGTGTTCCAGCCTGGAGTCCCGGTGCCTGTGTATCAGCCTGGAGTCCCAGTGCCTGTGTTTCAGCCTGGAGTCCCAGTGCCTGTGTTTCGTCCTGAAGTCCCGGTGCCTGTGTTCCGGCCTGAAGTTCCGATGCCTGTGTTCCGGCCTGAAGTTCCGGTGCTGTTTCCCGGTCCGAAGTTCTGGTGCCGTTACCCAGCCTGCTGGGCTGGTGCCCGTTTTCCAGTCTGAAGTTCTGGTGCCCGTTTCCTGGTCTGAAGTACCAGGGCCCGTTACCCAGCCTGCTGGGCAGGTGCCCGTTACCCAGCCTATGGAGCCGGTGCCCATTGCTCAGCCTATGGAGCCAGTGCCCACTACCCAGTCTGCTGAAGCGGTGCCCGTCACGTGGCTTGTTAAGCCAGCACCCGACATCCGACTTGCTGAGTCGGTGCCCGTCACCCAGCTTGCTGAGCCGGTGCCAGCTACCCAGCTTGTGAGGCCGGTGCCCGTTAACCAGCCTGTTACCCCGCCAGACGACCCGGAGCCTGCTGCCCCGCCAGACGACCCGGAGCCTGCTGCCCCGCCAGACGACCCGGAGCCTGCTGCCCCGCCAGACGACCCGGAGCCTGCTGCCCTGCCAGACGACCTGGAGCCTGCTGCCCTGCCAGACGACCCGGGGCCTGCTGCGCTGCCAGATGACCCAGAGCCTGCTGCCCAGCCTGATGTGCCTCTGTCTGCTGCCTAGCCTGATGTGCCTCTGTCTGCTGTCTAGCCTGATGTGCCTCTATCTGCTGCCGAGCCTAATGTGTCCCTGGTCTGCTGCCCAGCCTGGTGTGCCTCTGTCTGCTGCCCAGCCTGATGTGCCTCTGTCTGCTGCCCAGCCTGATGTGCCCGTGCCTGCTGCCCAGCTTGATGTGCCAGTGCCTGCTGCCCAGCTTGATGTGCCTGCTACCCAGCTTGATGTGCCTGCTGCCCAGCTCGATGTGCCTACTGCCCAGCTTGATGTGCCTACTGCCCAGCTTGATGTGCCCGTGCCTGCTGCCCAGCTTGATGTGCTTGCTGCCCAGCTTGATGTGCCCGTGCCTGCTGCCCAGCTTGATGTGCTCGTGCCTGCTGCCCAGCTTGATGTGCCTGGGCTTGCTACCCAGCTTAATTTTCCTGTGCCTGCTACCCAGTTTTACGTGCCTACTACGCAGCTTGATGTGCCTGTGCCCGCTGCCAAGCTTGCTATGTCTATGCCTGCTCTCCAGCTTGAGGTGCCTGTTGCCCAGCCTGTGTCTGTGCCCTCTGCCCAGCTCGATGTGCCTGCTGCCCGGCTTGATGTACCACTTCTTGCTGCTCAGCTTGATGTGTCGCTGCCCGCTGCCCAGCTTGAGGTGCCTCTGCCCGTTTAAAGCCATGGACTTTCCACATGCCCAGCTTGATGTGACTCTGCACGCTGCTCGGCTTGATGCTATGGACTTTTTGAGGGAGACCCCCACGCCATTTGTTTTTTTAATTTTGGCACGGGGTTCCCCTTAAAATCTATACCAGACCTGAAGGGTCTGGTATGGATTTTGAGGGGGACCCCCACGCCATTTTTTTTTATTTTGGCGCGGGGTTCCCCTTAATATCCATACCAGACCTGAAGGGCCTGGTATGAAATTTCGGGGGAGCCCCACACATTTTTTTTAAATCAATTTTGTTTTTCTTCTTAATGCTGTTTTTATCAATGAACTTTTATGTGTATTGCCAGACCGACATTTTTAATTTTGGCACGGGGTTCCCCTTAAAATCCATGCCAGACCTGAAGGGCCTGGTATGGATTTTGAGGGGGACCCCCCATGCCATTTTTTTTAATTTTGGCGCGGGGTTCCCCTTAAAATCCATACCAGACCTGAAGAGCCTGGTATGGATTTTGAGGGGGACCCCCACGCCATTTTTTATTGTGGCGCGGGGTTCCCCTTAATATCCATACCAGACCTGAAGGGCCTGGTATGAAATTTCGGGGGAACCCCACACATTTTTTTTTAATTCATTTTGTTTTTTTTCTTAATGCTGTTTTTATCAATGAACTTTTATGTGTATTGCTGGACTGACATTTCATTATAGCCGCGAGTTGTTTTAAATAACTTTTATTCCTTAAGGGCCAGTTCACACCACATGCAGTCCAGTGTGTTTTTTTTCTGCATCAAAAATGCATGGAAAGTAGGTTATATGGTTTTCAACGGCATAGTTCACACCAGTGCTTGCAGTTCCAGTGCGTTTCCAGTTCCCAAAAAAAAAGTACACCATGCTGCATTTTTTATGAACTGGACTGTACTGGAACGTTGTAAAATGCATCAGAAACGCACTGGAATGCACCTAAATGCACCAAAAATGCACTGCAACACACTTGTCCTTATTTAAGCTTAAGAAAAAAGGGGGGGGGGAAGCACTGGACTGCATCAAAAAAGCACCAAAAACGCACTGAAACGCATCAAAAACGTGTATGCAGGAGAAGCACCTGGAACGCATCCGGACTGCATTTCTATGGTGTGATCTGGCCCTTAGGGCCCTTAGGGCCAGTTCACACCATAGAAACGCAGTCCGGACGCGTTTCAGGTGCTTTTCTGCATGCGTGTTTTTGATGCGTTCCAGTGTGTTTTTGGTACGTTTTTGATGCAGACCAGTGCTTTTTTTCCCCCTTTTTCTTAACCTTAAATAAGGACAAGTGTGTTGCAGTGCATTTTTTGGTGCATGTAGGTGTGTTTTTGATGCGTCCCAGTGCTTTTTTGGTGCATTTTTGCTGCAGTCCAGTGCATTTTTCCCCCCTCGTTTTTCTTAACCTTAAATAAGGACAAGTGCGTTCCAGAGCGTTTTTGATGCAGTCCAGTGCTTTTTTTCCCCCCCTCTTTTTTCTTAACCTTAAATAAGGACAAGTGCATTCCAGTGCGTTTTTGATGCGTTTTACAGCTTTCCAGTACAGTTCAGAAATAATGCAGCATGTTCTACTTTTTTTTTCTGGAACTGGAACACACTGGAACTGCAAGCACTGGTGTGAACTATGCCATTGAAAACCATATAATCATGCATTTTTGATGCATAAAATATGCACTGGACTGCATTGGTGTGAACTGGCCCTTAAGCAATTTGGCATATTTAAAGGCATTTCTCCTTATTTCGTTTTTGGGGTTCTCCAATTGGTGACATTGAAATGTGTCCCTTAGGGTGGGACCTGGGCCCCATACACATTTTAAGGCCAATAACTAGAAGATAAGCCATCCAAGTGGGGACTAGTAAAATTACCAAGTCAGTTCCCTTAGACTGCAATGGTATTTGTTGTATAACTTTTGCACAGGTGTTTTGTCCCATCTGTAATTTTGGTGCATGCTGGATGATGTGCTTAATTTTGGACAGGGGGGTGGCTTATTTTGTGCTAGCTGCATTTGGGTTGTTCTGGGCATGCTTAGGGACTTTGTTTTTTTTTGGTGGTGCTTTTTGTGTGTGAACAGCACTTGAAAGTTTTTGGGCATGCTCAGAGTGTGTTTTTTGGGTTAGTAATTTAAGCACATCCTTAACAGGTGTACCCACTTTTAAGTTCTCTCTACATTGGGTGAACTTGCATTTTGTGTGTTTCATGGACTGTCCAAGTGTTTGCAATTGCCTCATTAGCACACAAACCTATGTTATATAAAGCTTGCAGATAGCAATCTTTACTTTGCCCTGAAAAGAGCCAAGATTGTGGGGGCGCAAGAGAGTGTATGGGTGTCCTTATCGAGTTTCTAACACATGTATTTTCTATTTGTATTTTGTTTGTTATGTTGTTGCAAAACAGATGTGTTTTTATGCAATTTATTTGTTGCTTTGGTTTGTTGTATTTTTTTGGGTGGTGGTTATTTTACCATGAAATCTTTTTTTATGTTGGCATTTTTTGTTGTTTTTATGTTCGCTTTGATTTAACTGTCTGTGCTGCATTATTTTTAAAATTCTTTCTCAAGATGTTGTGCCGCCGACAGCATGAGGATAAAAATAAAAGCTGATCACCGGATTAGGGGCAAGGGACATTGGTCCCGAAGAGGCAATTCTGCCTCATCTGTGCCCACCAGTACCACCTGCCAGTGCCACCTATCAATGCCCAACAGCAGTCCCAAGCAGTGTTGCCTATCAGTGTAGCCAATCTGTGTCGCCTCATCAGCGTAAATAAATGAAGGAGAAAAATTACCTGTTTGCAAAATTTAATATCAAAATATCCAAAATTATTTATAAAAATCTGTCTTTTCTTTTTTTGAACAAAATAAAAAAAACACAGAGGTGATCAAATACAACCAAAAGAATGCTCTATTTGTGGGAGCTTAAAAAAAACAAAAAAAAAACAACAAAAAAAAAACAACATTTGGCTAAGTATGACCGCGCAATTGTCATTCAAAGTGCATCAGCACTGAAAATTGGTCTGGACAGCAGGGGGGTTTAAGTGCCCAGTAAGCAAGTGGTTAATTTCCATGCCAAATATGGATTTCTGTAATAAAGATGTGTGCCCGCTGTGTATATGGCATGTGCGCATGGGCGTAAGCAAGTCACATACATATGAACGGTACTCATTGTAAATCATGGGGTAGAACTTGTGATGCAATTTTTCAGTCCCAATTGGCCTTAGGCTCTCTTTCCACTACTGCGAGTTGTTGTGCGACTTGACACATGTGAAGTTGCAGGACAAGTCAAAACACATGTATTTCAAAGTTCCCCCGTTCTAATTGGTGCAACTCCAAAAAAAGTTCTTGCACTACTTTGTTCCAACTTCAGTGCGACTTTTTCTCCGATGTTTTGAACTAGTCGCATGACATGGCATTAAGGCTTGGTTTCCACTATTGCAAGCCCAAAGTTGTGTGTTTTTTGTCGTGAGTTTCCCGCAACTTTTTGCCGAAACTTGAAGCAATGCCTGTGTATTTTTGAGGTCTATGGACCTCAAGTAGCATCAAAGTGGGACCAAAGTAGTGCATGGACTACTTTGAAGTTGCTGCGACTTGAAGTCACACACATATGAACGGTACTCATTGTAAATCATGGGGTAGAACTGGTGATGCAACTTTTCAGTCCCAAGTGACATGACAAGTCGCAATAATGGAAAACAAGCCGAAAAAGCACATTGTAAATCTCGCAACTTTGGGGTTGAAATAATGGAACGAGAGCATTAGGCTAAAGCGGTAATAGGAAGATGTAAGAATTACTTCTAATTGTAGAAAATCAAACAGGCTCTTGCACTGAATCTAATTTATGGAAGATCTAACTGATTGGCCAGTGTATGGTGACCTTTAAAGATATGAAAACGTGAATTTCTGGTGTTTAAGCCTCATACACAGGATGGCACTTTGTACAAACTTTCCCGTGGTTTTTTGTACAAAGGGCGTTGGCCTTAGGGTTCTTTCACACGGACGTGTCCGTGTATGGAGCCCGCTCTGCTCAGCGGGGGATCGCGCCGTGGATCCCCGCTAAGCAAGCAGATGACAGGTCTGTCTCTGCACACTGTGCAGGGACAGGCCTGTCAGAGTGCCGCTCTCCTCTATGGGGGATCGGATGATGACGAACCGTAGAGTCCGTCGTCACCCGATCCGCAGACGGATGGAGAAATAGGTTTTTCCTCCGTTACACTTTTTCGGATTGGAGTGGTCCGGATGTCAGTGGACATGTCACCACTGACATCCGACCCTCCATAGAGGTTTATGGAGTGTCCGTTCAGGTCCACAGGTCCGAGGCGGACCTGAACGGTCTGTCCGTGGGAAAGGGGCCTTAGGCCCTTTCACACTGGGGCGGTGCGGGCTGCAGCGTTAAAACAGCGCTATTTGTAGCGCTGATTTACCGGCAGTATTCGGCCGCTAGTGGTTTTAACCCCCGCTAGTGGCCGAAAAGGGGTTAAATCAGTCCGCAAAGCCCCACCGCAGTGGCGTTTTGCCGGCGGTATAGCCGCGCTGTCCCATTGATTTCAATGGGCAGCAGCGGTTTATACACTGCTCCAAAGGTGCTGATAGCAGGACTTTTTTTAGGCCCCTTTCACACTGGGGCATTTTTAGGCGCTACAGCGCTAAAAATAGCACCTGAAAAACGCCCTAAAGAAGCGGCTCCATTCACTCCAGTGAGGGCTTTCACACTGGAGCGGTGCACTGGCAGGGCGACACAAAAAGTTCTGCCAGCAGCTTCTTTGGAGCGATGAACTCACCGCTCCTCCACTGCTGCTCCCCATTGAAATCAATGCGGCAGCGCTGTGATACCGCCAGCAAAACGCCACTCCAGCAGCGTTTTGCGGGCGGATTTAACCCCTTTGGCACGGTGGCCAAGACCACACAGCGGTTTAACAGGACAGGTTCCACTCAGAACAGGCCTCGTCTTGGTCGAGCAAAGAAGTTAAGTGCATGTGCTCAGCGTCATATCCAGAGGTTGTCTTTGGGAAATAGATGTATGAGTGCTGCCAGCACTGCTGCAGAGTTTGAAGGGGTGGGGGGGTCAGCCTGTCAGTGCACAGACCATATGCCGTACGCTGCATCAAATTGGTCTGCATGGCTGTCGTCCCAGAAGGAAGCCTCTTCTAAAGATGATGCACAAGAAAGCCCACAGTTTGCTGAAGACAAGCAGACTTAGGACATGGAATACTGGAACCATGTCCTGTGGTCTGATGAAACCAAGGTAAACTTATTTGGTTCAGATGGTGTCAAGCGTGAGTGGTGGCAACCAGGTGAGGAGTACAAAGACAAGTGTGTCTTGCCTACAGTCAAGCATGGTGGTGGAAGTGTCATGGTCTGGAGCTGCATGAGTGCTGCCGACACTGGGAAGCTACTGTTTATTTAGGGAACCATGAATGCCAACATGTATTGTGACTTACTGAAGCAGAGCATGATCCCCTCCCTTCGGAGACTGGGTCGCAGGGCAGTATTCCAACATGATAACAACCCCAAACACACCTACAAGACAACCACTGCTGAGGGTAAAGGTGATGGACTGGCCAAGCACGTCTCCAGACCTAAACCCTATTGAGCATCTGTGGGGCATCCTCAAATGGAAGGTGGAGGAGTGCAAGGTCTCTAACATCCACCAGCTCCGTGATGTCATCATGGAGGAGTGGAAGAGGACTCCAGTGGCAACCTGTAAAGCTCTGGTGAACTTCATGCCCAAGAGTGTACAAGCTGTACACTCACTACTTTACATTGTAGCAAAGTGTCATTTCTTCAGTGTTGTCACATGAAAAGATAGAATAAAATATTTACAAAAATGTGAGGGGTGTACTCACTTTTGTGAGATACTGTATATCAAAGCAAATTTGCCCATAAGAATTAATGGAAACGCAAATGATTCGTTCCACAACCATTTATTCATAAATCCTTCAGTTTATAGTCAATATAAAAAGATTATAGCAATGTGAGGTTGTGTAACCATAAAAATGTCCATCCACAAATGGCAACCTCCACAAGGGGATTAGAAGCAAAATCCAGCAGGAGCTACAGAGTATAAAAGAGAAGAGAGATGCCTCTAAGTGTAGCAATATGGTAACATTTAATGAAGGTACAACATTTAGCAATTCACATGGCTGATGATTAAAAGAGGCACATCTAAGTATGCAGGCATCCGGGTTAAAGCTGTCCACATCCCCCCCGACTCTCACCGTTGTCAGTCTGCAATCGTGACCAGGAAGACTACCCTGCAGTAGAGCGATCTGAAAGCGTGGCTTGAACTACTCGTGGAGCGCAGCGTGGAAGGGACGACGTTGATGGCGGTGCTGAGGATGGTCTATGTGGACAGCTTTACCCGGATGCCTGCATTCTTATGCCTTGTTTCCACTGAGCGGATCGGTTCGGGTCGGTACAGTTTGAATGGCCTAGAATGGTCCGGTCTATTCTGGTGAGTGTTTCCACTGCAAGTGGGACCACAAGGGGCCATACAGGGTTTAGAAAAAATGCCTCAGCATAGCACAGCAGAGGGTTTTCTGTCAGCCAACCAGTGGAATGTATCGTAGCTCCGCCCTAACCGAACAGTTCCATTTTCTATGGCCCCACATCTGAAGCAGAACCCTGAATGGAACGGTTCGGTTGTATGGGCCACTTTCATAATGGAAACACCCAAAATAGCGTACCGTACCGAACCAAACCGAACCGATCCACTCAGTGGAAACGAGGCATTAGATGTGCCTGTTTTAATCATCAACCATGTGAGTTGCTAAATGTTGTACCTTCATTAAATGTAACCATATTGCTCCACTTAGAGGTGCCTCTCTTCTCTTTTATACTCAGTTGTGACACGACGCTACTTGTATATCAAGTCAAAATTTATTTAAAAATTTAGCTTGTCTTGCAAAGCGCTCTCAAACCAAGGTTTTACAGTACTAACAATGTACTAGGAAGTGATGCCAGGATCACGGCAAAATTGCTCATATTGGGTCTATGGAACTGAAAACCCTAAACTTAGATTTTACCATCAGCAGAACTTGGTTTGAAAATACACTATATTACCAAAAGTATTGGGAAGTCTGCCTTTACATGCATGTGAACTTTAATGGCATCCCAGTCTAAAGCTGGCCATACACCTATAGATTATCTGCAGATTTTCTATGGTTAGATAGAAAATGTGCAACAGATCTCTCCATGTTCGCTAAACTGTGTGGATGGAGGAATCTCCCACTTTTTCCATCTAACCATAGAAAATCTGCAGATAATCTATAGGTGTATGGCCAGTCTTAGTCGTAGGGTTCGATATTGAGTTGGCACACCCTTTGCAGCTATAACAGCTTAAACTCTCCTAGGAAGGCTGTCCACAAGGTTTAGGAGTGTGTCTATGGGAATGTTTGACCATTCTTTCAGAAGCACATTTGTGAGGTCAGGCACTGATGTAGACTAGAAGGCGTGGCTTGCAGTCTCCGCTCTAATTCATCCCAAAGGTGTTCTATTGGGTTGGGGTGCAGGCCAGTCAAGTTCCTCCACCCCAAACTCGGTCATCCATGTTTTTATGGTCCTTGTTTGTGCACTGGTGAGCAGTGATGTTGGAATAGGAAGGGGCCATCCCTAAATTGTTCCCACCAAGTTGGGAGCATGAAATTGTCCAAAATGTCTTGGTATGCTGACGCCTTAAGAGTTCCCTTCACTGAAACTAAGGGGCCAAGCCCAACCCCTGAAAAACAACCCCACACCATAATCTTCCCTGCACCAAATGATTTGGACCAGTGCACAAAGCAAGGTCCATAAAGACATTGATGAGTGAGTTTGGGGCAGAGGAATTTGACTGGCCTGCACAGGGTCCTGACCTCAACCCCATAGAATACCTTTTGGATGAATTAGAACAGACACTGCGAGCCAGGTCTTCTCGTTCACATCAGTGCCTGACCTCACAAATGCATTTCTGGAAGAATGGTCAAACATTTCCTTAGACACTCCTAAACCTTGTGGACAACCTTCCCAGAAGAGTTGAAGCTGTTATAGCTGCAAAGGGTGGGTCAACTCAATATTGAACCCTACAGACTAATGCCCTGTACACACGGTCAGACTTTGTTCGGACATTCCGACAACAAAATCCTAGGGTTTTTTCAGACGGATGTTGGCTCAAACTTGTCTTGCATACACACGGTCACACAAAGTTGTCGGAAAATCCGATCGTTCTAAACGCGGTGACGTAAAACACGTACAACGGGACTATAAACGGGGCAGTGGCCAATAGCTTTCATCTCTTTATTTATTCTGAGCATGCGTGGCACTTTGTCCGTCGGATTTGTGTACACACGATCGGAATTTCCAACAACGGATTTTGTTGTCGGAAAATTTTATATCCTGCTCTCAAACTTTGTGTGTCGGAAAATCCGATGGAAAATGTGTGATGGAGCCTACACACGGTCGGAATTTCCGACAACAAGGCCCTATCACACATTTTCCGTCGGAAAATCCGACCGTGTGTACGGGGCATAAGACTGGGACGCCATTAAAGTTCATGTGTGTGTAAAGGCAGGCATCCCAATATGTTTGGTAATATAGTGTAGTTATTATGGCTTGTTGATTCATATTTAACCAGTTACCAACCGGCCCACAGCCAAATGACGGCTGCAGGGCGGTTGGATAACTCTGGGAGGGCGTACGGTGACGTCCTCCCAGAATCCTGCTCTTGCCCGCCCCCTGGGGCGCGCACCCAAGAACATTCGTGACCGCCAGGTCCTCATCACGGATCCCGGTAAATGGCTGCTGGTCGCGGCCGTTTACCACGTGATCGCTCCGTCAAATGACGGAGCGATCACATGTAAACAAACCAGCGTCATGTCATGACGTCAGTTTCTCTCTCCCCTCTCTGTACCGATCGATACAGAGGGGGAGGGATCGGATGGCACCAGCACTGTGGGCTGGATGTGTAGTGCCCACAGCGCTGCTCAGTGACAAATACAGTCACATCCATGGATCCATCCATCCCACCATGCTCAGCCATCCCCCCCATGCTCAGCAATACCCTGCACTACTCTGCAATACCCTGCAATACTCTGCAATGCCCTGCAATACCCTGCAATACCCTGCAATACTCTGCAATGCCCCGCAATACTCTGCAATACTCTGCAATGCCCCGCAATACTCTGCAATACTCTGCAATGCCCCGCAATACTCTGCAATATATTGCAATACCCTGCAATACCCCGCAATACTCTGCAATACCCTGCAATACTCTGCAATACCCTGCAATACCATGCACTACCCTCCAATACCCTGCACTACCTTGCAATACCCTGCAATACCCAGCACTGCTCTGCAATGCTCTGCAATACCATGCAATAAACCACAATACTCTGCAATACCCTGCAATACTCTGCAATACCCCGCAATAATCTGCCATACCCAGCCATACTCTGTCATACTCTGCCATACTCTGCCATACTCGGTGATACCCAGCCATACTTTGCCATACCCAGCCATGCGCAGCCATGCTTGGCCATACTCTGCCATGCTCGGCCATGCTCGGCCATACTCGGCCATGCTCAGCCATACTCGGCCATACTCGGTTGTACTCGGCCTCTGTATGTGGCCAGGCTGTGGAAGTCTCACACATGTGGTATCGCCGTACTCAGGAGGAGTAGGAGAATCTATTTTGGGGTGTCATTTTTGGTATGTACATGCTATGTGTTAGAAATATTGTATAAATGGACAACTTTGTGTTAAAAAAAAAAAAAAAATGCGTTTTAACCACTTCCCGCCCGCCGCCCGTCATACGACGTCCTTGACTTTGTGCGGGAATATCTGAATGATGCCTGCAGCTACAGGCATCATTCAGATATCAGCTTTTTCAGCCGGCGATTCCCTACACCATAGGAATGATCATAGCGGCTGTTCCACTGCGTGATCGTTCTTATGGGAGGCGAGAGGGGACGACCCCCCTCCCGCTGCCCTCAGGTGCTTCTACCGACTCACCGCAACGATCAAAGCCAGGATCGTTTTTTTTAATTTTTTTTATTTCAGGCTTTCCAGCCTAGAGGTGAGATGTGGGGTCTTATTGACCCCATATCTCACTGTAAAGAGTACCTGTCATGCCATATTCCTATTACAAGGGATGTTTACATTCCTTGTAATAGGAATAAAAGTGATAAAAAAAATTATTTTTTGGAAATACGCGTCAAACTAAAATAAATAAAGTAAAATGAACAATAAAAAAAACCAACTTTTTTTTCCCCGTGTCCCCATGTGCTCGCATGTAGAAGCGAACGCATACGTAAGTCCCGCCCACATATGAAAATGGTGTTCAAACCACACGTGAGGTATCGCTGCGATCGGTAGAGCGAGAGCAATAATTTTGACCCTAGATCTCCTCTGTAACTCAAAACATGTAACAGTAAAATATTTTAAAGCACTGCCTATGGGGATGTTTAAGTAGCGAAGTTTGGCGCCATTCCACGAGCGTGTGCAATTTTGAAGGGTGACATGTTAGGTATATATTTACTCGGCATAACTTCATCTTTCACATTATGCAAAAACATTGGGCTAACTTTACTGTTTTTTTTTAAAGCACAAAACTTTTTTCCAAAAATTGCTGCGCAAATACCGTGCAAGATAAAAAGTTGCAACGACCGCCATTGTATTCTCTAGGGTCTTTGCTAAAAAACATATATAATGTTTTGGGGTTCTATGTCATTTTCTAGCAAATAAATGATGATTTTTACATGTAGGAGAGAAATGTCAGAATTGGCCTGGGTGCTCCAGAACGCTTGAAGGTGCTCCGTGCATGTTGGGCCTCTGTATGTGGCCACGCTATGTAAAAGTCTCACACATGTGGTATCACCATACTCGGGAGTAATAGCAGAATGTGTTTTGGGGTGTAATTTGTGGTATGCGTATGCTGTGTGTGAGAAATAACCTGCTAATATGACAATTTTGTGAAAAAGAAAAAAAAAAATCTTGATTTTGCAAAGAATTGTGGGAAAAAATGACAACTTCAAAAAACTCATCATGCATCTTTCTAAATACCTTGGAATGTCTTCTTTCCAAAAAGGGGTCATTTGGGGGGTATTTGTACTTTTCTGGCATGTTAGGGTCTCAAGAAATGAAATAGGCCGTCAGTAATTCAGGCGTGATCAATTTTCAGATATTGGCACCATAGCTTTTGGACTCTATAACTTTCACAAAGACCAAATAATATACACCGATTTGGGTTATTTTTAAGATATCTAGCGGTATAAATTTTGGCCAAAATATATGAAGAAAAAATTACTAATTTGCAAAATTTTATAACAGAAACGAAGAAAAATTCATTTTTTTTTACAGAATTTTCAGTCTTTTTTCTTTTATAGCGCAAAAAATAAAGAACCCAGCGGTGATTAAATACCACCAAAAGAAAGCTCTATTTGTGTGAAAAAAAGGTCAAAAATTTCATTTGGGTACAGTGTGTCATGACTGAGTAATTGTCATTCAAAATGTGAGACCACACAGCACCGAAAGCTTAAAATTGGTCTGGTTATTAAGGGGGTTTAAGTGCCCAGTGGTCAAGTGGTTAATAATGCTTTATGTTGGCTGTTAGGTCTGAATGGATAACTTTAATGCGAAAAACAATGATTTTTATTTTTTTTTATGCAGAAGTTGCTTTAAATAGCAATTGCAACCATAAAATATGCTTATACTACAATCTTTTCAGAGTGGTGCATTTGCATAGTACTTTAAGATATTTATATTTGCTGTCCACTTAAGGCTGCTTTCATACTGAGGCACTTTACAGGGGCTATAGCGCTAAAAATTAGCACCTGCATATCGCCTGGAAAGAGCCTCTCCTCTCACTCCAGTGTGAAAGCTCGAGTGCTTTCACACTGGAGGGGTGCACTTGCAGGACGGTTAAAAAAGTCCTGCAAGCAGCATCTTTGCAGCGCTGTAGGAACGGTGTATACACCGCTCCTAAATCGCCACTGCCCATTGAAATAAATTGGCAGTGCCGCCGAACCACCGCCGGCAAAGCTCCGCTGCAGTGGTGCTTTGCGGGCGGTTTTAACCCTTTTTCTGCCGTTAGCGGGGGTTAAAAGCATAGCGCCGCTAAAACGATGGTAAAGCGCCACTAAAAATAGCGGCGCTTTACCGCCGATGCCCCCAGTGCCCCAATGTGAAAGCACTCTAACAGTCAGCAAAATGTGGGTATTCATCTGTACTGAGAATGCAACTCCAGTCACCCTGCACAAAGAGAGAGGGCAGCAGTAAAGGTCTTTATTACAGGAAACATTGCAGAGGCAAAATAAAGGGATTATTTCATGCCCCTCCCCGACCCCCTGGTCCCCACTGTACTTACCTCCAGGGTTGCCAGGCTGTCAGCACCCCCACAACCAATCCAGTGGTCCAGGGATTTGAAATCTGCACTCTCCCATTTTCTCTGTCGAAGCTTCCGGGGTCGACCAGATGGATTCTGATTGGTCAGCGCCATCAATGACCGCGCTGGCCAATCAGGATCCATCTGGTCCGTCCTGGAAGTGCTTACGGAGAGGACGGACAAAAGAAGGGATTTTAGATCTGTTACATGACTGTGGCCAGTAGACCTGGCTGTATTAACTGGAATTAACCATTTTATATAGAAAATTAGAAAGAAAAAATAAATACTACTTTTTGATGATGGAAATTGCACTTTACCACTATGGTGTAGACACTAATGAGCAAGAGGCATGTTTTTAGCATCTTCATGTTTTCTCTTCAACATTGCCTGTATTTTAACACACTGTGGGAATAGTTTTATTGGGAAGCACTGTCAAATATGCTTGTTTTACATATATACGATTTGTTGACAGAATCACAGCTGCTATCTCATTCAAATTATTTACTAGTACATAATGTAGATTGCTAAAAAAAAAAGGGGGGCAGGGTGGGACTTTGACTGTACCAATGACCATGAAAGAAAATAAAAAAAAAACTATTTACTTTATTGACAGAGTTTAAAAGTTACCATACATCAAGAATGAATAACAAACAAATGCATCAATGGTTATCTGCATCATATATGTGTTCCATCCATCAAGAAGTCTTTCAGATGGCAACTTTAAAACTTTAACGCATTTCAACTCATAAAGAGTCTTTATCAGGAGAAAAACGGTATATTCTGAAATGTAGTTATACATAAGTACCAATGTCAAGCAACATCAATAATTGCAAACCTACCAAACATGTTCATTACTTACACATACACCAAAGATGCATTCCTAATAACACATAGATGGATGCAGGTCTGAAAAAGAGGCCCCAAAGGAAGAACCAGGTAAGATGCAAGGAAGAATGGCCCAACCACCTCCTCAAAAACTATGAGGGGAGGGAAGATAACCTACCAAAAACGATATCAAACAAAAAAAAAAAAAAACAGTATGGCACACTCGACCCAAACATATGCTCTCTAATGATAATATAATAATGAGGTAAAAAAAAATCATGCAATAGTCAAAAAGTATAGACTATCTGGTATTAGTAAGTAGCAGAATCCAGGGCCCATGAGATTGCCTCGTTGGTACCAAACAGACCAACAGCAGGGATAGCACTGGCTGTGTATAAATCAGGCAGCTTAATAAAAAGGTGACATCTAGGGTTGGCTAGCCAATAGTGGCCAATTAAATTGGTGAGGTGGTAATGAGCTGTAAAAAACAGCTGGGCAAAAGGGAGGTTCCCAGAACATGGGGACTGCCTCCCTAGATCCCCCCACCTGCCCTCACTGCGAGGGTCCCTGCCAACATGCGGAGGAGGTGGTTGGGCCATTATCCCTTGCATCTTACCTGGCTCTACCTCTGGGGCCTCTTTTTTGTACTTGTAGCCATCCATCTGTTTTTATAAATGCATCTTTGGTGTATGTGCAAGTAATTCTTTATATATAAACAGGTTTGGTTGGTTTTCTGTGCAATTATTGATGTTGCTTGTCATCTGTACTTATGTGCATCTACATTTCAGAATATACCCTTTTTCCTCCTAAGACTCTTTATAAGTTGAAATGCGTTGAGGTTTTCAAGTTGCCATCTGAAAGACATCTTGATGGATGGACTACATCCATCAAGATGCATACAACCACTGATGCATTTGGTTGTTTTTTTATTGGCGCACAATTGAAGAAATTCAGGAAATGCTGTCGCCCCCTTGGATTGGGGACCAGCAACACAGATTAGACACTTTCTCACCTCCTCACAATATGTGCCCTCCTCCAGCCATACCTTATCTGCTTTTGAGATGCACTGCTTGGACCCCTCGCTGCTATGCTACCTATTGACAATGTATTAGTTGCTGACTGAACCCCAGGAGGGCTTTACCCAGGGCTGTGTTTTGGCCTAGGCCGACAAGGCCTAGGCCTAGGGCGGCACTTTGCGGGGGGCGGCAAAATAGGCCGCCCCCCCGCATGAGAGAAAGCCCCCCCCCCACCCGTCTGACTGATTCCCGGCTCCCGCTGCCGCCTCCCGCACACTTGCAGCCCACGGCGGCCGGCTTTCTGTAGCGGCGCCGCTGTGTATGGGCGTGCTTGGCAGAGGGTGGGGGCGTGTATCTCACGCCCCCTACTCTCTGACAAGCACGCCCATACACCGCGGCGCCGCTACAGAAAGCCGGCCGCCGTGGGCTGCAAGTGTGCGGGAGGCGGCAGCGGGAGCCGGGAATCAGTCAGACGGGTGGGGGGGGCTTTCTCTCAAGCGGGGGGGGCGGCGTGTGTCACTCGCGCCCCCCATATGCAACAGGTGACAGGTGGAGCCTTAAGCTCCACCTACCCTCCCCTGCACTGCTTTCCTGCAGTGAATCTTCTTCTCGGCCCTGGGGCTGTGACGTCAGGAGGAGAGAGAGGAGCAGGAGGGAAACCCCCAGGACAGCAGGTACAGTGATTTAATAAAGTATATCAGTATTATGGGCACTGGCAGAATTTGATGGGCACAGTGGCAGCGTTCGATGGGCACAGTGGCTGCGTTTGAGGGCACAGTGGCTACGTTTGATGGGCACAGTGGCTACGTTTGATGGGCACAGTGGCTACGTTTGATGGGCACAGTGGCTGCGTTTGATGGGCACAGTGGCTGCGTTTGATGGCACAGTGGCTACGTTTGATGGCACAGTGGCTGCGTTTGATGGCACAGTGGCTGCGTTTGATGGGGCACAGTGGCTGCGTTTGATGGCACAGTGGCTACGTTTGATTGCACAGTGGCTGCGTTTGATGGCACAGTGGCTGCGTTTGATGGGGCACAGTGCCTGCAATTGATGGGCACAGTAGCTGCAATTGATGGGCACAGTGGCTGCGTTTGAGGGCACAGTGGCTGCGTTTGAGGGCACAGTGGCTGCGTTTGAGGGCACAATGGCTATGTTTGATGGCACAATGGCTACGTTTGATGGGGCACAGTGGCTGCGTTTGATGGGGCACAGTGGCTGCGTTTGATGGGGCACAGTGGCTGCGTTTGATGGGGCACAGTGGCTGCGTTTGATGGGCACAGTGACTGCATTTGATGGGCACAGTGACTGCATTTGATGGGCACAGTGGCTGCATTTGATGGGGCACAGTGGCTGCATTTGATGGGGCACAGTGGCTGCATTTGATGGGGCACAGTGGCTGCATTTGATGGCACAGTGGCTGCGTTTGAGGGCACAGTGGCTGCGTTTGATGGGCACAGTGACTGCATTTGATGGGCACAGTGACTGCGTTCGATGGGGCACAGTGGCTGCATTTGATGGGGCACAGTGGCTGCATTTGATGGCACAGTGGCTGCGTTTGAGGGCACAGTGGCTGCGTTTGATGGGCACAGTGACTGCATTTGATGGGCACAGTGACTGCGTTTGATGGGGCACAGTGAGACCCCCCCCGTGATAGCATTAAAACTCAGCAGCTAAAAATACTGTAGCTGCTGACTTTTAATATTAGGACACTTACCTGTCCAGGGATCCAGCGATGTCGACACCTCAGCCGATTTTCAGATTGGCTCTCGGGTTTTGCCACTATCATTCATGGTAAGGGAAAC
Organism: Aquarana catesbeiana; assembly: GCF_042186555.1. Taxonomy (NCBI): domain Eukaryota; kingdom Metazoa; phylum Chordata; class Amphibia; order Anura; family Ranidae; genus Aquarana; species Aquarana catesbeiana. The sequence goes on from NC_133325.1 coordinate 518,834,103, forward strand.
CGACCGGTTCCCTACTGCACATGTGCGAAGCGCGTTGCACTTTCTGAATAGCCCAGCGGAGGAAGGAGGAGGGGGGCAAACTTCAGAGGGGACAGCACAGTCTCCCGGAAGTGGGGAAGGGTACCTGTCAGAAACAGGTACCCGTTCCCCCCTGAAAGGTGCCAAATGAGCCTAAAGAGGAAGGGGTGTTGTTTACAGATGATAGGGTGGGTCTTAAACAGGAAGGGGTGTGGCCTCGGCAGGATGGGGTGGGTCGTATTTAAATTAGGGGGGTGCATGCGTTTAGTCAGGCCTAGGGCAGCACAAAACCTAAATACACCACTGGCTTTACCTACCTACAGAAATAGGAATGTGATCTTGCCCGGACCTTTTTGAATGAACAAAGAGATCATATTTTGTTCTTTATGCACCGATCCTCAATTCCAGGAGGTGGGGTATAAGGTCCCATCACGTTAGTATAGAGTTCCCGCTCAGACTGAGCCTTAGACTGCCAGACATTTAGCTAGCAGACGAATGGGAGCAGTGCTTGCTTCACTTCACCCCGCTTTTTGAGGCATAGATATAAGAAGTCCCTCTTGATTCATCTTCTCAATGCTGCTAAAATATGTATATCACAAAGGTGGAAATGCCCAGAAGCCCCAACAGTCGGTCAGTGGATAGCTGTGGGGAATGAAATCAACCTGATGGAACATTTAATGGCTACGTTAAAACGAAAGGAGGAACTATTCAATAAAACCTGGTCTGGTTTTATGGACACGATTTTCAGTACTCGCGAGCCTACAACACCCTTCTGGTCTCCTCGGATGAGCAACTGTGACTGTGCATGCGTATGCGACCCCCCCCAAAGTTTGCCTGTTCCTTATCTGTCATTTCCTATAGAATCTGTTCATTCTCTTCTCTTGCTCACTCTTGCTAGCTTGCCATCTAGCCTCTGGGGTGACATGCTTTTTCCCTATATTCCTTTTATTAAAAAGTGTACACCTACACCAGCCTCTGGGTGAGCCTATTGTTACATTTCTTTACAAAGTACTGAAATTCTCAGTTGCCGATCAGGCATTGACCTTCATGTTTTGTACTTTATACTTACAGTGGGGATGGAAAGTATTCAGTCCCCCTTAAATTTTTCACTCTTTGTTATACTGCAGCCATTTGCTAAAATCATTTAAGTTCATTTTTTTTCCTCATTAATGTACACACAGCACCCCATATTGACAGAAAAACACAGAATTGTTGACATTTTTGCAGATTTATTAAAAAAGAAAAACTGAAATATCACATGGTCCTAAGTATTCAGACCCTTTGCTCAGTATTTAGTAGAAGCACCCTTTTGATCTAATACAGCCATGAGTCTTTTTGGGAAAGATGCAACAAGTTTTTCACACCTGGATTTGGGGATCCTCTGCCATTCCTCCTTGCAGATCCTCTCCAGTTCTGTCAGGTTGGATGGTAAACGTTGGTGGACAGCTATTTTTAGGTCTCTCCAGAGATGCTCAATTGAGTTTAAATCAGGGCTCTGGCTGGGCAATTCAAGAACAGTCACAAAGTTGTTGTGAAGCCACTCCTTCGTTATTTTAGCTGTGTGCTTAGATCATTGTCTTGTTGGAAGGTAAACCTTCGGCCCAGTCTGAGGTCCTGAGCACTCTGGAGAAGGTTTTTGTCCAGGATATCTCTGTACTTGGCCGCATTCATCTTTCCCTCAATTGCAACCAGTCACCCTGTCCCTGCAGCGGAAAAACACCCCCACAGCATGATGCTGCCACCACCATGCTTCACTGTTGGGACTGTATTGGACAGGTGATGAGCAGTGCCTGGCTTTCTCCACACATACCGCTTAGAATTAAGGTCAAAAAGTTCTATCTTGGTCTCATCAGACCAAAGAATCTTATTTCTCAACATCTTTGAGTCCTTCAGGTGTTTTTAGCAAACTCCATGCAGGCTTTCATGTGTCTTACACTGAGGAGAGGCTTCCGTCGGGCCACTCTGCCATATAGTCCCGAGTGGTGGAGGGCTGCAGTGATGGTTGACTTTCTACAACTTTCTCCCATCTCCCGACTGCATCTCTGGAGCTCAGCCACAGTGATCTTTGGGTTCTTCTTTGCCTCTCTCACCATGGCTCTTCTCCCCCTAATGCTCAGTTTGGCCGGACAGCCAGCTCTAGGAAGGGTTCTGGTCGTCCCAAACGTCTTCCATTTAGGGATTATGGAGGCCACTGTGCTCTTAGGAACCTTAAGTGCAGCAGCATTTTTTTTTGTAACCTTGGCCAGATCTGTGCCTTGCCACAATTCTGTCTCTGAGCTCTTCAGGCCGTTTCTTTGACCTCATGATTCTCATTTGCTCTGACATGCATTGTAAGCTGTAAGGTCTTATATAGACAGGTGTGTGGCTTTCCTAATCAAGTCCAAGCAGTATAATCAAACACAGCTGGACTCAAATGAAGGTGTAGAACCATCTCAAGGATGATCAGAAGAAATGGACAGCACCTGTCTATGATGGGGGATGTAAAGCTAATCAATAAACTCTGATGTGAAAAATAATTTCCAAAAGCTGGGATGTGTGATTGTGAAGAAAACCACCACCATGTGAAGAGGAGGCTTACCAGATTGTTTGGACACACCAGAACATACGTTCTACGTGCCAAACAGGCTTGTATTATGGTGGATGGACTCTGGATCAATATTCTAGGACGGAGATTCTCAATTCTTGGCCAGGTGGAAGCATAAGGACAATGACATTGCATGCGGACCAATGCTCAGAAATCCACAGATGTATAGAGTATAACAGAATTCTGAGCCGCTATGATGGAAATCATCCAACAGAGGGCACCGAGGTGCAGAAATGCCATTCTTCTTGGAGTGAGTGGATTCCTGGAGATGGGGTCACCCAGTGGCTTCTTGAGAGATGTACTGGTCTCTTATGTGGAAAGGAACAGGTAAGGTTTTCTTTGGGCAAAGTAAGTAGACTGTGGGTAGGGCAGAGGAGAGTCTGTGACTACAAGAGAGGAAGGGGCTCTGTCCGGCCCAACAAGTGGAAGTTGGAGGGCTCTGTCCGGCCCAAAAGTGAGGTGGAAGATGGGGCTCTGACCGGCCCAAAAGAGAGATGGTAGTTGGGGCTCTGTCCGGCCCAAAAGAGAGATCATAGTCGGGGCTCTGACAGGCACAAAAGAGAGATGATAGTCGGGACTCTGACCGGCCCAATAGAGAGAGATGACAGCAGTCTTCTGTTGGAGATCTTTACCTGGCATCAGGTTCTTAGCACGAACGTTCGTGCTAAGAACCTGATGCCAGGTAAAGATCATCCAGCCTTGGAGGGGACAGGGAGGGGAGTGGGGCGAGCGTCAAAAGATTACATACAGGAAAAACACCTGTTTTCTCGGCAGCCTCTTTAACCACTTGCTTACTGGGCACTTAAACCCCCCTCCTGCCCAGACCAATTTTCAGCTTTCAGCGCTGACGCACTTTGAATGACAATTGCGTGGTCATACAACACTGTACCCAAATGAAATTTTTATCATTTTTTTTACACAAATAGAGCTTTCTTTTGGTGCTATTTAATCACAGCTAGGATTTTTTTTTGCTACACAAACAAAAAAAGATGGAAAATTTTGAAAAAAAAAAATCATGTTTCATAGTTTGTTATAAAATTTTGCAAACAGGTAATTTTTCTCCTTCATTGATATGCGCTGATGAGGCGGCACTGGTGGGCACTGATAGGCACACATAAGGCAGCACTGATGGGGACAGATAAGGCGGTACTGATGTGCACAGATAAGGCGGCACTGATGGCCACTGATAAGATGGCACTGATAGGCACTGATGGGTGGCACTGATAGGTACCACTGACAGATGGCACTGATGGGCAGAACTGATGGGCACTGGTAGGTGAGACTGATGGGTGACACTGATGTGCAGCACTGTTGATGAGGCACTGATTGTGGACACTGATAGGTGGCACTGTGGGCACTGATGGGTGGCACTGGTGGGCACTGGTAGGCGGCACTGTTGTCTACTGCTAGGTGGCACAGGCAAGTGGCACAGGTGGGCACTGAGGAGCTGGCGGCAGCTCTCTGTGATCGGGACTGATGTCCCTCTCACGGCCGCCGGTGATCGGCTTTTTTTTTTCTCCTCACGCTGTCAGCGCGAGGAGAAAAAATAGCCAATTACCGGCTCTGTTTACATCACATGATCAGCTGTCATTGGCTAAAAGCTGATCACGTGGTAAGGGATCGGGATCAACCGCTTACTCCGATATGTGATCCAGAGAGTCTCATAGACCCAATGATCACAGAACACGCCGCACGTGCCCTGCAGGAGGCACGCAGGCCGCTCGGCAACAGGAGGACATCAATAAACGGCCTCCCGGCAAAGCAGGTCCGCGCTGTAGCTGTCATTCGGCTATAGCACGGATCTGAAGAAGTTAATAGAAAGTCCCGCCTCCTACGATGGACAGAACAGTCGTCCAATGGTAGCGCAGGAGATGGGACTTCCTATTACAGAGACTGCTGTGTAAACAAGAAATACTCCTGTGTGTACGGCACTCGTCCTGCCTCCTTCATGTCCCCTTCAAGGCAGCCAGCATATAGATCTTTTGTGGCCCTGGTGCTGGGAGATTGTTGGGGCCACAACAGATATAGATGTCCAAATAACCAGGTGGGCGGGTCAAAACTGGAACGCGGGCCGCAACTTGCCCGCGGGCCGGACTTTGGACATGCCTGCCCTAGTGTGTATGATGCGTGCATATTCTTAGCCCCAATAGCATAACTTTACATTTATCAACATTAAATGTAAACATTAAATACCTCATTTAGCACATAGTTTCCCAATGAACATTGAGGTTGGCTTGTAAGTTGGAGGCATCCTGTAAGGATGTTATTCCACTGCATAGCTTGGTGTCATCTGCAAAGACTGAAATGGTACTTTTAATCCCAGGCCCCACATCTTTTAGCCAGTTTTCTATCCATTTACAAGCTGATCTTTCCCAGCCTGTAGACTTAACCTTACACATTAGCCGTGTGTCCTCTACTATGTCCACAGCCACCCCTCTGTCCAAGGTTTTACTTACCTCCTCATAAAAGGAAATCAGGTTTGTTTGACAACTTCTGTCTTTCATGAATCCATGCTGTCTGTTGCTTAAAAAAAAAATTTCCATCAAGAACTCATCTATGTGGTCTTTTATTAAACTCTCGAGTATCTTCCCAGCTATAGAAGTTAAACTAACAGGTCTATAGTTACTTGGTAAAGACTTTGATCCCCTTTTAAATATAGGCACCACATTGGCCCTACGCCAATCCAGTGGTACAATTTCAGTCATTAACGAGTCCCTAAAAATTAGAAACAAAGGCTTTGAAATAACAGAGCTCAATTCTTTTAGGATCCATGGGTGGATGCCATCTGGTCCTGGTGCTTTATCCACCTTGATGATGGGAAAGATCCTGCGAGCCACAGAAAACGTAGTAAAGCACTACTCAGCTGCCTGCGTTAAACACGTCTCATACGCGTGCAAAATGACAAATGTAAAAAGGATTACGCTTCAAATGTTTGAAGAGTAAATGTTTTCATTTGAATTTGCATTTATACTTTGATGCATTTATATGCATTTGTCAATTTTCACATTTGTATTCAGAGTATTTATTTATTATTAGGTCCGCTTACCTTGTAGGAGTTTTTGTGTTTCCCACATCCACATGCGTTTATTTAGACGCAGTTGTTTTATCATGCTATAATTTAGTAGCATGTCTAACACTCTAGCGCAGCTTTATCCACCTTCATTGCGTCTAAATATTTCTGGACCATATCACTTTTGAGCAATTGTGGATCATTTGGGGCTGTGTCACTACCACCCCCATTATGGCATGAGCTCCCCCATGCTCCTTTGTATACACAAAGCTGAAGAAAGCATTTAATAAATTTGCCTTCTCTTTGTCCCCAGTCACCCACAGATTATTTTGTAAAGGGCTTACATGCTCAGACCTGTCCTTTTTACTATTAATGCATTTAAAGAATTTTGGGGGGTTTGTCCTATCTTTTGCAATCTGCCGTTCTTTTTTAATTTTTACATCCTTGATTTCCTTTTTACATGTTCTGTTATATTCTTTGTAACATTTAAACGATGAGAGTGTTGCTTCATTTTTTTATTTTTTAAAAGCTCTTCTCTTATTATTTATAGTTTTTTTAACTTTGGACCTGAGCCACATAGGTTTTATTTTTAGCCTTTTAAACGTATTGCCCATGGGAATTTACTTTGCAGTGAGTTTGCATATACTATTTTTGAAGAATTCCCATTTCTGTTCATCAATACCAATATTCTCTCCCAGTCTAAGTCTTGGAGAGCAGCCCTCATCCTTGGAAAATGTGCTCTCTTAAAGTTGAGTGTTTTTATATTTTCCATTTGTGTTTGTTGCTTACAGCTAACATTAAATTAAATCATGTTATGGTCACTGCTACCCAGATGTTCTTTTATATGAATATTGGTAATAAGTAGGGATGAGCCCGATGTTCAAGTCGAACGTAAGTTGGACTCAAACATCGGGTGTTCGCCTGTTCGCTGAACAGCGAACAATATGCGGTGTTCGCGGCAAATTCGAAAGCCGCCGGAACACCATTAAAGTCTATGGGACACTAACATGAAAAATCAAAAGTGCTAATTTTAAAGGCTCATATGCAAGTTATGATCATAAAAAGTGTTTGGGGACCCGGGTCCTGCCCCAGGGGACATGTATCAATGCAAACATTTTTTTTTTAAACGTCCGTTTTATCTGGAGCAGTGATTTTTTAATGCTTAAAGTGAAACAATTAAAATGAAATATTCCTTGAAATGTCATGCCTGGGTGGTGTCTATAGTATGCCTGTAAAGTGGTGCATTTTTCCCGTGTTTAGAATAGTACCACAGCAAAATTACATTTCTAAAGGAAAAATTGTCATTTAAAACTGATCGTGGCTGTAATGAATTGTCTGGTCTCTGCAATATAGATAAAACTAATTGAAAAAAAGAGCATGGGTCCCCCCCCCCCAGTCCATTACCAGGCCCTTCAGGTCTGATATGGATTAAGAGGAACCCTGCACCAAATTTTAAAATAAAATGGCGTAGGACCCCCCCCAAAATCTATACCAGACCTGTCTGATATGGATATTAAGGGGAACCCTGCGCCAAAAATTTTAAAAAATGGCATAGGGGTCTCCCCCAAAATCCATACCAGACCCTTATCCGAGCATGCAACCTGGCAGGCCGCAGGAAAAGAGGGGGGGGGACAAGAGAGCGCCCCCCTCCTGAACCGTACCAGGCCACATGCCCTCAACATGGGGGAGGGTGCTTTGGGGTCTGCCCCCAAAGCACCTTGTCCCCATGTTGATGTGGACAAGGGCCTCATCCCCACAACCCTTTCCCAGGTGGTTGGGGGGGTATGCGGGCGGGGGGGTTTATCGGAATCCCCTTTAACCCAGATCCCGGCCTCCCCCCTGTGTGAATTGGTAATGGGGTACATCTTACCCCTACCATTTCACCAAAAAAGTGTCAAAGATGGTAAAAAAGACAAGAGACAGCTTGGGACAAGTCCTTTATTTATTATAAAAAAAAAAAAATAAAAAATGTCCAGCGATGTCCATTCATCTTTTATCACGCCGCCCGACGGACCGAAAAAGAAAAAAAAAAAAAAAAAGCAGTGACCGTTCCGCCTCCATGGGAGGCTCCCGCCGATTGACGCGTCTTCTCTGTGACAGTTCTTATATAACTGAGGGCGGGGCCACCCACTGACATAAACGTCAACATGTCCCCTGGGGCAGGTGCCAGGTCCCCAAACACTTTTTATGACAATAACTTGCATATAAGCCTTTAAAATTAGCACTTTTGATTATTCATGTTCGTGTCCCATAGACTTTAATGGTGTTCATGTGTTCTGCTAAATTTTTTACCTGTTCGCACCGGAGGGTGTTTGGCTCATCCCTAGCTCTGCATGGTTTGAGATCACCAGGTCCAGCAGAGTTTCAATAAACTGGACCATAAAATTGTCTTGTAATAGATTTATACATTTTTGCCTTTTAACTGTTTCAGCAGTGGCATTACTCCAGTCAATTTCCGGGTAGTTAGAAACCCCCATTATTATCACTGTCCCAGCCCTAGATGTGGTAGCTGCATCAATTTTCTTTTCTTTGGCTTTTCTTCCTCTGCTTTCACCTGGTGATCTGGCCAGTAACACACCTCCTGTATTAGTGGGACACCACTCTGGATGAATAAGTACAGGAGGCACAGCAGACAGCAGTATTGTCAGTCTGGGGGGAGGGGAATGTTAAAAGTACTAGCAGATTTAAATACACTAACAGATTGAATCCAAACTCCAGCTCACATGTTATAATCAGATACAGCAAACATTCCCAAGCATTCCAGTCCACTCCCAAGTAATCATATAGATCAGTGGTCATCAACCCTGTCCTCAGGGCCCACTAACAAGCCAGATTTGCAAGACAACTGAAATACATCACAGGTGATATAATTTACTGTACAGTGATTACAGCATTCTAGTCTGCATCTCCCCAAGGTAATACATAAAACCTGGCCTGTTAGTGTGCCCTGAGGACAGGGTTGATGACCACTGATATAGATAACAAAGAGTGGTCCAGACCTAGACGATCATTAAAAGTGATCTACGGGTCTCATGCCTTTAGGAACTTGGCATGGGTATCTGTGAGGATAGATGTGAGCTTCTCATGAACCATAGTTCCCATAAGATGCTGTTTGACCTCAGCAAAGTCAAGAAATGGCTGGCGCTAGGCCTTAGCCAGACTCTGCCAAGCTGCCAAAAAAAAAACCCCACCACCTTGGTCAAGGACGGGATGGAACTGATCTAATAAAGGAACAGACCAGGGTCCATAAATCGCAGGGCTTTTAAGGCAGGACCACCAGATATGGAAGAGTACCAGGTACCAAAAACGAAAATGAGACACATAGGGGACAAACCTGGCTACTTGTACTGGGATCATGTACGAACAGGAGAGTAGCTTATAGGCATTCTCCTGAGCAAAAATATATCAAGAATACCTCGAAGAGTCAAGTCAAATTTGATTCCAGGCGGATTGATCCAGAGTCTTGCCTAGGTTGGCTTCCTATCCAGAAACATAAGAAAGTGTGCAAGGCTCCATAGGGTCCCTTAGGTAACCATATAGATCAGACACCAAACCTTTCAAAGAAGGGTCTTTATGACACCTGTTTTTGAAAGGTTTCAAGCATTTAGGGGAGTCTGATTGAAGCTTAAGGAGAAAATGGATATAGTGGCATATTTGAGTATATTGAAAGGTCTCGGTGGCAGGAATTTGCCGATGATCTTATAAGTATTCAAGAAATTTAATACTGTCCAATGACAGGAGCTCATATATATATATATATATATATATATATACACTACCGTTCAAAAGTTTGGGGTCACATTGAAATGTCCTTATTTTTGAAGGAAAAGCACTGTACTTTTAAATGAAGCTAACTTTAAACTAGTCCTAACTTTAAACAAATATACTCTATACATTGCTAATGTGGTAAATGACTATTCTAACTGCAAATGTCTAGTTTTTGGTGCAATATCTACATAGGTGTATAGAGGCCCATTTCCAGCAACTATCACTCCAGTGTTCTAATGGTACAATGTGTTTGCTCATTGGCTCAGAAGGCTAATTGATGATTAGCAAACCCTTGTGCAATCATGTTCACACATCTAAAAACAGTCTAGCTCCTTCCAGAAGCTACAAAACTGACCTTCCTGTGAGCAGATTGAGTTTCTGGAGCATCACATTTGTGGGGTCAATTAAACGCTCAAAATGGCCAGAAAAAGAGAACTTTCATCTGAAACTCGACAGTCTATTCTTGTTCTTAGAAATGAAGGCTATTCCATGCGAGAAATTGCAAAGAAATTGAAGATTTCCTACAACGGTGTGTACTACTCCCTTCAGAGGACAGCACAAACAGGCTCTAACCAGAGTAGAAAAAGAAGTGGGAGGCCGCGTTGCACAACTAAGCAAGAAGATAAGCACATTAGAGTCTCTAGTTTGAGAAACAGACGCCTCACAGGTCCCCAACTGGCATCTTCATTAAATAGTACCCGCAAAACACCAGTGTCAACATCTACAGTGAAGAGGCGGCTGCGGGATTTTGGGCTTCAGGGCAGAGTGGCAAAGAAAAAGCCATATCTGAGACTGGCCAATAAAAGAAAAAGATTAAGATGGGCAAAAGAACACAGACATTGGACAGAGGAAGACTGGAAAAAAGTGTTGTGGACGGATGAATCCAAGTTTGAGGTGTTTGGATCACAAAGAAGAACGTTTGTGAGACGCAGAACAAATGAAAAGATGCTGGAAGAATGCCTGACGCCATCTGTTAAGCATGGTGGAGGTAATGTGATGGTCTGGGGTTGCTTTGGTGCTGGTAAGGTGGGAGCTTTGTACAGGGTAAAAGGGATTCTGAATAAGGAAGGCTATCACTCCATTTTGCAACGCCATGCCATACCCAGTGGACAGCGCTTGATTGGAGCCAATTTCATCCTACAACAGGACAATGACCCTAAACACACCTCCAAATTGTGCAAGAACTATTTACAGCAGAAGCAGGCAGCTGGTATTCTATCGGTAATGGAGTGGCCAGCACAGTCACCAGATCTGAACCCCATTGAGCTGTTGTGGGAGCAGCTTGACCGTATGGTACGCCAGAAGTGCCCATCCAACCAATCCAACTTGTGGGAGCTGCTTCTAGAAGCGTGGGGTGCAATTTCTCCAGCTTACCTCAATAAATTAACAGCTAGAATGCCAAAGGTGTGCAATGCTGTAATTGCTGCAAAAGGAGGATTCTTTGATGAAAGCAAAGTTTGATGTAAAAACAATGTTATTTCAAATACAAATCATTATTTCTAACCTTGTCAATGTCTTGACTCTATTTTCTATTCATTTCACAACGTATGGTGGTGAATAAGTGTGACTTTTCATTGAAAACACAAAATTGTTTGGGTGACCCCAAACTTTTGAACGGTAGTGTATATATAAAAAAAAAACACACACACATATATACATACATACACACACACATTGGTCCCCCTTTCCCATCACCAACAGAACGCCCGCCAGGCTACCATAGGCTGGTGGGAATTGGGGGGTGTCTAAGACTCCCAACAGGGGCAAATAAGGAGAAGTCAAGCTGGCTGAATATTTCACGAAACCCCACAAATGCATCAAATGTAGCAGGGTCAGATCTGAGATAGCTGGTCTATACTGGGGGGGGATTAAATGAAGGTCTACTCTAGACAAAGGTGTGGAGGAGCGATTTGTGCAGCAACATAAATAGGATTTAAAAGCGATTGTAAAATCTTGTTTTTTTTTTTTAGTGAATAACAACAAACATATTATACTTGCGTGCTCTGTGCAGTGGATTTGCACAGAGCAGCCCTGATCCTCCTCTTCTCGGGTCCCTCTCTGGCTCTCTTGGCCCCTCCCTCCTGTTGAGTGCCCCCACAGCAAGCAGCTTGCTGTGAATGCACTCGAGCCGAGCCACAGCTCCCTGTGTCCATTCAGACATGAAGCCGTGGCCCGGTGCCGCCCCCTTTCTCTCCTCATTGGCTGACTGACTTTGATTGACAGCAGTGGGAACCAATAGCGCCATGCTGCTGTCTCAGCCAATGAGGAGGGGATTCCCGGGCAGCCTACATAATCCTACAACATCGCTGGAAATAGATGGGACTCAGGTAGGTATGGGGGGGGGGGGGGCGAGGGGGGCTGCTGCACACAGAAGGCTTTTTAAGTTGGGAGAATGATCCAAACTTGCAGAGAAAGGCAAAAGGGTTCAGAAAGGACATATTGTGGGGCTGAGACACATAGTAAAATATTGTCTGTGAACAGCATTATTTTATGGTAAAGCAGATCATTTTAAGCATCCCTGCCAGTGTTAAATGGTTTGTCTCATCCACGTAAACTGATTCTGCTGGAAAGGTTGTGCTTTTGAAAAACAACAGACTTGCTGGCTGTGTCACCAGATGAAAATAGAAGAAAGAAAGCTTAAAAAAGAAAATGAACTCAGCCATCACATATAAGAATTGATAATCTGTAATATAATACGTTTGCTTTTGAGTTTAATACCACTTTAAACCTCCCAGAAAATTATATGTTTTCTGAATGCAGAGGTCCTGCAGAATAAAAAAATAGTAGCTGCAATCTTTTATGTTGCACAATATTTACACAACTGTTTGGGACCCCAAATTATCAATAGGCGATGCTTTAAATGCCTCATTAGTTTTAAGTTAACCATAAATGAGGGGTCTAGTATTATTTATCTAATTTCAGCATGCAATATGTGTTGCACAATTTTTTTACACACACATCCATATGTGTGCGCACAGAAAATGATTTTTCTTCTTTTTTTTTGTTATTTTGTTTATTTTATTATATTTACATCTTTTTACTTGTTTTTTTCTACCACAAGAGGGGCTAACAAGCTCTCTATGTGATAGCAATGGGCAAGAAACACTTTATGGAGACATCAGGGATTTAATAGACTCCTAAGGACTGTGCTTGATCATCTGTTTACCACAGCTTTTTAGTCAGGATTGCTGTGACAGCTGTTAATTGGAAATACTCAGAGTGAAGCACTTTCAGATTCACACTCAGCATAGAAGATCAGGGAATTAATGTTCCCAGAGAAGAACAATTTTTGATCATCTAAATAACTGGGGCATTTTCCATTATCACTGACTGATGTTGGGGAATGTTTTCCCTCCACTGAATACCAACCCAGGACACATTTTGCTCCCACTTACCATGGACCCAAGGGTGTATTCTATCTCTCATTCATACTCACATCAGACATTTTATTACTTTCCCTGACCACCAACACTAGTTAATTTTTTTCTTCCCACCAATGTCGGGGCATTCTTTCTCTCACTAATCACAGGGACTGGAGCATTCTTTCCATTTAACACTGATGCAAAGGCATTTCTTTCCCCTACTAACCACTGCTTTTATGCCTTACATTTAGGTTTAAGAATGTGAACTATGACAGCTGGGTTCCATACATAGTTCTGTATATCACATAATATGGACCCTGCAAATCGTTTGTCACATACTGTAGAACACCACACAGTCATTTGTTTTATACAGTATGTTGCATACAGCAGACTTGTGCTCTCTGTATTTGCTGCTGTAAAACATTTTAAACCCAGTAAAACATGGAACTGTGCTTATTCATGACCAGGGTAGATAAGATGTTCCACCTTCCTATGACTGCCAACTATTGTATACTCCACCCTAGGCCCACTTAACTTTACCTACGATTAACGAGACCACACTTGCAATGGAGTATAACTGGCCATAGCAGCCTTTTTTATTCACAAATATTAAATATATAACATTCTTTAACAAAACTCCAACTATCAGTTGCTCCACCCGGTGGCTTTGACGGCACTTCCCAACTTAGCTCTCTTCCACTTCTACACTGCGGGCCTTTTTCCGTACTAGGCCTCCAGCCATGTAACACCAGCTCAGAAACAACCCATTACCTGCAGTGCAACCATTACCATCTTCCAGCTAAACCATGTTAACTGGAATACACCAGAGGGCCCATACCACCGATGAGTCCCCACACTTTGTTATCTTGCCACCATAAAAGACCACCACCGCCAATTCACTGCTGCCATGACATGTCCTTCTTGCACTGCACCTGAATTAAAGCAAATTGACCACACAACAAACAGGGAGGGTGGGTGGAAAACTGTTCCTGTCTAAACTTCTCCCTGCAATGCTGCCCGGGGCACCCCCTATCCCAATAAATATACTAAACCCCTCCCCTCACTCCCTTTCTTCCAATCCACTACTACCCCACTTCTACCCTATTCTACTTAACCCCTCTGCTAGCTCCTTTTCCTTCCACTTGCTTCGGGCCTCACTCACCATGGAGTCCATTGCTGTGCAATTTATGGTAATACACATTAACATGAGCTCCATTAGGACATCCCAGTCTGTCTGGAACATTGTGCCAGCCGTCAGGCTAATTCACGCTGTCTAGCTAAGGAGTATGTGCATTGGCATAGGTTTGCACACTTTCATGGGCATAGAAGACGAACTACACACGCGAAGACTTGCGTACACCTCCACCGCTGCAAAGCAGCCTATTTAATCCTGCATTCTGCACTAGCCTGTTGCTAAATAGAGTTCACTCTTGTCTTTGTTATCCAGTTGCCGATATGCATCTTGATCCTGTTACTGAACCGGCTTCCTCTCTGACTTTGCTCTTGGATTATTTTTGTCTGTCTTTGCTAACAACTTTGGATTGGACTACCGATCACACTTTTGCCTAATGAATCTGTACCTCACTGCCTGATTGCTGCCAACTTCTGCCTGTTCCTAACTCTGCTTGTGTCCTGGTGTCCTTCCACTCGGCTATCACTCAACCAGGTTTGGGACCTGACTCCACCCTCAACTGGACTTGGCATCTCCACAGTGCATCATCAGCTGTACCTCTGCAAATCAGATACCAACACTCTTAAAGTGGATGTAAACCCACTCTCATCATTTCTAAATTACTTCCATAGTTCTGACCTATAAGGATATACATGCCTCCTATATGTATTCTTACCTGTCAAGTATCTCCCCTTTAGCTGTTTGGAGCCCTGCAATACTCTGGATTTTGTGGGCAGGTCTGTTCTCCAGGGCTTGGTGGGTGGAGTTGTGATGTCAGTAGACTCCCCGCCCACCTCGTTTGCATGTCTTATTGTGACTGTCAACACAACACAGTAAATGGAAAATCAGATACACACAAAGTTTGGTGAGCGGAATGCTCCGCAGCAAATAGTAGTGTGCTACCCCATGTTGCATGCAGAAGTTGCATATTGGTGCCATTTACAATGAATAGCACCAGAGTTTGATTCAACTTCCATAAATATGATCATAATCTTGCAACGTTTTTATTAAATTACATATTTACACATAGTTGTTGAGGTTGAATACAGACACCAGTCCATCCAGTTCAACCTGTGTCGAGAGTTTATGTCAATATTATATCTTATATCCCTGTATGTTGCGATCGTTAAGATGCCCATCTAAAGGTTTTTTTGAAAATAGCAACACTCCCTGCCAATACCACTGCTTGTGGAAGGGAGTTCCAAATCCTCACCGTTCTGTCCCTCTACGTAGTTTGAGATTAAACCACTTCTCCAGTTTCAGTGTCTTTTTAAACTCCCGCCACCTAAAAAGATTTTTCCCTATGCAAGGGTCACCAGTAAGGTATTTGTATATCGCTCGTTTATTTGTATATCGCTCGTTTATCATATCTACTCTCAAGCGTCTCTTCTCCAGAGAGAATAAGTTTAATTCTTATAGTCTTTCCCCGTAACTGAGTTCCTCCAGTCCCCTTATTAGCTTTCTTGCCCTTGTCTGGACCCTCTACAGTTCCAGCACATCCTTTGTGAGGACTGCTGACTGGAACTGGATGGCAAACTCAAGATGTGGCCAAACCAGATTCTTGTAAAATTAGCTGTGGTGCTGTATGCTGTGTGTTGGGGGTGGCATAAGGTAGCTAGCAAATGGGAGAATGAACATTCTTACAGGATATCTTGAACTCACAAGCTGACCTCAATGCACTCCCGCAATGGCGGCGGCAACACCCGACAGCTGATGGAAACATCAGCTGCGGTGCCGACATCACTGGACTCCAGGACAGGTAAGTGTCCTATTATTAAATGTCAGCAGCTGCAGTATGTGTAGCTGCTGGCTTTTAATGTTTGCAGGCATGGCGGACCTCCGCTTTAATGTTGATAAATGTAAGGGTATGCACTTGGGGGCTAAAAAAACATGCATGCATCATACATTCTAGGAGGAGAACAATGGTGGGAGTCAATGATTAAGAAGGATCTGATTGTTGCAAAAAATTATGGACTTAATCAGCCAAACTGCAGTTTCCTAAAGCTAGAAATAGTTTCTTATATTAAGAGAGACATAATTTTGCCTCTGTACAAAGCATTATTAAGACCTCATCTGGAATATGCAGTTCAGTTTTGGGCACCAGTTCACAAAAAGGATAGAGGAAAGTGCAGAGAAGGGCAACCAAACTGATAAGAGGTATGGGGGAGCTCAGCTATGAGGAAAGATTAGCTTAACTGAAATAATTCTATCTTGAGAAGAGGCAATTAAGTGGGGTTATGATTGCCATGTATAAATACGTGTTGAGTTATTCACTGTCAGGTCATTAGGACAAGGGACACTCTCTACATCTGGAGGAAAAGAGATTTAGCTTCCACATACAGAAATGCTTCTTCACAGTAAAAGCCGTGGAATAGACTCCCTCAGGATCTAGTTCTGGCCAGCTCAGTAGATTGTTTTTAAAAAAGCTGGAGAGCTGGATGCATTCCTAAATGAACAAAATACTGTATAAGTGGATACTAGCATTTATAGGCAATAACACAATGGGCTAGTTGATCCACCAGGGGTAGTTGATCCAGGGAAAATCCAATTGTCTCCTGGGGGATCAGGAAGAATTTTTCCCCCCTGATACAGCAAATTGGATCATGTCTTATTGTGTATTTTTGCCTTGCCTTCCTCTGGATCAACTGTGGTTATAGGGTTGTGTTTACAGAGGCTTTCCATTTGTTTTTGTTTTTTTGTTTTTTCTTCAGTTGGTTGAACTTGATGAACTTTTTTCAACCTGACTAACTATGTAACTATAAAATTTGGCCCCGTGCCTATGTGCTTTCTATGAATCTGCCCATCATTTCCAGTCTATACATCCATGCAAATATGTTTTTCTTTGGCCATGCCGTCACTTAAAGTTTGTTATGTGTTTTGTCTCATCTAAGTATGCCTTTTTGGCATTTAGGGGTTACCAGGTTCCTATTTTTTTAATGATAATGTCCCTTTAATGGCAAAATGGCAACTCAGGCTGCCAGGTCAAATCTCACAATAGATATTTTCATTATCAAATTCCTATCTCTGCACTTTGTTTAATCAGCATGGAAACATAGCTTAGTACTCAATGAGAGTATGTCTGCTGACATAGGTTAACATTAAAGTAAACTTGTCATGAGAAAAATACACAGGCTGGTATTGTCAATCCTCTCTTGAAAACCCTACCTGCCTGGTGCCGACACACTGGACAACATGCTTTAATAGTTTATTAGCCTGAAACAAATATGTAGATTGTAAAAGTCAGAGAAAAATACTTACTGTATCTGCATGCTTGTTCCCAGTCAGGTAGAATTTTCAGGAAGAAATATTGGCAATATCTGCCTCTGATGACAGGTTTACTTAAAAGGTAGGTGTGAAACGAAAAGAATTTACAAAATGTAATTAAATTTAATGATATTGTATTGTATTGTATTCCAGGTATAAACGAATTACAAGTAAAAAAAAAAAAAAAATCCCCTGTAAAATGTTGGATTTCCTATCACTTGCTGTGCCAATGAAAATGGTCACAGGACAAAAAGACAGCAATGCAAACCTGACATGGGGTTCTAGCCCCTCACCAATCTATCCAAAACGAACAAAAACCTTTTTCCTTTAGGTATACTTAAAGTGGTTGTTGTATACCCCCAATGCGGAAGTTGTACCTATAGGTAAGCCTATAATAAGGCTTTCTTATAGGTACTGTAAATATCTCCTAAACGTGCGCCGTCTGGGAGACATTTACCTTGTAGTGCGCCGATGATGTAATCGGCGCTTGCACTGTGAAGAAACGACCCTCCATACCATTTCTTCACTAGCAAGTGCTGTGACTGGAGGCTCCCACGCACATGCACGTAAGTGACATCAAGCGACTCCGGCCAGTCACAGAGCCGGAGTCTGCGGCCCCAGAAGGAAGAGGGGCGAAGATGGATGAGGCCACCAGCGGGGACATCGCAGGCTTCGTTTGCAGGTAAGTGGCACATAATGGGCTAGTATGCCATGCATACTAGCCCATTATGCTTTTACTTTGCAGGGGAAAAAAAGAGGAAGTAAAATCCATCAGGGTTTACTTCCTCTTTAAAGTTGTGGGTCTAAATAAAATAAATATGGAAACTGACATAATTCCATGACTAATTCAATCAAAGGTAAACCAATAACATACCACAAACCAAACTGGGTCAACATTGAAATTATTTCATATGTCTACATGTATAGTATACTTATAAAAATGTAAATAGTGCACTGTCTTAAATCAAATAAAAAAATATTTGTGCCATCAATAAACAAAAATTTGTATACCGTGGTAAATTATATGATCAAACATACAATTATGCAAAACTGTTAAAATACTGGGTATGCACCACTCAAATCTAATAAACATACAATCAGGTGTATAGTGTGAAAACTTACTTCTAAACATATAGGATTCAATATAAAGTGACTGGTGCATTCAAATCGACTAAAAATAAGTCCAACATGGCATCAAAAGATTCCATAAAAAGAGAAGTTCATAAACGAGTGAATTGTAGTACCCAATTGTAGCGTCCATCCATTTCTTTTATGCAAAGTATCTTTGTGCAAAATCAATTAAAAGTGCCAGTGCTTCACCACCGTGTTATAATAATGGATGGCCACTTACCAGAACCTTAGATGCACAAGGGATCTTATACGCATATCAAATTAACCTGGTGAAAAGGACTCTGGTCCTTATGGACCTCTCACTGGGGCTTGGAATGAATGCAGGCTCTCAATTCGTAGGCGTTAGGCGTTAAGATAAGTGGGAAAAAACTCATAGTGCATTATCCTTAAAAACTGATATGTTTAATAAAAAAAATGCACTTACAAAGTTTCACTTAGGTAAAAGAAAATAAATGTCGTATCGCGGCACGGTCGCCTGCAGCACAGTTCGTGCCCTGCAATGTCACACTGCTAGCTCCTGTCTGCTGCGTTTTCCCTCAGAACGCGTCAACTGGGATTGGAGGCTGTACACTGTTTAAAGGTCCACTTTAGTGAAAAATACTGTGTTTAGGTAACTGTATTGGGTTACACCTGTAATGATATTCATTATATAGATTTTCCATAGGACTTTATTTAAATGTTTCTACTTCTACACAAAAGCCAGGCTGTGTAGCCATGCTGGACTCCATAAAAAGAGATTTTATATTAAAAACAAAAAAGTATTTTCTTTTCCATCCACTGGGGACACATGAACTTGGAGACTGTTGAAATGTGCAAAAACAGTCCAACTGAGGGGTGGGAATCAGCAATAAAACATTAACAGGCTCACAAAAAAAACAAAAAAAAAAAAAACTGAACTGGGACAGCTTACTGATCAAAGGCGCCTGAAGGAAAACATAAGATGCCTGAATATTCCCCCATAACACTCTAAAGCCGGCCATACATGGATTGAAATTCATCAACAGCAGGGACCAGGTGTTCTGTTGGTAACATCTCACCATGGTTTTCCACCTCCACTCATGTCCAGTCACATTATCACTAGTTTTTATTTTTACTTTTATTTATACACACAATTATTTAGTTTTACTAACACTTACCGAATTACTCACATAGTTTTCACATTAGGTTACTTGGTTTATTTACTGATCACAATATCTCTCACATTTACACCAGGAGTGCTCTGTGTGCCCAGGCCCGCCCGGGCTGTTGCCCGTGGTGGTTGCCACCGCTGAACATGCCGCCTCAGCTCCCGAAAATGATGCCCTCGTGTGGCCTACAGTCCCTGACATTGCACCATCAAGTGCACAGATACTTGTAAGTGATCCTTTGGGGGGGTGTTTGTTGACCTATCCTCCCCTTTACTGATACAAGTTAGTTTACCTAGACAACATATTTTCCATTTTCAGATACAACACGTGCTTGCTCCTGAAAAGCGACCAAAAGTCGTGAAACACATCGAGCTACCAGTTGCCGTGTACTATAGAATTACATGTATATCAGATCACTGTGCCAATACACATTTACTCTTATATATTGTGACAGGGATTAGAAAGATCATAGGCCATACAGGGGCTATCGTACATTATATGTATATCCAATCATGAAATTTGGTGGAATCCTCAAACCTTATCATGCAATTCATTTTTTAATCATGTTCTTATCAGATACCACTGTTTTAGAAACTGACAATACGCAAGTGTGCGTTTCTATGTATATGGTTATTAAACGTATGTAAATATGTGTTTATGGAATAATAAATAATTTTATACCCACCATTCCATTCAATTACTAACACGTGCTTCATTTAAAGTCCCACCCCCTTGCTCTCTCCTTTTTATATTGACAGGGATGGAGGCACATGACCTTACCAGATCATGGCCTCATCTAAATTCCCAGCCTCCCCCCTTTTCCCTCCAATTATAGTAACAGCAGGGACCAATCACATTTTGATCCATGTATGGGTACAGATCGACTTCTGTACAACTACCCTGTCGGATTTTCCCTGCTATAGCCTGCAATGCGGATTAGTGTATTCCCCCATTGACAGAATACAATATCTCAGCGGGGAGGAATTCCACATCCACCTCGAATGTGTGGATGGGGGAAATTGGGTCAGTTTTTATCATTCAACCCACTGGTTGAACAAGAAAAACTGTATTATCTATGGGCTGCCTTAGATAACATGTGAATAGAAGACCAAGGGATTCTGAGAAACAGTTGTTTGATGCCGAAAAGACCAAGAAGTGCTCACAGATCTAGTAGAGTGCTTCTTCTCAGGAAAGGCTGGTGTTAGCAACTGTAGCAATTTTTTCATTTCAAAAATGGCATTTTGGTCCTAGCTATTTTTTGTTCTCTTTGACATGTCCTCTCATCTCTATATTAGGCTTCTAGACCATAAGAAGATGAGAGGAGATCTAGTCAACCTCTGGGTGTTAATCATAGAAGGCATTCTGGAAAGTTTCTCAATATAAGCGCCTATGAACGTATAAATGTGTGTTTATTCTGTCAACATATAGAGAAAATTCCAATCAACACACAGTCTACAAGATCAAAACGTGCTGATTTGTTGCAGATACTTAAACCCACAAACTCCAGACTTATGCCGCGTACACACGATCGGACTTCTCGTCGGAAAAAGATATGACGGCTTTTCCGACGGGATTCCGCTCAAGTTTGCCTTGCATACACACGGTTATGCAAAAGTCTGCTGAAATTGCGACCATCAAGAACGTGGTGACGTACAACACTACGACGAGCCGAGAAAATGAAGCTCAATGCTTCCGAACATGCGTCGATTTGTTTCCGAGCATGCGTAGGGATTTTGCGCGTTGGAATTGCCACAGACGATCGAATTTTCGGATAGGAACTTTTCCCGACCAAAAAAATTGAGAACATGCTCCCAATCTTGTGCTGGCTGGAATTCGGCCAGCAGAAGTCCAATGGAGCATACACACGGTGGCATTTTCCGACGAAAAACTCTCATCGGTCTCTTGAGGGCCGAAATTCAGATCGTGTGTACGTGGCATTAGTGCTGGCTTCCCAGTGTCCCATTCTCCACCTCCACACACTCCAAATTAAAAGAGGTCACTGAACATTTAATAAATGCAAGCAAGACCAATTGAGTTCTGCCCTCTGACATGTTCCACTCATAATGAGTTTATTTGTAGAGTGGTTGAATGCCCATTATTCCATTCCTAGGCCTCATGTACACTGCTGCTCATAAACGGACATTAAGCAGTTGGGCAGTTTTTTCAGCTGCCCTTGAACTCTCCTCTATGTTATCTTATCAGCACATGTACACTGAGTCGTTTATAGTCGTTTCCAGTTAAGGTTAGAAGCGTCTTTTGGAAAGCAAAAAAATGCGTTCAGAACGGATGTTCAGAGGCATTTGGAAAGACAAATGCCTGTAACAGCTTGTAAACATGTGTAAACGCAGTAACTCACATTTAGCCGCGTTTTGTTTATAGGCGTTTTTAATGGAGATACATTTTTGACTATTTTCAATGCAAAAAACGCTTCTAGAATGCAAATGCGGCATCTAAACGCGGCACAACGGACGTTTTTAAACATCAGTTACTATCTGTCAAGTTACATCGTTCAGGAGAGGTTTTAAAACATCCTGTGTACATGAAGCCTAAGTCACTTTACTTCTTATGCCCCGTACACACGGTCGGATTTTCCAACGGAAAATGTGTGATAGGACCTTGTTGTCGGAAATTCCGACCGTGTGTGGGCTCCATCACACATTTTCCATCGGATTTTCCGACACACAATGTTGGAGAGCAGGATATAAAATTTTCCGACAACAAAATCCGTTGTCGGAAATTCTGATCGTGTGTACACAAATCCGACGGACAAAGTGTCACGCATGCTCAGAATAAATAAAGAGATGAAAGCTATTGGCCACTGCCCCGTTTATAGTCCCGATGTACGTGTTTTACGTCACCGCGTTTAGAACGATCGGATTTTCCGACAACTTTGTGTGACCGTGTGTATGCAAGACAAGTTTGAGCCAACATCCGTAGGAAAAAATCCTAGGATTTTGTTGTCGGAATGTCCGAACAAAGTCCGACCGTGTGTACGGGGCATTATAGTGTATGTTTACCTACATTCTAAAAGTTGCTGACTAGTTTCCTTTGTCCTTCACATTACATACATTTCGTCTTTATTTAGGCAAGAACAATAACACAGTAAATGCCTGTTGATTCTGCCAGTCCCCTTCTTATAGAACTCCTTCCTGTATGCTACTGGAAATACTGAGCGCTGAAGCAAACTCAAAAACATGTTCAGTTTGCATCTCTGCTTCCTTCTTTGGACAGCTAAAAAACATATTACCTGTTATACACAATGGGGTTGATTTACTAAAGGCAAATCCACTGTGCACTACAAGTGCACTCGCTGTAGATCTGAGGGGGACATGCAAGGAAAATTAAAAAACAGCATTTTTGCTTGCACATGATCGGATGATAGAAATCAGCAGAACTTCCCCTCCTTTAGGATCTTCCCCTCAGATCTAGAGCAACTGCATTTAAAGTCCACTTGCAGTGCACTAGTGCAATGCCTGTTTGCCTTTAGTAAATCAACCTCAATGCCATACTGAGGCTGAAGAAAAAAAAAAAAGTTTTGTTGGAAGAGTATCAAGGGATGTACAGTAGAGTTTCATATACCTGTATATGTTTCTGTAATTCAACACTTGCTAGCAATGATTGTGTACATGCCACATGGGAATGCCATGGTTTTTATTTATGCTGCACTGCAGCAACTGATGAAACTGCATGGACCTCAGAAAAAGGGTTGTATCCTTAAAACTGCATTAGGATAACGGGTCATATTTAATACAAATAACGTTTTATATGAAGCATATACACCAGCAACCTCAGGCACCAAAGAGATATTATCTTTACAATGACCCACTTTGCCACACATGCTCCCACGCTAACATCAATAGAATGCATCTGCACTCTGGCACAAAGGACAATCCACTTTTCCAATGTGTACAATCATTGTGTTCCCACATCAGACCTGGGTTTGAGGAAAAACATTTCTTTATTTCATTTTTTCTGGTGACTTGATTTCCAAAAGCTGGTATTCAGATGTAAGTATACAATTCTATTTCTGCACAGTTTCTAATGCCGCGTACACACGATCGGAAATTCCGCCAGCAAAAGTCTGACGAGAACTTTTGGTCGGAAAATGCGACCATGTGTATGCTCCATCAGACTTTTGCTGGCCGAATTCCAGCCAGGAAAAGATTGAGAGCAGGTTCTCAATTTTTCGGTCGGAAAAAGTTTCGATAGGAAATTCCGATCGTCTGTACCAATTCCGACACGCAAAATTCCTACGCATGCTCGGAAACAATTTGACGCATTGAACTTCATTTTCTCGGCTCGTCGTAGTGTTGTACGTCACCGCGTTCTTGACGGTCGAAAGTTCAGCGAACTTTTGTGTGACCGCGTGTATGCAAGCCAAGCTTGAGCGGAATTCCGTCGGAAAAACCATTCAAGATTTTTCCAACGGAAAATCCGCTTGTGTGTACGCGGCATAAGCATCTAATAATTTTTCCATTCCCACAGTGGAAGATATAACCGGAACTACTCCCCATCACATATATTGTGCATGCATACATAACATATTACACAGTTAAATGGGTCAGATGAAGGACAAATCTCTTGCTAAGTCTGCTAGCTCAAACAGCTCATTAGGATTTTCAGTTTCTCAAGTTAGCAGGCAGTTTTGGGCTTTTGTATTAGAAAACCCTGCATGCTCTGCAAAAAAAGTGTTAGAGAGTTAGAAAATAATGAACAAAAAATAATGAAAATCTTAAGATTTAAGATATAAAATACAAATGATGTGATCTTGTAAAGAATCTAAAATATATTAAACAAACATTATAGTTTTTCTTTAAAGAGGCAGTCCGCCAACCCTACACATACTGCAGCTGCTGACTTTTAACCACTTGCTTACAGGGCACTTAAACCCCCCTCCTATCCAGACCAATTTTCAGCTTTCAGAGTTGACGCACTTTGAATGAAAATTGCGCGATCATACAACACTGTACCCAAATTAGATTTTTATCATTTTTTACCCACAAATAGAGCTTTCTTTTGGTGGTATTTGATCACCTCTGCAGTTTTTATTTTTTGTTAAAAAAATTTAAAAAGCCTGAATTTTTACAAAAAAAATATTATTTTTTTTATATTTTGTTATAAAATTTTAAAAAGGGTAATTTTTCTCCTTCATTGATGTATACTGATGAGGCGGCACTGATGGGCACTGATAGGTGGCAGTGATGGGCACTGATGGGTGGCAGTGATGGGCACTGATTGGTGGCAATAATGGGCACTGATCTGGTACATTGATAGGCAACACTGCTAGGTGGCACTGATTGGCACCACTGGTGGGCATTGATAGGTGGCACTTGTGGGCACTGATAGGTGGCACTCATGGGCATTGATACGTGGCACTGGTGGGCACTGTGGGAACTGTCAGGTGGCAAAGTCAGGTGGCACTGGCAGGGGGTACTGGTGGCACAATTGAGGCATTATTGCCTCCTCCTCTTCAGGACCAATGTCCCTTGCTGATGAGCTGGTGATCGGCTTTTTTTTCTCCTCGCACTGTCAGCGCGAGGAGAAAAAAAAAACAATCACAGAGCTTTTGTTTTGATCATGTGATCAGCTGTCATTGGCTGACAGCTGATCACATGGTAGGGGGCTGGGACCGGCCCTTTACTTGGATCGGTGATCACCCGAGTCTCTGTGACTCGGTGATCACAGCGTGCTCCACGCGCGCCCTGTAGGGCGTGCGCGGGGCGCGTGCACAGGGGAGGCCGTCATATGACGGCCTCCCGGGAATTCAGGTCCGCGTTGTAGCCGTCATTCGGCTATAGCGCGGATATCAAGTGGTTAATAATAGGACGCTTACCTGTCCTGGCATCCAGCGATGTCAGCACCGCAGCTGATGTTTCCATCAGCTGTCGGGTGTTGCCGCCACCATTGCGGGTGAGGGAACCCAGCAGTGTAGCATTACGGCTTCACACCAGGTCCCTACTGCGCATTTGCGAGGCAACGTGCGCTCTCCTACTGGCCCAGCAGCGGGAGGAGGGAGTAGGAGGGAGCCAAGCTGTGATGTAATTCACCGCAGCCCAGACTCCCGCAAGTGGGGACAGGATACTTGTCAAAGACAGGTATCCGCTCCCCCCCAAAAGGTGCCAAATGTGGCACCAGAGGGGGAGGGAGACAATTGAGCAAAAGTTCCACTTTTGGGTTGAACTCCGCTTTAAGCATTTATCTGCAAAATTATTACAGGTTTTTAAAACCAAGATTCATATACAAAATTCAACTTGTTCATGCAAGTGTCTCAAATCATGTAGTAACACTTCACACTAGCAAGAAGTTTCATAACACAATAGGATTCCGAAGAAAGAATAAGGGTAGGTTCACACTACGTGTGATGCGGCCCATGTTTGTGTGGACACAGCAGACGATTCATTTGAATGGACTGTTGTACCTGTGGGAAACACTGAAAAAAGGTCCTTGCATCTTTTTAAAATCACAGTCACATGGAAACTGCATGGTTTACCCCATGTGGTTTCCCACACCCAAAAATACGCTGTGTTTTGAATGCATGTGGGTGCCATTAAGAATGAATGGCACCCCCACACATCTGTTAAAGATTAGTGGGGTTTGTCTGCAAGTGCAGGAATGCATGCGATTTACATGCATTCCCACTCCCACATGAGTGTAAACCTAGTCTAAGAAAATCTACTGTACTATTAGACTAATATATAACACAGATGCATCTATATAACAAACTACAGAAATAGTTAAAGTGGTTGTAAAGGCTCAAGGTTTTTTACCTTTGTGCATTCTATAGTGCAGCAGCCCCCCTAATACTTACCCGAGCCCCATGTTGATCCAGCGATGTGCACAAGAACAGCAGCTCTCCCAAGTCTCTTCCTCCTCATTGGCTGAAACAGCCTGTCAATCACAGCCAGTGAGCCAATCAGGAGAGAGCAAGGGCGAGGCTGAATGGACACACAGAGCTTGCTATGGGGGCACTCAGCAGGAAGGAGGGGCAAGGAGCGCCTGTTGGGGATCAAAGTGCAAACCATTGCACAGAGCAGGTAATTATGACACGTTTGTTTTATATATATATATATATATATATATATATATATATATATATATATATATATATATATATATATATGCATGCCATAATATTACAACCTAGTCACCCAGTGCACCAGTAGACAAATGACAAAAGCAGCTAGTAAAAGTCTGTTGACATCTTATCCTATACATCTTATACATTCCTTTATTACAGGGGTCTTTTTTCAGTCTCCATCAGAGCCCCAATTACATCAGATTCTCTACCAGTATTCAACATCTACCTTGCTTACAGAGTGAGTGCAATTAGTGTAGCAGCAGGGCAGGAGTAGGAACTTGGGAAAGTTCAACCTCCTGCTGGGGCAAGCACATCATCACTTGCTAGGCCAGTGGTCCTAGCAACCAACTAGAAAAGGCAGCACACCTGACCCAAGCTGTGGGCTGGAAGCAATCTGGATCGGTTTAGATTTGGCCCACGGGCCATATTTAGGAGACATCTGCTTTATTATACAGTGGATATAAAAAGTCTACATACAGTCTAAAATGCCAAGTTTCTGTGATGTAAAAAAATGAGACAAAGATGAATCATTTCAGAACTTTTTCCACATTTAAGGTGACCTATAAACTGTACAACTTAGTTGAACAACAAACTGAAATCTTTTAGGTGGAGGGAAATAAAAAACCTAAAATAATATGGTTGCATAAGTGTGCACACCCTTAAACTAATACTTTGTTGAAGCACCTTTTGATTTTAATACAGCACTCAGTCTTTTTGGGTATGAGTTTATCAGCATGGCACATCTTGACTTGGCAATATTTGCCCACTCTTCTTTGCAAAAACACTCCAAATCTGTCCGATTGCGAGGGCATCTCTTGTGCACGGCCCTCTTCAGATCACCCCACAGATTTTCAATCGGATTCAGATCTGGGCGCTGACTGGGCCATTCCAAAACTTTAATCTTCTTCTGGTGAAGCCAATCCTTTGTTGATTTGGATGTATCCTTTGGGCCGTTGTCATGCTGAAAGATGAAGTTCCTCTTCAGGTTTTGTGCCAATATTGACTGGTATTTGGAACTGTTCATAATTGTCAGGCTAGGAGCAGATATCAGGTAACAGTTGAGGTGTGCTGATTATGCAAAGAGTTCAAGGAACAAGAGAACATACCATGAACAGGTCAGCTGGGACTTGTAGTTCACCGCTGCAGATGAAGGTAGGTGTTGGCTGGGCCTTGTAGTTCACCGCTGCAGATGAAGGTAGATGTTGGCTGCTGCTTGTAGTTCACTGCTGCAGATGAAGGTAGATGTTGGCTGGACCTTGTAGTTCACCGCTGCAGATGAGGTTACTATCAGTAAAATCAGGCAAAGCGTAGTCTAGGCAAGCTGGGTCATGCACAGGTAGATCAGAGTCCAAATGGTACTGAATCAGAAGCGAGCAAGCACGGTCAAAACTAGCCAGGTCATACACAAAATATACAGAGCAGATATCAGCTGGGTCAAGCAGTAGCACTCAAAGGTAACAACTGTATCACGAGCACTGATTGTGTGCTGGCACAGGTGATTTAAAGGTTAGCTGGCCAATCACTGTTGTTTCCCAGGCAAAGGCTGCGTCAGTGAGTTTTGCTGGGTCTTAAAAGGGATCCTAGTACTGACAGTACCCCCCTTGTCTCGAGGGGTTGCTCCTGCACCCCCAGGCTTACTTGGAAAATAAAGATGGAACTTCTTCTTAAGTCGGTCAGCATGAAGATCACGAGCTGGGACCCAAGATCGATCCTCTGGCCCGAAACCTTTCCAGTTAAGGAGATGTTGTAAGAAATTGCGCACTCGTCTGGAATCAGGAATAAATGCCACGTCATATTCCTGACTGTCCAACACGTCCACAGGTTCTGGTTCATTTACTTGGAGGCTGGAATGAACAGGTTTCAACAGTCAAACATGAAAGGCATTTGGCATGCGCATGGATGGGGGAAGTTTTAATCTACAGGCCACAGGATTAACAATCTCCATAATTTCATAGGGCCTGATGAAATTTGGGCCAAGTTTTTTAGATGGAACATGCAGGGACAGATTCCTAGATGATAGCCACACTTTATATCCTGGTGCCTTTGAGCGCCTTTTGTCAGCCATTTTCTTAAAAGCCTGCACAGAGCGAGAAATAGCACGATTAACATCGGACTAGATTTTGGAGAAATTTTCAATCGCAGTGTTGGCATCTGGAACATCAGAGGGTGGAAGATCAAAAGGAGCACACACGACGATGCAACCCATAAACACAGAAGAAAGGAGAGGTCCCTGTAGATATGCTGGCACAATTATTAAAGGCAAACTCCGCCCACGGAAGGTTGACCCACTCCACCTCATCACTGGCCGTCCGAAAATGTACCATCTTCTCTAGAGTCTGATTAGTCCTTTCTGTTTGGCCATTTGTCTCAGGATGATATGCTGAAGAATATGATAACTTAATCCCCAGCTGAGAGCAAAGGGCCTTCCAAAACTGGGCTATAAACTGAGAGCCACGGTCTGAGACAATGTTAATTGGTGCCCCATGGAGCCTGAAAACATGTTTAATGAATAAAGATGCAAGTTCTTTAGCCGATGGAATTTTCGGAAGCGGAACAAAGTGGACCATCTTACTGAACCTGTCTACCACCACCCAGATCGTGGAACATCCCTGGGACGGAGGCAAGTCAGTGATAAAGTCCATAGATAAATGGGTCCAGGGACAGGTAGATATATATCGGAAGAGGACATAGGAGACCGGAGGGCTTAGAGGTACTGCTCTTGCTTCTACCACAAACTTCACAGGCTAACACATCCTGCCTAACTGATGGCCACCAGAGGTTGCGAGAGATAATCTCAAAACTCTGTCTAAATCCCAGATGTGCTGCAGGTTTCGATGCATGTGCGTGCTGCAATACCTGCAAATGAAGAGCCAGGGGCACAAAAAGCATACCAGAGGAAGTGGAGGGACGGGCTTCAGTCTGTGCAGGTAACAAGGCATCAGAGATGTCCGTCTGGGTGAAGGCCAAAATCCTATCCTCAGGGATAATGGGTTGTGGAGGAAGCGGAGGAGGAGACTCTTATAAAAAGCTTCGAGACAAGGCGTCAGCCTTAATGTTTTATGGCCCTGGTAGATAAATTGTGAAGTCAAATCTGGAGAAGAACAATGACCACCTGGCTTGACGTGAGTTCAGTCTTTTAGCAGAATAGATGTATTCAAGGTTTTTGTGGTCAGTCAAAACTATGAATGGATAGCGATCTCCCTTCAGCCAATGTCTCCATTCCTCCAATGCTAGCTTTATGGCTAGAAGTTCTCTGTTGCCTATATCATAATTGCGCTCTGCTGGGGAATATTTACGGGACAAGAAGGCACAGGGGTTTATGGCAGCATTGACAGGATCCTTTTGTGAAAAAGCGCCCCCATCCCTACTTCAGATGCATCTACCTCCACAATAAAAGGCAGCTCAGGAACAGGGTGGCGTAGAATTGGTGCAGAGGTAAAGGCTTTCTTCAACTGAGTAAAGGCTGCCTGGGCTTCAGTAGTCTATTTAAACTTAGTCGAAGTCTTCCTGGTGAGAGAGATAATAGGATGTGCAATGGTGGCAAAGTTCTTAATGAATTTTCAATAGAAATTTGCAAAGCCCAGGAAGCGCTGAATTGCCTTCAGGTCTGAAGGTGGTGCCCAGTCTAAAATGGCTTGAATCTTGGCTGGATTCATGGTAAGGCCTGTGTCAGAAATTAGGTAGCCCCGGAAAGGTAGTTGTTTAACATGGAATAAACACTTTTCGAGCTTTACAAAAAGGGAGTGAGTCTTTAATCAGGCAAATACCGAGCAGACGTGCCTCTGATGTGTTTCAAGATTGGGAGAGTATATCAAAATATCATCTAAGTATACAAACATGAAAGCGACCCAACAGGTCACGGAAAATGTCATTCATAAAATTCTGAAAGACAGCTGGTGCATTCCTGAGACCGAAAGGCATGACAAGACATTCGTAATGACCATCCTTGGTGTTAAAGGCCATCTTCCATTCGTCTCCTGCACAGATGGGCACTAGATTATAGGCTCCCCTTAAATCCAGTTTGGAGAAGATTTTGGCTGCCTGGATTTGAGAGAACAACTCTGTGATGAGAGGAAGAGGATACCGATTGGGAAGTTATCTTATTTAGACCTCTGTAGTCAACACAAAGTCTCAGTCCCCCCATCCTTCTTCGGGACAAAGAAGCATCCTGTACCTGCGGGAGAAGTGGAGGGACAGATGAAACCCTTAGCTAGATTTTTTTGAATATACTCTTGCAAAGCAAGATTCTCTGGCTCAGACAGTGGAAAACTCTCCCTCGAGGTGTAGTGTCAGGCAAGAGGTCAATGGGACAATCATAACTGTGATGAGGAGGTTAAGTGTCAGCAATCCTTTTAGAAAACACATTCTGAAAGTCCTTATAGCAAAGCGGAATCTGTTCCATTGCCACTTGACAGGCAGCAAATCAAACAGGGTGCTGGATGCAGTTTTTTTACACACTAATTGGACCAAACCAGAATATTTTCTGTTCGCCAGTCAATTACTGTATTGTGCTTCTGAAGCCAAGGAAGGCCTAGGATCAAAGGAGTGGATAGAGAGTCAATGACAAGGCATGAAATCTTTTCCCAATGCAAGGCCCCCAATTGTAACTGGAAATTGTCGGTGAATTGGAGCACTAGATTTTGTGAGAGAGGCCAATTATTCACAGAAATCATGCAGACTGGGCAATCTAGAGCATGTGTTTCCAGGGACAAAGAGGTAATCAGAGTCTTATCAATAAAATTCTCAGTGGCTCCAGAATCTACAAAGGCCAGCAGTTCATGAGCCCCTGTCCCAAAGTTGATAACTGCGGGTAAAAGTATATAATTGTCCTCCTGGGAGATGAAAGCAGACATAAGGTGACCTTCCCACAATCACCTAGGTCCTGGAGTTTCCCAGACGTGTAGGGCAAGAACAGGGAATATAACCCCTGAGGCCACAATATAAGCAGAGTCCCAATTATACGCCGGTGTGTGTGTTCCTGGGCAGATAAACAGTGGAGCCTAACTGCATTGGTTCTTTCAGGTTAAAGGCCCAAGCCTGGGGGTCACCCTGTAGTGGTGAAATAATGATCTGAACCCTCTGAGTTTCAGAGCCAGACAAGGATGGCTTTAACTTGAAATATAATTTGCAGCTGTTTTTAAAGTTGCAAAACCCTTTACTCCCTTGGGTGTCTGGTCTCCAGGTATGTTCGGGATTTTGGGGTTCTACATGGTTACCTCCCCTTGTCAATCAGTCCAGCCATATGCCTCAACTTATACCCCAACTCACATTTTGTTCTATATCAGTTTATACCCTAATGTTTATTTGTTTGTTTACATGATGTTTTTTGCATTTGTATCTTTATGCATAGATTCTTGTACTTTGCAACAAGCTCTTACCATTCCCTGAGGAAGCCAATGTCTTGGCGAAACATGTAGGAAAGGATACTGAGCTCTTGCTTTGAAGGCCTTCTCCACCTGGCCCACCCCTATACATTATGGTCATGTACAATATCTACGTTAATCGCAGTTAATGATTTTACTATCTTTTGTATGTATTGAATTGTGCTAAATAAAGTATATCTTTGTAATTTTATACCTATTATCTCATTTTCATACTTTTTCTCTGGCACCGTTATAATCCCCTGTTCTCCCCACTTTAAATGATGGCAGTTGTATACTGACTCAGATTTAACATGACTTTGAATGTGATTTCCTAATTCTGAACACAGGTACATCCCCAGTTATAAGAGGGTGTGCACACTTATGCAACCACATTATTTTAGTTTATTTTTACTTTCCTCCACCTAAAAAATTTCAGTTTGTAGGTCACATTAAAGGTGGAAAAAGTTCTGAAATGATTGATCTTTGTCTCATTTTTTTACATCACAGAAACCTGATATTTTAACAGGGGTGTGTAGACTTTATATATCCACTGTATACCTTTGAAGTACTTCTTGGTCCTTCTACAAAGATGTCACACCTCTAGCACCAACATTGGTCTCTCTCATGTATCCCTTTTCCAGAACACATGCATTGCTCTTTCCCCTCTTATCCCTTCTCCAGCACACATGCTCCAGTTTCTCCTCCAGAGACTGTTTAGCCTGCAGCCACACATTCCCACCACCCAAAATGTATCGTTCACATTGTCCATGTTCTCCACATATACATTGCACACTGAGCTCAGACACAGGAGGTTCAGCACTCAGTGTGAAGCCCAGTTCAGCAGCAATTTCTGGCCCCCTCCCTTCTTCGTGGAAGTAAATATTCTCATTACTTCTCATTGTGTTGTGCAGGATGGCGTTTGTGTTTTAGGACACACATTGGTCTTTCCTCTGTATCCTGCCCCAACACATACATACATAACTCCTCAGTACCCATATTGTTAGAAATTCTGTATATAGCCCTACAGAACAGACAGTGCACAGTCCACGTGGGCTTTGCTGCTTAACTGCAGACAGGAAACGGGAACTTTATTATACATAGAAAAGACATGGAGCTTACCACAGATGCAGCTACAAACTTATACACACTGCCATCTACTGGTTGAAGAATATATCTCTACTAAATACTGATGTACAGTAGTTGTTGCACAAAATACAATTCTGTATTCCAACACCCCCCCACTCAACAACTACCCCTTATATTAGTCCCATTTTGATCTCATTTCTATAAATCTGTTTCTTGTGAGTGGTTTTGTCATATATTCTGATCCACTTTTGTTTATCATGAGTTGGAAGTCTACATTTCATCCCATGAATCTGGCTCTGGTTTTAATGCTATGCAAACAACATAGGACAGACTTTGGCTGGGATGCCTTTATTGCTTCTAGTGGATTTCCTGATTGAAGCCTCTTGTGGCCTGGCTTTTTGTTTACAGCATTTGGTCTGCTTTAATTTCTATTACTGTGTCACTTTGTTGCTTATATTCATGTGACACTGATGTGGAATTTCCCTCAGTTTGAAACGTTTGTGTTAGTTCATAAAATTTTGAACACCCTGAAGATTCATTGACAATTACACTTCTACTGATGGTTACCTTGTTTGTGTCATGTAAAATTCTGCATCCCTTTTGAGATTCACTGAACCCCACAAGTACACCTTCCTTTGCGCAAGCATCCCATTTTGTATGTTTTTATTTTGGGATGTGCACATAAGCTTTGCTGGCAAAATGTTTTAGGTGGTTCAAATTTAGGGCTTTTCTATTCCACAGCTCATATGGTGTTTTCTCAGCTGATTTTCCTGGCAGTTGATTTTGGAGATAGCACGCGGTTATAATTGCCTCCTCCCAGTATGTGGTTGGCATATCTGCATCAAACACCTTGGTTCTCTCACAGTACAGTTCATTCTTTTTGTAACCCCATTTTGTTCTGGGTTGTATGGTACAGTAGTTTGAAATATTATGCAATGCTTTCATGAGAATCGCCTGTATTATCACCAGTATATTCTGTTCCATTGTCTGTGCGCATTTTACCAAATGTGTTGCTTACTTGAGCCAAATACTATTTAAGTTTCTCTCGTACTTCACTTTTGTTGTGTAACAGATATAGTGCAGTAAACCCCTGCTTTTAACGCATACTGTTAGACAGGTTTACTTGGTTGTCTGCGGGCTGGTCGGTAAGTTAAGCTTGTTTTTTTTCCTTGGCTTTATCCTTGGCCTTGTTTATAACTGTTGTTAGCCTTCCAATGCTTCTTACCGTGATAGCCAGCTATAGATGGGGGCAAGTGGCATACCCTTTTTGTATGACTGTTGTGTTTTATGGTCAGGCAACACACTGACACCTTTGCAGCCATTAAGCTATATGCTGGGTGTTCAGTGGCTCCCCTTCAGTCCACCTGCTCTCACCTATCCATCAGAATGCATGCCCTTCCACTGTGGGGACACTTATAAATTACCACAGATACCAGGGTGCCTTGACGAGGCTCTGTGGCTTACGCATACATTTGCAAATGTGTGCAGACTAAACCCCTGCTTTTAACGCATACTGTTAGACAGGTTTACTTGGTTGTCTACGGGCTGGTCAGTAAGTTAAGCTTGTTTTTTTTCCTGGATTCATCCTTGGCCTTGTTTATAACTATAGTGCAGTATACCTGGAGTAATCATCTATAAAAGTGAGAAAGTACCTCTTCTTTTCTGGAGTCAATTTTTCTATTGGACTGCAAAGATCTGAATACATTAAGTCCAGGAGGTTTTTTAGCTCTGCTGTTACTCTGCTTTGGAAAGGCTTTTCTTGTCATTTTTCTTTTATACAGCTAGTGCATTTCATTGTTCGGATCACATGGACTAATTTCTATTCCACTAGCATAGTCATTTTCTGTTAATGTATTTATTATGTCAGGACTTCTATGTCCAAGTTGTCTGTGCAATGTGTGAATGCAGTTTGAATGTTTTTCCTCCTTGGCAGTATTACCATGCCATTGCAGTTCAGCTGATACAGTTCATCTGCAATTTTAGCCTTTGCAAGTAAGATATTCCCTTTTGTAATGGCACAACTGTCATCTTGGAAGATCACTACATTGCCTTGTTTTGTGAGCTTCTTTACTGACAAAAGAATTGTTTCAGGAGCAGGGACATAGAGGACATTTTTCAGAGGGATCTTTCTGGTGACACCCTGGGAAATAGAACAATAAAGAAAAACATTTTCTATTCCTTCTGATTCCATTATTTGCCCATTAGCTGTGGTGATTTTTTCCGTTTTACTCTGGTCAAGGTGAATAAAGAAATTTCTGTCATGTGACGCACAGCTCCTGAATCAACCCATCATGCCTGCAAAGATGAGATGTGATTTTTGGATTGAAAAACATATTCATTATCAGAATAATGATCAGTTTCTCCTTTCACACCTTTGGCTTTTTGTAGTTTAGTTTGTTTTTGCATTCTAGCTTTCCAGATTCTGCAACCTGTTTTTAAATTTAAATATGCCAAGTTGCGTGATGTTGGGGATATCAGCTCAGGGGTGGCAGTGCTGGAGCAGGCACCCTCCCCTACCTGCCAGGGGAATGACTGCTCCAGTAAGGAGGGGGGCAAGGATACAAGGTTAGACAGGTACTGGTAGTAGGGGACTCAATTATTAGATGGACAGATCTGTCACAAAGGCCATGTTTGCCGAACAGTATGTTGTTTACTGGGCGCTCGGGTTCGGCATATTGTGGATCAGATGGACAGATAATTGGGTGGGGCTGGGGAGGAATCAGCTGTCATGATACACATTGGTACCAACGAAAAAGTAATAGGAAGGTGGAGGATCCTAAAAAATGATTTCCGAGACTTAGGGAACAGATTGAAGAAAAAGACCCCCAAGGTGGTATTCTCAGAAATACTACCTGTGCCTGGAGCCACACCAGAGAGGCAGCAGGAGCTTAGGGAACTTAAAAGGGGCTGAGGAACTGGTGTAGGAAGGGGGGGTTTCGGGTTCCTGGAGAACTGGGCTGACTTTTCAGTCGGTTACCGGCTCTTTAGTAGGGAGGGGCTGCACCTTAATGGGGAGGGTGCAGCTCTGTTGGGAAGATGGCCAAGAAGTTGGAGGGACTTTTAAACTAGGTGGTGGGGGGGGGTTTACAGGACACGGTAGCCAGCAGTGAGCAAAGGACAGAAGGTGCTAGTGGAGGCACTAGTGATAATATATCCATACCATCGTATCCCAGGGTGAATGAGTTGACAAATCAAAAACGAAGTCTGAAAAAACCTAAGGAGATGCACCCGTACAATACGGAGAGGATTATGCACAATATTCAGGAGCCTGGCTAACAATATGGAGGCACTGGAGCTGCTATTACACGAGGAGGATTTAGACCTTGTGGGAATAACAGAAACGTGGTTTATCAGCTCACATGACTGGCTGGCAAATATCCAGGGATATTCCTTGTATTGGAAGGACAGTATCTAGTGCTCCTGCTCCTCATTGCAGCATCCAGGTGTTGGCTATGGCACTCACCTTGTCTTTCTGTCCACCTGCAAGGTGATTAATGTGATCAGTCTCTGGGTGGAAACCAAACCTGTTATAAGCCAGCCAAACCCTCCCTTGCGTGCTTGTGATAGAGAGTGATAGGTGTGTTATTCCTGATCAAGTCCCCTGTCTGTCTTCCCTGCTCTGCTAGATTGGATTTCCCAGCCTGCCTTTTACCTGGATTATCATAGAACCACGCTACCTGTCTGGCAACCGCAAGTACCTGTTTGCTTTGCTCAGTTCGCGCCTGCCCTGGCGTGGTAGCCAGGCACTATAGCATTGTGTATAAGACCTGGGGGCAACCGAGTACCAGTTGGCCTGCTTGCCTTATGGGAAAAGTGTCTGCTATAGGTGAAGAACACAGTAGCCAGCTATAGTGTCTGACCACCTGCATTGGGGTAGACGTGACATTCAGGGAGGGTAGAAGAGGGGAAGGGAAGGGGTACGTCTATATATTAAGAATTATTTACGAGTGTAAGAGAGGAGTGACATTGTAAATGGGGCAAGGGGAAGATGAAATCCATGAAAGTGGAACTTCAAGGGGAAGAAGTCAGAAATAATAGTGGGGGTGTGTTACAGGCCTCCCAACCTGAAGGAGGATCTGGACCTCCTATCACAGTTAGAAATGGCAACGAGGCAAGAAAATGTCATCATATTGGGGGACTTCAACTATCCCAATATTGACTGGGCAGAGGGGACAGCTAACTCATTAAAGATCCATAATTTCTTAAATGTCTTACAGGAAAACTTCATGTCCAAATTGGTGGATTCCCTGACTAGAAAGAATGCATTACTAGATTTATTAATTACGAATGATTCAAATCTGATCACAGATGTGGAAATACAGGACAACTTGGGATATAGCTATCACAGGATGATCGCATCTAGCGTAAATCATAGGAAAAGGGAGGCATGAGGGTAGTACAAGAACACTAAATTTAAACAAGCAAACTTTTCTGAACTGTGCTCAATACTACAAGACATCAATTGGGACCAAATCCTAGAAACAAAAAATGGGAATGCTTTAGGAGCATATTAAACAAAGGTATCACACAGTGAATTTCAATGGGCAATATATATAGAGGAGCAACAGTTAAACCTGGGTGGCTAAACCATAAGGTAAAAAGTCTTATTAAAGAGAAAAAAAATGCCATTAAAAAAATATAAAAAGGAGATGGGTCATTGTCAGCATTTCTACTTTCAGCCCCTAACCCAGGCCCCGAAAGTCAAGAGGCGCCCTGGCTGGCCTCATTACACCTCCCAACCCTGACGGAGGAGCAGCTACAGAGCTTGAATGCCCCCTGCTCAGAGCAGGTGATTCTTGCCATTTTTAAATCCCTTAAACATCGAAAGCCCCAGGCCCAGACAGGTTTACCCCACATACTACAAGTAATTTGCGGATACCCTAGCCCCAAGACTCTCAAATGTATTCAATTACATCCTCCAAGGACATAAGCTCCCAGAAGAGATGTTCCATGCCAATATGATACTGATACCGAAACCAAATAAGGACCATTCAGTCCCCCAAAATGACAGGCCAATATCGGTCCTTAATAATGATATAAAGATCCTGGGCAGATTACTAGCGGATAACCTTGCCCCTATAATCTCCTTGCTGATAGGCCCAGAACAAACGGGATTCATCCCTACCAGGCAGATCACTGACATCAGACTGGCCTCCAATCTCATTCAGGACGCAGATATCTTTGCTCACAAAGTGTTGATCCTGGGCCTGGATATACATAAGGCCTTCGATAGCATGCTATGGCCATATATGGACAGTGTCCTAGCTAAATTTGGGTTCAGTTGGGAATTCATACACGGATTTAAGGCCACAACCCCCATGCCAGAATCAAGCTCCCCGGCTGCTCCTCCGAAGACTTCCCATTGGGAAGGGGCACAAGGCAAGGATGCCCCTTGTCGCCTTTGATTTTTGCCCTGGCCATAGAGCCCCTGGTAAGAGCGATAAAGGCCAACCCGAATATCAAAGGGTACTGGAAGGGGGATGAGGAATTTAAATTAAGCATGTACGTGGATGATGTACTCATGTTCCTTCAAGACCCGCTGGTATCCCGCCCTAACCTGGTGGAGATGTTAGGAGAGTTTCATGCTATCTCAGGGCTACGAGTGAATCTGTCTAAGTGTGCGGCACTCCCGATAAATGTTCCTGATGACTTAAGAGCTAACATAAGGGACTCCTTTGGCTTCTCAATCAGTGACAGTACCCTGCAATATTTAGGGGTTCGACTGGCCCCCTCGCTCAGGGAGATGTATAACGCAAACTATCCTCAAGCATTTTCAAAAGTCAAACAATGGTTGAGATTGTGGTCCAACTTCCCTATTTCGCTATTGGGCAGAGTCACAGCTATTAAGATGTCCATCTTACCAAAGTTGTTGCATTATTTTAGAGCCTTATCGGTATATGTTTCCCACCAGACCATCGAACAGATACAAAGGGAGGTTAATTCATTTATATGGAGAGGTAAGAGACCTAGATATGGTAAGTTAATAACACATAGGCCTCTTTCACAAGGAAATCTAGGTCTCCCTGATCTCAGGCGGTATTACTTGGCAGCCAGACTGGCACAAACAGCACAATGGCATACCCCAACAACATCTATCCCCAGGCTCCAGTTCAAAACTACCTCAGTCCATCTGTATTACCTACCTACCTACCTGCTTTGGCAGTATACAATTAGGACTAGAGAGTTGAGCCCTCTTAACAGCATAGTCTCACAATCCCTTCACTTATGGTCTTCATGCCATCTGAAATTCAAACTCTCATCCCTGAGACCACCTCTACTATAATTTCTGGGAGATAAAAGATTCCCTCCCACATATACCTCATCGAATGATTATCTTTGGTGGGAGATGAATGCTCTAGTTACCTTTAACTCCTTGATGCAAGATTCACATTTCCGTTCTTTCTCCCACTTCCAGTAACAATATAACGTTCCAAGAATGGAATTTTTTAAATACCTCCAGATTAGGCATTTTTATGACTCCCTAAACCCTCTCGTCAGGCCCGGATTTACGTCTTATGAATATACCTGCGCTAACTCTGCCAGAGACAAAGGGATCATATCACAGATATATAGTTACCTAAATGGGTTATATTTACCAGAAAAGTCCTCTGTGATGGTCAGGTGGGAAACAGAAATAGGTCAGGAATTTACCCCAGATCAATGGTCTGATATGCTGATAAACATGCATAAATGCGCGCACTCTATGTCTATAAAAGAAACAGTATTGAAACTACACACTAGATGGTACCTGACCCCCAGGAAGGTACATCTGTTTTACCTGACAGCTCCAGATAGTTGCTTTAGGAGCTGTCAAACAACAGGATCGTTTCTCCATACCTTTTGGAGTTGCCGGTCCTTCAACCGATATGGCAGAAGGTAGCCTCTTAGGTAGGCCAAATAATGGGTTCCCTGGTCACATTGAATGCACCATTGTGCCTTCTTTTCAAGCAGATTCCTGAGGTCACGGTACCAGCCCAGAAACTAGCCCATACGTTATTCTGTGCGGTCCTATGGGCCATAGCACTGAATTGGAGGACTCCAACTGTGCCGTGGCCTCAGGTAATGCAGAGAATGGAAACAATCAGACTAAGGGAAAGGGTACAACATACTATTATGGATACTATGCATGTGTTTGACCATAAATGGAATCATTGGATACCCTATGGGAACGGAGTAGATAATGGGAGGGAACAGAGGTGGGGGAAAAGGTCCCTTTAGCAACCTTTCTAATCATGCAGGTTCTTAGCCTGCTACGACACATGGAGTATCTCAGACTTTGTTTCTTCTTTTTTCATTCTTTCCTCAGTCTTTTTTTTTTTTTCCAGTCTCTACGTCTTATCTTCTATTTTCTCATCTTTGTTGTAGAAGAGAATGTGTTTACCAAGATGCATAGAGAATGTGTTTACCAAGATGCAAGAATGCTTTATTAAGTTGTTATGGTTCCAACACCAATTACAATAATTGTATAAATGAGAGTTCTTGATACAGATATTCATTCAGATCTTAAGAAGGGTACGAATCTCAGTATACTATAATATCCTTACTGTATAAGAATATAGTATTATGTTCATTTTGTATTAATTCTCTCATAGCCATATCCAGATAATCTGTGTATACAACATTATTTTGTTATGCTTTCGAAATTCCAATAAAAGTGTTTGTATTTAAAAGAAAAAGGGCAGAGACATATACCTGGAAGCTACAGGCCAGTCAGCCAAACATCAATAGTATGTAAACTATTGGAGGGGATGATAAGGGACTATATCCAAGAATTTGCTGATGAAAACAGTGTCATTAGCAGTAATCAGCATGGGTTTATGAAGGGTTGTTCCTGCCAGACTGGTTACAGGGGCGTTTCCAAAGAGTGGTGATAAAGAATGTGTACTCAGACTGGTCTGGAGTGGTAAGTGAGGTTCCCCAAGGCTCTGTCATGGGATCAATTCTGTTTAATTTATTCATAAATTATATAGAGATCGTTATAACTACTGTAGCTCAATCTCAGTTTTTGCAGATGACACAAAAATAATCAGGGCAATAACTTCACATCAGGAAATAGAAATTTAAGAGGGAGAACTGAAGAAAATAATGGGGTACGCAACTACATAGCAAATGAGGTTTAATGTTCAGAAATGTAAAGCGATGCACTTGGGGGCTAAAAGTATAAACGCAAATTACTCACTAGGGCGAGAACCTCTGGGGGAATCAAGGATGGAGATAGAAATAAAAGTGTGGCGTGTATTTGTATTCAGCCCCCTTTACTTTAACACCCCTAACTAAAATCTAGTGGAACCAATTGCCTTTAGAAGTCCCCTTATTAGTAAATAGAGTCCACCTGCGTGTAATTTAATTTCAGTATAAATACAGCTGTTCTGTGAAGCCCTCAGAGGTTTGTTAGAGAACCTTAGTGAGCAAACAGCATCATGAAGGCCAAGGAACACACCAGACAGGTCATGGAGACATTTTAAAGCAGAGTTAGGGTATAAAAATCTCAAGCTTTGAACATCTCACAGAGTACTGTTCCAACCACCATTTGGAATTGGAAAGAGTATGGCACAACTGCAAACCTACCAAAACATGGCAGGCCAGGCAAGGGGAGCATTAATCAGAGAAGCAGCTCAGGTGGGAGAATCTGTCCACGGGACAACTATTAGTCATGCATGCCACAAATCTAGCCTTTATGGAAGAGTGGCAAGAAGAAAGAAGTCACATTTGCAGTTT
This sequence comes from Aquarana catesbeiana, assembly GCF_042186555.1. Classification (NCBI taxonomy): domain Eukaryota; kingdom Metazoa; phylum Chordata; class Amphibia; order Anura; family Ranidae; genus Aquarana; species Aquarana catesbeiana. The sequence goes on from NC_133325.1 coordinate 518,875,783, forward strand.
GCGATAAGCCATGTGGGGGACACAGCAAACATGTGGAAAAAAGTGCTATAGTCAGTTGAGACCAAAATTGAACTTTTTGGCCTAAAATGTGCGGCAGAAAACTAACTCTGCACATCACGCTGAACACACCATTTTTTCAGCAGGGACAGGGAAGCTGACAGAGTTGATGGGAAAATGGATGGAGCGAAATACACGGCAATCTTAGAAGAAAAGAGTCTGCAAAAGACTTGAGACTGGGGCAGAGTCACCTTCCAGCAGGACAACGACCCTAAACATACAGCCAAAGCTACAATGGAATGGTTTAGATCAAAGCATATTCATGGGTTAGAATGGCCCAGTCAAAGTCCAGACCTAAATCCAATTGAGACTCTATGGCAAGACTTGAAAATTGTTGTTCACAGACGCTCTCCATCCAATCTGATAGAGCTTGAGCTATTTTGCAAAGAAGAATGGGCAAAAATTTCACTCTCTAGATGTGCAAAGCTGGTAGAGGCCGTACCCAAAAAGACTTGCAGCTGTAATTGCAGCGAAAGGTGGTTCTACAAACTATTGACTCAGGGGGGATGAATACAAATGCACACTACACTTTTCACATATTTATTTGTAAAACATTTTGAAAACCATGTATCATTTTCCTTCCACTTCACAAATATGTGCCAGTTTGTGTTGCTCTATCACATAAATAAATAATATATTTACATTTTTGTTTGTAAAATGAAAAAAATGTGGAAAATTTCAAGGGGTATGAATACTTTTTCAAGGCACTGGAAGCATTATCCCCTTAGCGCCCTGGGCATATGTTTTAACCTCTTGTAATATGGGGGTTGTTAGCTTTCATGGTAGATGCGTTTGTACAGTGAGTCTGTCAGAGAGGTTACCTGATTGGGCGTCGTCGCGCGCCGGGGCACGTTGGTGCGCGCGTTCCTGTGGGTGCGCGGGCGCCTGCCTCTATGGGCACTGGTGTTGGCATTCCGGTTGGCCGTGGCGGACGCGGTGGTGCCCAGGCGCGTTTGCCTGTGGGCGCTACTATGCGTTTGTCTGGTGGTGCTGGTGTGCGTGCCGCTGTCCGGGGGCGCGCTCGGGTGCGCGGGCACCTGTGCGCAACAGCACGCGCACGGGCGCGGCGTTTGGCACCAATCAGCATATTTAGGCTTTCCTCTCCCCCTGATCAGTGCTGTCTGATCAACAGCTCCATGCCTAGTTCCTGTTTCCTGTTCCTAGTTCCTGTGTTCCTGTGTTCCTGATCTGTTGACGACCCGGCTTGCCCTTTGGACTCTTCTGACCTCCGCCTGCATCTGACCCCGGCTTGTTTGACCTCGCTTCTGCCTGCTCCTCCTGTACCTCCGCTGCCCGCCTGTTGCCGAACCCAGCCTGTGCTTGACCTGTCTTAAGCTCCTGCTCAGCATCCATTGCCTGTGCCTCTGACTATCATCTGCTGTTTAAAGACTGCTAGCTTCCGGAATACGGACTCCTGCACAGGCTCTCATAACACTCCGCACTCGTGTGCTTCCTGTCTGCTCTACCAGGGGCCGCGAGTCGGATACGTAAGGGAGCCTACCCTCTGCCCAAGTGGACTCTCCGGTCTGGTAAGTGAGAGACTTGACAGAGTCCATGTCAGACAGAACTATAGTTAAGGGTTTGGTAGCCCGTTTTTATGAAACAAAAATTAAAGGTCCACCCAAGGTTTTCAGTTTCACTCAGCAACAACGTTAACATTAAATGCCGAGTCACCTGGCTCTCTGGTCAAGGGTACCTCACTGCACGGGCTACTACTGGCATCCAAATAGGGTTCTCCAGCCCCACCCTCTTCGAGTTTGCTTGCTCCTCTAGAGGAACTTCCTCCAGCCCCCCTGGACTCGCTAACCGCCTCAGCATTCTCAACCTCTCAGACCCTTTCTTGGTTTTCCAGGTCTGCGTAGCTGTCCTGACTTCCCCAGTCCTTTGGGCAAGAAGTCCCCCTCACAAGAGTTTCGGTCTCTGATAGGAACAACCAGATCTCCTGACAGGGGTCTGTCTCCACACAGTGGCAACTGCCCTGAGCTCTTACCAGACCATCATTATAAGGGCTGTGTGCAACTGGACACACACCCTGCTGGTTTCCCACAAAACCTAGACACTGGGTTAGAGATTTCTTCCTTTCCAAGGCACTTTAAAATTTACTACGGAACCCAATCCAAGACTACCAAAATCCGGAGAAAGTTGTAAAAACCGTTTTCTCCACTTATGATCCCACATGCTGCATGCATATAAAACCTGATGTCCTTTTTCCAACCATTTTCTAATCTCACACGGTGGATGGGCCTCCCACTATCACACCCTTAATCACACTCCTCAGCCTGGGTGCATTGTCTGCCCTGTGTTCAGTTCCCAAGTATGTACTGGATGTTAACTTCTCAGCTTCCAGTACCCAGCTCATGCAGGTTAATTCTTCAGAGCTCAGTAGCCAAGGTATATGCTTTAACCTTTCAATACTATAATAATAATATACAATAATATACAATAATAATACACTTCTGCCCAGCACATGTGCGTTTACCCCTCAGCATACAGTCCTTAGCACGTGTGATAATCCCTCATTTATTTAGTGCACCACACCAAATATTATACTCTCCATACTCCTCCCTTGCACACATTGCCTCCAGTAATTGACACAACCCTCATCTGTGCATACTCTCCACTATTATACCATCTGTACTTGTCTCCTGCACATACTGTACTTACATAGTTAGGTTGAAAAATTACAAGTCCATCAAGTTTAACCATTAGAAAAAACAAAAAACAAATAGACAACCTCCATATGCACAATCCTATACGCTCAGTTGATCCAGAGGAAGGCAAAAGAAAAAAACAAAACAATAAAGACGATCCAATTTGCTCCTGCAAAAAAGAAGAAATTTCTTCCTTATCCCCCAGGAGGCAATCGGATATTTCCTGGATCAACAATATTTGGTGTTATTAGCTATAAAGTTAAAATCTCGTTATATTTTGTGCATTTAGAAATGCATCCAGCTCTTTTGTGAAACAATTTTGTAAAACTCCACATTTTCACAAATCTTAAGCCTAGTATACACGATGAGAATATCGTCCGGTTTTTTTTTTTTAGTCTCAAACAACAATAGGTTACTAAAGTTACGAAAATTCTTGGAAGACAGAATACTTCAGAAGTGATGTAATATATTGTATTGTGAAGTATTCTTTCATTTCCGAGCATGCGTGGTCTTGGTCACATGATTTTTTTCGTACAAATACTATACTAAATTACATGAAAATCGTTCGTTCTGTTATCGTACAAGAAAAATCTTCATGCTTGTCCCTTTAGATATTTTCACATGAACTGTCATGATCGGCTCTCGAAAGCTGTGTACTAATGAATAGATTATCGGATGATCGCTCTGAATGCGTTTTTTTCGGCCGATATTCTCATCATGTGTACGGGCCTTTACGGAGAAGAAACCTTTCTGCATGCAGGGATTATACTGTCTGCTGTCATACCCTCTACACTCCTCTTATACATACTCCCCCTGTCATACCCTCTGTACCCTTCTCAAGCAACTACTGGTCCCGGTCATGCCTTCCACACTTCTCTCTTTCACATACTGTCTGATGTCATACCCTTCCATTAGGGGTGCAAAAAAGTCATGGTTCGGATCATTCCTCGGATCAGAGTCACAGATTGGATCATCTTTCGGATCGGCAAAAAAAAAAAAAAAAAAAAAGACAAGACACGTCATCTCCCCCACTGTAATATCCACAATCTCCCCCACTGTAATATCCACGTCATCTCCCCCACTGTAAAATCCACGTCATCTCCCCCACTGTAAAATCCAAGTTTCCCCCCCACTGTAATATCCACATCTCCCCCACTGTAATATCCACCTGTAATATCCACATCTCCGCCACTGTAATACCCACATCTCCCCCACTGTAAAATCCACATCTCCCCCACTGTAATATCCACATCTCCCCCACTGTAAAATCCACGTTTCCCCCCCACTGTAATATCCACATCTCCCCCACTGTAATATCCACGTTTCCCCCCCCCCACTGTAATATCCACATCTCCCCCACTGTAATATCCACATCTCCCCCACTGTAATATCCACGTTTCCCCCCCCCCACTGTAATATCCACATCTCCCCCACTGTAATATCCACATCTCCCCCACTGTAATATCCACGTTTCCCCCCCCCACTGTAATATCCACATCTCCCCCACTGTAATATCCACATCTCCCCCACTGTAAAATCCACGTTTCCCCCCCACTGTAATATCCACATGTCCCCCACTGTAATATCCACATCTCCCCCTCTGTAATATCCACATCTCCCCCACTGTAAAATCCACGTTTCCCCCACTGTAATATCCACATCTCCCCCACTGTAATATCCACATCTCCCCCACTGTAAAATCCACGTTCCCCCCCCCACTGTAATATCCACATCTCCCCCACTGTAAAATCCACGTTTCCCCCCCCACTGTAATAACCACATCTCCCCCACTGTAATATCCACATCTCCCCCACTGCAAAATCCACGTTTCCCCCCCCACTGTAATATCCACATCTCCCCCACTGTAATATCCACATCTCCCCCACTGTAATATCCACATCTCCCCCTCTGTAATATCCACATCTCCCCCTCTGTAATATCCACATCTCCCCCCACTGTAATATTCACATCTCCCCACTAATATCCATATCTCCCCCCACTGTACTAACTAACATCTCCCCACATCTCCCGAACTGTAATAGCCACATCACCTCCAACGATTGTCTGCTTGCTAAAAGTTGAGGCGGGTGATGATGACGTCAGCATGCCGCCGCCGGGTGTACCAAGATGGCCGCCGCTCCGGAGCTAGGCCGAAGCAGCGGACTTTCCTAAGGAGCGCTCCGCAGATCGTGTGGTGTGCCGATCCGAACAGGTTGACCCGTTCGGATCACGGATCAGTGACGATCCATTGCACCCCTACCTTCCATACTCCTTTCCTGCACATACTGCTCACTGTGACACCCCCTGCACTCTTCTACTACACACACTGCCCACTGTTATATCTTGCATACAGTACTCTTTTACAAAAACTGCTCACTTATATTCTCTGCACTCCTTGCCTGCATACACTGCTTGCTGCCATACCCTGTATAGTACTATCCTGTACAAACTGCCCACTGTCATACCTTCTGTACTCCTCTCCTGCATTTACTGTCTACTAAGGCACTTCTTTGGCATTGTTTGTTATATCCGCAACCTTTACCATTCTGGAACAGGCACACTGTTGCCAGTATTGTTTTCATCACAGTTCAGTCCACCATTGTACTTTGTAGATGTCTCCAACTGTCACAGTTTCCAGAAATAATCTGCTCAGCTAAATGACATGATGCTGTTCTATGCAACAAGGTTTTAACTCAGTCCCCTTGGCCAAAAAAAAAAAAAAAACACAGGAGCAACAAACAGTTTCTATCTGATAAAAAAATAATATAAAGCTAAATTCCAGGCAAGTAGCTAAGTACACACGTGAGATTTATATCAGGAAGCTGTTTTACTTACAAAAGGATTTTTATTTCGGTCCATCCAGTCCTAAGATTTACTTATCAAAAGCCCTGTAAGGCAGGATGAACAACCTGAGTTTTTTGCAGTTAAAGTGATATTAACCACTTGACCTCCGGAAGATTTACCCCCCTTTCTGACCAGACCATTTTCACGATACGGCACTGCCTTACTTTAACTGACAATTGGGCAGTCGGGAGACACTGTACCCAAATAAAATGTATGTCCTTTTTTCTCCACAAATAGAGCTTTCTTTTGGTGGTATTTGATCACCTCTGCGGTTTTTATTTTTTGTGCTATAAACAAAAAAACCCCAGAAAATTTAGAAAAAAAAAAAAGACAAAATAAAACATTTTTTTTTACTGTCTCCTATAAAACATATCCAATAAAAGGTTTTAAAAAAATCAATTTTTTTTAAATCAACTTAGGCCAATATGTATTCTGCTACATATTTTTGGTAAAAAAAAATCCCAATAAGCATACAGTGGGGACGGAAAATATTCAGACCCCCTTAAATTTTTCACTCTTTGTTATATTGCAGCCATTTGCTAAAATCATTTAAGTTCATTTTTTTCCTCATTAAATGTACACACAGCACCCCACATTGACAGAAAAACACAGAATTGTTGACATTTTTGCAGATTTATTAAAGAAAAACTGAAATATCACATGGTCCTAAGTATTCAGACCCTTTGCTCAGTATTTAGTAGAAGCACCCTTTTGATCTAATACAGCCATGAGTCTTTTTGGGAAAGATGCAACAAGTTTTTCACACCTGGATTTGGGGATCCTCTGCCATTCCTCCTTGCAGATCCTCTCCAGTTCTGTCAGGTTGGATGGTAAACGTTGGTGGACAGCCATTTTTAGGTCTCTCCAGAGATGCTCAATTGGGTTTAAGTCAGGGCTCTGGCTGGGCCATTCAAGAACAGTCATGGAGTTGTTGTGAAGCCACTCCATTATTTTAGCTGTATGCTTAGGGTCATTGTCTTGTTGGAAGGTAAACCTTCGGCCCAGTCTGAGGTCCTGAGCACTCTGGAGAAGGTTTTCGTCCAGGATATCCCTGTACTTGGCCACATTCATCTTTCCTTCGACTGCAATCAGTCGTCCTGTCCCTGCAGCTGAAAAACACCCCCACAGCATGATGCTGCCACCACCATGCTTCACTGTTGGGACTGTATTGGAAAGGTGATGAGCAGTGCCTGGTTTTCTCCACACATACCGCTTAGAATCAAGGCCAAAAAGTTCTATCTTGGTCTCATCAGACCAAAGAATCTTATTTCTCACCATCTTGGAGTCCTTCAAGTGTTTTTTTTAGCAAACTCCATGCGGGCTTTCATGTGTCTTGCACTGAGGAGAGGCTTCCGTTGGGCCACTCTGCCATAAAGCCCCGAGTGGTGGAGGGCTGCAGTGATGGTTGACTTTCTACAACTTTCTCCCATCTCCCGATTGCATCTCTGGAGCTATGCCACAGTAATCTTTGGGTTCTTCTTTACCTCTCTCACCAAGGCTCTTCTCCCCCGATAGCTCAGTTTGGCCGGACGGCCAGCTCTAGGAAGGGTTCTGGTCATCCCAAACGTCTTCCATTTAAGGATTATGGAGGCCACTGTGCTCTTAGGAACCTAAGTGCAGCAGAAATTTTTTGTAACCTTGGCCAGATCTGTGCCTAGCCACAATTCTGTCTGAGCTCTTCAGGCAGTTCCTTTGACCTCATGATTCTCATTTGCTCTGACATGCACTGTGAGCTGTAAGGTCTTATATAGACAGGTTTGTGGCTTTCCTAATCAAGTCCAATCAGTATAATCAAACACAACTGGACTCAAATGAAGGTGTAGAACCATCTCAAGGATGATCAGAAGAAATGGACAGCACCTGAGTTCAATATATGAGCGTCACAGCAAAGGGTCTGAATACTTAGGACCATGTGATATTTCAGTTTTTTAATAGATATGCAAAAATGTCAACAATTCTGTGTTTTTCTGTCAATATGGGGTGCTGTGTGTACATTAATGAGGAAAAATGAACTTAAATGATTGTAGCAAATGGCTGCAATATAACAAAGAGTGAAAAATTGAAGGGGGTCTGAATACTTTCTGTCCCCACTGTATATTGATTGGTTTGCGTAAAAGTTATAGCGTCTACAAACTATGGGATATTTTTATCTATTTATTTATTTTTTCACTTATTTATTTTTTACTACTAATAGCGGCAATCAGCGACTTACAGCGAAACTGCGATATTGCAGCAGACAAATCGGACACTAACTGACACTTTTTGGGGACCAGTGACACTAATACAGTGATCAGTGCTAAAAAATATACACTGTCACTGTACTGACACTGGCTGGGAAGGGGTGAACATCGGGGCAATCAAAGGGTTAACCGTGTACCTAGCCTGTGCTCTCTCACTGTGGGGGAGGTGCTTATACTATGGAAAGGCATTGATCCATGTTCCTGCTTTACAGGAACACAGGATCAATACCTTCCCTACTGACAGAACGGCAATCTGCCTTGTTTACATAGGCAGATTGCCGTTCTGAGGGTGTACTGTACAATCGGCGGGTGCTGGCAGACACAGAGTCTGCGGTACCGAGATCCGGAAGTGTCAGATCATGTTCTAGGTACGTGATCTGGCACAGAGCGGCCGCCTTGCCACAGTATATCTGCGGTGGGTGGTCAGGAAGCGGTTAAAGGCAGATTTATAAAAAGAAAAACAAACTAACATGTTATACTCACTTGCTCTGTGCAGTGGTTTTACACAGAGCAGACCCAATCCTCCTCTTCTCAGGTACCCTGCCGGCACTCCTGGCCCCTCCCTCCTGTCAACTGCTCCTAGAGCAAGCAACTTGCTATGGGGCACCCAAGCAGGCTCGCTCCCAAGCTGCTGCTCTGTGTGTCCATTCACACACCGATTGCGGCTCCACCCCACCCATGGGCTATCCTCATTTGCTCGATGTCTGTGATTGACAGTAGCGGCAGCCATTGGCTCTCGCTGCAGTCTCAGCTAATAAGGAGGAAGAGACCTGGGTGAGTCACTGCTCTCGTGCACATTGCTGAATCGAGATGGGGCTCAGGTAAGTATTGGGGGTGGCTGGGGGGGCTGCTGCACACAGGTTTTTTTGCACAGAAAGCATGAAGGTAAAAAACCTTGAGCCTTTACAGCCATTGTAAACCACAGACATGAAACATGAACAGGAATATCCTTCTATAGTGTGAACTTGTCTCAAGAGCACTAAGTGTTATTTCTGTCTGCTCCTTTGTTCCTCTGCTATCAACATAAATCACTTCTGACAAGTTTTCCTGACACCAAGAGAAAAAAGGTGACGGGGTGGGATCTCCAGCTGATTGACAGGATCAGCTCTGTTCCTGTGTGCTTTGTGAAGGGGGTTGTGCCTCTCCCCTCCAATCAGCTGTCAGAGAACTCTTCACTGAGCCATGCAGTGTGTAATTTCAGCTCTCTGCCCCCTTTTTTTGTAACACCTCAGACAAGCTGTATATATTCTAGATTTTGAACAACTTATATAGGAGAATTTCTTTTATTTCTGTGTATCAGAAATCAGAGGTTAGTTAGTCACTTCAATGGGCATATTTACATATTCACATAGGGTTTACAACCACTTTAACCACTTCCGGACCGGCTCACGCCGATATACGTCAGCACTTTGACGAGGGATATGTTGTTATGGCAGCAGCTAGCTACCATAACCCCAGTATCCTCTTCTTCAGTGAGCGGTCCGGTTTCCGATAAAAGTGTTCTTTGTGACGGATTCGCCGCAAGATCACTTTTATCGGCGGCAGGAGAGGGGCCCCCCCTTCCGCCGCTCTCCGGTGCTCTCCGCCGCTTACCGGAGCCGCTTACCGGAGCCGCCGGCAGCGGCGGAGGTGATCAGATCCTTCTCGGTGTTGGGCATGGAGACGAGTGAGGGGAAGATGGCCTCCACCTGTCTCCATACCATTGCAGGGCGGAAGCAACGTCAAAACATCACTTCTGCCCATAGCTCTTAAAGGGACATTTTTTATTTATTTTTTTCAAACGACAAAAATTTTATTTATTTTTTATTGCATTTTAATGTAAATATGAGATCTGAGGTCTTTTTGACCCCAGATCTCGTATTTAAGAGGTCCTGTCATGCTTTTTTTCTATTACAAGGGATGTTTACATTCCTTGTAATAGGAATACAAGTGACACCATTTTTCTTTTTCAAAGAACAGTGTAAAAATAAAAAATAAAAAGTAAAATAAATAAGAAAAAAAATATAGATTTTAACGCGCCCCGTCCCGCCGAGCTCGCGTGCAGAAGCGAACGCATACGTGAGTAGCGCCCGCATATGAAAACGGTGTTCAAACCACACATGTGAGGGATTGCCGCAGTCATTAGAGCGAGAGCAATAATTCTAGCCCTAGACCTCCTCTGTACCTCAAAACATGCAACCTGTAGAATTTTTTAAACGTCGCCTATGGAGATTTTTAAGGGTAAAAGGTTCCCGCCATTCCACGAGCTGGCTCAATTTTGAAGCGTGACATGTTGGGTATCAATGTACTCGGCGTAACATTATCTTTCACAATATAAAAAGAAAATTGGGCTAACTTTACTGTTGTATACAGTGTATTTTTTCCCAAAAAAAGTGCGCTTGTAAGACCACTGCGCAAATAGGGTGTGACAGAAAGTATTGCAACGACCGCCATTTTATTCTCTAGGGGGTTCTAAGTAATTTTCTAGCAAAAAAAAAATGTTTTTAACTTGTATACACCAAATCTCAGAAAGAAGCTTGGTCCTAGGTAACACTTATGCCCCGTACACACGGTCGGATTTTCCGATGGAAAATGTCCGATCGGAGCGTGTTGTCGGAAATTCCGACCGTGTGTGGGCTCCATCGGACATTTTCCATCGGATTTTCCGACACACAAAGTTGGAGAGCAGGAGATAAAATTTTCCGACAACAAAATCACACAAAGTTGTCGGAAATTCAGATCGTGTGTACACAAATCCGACGGACAAAGTGCCACGCATGCTCAGAATAAATAAAGAGATGAAAGCTATTGGCCACTGCCCCGTTTATAGTCCCGACATACGCGTTTTACGTCACCGCGTTCAGAACGATCGGATTTTCCGACAACTTTGTGTGACCGTGTGTATGCAAGACAAGTTTGAGCCAACATCCGTCGGAAAAAATCCATGGATTTTGTTGTCGGAATGTCCGAACAAAGTCCGACCGTGTGTACGCCCTATTACAGGTCTTGTCCCTCCCTCCAGCCTCTGACTGGACAGTGAAACGATAAGCAGCAGACTGATGAGCTTATGGTGCGCTGATAATGCACAGACTGATGCACACCTATCCTGCTTTCTTAAAGGAAACCAGTCACTTCTATGAAAAATCCAACCAACGGTCACCTGTAATAGAACAATCCAAAACCTAATTCTACAGTAAGTGGCAAGTGACATTTTTGCAGTATTCAGGAACTCTGGGTACTCCTGCTCTGGGTGTTGAAGGTAGTGGGTTTCCCCCTGTAGATTGTTGTGGTTCCTCCTGCTACCTCACTACAGAACACAGTAGTGATACCGTGGCATGCAGGAGGAACCCCAGGGCCCTACAGGATGTTATGTTATCTGCCATACCCTGGACAAAAGTGTATAGTTGTTTGTTTTTTTGTACATACAGTATCTCACAAAAGTGAGTACACCCCTCACATTTTTGTAAATATTTTATTCTATCTTTTCATGTGACAACACTGAAGAAATGACATTTTGCTACAACGTAAAGTAGTGAGTGTACAGCTTGTATAACAGTGTAAATTTGCTGTCCCCTCAAAATAGCTCAACACACAGCCATTAATGTCTAAACTGCTGGCAACAAAAGTGAGTACACCCCTAAGTGAAAATGTCCAAATTGGGCCCAAAGTGTCAATATTTTGTGTGGCCACCATTATTTTCCAGCACTGCTATAACCCTCTTGGGCATGAAGTTCACCAGAGCTTCACAGGATGCCACTGGAGTCCTCTTCCACTCTTCCATGACGACATCACGCAGCTGGTGGATGCCAGAGACCTTGCGCTCATCCACTTTCCGTTTGAGGATGCCCCATAGATGCTCAATAGGGTTTAGGTCTGGAGACATGCTTGTCCAGTCCATCACGTTTATCCTCAGCTTCTTTAGCAAGGCAGTGGTTGTCTTGGAGGTGTGTTTGGGGTCGTTATGTTGGAATACTGCCCTGCGACCCAGTCTCCGAAGGGAGGGGATCATGCTCTGCTTCAGTATGTCACAGTACATGTTGGCATTCATGGTTCCCTAAATGAACAGTAGCTCCCCAGTGTCAGCAGCACTCATGCAGCTCCAGACCATGACACTTCCACCACCATGCTTGACTGTAGGCAAGACACACTTGTCTTTGTACTCCTCACCTGGTTGCCCCCACACACGCTAGACACCATCTGAACCAAATAAGTTTATCTTGGTCTCATCAGACCACAGGACATGGTTCCAGTAATCCATGTCCTTAGTCTGCTTGTCTTCAGAAAACTGTTTGCAGGCTTTCTTGTACATCATCTTTAGAAGAGGCTTCCTTTTTGGACAACAGCCATACAGACCAATTTGATGCAATGTGCGGCGTATGGTCTGAGCACTGACAGGCTGACCCCCCACCCCTTCAACCTTTGCAGCAATGCTGGCAGCACTCATACATCTATTTCCCAAAGACAATCTCTGGATATGACGGTGAGCACGTGCACTCAACTTCTTTGGTCAACCATGGCGAGGCCTGTTCTGAGTGGAACCTGTCCTGTTAAACCACAGTATGGTTTTGGCCACCGTGCTGCAGCTCAGTTTCAGGGTCTTGGCAATCTTCTTATAGCCTAGGCCATCTTTATGCAGAGAAACAATTCTTTTTTTCAGATCCTCAGAGAGTTCTTTGCCATGAGGTTGCCATGTTGAACTTCCAGTGACCAGTATGAGAAAGTGAGAGCGATAACAACAAATTTAACACACCTGCTCCCCATTCACACCTGAGACCTTGTAACACTAACAAGTCACATGACACCAGGGAGGGAAAATGGCTAATTGGGCCCAATTTGGACATTTTCACTTTGGGGTGTACTCAATTTTGTTGCCAGTGGTTTAGACATTAATGGCTGTGTGTTGAGTTATTTTGAGGGGACTGCAAATTTACACTGTTATACAAGCTGTACATTCACTACTTTACATTGTAGCAAAGTGTAATTTCTTCAGTGTTGTCACATGAAAAGATAGAATAAAATATTTACAAAAATGTGAGGGGTGTACTCACTTTTGTAATATACTGTAATTTTACTGTTAAGAGTATGTAGCAAAGCAATAAGTCTGTGGTTGCTAACATACCTGAATGTGACCAAGTCACCCTTGTAAAACCATGGCGGCAAGCAGGGCTGAGCTGACACAGAGGGAGTGGAATCCCCTTTTGCCAGTAGGCCAGGGCACCCAGTTGTCAGCAGAGCCTGCAGATTAAACACAGTAGTTTGACAGCTAGCCCACTCTTTGTATCAGAAACACAGTCAATGGCTCCCAATACACAGAGCAGCATTTATTAGTTGTCATACAGCTAAGTCTCACAATGTTCTGGAGACACACCAGGAACCAGCTGTCAAAATAGTAGGAGTAATCTGCAGGCACTGGGCTGTCAGTTTGGCAGCTGAGTCCTCATTTATGTCTCAGGAGCTATTACAGCAGCTCCTGTATAAATTAAGGCTGCAAAACAGAGTTTCAGCCTTTTAAGTGTTGTGATTGAATCTGCCCATTAGGCCAGTTCCAGCAAATCTGCAATTGTAATAAAAAATAAAATAACATTTTACTTCATTACCTTTTTCCCATATATTGTCTATATTTTTTTTATTATTCTCATTTAAGTTTTTAAACTTATGTCCACTTTTATAGTGCTGTATTACAAAAATATACGTTTAATGTCTTAAAAAAGGGATAAAGCACAAAAAATTGCATTATGAGAAACTACAGGCTACCCGTAGAAGACATTTTGGTTACCATAACTTTGATTAAAACCTGGCTCTTTTCTACCATGATCATTGAAAAAGTATTCATATCCCTTGACATTTTCCACATTTTGTCAAGTTGCAACCAAAAATGTAAATGTATTTTATTGGAATTTTATGTGATAGACAAACACAAAGTGGCACATAATTGTGAAGTGGAAGGAAAATGATAAATGGTTTAATAGTAATTTTTTACGAATAAATATGTGAAAAGTGTGGCATGCATTTATATTCAGCCCCCCCCAACTGCAGACTTCTTATGGCTTTCTTTCAACAATGGCTTTGTTCTTGCCACTCTTCTATAAAGGCCAGATTTGTGGCGTATGCGACCAATAGTCCAGTGCACAGATTCTCCCACCTGAGCTGTGGATCTCTGCAGCTCCTCCAGAGTTACCATGGGCCTTTTGGCTGCCTGTCTGATTAATGCTCTCCTTGCCCGGCCTGTCCATTTAGGTCAGTGATGGCAAACATTGGCACCCCAGATGTTTTGGAACTACAGTTCCCATGATGCTCATGCACTCTGCAGTGTAGTTGAGCATCATGGGAAATGTAGTTACAAAACATCTGGGGTGCCAAGGTTTGCCATCACTGGTTTAGGTGGACAGCCATGTCTTGGTATGTTTGCAGTTGTGCCATACTCTTTCTATTTTCGGATGATGGATTGAACAGTGCTCTGTGAGATTTTCAAAGCTTGGGATATTTTTTTATAACCCAACCCTGCTTTAAACTTCTCCATAACTTTATCCCTGACCTGTCTGGTGTGTTCCTTGGCATTTATGATGCTGTTTGTTAACTAAGGTTCTCTAACAAACCTCTGAGGGCTTTACAGAACAGCTGTATTTATACAAAGATCAAATTACAAACAGGTGGACTCTATTTACTAATTAGGTGACTTCTGAAGGCAACTGGTTCCACTAGATTTTATCTAGGGGTATCAGAGCAAAGGGGGCTGAATACAAATGCACGGCACACTTTTCAGATGTTTATTTGTAAAAAAAAATTGGAAAATTAAAGATAATTTTCCTTCCACTTCACAATTATGTGCCACTTTGTGTTGGTCAATCACATCAAATCCCAATAAAATACATTTATGTTTTTGGTTGTAACATGACAAAATGTGAAAAATTTCAAGGGGCATAAATATTTTTTCAAGGCACCGTTAACCACATCACAACAAGTATTTCCATCAATGGGCAAAAAGATGGTAATGCTAGGGTAGATGGACATACTATTTCTACATTCCATACCCCCCCCCCCCCCAACTTTTAGCTTTGCACTTTGCTATTCTAGCCTTACCAGGTCTTGACATTGGTAGCATGTATGATGTGCTGCACATAATCAAAGAGTATGTACAAGCAAACTCAGTCAACAAAGACAAATTATTATTGCTCAAATTCCTAACACATTGTCTGCATCCCAGTTGAGAAAGACATTAAGCGCAATCTGATAACAGCAACAAGAGAGAGAGAGAGAGAGAGAGAGACGCACACACAAACAGACAAAATTTTGCCCTTGTACAAAGCCATTAGTAAAACCTCATCTGGAAAATGCAGTTTAGTTTTGAGCACCAGTTCACAAAATACATTAGAAAACTGGAGAATGTGCAGGAAAGGGCAATCAAACTGATAAAAGACCGGGAGGGGCTCAGCTGAGGAATGATTAGCACTAGCATTAGAGCTGAAATCATTCTCTCTAGAAAAGAGATTAAGCAAGGATATGATCTACATGTACAAATACATAGGTGGTCCATATATGGGTGTAGAGTTATTCACATTAAAGAGGAGTTCCACCCATTTAAAAGTCAGCAGCTACAAAAAGTGTACCTGCTGACTTTTAATAATCAGGCACTCACCTGTCCCACGGTCCAGCGATGCGAGCTCACGAAGCCCCGCTCCTCTCCCCTTTCACAGCCAGGCAAGCGCTGCGTGCTGTTAATGGTTGGGCAATCTTCTGGGACCTGTGACGTGTCCCAGATCGCAGGGAGGGAGGGGGATGAGGTGAACTTCCTTCAGTCTTCCAGGGAGGAAGTGGGAGCTGGGTGCCCATAAAAACTGGGTCATGTCAGGGGATCACCATCACTTAAAGCAGAAGTTCCATTTTTGGGTGGAATTCTGCTTTAAGGTCATTACAATGTACAAGGGGGCACTCTTTATGTCTGGAAGAAAAGAGATTTATTCTCTACATACAGAAAGGCTTCTTCACTGTAAGAGCTGTGAAAATGTGGAATTGACTTACTCAAAAACTAGTTATGGCCAGCTCAGTAGAGCTGGATGCATTCATAAATTCACAAAATATAACTGGATAGTAACATTATTGGTAAAACAGGGCATTGTTGATCCAGGGAATATACAATTGCCTTCCTCTGGATCAACTGTGTGTAATGGGTTGTATATACTGTATGCATGTTTTCTATTTAATCTACTCTTTGTAACTATGAAGTCAATCAAAACCATGGACAGCTGGCAAATATATGAACACATATATACTGATTCTTAGCAAGGTAGTTAAAGTAAACCTATAAGTACAATTAATGTATCAAAGAAACTTTTAGTATACATTTAATGACCTTTCCTGTAAAAGGCAAACTCAGAAGTTAGGGCTACTTTTGAATATTTGGCTGACTAGCCCTCTCTCAATCTCCCACTATTTCTACTAGTCTGTCTCTAAAATGGAGGATCTTCCTTGCCAACAGGAATAGATGGGAAGTGGAAGGGGAGTTTTAACCTTCATCCCTACTAGGAAGTGTGGAAAACTACTCTGTACCGCTTAGTGCCAGGACTTCATTACCACACTCTGGTCAGTAACTCAAATGGCACTGATACAGTAGGTTCAATTTAAACTTTTTATGATTGTTTTGTGCTGACATCTAGTACTAAAAACATTTTAATCTACGAACAGTTTCATAAGTTTTCTATTGCAAACAGGTAATTCTATCTTGACTAAAAGGACAAAAAAAAAAAAATAATATATAATCAGTAACTTTGTAGCCGGAGGTCAGTTAATAATACTAAATAAACAGTGTCATAAGGTTATTTGATACACATCAAAGATCTTCTACAAATGGTACAATATGTGAACAAGCTGTTCAAAAGATATCAACTTGCCAGTTTACTTTCATGTTATGAAATGCTATAGCTTGAGAAACATTGGTTATGAATTAAACTGGAAATACACACTGGAAATTTTGAACAGGCCAAAATTTGAGCCAAGGGTGGTCCTGTTGGGACCCTCTTGTCGGACATCCTTCTATTTAAAAATTTGAGGAGCTGGATGGAAAAGTGTCAGCTGCAGTGACTGCATCCATTCAAATGCAACACTGTTTGGTTTTTCAAACAGCCATGGGTGTTGGCTGTCAGAATACAATAGCCGACAAGAAGAAGAACATTGACGCTGTTTAGACTGGATTGGAAATCAATAGATTTGTCTTGTTTAGCCCTTGGTACTGAATGATAGAAATCTTATGATGTATTACCAGCTTTATACTGCATATTGCATAAAGCATTAATGTTTAGATTAATATTTTTTTTTATTCTCTACGAGTTTAGTGGAAAATAATCACTAATCACTTATTGACCTTTTATAGGGAATATACAACTGAGGACTTCAGTTAAATGACCATGGCACCAGGACTGGCTGTCACTTTGAAATCCAAAGTGCCAATCTGTAACCAAAAGCTCAACTTTGCAGCTCCTGCTTCAATAATCACTGTAAGAGTTCCTTATTGTATTCTGATGGAGGTAATGTATTTAACAATAGTACTGTGAATATGATTTTTTTTAACACTTATTTCTTCCTTTTTTTTTGGTGCATTTACATGCAACAAAAGTTGGGACAAACTGGAACACTACCAGGGATGCATGAGCATTCATAGCTAGAGTAGTAAACCTCAGCTACTACTGCTTCTGAAGGAAGTGGATGAAAGCAGTTGGGTCTTAAAGGGACAATATACCTGTTTTTCTTGCGTGGGACGTGTTTTTAACATGTGCTCAAGGAATGCAAAGTATGGTGTTTTGCATTATTTTAGAAGCAGAAGCCAAAAAAAGGAAACACTCCAGAAAACATAAGACCCGCCACTGGTCATCTCTTGACCAGGACCATCTGCATTCCTCAGATTCCCGCACATGGTGGTTTCATGCTCCTCAAGCAGCTCACGTGACAATGGCTCACATGCATTTATATCAGCGCAATAGGAAATGCCTTGCCCAGCCCAGGGTGCATGTTGAACCTGCATGCAGTCTGCAGTGACAGGAAATTCATTTGCGTGGATTGCCTCAGGTGACAATGAATAGGGTTGTAAATGCACAAATTTCAAAGCCTAGATTTAGAAGGCTGTAGCGGAAAGTATGCAGCAAATATCCATGCCACAGGCATGAAAGAAAAAAATCCATGACACAGTAATGCCTCGTACACACGGTCGGACTTTTCGGCTACAAAAGTCCGACAGCCCATCCGACAGACTTTCGACAGACTTTTGGCGGACTTGCGGCGGACTTTATAACGAACGGACTTAACTACATACGATCACACAAAAGTCCGACGGATTCGTACGTGATGACGTATGACTGGACTAAAATGAGGAAGTTGATAGCCAGTAGCCAATAGCTGCCCTAGCGTGGGTTTTTGTCCGTCGGACTAGCATACAGACGAGCAGATTTCTGGGTCCGGCGGAGTTACGACGTAAAGATTTGAAGCATGTTCCAAATCTAAAGTCCGTCAGATTTGCGACTGGAAAAGTCCACTGAAGGTCCGGTGAAGCCCACACACGATCGGATTGTCCGCCGGATTTGGTCCATCGGCGTCCGTCGGACCAGTCCGGTCGAAGAGTCCGACCGTGTGTACGCGGCATTAGAGAGAGAAAAAAAAAGGAGCATAATTTTGATGTCAATCTCATTGGTCCCTTTAGTACCCAGGCCCAACCATCGCAAAAAGCACGCAGATATTTCCAAATGTGAAAAGGGGAGGGCCTTCTTTTCCCATAATGACAGAGTTAAAAGCTCATTCATGAAGAATTGTAAAGATCTGATAAGAAGATCAGTTTACAGTAAAAGTTCTCTAAGCTTTACCCACTGAAGTTGGCTGATGCATGTTTAAGCAATACTCTTCCAGGATTGGATAGGGCCCTACAGCGTCTGGTAAGCAAGTGTCTTTGCCTTTCAATACTTTTACGGATCCTATGGATTGAAAAGTGGACTTAAGGCTGGTTTACATCAGAAGCAGTCCAATGCGTTTTTATTCTGAGTCAAAAATGCATGAACAGTATTTACCATGAATTCCAACGGCCTACTTCACACCAGTGCAGTGCGTTCCAGTACAGTTGACTAAAATAGAACACATTGCATTTTTTTTGTATGGAATGCATCTGTAACATGGCAAAACACATTGAAAAAGCACCAGAATACTTCAAAAACGTGCATGCAGAAAGACCTCTTCAACTCAGAAATTGTGGTGAATTGGCCCTCAGACTTGTAGAGAATCTATATTGTGGCAGATTTTTGCCTGTTGACCAGCAACAGCATTAACTGCGATGTTTGAAAGATAAAGAAATGGCCTTTAATTCAAAGTGGAACCTGCAGGAGTTGGCATGGTTCTGGAGGACTTGAGCCTAGCAGCTACCTTTTGGCAGAGGCTTCAATAGACCTAGTACGAGGGCTGATGCATTCAGTCACAGGCACGAGAGCTGTGTGGTTGCACCACTGGAGGTTTCTATACAAGTCCTTTGTAACATTCCCCAAAATGGGTGTTTTTTGTTTGGCAAAACACTGGACGAAGTGAGTGACAGGAGAAATGTCATGCCTGTGGCCTGAGGCCAAATTGTATAGGCCAGGCTGTAAATTTACCAGATTATAGGGAAGGGGTTCAAAGTTCCTTTTTACATTAAATTAAATCCAGAGCAGGCTGCTAGGCATCTGGAAAGACTTTTAAAAGTGTGCCCATTTAATCTCTTCCAGTGGGAGCCAGCATAGCCTTCTTTTGGACGGTTTGGGTGAAAAACATCAAAGACAGGTGGGAGTACAACAGAGAATTCAACCATTGAATCCTTTCATTCATGAACAACAGATCTCAAGAAGAAAGAATTATTGCAAGATTATATATAAGAATTATACTGCAACAATTCCATAGTGCTGGTGCAGCCAGAAGAACAAGAACAGAATCTGGGGGTTTCTCCCCATTCTTTCTAGTACCCAAGGCATCAGGAGCTTTCCCTACTGTCTGGGATTGAAGAAATCGAACATACACACCAAAAGGTTCAAGATGGAGTCCGTGCAGACAGTCATGGTGATAGTTTAGTATGATGACCGGTTAGTGTCAATCGACCTGGCTGACTTATACTTTCACCAGTATGCCTCTTTTGGGGTGTAACTCTCAGCCCAGGAGATGTAAGAATTCTGATGTTGGATGCCAGTCTGTCTCCAGGCTGAGTAGACAGGTGCAAGGCCATTGGAGCCTGGTGGAATGTAAATGCTCTGTCTTAAATGGAGGTCAGTTTTATCTAGCATTTCAAGCCTTTAAAGATCTTCCTCCAAGGGCCCGAATGAAGTTGATTATTGAAAGCAAGACAGCAGTAGCCTACATTGCCCGCCAAGGGGGCACCAAGAGTCTTTTCCTGTTACTTTTCACAACATAAACTTTTCGCTGGTTGGAGAGCCACTTACAGGCAGTTAACGGCAGTCTACTTGCTGGGAAAGCAGGATCCACTAAGGTTTCATGTACACAGGATGTTTTTACAACCTCTCCTGAACGATTTAACTTGACAAATAGTAACCGACGTTTAAAACGTCCGTTTTGCTGCGTTTACATGCCGCATTTAGCTGCGTTTTACCTCATTTTGGATTTAGAAGCGTTTAAAAAAAAAAAAATATAATTTGAAAAATACCTGTAAATGAAACGCGGCTAAATGTGAATAACTGCGTTTAGACGCATTTGAAATGCCTGTAAACTCGACTTCTGAACGCATTTTTTTGCGTTCCAAAAAATTTCTCTAAACTCAACTGCTTAGAAACAACTGTAAACTACCCTGTGTACATGGACAGATAAGAAAACAGAGGAGAGTTCAAAGGCAGTTGAAAAAAAAATGCCCAACTGCTCCTAATTGTACGTTGAGCAGCAGCAGTGTACATGAGGCCTTACGGATCAGTTAAGCAGCGTACATGAGGCCTTACGGATCAGTTTTCCAACAAGGAGTACCTCAACTAGTATTGGCTCTATGGGGCATTCCAAATTCTGGTATTTGCAAGAAGGTACAAAGGTGAAGTGATAGAAGATGGGTTCACAGTGGCATGGGTTTTTCCTATGGCCTTTGCCTTCCTCCAGTGTTTTTAAATATGAAGAATCTTCTGAAAATTTGGACAGAACACATTTATGCCATATAGGTGCTTTCCACCTGCCGAGGCGGCCTTGGTTTTCATTTCCCCTCCAGATGTAACCAGCACCACCAATCCCGTTTCTGGTTACACAAGATCTGTTATGCCAACGTCAATTGCAGTACCCCAATCTAATGAGACCCTTTTAATAGCATGGCTATTCAATCAGCTGGACTAGAGGTGCAGGGATTCTCATCCGAGGTGGTTCAGCTTGGTGAAGACCACAAAACCACCCATGAACGCTGCATATGAGAGGATATGAAGGTAGTTTGTTCTATTTGCTCAGCAAAAGATTTCTCGCCTTTGTCCTCAGCTCTAGCCAATATTCTGGACATTTTAACAATTAGCTCTAGAGGTTGGTTTGGCATACAACTCCATTAAAGTACAGGTCTCTGCCTTTATTATCTTTGTAAGGCTGCAGATGGGTGGAAGAGCTATTGATCAGATGCTTCATGCAGGCAGTAATCCATATACGACCACCAAGGAAATTCTTGTTCCCTTCATACGATTTAGGATTAGTTCTGAAAGTGCTAGTACAGGCACCTTTGCTCCAATAGCTTAATTTACATTGTGGTTCCTAGTGGTAAAGCTAGTTCCTCTGACAGCAATTGTTTTAGACAGAAGGATGTTGGAGATTGAAACACTATCCTGCAAAGATCCCTTTTACTGTATGTCTTTTTACCAGAAATAGTGATACTACCTCCATCTCCAAAGCTCAATTCTAAAGTGGTATCCAGTTTCCAGGAAAAGTGAGGGCAGTCCCTCCTAGCATTCGCATGAGAGTCACCGAGTACACAGCAGGAAGTCTTTAGTTGCTTATGCATCGACAAGTTGCTAACAGTGTACATGCAAAGGTCAAAATACGTTAGGAAAGTGGACAATTTTTTAATTTTGTCATCAGGTTCTCAAGAGTCATCTTTTGTTGGTTTACCAGGGTGGTATTAGATTGGCATGCAGGAAGTAGGCCTTTCTACTCAGGAACAGGTGCAAGTTCCTTTGACCTGAGGGGTGGCAGCCTTTGGGGCAGTTATACCAGGATTTTGGTGAAACATATATGTGAGACAGCTAGCCTTTCATTTGACTTTACAAGCTAGGTGTGCGATCAGCAAGTTCTGCAAAGTTTGGGACGGGACAAATTATTTTTGTCTTTAGCAGCTTTTCTTGATTGTCAATGTTTCTTTTCATGTGATCTCTCCCGCCCATTTATTTAGCTAGTTATATCCCATTGTGTGCTGACGTGAGGTAGGGCCAGGAAAATTGTTATTAGATAATTACCATAATTTTCCTTTCCTGGCCTATCTTCACGTCAGCACAGGACTCCCTCCCTAGTGGCCTGTCGCAGGCTAGCTTATTGAATACTTCAGTTGGAGAGAGGCTGTCTTTTATTTAGCTAGGAAGAGGTGGTCCTGTGGGTTCCAGGGGA
The DNA here is from genome assembly GCF_042186555.1 of Aquarana catesbeiana. Classification (NCBI taxonomy): domain Eukaryota; kingdom Metazoa; phylum Chordata; class Amphibia; order Anura; family Ranidae; genus Aquarana; species Aquarana catesbeiana. Next base: position 518,898,122 of record NC_133325.1, read on the forward strand.
GGCATTAACCCATTGTGTGCTGACGTGAGGATCGGCCAGGAAAGGAAAATTATGGTAAATATCTTATAACAATTTTCCGCTATATATTATAGTGAATACTATAAGTGCATGTATTAATTGTATACAGTTATTTAGACGCACTATTTTTCATAATAGAAGTCCTTTAACATTTGCACCAGGGTCCTGGTGGTTTTATTTACACTTTTGCTCAGTATACATTTACTATGATCATTATTTACAAACTGTGTGTTCTACACTTTTAATAATGGATTCAACATTTGTACGAAATGGGTTAACAGGGCAAAAAGGCAGTGATTATCTTTCATTTGTCATACTGTTTTGAGATTGCACCTCAAGCCGGGATGTGAAACTTCCTCTGTCAGATTTTTCTCCCTGCCACTGCTTCTATAAATAAACCTATTCTCCCTCCTCTGTCCTCCTACACGCCTGTGGGGAGGACTAAAGTAAACTGGTTGCCGTGGATGAGAGAACCATTTAGAATTTCTCTTTGTATGTAAACATTGCTATATTTAAAAAAAAAAAATCTGTATTATGTTTACAGACAGCAAATCAGCGGGAACTATACTCACCTTCTCCCCAGCACTGCGGTGTCCAGGAGCTCCCTGACAGCCGATACTGGTCCTTCCAGGTACCTTTCTTTGGCCATTTTCATTGGCCAGGCCCAGAAGATGTCACACCTGTGCATGCTCAGGAGTTCATTCACTTCAGCAATGCTGAAAATGTACACTGAGTTGCGCAGGCACTGCTTAGTGTACAGGTTATACAGGCAGGTAAGGAACTTTAATGCAGACAAAACATAGTCAGGGGAATTCATAAAGGGTATCATAGACAACCGTTAGAATTCCATCGGGGCGCAGCACCGAAAGTGTCAGTGCTTGTACCCAATTCATGTACCTGTCACAGAAAGGTTCATGAATTTGTCCATGTCTGCACTGGGGAAGGCGTGCCCACACTGCACACTCCTTCCCCAACACACTCCTTCTCTCCCTCTCTGGGTACTGTTCTTGTCACACTGATAGGCATATGGCTGAGGATTTTTATATTAAAAGGTGGGTAGGGCCTGATGGGAGAACAGAGAGATTAGTTCCCCGTCAGGTCTGCTGCACGTTTGATTGACAGTGCATGGCAGTGGGCGGATCCATTGTTGCTATTCATTCCAATAGCAGTTTTCGAATCTGCCCACTGCTGCCCACCCCCATCTGGCCTACCCTCCCAGTGACAACTACAGTGCCTTGCAAAAGTATTCACCCCCTTGTCATTTTTTGTGATTTGTTGCCTCACAACCTGGAATTAACATGGATTGTTAGAGGATTTGCATCATTTAATTTACAGAACATTCCCACAATGTTTTTTTTGTTTTGTTTTTTTTTATTGTGAAGCAAACAACAAATAGGACAAAATAACAGAAAAAGTCAATGTGCATAACTATTCACCCCCCTAAAGTCAATACTTTGTAAAGCCACCTTTTGCGGCTATCACAGCTTGCCACATCTTACCACTGGGATTATTCCTCCTTGCAAAACTGCTCCAGCTCCTTCAAGTTGTATGTTTTGCACTTGTGAACAGCAATCTTTAAGTCTGACCACAGATTTTCTATTGGATTGAGGTCTGGGCTTTGACTAGGCCATTCCAACACATTTACATGTTACCCCTTAAACCACCAAGTTTTGCTTTAGCAGTGTGTTTGGGGTCATTGTCCTGCTGGGAGGTGAACCTCCCTCCTAGCCTCCATTTAAACACAGAGTGGTGCAGGTGTTTGCTCAAGAATATCCCTGTATTTAGCACCATCCATCTTTCCCTATACTCTGACCAGTTTCCCAGTCCCGACTGCTGAAAAACATCCCCACAGCATGATGCTGCCACCACCATGTTTCACTGTGGGGATGGTGTTCTTTGGGTGATGGGATGTGTTGGGTTTGCGCCAGACATAGCATTTTCTTTGATGTCCAAAAAGTTCAGTTTTAGACTCATCAGACCAGAGCACCTTCCTCCATACATTTTGGGAGTCTCCTACGTCTTTTCGCAAACTCAAAACGTGCCATTTTGTTTTTTGCTGAAAGTAATGTCTTCCTTCTGGCCACTCTGCCATAAAGCCCAACTCTATGGAGCGTATGGCTTATTGTCGTCCTATGTGCAGATACTTCAGTCTCTGCTGTGGAACTCTGCAGCTCCTCTAGGGTTACCTTAGGTCTCTGTGCTGCCTCTCTGATTAATGCCCTCCTTGCCCGGTCCATGAGTTTTGGTGTGCGGCCGTCTCTTGGCAGGTTTGCTGTTGTGCCATGTTCTTTCCATTTCGTTATGATAGATTTGAATGTGCTCCTAGGGATCATCAAAGATTTGGATATTATTTTACAACCTAACCCTTACTTGTACTTAACAACAGTGTCCCTTACTTGTTTGGAGAGTTTCTTGGTCTTCATGGCAGTGTTTGATTAGTGGTGCCTCTTGCTTAGGTGTTGCAGCCTCTGGGGCCTTTCAAAAAGGTGTGTATATGTAATGACAGATCATGTGACACTTAGATCGCACACAGGTGGACATTATTTCACTAATTATGTAACTTCTGAAGGTAATTGGTTACACCAGAGCTTTTTATGGGCTTCATAACAAAGGGGATGAATACATACGCACATGCCAATTATTTTTTTTATTTCTGAAAAATAGTTTTATGTATATATTTTTCTAATTTTACTTCCCCAGCTTAGACTATTGTGTTCTGATCCATCACATATAATTCATATTAAAAAAACATTGAACTAAAGGCTGTAATGTAACAAAATAGGTAAAAAGCCAAGGGGGGTGAGTACGTTTGCAAGGCACAGTAATTTCCCAAATATGGGCATTGCCCATATTTGGGCAATGACATCAGCCATATCCATGCCCCGTATATTTCCATTTAGCTTTTGGTCAGGGAATCTTCCAGCCACCAGCTAAATGGGCAGTGGGTACAGCACTGTGCGAGAAGCTGTCAAATGCAGGACAGCTTTCCAGCACAGGTATGGCCCCTGCTATGAGTACCTGTGTGCCTTGGTACACCAGATCAAAGTTGATCTTAATTACCTCCAGTTTTCTAAACAGAGAACTGGAGGCAATTCTTTAAGACTTTGTCGCTGCCATAGTGACAGAATCTTGAAGTGGCTGTAAATGCTTGACTGAATTAGGCACAGGTAGTTCTTAAAGAGACTACTGGCAGAAAAGTGGCATTAAAGCAATTTTGAATTTCCCTGACTTTGTCTCTTCTGTATTAAAAAAGACTGTCTGTTTGCAGCTATTTTTTATGCTAAAGTTCTACTTTATCTGTGTATTTAGCGGTTTCCCTGGAGTTCAAAATTGCACTGCAATTCGTGCACACAGAATTCCAACCCAATGACAACCAATGCACATTGGATCGCTACTTCCTGATTCTCTGCCTTACACTTTGCGTCCTTGCGACTTCATTAGGGGCCTGAGGTAGCACAGCTAAACCATTAAATAGTTTGCATCACTTAGCAGGTACCTCTCTTTCTCTGGTAGTGTAACGTTGTTATGGTAAAGATAAACAAGAAGCACACCAGCCAACACTCGGGCTTTTGGTGCCAGCTGCAAAAGAGGAAGGAGCTGTGGTCAAGCGCTGGAAAATAATAAGTATCACTAGGGGAAGGGAACCCTTTACACAAAAATCATAATTTTTGCCTTGAATAGACAAATTGACAGTGTCTCTAGAATTTAGCTTTAGTTATTTTGCACCTAGCACCTTATCAGAGTAGTTACTGATAAGGCCTTTCAGAGTGGTAGGGTGCTGCAGGTACAAACTTTTTTTTTCAATTCTTTTTTAACAGAAGGTCAAAGTACAGAGACCATATGCACAATGTAAAAAATAGTAACACATTAGGATTCCCAAGTACAACATCGTGACCATATTGTCAATGATACAGGAAGCAAACATTGTAAAACACAGCAAATCAAAGTATGAGCTTGTCAATTCATCTGGCTCAGCCGAGCCATACAGACTATAGGGAAAAAGATCAGTCACCATGCTACACATGGGCTTCAGCACTCGCAAAAAAAAGGAAAATTTATTATCAAATACTTACCGTAATTTTCCTTTCCTGATGGACTCCATGGCAGCCTACGTGTGGGTTAACCCCGCCTCCTCTCCAATGCTATAGGACCCCATTCACATAAATGAGTACTCACCACTAGCTACTGCGTTCCGTAACTAGCCTACTCTTTGACCAATGGGTGGGAACTCCGTAAGCCATGGAGTCCATCAGGAAAGGAAAATTACGGTAAGTATTTGATAATAAATTTTCCTTTTTCCTGACAGACTCCATGGCAGCCTACGTGTGGGAAATAACTAGCCAACCACACGGGTGGGTATGTTGAACAAAAACATAATTTTAATTTGTCCTATCAGCCGATAGGATTTTCAAACCAAAGTTTACAGAGGACAGTGAAGCAGGCTCTATACAGTAATGAGACATGAATATATTAATAGAAGCCCATGAGGCTGCTTTGCAGATGGTGTCTGGAGCCACATGTCGGGCCGCCGCCCACGAGGCTGCCATTCCCCTGGTGGAGTGAGCTGTCACCGCCTTTGGAGGAGCCAAGCCCTTAGCCCTGTATGCTTGCTGGATGGTCTGCACGATCCAGGCTGCGAGTGTTCTGGTTGAGGCTTTCTTCCCTATATTACTGCCCGAGTGTAAGACAAAGAGATGATCAGAACGTCTAAAGGGAGAAGTAATTTTTAGATATTCCTTTATAGCTTCTCCTACATCCAGAGGGTGAGTTTCACAGGACCCCGGGGACCTTAATGTAGGTAAGACGATCTCCTGATTGATGTGGAATACTGAAGACACTTTCGGGTTGAACCCAGCATAGGGATGAGAACTACACGGTCCGGGAAAAACGTCAAGAAGGGTTCTTAAAGCCCCAGTGATCCAATCTCAGAGACCCTTTTAGCCGAGGTGACGGCTACTAAGAAGGCAACTTTTGCTGAAAAGTCCTTTATGGAGAGCGGGGAGGGCCCCATAGTACTGAGTCCAGAGATTGAGTCAAGGACAAGTGGGAGGTCCCATTTAGGAAACCTGGATTTCCTCTCGGGTTCGAGCCTTGATGCTCCTCGAAAAAATTGCCGAACCAAAGGATGAACTGCCCACGAAGTACCGGAGAAGTCCGATAATGCAGGTACCTGGACTCTAAGAGAGCTGATAGATAAGGGTAGATCTAGGCCCGCTTGAAGGAATCTTGGATTTTTGGATGTCTAAAAGACCTGCCTTGAGAAGAGCAAAATTCCATGAATTTGGACCAGATTCTTCCGTAGACCTTATTTGTACTAGATCTTCTAGAACTCATGAGAGTGGAAATTACTTTTGAGGCACAACCCAGGGATTCTAGCCTCTCCCTCTCAGACCATCAGTCTCAGTACTGCCGGACAAGGGTGCAGGACTGACTCCTGAGAAAGAAGGTCTGGCCTGAGAGGGAGAGGCACTGGGTCCCGAAAACTGAGTTGGACAAAGAGAGAGAACCAGGGCCTGTTCGGCCAATAGGGAGCTATTGTCACCACTTCGACTGCTTCCACTCGGAGCCTCTGCAGGAATCTCATTATAACTGGAAGTGGCGGAAAGGCATACGCCCTCCTGAACCTCCACTGATCCGTCAGGGCGTCTGTCCCGAAGGCCTGGCTGCAGCGGCCCCTGGTGTAAAACTTCCTCAGCTTGAAATTTTAGAGGGAAGCGAACAGATCTACTTCGGGATTGATTTCCAGCGACAGTATCCACTTGAACGTCTGTACATGAAGGGACCATTCGTTGTTGTCCAACTCGGTACGTGATAGGAAGTCCGCTTGCGTGTTTTGGACTCCTGGGACGAAGACTGCTGAGATGTTGGAGAGATTTTTCTGTGCCCATGATAGAATGGGCTCGACTTCCCGAAGGAGAGTGGGACTCTGAGTACCCCCTTGCTTCTTCACATACGAGACCGCCGCGGTGTTGTCCATTCTTAACAACACTGACTCCCCCATCAGGAGGCGAGAGAAGGACTGTAGGGCACAACATGGCCGCTCGAAGTTCCAAGATGTTCAAACCTGGGATTGGGGAGGAATGTGTCCCACTTGCCTTGAGCAAGGTTCGATCCGCAGAGGGCTCCCCAACCGGTACCGCTGGCATCGGTCGTGACTGTGACCCAAGAGATGGAAGCGATGGAGTGGCAAGTCAGGAGGTTCTTGCGCTGGAGCCACCAGAAGAGGCTGTTCCTCATTGTGGATGTTATGTGGATGACTTGATTCTTGTCCCCTGTCTTCCATTGTTGTAAGAAGCCTGACTGGAAGAAACGTAATCTCCACAAGGCCCACTTGACCATGGGAGCCATGGAAACCATCGTGCCGATGATTTTCAGGCACTGGGAGGCTTTCAGTCGCCGGGCATGTAAGGCCCGAGATATTCTCTCCCGAACTGTAGGAATTTTCTGTAGTGGAAGGGAGATAGTGTTTTCCACTGTGTCGAACTGAGCCCCTAGGTATACTAGACGTTGAGCTGGGTCTAGCACTTTTCCCTAAGTTCAGGAGCCAACCGAAGCTGGACAGGGTGGAGATCACTTGTTCCCAGTGGGTCAGCAGCTGCTCTCTGTTTTGGGACAAAACCAGCAGGTCGTTGAGGTAATCGTAAAGATGTACCCCTCTTAATCTTATGAATGCCACTGTGGCTAGAAGAACCTTGGAAAAGACCCGGGGGGGATGTTGTCAGCCCGAAGGGGAGGCACATAAATTGTAGATGATTTGGTCCGACTTGGAATCGGAGGTATTTGTGAAACTCCTTTTCCACTGGGACGTGGAAATAAGCATCCCAGAAGTCTGAGATTGAGGCCACCCAGGCGTGCCGGAAGAGGAACAGCCAAGCCCCCACTCGGCCTGCCTGGGCGGGCACAATCTTAAAAAGACTTGGCCTGGTTACGACCACCAGATGTCTGGCTTTTAACAGGTTTACGAAAATATGCCTGCCCTCTGCTCCAATTTTTCCTGAGGTCCCGTCCAGGCTTGTAAGAGCGTGCTTCTCTGGAGCGCTCCGGGCTACGTCTTCTGAACTGGGGCTTCTTCCGACCAAGCAGGTGCCTCTCCTGGGGAAGGAAGCCCGACTTACCGCCTGTGGCTCACGTTATGGCATCATCAAGCTTGTTACCAAACAGTGAGGACCCCTCGAAAGGGATTTTACAGCAAGCTTGCTTGGAAACCGGGTCGGCGAGCCAGGGGCGCAACCACAGGGCTCTTTTGGCCGTGACCAAAGACAACATAATACGAGCCAGTAGGCGGATCAAATAAATAGACGCCTCTCCCAGGACAACCGTTGCCAGCTTTAGTTCTGCCGCTGCCGAACTTCCGGCCAGTTCCTCCGACACGCCCCTGAGGAAGGATTCCACGTTCTCCATCCAGGCCTCCATTGCCTTTGACATGGCCGCTAGTGCCAGGGCTGGATTACAGGCCATGCCGGCGAGTCCATAAATTCTTTTTAGGTCCAGATCTATCTTCCTCTCGAGCCCATCATTGAAAGTAGAGCTGCACAATTCTGGCCAAAATGAGAATCACAATCTTTTTGCTTAGAATAAAAAGATCATGATTCTCTCACGATTCTCGCGATGTAATTTTTATTTTTTTTTTAGAAGAAAGAGAGATTGATAGAGAGAGATTGATTGGTTGAGAGAGCAATTGGTTGAGAGAGCAATTGATTGATAGCGATTGAGAGCAATTGATTGATAGCGATTAATTGAGAGAGATTAATTGAGAGATTGATCAATTCAGAGAGATTGATTGAGAGAGATTGATTGAGAGTCTCAAACTCTCAATTAATCAATCTCTCTTAATTAACCTCCCTGGCGGTTTTCCCGAGTGTGGCTCGGAGTTAAAATTCAGTACCATTAGCGGTAACCCCGAGCCACACTCGGGATCGCATTGCAGGATCCTGGGGCGGCGTTACTTACCTTGTCCCCGGGATCCTGCGATGTCCCCCGCAGTGTCCGAGGGCTCCATCCTCCTCCGAAGCCTCTCCGTGCCAGGCTCCGTTCCCTGCGAGTGGCGCGACGCACGGGGGCGGAGCCTGGCGGCAAATTCAAAAAAATGTCAAAATCACAACACATACAGTACTGTAATCTTACAGATTACAGTACTGTATGAAATGATTTCACATCCCTTTTGTCCCCAGTGCTCTGGCCCATGCCCTGCATGCAGTTTTACATTATATACACTGTTCTTTCTGCCTGGAAACTGGAGATTGTCCATAGCAACCAAAAAGTGTCCCTTTACGTCAAAAGTGGCTTTAGACCAGCTAGAAAACAGCGATAGTAAATTAGAACACTTGCAGAATTGAGCGATAGTGAATTGTGGGGAAATTTATTTTATTACTATTTTTTTTAATTTTTTTTAATTATTTATTTTTATTTATTATATTATAATTTATGTTTTTGTGTTTCAAACTTTATCATACCCGGGATATCTACTAGACTCTGGTTTGGACAGATTTAAGTGTGTTATTGTTAAGATTTACAGACCTACAATATAAAACGCCAAATTTCCATGCAAAATAATGGTACCGCTTTCAGCACCTAAAATCAGAAATAATCATACCGCCAGGGAGGTTAATCTCTCTCTCTCAATCAATCACTCTAAATTTGAGAGTGATTGATTGAGAGTGATTGAGAGAGAGATTAATTCAGAGAGATTGATTAATAAAGAGATTGATTAATTGAGACTTGTCTTCATTGAAAGAGAGAAAGATTAAGCATTTGATTCTAAAAAAAAAAAAAGAAAAAAGTAAAGCAGCTCACGTTTTTTCAGTGCTGCAGCCTACAGCTGCAGTCACGCTTGTCCCCGAGAACTCAGTGTGAAGAAGAAACATTACTTACCCGACCGACCAATCACATACTTCTTTGCTGAGTGACGTCAGCACGCTGGCTCCGACAGCTTCCCCTCTGCTCCACTCTGCAACAGGGAAACATCCCGGGGACAACAGCGATCGTTGCGGCGCGTGCTTTGCAGCTAACAACATTCAAATTGCTTGATGGTGAGAATCGCACAACTCCGGAGTTGCGATCGCGGCGGGTGGAGAATCGCGATAACGGTTCTCCGCGATTAATCGTGCAGGTCTACTTGAAAGACACTGCGTCTTCTAAAGGAAGAGTCACGTGTTTGGCCAGACGCATAAGGGCTGCGTCTACAAGGGGAGAATTCTCCAGACTCTTCACTTCTTCTGACTTGAAGGGGTATAATCTGGAGGTTTTATTAGACATGGAGGACTTCTTCTCCGTCTTATTCCATTCTTCATCAATGATGTCCTTTCGTTCCGGAAGGAGCGGAAAATTTGAGCGTTCTTTCCCCAGGTGTTTAAAGAATTTTTTCTATTTGGCTGGGGGAGTGGAAGGGTCCTCCCATTTCAGTGCTTCCTTGATCGCCTTGATTAATGGTGAGACCATAGCGAAATCGAAGCCTCCAAAGTCCTCTTCGTTTACAGATTAGTCGTCCGAAAAGTTCAGAGAGACAACATAGGGCTGGGAAGTGCCCGGGTCATCACGGGCCTCATCAGCCGGCGGGCCAGACAATGTAGTGGACTGGCTCATTGAGCGGGAAGTGTCCCTCTCCATTAGGGATTTATGCACCACACGTTTCACAAGAGACTCTAAACGCTGGTTTTCTGTCTCCTTTTCCCCAACCGCACGGGCAAAGTAGCGGTCACATAAAGACTTGCCCTTTGGGACTAGTGTCCTACAACCCCAGCAGGCTCTGTGATCAGAGCGGCTGTCACGGCGGTGGGAGCGGTGTCTGGAGGAGGAATGAGAGCATCTCCTCTGGTGGGATCCGCACTGGGAGTCTCGTCTGGATCTGGATGATGAATGATATTGTGGCCTGGCAAGGTCTCTGTCATTCTGGACCGCGTTTAGAGGGTACGACCTGGAAGGGCTGGAAAAAGAACAGAAAGGGGGAAGGGGGAAAGGCGAAAAAAATGGCATCAGAACCGCAAATATTTGCGCCTGTATCTCAACCCCTCCCCTCACAAGCACATACCTTGTGCATGAGGGCTGGCCACTTAAATGCGGTGACTTGTCCATGACCTTGGACGAGGAACGTCACGTAATAGCAGTCTGCAGAAAATGGCCTGAAAAAAGCCAAGGCATCAAATGAGGAGGTTTAAAAAAACCTACTCCTAATAATATATAAATGTCTATACGTATATAAACGCATCAATAAATAATAAGCCAAGGAAAAGAACCTCTTTCCACATATATTATTATTATATATATATATATATTTTTTTTAAAAGGCTTAAAAATATAAATATTCCTTGAAACACACATTTCTTTCCTTTTTTTTTTTTTTTAACCGAAAACAGTATCTCTTGAACACATTTATTTAATTTTTTTTTTTTTTTTTTCATTTAAACATGTGCGGAAGATAAGTCCTAAAGGCCACTCACCTGGAGACCATGTAAACCACTGCAGGGAACCGACTGCCTCCTTCCCAGTCAGGGGAAATCCCATTATACCAGGGCTGGAGGGTGGATTTTAAATTCTCCGCCCGTGACGTCATCACCTTCTCAATGGGCACGCGCAGTAGGACGGCGCCGAACTGAGCATGCGCGAGCCAAGCCTCGTTCCCGAGATGGCTACAGCGCAGGTGCAAGCAGCAGAGACGGCCGCAAGCTGGAAGTGCCGTGGCAGGCTGGAACGCACAAGTGCTTCAGCCGCCATGAGGAGGAAAAATCCACGGTTTAAAGATAGAGAGAAACCAGGCACATCAACAAACATAGATAAACTGCCATGGAGAAAGATGAGAATTCCACAGACCTTGCCAGCCGGTGATGCGTCCGTCCGTCGGGCATACAGAGGCGACCACCCATCCACCAAGGGGAAATACTCAAGCCTCTTAAAGCTACTCGCCCGCCTATGGCTGGGCTCTGAGCTGCACCGCATAAAAGGTATGCCAAATCCTGGATCCATCCAATCCGACGCGAACAGCATGTGTAGGTCCATAGGAGGAGGACAAAAAATGAACACAGTAGCTAGTGGTGAGTACTCATTTATGGGAATGGGGTCCTATAGCATTGGAGAGGAGGCGGGGTTAACCCACACGTAGGCTGCCATGGAGTCTGTTGGGAAAATATATTTTACACCCTGTTCCAAATCATTATGCAAATTCTATTTCATTGTCACAAAGATTAAATATTTTGTTTTTCAGTTTAACTCATGGATGGCATTGTGTCTCAGGGCTCTTTTGATCACTGAAAACAATCTCGGACACCTGTGATAATTAGATTGCCAGGTGAGCCCAATTAAAGGAAAACTACTAAAGGAGGGTGTTCCACATTATTAAGCAGAGTACCATTTTCAAGCAATATGGGGAAGAAAAAGGATCTCTCTGCTGCTGAAAAGAGTGAAAGAGTTCAATGCCTTGGATGAGGTATGAAAACATTAGATATTTCACGAAAACTTAAGCATGATCATCGCACTATTAAGAGATTTGTGGCTGAATCAGAGCACAGATGGGTTTCGTGCAGATAAAGGCACATTGAGGAAGATTTCTGCCAGATCCATGCATCGGATCAAGAGAGCAGCTGCTAAAACACCATTACATACCAGCAAACAGATATTTTAAGCTGCTGGTGCCTCTGGAGTCCCACAGACATCAAGGTGTAGAGTCCTCCAGAGTCTTGCAACTGTGCATAAACCTTCCATTCGGCCACCACTAACCAATGCTCACAAGTAGAAATGGCTGCATTGGGCAGAAAAATACATGAAGACTAATTTTCAAACAGTCCTGTTCACTGATGAGTGCCGTGCAATCCTGGATGTTCCAGATGGATGGAGTAGTGGATGGTTGGTGGACGGCCACCCTGTTCCAACAAGGCTGCGATGTCAGCAAGGCGGTGGTGGAGTCGTGTTTTGGGCCGGAATAATGGGAAGAGAGCTGGTCAGCCCCTCTAGGGTCCCAGAAGGTGTAAAGATGACCTCTGCAAAGTATGTGGAGTTCCTGACTGACCACTTCCTTCCCTGGTACAGAAGGAAGAACTATGCTTTCCGTAATAAAATCATCTTCATGCATGGCAATGCACCATCTCATGCTGCAAAGAATACCTCTGCATCAATGGATACTATGGGGATAAAAGGAGAGAAAGTCATGGTGTGGCCTCCATCCTCCCCTGACCTCAATCCTATTGAAAACCTTTGGAGCATCCTCAAGCAAAAAGATCTACGAGGGTGGGAGGCAGTTTACATCCAAACAGCAGCTCTGGGAGGCTATTCTGACATTGTGCAAACAAATTCAAGCAGAAACTGTCCAAAAACTCACAAGTTCAATGGATGCAAGACTTGTGAATCTGCTATCAAATAAGGGGTCCTATGTTAAAATGTAATGTGACCTGTTAAAATGTTTAAAAAGTTAAAATGCTGTTCAAAGCTTGATTGAAATAGCTTTTGATTTCAGTAAATATGCTGCAAACACAACAAATTACAATTTTTAGTTCGTTACAACCTATAAAGTGTTTTGAAATTTACTGTGCGTAATAATTTGGAACGGTGCACTGTAAGTTTTTTATTTTGAAAAATAAAAACTGTTATCAACTATTAAGAGTACAATTCAAATTTTATTGAACAAACCTCCTAATGATAGCATGAGAACTATGCTGACTGTTGTTTACATCAATTATTTAGGTAAATGAGAAAGATATCATTGGCATAATAATTTGGAACAGGGTGTATATAAGAAAAAAAAAGGGGCGGTTAACTTGCCTAAACAGAGAACGAGAGGCGGGGGAAAAAAATTGGGGAGGGGCAGGGGAGCAATTTGGGCTAAATCGGGTTTCCTGGCCTCCCAATCTCACAAAGCCAATTGGAGTCCTGCTAATAGTACAGGGTTCAAATCAAGTTTAGTAGGGCTGTATACTCTGAGTAGTAGATACAATTATGCCAGTAAAACAATTTTTTCAACAATGGATCTCTTGCTCTGCTCTGTTGCAATCAATTCCTCCATCTCATTGATTTCCCCAATTTTTACCAACCACACAGTGATCGGAGTTGCTTGACACTCTTTCAAAAAATAGGTATGCAACTTTCTGCATTCCTCACGAGGAATGGAACAATAGAATTTCTAGAAGTCTTACTAAGGATATCGTGGTGATGTAAAAAGAAGAAGGCGGGGTCCCAAGGGATCTGATGATCCATAAGTTTCTGGGTTATGTGGTGTACATCTGACCAAAAGTCCTGCAGTCTACCACATGACCAAAAATATGTAGCATGTTTCCAACCTCCTTCCCACATCTCAAGCATGTCCCTGTGCATTGTGGAAATCTCTTTTGAATCTGATGGGGAGGTTAGTACCATGTTGTCAAGATTTTAAGTCCTGATCCTTGATATTTAGAACAAATAGAATTTTTATAGGAGAAGATAAGTATTATTACAATCTGCTTGATGAAGAACGAAACACTGAGATCTCTCTTCTATTTGGGGATGTAGGGCAATTTGAACCACTCAGGGAGAGAAAGAAGTTTTTCATACGTCAATAAAACTGCATGATGCAAAGGAGTTTGATCTGCACAAAGCAGTTATGAAAGTAGCGAGAGCTACAAACTTTTTAACATACATAAACATACTCCCAGCATGAAGGATTTTTGGGAGTGCATCTATGTACAGATGCCAGCGGGAAGAGGATATGAAAATTGTGGTACCCCACGACTGGTATTTCTCTAAACCTTAAGGTGGACAACGCTGGTGGAGTTATCAATTTGCAGCTTTGGCCTAGCCAAGAAGGCGTGGCTAGGCCAAAGCTGCAAACTGATAATACTTCTAACCTACCCAAAAAAAGGCAAGTTTATATCTATCTATTGTATATGCTTGGTGGGGCCTTTTCTCACACCCCCTCCACAAACCTGCCCTAATGCCTGTTTTTCTCCCTCTTCAATTATCTGGCCATAATGCCTACTTTCTCTCCCTACTTCTCTCCCCCTCTCTCCCCCTCTACTATCTAGTCTTAGGCTGGGTTCACACCATTGTGAATTGGATGCAGGATCTCCAATAGCAGGAAATTTTGACCGGCTCCATGGAGCCGGTTCACATATCTCCGCAGCAGGTCTGGTCATTTTTGCAGAAAAACGCTGTGCGTCTTTTGGTCCGTTTCAGGTCCAAATTCAGCCCAAAATTCGGGCTGAAATCGGACCTGAAACGGTGAACCAGGACGCACCGGACCCCTGCTGTGAGACGGATCAGTCTTAGGTGTAAACCAAGCCTTACAGTCCATTTAAAACTATGTATGCAAATCAGTGCACCTCTCTGTGTCATGAACTGCAATGTCATTCATTGTCATTGGGGGATGCTGAGGAGACGCCGGGGGGCGTCCCCGCCCGCCAGGAAACACTCTATTTCTCTATCTTCTCCCCTCTCCTTTCTTTCTCTCTCTCTCTCTCCCCTCTCTCTCCACATTTATTGTAATCGCACATCTGTTGTCTGCATATTGAGATAATTGACTGTAACCTGCATATTGTATATGATTTGTAGCATGTGTTGTCAGGATTGACATTTTTTTGACTTTGTAATGTCAAGTCTACCTGCACTGCTATTAAACCCTTGAGTTTTTTTTTTTACCCGTCTTGAATATATATGCACACACACACAACTTTTCAGATAGAGAGCATTTTTATGCCACCGGTTTTCTTTCTGGACATGATTAGAATTTGTTTCATTTTATTATAATACTGAAAAAAAGTCATGGGACATCTAGAGGGGTGTTAAGAAAAAAGGTCCACCCCAGGTGTCGAAAACGCTAAGTAGCTATTAGCTCAGACACAGTAGGTAAAGTTAAAGATAAAGGGGAAATGTTTCTAAGGGCCCTTTTTACACTGAACCAGATACCTGCTGCACACTATACCGCAGCAGTTTAGTGTGCAGCAGCTGTCAGTTCTGGCTGCAGTAAGAATACGCTAGGAAGCTGTGTGGTGTGTGTTTCAGCTGCCCTTTTTTCTATTTGTACAAACATTATTTGAAGTGTACAGAAGTGACACATCATTTATGTCACTGTACAGCAGGGTTGTGTGCACTCAGAAGAATCTCAAACTGATTTCAACAACACAGGTCCAAACAGGTCCACAAAGACACTGAACTTTTTTCCCCCCAACATTCTGCTCTGATAACTGTAAAATTTTGGATTTACCATCATTTTCTGTCTCAGTGACAATGGTCAACAGGACTAATAGAATCTCCACAAGAAAAACTTTAGCGGGTTCTAATCCTTCCTTATTCTATCATAAACTACAAATACACTTCAAATTCAAATGTTTCAATGTCTCCTGTAGTTTGACTGGCTAAAATTCACAAAGGTAAGAACCATTCAAACCAGGTCCGCTGTGGTGCATTAGGACAGCCCATTCATTGGAACAACAGACCACAACTCATGTATGCTGCATTTTTGGCAGTGCACCACAATGCACTTTAGTGCCAGAGAACCTCTAAACATACTGTATTTGTAAAGCACAGTACTGTGCTTTGCAAATGTGTTTTTTTTTTTGTTTTTTAATTTTTAAAGCAGCAGTATGGTTGTGGCTTTTGAACACCTAAAGCCTAGTACACTGATCAGAAAATCGTACACAAAAATACAGATTTCGAAGCGATCCTGCGATAATCTGATCGCTAGTATACAGCTTTCCAGAACCGTTTATGACAGTTCATACAACAGAGAAAAACATGAAATTTTTCGTACAATACCAGATTGTACGATTCGGAAAAGAACAAGACCATGCATGTTTGTAAACCAAATAATACATTACAATACATTACATTACTTCCGAAGTTGCATTCTGTCATACGAGAATTTTCCTAAGTTGAGAAACCACTTCATATGAGACTAGCATACTAAAAAGAAAAAAAAAAAAAAAACAGACGATCATTCGTTCTTTATTCTCATTGTGTGTACGAGGCTTAAGAGATGTAATACATAATAATGTTTCTGTTGGGAGATAAATAGAATGTCGTTCACTGTAAATAGCCGTAAGCCAGACACACTTGAATTGTTTTAATACACACACAGAACAAGAATTTCCTAACACACTCACCCAACACATGCTGTCACTAAATCTTTTCGCCAGTCTCTTTTTTTTTTTTACAAAAGATGCTTCAAATTTCTTCTAATTGTCCGCTTAACACCACAAGTGGATGTGGGGGAGCCTTCTTGAGAAAAGGAGACGGAGCTATTGTAAGTACATTGAAGCAGAGTTTACACACCATGCTCAAATGCAGGCACAAGCCCCTTTAACTCCATTTCCAACAACTCCCTTGGTTCATTGACACACCCTGGGGTAAATTCCTGAGCTTCTCAGAGAGCAGCAGCTCAGAGAGGCAGACCTAGCTGGGCAAGAGATCTGCAGCCAGACGAGAGGTCCTTCACTGTCAAAACTGTTGTGTGAGCAGCCGGCCACAGCCTAAAAGCATGTCATTTTTCCAAAAGATCCAGCCACTGTGGAGAGTGCATCCCTGATCACTACGATAGTACTCCAGTTCCAGTGGCTAGTATTAGCAGGTACCCACTTCTGCTCCAAATGTCTAAGCAAGACTGCAAGTTCATTAACAATGCGCAGCTCAACTTGTGTATGCACAGTGGGAAGCAGGCAGTGAAAATCCAGCTACTGTGGAGAGTACATCCCTGATCACTATGATAGTACTCCAGTTCCAGTGGCTAGTTTTAGCAGGTACCCGCTTACCATGCACAGTGGGAAACAGGCAATTAAGCCGCAAGAGTCACAGGTGGCTTTTCTTACAAGGAAGTGTCTTTTTTTAAAAAAGCTACAGTATTTGTATTTTTGTTAAGGCTGAATAACCGCTTTAAGGTAAATGATTCCACATCTGAAATTCTAAATCTAAAGCTAAAGACTGGAGAAATGGTTGCCTGGCAGAAAGGCAAAATTATGACACTGTGATGGCGTGACAAGAAAGATGTGTGTCTAATGAGTACAGTTCAAAATACCTCCACTGTTATGGTACGCACGAAAGGTGGGAAAGAAGCCAAAAGTAGTGATAGACTACAATAACACCATGGGAGGTGTCGACAGAGCCGACCAAGCAATGACATTCTACCCAGCAATGAGGTAACAGAAAAAGAAGTACTATTCCTCAGGCATCTTCTTGAGCAACGCTTGTGGAATGCCTACATTCTGCTCAAAAAGAGTGATAAGCATGTGATTCATTCTGACTTCATTTGGAAAGTTGTCAAGCGTATCTTTGTGAACCAACAAACACCATCAATGGCTGTGAGTAGAGCTGGACGTCGCGCTGTTGGCGTTGTCAACCCAGAAAGCCTGACTGGTCGTCACTTCATGGACTACATCCCACCAACCGAGAAAAAGTCAGCACCTACAAGGATGTGTTTGGTTTGTTGCTTGAAGCGAGATGACAGTGAAACGAAAATCAGAAAGGAAACCAGGTTCTATTGTCCTGATAGTGATGTCGGACTTTGTGCAGTCCCATGTTTCAAAATGTTTATTTCCTGGGATGTTTGCTAAACCAATATGCAGTGTCTAGAAATACAGTGAATAGTAATATTGCACCCTTGTTTGGACAAATTTTTGTGTTTTTGGTTTGATTACATTAATAAAATGCATTATTATTATATTATTATTTTTTATAATTAATTATATTATAACTTATGATTTCGTGTTTCAAACTTTATCATACCTGGGATGTCTACTAGACTCTTGTTTGGACAGATTTAAGTGAGTTATTCCTGAGCATTACAGGCCTACAATACAAAACAGCAAATTTCCATGCAAAACAATGTACCACTTTGACATTCAAAAATACTGACATAATCAGAACGCCAGGGAGGTTAAGCTTTGACAATCAAACCTGAATTCTGATTGGTTGCTATGCAAAGCTGCACCAGATTTTGCACTCTCCAGTTTTAGTAAATCTCCCCCATAGTGTGGTCCAGACTTCCTCTTTGACAACACAGTGTAATTTGGTTCTGGAATCCAACTCAACACCTGACCCTTAATGTGCACAGGAAGGCAGCACAGAAAGTTATCAGCTCAGCAGATTATTGGGAAAATCAACAGGTATTTTTTGCACTTAACTTTTATCCTAAATGCACACCAGGTGCAGTGGAACTGCATTATGTAGCTATTTCAGCACAGTTGCACACAACTTTATTTCCAGTGCAGCAGTATGCAATGCAATTAACCACCTTGCACTGCTCTGCAGACAATAAAACTTGAAGTTCATATAAAAAAAAAATATATATATATAAAGCGAGATGGGCACATTCGGCACTGTTGTCATCCTCCCTCAGGACAGTGACTGCGTTAGCTGCTGGTGTTCATGGACCTTGTTTCCACTCTACATGTCAATTTGAGCTCCAGAATTTATATTTTAGAAACAATAGAAACAGTTACATTTTACAAAGATGGGATATGTATGCTGTGGCTACATCTCAGGAATCTGAAAACATGACTGAATTCCTGTAAGTCCTTGTTTTTCTTCCAGTAGAGTAGCTGCCACACTATACTATCATGACAAATTGGGTAGAAGTTTGCCTTTTAGACTAACATGAAACAATAAGGGCCAATTCAAACAAAGCAATTATTATTTGATCTGGATTACATTTCTGCCACTCACTTTAGAAATTTTTTTGCTCTTTGCAGTACACATTTTACTGCAGGTCACTTTGATCTGTTTTCTACAGTTCTCTTTTCATCTGGTGCTTAGATGTAAAACTAGGGCTAGGTTCACATCTAGCCATTTCCCCGAGTGCTGCATTTACGTGGGCACAGCAGACCATTCATTTGAACTGGCTGCTGTACCTGCAGGAAATGCAGGAAAAAGGCCCATGAATCTTTTCAAAACCGCAGCCACATTGAAATTGCATGGTGCTTTTGCACCTTGCAGTTTCATGCTCCCAAAATTGCAGTGCGATTTTCCTGCGGTTGTGGGAACATGAGTGATTTTCACACATGCCTGAACCCACATAGGTGTGAACCTATACAAGGGGAAAGCTCAGGTAATCAGCAAAAGCATGGTTCACACTAGGCGATTTCAGATCCGACTTAAGTCAAGCAGGATTGCATGACAATGAAAATCACATTGTTTTTAATGGTGCCTGTTCACATCAATGCAGCACAACACAGCGCAATTTGAGACGGTCCCGTGCTACTTTGATGCTACTCCAGTGCAATTTTGGCCCCATAGATCATGCAAACCAAATCCAAATCCACAAGCAACCAAGTTACACTACATAATTGTAAAGAAAATCAAATCGCAACCACAGTGGTGTGAACCTAGCCTTAATACTTAAAGTGATTGTAAAGTCTTGTTTTTCTTTCTACAAAAATAACAAACATGTTATACTTACCTGCCCTTTGCAGTGGATTTGCACAGAGCAGCCCAGATCCTCCTCTCATTGGGTCCCTCTTCAGTGCTCCTGACCCCTCTCTCCTTTTGAGTGCCCCCACAGCAAGCAGCTTGCTATGGGGGCACCCGAGCAAAGCTGCAGCTCCGTGTGTCCATTCAGACATACAGTGGGGACAAAGCATTCAGACCCCCTTAAATGTTTTACTTTTTGTTATATTGCAGCCATTTGCTAAAATCATTTAAGTTAATTTTTGTTCCTCATTAATGTACACACAGCACCCCATATTGACAGAAAAACACAGAATTGTTGACATTTTTGCAGATTTATTAAAAAAGAAAAACTGAAATATCACATGGTCCTAAGTATTCAGACCCTTTGCTCAGTATTTAGTAGAAGCACCCTTTTGATCTAATACAGCCATGAGTCTTTGTGGGAAAGATGCAACAAGTTTTTCACACCTGGATTTGGGGATCTTCTGCCATTCCTCCTTGCAGATCCTCTCCAGTTCTGTCAGGTTGGATGGTAAATGTTGGTGAACAGCCATTTTTAGGTCTCTCCAGAGATGCTCAATTGGGTTTAAGTCAGGACTCTGGCTGGGCAATTCAAGAACAGTCACGGAGTTGTTGTGGAGCCACTCCTTCATTATTTTAGCTGTGTGCTTAGGGTCATTGTCTTTTTGGGAGGTAAACCTTCGGCCCTGCCTGAGGTCCTGAGCACTCTGGAGAAGGTTTTCGTCCAGGATATCCTTGTACTTGGCCACATTCATCTTTCCCTCGATTGCAACCAGTCCCTGCAGCTGAAAAACACCCCCACAGCATGATGCTGCCACCACCATGCTTCATTGTTGGGACTGTATTGAACAGGTGGTGAGCAGTGCCTGGTTTTCTCCACACATACCACTTAGAATTAAGGCCAAAAAATTCTATCTCGGTCTCATGAGACCAAAGAATCTTATTTCTCACCATCTTGGAGTCCTTCAGGTGTTTTTTTAGCAAACTCCATGCGGGCTTTCATGTGTCTTGCACTGAGGAGAGGCTTCCGTCGGGCCACTCTGCCATAAGGCCCCGACTGGTGGAGGGCTGCAGTGATGGTTGACTTTATACAACTTTCTCCCATCTCCCGACTGCATCTCCGGAGCTCAGCCACAGTGATCTTTGGGTTCTTCTCTACCTCTCTCACCAAGGTTCTTCTCCCCCGATAGCTCAGTTTGGCCAGACAGCCAGCTCTAGGAAGGGTTCTGGTCATCCCAACCGTGTTCTATTTAAGGATTATGGAGGCCACTGTGCTCTTAGGAACCTTAAGTGCAGCAGAAATTTTTTTGTAACCTTGGCCAGATCTGTGCCTTGCCACAATTCTGTCTCTGAGCTCTTCAGGCAGTTCCGTTGACCCCATGATTCTCATTTGCTCTGACATGCACTGTGAGCTGTAAGGTCTTATATAGACAGGTATGTGGCTTTCCTAATCAAGTCCAATCAGTATAATCAAACACAGCTGGACTCAAATGAAGGTGTAGAACCATCTCAAGGATGATCAGAAGAAATGGACAGCACCTGAGTTAAATATATGAGTGTCACAGCAAAGGGTCTGAATACTTAGGACCATGTGATATTTCAGTTTTTCTTTTTTAATAAATCTGTAAAAATTTCAACAATTCTGTGTTTTTCTGTCAATATGGGGTGCTGTGTGTACATTAATGAGGAAAAAAATGAACTTAAATGATTTTAGCAAATGGCTGCAATATAACAGAGTGAAAAATTTAAGGGGGTGTGAATACTTTCTGTCCCCACTGTAGAGCTGTGGTTCAGCCCCACCCCCTTTCTTTCCTGATTGGCTATTGTCAGTTGACTTTGATTGACAGCGGCGGGCGCCAATAGCGCCGCTGCTTTGTCTCAGCCAATCAGAAGGGAGAGTACCGGACAGCTGAGACACTCGTGGACATCGCTGGACAGAGACTGGGCTCAGGTAACTAATAGGGGGGCCCAGGGGGGCTGCTGCACACAGAAGGTTTTTTATCTTAATGCATAGAATGCATTAGGATAAAAAACCTTCTGACTTTAGAACCACTTTAAGTGTCAGTCCTTCCAAACTAACACTTAAAAGCAAAGCGTTAGCATCAGAGTCCCAGACAGACATAGGAAACGGTTAACTGATTTGACTTTCCAGCAATTGCCAGAACTATATAGGAGATCTTTGCGAAACAGTTGCCATAGTGCCAATAGTCACTAATCAGGGTTTACATTTTGTTCAGATAAATGCATCAAGAAATCCAATTGGGCACAAACTCCACTTCTACTTCCACTTTGAAATTTCTCTTTCATAAATGGCCCCAAAACAATTTTAGCCTCAGTGTCATGCTCCACTAAAAAGGTGAAGGTGAAGATCCACTTGTTTGCTTCCAACCCCCCCTTCGCTGCCACATTTGGCACCTTTCAGGGGGAGGGGCGGGTACCTGTTTTTGACAGGTTCCCCCCCCCTTCGGGGAGACCTCCCCGTGGCGTGGTCCCCCAGAAGTTCGACACCCTTCCTCCTTCCACCGCCGCCATGCCATTTGGAAAGTGCAGGAATGACGACTGCAGCTACAACATTGCAGAATCTCTAGACAAGCAAGTGCCCTAATATTAAAAGTCAGCATCTACAGTATTTGACTTTTCTGGTGGGGGGGGGGGGGGGGTGGGGACTGGAACTCTGCTTTAATACAGGAAGAGTAACACAGCAATACAGGAAAAGTATACACTTTTTTCAGCACTGTAAGAGTGTGTTACACTCATGTGTTTCCCAAACCAGCACCAGCTTTCCTTGCCATGTTCACCCACAATGCCAGCCCATCGACCAGCCATCAAACAGGTGCCCCATTAAAGGGCTAGGTTGTTTAAACAAACACCTAGATAAAGAAGGAGATACCCCCCATAATCATTGGGACTTTAGCGGCAACAAAATAATGGTAAAATACAACATAATTTATTCAAAAACGAACACCACAGCGCTATGTTTAAATCGAGCCCCTGAATTATTCCTCAATGCCTGTGTCCAGCATCCCTCCAACAACCCTGGCATCTTCAGTGACTGTGGAATCTCCTGTTTTTCCAGGAACACCTAGCTCTACCTTGGTCTCCAGTGACCCCAGTGCTTACTGGGTACTCCAGTGACCCTAGTGTCTCCAGTGACCCCAGCATTCCTGTGCCTCCAAAGACTCAGGGACCCTTTGCACTCCTGTGTCACCCAGTAACATCAGAGCACACTGCATCATCTGTGACGCCAGAGCACTCTGGCTTCCAATGACTTCCAAAGCATCTTGTGTCATCCTGTCGCTCTAGTGCTCTTCCATTATGCTTAGTTTGCACACAGGTATGTTTCTGTATTTTCTTTCTGTTTTAAAGAGTTGATGCCCAGGAAGCCAGTGAAGTCCAGGCGATCCAACATATCTACACTCTTTTGACTTGACTGCATGCCTCGCCTACTGCAGCTGCCAAACCTCCAGCATCGTCTCCGGCTAGCTCTTAAACCTGTGACCTCAACATTTAATGGCTGCCTTCTCCATGCTTCCCTGGGAATTCCAAGGGTTGGCGCTGGTTCGAAAACCAGTGTAATGTTCACTTCAAGCTGCAGCCACAGAACTTTTCAACAGACCATGTTAAACTGGCTAATGTAATTTCCCCTGCTCTTCGGGGAATTCTTGGCTTGGGCATCCTGGCTCTGGGAAAAAGTCTAGTGACAAACAACATTGCTGATTTTCTGACAGCTTTCGCAGATTCTTCTATGACCTTACTTGAGCCTCCTCAAGTGTTCTTCTACACCTCTAATTTTAAACTCTCATGGTTGAACTAGCCTGGAAAAATTAGACCCCCACAGCTAACTATTGGCTGGGTTTATCTAAGCAATTATAGTCAAATTGTCTGGATGCAAAATTTCTTTATTAAGTAATGTCAACAGCTGCTGGGAAACAAGTTTCTAGTGCCTTTGAAGCTAAGAACAAAATGGCTAAGTCAGGCTCACAACTCCAAGCTTTCTGGACAACCAAGTGTCCAAGGAACTGACATACTATATTTCTTTTTGGACAATATTAATGAGTCAATATTCAAAAGGGTGTAGAGAACTAGTTAAAAGCGTGTGCAATTTGTGCCTAAACCAAGAAACAATCCCAAGTACCAGCATGTTCTCTTCTATTGCTAACCAAACCCAGTGAACCATGGCACCATTTTTCAACAGACTTTTGCCAACCTTCCACTGCCCGGAGCATATTGTACCTCTTCCTTCACTGCCTTTGGCTGCTGCCATGGTCCCTGTCTTCATCTGGGAAATCTTCAAGCTTCAAGGCATTCCTACCCAAATTGTCTCAGATATCAGGGTACAGTTTACCTCTAGCTTCTGGAAGAGCCTCAAAGTGTTTGGATATTTCCTTACAGATTTACATGGCTTCTCATCCAAGGAACAGAAAACCAAACAGGATCAATCAATCCATAGAACAATATCTTTGTGCCCTAGTGTCTGCCCGGCATGACAATTAGTTTACATTCCTACCTAGGCAGTATTTTATTACAATAACTATTTCAATACCAGCACCAAAGAGTCACAATTCTTTATGGTCTATGGGAAATAGACATGTCTTCTCTTGCCAATACCTTGTTCTCCTGAGATTCCTGCAATATGTGCTGAGCGGAAAAAACTAATTTAGACCCAGACTCAAAATTGAATTCAGCACTCTGCTCTAACACAAGAAATTTGCACTGAAAAGCTTTGCTTCTTCAACCCAGAATTAATGTTTGGCTTGCACCCAAAAAAACATTTGTCCAAGGTTCCCTCCAGAAATTTGTCGCCCATTATATCCGACCTTATGTAATCACTGCTAAGATTAATCCAGTCTGCTACAAACGTAAAAGTTATCAAATTCTTTCCAGTTCTCCTTGTTTAAATCTCTGGTCCTGAATAGGTTTTCCTGACGCATCATGGCAGTACACACTGGGTTGTGACTCCGCACCCACAACCTGACAGGATTGGTTAACTATAAATTCGAAAGAGACACCCCACTTCATTGTCTTTTTTATCCTCACCATACAAGATTGGATGGATATCGCACCTCTTACCGCATTCGCCGCACCAGATTAAGCCTCTCCTGGATGGAAGTCTCTCCTGTACAGTCTCTAAAGGAGCTATATGGAGACAACCCCAATCTGGTGGTCTCAGGGGCATGTTTTTAGGCATATATACAAGCTTTAAAGAAGCGTAGACACTTTGCAGTGGCCTCCTATCGTTTTTTCCAGCAAAAGCAGTTCTTTACCTTTTCTTTTTTTTCTTTTTTCCTGTTCATCTGGCATTTCTGGGCTCTGTAGTCCCTCTGGCAGCCATGTCTCTGACCAACACGGCGGCCGCGTCCCTTGCCGTGTTCTGCACATGCGCGGGAGGAAGTGAGGTAACCAGGAGTCTTCCTGTCCTCTACCAAGGTGGCCCGGGCGCCGCCAGACAGCTTCTGTGCATGCACCATGACGTCACTTCCGCCGTGACGGTGGCGGCAATTTTAAAAACAGCCCTGTATTCCTGTCAGTGTTGCGCTGGCTGGTTTACAGACTTTGCTGCTGCTCAGGAGTCTGGTGTTTTTGCTGCCATTAAAACACAGGTATCTTCTCCTTCCTACCTTCCTTACATGTACTGCTGTTTTTTCTACACCTCATCTAATGGGGCATTCTTTTTCATGCTACTTTATTGCAGCTGCTATTCCCTGTTTCACTGTTCATGGAGACCACTGGCCAAGCAGACCACCCTCAGCATATAAGGTAAGAGGTTGTCCTCCATTTATGGGTGAGTATTGAAGAGAAAAAAAAGAGAGCAGGACCACTAACGTTGCGATTTCTGGCAGCCCTCTAGCAAACTCTAGGCGCAGAGGTCGCTCAAGTCATTCCTCAAGCCATAGAAGATCTAGGAGAAGCCGATCAAGATCCTCATCATGTCATCGCCACTCACGGCACAGCCGATCACATCATAGCCGCTCACACCATAGGAGGTCACCATCATCCCATCGCAATAGGAGCTATCACACCCGCCCTGCAGCAAATGCTTGCTGGGTGTGCAGCGCACCAGCTTTGCCAGAAAAATTAGCCTGCCATGCATGGTTCAATGAAGCAACCAAGGAGAAAAGAATCAGACGCAAGGGAGGTAACAGACCTCATCAGAGTCCATGCGAGAGTCTATCCTCGAGACATCAGCACCTGAAACAGATATGGCAGGTCCATGCACATCATTCGCAGCTCCCATTCATTTCGCAGAACCAGAGTCATCATCAGAAGATGAAGATCTGGAAATGCCGGCAGGTTTCGACTTTACCTTATTCGAACCATTCGCAAGATCGGTGAAAGAGGCCATAGGGTGGGAAGAAACTAAAGAGGTTCCCCACAAGGTCCAAAAATATTTTCCCAATTTGAAGATGGAACCGGAGTCCTTCCCTTTCATGGAGGAATTGGAAGACCTCATTAAGGATGAGTGGGAGAGATCAGATAAAAGATCCAGCCTTAATAACAGGCTAGTAAAGCTGTATTCTTTAACCCCCCTTCCTGCCCAAACCAATTTTCAGCTTTCAGCGCTCTCACACTTTAAATGACAATTACTCAGTCATGCAACACTGTACCTAAATGAAATTTGCGTCCTTTTTTTCAAACAAATAGAGCTTTCTTTTGGTGGTATTTAATCACTAGTGGGTTTTTTTATTTTTTGTGCTATAAATAAAAAAAAAAGACTGAAAATTTGGTAAAAAAAAATGCCTTTTTCTTTGTTTCTGTCATAAGATTTTGCAAATTAGTAATTTTTCTTCATACATTTTGGCCAAAATTTATACGGCTACATATCTGCAGTAAAAAATAACCCTAAGTAGTGTATATTATTTGGTCTTTGTGAAAGTTAGAGTCTACAAGCTATGGTACCAATCAATGAAAATTGATCACACCTGATGTACTGAAGACCATCTCATTTCTTGAGACACTAACAAGCCAGGAAAGTACAAATACCCCCAAAATGACCCCTTTTTGGAAAGTAGACATCCCAAGGTATAATCTATGAGGCATATTGAGTCTTTTAAATGGTTCATTTTTTTCCAGAAGTTTTTGGAAAATGTGGAAAAAAAATTAAAACACATTTTTTCCCCCACAAAGTTGTCCATTTTTAAGATATTTCCAACACATAGCATGTACATAGCATAGGTTAGTAAGTTGCATGGTGAGTTTTTTTGAAGTTGTAATGTTTTCCCACAATTCTTTGCAAACTGAAGATTTGTGTGGTTTTTTTTTTTAATTGTCATATTAACAGGTTATTTCTCTAACACAGGCTCATGCTTGCAACTACACACCAAACACATTCTGCTACTCCTCCTGAGTATGGTAATACCACATGTGTGAGACTTTTTCACAGCCTGGCCACATACAGAGGCCCAACATACAAGGAGCACCGTCAGGTGTTCTAGGGACATAAATTACACATATAATTTCATGACGACCTATCACACTTTTGAAGGCCCTGGAGCACCAGGACAATGGAAATGCCCACAAAATGACCCCATTTTGGAAAGTAGACACCCAATGTATAATCTATGAGGCATATTGAGTCTTTTAAATGGTTCATTTTTTTCCAGAAGTTTTTGGAAAATGTGGAAAAAAAATTAAAACACATTTTTTTCCCCACAAAGTTGTCCATTTTTAAGATATTTCCAACACATAGCATGTACATAGCAAAAATGACACCCCAAAATACATTCTGTTACTCCTTCTGATATGGCGATACCACATGTGTGAGACTTTTACACAGCCTAGCCACATACAGAGGCCCACCAGTGAAGTAGCACCTTCAGGCGTTCTACAAGCATAAATTACACATCTCATTTCTCAGTCACCTATTACACCTTTGAAGGCCCTGGAGCACCAGGACAATGGAAATGCCCACAAAATGACCCCATTTTGGAAAGCAAACACCCCAACGTATAATCTATGAGGCATAATGAGTCTTTTGAATGGTTCATTTTTTTTCCAGAAGTTTTTGGAAAATGTGGAAAAAAAATTGAAAAGCATTTTTTTTTTTTTTTTTTTTTTTTACACAAAGTTGTCCATTTTTAAGATATTTCCAACACATAGCATGTACATAGCAAAAATGACACCCCAAAATACATTCTGCTATTTCTCCCGAGTATGGCGATACCACATGTGTGAGACTTTTACACAGCATGACCACATACAGAGGCCCACCATTGAAGTAGCACCTTCAGGCATTCTACAAGCATAAATTACACATCTTATTTCCTGACAACCTATCATTTTTGAAGGCCTTTCATATTTCTAACACATAGCATTTACATACCAAAAATTACACTCCAAAATAAATTCTATTGAGGAAAAAAGTGTTAGGTGTGGTTTTAGTAGTGTCCCTAGAGGAGAGAATTGGTCCAGGCAGCAGGCAGCAGGCAGGGATGTGCTTGGCAACAATAGTAATTATCCAGGCAGCAGGCAGGAATATTGTCTATAGTCAGCACCGGGATATCGTCAGCACAGCCAAAGTATTTGTTCATAGAAATTGTCCAGGCAGAGACAGCCAGCACAGCCATAATATTGGTCCTGGTACACAGTTACCTGCCTGCACTCATTATTATATCGCTCTCCAGCCCTTCATAAACATACTGCCTCTTGCTACAGCTAATTATTTCCATAGTCCAGGTAGCAGGCAGAGGTTTGGTCAGTTTATGCGGCAGGCAGAGGCATGATGGCAGTAAGTCAGCAGCAGGCTGAGGGCTGCAATCAGGTAAGACCTGTGCACAAGGGCACAGGGGTAGAGGCTTCACGCACCCAAATCTCTATGAAGCCTCCTGGTAGTGGGTCTCCAGTTTTGGGGTCTATCGCTGGCGGCAGCGCTGGTACTGGGCCTAGGAATTTGATCCTGGGGTATATTGCTGGTGGCTGCCTGGTTTCCAGAGAGGGATCCATTCTTCCTCTGATTCATTTGCTGATCCACTACTATCGATCAGTTCAAATGCTGAATTTGATTCACAATCGGAATTGGCATTTGAATCTGATGAGAACTCCCCGCTGCTCTCATCAGACATGGAGAGGATCTTTAATGCCTCCTCACTGGTATATAATATTTTGGACATTTTTCTGATGGGCTGTGAGCCGGGTGACGGTCACTGATGGGCGACAGGTGACAGGTGACAGTCACTGATGGGCAACACTGTGGATTATCCATCCACCATCATTACGTTTATGGGCCTTGGACCTGTTTGGCTGCAGGTTGTCTGACACTGTTCGGCTTTGGGATTTAGAGCCGCTCCCTGATTACCGCATCTGGCACGATATTCCCAGGAGGATTACAAGCTCGTTTGACCCACTGCCATATGGTATATGTGTCCACCATAGCTTTTAAGAGTACCCTATCTCTTATTTTCTATCCTTTGGAGTGTCCATAGGCATACCAACTTGTCCATCGGGATTATATTCAGCCTATCTGGAAACGGGGCAATTAGAACTTTCTCCACTTCTCATGCACTCGCTTTATGGACTATGTTCTACATCCCATTGTGTTTCATTAGCACAATTTTTGTTTTCATTTTTTCCCATTTCACATTATTTCACTTTTGTGTATTGCTTGTTTTTCATTCACCATTATTGTATGAGTATCATTAGTATTTGTTATATGTATACCAAATAATTTTTGGGTCATTATATCACGTTTCCACTTATAGGGTCACATGTTTGAGCGCTACACATAAATTTCCACATATTGCCTTGAACTTTGTTTGTCAGCTGCTTTTCATTGTTTGTATTTTGGGTTTAGCGCAGTATTTTCCCCTCACTTCCATTAAATGACGAGCAGTGTTCCTGGGAACACGCCACCACTGTCATGACCGCGCTGCGCACTCCTGATCGTGCGCATGCGTGGTCTTAGGAGGGGGATACCCATTTGTGATCGGCCGTGATGCAAGAAGAAAACAGTATAGAAGAAAACAGGAGATCTGTGCCCAGTGTTGGATTTCAAAAATCTCAACAAAAGAATCTAGATCGAAGCCTTCAAAATGGAAAGCCTCCAGTCAATACTGTTAGCGATAAACTTAGAAGATTGGTTGCTGTCCATAGATTTATTGGACTCCTACCTACACGTGCCTATACACCCTGCCTTTCAGAGATACCTTAGTTTCTCAGTCAACCACCACTACCATTTGGTATCTCTTCTGCTCCCAGAACCATTACCAAGTCTATTACCCGTAATCGCATTCCTCAGGAAAAAAGGTCTGAGGTTACATTGTTATCTGGATGACATCCTGCTTTTAGCAGACAGCTGAGAAACTTTGATTCATCATCGGAGTATATTAGTCACGACACTTCAGAGGTTCGGTTGGTTAATCAACTGGGAAAAAAGCATCCTTCAGCCCACACAAAACATGACCTTTTTGGGGGCAGAACTAAATACCCAGTCGAACAAGGTACAGCTCCCTCAGGAAAAGGTAATTCCTTTAATCCAGAAGAGAAGGAAGTTAATGTCAGCAAAGTTCCTTCCAGCCAGAGCTTGTCTGAGCATCCTGGGCTCCATGTCTGCCACTTTACCAATGATCCAATGGGCGCAATGGCACATGAGAGTGTTACAAAACTAATTTCTCAGACAGTGGAATGGAATATCAATGAGTCAGATGATTTACATTCACAGGACGGTGAAGCATACAATATGGTGGTGGACGCATATCTGCAACCTCAGGAAACACAGACCTATAGTCCCTCCAGAGCCAGAGGTAATCACATCAGATGCCAGCCAGGAGGGATGTGGGGCTCACTACCAGGATCAAGCAGCAAAGGGACAGTGGCGGTTCCGGGCACATGGGGTAGTGTTGAATATTCTGGAGCTCAGAGCGGCTTTTCAAGCCCTCCTAGCCTTTGGCTCATCCTTGAAGGGGAAGAACAACTTAATTTGGATGGACAACAAAGTGGCGGTGGCGTACATTCAGAGATAGGGAGGTACCAGGAGCAGTACGTTACTGGAGGAAGTTCGCTCTACCTTGGAATGGGCCCAGCTGTATTTAATGGATCTGAGAGCCTTGCACATCCTGGCAGCACAGAATCTACTGGCCGACTATTTAAGCAGGGAGTTCCTGTCAAACAACGAATGGTCTCTGAAACATCAAGCCTTCACTCTCCTGACCAATACTTGGGAAATTCCAGATATCGATCTGACAGAACACCTATGAATGCCAAGTGCTAGAGATTTCTGTAGAGAGCAGCATACCCATCAGCCAAGGGAGTAGACTGCCTCCTCCATCCATGGGACTTTCGACTAGGATACATATATCCACTGACACCATTCATTGCAAGGTTCCTCTCCAGGCTTAGGAGTTCATCAGTTTCACTGATAGCAGTAATCCCTTTCTGGCCGAGGAGACCCTGGTTCACGACCCTACTGCAACTCAGTCTGGAAGATCCGCTACCTCTCCCGGTGACTCGGGATCTACTTTATATCAAGGGAAGTTCCTTCATCCGGCTCTGAAGAAACTACACCTGATGGCATGGGGGTTGAGAGGAAGAGGTTCCTAGAACAAGGTTGTTCTCAAGAAGTAGTTTCAACATTACTTCAGGCTAGGAAATGTACCACTAACACCACTTACAGTGGAATATGGGAAAGATAAATACAACTTTTTTTTTGCACCCACCCAACTGGCAAGTTATTTCCCAGTGTGTGCTGCCATGATGCGTCAGTAAAACGGAAAAATTGTATACTCACCTTTACATAATTTTCCTTTCCTGACGCATCTTCATGGCAGCACACAGCATCCCGCCCTTTTTTAAATGATAGATACAGAGAATGATGCGGGTGTCTCTCTTTCTAATTTATAGTTAACCAATCCTGTCGGGTTGTGGTGGCGGAGTCACAACCCAGTGTGTGCTGCCATGAAGATGCGTCAGGAAAGGAAAATTATGGAAAGGTGAGTATACAATTTTCCATTTTCCAAACCTTCCTCTCTTAGCACTCCACTGCGGAACCATTTAGATGATCAAATCATGAATACCAAGATTTCTGGAAATTGACTGGAAGGGCTTCAACCCTAATAAAAGATTCTAGTCTTTTATCAGGTGAGATGTTTTGCCCCCCCTCCTGGTTTAAAAAAATACCACTTAATTTACATTAAAACCAGCACCTCAAGTGAGGAAGTTCTTTAAAGGAGGGGGAAATGCTACACTGACCTGCCCCCAGAGCACCCTGCATCACTTGTGACTCCAAAGCACCCTGTGACTTATTATTGATTCCACAGCATCTCCTGTCGTTTGGTGTGCCTCTATGACTCCTGGGTTTCCATGCAGCCTCGGATATGCTCCTTTATTTCCAGGACTATCTTTCTCCCTGTGGATATAGAATTATATAATTTTTCTTCTCCCCAAAATGTCCCGTGATAGACTGATTCATGTTACATAGTGTAACAAAAACACATATGGACAGCTTTCATTTAATAAAAAGCTGTTTTACAGATCCAAAGACTTGGAGGAAGTTAAATCTTTTTTCATTTGTTTACACAGACATGTGCATAACTCATAATGCATAACTCGTAAGAACCTCATGTCAGGAATCCTTTTCACGATACAGAAGAAAGTAATACTCATGAAATGAAATAACAATGGGCAGGAAAAAAAAACTGACAGTAAAAATTGCAGTCTTCCTTTACATTGCTGGACAGCATAGAAAGGCCCTCCTACATTTGTGGGCAGTGCAGTTGGTTCCACTCTACATTGATGGGCAGCAGAGAAGTGCCTCTCTACACTGGTGGGCAAGACAGAAGGACTTCCACACTGGTGGACACTGGTGTTGAGTGCCCTTATATCCACCTCTTATATTTTCAATCAGTATAAAGAACACAGTCTTACAGACAGCTAAAAATATTAGCCTAAGTTTACCTGCAAAAAACAAACAAAAAAAACAACAACAAACCAACATAAGCACAAGGCACATTACTTACCTTCAGTGTGATGTGTCTCTTGTGCTTCTGCATTTTAGTTCAGTAAATATCTTTCATCTTCCTATGCACCCCCACTCCCACAATCTTCCGGTGCAGCAGGATTTAAAAGGATGAGTTAATTTTTTAGAAAAAATAATAACTGCATTTATTATTGTCATTGTATTTTTTTTTTGAACCTGTAAAGCATCTGCTGGTGCCATGCAGGTCTCCAGCATATCTGCCAGTGTGCTTGTACAACCTGAATGGGCAAGCATATAATCTGTCAGGAAGAGAGAATGAACTACCACTACCATAGCGCCGTGGTAGTTCATTGAAAACTACAAGCCGGCAGCCACAAAGGCTGTCATACCTTGTAGTTTTTCATTCACAGGACACTGTGAATGAGTGATGCAGCCGGGCCGGTGGACCCCTGCTCGGCCATGTTTTCTTTAATTGTGACAGCTAGCGGAGGAGCGCTGGGGAGCAGATCCCCGCTAGCTGTCAGATCGGGGAATCAGGGGGATGTGGTGGCTGGTGCGTTTGTACCATGTTAAGTTACACCCTTGTTACTTAATAGAACTGAGGAGCTGCTTATAGAATGAAGGCCAGATGGAGATTAAATGATCCACCCCTCCATTTTTTGCTTTTCCATTAAAAAAAGTCTTCCTCTGTGAAACTTCTCTAAAACTGGTTTACTTTGTTAGTTAGTGCTTGACTTCATGTTCAATCTGCCATAACCTTGTTCAGTAAAAAAACAACATTATAAGCTACTAAAACATTTTCACTGAGCAGAGGTATAGCAGGTGAACAGACTTTGTTCCAAAGTCAAGAAAGTAAAGCCTTTACTAACCAACTAAGGAGCACACAGAGCTGGGTTTCCTGGATAAAAAAAAGGTGACACAAGGCAACCTTGTGGCTCCTTTTAACCGCTTGCCGACCAGCCGCCACAGTTGTACTGCGGCAGAATGGCACAGGCAGGGGAATCAACGCTGTTACGTCGGTTCCTAAGGCAGCCACTAGGAGCCGTTGCGATTGCTCTCGCCTCTCAATGACCACCGGGCTTCCACGATCGCTCATAACACGGCGAGAACCGGGATCTCTGTGTGTAAAGAGTATGAACAGCGATCTGTCATCTCCCCTAGTCAGTCCTCTCCCCCCTCCGGTTAGAACACACATTAGGGAACACAGTTAAATCGGTTGTATAGTCATTTTTTTTACTTTTACCTACAGGTTAGCCTATAATAAGGCTTACCTGTAGGTAAAAAAAAAAATCTCCTAAACCTGTACGGTTTAGGAGATATTCCCCTTGCTATGAGCCGCTGACTGCAGCGGCGCATGCGCACAGGGGATTCTCGGCTGAAGGCCCGGCAACTGCCGGACTTTGCCTGGGAAAGAAATCTCCAACGCCCATGCGCGGGAGTGATGACATCGCCGCTCCAGAAACTCACAGCGCTGGAGCCGCGATACCCAGAACACACGCCGAGGCAACATGTCAGCTACCTCGGCGTGGACCAGGTAAGATACCGACGCCTAGTTCTAAGGTAAGTATTTCATAATGAGCTAGTATGCGGTGCATACTAGCTCATTATGCCTTTTGCCTTACAGGGGTTAAAAAAAAAAAGTCAGCGGGTATACAACCGCTTTAACCCCTTGATCATCCCCTAGTGTTAACCCCTTCATTGTCAGTGACATTTTTACAGTAATTAATGCGTTTTTATAGCACTGATTGCTGTATTAACGCCAATGGTCCCAAAAATGTGTCAAAATTGTCCGATGTGTCCGCCAAATGTCGCAGTCGTGATAAAAAAATTGCAGATTGCCACCATTACTAGTAAAAAAAATAAATAAATAATAATACAAATGCTATTAAAATCCCCCCTATTTTGTAGATGCTATAGCTTTTGCGCAAACCAATCAATTTACGCTTATTGCGATTTTTTTTTACCAAAAATATGTAGAAGCATACATATTGGTCTAAAATGAGAAAAAATTTGCTTTTTTTAAAAAAAAAAAAAAATGGGGATATTTATTATAGTAAAAAGTACAAAATATTGTGTTCGTTTTTCAAAACTGTTGCTCTTTTTTTGTTTCTAGCGCAAAAAATAAAAACCGCAGAGGCGATAAAAAAAGCTCCATTTGTGGAAAAAAAAAAGACATCAATTTTGTTTGGGTACAAAGTCGCACGACCGCGCAACTGTAAGTTAAAGCGATGCAGTGCCAAATTGCAAAAAGTGCTCTGGTCAGGAAGGGGGTAAAATCTTCCGGAGCTGAAGCGATTAATGTATACACACATTTGTAAAGTTTGAAATGGCTGATAGGGGAGCCTAAGCATTAGACCCCTTTCACATTGGGGTGGTGCGGATGTTAGCGGTAAAGCGGCGCTAGTTTTAGCACTGCATTATCGCTGTTAAAGCGGCGCTTTTCGGCCGCTAGCAGGGCGCTTTTAACCCCCCGCTAGCGGCCGAGGAAAGGGTTAATATCGGCAGTTATGCAGCGCTGCCGAAGCGCTTTGCAGGAGCTTCAGCAGCGCTGCCCATTCATTTCAATGGGCAGGGGTGGTGGAGGAGCGAAGTATACACCGCTCCCATACACCGCCCCAAAGATGCTGCTTGCAGGACTTTTTTTCCTGCCATGCAAGTGCACCGCCCAAGTATGAAAGCACTCGGGCTTTCACACTGGGGTGGCTTGAGAGGCGCTTTACAGGTGCTAAAACACCTCAAAAGTGCCCCAGTGTTAAAGGGGTCTTATGCATATCTAAAATATTCCAATACAATCTCACAAAATGTTACCCTCAGGCCCCTTTCACATGGACGTTCACTCTAGGTCCGTCTGTCTGTTCTTCGGGCAGATCTGTTCAGGTCCGTATTTTTAAATAGAACAAGGTTGTGTCCTTTTCCATTTATAGGCGGTCCCCTAGTTACAAACATCCGACTTACAAACGATTCCTACTTACAGACGGAGGGAGGCAACAGGAAGTGAGATGAAATCTACCCCCAGAAAGGGAAATTCACTCCTGTTGGAGTTATTATGGGAAAAGGGTGTCTCCACTGATGCTTTATCACCAATCCTTGTATCCACAACAACCCAAAATTTTCAAAATCTAATTGTCATTGGGACAGAAAGTGAGGTGAAATCTTCTGAACAGGGACACAGACCGCAAAACAAACATTACAAGAGTGTTAACCCTTACCTATGCTATCCAAAAATCTTAAAAATCATTTTTTGGCTGGAGCTACACTTAAAAAAAATGTACCTGTTACGAGTTAACTTACAAACAGATTCAACATAACAACAAACCTACAGACCCTATCTTGTTTGTAACCCGGGGACCGCCTGTACATGGTTCTAAACAGATGTAAATGGATACTGACCATTTACATCCATTCAGTTTATGTCCGTTTTTAGGCAAGAAACATTTTTGTTTATACTTTTCACCTCTGACTGGTTACTGCAACTAAAAAAAAAAAAAAAAAAAAAAAAGCCAAAATGGATATAAACTGATGTAAACTGAACTGAACTAAATTGATATAAACTGATGTAAATTAAACTGAACTGAAAATGGATGTGCAAACGGACGTAAACTGATGTAATTTTAATCCAAATTCATCAGTTTTCTGCTTAGAAAAAACCATGACTGAACTGATGACGCCCATGTAATAGGACCCTTAGGCCCCATTAACAAGACCATTCTGATCAGGTCTGCCTGTCAGTTTTTCAGGCTGACCCTATCAGACGGTCCATTCACCCCTATGCACTAGGGGATATAAACAGAGATAATAGGTTCTGTCTGTGTCTGCTCTGCTACAGGGGCCATTTAGGCCCCTTTCACACTTGTGCAACCTTTCCTGCGACTTTGGAGTCGCATGACAAGTCGTACCCCATGATTCCCCATTATAACCATTCATATCTGTGCGACTTCAAGTCGTACTAACTCCAAAGTAGTCCCTGTACTACTTTGGTCTGACTTTGATGCGAGTTGAAGTCCATAGACCCCAAGTTTACACAGGCATTCCCCGAAATCGTGGCAAAATCGTGTGCGCAAAATCACTGCAAAATCGTGCGACTTTCAAGTTATGGCAGTGTGAAAGGGGCCTCACGTATATACAAATGGGTATCATTGGAAAACATGGGGAACATCTTGTCATGCAACTTTGATGTCCAAAGTTGCATGACAAGTCGCACAAGTGGGAATGGAGCTTAAACTGAGCAGACACTGGTCTGTCATGACAGTCAGTTGCTCAGCTGCTCAGACCAGCAAGGGATCAGCGGACAAAACGGAGTCTGCCTGTGTGAAAGAGGCCTTAAGTCTAGTACACACTACTAGTTTTTTTTTCATTCAACCCAGCAGGTTAAAAAAAAAACAAAAAAAAAAAACTGACAGCTTAGTTCGGAGCCGCTGTACTAACTACCCCACGTTAGTACAGTGATCTCCCCTTCTGTGCTATTGTGTTCTGACAGGGGGGCCAAAACACCTTGGTCAGCGCTCTCAGCCATTAGTTGAAAGCGCTGATCAGGAAGCGATCGGCAGACTTTTTTCTATTGAAGTGGCCGATGCCATCCGACAATGTCACTTTAACCACTTAAGCCCCAGAAGGATTTACCCCCTTCCCGCCAGAGCACTTTTTTTCGATACGGCACTGCGTTAACTGACAATTGCTCGGTCATGCAATGTTGCACCCAAACAAAATTGACGTCCTTTTTTTCCCACAAATAGCGCTTTCTTTTGATGGTATTTGATCATCTCTGCGGTTTTTATTTTGCGCTATAAACAAAAAATGAGTGACAATTTTGAAAGAAAAAAAGCAATATTTTTTACTATAATAAATACCCCCCCCCCAAAAATATATATATAAAAAAAATTCTTTCTCAGTTTAGGCCGATATGTATTATTCTACATATTTTTGGGGCACGGTCACGGAGTATGCAGCGGGCACGTGCGTGCCCACAATGCAGCGATTTAAAGGGGATGTACCTGTACGCCCATTTGCCCAGCCATGCCATTGTGCCGACGTACATCGCCATGCGCTGGTCGGCAAGGGGTTAAAGTGGAGCTTCGCTTGCTTGCACCCTACCCCCAGATACCTGGTTTTGACAACATTTCTGGCCCCTCCTCCTCCCCCTGTTGCCTTCTGGGATGCACAAAGGTCCCGGAAGATGGCGGGACCATTCAGAAAGTGTAGCGCAACTCACGCATGCGCAGTAGAAAACCGGTTGTGAAGCCTGAAGGCTTGACAAATTGGCTCGGGGTGCTGACATTGTGGGATCCCTGGACAGGTAATTTTTAAAAAAAATTTGTAGTTCTTTTCCAGACTGGAGCTCCTCTTTAAGGAATGTCATAGGGGAAACATGCCCAGCTTTAGATTCTGTGGCATAGAGCAGGTGGAGTCGGCACCAAGGGGAGGGGGGGGGGGTCACATAAGGTGAAAGAATAGTGCAGAAATTGGTCTATAAGATTTTGGAAGCACTATTATCACAAACATTTAGGTATATATGTTTATTGAAGAGACAATTGAGAAATTGAGAATTGTTTATTACATTATACAGGTTTATTTTTATGACAACCAAAGTACTGTATGCAGCTAATTTGGTATATATGTTTTGCTGGCACATGTGAGAAAACAGAGTGTGGACAGCAGTACATAATTATTTATATATGATTTTTGGTTCTTTGTACTGTATTCACATAATTGTGGTATATTTAAAGGCATGGTGTATTTGTGATAGTACTTCCTCCTATTGCAATACAAATATTTGTTTTGACTAAAGAAAGTTGTTTTTTTTTTTTAAATACTTCTTTTGGTGTGTTTAAAACATTGATTGTTTGATAGTACCTTCCCTTATATTGGAATGATTGCACTTAGGTCTTATTACTTATGTATCTGTATTCACCACTGAATACTTTATAAATATGTGCCAAAGTTTTCTTAGAAGTAAATATGTGCAGAAAATAGATTAAAACGTTTAATGCTACCCCCAGAGGAGCCGCTGGTTTATTGGGTCCTTCTGCTTTTTGAGATAATGGTCCACGCGGGTAGTACCTGAACTCACTGGCACATCTGGAGTTTTGCATGGGTGTTATTGGGCAAACAAGCCCGGAAAAAAGTTAGGGGAAGGCAACAGGCAAACATATGAGGGTTGATTTACTAAAGGCAGTGCACTTTGCAAATTGCAGTTGCACTCTGCAAGTGCAGTTGCTCCAGAGCTTAGTAAATAAGCAGAAGCTCTGCTGACTTCGATCATCCAATCGTGTGCAAGCAAAAATGCAGTTTTTGTATTTTCCTTGCATGTGATTGGGTATTGTTTGCAAAGTGAAGCTTTACCTCATTTACTAAGCTGCGCAAAGTGCACAGTCCATTTGCCTTTAGTAAATCCACATTAACCGCTTGCCGACCGCCTCACGCAGATATACTGTGGCAGAAGGGCTCGTACAGGCAAAACCACGTATCTGTGCTGTAAACAGCATCTCCCCGTTCTGCCTTGTGTCAGTGTCACTGGATCTCTGCTCCCTGTCATTGGAGCAGAGATCAGTCACATGTCACACACAGCCATGCCCCTCACAGTTAGAAACACGCCCCTAGGACACACTTAACCCCTACACTGCCACCTAGTGGTTAACCCCTTCACTTCCAGTGTCATTTACACAGGAATCAGTGCATTTGTATAGCACTGATTGCTGTATAAATGACAATGGTCCCAAAAATGTGTCAAAAATGTCCGATGTGTCCGCCATTATGTCGCAGTCACAATAAAAATCGCTGATCGCCGCCATTTAAAAAAAAAATTATTAATAAAAATGCCATAAAACTATCCCCTATTTTGTAAACGCTATAACTTTTGCGCAAACCGATCAATAATCGCTTATTGCGATTGTTTTTTACTAAGAATATGTAGAAGAATACGTATCGGCCTAAATTGAGGAAAATAATTGTTTTTTTATATATTTTTGGGGGATATTTATTATAGCAAAAAGTAAAAAATAATGTGTTTTTTTTTAAATTGTCGCTCTTTTTTTGTTTATAGCGCAAAAAATAAAAAGCACAGGGGTGATCAAATACCACCAAAAGAAAGCTCTATTTGTGGGGAAAAAAGGACGTCAATTTTGTTTGGGAGCCACGTCGCACAACCGCGCAATTGTCAGTTAAAGCGACGCAGTACCGAATTGCAAAAAGTGCTCTGGTCAGGAAGGGGGTAAATTCTTCCGGGGCTGAAGTGGTTAAGATCCGCTTCTGATGATGTCCGATGTGACAATATGTGTTATGCCGGGCTAGGCAATGTAATGCTGATACACATGTGAAAGGGATCTGCAAACACTAGATTTGGGATACAGGAGTTGTTGCAGTTATGCGGCGCTTAAAGTGATACTAAATTCAATTTTTTTTTTCATTTAAAAAAAACAAACATGTCACACTTACCTGCTCTGTGCAGTGGCTTTGCACAGAGCAACCGAGATCCTCCTTTTCTCGGCTCCCTCGCCGATGCTCCTGGCCCCTTCCTCCTGCCAAGTGCCCCCACAGCAAGCAGCTTGCTATGGGGTACCGGAAGCCGAGCCGCTGCTCTGTCTGTCCATTCAGACATGGAGCCATGGTTCGGCCCTACCCTATCACTCTCCTCATTGACTTGATTGACAGCAGCAGGAGCCAATGGCACTCCGCTGCTGTCTCAGCCAATGAGGAGGGAGAGTCCTGGGCAGCCAAGACTCTTGTGCAATATCGCTGGATCAAGATGGGCTCAGGTAAGTGTTAGGGAGCTGAGGGAGGCTGCCTCACACAGGTCTAACTTTACAACCACTTTAAAGTGGTGTTCCGGCCGAAATTATACTTTTTAAATAAAAATACCCCTATAATACACAAGCTTAATGTATTCTAGTAAAGTTAGTCTGTAAACTAAGGTCTGTTTTGTTAGTTTATAGCAGTAGTTTTGTTATTTTACAAACTTACAGCAGGCCGTTGCCATCTTAAGTGTGGGCATCTGAAGCCAGACTGTATTTCTTCCTGGATCTCATCCTTGCAGATCTCTCACATGCTCAGTGCAGCACAAGCAGTGTAATAGGTTTCAGGTCAGGTTTCCACAGCAACGACAGTTTCAGAGGAAGTTGCCGCCCCTTCCCAGAAGGCATTGCAAGCAGGAAATGATGCGATGGGCCACGGCCAGGGAGGAGGAAGTGAAAAATGAATACAGCAGATATACAGTAGGTGCTGGGAAAAAAAATTAAAAAATATCCAATTTGTTTACAGTGCACAGTTTAGTGAGGGATGCTGAAGAGTTGTAAAAGTGGGTGGAACTCCATTTTAAGGCCGGGTTCACACTAGCTGCGGTCGTGGCTCGCAGCAGGGGTCCGGTGCAGCCCTGTTCTCCGTTTCAGGGGCGAATCAGGTCCAAATTTTTGCCTGAATTCAGACCTGAAAGGGAGCCAAAGATGCACAGGACCCCTTTCCAGTGCAGACCACAGATTGAGAGCTGGTCACACTCTCCTGTCATGCGAATTGGATGCGGCGAAACCCACTTCTAGTTCGAATAAGTGTGAACACAGCCTTAGACATTTGACGCCGGCTGTTTATCCTGTGTGCTGGGTTAAGCAGCTGTTTTGTGAGTATATTTTTTAACTTTTTTATTTTGTTTTTAAAGTCACACTGCTGCGCTATTAGGCTCCATGCACACTAGAGCTCATAAACGGCCGTTCTGAATGTCGGATTGCTGGCAGGAAAACGCTGCTTTAAAAATGCAATTTTATCAGCGTTTTGCATTGCAGTTAATGCACGTTTAGCGGCGCTAGCTTTTAGCCACGTTTCTCTGCCTCTATTCAAAATCAATGGCTCCCTATGGGAGCCCATTGATTTGAATAGAAGTCGCACCAGAAGTCGGATTATCATGGATCTGACTTGCGGTGCGTCTTCTGTGCCGAGGATGAAGGGGAACTCCCGCCAAAATGAAAAACAAAATTGGTGTGGGGTTCCCCCCTTGGACACTACCAGGCCCTTCGGTCTGGTATGGATTTTAAGGTGATTTTATGGCGATCAGAAAACAGCCAATAAACTCCACTGCTGATAAATGTCCAAAAACGTCCATGTGCTAGACAGAGTGGAGTTTATGGGTTTTAAAAAAAAAAACGCCCAAACTCCAAAAAACAGCAGTTTATGAGCTCCAGTGTGCATGGAGCCTTAGCCTTTTTCTGTGTTTTACTTAAATGATCCATGAGGGAATAATAAAGCAACCAGAAAGCCATCCATATTCCTGCCTATTTAGCATCATTACACAGCCTTGTTTGACCATCTTGTAATGAGAGGTCAAATAAATCTGGAGAGTGATTCTGAGAGAATCACTTGCACATGTCTGCTTCAAAAAGACATTAACCACTAGACACCTTCCTGCCCAAGTGAATTTTCAGCTTTCAGCGCTGTAGCAATTTGAATGACAATTGCGCGGTCATACAACACTGTACACAAACACATTTTTTATCATTTCGTTCCCACAAATAGAGCTTTCTTTTGGTGGTATTTGAGCACCTCTGCGTTTTTTAGTTTTTGCGCAACAAATAAAAAAAGACCTAAAATTTTGAAAAATAAAACTAGTTTTTCTTTGTTAAAAATTTTTGTAAATAAGTACGTTTTCTTCTTCAATGACGGGCACTGATATGGCTGCACTCACGGGCACAGATGAGGTGGCACTGAAGGGCACTGATAGACGGCACTGATGGGCACTGATAGGTGGCACTGATGGGCATTCATAGGAGGCACTAATGGGCACTGATAGGTGGGCACTGAAGGGCATGGATGGGCGCTGATAGGTGGCACAATGGATGGCACTGATGACACTGATAGGTGGCATTGCTGGGCATCACTGATGTTACATCTTATATAATGGTGCCAGTCAGTGCCATTTGTGGGCACTGATTGGCACAGATTGGGCATAATTTGCACATGTGGATGGCCATGGGGTACATACCTGGCCATCCACATGTTGCCCCCTTCCCTTGTGGTCCTGAAGGCTTCCCTGGTGGTCAAGTGTGGGCATCCGAGGGGGGGCTGCGCTGATAAACAATCAGCGCAGACCCCCTCTGTCAGGAGAGCCGCCGATCGGCTCTCCTCTCCTCGCGTCTGTCAGACGCGAGTGAGGAAAAGCCGATCAACGGCTTTTCCTGTTGACATCGTGAGGTGGGGGGTGGGGCCAGGTCGGAGCGTCGTATCAGAATGGATACACGGAGCTCTGACTCGGCTCGGGTGCCCCCATAGAGAGCTGCTGGTGGTGGGGACACTCGATAGGAGGGAGGGGCCAGAAGCAGTCATCAAGAGGGACCCGAGAAGAGGAGGATTTTTTTTTTTTTTTTTTTTTAAACAAGGCTTTACAATCACTTTAATATTGCTATGGACTTTTTTTCTTGATTTATATGAATTTTGTTTAGCACTGTATATCAATGAGAGAGGTTACACACATATGAATTTGCACTATTTGTTCTAATGGTCACCTTGTGCTTTTATCAATGTAATATATATTGTTTTATTGATATGATATGCATTTTATTTACTACCATGTAGTGAGTGGGTTATGCATTTTATTGAATCTTACTGCGAGTATTGTATTTTTTGAGTCTTAACATGCAAACAATGATTCACTGTAGTATAATACAATTATGCTACACACAATAATACAACAGATAAAACCCACAGAGGCAACTGTACCGTAAGTAAGCATAACCATTAAATAGAGGTAGCACTGCTGAGGGGCGTCTAATATCAAGGACTACCCCTCTAATCCACTGGCCAGTGAATTCTGAAGACGTTTAGCTGGCACTGGGGCCCTTGGTTGGAGCACTCTCTCCCAACTGGGAGTTTTTCCAAAGGTAAATAGAACAGGAACAAATGGCAGAGACCTCTTATCTCCAAGGGATGACACAGCAGCATCCTCAGCAACAGTTCTTCCCTCATGGATTCTTCTCTGCAGTTACACCACACTGTGCCAATTGTACTTCAGTGCCTGACAGGTACAACACAACCCTTCCCTTGTATTAACATACTGTAGCTCCTTGCCAATGCAAGTGGTAGCACAGCAACTCTTGTACTCACAGTTGCCAGCATCACAACATTGCAGGCACAGTCCTGGAATGGCTAGTCTCTGGAACAGCACAGTACAGTCTTTACAGCCAGCACAGTACAGCAGTTCCCCTCACTATCTAAAGCTCCCCTGCAAACACAGTCACTCTGCACAGCCCAGGTAGCTCCAGATGTCCACATGCTCTCTCCTAAGCATGGGTTACATAGTTACATAGTAGGTGAGGTTGAAAAAAGACACAAGTCCATCAAGTCCAACCTATGTGTGTGATTATATGTCAGTATTACATTGTATATCCCTGTATGTTGCAGTCGTTCAGGTGCTTATCTAATAGTTTCTTGAAACTATCAATGCCCCCCGCTGAGACCACCGCCTGTGGAAGGGAATTCCACATCCTTGCCGCTCTTACAGTAAAGAACCCTCTACGTAGTTAAAGGTTAAACCTCTTTTCTTCTAATTTTAAATGAGTGGCCACGTGTCTTGTTAAACTCCCTTCCGCAAAAACGTTTTATCCCTATTGTGGGGTCGCCAGTACGGTATTTGTAAATTGAAATCATATCCCCTCTCAAGCGTC
The DNA here is from genome assembly GCF_042186555.1 of Aquarana catesbeiana. NCBI lineage: Eukaryota > Metazoa > Chordata > Amphibia > Anura > Ranidae > Aquarana > Aquarana catesbeiana. Next base: position 518,942,042 of record NC_133325.1, read on the forward strand.
TCTTCTCCAGAGAGAATAAGTTCAGTGCTCGCAACCTTTCCTCAACTAAGATCCTCCAGACCCTTCTCTCTCTCCCCATCCCCTTTGCCCAGTGGGTGGCCCCAGTCCCTAGCTTTCTGCCAATATGGGTCTTTTTCAGCATTCGGTCTCCTTCACAAGGGCCACCGCTCCCTCTGTACTGGGGACAATTTCCAGTTCAGCTCTGTTCACAATGCAGAAAGAAAGCAACAAACTGCAACAATGGGGAACCATTTTTCTGGTAAGCTAAAGGAGCCACAGACCAGGCTACACAAGTATCAAGTATTCATAAATACTATGTATTAATAAACAAATTCAACCAAATTGAGACAGAAGGCCTAGTCATGAGACATGATGATTTTTACCATTAAAACAAACTCTACAATGAGCTTATCTTCAGCCAGCAGAGTAAAGAGACAAATTGCACTGCACTGCTGTATTTAAAGCGGAGTTCCGACGTTTTTTATTTATTTATTTTTTAAGCCAGCAGCTGCAAATACTGCAGATGCTGACTTTTAAAATATGGACACTTACCTGTCCAGGGCGCCCACGATGTCGGCACCCGAATCCGATCTGTCCCTCGACTCTCGGGTGCTGCCACCGCCATCCTCAGTACGGGAATCAGGAAGTGAAGCTTTGCAGCTTCACTTCCTGGTTCCCTACTGCTCATGCGCGACTCTCGCTGCATGTTCCCACTGGTCCCTGCTGTCTCCTGGGACCCATGTGTCTCCCAGAAGACACATGGGGGGGGGGGGGGGAGTGGAGTAGATACCCGCAGGTGGCGCGGGTATCTATGCCCAGAAGTGGGAGCAAGATACCTGTATTAGACAGGTATCTATCCCCCCCCCCCCCGAAAGGTGCCAAATGTGACACCAGAGGGGGGGGGGGGGGTTCCGAAAAGCAGAAGTTACATTTTTGTGTGGAACTCCGCTTTAAGAGAAACACAGATTTAAATTTTCACATATGGCTAAGACATTTACACATCCTCATAAAATTTAAAATTTAAGAATACCAAATAGCCATTTCTTATCAAACGTAGCTTGAATTAAGTATGTTACTAATAACAAATTTACAGTAATTTTATATACTTATTTATAGGGGACAGCGCATTTGCTTGGCAACTAAATTTGAACACAGAGCAGCTTTAGAATAGGGAATGTCATTCCTACAAAGTAATTTTCAAGGCCATGAAATAGAGAATTGGACTCAATTAACCTTCTTTTCTGTTCCCTGGCAGAATGGAAATGATTTGCAGTTTTCACTAAACGATTTAAGATCATTAAAACATTACAGTGGCAATGGATCATCTACATGCAAAACAATTTAATATGTCACTATTAGAGAAAAATAAGGATGCAGAATAAAATTTCACTGTAGCTGGTGGATAAGGACATCCACTTAAAATGATGCCTCTTTCATCAGGTTGCACTCAGTGTACATTGCAAAGGATCTCTATAGGATGTGATCTTAAGGACATGTTTTATTTTGGACTCAGCATAAAAGCAAAGTGCAAATGCACACATTGGGCCCACTGCATGCCTGCAGGAAGACAATGGAGGGGGCTGTCATCAGGGCAGGAAAGCGTAAATAGAAATAAAAACATTGTCAGAAGTTCTTGTCCTTGCCAACTCTGCTAAAAATGTGTTTACATTTTTCCATCTATTCCTGACCTGTCTCCCCAATATACATCTGACAGAGGCTTTACCCTTCATCACTGTATCCAAAAGAAAAAAAAGTTTTACCTGGATTCAAGCTAAAACAAATGTCACTTCATGTCCCAATTACATTTAATGGATGGCCATACATTATACAATTTTCTTGTACAATTTTTCCTTTAGATTTACCAAAACTATACAATAGGAGGTCAAACCTAAACACTCTTAATTTGCATGCAATCAGACAGACCCTTGCACGACATAGTTGAAGGGAAATTGAATAATGAATGACCAGCCTTATGCTCATTTCATGTTGCGTGTGGGCCAGAAAGCAGACACAGGGAATATGTGCTCCGTAAAGGTTACCCCGTACATGGTTTTAAGAGGAAGAGGAGACCCACTGAGTAATCTAGAACACAGAAAACACACTATGGTTTAGGGCTGAAACAACTAAATCGAATAATCGACAACTAATTGATTATGAAATTAATCGATTACTATTTTCATAATCGATTAATCGGCCAGTAACATAATGGGGTTAAAAAAAAACTAAAAACGAGCCCTCTATAGTACAAAAATAGCAAATAATCGCTACTGTAGATGTTACTTTCACAGTTCTATAGTAAAAAATGAACCCTTTACAGTAGTGATTTATCTGCTTTTTTTTTTGTACTATAAAGGGCTAATTTTAGTTTTTTAACCCCATTATGTTACTAAACGTCTTAGACCTGGTTCACATCTCTGTGTTTTTTGGTGCTTTTTTGCAGAAGCGCACTGCGGTTCATTAACATGGTTTCCCATTGGACACGTTCACATCTATGCTTTTTTCAGCCGCTGCGTATTTGGAAATTTTTATTAAAGGAAAGGGAAGGGTTCACATACATCGAGAATGAGAATATTCAATACCTTCAGGGTAAAATATATGTCATGAGGATACAAGTACAGTGTGGTCTGTCACAATAAGAACCAATTACCAAACTTGATATTCTCCTGAATTACACAAAGTACCAAAAGGAGAAATTATACCCTAAAAGGTTGGGTGTGTAATAATTATAAAACTAAAAAGAAAGAAGAAAGAAAAATCAAACTAGAAACAACAAATTTGGTCAGGAGCGCTCAATCTTGAAGTCTTAGTAAGAACCATGGATTCCATTTGGAATTATATGCAGGAATAGAGTCATGTAAGGTGTGGAATATTTTCTCGGATATCATCATACAATCAATTCGTGAGATAATTTGTGCGAATGGGACAAGAGCGGACCTCCAGTGAAGAGCTGTGCACCAGATCATAGCTATACATATTGAGTGAATTAACCTCAAGAGAGGTTTTGGTATTTCAGGAATGTCTTGAAAGAAAATGCAGTGGAGTTGGGTGAGGTTGATGGGGTGACCCACTAGTCTATCCACCAGATTCAAAACTTCTTTCCAGGTAGGTTGAAGTTTTTCACATTCCCAGAAAATGTGCATGTATGAACCCAAAAGTGTGCACCCCCTGAAACATCTAGAAGAAGTTTGTGGGTATATTTTGAGGGACTTTTTTTTTAACGCAAAAACTGTGCTTTTTTGGTATATACTTCAATGGAGAAGCTGCAGAAAAGCATTTAATGCGTTTTTGCAGCAATTTGTGTTTTTTAATCTGCCCAACAACAAATTGGCCAAAAAAAAAAGCAAAAACGCAAATCGCCGCAAAATCATGTGCGCAAAAATCAAAACGCACAGCAAAAAGCAATGCAGAAACAGATCAAAAGCAAACTGCCTAGGTGTGTACCGAGCTTTATTCTGGTCACAAGGATCAATTTTTAGATGAGAATATTCAGAAGAAAAATCTTTATACATTCGATGAATGAAAGAATGTTGTTTGAAATTTTCGCTTGTTTTTAACATTCTGTTTTTAAAATGAATGTAATTTCTGAACGAAAACCACATACACTGTCTGAAAATTCCTTTGACCAAGAAGTTTTCTATTTCCAAATGTTCCCGTCACTATGGTTGAAAATGAACGTCGACTTGACCCCACTAACGATTAGAAAATCGAACGAACGTTCTTAAAATGAATATTTTTTTTTTTGAAGGAAGACATTTGATCTCTGAGTCTGAAAATATTTATCAGATTCACCCTTTTAATAGTATGTACAGTATATCTCTTCTCTAACAGTTCATACAGTATATCTCCTCTAATAGTATACACAGTGTATCTCTTCTGTCTGTTATTCTCAGAGTGGATTAGATATTTTGCTCCCTAACCATATAGTTGGTTATTTATATTTACTGCTGCATAGAGATATTTAAGAAAAAATTGCCTTTTTTTAAAACTTTACATATTAACTAAATTATACGCCACGCTTTTTTTCTTTTAAGGTTATAAACCGATTAATCAATTAATCGAAACAATAATCGGCCAACTAATCGATTATGAAAATAATCGTTAGTTGCAGCCCTACTATGGTTTATTGTTATCTCTTTCAGAACAAATTTTTCCGCGACACTTTGCAAAGGATGAAGTTGTCAACACAATCTTAATTGCAAACACAAGAAAAGAGAGATATATGATATATGATATAAAGAGAATATGCAACCCTTAAATTACACCCTTTTACCATAAAAAAATGTGAAAGTATATGCATCAGGTGTGCATTAAGCTTTTTAATGTGGACCAATATTCAAAGGAAAGTTCACATTATGGTGGAAGTTCTCTCAATCAACATTGTTTTTTAATCCTTATGCTGCTAGCATTAGTAAATTGATAAAGAAATTTGCTATACTTTCCTGTTGTAAACTTTTTTTACATTTCTTCAGTTACTTCCTGATTTCCAGACCTAGGCAAATTATGTCATATATCCTAAGAGCCTTTAGGAGGGGAGAAGGGGGTTTTCTCAGCTAAGCACACACTGCTGCCTGAGCTACGGACAGATGGATTCCAGGAAGTAAATGCTATATGAATTATCTGCACTTACTCAAGATGGCCACAGCCAGAAATGCTAGGGGGTGTTTTTCAAAGTGAATTCTCAGCAAAAAAAAAAAAAGGATAAGGAGAAATGTATTATTATTATTCTGGATTTATATAGTGCCAATAGTTTGTGCAACACTTTACAATATTATAAAGGGAGACAGTACAGTTACAATAAAATACAAGAGGGCACTGCTCATAAAAGCTTACAATATAATCGGATTGGGCAAGTGGTACAAAATGTAATATATGTGAGGGATGGGATAATTGGGAGAGTTTGCTTTGAATATTAAAAATTAATTAAATAGCATTTTTGGTGGTGCTCAGATGCAGTGTAATTCCGCTTTAAACTGTACAGTATATGTCAGCATTACCAAATCACAATATTATTGTTTGCTATAAATAAAAGAAAAGCTCCCCATATGACCTAAAGCCTAAAGCAGTATAGATCACATGGTCTTCTGCTACAGAGAGCATTGTGGGCTTATCATGTCATTACAAACTATCTGTTTTCCATCACACAGATCTTGTCTGAAAGACTTGCTAAGAGGACTAACAACAGACAACATTTTGCTGGACTATCCAGCAGGAAGCAGAGCCTGTGTTATAGGTCTGTCCATATATGCATGCATAGAGGGTTCTTAACTGTGATAGCGGTGAGGATGTGGAATTCTCTTCCACAAGCAGTGGTATCAACAGGGAGTGTCACTACTTTCAAAAAACTTTTAGAGGGGCATCTTAACGATTGCAACATACAAAGGATATGGGATTTAATTTTGACATAAACTCACACACATAAACCACAGGTTGAACTGGATGAACTGGTGTCTTTATTCAACCTTACCAACTATGCAACTATATGTAACTATGTATAATTTATTATAATTTATTGATCAGGTGTAAGCCATCTGGTCCTGGTGATTTATTTGTGTTAAGTTTTTCAAGTCTACTTCTGATACTGGCTTCTGTTAGCGACGAGGGTACATTCTGTGGTGTGTTACTAACATTAAAGTCTTGGTTACTTTATCCTCCTTTTTCCTTTGTGAAAACTAAGGAGAATAATGCATTTATAACCTTTGCCTTCTTCTTGTGTTTTGTAACCAAATTCCCTTCATCATCCTTTATTGGGCCAATATACTCTGGGCTCACTTTCTTACTGTTAATGTATTTTAAAAAAATCTTGCCATTTTTTTTACTCTCCTCCTCTATGTGCCTTTCGTGGTCTATTTTGGCTGCCTTTTAGCACTCTTACATTTCTTATTACATTCCTTGTATTGTTGGAATGCTGACACAGACCCCTCGGCAGTGGCGGCTGGTGGTATCTTTTTTTTGGGGGGGGCGGCAAACAATCCACCCGTGTAGTGCTCTGCGCCCCGAGCCCACCCTTTTTTGAAGCCAATTAGACCCTCAAGCTCTAATCATGTGCTCCAAAAAAAACAAAATGGAAAAAAAAAACAAAAAAAAACATTGGAATCCATGCGTCCGGTGTCCTTCATATAGATTAGGGGCTGGGCGCATGGATTAGGGGGGCAGTGCCCCTACGCCCCATAATGATGGGCCACCACTGCACCTCAGCCTTATATTTTTAAAGGCCTTTCTCTTGCTTTTATATGCATTTTTACAATACAGTTTAGCCACCCAGGTTTCATTTTAGCTCTTTTATACTTATTGCCCATTGGGATGCACTGGCCAATACCTTTATTTAGTATGCACTTAAAGCACTTTTTCCAATTTTGCTCAGTGTTCCTTGTTCCTAGGGTTTTACCCCATTTAGTCTCGTGTAGCATAGAGCACAGTTTAGGTAAGTTGGCTCTTTTGAAATCTAATGTACTTGTATTACCCGTGTGCTTCTTACTTCTGTGATTTATACTGAATGTAATTAACCTGTGATCGCTTTCCTAAGTTGCCCTGAATTTCCACATCCGCGATCAGGTCTGTATTGTTTGTAATCAGTAGGTCTAGTAATGCTTTATCTCTTGTTGGTGCATTCACCAACTGATCCATGAAATTATCCTGCAACACATTTAGGAAATGGCAGGCCTAATGCCCCGTACACACGGTTGGATTTTCCGACGGAAAATGTTCGATGGGAGCTTGTTGTCGGAAATTCCGACTGTGTGTAGGCTCCATCGGACATTTTCCATCGGAATTTCCGTCACACAAAATTTGAGAGCTGGTTCTCAAATTTTCCAACAACAAAATCCGTTGTGGTAAATTTTGATCGTGGGTACACAATTTCGATGTACAATGTTCCACACATGCTCAGAATCAAGCAGAAGAGCCACACTGGCTATTGAACTTCATTTTTCTCGGCTCGTCGTACGTGTTGTACGTCACCGCGTTCTTGAAGTTCGGAATTTCCGACAAGATTTGTGTGACCGTGTGTATGCAAGACAAGTTTGAGCCAACATCCGTCGGAAAAAATCCATGGATTTTGTTGTCAGAATGTCCGATCGTGTGTACGCGGCATTACACTGTGAGCTCCGAGCGCCTAGCCTTTCATTCCACAGAGACAGTCCTGACCCCTTCCTCCTGCCCCGTGCTGGTGACATCATTTCCGCTTCCACGGTTCAAGCTGGTCAGCGTGGAGCCAACTACTTCCTGGTTTTCCTGAAAGTACAGCCATTCAGCATAACATCATACCAGATCTCTTCCCAGCTACCCGGATCGTGCGAGGAACCTGTGGGACACAGTAGAACTGCCAGGACTGCATACTTATGATGAGCGTGACTCCTACTTACATCTTGTAAGTGTTTTTAATCCTATGCAATAAATGTTACTATTTTAATACTACGCTTAGTGTGGCGCCCCCCCCTCCCCCTTTTACCTGTTTTGCAGAGTTGCTGGACACACTCTGAAGATGGTTGCCTCTTTTTAAATCACCCCCTTAACATGATTCAACTTTGTTTTACCTAAAGACTGACTAACTAAATGTACATTATTACAATCTAAGGGCATTGCCTCCTGGAGCACCAGATACCCAATCTACCTTCACTTACACTAATGCGTGGTTCCTTCTGCCCAGTCAATATCTGGATAATTAAAACCCCCATTATTATAATATTGCCCTGTCTTGCTGCCATTCCTAGCTGTGTTAGAAGGTCAGCCTCCTCCTCCCCCTCCCTCAGGTTAGGGGGCCTGAAGCATTCACCCATTATTAAATTTCCCATTATTTTCCTTCCTTTGGAGCTACACCCACAAGGATTCTACCTCCTCCCATTAGCAATGTCATCCCTCGCGTTCACTTGCATCATTCTTGATATACAAGCATACCCTTCTCCCTTTCCTACCCTCCCTGTCCCTACAATGTAGGGAATACCCCTGAATGGTTGCCAGCCAATCATGTGAGCTGTCAAACCAAGTTTCTGAAATTCCCACAAAATCGAAATCCTCCTCGTACATTAGTAGCCCCAGTTCTCCCATTTTATTATCTAGACTTCTAGCATTGATGTAGAAGTGTCGTAATTTTGTCCTGTTGCACACCATTTCCTTGTTAGTTGTTATGAGGCTGCAATTTGGATTTCCCAACTTACTTACCTTGGGTTTTGGCATTCTAGTCACCCTACCACTAATGCCCCCAATATTACCAGCTCTACATCTGGACCCTCCCCTCAACACCTAGTTATAAAGCCCCTCTAACTTTTTGGCCATCTTCTTTCACAGCAGAGCTGCACCCTCCCCATTTAGGTACAGTCCATCCCTGCTAAAAAGTCGGTAACTGAGACTTCTACACCAGCTCCTCAGCCACTTGTTAATTTTCCTAATCTACTGCTGCCTCTCTAGTGTGGCTTGAGGTACAAGTAGTATTTCTGAGAATACTACTTTTGAGGTTCTTTTCTTCAATTTAGCTTCTAAGTCCTTGAAATAATTTATTAGGACTCTCCATCTTCTTCTAACTTTGCCATAGGTACCAATGTGCACCATGACAGCTGGGTCCTTCCCAGCACCAGCCAATAATCTGTCCACCAGATCCACGATGTGCTGAACCCGAGCACCCGGTAAACAACATACTGTTCGGCGATTTCAGTCTTTGTAACAAATTGCCTACTCTGTCCTTCTAATAATTGAATCCTCTACCACCAAGATCTGTCTTTCCTTACCCTTAGCCTTGCCCCCAACCTCACTGGAGGATTTTTACCCCTGGCAGCTTGGGGCGTCACTCTGTCCGAGCAATGCTGCTCCTTGACTGGTTTCCCCAATATCACGCAACAGGGCGTACTTATTGGGATGTTCCAGCCCAGGACCGGCCTCCTTGACTCTTTCCCCTCTACCCCACCTGTCACCCAACTTCTCTGCTCTTGTGCCTGCAACCCTGTATCTCCACCCGCCTCTGTGCTGGCCACTGCCAGAACCTGTTGGGTGCGTTCCAAACTTGCTTTCAGGTTGGCAATGCTTTGCAGTGTTGCCAGCAGTTTCCCTATATTCAGAACCTGGGCTTCCAATGAAGCAACCTCAATCTGATGCTTTAAGGAATCTATACATGTCACAAGATGTGCACTGAGTTACATTAGCATACCCGTTGGACATCATACCAACTAATCAAATGGGGATACTCCTAGAAGATTAGGAATTTTACTCTGCCCCATTAACTGTTAAACTCACTTCCTGACTCAAATGTATTCTATTCCAAATTTACATGGCACTCGGTGTCCTCTCCTTCTGATCACCAATCTCGACTCAGTCACTCGCGCTACTAACCGGTAACTCGTGCTACTAACTGGTCACTCGCGCTACTAACCAGTCACTCCCAGCTCTCACCAGTCATTTGCAGCTCTCACCAGTTACTGAGTACTCCCCAGGTTACTTACAGTGTTCAGTACACAGTTACTCACAGTACTCACCAGTTACAGTACTCAGTACACAGTTACTCACAGTACTCACCAGTACACCCGGAGGTCCTTGAGGAACTCAGTCAGGCAATAGCTAGACCGTTGTTCCTAATTTTTATGGACAGCGTACTGACTGGAATGGTACCAGTTGATTGGAGTAAAGCCAACAAGGTACCAATATTTAAAAAAAGGGCAGAGACATATCCCTGGGACTACTACAGGCCAGTGAACCTAAACATCGATAGTCTGTAAGCTACTGGAGGGGATAAGGGACTACATCCAAGATTTTAGTAATGAAAACAGTATCATTAATAGTAATCAGCATGGATTCATGAAGGAGCGTTCTTGCCAGACCAATCTATTAATGTTCTATGAAGAAGTGCCATCTAGATAATGGAAGGCCTGTGGATGTGGTGTATGTGGATTTTGCAAAGGCATTTGATACAGTCCCCCACAAACTTTTACTTTACAAACTGAGGTCCTTTGGCATGGACCATAGGGTATGTACCTGGATTAAAAAATGGTTACAGGGGCGTGTCCAAAGGGTGGTGATAAATGGCGAGTACTCGGAATGGTCTGGTGTGGTAAGTGAGGTTCCCCAGGGATCTGTCTTCGGGCAAACTCTGTTTAAATGTATTCATTCATGATATAGAGAAAGGGATAAATAGCTCAATCTCAGTATTTGCTGATGATACAAAGCTAAGCAGGGCAATAACTTCCGCACATGATGTGGAAACCTTACAAGAAGACCTAAGTGGACAACTACATGGCAAATGAGGTTTAATGTGAAAAAATGTATTGCATTTGGGTGCCAAAAATACGAACGCAAGTTACTCGCTAGGGGGAGAACTTCTGGGGGAGTCCAGGATGGAGAAAGATCTGGGGGTCCTAGTAGATGACAGTCTCAGCAATGCCATGCAAAGCCAACGTAATATATTAATTAAAAAATATTATTAATTAAATAAAAAATATTAATGCACTAAAAAGGGGATTTACTCCAGGAGATAAAACAATAATTCTCTCACTCTACAAGACTCTGGTCCGGGCCGCATCTTGAGTATGTCGTCCAGTTCCTCAAGAAGGATGTGCTGGAAAGAGTTCAGAGAAGGGTAACAAAGCTAATAAAAGGACTGGAGGAACTCAGTTATGGGGAAAGACTACAAACATTGAACTTATTCTCTCTGGAGAGGAGACGCTTGAGAGGTGATATGATAGCGATACACAAATACCTTACTGGTGACCATATCAAGGGGAAAAAACTTTTTAGTGAAAGAGAGTTTAAAAAGATACGCGTCCATTCACTGAAATTTGAAGAGAAGCGTTTAACCGTAATCGGCATAGAGCGTTTTTTACTGTGAAAGCAGTAAGGATGTGGAATTCTCTTCCACAAGCAGTGGTGTCAGCAAGGAGCATCGATCGTTTCCAAAAAATATTAGATGGGCATATGATGGGATCACAACAATCAGGGATATACGATTTACTATTGAAATAAACACATACACACACACCCAAACAAGTTGAATTGGATGGATTGGTGTCTTTTTTCAACCTTACCGACTATGTAACTATGCAACTATTACAGGTACTTATAGGCCCCTTTCACACGGGCGGCTGTTCTGCCCGTGTTACATAGTTACATAGTAGGTGAGGTTGAAAAAAAGACACAAGTCCATCAAGTTCAACCTATGTGTGTGATTATATGTCAGTATTGCATTGTATATCCATGTAAGGTGCGGTCGTTCAGGTGCTTATCTTATAGTTTTTTGAAACTATCGATGCTCACCTCTGAGACCACCGCCATCCTTGCCGCTCTTACAGTAAAGAACCTGCTACGTAGTTTAAGGTTAAACCTATTTTCTTCTAATTTTAATGAGTGGCCACGTATTTTGTTGAACTCCCTTCAGCGAAAAAGTTTTATCCCTATTGTGGGGTCACCAGTAGGGAATTTATCATTTGAAATCATATTCCCTCTCAAGCGTCTCTTCTCCAGAGAGAATACATTCAGTGCTCATAACCTTTCCTCATAACTAATATCCTCCAGACCCTTTATTAGCTTAGTTTCCCTTCTTTGTACTCGCTCAATTTCCAGTACATCCTTCCTGAGGACTGGTGCCCAGAACTGGACAGCATACTCCAGGTGAGGCTGGACCAGAGTCTTGTAGAGTGGAAAAATTATCGTTTTATCTCTGGAGTTGATCCCCTTTTTAATGCCTGCCAAAATTCTGTCTGCTGTGTTAGCAGCAACTTGACATTGCATGCCATTGCTGAGCCTATCATCTACTAGGACCCCTAGGTCCTTTTCCATCCTAGATTCCCCCCAGGGGTTCTTCCCCCAGTGTATAGATTGCATTCATATTTTTGCCACCCAAATGCATTATTTTTTCTACATTGAACCTCATTTGCCATGTAGTTGCTCACCCCATTAATTTGTTCAGATCTTTTTTGCAAGGTTTCCACATCCTGCGGAGAAGTTATTGCCCTGCTTAGCTTAGTATCGTCCGCAAGTACAGAGATTGAACAGTTTACCCCATCCTCCAGGTCATTTATGAACAAAATAAATAGGATTGGTCACACTTTTCCTGTCGGAAAATCCGATCGTGTGTACGAGGCTTAAAGCCTCGTACACACGAACGGATTTTCCGACGGAAAATGTGTGATGACAGGCTGTTGGCGGAAAATCCGACCGTGTGTATGCTCCATTGGACAATTGTTTTCGGATTTTCCGTGGACAAATGTTGGATAGCAAGTTTTAAAATTTTCCGCAGACAAATGTCTTTTGTCGATTTTTCCGAGCATGTGTACACAAGTCCGTAGGACAAAAGTCCAAAGTACAAACATGCATGCTCGGAAGCAAGAACGAGCCAGAAGCGCTTAGGCTTGTAAACTAGCGTTCGTAATGGAGAATTAACATTTGTGACGTGGCAAATTATGAAATATCTCGAAATGCAGCGCACATTCTCTTCTTCTTTAATGGGTTAACGATGAAGCTGCTTTGCTGGTGATGCTGATGAAGTTATTGCAAACAAATTTTCAAAGGCTTTTTTTTCTAGTGATATCAAGAATAATATTATTATGCTTTTTTTGGGCAAGGTTACCACAACACCATTATTCCGTAGTTTTTAAGATCAAAGATAAAATTATGTTGGTGTCCCTTGTCAATTATACTGTACATTGTTATGTATTTTTATTTATGCAATATACACACACAATTTATTACATTGTATTTTTTTAAATGTAACTGCCTACTCCCAGATTGTCATTTGAAGTAAAACACAAAGCCAAGTATTATTCTACACATTATTTTTTATTGTGCATTAAAAAAAGAAAACAAAAAAAAATAAGACATGCTATCTGCCAAAAGAACGTAAGCAAAAAGTGCATTCAATGCATCCAAAAATATAGAAAATATACCAAATCAAATCATTATTCAACCAAAAACTAATGTCAAAGCAATAACTCCAAGGCCAATAATCGTTATCTCCTCCAATTCCGCAACATGTCTGGTTGACGGACGGCCGTTCAGAAACGAACTGAAAAGCACAAGCTGAAAAGCAAAAATGAAAAGCGCAAAATGAAAAGCGCGAATCAACACTCACCAAACTTCTACTAACACAAAATTAGCAGAAGGAGCCCAAAGGGCGGCGCTAAAGACCTGAAAAACCACGTAGGACGTCTAGTACGTCACTACATTCGTAATTGTTGGCCAACGATTGTGTAGCTGTGTGTATGCAAGACAAGTTTGGGCCAACGCCCTTCGAACAAAATTCCACAATTTTGTTGGCCAACAATCCGATCATGTGTACGAGGCTTTAGGGTCAGAAAGTGTGGACATGCTATATATTTGGCTGGGGGTTTGCTGGGAACATGTTACAGGAGGTTGTTGAGATCAAGGCTATTATCCTAATCAATGTTCCCACTACAAACTGTTGAGGTCCAAGGGCTACATATCATATAACAAAGGGACCAATGTGGATCTTAGCCTGCAGGTTGGGCACCAGAGGTCTAACATGATATTTCCCCTCACTTTCTAATGCAACTCCAAAAATCTCCCAATAAGGACAGAGACAGCATTAAATAAAAATTGATTTAAAGTGATGCTAAACACACACTGTTTCATTTACATTGTCCCTTCTATTTCTGTATGTGGATGATGGCGCTCTAATTATTTCAATTTAAAAAAAAAAAAAAGATGTAAAGTACCTTTTTCCTAATTGATATACAGCTGTCACATGACCTAGCTCTCTCCCAGCCTGTCTGCAGGGAAATATAAGCAGGAGGAGCTTCTAGTTCTCTGCTGCTGGTCACAAATTCAAAATTTAAAAAAAGCAGCCTTTTGAATACAGAGTAAAAATAATTAATATTAATAAATAGTTTTGAATTGTCAAATATATATTTGACAATTCAGGGAGATGAAGCCTTCATTAATCTTCATGCAATATCCCACCCCCATTGTGATTAGCTGGTTAGAGGGCATGGAGGAGGAGGGAGGGAGTGGGCTGTCATTTACCACTGTGTATACACCCACATGTGTCACTCTATAGTCGCATTGGGCTGCTCAGATGTGATAGAAAGGAAATGCTCAGCATAGAAACTCACTGAAAACTGAGCATGTGCAGAGTTGCCACCACAGCTGCAGACGCCCTAGCTGAATTGGGGACTTGGACAGAAGGTGGAGATAGGGAGCAGCAGGATCAACCAGGTTTTTTTGCAGAATACAGAAAACAAATCCCATAGTGACTGAGTGAGTATGATCAGCATGTAATACAGCATTTATTGATAGTTGTTTTATGATGTGGATTTAGTTACACTTTAACCCTGCCCTACTCCATCCAAAGCCTAAAAAAGGTCGGGCTATATACACTCTGTAATTATAAAAAAGCATATAAGCAAATTTAAATATTGTAAGCACCTGAACTCTTCACACTTTCATAAACTACAATATAGACGTCATAAAATTGAATTCGATAAACATTCATTACTCTTTACCACTGAAAATATAATAAAATAGTGCAAGCAGTTAACGATGTAAAAAAGTAAACCCTAATAAATTTCTAGAGTTGCTTTAAGAGCAGCCTTACATGGATCGCAATTCAGCCAGCTCAGCAGGGACTGGCTGAATTTCAGGTACAATAACTTTTATTAAAAATAACATGAAACCAGCATAATAGCAAAACTCCCACGCACGTGATACATACGATAAATGGCATAATGGATACGTATATAGATAGATAGATAGATAGATAGATAGATAGATAGATAGATAGATAGATAGATAGATAGATAGATAGATAGATAGATAGATAGATAGAGTACAAGTGCATAAAACTATTAAGCAACAACGACCATCTGTTGTGTGCCAGGGGTCGACACTGGGTATCTGAGTCAAGGGGGAGGGGCAAAAGGTGTGGACTAGCCAGGCCAAATCTTATAGAGAAAAAACAAAATGCAAATCAACAAGGGGAAAAAAGGGAAAAAAAAATCCAAGCTAAAAGGGGAAGGAGAAGAGAAGGGCAGAATGAGCGGAAGAGGAAGAAAAGTGGAGAGGAAAGTAAGTAAAGCTGGGTACACACTATGATAAAATCAGAAGAGGCACGATCGTTCGATTTTCGTATAGTGTGTACATAACTTTCGACATCCGATTCAGACTTTCCAAAGGAAATTTCCAAAGTGACAAGCTCCAAAAATGTTTCTTGTACGTGAACAGAACGACTACAGACAGGTCACTGATGGGTTCATGCACACAGAAAAAAGCAGGGGCGCCTCTGAGTGTGGAGTATTGAAAACAGCTTTTTGATAGTGATGAATAAATATAGCACTCACATTTGATGGAGAAAATATCGTCTTGTCATCTGTGGAAGTCTTAACATCTCTAGCAGAGATTGGCAGGCAAGAGGCTGGTGTTGTGCAGAGATCGGCCGGGAAGCTCCTGGGTGGCGAGGAGGAAGTGCTGGAGGATGGAGAGGCCAGAGGTGTGGTGTGCATTGGTGTCTGGGTGTCCTTGGCTTGCCTGACACTCCTTTGAATTCGGGCCAGGGCTGGGTTCGGGCCAGGAAGCGGCTGCGCAGAAACAGACAGGAGCGTTGTGGCTGGGGAAGCTAAACCGCGTGCAACGGTGTAGAGTGGTGGCTTCTTGGTTCCTCGGCTAGATCGGCAATCTCCGCTGGGATGAGGTGATGGCATCTCTCTGTAAGGGAGAGACGTCCCCTTACCACGCCCCCTTATGGAGAGGCGTCATCACCTTATCCCAGCTGAGATTGCCGAGGACACAGAGAAGCCGCCACTCTACAGCGTTGCACGCAGTTTAGCTTCCCTAGCCACAGCGCCCAGCTGCTTCCTGACCAAACTCTGCATTTCAGAAGAGTGTCAAGCAAGCCAAGGACACCCAGAAGCAGATGCACACCACGCCGCTGGCCTCTTCATTCTCCAGCACTTCCTTCTCACCACCTAGCAGCTTTATGGCAGATCTCTGCACACCAGTCACTTGCCTGACGATCTCTGCTAGAGATGTTAAGACTTCCACAGATGACAAGCTGATATTTCCTCCATCAAATGTGAGTGCTATATTTATTCATCACTACCAAATAGCTGTTTCCAATACTCCTAATTCAAATAGATTTGCCCCCTGCTTTTTTCTGTTTTCACACACTAAGTTTACTTAGGAACTATATAGGGGAGCTGCCTCTTCCCTCCAAATGTTGATCTTTTTAACTGTTTACCCCCTTTTCCTCCCTCACATCAACCCCGCTGCATTACTTGGTCTGGCTGCAGCAGTGCCATAGACATTTCCTATTGGGTTCATGCATATACTCTCCTGATATAAAATTTAATACAGCGCTCTGTGTTTGGGGGGGGGGGGGGGGGGCATCTTACTGCTAATACGTGTGATTTGAGTGTGTTGGGGGGTAGTATACAGGGGAAAGACCAATGTGTGTGTCTTAAAACACAAACACCATCCTGGGGGCAGCACAGTGGTGTAGTGGGTAGCACTCTCACCTAGCAGTAAGAAGGGTCGCTGGTTCGAATCCCAACCATGAAACTACCTGCCTGGAGTTTGCATGTTTTCCCTGTGCCTGCGTGGGTTTCCTCCCGGTACTCCGGTTTCCTCCCACACTCCAAAGACATGCTGGTAGGTTAATTGGCTTCTGTCCAAAATTGTCCCTAGTATACGAATGTGAGTTAGGGACCTTGGATTGTGGGCTCCTTGAGGGTAGGGACCGATGTGAGTGTGTGATGCATGTGTGGAGCGCTGCATAAATTCACGGTGCTCTATGGGTACCTTAGATAAAATAGGGATAATTGTAGACATGCACCCACCCTCACTCAGGTTGAACTGGATGGACTGGTGTCTTTATTCAACCTTAGTGAGTACGTAAATATGTGACCCAACAATGGAAAGTAATGAGAAACCTTACTACCACAGCGGAGGGAGGGGGGCAGAGACTGCTGCTGAACTGAGTTTATACCGAATGCTTAACTTCCAGATTGTGCAAACATACAGTATCGCACATAAGTGAGTACACCCCTCAAATTTTTGTAAATATTTTATTCTATCTTTTCTTGTGACAACACTGAAGAAATTACACTTTGCTACAATGTAAAGTAGTGAGTGTACAGCTTCTATAACAGTGTAAATTTGCTGTCCCCTCAAAATAACTCAACACACAGCCATTAATGTCTAAACTGCTGGCAACAAAAGTGAGTTCACCCCTAAGTGAAAATGTCCAAATTGGGCCCAAAGTGTCAATTTTTTATCTGGCCACCATTATTTTCCAGTTGCCTTAACCCTCTTGGGCATGGAGTTCACCCAAGCTTCACAGGTTGCCACTGGAGCCCTCTTCCACTCCTCCATGATGGAGCTCTGGTGGATGTTAGAGGCCTTGCACTCCTCCACCTTCCGTTTGAGGATGCCCCACAGATGCTCAATAGGGCTTAGGTCTGGAGACATGCTTGGCTAGTCCATCACCTTTACGCTCAGCTTCTTTAGCAAGGCAGTGGTCACCTTGGAGGCGTGTTTGTGATCGTTATGTTGGAATACTGCTCTGCGGCCCAGTCTCCGAAGGCAGGGGATGATGCTCTGCTTCAGTATGTCACAGTACATGTTGGTATTCATGGTTCCCTCAATGAACTGTTGCTCCCCAGTGCCGGCATCACTCATGCAGCCCCAGACCATGACACTCCCACCACCATGCTTGACTGTAGGCAAGACACACTTGGTTTTGTACTCCTCACCTGGTTGCCACCACACATGCTTGACACCATTGAACCAAATAAGTTTATCTTGGTCTCATCAGACCACAGAGCATGGTTCCAGTAATCCATGTCCTTAGTCTGCTTGTTTTCAGCAAACTGTTTGCGGGCTTTCTTGTGCATCATCTTTAAAAGAGGCTTCCTCCTGGGACGACAGGCCTGCAGACCAATTTGATGCAGTGTGCGGCGTATGGTCTGAGCACTGTCAGGCTGACCCCCCACCCCTTCAACCTCTGCAGCAATGCTGGCAGCACTCATATGTCTATTTCCCAAAGACAACCTATGGATATAATGCTTCTTTGGTCCACCATGGAAAGGCCTGTTCTGAGTGGAACCCGTCCTGTTATACCGCTGTATGGTCTTGGCTACTGTGCTGCAGCGCAGTTTCAGGGTCCTGGCAGTCTTCTTATAGCCTAGGCCATCTTTATGTAGAACAACAATTCTTTTTTTTCAGATCCTCAGAGAGTTCTTTGCCATGAGGTGCCATATTGCACTTCCAGTGACCAGTATGAGAGAGTGAGAGCAATAACACCAAATTTACCACACATGCTCCCCATTCATACCTGAGACCTTAAAGAGTCACATGACACCAGGGAGGGAAAATAGCTAATTGGGCCCAATTTGAACATTTTCACTCAGGGGTGTACTCCCTTTTGTTGCTAGCAGTTTAGACATTAATGGCTGTGTGTTGAGTTATTTTGAGGAGACAGCAAATTTACACTGTTATACAAGCTGTACACTCACTACTTTACATTGTTGCAAAGTGTCATTTCTTCAGTGCTGTCACATGAAAAGATAGAATAAAATATTTACAAAAATGTGAGGGGTGTACTCACTTTTATGAGATACTGTATATCTGATGTATGAACGGAGAAGTGTAATGTCAGAACGAAAAGCACGCATTATAGCAGAACACTGATGTTAATGGACCCTGACTTAATGCAGTCTGAAGTTTTAATCAGACAAATTACTGTTCAGAAAGAAACCTGCGCTGTCTTATAGCTAACCCATAGTGCTCTGGGAATCCTATGCCATGTATTCAAGGTTTAGTTCTAAAACAAATTGTATACACAGCAAAAAAAAAAAAAAAATAATAATAATAACAGAAAAGTTAAAAAGAGTACACACTGAAAAAAGCTAACATTAAACTGACCCAAAATCATTCTACTTTTCCTTTAATCTATAATGCTCTCTGGGTTCTTGGAAGAAACCACTATTAGTAGGCCCACCTCTTTGTGCTCAGTATCTAGTACACAAATCCTATGTAAATCCCTGTGATGATTAAATCAGCCTTACATGAGTGTAGCCAGCTGCTTTGATTCCCACTTACTTATACAGCTGCTCTGGTTAATTAGTAATGAAATACGTAGAGGCATAACATATATACCAGATTGCACAAGGCTTTGAGTATCAAAAGAGTTCATCGTGACTACTGCACCAGGTGTATTGTGTTTAATCTCTAAATATGCTTTCTGCAACACCACACAGAAATAAACTCTGATGGAAATCAAAAGGTGCTAAACCACCCACACAGTCTTATTTATATAGTGCGAAAAGGAAAATGACCCCGATTTTTATTATTTGCCTACAGCCCGTGTTTTACAATAATAAGAAGTTCACATTAAGAGACATGTTGTTTGTGATGATGAAGCAAGCACTGTTTTAATTTAATTTAATGCTTTTTACTGACTGTCTTTTGCTACATGCTCTAAGGTGGATGTTTGCTGTATGCTCTTTATGGTTCAGGTCTCTGAATCCCCTACTTCCTCCTTATCAACCCAACTCAAAAGAACATTAGAGTATGGTTGTCAGCTAAGAAAGTGTTAATGTCCTGCTGTACTGCAGAAGCACACAGCAGGGAAGGGGTTTTCACTGAGAGCTAAGCCAGCTTCTGCCACACACATAACAGCCAGTCTCCTGGTTAGCTGCTGACATGAGCGATTGATCTACCACAGAGCTGACACAAAAACACAACAGGCTGTAATGAATACAAAGGATAAATGTAACCACGTTGCTATTACCTCGATCAGAAAGTACAGCAACATTTTCACAATTTTTTCTGTAGTTAATGTTTATCTAAACCCAAAACCGAAAATGTAAAATATCGCAGCTCATTAATCATTAGATGTGGTGGCTGATTTGGCTGTTTTTAGTCTTTTTTCCTTCATTGTCACCCGGTGATCTGAACGGTACCATAATTCCTGTCTAAGGCTACTTTCACACTGACGCTGAGGGCGTCGGCGGTAAAGCGCCGCTAGTTTATGCCCATAGTAACTGGCTTCATCTGGACTCTGTCTGGCTCCGTGGGAAGGTGGCAAGTAACCTGTACCCTTCTTATAGACTGTTGTCATGTGTACTATCAATGTGGGGGAGAACCAATAAGTCTCATTGCTTAGGGGAAAGGATCAGCCTGCTCTTTTGACACTTCCCGCCAGCACTGTGAGGGGTAATGCAGGCTCCAAAATGGACTCCAATACAGTTTTGGCGCGCCGCAGCGAGAAGAAGGTGGGCGCCACAGTTCCCAGAGAACATTTGCACCAATCCGTTGGCAGGGGGAGGAGCCCCTGCTCTGCAGAGGAGGATAAGGAAATGCTGCCATGTGTGTCTGCTTGTGGGTTAGAGAAGGAGATAGCGCCGTTTGACCGACTGGCGGATGAAAGTTCTGGATATCGGATTTGGCCTAAGCGAAATGGCCTAAGGCATGGTAACGGACACCGGAGTACGGTATGCCACAAGGGGTAAGGTTGCCCTGTATACCGCTGGAGTCTATGAGGCTCTAGGACTGATCTGTGAACGATGTTCTGGCCTGACCACGCAGTTGAGGCCTTGGATCGTCTGCGGATGTTGTGGATAGAGGTCGACCGATATATCAGCCGATATTTGGCTTTTTTTACTTAATCGGCATCGGCCGATTGTACTGATAAAAAAAGCCGATTATACCTTCAGCGGGACTTGCAAATGACTTCTGTAATATAAGTCAATGCAAGTTGTCTGAAGTTTTCTTCTCTCCTCCTCTGGGCAGCCTGCCAAGTCTGATAAGAAGATACATTTGTATCTCTTTCAGGTTCTTTTATCAATAGACTGAACTCCGTGGAGAAGTTCTCAGTTTAACCATTTAAAGACTAAATCTTTTCTGACACTTGTTGCTTACAAGTAAAAATCCTGTATTTTCTGCTAGAAAATCACTTGGAACCCCCAAACATTATATATATTTTTTCTAGCAGAGACCCTAGGGAATAAAATAGCGGTTGTTGCAATATTTTATGTCACACGGTATTTGCGCAGCGGTCTTTCAAACGCATTTTTTTTTTTTAAAATACACTAATGAAATAAAAAAAAAAAAAAAAAGCAGTAAAGTTAGCCCATTTTTTTCGTCCAAAAGTTTTGATTATCTGTTTTTGTGTATTTAATATTTAAGATATAGTTATTTTTTTTTTAATCTAAATTCTACATACAAGTGAACTGATTGGAGGTTTGTTTTGTTTAATAAATGTTTAAATATAAAAAAATTTCTGTATCACTTATTACTTAAGGCTGCTTTCACACTGGAGCGGGCATGCGTTGACAGTAAAACGCTGTTAGTTTTAGCGGCGCTTTACCATCATTTTAGCGGCGCTATTCGGCTGCTAGCAGGGCGCTTATAACCCAGCTAGTGGCCGAAGTTAAATGCGCCCCTGAAGCGCTGCTGCTGAAACGCTTTGCAGGCGCTTCGGCAGCGGTGCCCATTAATTTCAATGGGCAGGAGTGGTGGAGGAGCGGTATACGCCGCTCCAAAGATGCCGCTTGCAGGACTTTTTTTTTAACATCCTGCCAGCGCATCGCCTCAGTGCAAAAGCACTCGGGATATCACACTGAGACTGCAGGGGAGCCGTTTTACAGACGCTATTTTTAGCCCAAAAGTGCCTGAAAAACGCCCCAGTGTGAAAGGGGTCTAACTGTCAGATTTTATGAGATGAAGGGAAAAAAAAAATCGGCCTAATATATCGGCCCAAAAAAATCGGCATCATATATCGGCCATCGGCCACCGCGATTTCTAAATATCGGCTTTGGCATCGGCCAGAGAAAAACCCATATCGGTGGACCTCTAGTTGTGGAGAACAGTTTTTTGAGGTTATCGCCACAACCCAACCTCCGAGGATATTGCAGGCAGATTAGGGAAAAAATGCCGCTGCCCTGGCTGGGAGTGATACCAACAGCCCACCTGCTGTCACCCAAATTGTGGGGGAAACTGCTCCTCTGGCCTCAAAGGCTATCCCAGGACCCAGCGCACCAGGTGCTTCCAGAGGCCGTGGTCCGGCCCAGATGCTTGCTTTAATGTCTATGTCTCCTGAGAGGAAAGTACCAGGGCTGGGTAAGCAAGTGAGAAGTGTAAGTAGTGTGCCTGTGTGGGAAGCGATGCCTGTAACCAACCAAAAAAATTAGATAGTTGTGCTGGTCAAGGCGCACGCTAAGCGCAACTACCTCCTGGCTGAAGAGTGTTCCACCCCTTCATATTCGGATATCCCGTCTGACGGGTTATCAGAGTTGTTTTTGGACAGTTTATCCTATACCGGGAAGCGGCGAGGAACCAACGAGTAAGGTGCAAGAATGCGGGATTCTCTTGTGGCAGCAGACTGTTACTGCCAATGTGGAAATTAAGCTGCCTGCCAATGCAGCTTCACTAGTCAGTATCACCAAGTCTGTCAAGGAGAATCTGGAAGTTAAATGGGTCCCCAAAGCTCGCACTATTGCGCCTTTACCTAAGGTCAAGCCAGGTGAAGTTGCTAGGTGTGTAGTTAGTTAGAATAGGCTGTGATAAAGGGGAAGTTGCCTATTTTCTTCAAATAATGGACTCACCTAGATGGACTTAGGTCTTTTTTCAACCCGACTAACTATGTAACCTTTGTATCAGGACTGTTACTTGATAAAATCATTATTGAAGTTCTATGCGAATTAGGAAAGGGGGTGGCATTCTCAACGAGAACGGGGCCTGCTTTCATTATGTAAATCATGTAGACATTTATAGGATGTATTTACACTGTCATGCTGTCTTCGGCTGAGGACCAGCTTAAATCATTGTGCACATATTGCACTACATTTTATAGGATAGGATGCATTTGCACTGTTTTGCTCTCTCTTTTTCAGGTATTGCTGAGTCTGCGCTTCTTTCTTGGCTAAGGAGAGACAGGGATCTAACCGGGCGACAACACTAACCCTTCTAAATCTTGTTATTAGTGTATATATTAGATAGATAGTTAGGGAGCAATACCATTGCTCTTGCTTACTTTTAAAATTGTACCTAACTAATTTTGATACTTCCTTATCATATGTGATTTACTATCTAGTGATGTTTATTTCATGTGGTACACCTCATATACAGTTATTTGATATTCTTTCCCTGTTTTTTTTTTTTTTGCAAACTCCGATATTTCGTTTTTTGGGCAGGGAGAGGATGTAGCACCTTACACTTTTTAAAAACACTTTTAATTGTGCTGTAACAAGTATAAAAAAAAGTGTAACTCAAGGCAAAACATTATTTTTAGTTTTGGATAGAGTGCAGAGGGATTACAACCCCTGTCGGGTTTTTACTTGGGGTCGTACATCCGGCTGTTGGAACACACACCGCTTCTGGAGTACACAACAAGTGCACATTGAGGCTGTATATGTTGGTGCTGACTTATAGCACCATTAAATGTAACTGTCCATTTTATATCCTTTATGATTTGCTTAAGTTTTAAATAAACTTGCTGCACAATGATGTTTTATTATAATTCTCCCGGGCCTGTTTTTTGAATGACGTATGAGAAAGAGATATCTGTAGAAACTTCTGGGCTCGAGAGCTGATATTACCACAGGATCTCCATGATGGCTGGTGATCAATGAGCCGGATTATTATAAGGCAAATTTTTTTATAGATGGTTGGTGAGTATGAATTTTATACATTCTGTGGTGGAGCACAGTGTAAGGAAAGTTAAAAACAACACAACTCTTTTCATCACGGTGATTGGATTGCTTTGTGAAGATTATTAGATTTTATGGGACTTTCACGAGATTGGACTGTGTAAAGTAATTGTAAAGGCTTGTTTTTTGTTTGTTTTTTTAAAATAACAAACATGTTATACTTAGTGCCGGTTCACACTAGACGCGGCACGACTTGCAGGTCGCCTCACCGAGGCGACCTGCACACGACTGCCGGGGCAACTTGCAAGACGACTTCTGTATAGAAGTCTATGCAAGTCGCCCCCAAAGTAGTACAGGAACCTTTCTTCTAAGTCGGAGCGACTTGCGTCGCTCCGATTAGAACGGTTCCATTGTACAGAACGGGAGGCGACTTGTCAGGCGGCTAGGTCGCCTGACAAGTCGCCCCCGTGTGAACCGAGCCTTATGTAGCAACCTGGAGTTTAGGCAGGGATGCTCCTCACAAATGTACTTGCCAGGAGTAGTTACCCTGGTCGATTGCTAGAGATCCATTGATTTCTCCATGTGTGGCCTTGTTGCACTTTTCTCTTCTACCACTAGGTGGCCGGGCAGGTCAAGTTATAGGTATATGGGGTATCTCAGCCAATTGGCAGTGGTTTTCTTGAATCCCTTGGCCTGCTGGGAGCACCTATATATTCAGATGAGGTCAGGTGATCTATGTTCTGTGCCACCTGGATGGCTGTCTGGGTGGACATGTGTGGTGTGCCCTGGGCTGCTAGGCCAGAGATTGGGCCTATCCCGGGGGCGTCTGGCTGCTAAGCTGTGTGAGGGCCTATCCAGAAGCAAGAGAGCAGCGCAGGATGGGATTGCGGCTTGCAGTCCAACCAAAAGTGATGGTTCTGCCGGCCAGAGAACCTGTCAGTGGTCAGAGGTAGAAGGGAAGCTGTCACCACTAAGAGACCAACCACGTTATTATCAGGGACCACAGTGAGTTACTGAAGCAAGTACTGGAGCAGCATTCTCACTGAACAGGCACAGTGGAGAATCAGGAAACTTCAGGCGGTGATCAAGTCAGGGACCCAGCCAGCGGAGGTGACGCTTGCAGAGCAGCCTTGTGTGTTAAGCCAGGGACCGCGCAGACCAGTGGGGTGAAGCTTGAGAAGTATCTGGAGTGCCAACCTAGGGATCCAGCAGGGAAGCGGGGGTGAAGCTTGAGGAAGATACAACCGTGAAGATTAGAGGAGCTCAAGGGATTCAGAGTCAATGAATCAGAGAGTCTAGTGAGAGACTGGGAGCACAGTGTATGGAAGAACTATAAGGAGAAGTTGTAGTGAAGGTGAAAGAACTGATGTGCTTTGTGTTAAAGACTGTTAAAGACTGTTGCCATAGGAGACAGCATTCCTGCACATGCAGATGTGGCTTATTGCTGAAGGCCTTTTCCCTGTACGGCTGTCTTCCTATTGAAGTCTCAGAGTTAGCCAATTGAACTTGCAACTACTTAAGGGTGTCCTGGCCCTAACCCTTTTTCCCCTATAAAAGACTGTAAGAGAAATAAATATCTCTTTTGCATTCAAGAAGTGTATGGCGCCCAATAACTTTCTCCTTGCACCCACTATACCTCATAACCCACCATATACAGAAGGATGTCAGCTATCTCTAGCCCTGGGAGGTCCTCATTAGACTGAAGGAGGTCAGAGACCTTGCTGCACTTACCTCCTCTGTGCAGTTGGTTTTTCACAGAGCAGCCCGGATCCTCCTCTTTGCTGCTCCTGGCCCCTCCCTCCTTTGAGTGCCCCTCAGCCCGCAGCTTGCTACGTGGGTCACCCAAGCCGAGTCAGCACTCCGTGTATCCATTCAGACACGGAGCTCTGACCTGTTCTGCCCCCTCTCTCTGCTGATTGGCTGACTGACTTTGACAGCAACGGGAGCCAATAGCACCACTGCTCTGTCTCAGCCAATCAGGAGGAGTGTACTGGATGGCAGAGGGGATCGTGGACATTGCTGGAAAGAGAAGGAGCTCAGGTAGGTAATTGGGGTTGCTGGGGGGGCTGCTACATACAGAAGGTTTTTTATCTTAATGCATAGAATGCATTAAGATAAAAAACCTTCTGTCTTTACAACTCCTTTAACTCATGTTTTTTATTAGGATATATGATTTATGGTTTTGATTGAGTAGCGCCATACCTTTCTTTTATTTTTAGTAGGTTTTTACTGCTGTCTGTGCCTGCTTTAGGGAAATTCACCCTCTCTATTTGTCCTGTTTACCGTTATTATCCAAAGGGAAAGCAAAAGAAAATCACAAATTTTAGGTTGACACCAGAACACTAATAGAGGGCAAATCTTCCAATAGCGACACTAGTTCTCATGACACGTCGGGATCCTGTTTTTGGCTATGGGACAGGCAGTGAAGGGAAATCTCCCCAAATGGACACAGATAGCAAACTTGACAGGGGGTTTTAACACTCCCTTACTCAATCAAAAATGAAAAAAAAAAAAAAAAAGGTTTGTCTTTAGTTACACTTTAACTCTAGCTAACACTTTTAAGCAGTTACAGAAAGATTTTTTTCTTTTCTTGGGATACAATGTTATACAAAAATGAATAAAAGCTGACCATTGTAAGAACCCCTGTCAGTTTCAGTTTGTTTTTACAAGACCATCAGCAAGAAGCTTGGTGAGAAGGAGACAACTGTTGGAGCGATTATTCCCAAATAGAAGGAATACAAAATAACCATCAATGGCCCTCGGTCTGGAGCTCCATGCAAGATTTCGCCTCATGGGGTAAGGATAATCATGAGAAAAGTGAGGGATTAGCCCAGAACTACACAGGAGGAGCTTGTGAATGATCTCAACGCAGATGGGACCACAGTCACCAAACAAACCATTGGTAAAACAATATGTCGCCATGAATTGAAACCCTACGGTGCAAGGTCCCCCTCCTCAAGAAGGCACATGTACAGGCCCATCTGAAGTTTGTAATGGACATCTAAATGATTCAGAGAAGGATTGGGAGAAAGTGCTGTGGTCAGATGAGACCAAAATTGAGCTCTTTGACGTGACTTGCCATGTTTGGAGGAGGAAAAATGCTGACTTTGACCCAAAGAACACCATCATTACAGTCAAGCCCGGAGGTGGAAACATTATGCTTTCTGGCCGTTTCTCTGCTAAAGGTACAGGCCAATTTTGCCCCATTGAGGGGCCAATGGACAGGGCCATGTATTGTAAAATCTTGGATGAGATGGGTCTTCCAGCATGACAATGACCCAAAACATACTGCCAAGGCAACAAAGGAGTGGCTCAAGAAGAAGCACATTAAAGCAGAGTTCCACTCCTTCTTTAGTTTATTAAAAGTCAGCAGCTACAAAAAGAATAGCTGCTGACTTTTAATAAACAGAAACTTATCTGTCCCACGATCTAGCAACGCGGCTGCCCGGAGCTTCGCTCCTCTCTGCAGTGCCGTCATAGCTGTGGGCACCCAGCCGTGACAGCTTACGCTTAACGGCCGGGAGCACAATGCACATGCGCAAGTTGCGATACGCTCTGCTATGGGCCAGGCAATCTTCTGGGACCTGTGACATGTCCCAGAAGATCACTGGCAGGGAGGGGCTGCCTAGGGTGAGAGGAAGAGTCGCCAAGGCGGCCAGGAAGAGGAAGGAGGAAGTGGGACAGGAAGTCCCACTAAAAAGAAGGTACACCCCCCCCCCCAACAAAAAAAGTGAAGTTTTATTGACAATTGTGGCATGTCAGGGGGCGAGGAGTGCTTAAACTGGAAGATCCACTTTTGGGTGGAACTCCGCTTTAGGGTCATGGAGTGCCCTAGTCTCCAGACCTTAATCCTAGAGAAAATTTATGGAGGGAGCTGAAACTTCGAGTAGCCAAGCGACAGCCAAGAAACCTTAAGGATTTAGAAAAGATCTGTAAATAAGAGTGGACCAAAATCCCTCCTGAGATGTGTACAAACCTGGTAACCAACTACAAGAAACGTCTTACCTCTGTGCTTGCCAACAAGAGTTTCTCCACCAAGTACTAAGTCATGTTTTGCTTGGGATTAAATACTTATTTTACACACTGAACTGCAACTCAATTTATAACTATGCAATCCGATTCCAGGGTGGGGAAAAAAAATGGTTCTGCACCTTTTTTGTGCAGACGCAGTGCGATTTGAGACATACAAATGAATGGCTTAAATTACACCACACAGGCATCGCATGTGATTTGCACAGGTGTGATTCCTGTGCGGATCACATACGATGTGCTGCATTGCATACATGTGAACCAAGCCTTACGCTTTAAGCATATGTGATAAGGTGTAGGTGACCTCAACAGATGCGGCACCTCATCCCAGGTAATAGTAGAAAATAGGGAAATTGGAAATTGGGATTATGACGGAGCCCAACATTATATATATAACAGATTTGTTTAAAATGTATAATATTTTATTACAAGACAAATTGACAAATATAACAAAACAATCATAGGTGCTTAAAATAACAGAGTAACATATAGTAACTAATACTGGCCAGAGTATCCATATGCCTGTAGTAGTGACTGGTAGCGAATCCCTACATGTTTCGCCAAACATTGGCTTCTTCAGGGAATTGTGTAATTACCAGTGTGAGAAACGGCTCTAATAACAATGGATACAAAAACATTTCAGTAATTGGCAACAGATTAGTACTTGATTTACAAAGCATGCAAAATAAACGCATATACCAAACTGATTGTGTGGCATGGTTCGTGATATCACCCACCACATTCCCCGCCTACCTAAGAGTGCCCCCACGGGCAGGGCACGCACCAAAGGAATCCAGCAACAATGGGAAGGGTGCCGTATTCAAGTGTCAACAGGGGACAGATAAGGACCAGGCTAAATATAAATGGAGAAAAAATATAAGGAGGGAGGTAGTTTAAGATTAAGGAAATAGTATGGTCCTATATGATGGCCTAACATAGCCTCAATACTTACAAAAACTTGGTTAGAAAGAGACACGGGTACAGTTGCGCCAGAGACTCTCAATTGAGAAAGGCTACGGTTCTTAACATGACCAAGAGGCCCTCTGCAGGGGAGGGAAAAGTATAAAGTAAGTCAAAGGAAAAACTATGACTTTAATTAATTAATATATGGGAATGATGGCATAGCAGTTAATGAAGTAATTAAAGGATAAGAGTGGGACACATGTTGCAAAAAGAACATATGTCTTAATTGGGACATGTGTGTGGAAAATAAATAAAAAATAAAAGTAAAATTAAAAAAGTGGAATAAAAATAAATATAAAAATAAATTGATAATAGGGACAGGGATGCAAATAGTACTATCAATCAAAGAAATGGAATTCAGGTAAAGTAGGGTATTCCATATCACTCTCCTATAGTGTCAGGTGTGTGAGTAGGTGCGCCGGTATAGTTGCAACCCAGGAAACTAACAAATCACACTGTATAGCCGCATAGAGCAGGGTAAGGCAACTCTCAAAAATTGCTCAGCGTATCAGATGTCAGAACGAGACCTTAACGTGGTAGTACAAAAATAGTTTGAGTCAAATAATGCTATGCCAATCAAAATAAAGCCATTAAAAATAAATATGTTGGAAAAAATATACCTGAAATTCACAGAGTAGTAGCATAGGCGTTCCTGGGATCCAGCAGATGGAAAGCTGGATGTGCCGGCCTTATATACCTCCCACATGCTCGACATCTGCCATTACCGACCGAATGCAGATGTAAAGAGGCCAATGCGCATGCGCCAGTGAGTCCTCCGTTCACCTACATCTCCCAGGGTACAGGGCGGTAAGTCTAGTGTACCACGTGAAGCGTCGCGTCAAAAGACGAGCAGCGCAACATTGCACCGATGGACATGCATGCAGAGGCATGAGGAGTTAACCTCAGCAGACGACCCACCCAGTAAGCGGGATAGGGCAGCCCAGTGATGGAGGGTGGGCCAGAGAAGGGATCAATGAATACGGCGCCCTTCCCATGGTTGCTGGATTCCTTTGGAGCATGCCCTACCCATGGGGGTACCCTTAGATCGGCGGGGTGGTGGGTGATATCACGAGCCATGCCACACAATCAGTTTGGTATATGCGTTTGTTATTTTGCATGCTTTGTAAAACACGTTCTAATCTGTTCCCAATTACTGAAATGTTGTTTTTGTATCCATTGTTATTAGAGCCATTGTCTCACACTGATAATTACACATTACCCTGAAGAAGCCAATGTTTGGCGAAGCATGTAGGGATTCGCTACCAGTCACTATTACAGGCATATGGATACTCTGGCCAGTATTAGTTACTATATGTTACCCTGTTTTTTTAAGCACCTATGATTGTTTTGTTATATTTGTCTTGTAATATAATACATTTTAAACAAATCTGTATATATATATATATATATATATATATATATATATATATATATATATATATATATATATATATATATATATATATATATATATTATATATATGTAAATATATATAAAAAATGTTGGGCACCGTCATAATCCCAATTTCCCTATTTTCAGCTTTAAAGTGGATGTAAACCCGAAATTTTTTTTTTTTTTATCATACTGTAGAGTATACGATTTCCTATCATTTGAGCTCAGTCTTGCCACAAAGAGTTAATCCATCTCTGAGCAATCCTCTTTTATTGTTCAGTGAGAAAAATCTTAACAAACTGAGAAAAACTTTGTCAAATCCTCCCCCTTGCTGTGAGTGACAGCCTAAGACACAGGCAGTATTTTTAATTCCCTCCCCCACTTCTTTCTTCAGCAGCTCTGCAAGGATTGGCTGTTCCACACCTCAGCATGATTTGGCATGCTGAAGTCATGTGGTTACTTTCCTGTCTTTTCACTGGATGTTAGAGATCATAGCAGAAGTTCAGCAGAAGTTTAGTGTTAGAAATACACAGAGAAAATGCATATTGACAAGGGGAGTGTAGAAGTGGGCGGGGAGTCTGACATCATGACTCCACCCACCGAGCTCCAGGCAACAGACCCACCCACAGAATATACAGTTTTTCGGGTCTCATAACAGACAGAGGGGAGACATTTGACAGGTAAAAGATACATGCAGGAGGCATGTATATCCTTATAGATAACCCCTATGGCAGTAGTTTAGAAAGGATGACATTGGGTTTACATCCACTTTAAGCATATGTTCTCTCAGACAGTGACTAGTTATTTATGAAAAATGAGAACATAAACAAGGAAGTAAATTCTGTTTCATTGGGAAACAGATTTTATCAGCAAATTAACATTTTCCTTTTCTAGACTAAAGGTCACAAATGGTGCTGGAAGTTTGAATGCTGCATTTTCCAGAGTATTACTTCTACCAGACTCCTTCTAAAACTGCTGTGATTGTTGAACAATCTTCTCCTGTACATACAAACAGTAGACTAGTGATCCTTATTTCTAGGGCAGCAGTCACTTTTACAGATCTCCAAGCAATTGCCAAAACCATTTTTCCACTACTTCATACTAAGCACAAATTAACCTTGCCATTTACACAGATTACTTATGGTTACAAATAAGGACAGCTGCTATGTGATTAGAAAAGAGGCTCTGCCTCATTACATGTAATAACAATGTAGCGCTGCTGATTCTTGAAAACTACAGCAAATGCAGAGTTGTTGGCTATAGCCACAAATCTTCAAGTACATGTAAGAAAATGATAAATTACATTGAAAGGTTACTATAGGATATATTTATTAAAAAATCTGCACAGCAATTCACCAAGTGAAAATGCATGTACATTCATTCTGTGCGAATGGAGTAAAAAATAATCTTATTAGGCTATTTACTGTGAGGGTCAGTATTTTTTATTTTTTTTATTTAAAATGGAAAAGATAGCATTTGGCCACTGGATGGCGATAAGTGTCACAGAATTTTGGCACCATCTAATGGCCAAATGCAATATTTACCATTTTAAATCAATGAAAAACATTTGACTGTACCTTTTGTCTTTGTTTGAAGCTACTAGCTACACCATTTAAGAGACCTACTTGTCTGTGGTATGTATATTATTCTCCTCAAATTACTGTGTATGGCTTTGGCGTCTGTTCACTATTTTGTGAGTTTGTTTATATTCAATAAAAATATTGTGAAAAACATTTGACTGGAACAGGAAATAGCCTAATAATGTTATTTTAATAATGTTATTTTACCCCACCCACACAGAATTAAATCAGTTGCATTTTCACTAAGTGAATTGCTATGCAAATGTTTATCAATACACCCCTAAGTATATCTTCTATAGGTTTTCTTTTATACTTTTTTTCTGCAATCATTTTATGAATCCTGTTGTAACAAGACCCACAATAAGATGAGCAGTTAGGTTAACAACTATGAAGGAAAATGAAGGCAAAAAAATCCCAATGATGCATGGGCTAATATGCTCCAGTGGGGAAAAAAAAGACATTCCTTCCTGATCCCCCAGGAGGCAATCGGATATTCCCTGGATCAACTATCTCTGGTGCCACTTCCTAAATTCTCACTTAGGCCTAGGATGATCTTGTCTCAGCCCACCCCCTTACCTGCAACCCTCTGGGATAACATCACAAATCCCAGGAAGCTACATGACCAATCTCCTAGTGCCCCTCAATCTAGCACATGCGCAGTTAGTCATGAGAAAAAGACAGCCACATCCCGAAGCCAAGATGGAGGCACCGAAGATGTGAAGCCCTGAGAAGAACTGGCTGCAGGGAAGATAGAAGTCCAGTGCTATGCTAGGTCTGGTAAGTATTCACTTCCTAAAAATCTGCAGTGACTTGTAGCTGCTGACTTTTTATTTTCACACGCCTGGGTGAAGTTCCTCTTTAAGCCATGCAGCATTCAACTTTAACATATGCAGTTCCATTTATTGCAGTGTAATCCACCAGCAGGCTGTCATAAATAGGTTGATGGATCACCCCCCAAAAATGCTTCATGCCGTGACTTAGCAGAGCTTTCTGTAATATTTCTTGTAATGTGAATGAACTTCACTGGCAGCAGTCCTGTCACATGCGGCCATGAAGCTCACGCTCAGAAACACTGTGAAAAGCTGTCAGCTGCAATGCTGATAGCTCCTATCTGAAAGCAACCTTGGGGCCCACTCACACCACTTGCGTTGTAATAATGCATGGCAACATTATGTTATATCACGTGCCATCCCAATGCACCTTCAAAACACATGAGCACTGCAACACAGCACAATGCATTGAGGGAGATTTATTAAAACTGGTGCACTCAAAATCTTGTGCAGCTGTGCATGGTAGCCAATCAGCTTCTAACTCTGTCAGTTTGTGCAAATAAGCTTTGACAATAAAACCTGGAAGCTAATTGCTTTCTATGCAGGGCTGCACCAGAATTTACACTCTCCAGTTTTAGTAAATCTACTCAGTGGTGTCTGATGCATTGTACAGACAGCACACATTTTTGAAAGGCTGCAGCCCATTCTTTTTCAAATGAATACAATAGAAGTAAAAAAATACTTAAAGCGGGGTTCCACCCAAATTTTGAACAATATCTGTATGTATTTTCTTCCTTGCCTAGATGCTGACATGCCATTTAAAAAAATTTAAATCGCCGTAATTACCTTTTATTTTTCTATTCTTCTTTGCACTTCCTGGTTCTCCTCCCGTGGGAGTAGGCGTGTTTCTAGCCTCTCCCAGACTCCGCACAGTCTCCTGGGAGCTAGTCTCAGGCTTCCTAGGATGCCACTGAGCATGTGCGGGAACGAGCGGTGAATGCTGGGAGCACAGCATTCACCGCATCCAGGAAATAAATGCTTGTGGGCTTCAAAAGCCCACAATGAAGATGGAAACTGCCTGCACAGGTGGACATATTACACACAATATGTGAGTATGTAATGCTGAGAAGAAAAGTTTGTGAATGAACTCAAAAAAAAAAAAAAAAAAAAAACGATAGATAGGTGGACCCCCACTTTAAACTAAATTGATGTGATAGGTATGATCATAAGCGTGTGCACAGGGTGTGCCAGGTGTGCCTGGGCCCTGGGCACACCCTAATCACCCCGTGTAGTGGATATTCCCCCTGTTTATTTCAGCAAATTTTTTTTCTGCTAAAAGAATTGTAAAAAAAAAAATTTAAAAAAAATGAATAGTAAAAATTAATAAAAATAAAAGCCACTGACACTGTTCGCTGCACTACTGACACCAATCTCTGCCTTTATTACACCATCCACTGCTCTACTGACACCGTCAGTATATGTACACATGCATGCAGTATCTCACAAAAGTGAGTACACCCCTCACATTTTTGTAAATATTTTATTATACCTTTTCATGTGACAACGCTGAAGAAATTACACTTTGTTACAATGTAAAGTAGTGAGTGTACAGCTTGTATAACAGTGTAAATTTGCTGTCCCCTCAAAATAACTCAGCACACAGCCATTAATGTCTAAACCGCTGGCAACAAAAGTGACTACACCCCTAAGTGAAAATGTCCAAATTGGGCCCAATTAGCCATTTTCCCTCCCCTGAGTCATGAGACTCGTTAGTGTTACAAGGTCTCAGGTGTGAATGGGGAGCAGGTGTGTTAAATTTTGTGTTATCACTCTCATACTGGTCACTGGAAGTTCAACATGGCACCTCATGGCAAAGAACTCTCTGAGGATCTGAAAATAAAAATTGTTGCTCTACATAAAGATGGCCTAGGGCAGTGATGGCAAACCTTGGCACCCCAGATGTTTTGGAACTACATTTTCCATGATGCTCAACTACACTGCAGAGTGCATGAGCATCATGGGAAATGTAGTTCTAAAACATCTGGGGTGCCAAGGTTCGCCACTACTGGCCTAGGCTATAAGAATATTGCCAAGACCCTGAAACTGAGCTGCAGCACGGTGGCCAAGACCATACAGTGGTTTAACAGGACAGATTCCACTCAGAACAGGCCTCGCCATAGTCGACCAAAGAAGTTGAGTGCACGTGCTCAACGTCATATCTAGAGGTTGTCTTTGGGAAATAGATGTATGAGTGCTGTCAGCATTGCTGCAGAGGTTGAAGGGGTGGGGGGGTCAGCCTGTCAGTGCTCAGACTATAGGCCGCACACTGCTTCAAATTGATCTGCATAGCTGTTGTCCCAGAAGGAAGCCTCTTCTAAAGATGATGCACAAGAAAGCTGCAAACAGTTTGCTGAAGACAAGCAGACTAAGGACGTGGATTACAGATCATGTCCTGTAGTCTGATGAGACCAAGATAAACGTATGTGGTTCAGATGGGGTCAAGCATGCGTGGCAGCAACAAGGTGAGGAGTACAAAGACAAGTGTGTCTTGCCTACAGTCAAGCATG
This sequence comes from Aquarana catesbeiana, assembly GCF_042186555.1. NCBI lineage: Eukaryota > Metazoa > Chordata > Amphibia > Anura > Ranidae > Aquarana > Aquarana catesbeiana. The sequence goes on from NC_133325.1 coordinate 518,976,920, forward strand.
GTGGTGGGAGTGTCATGGTCTGGGGCTGCATGAGTGCTGCCGGCACTGGGTAGCTACAGTTCATTGGGGAACCATGAATGCCAACATGTACTGTGACATACTGAAGCAGAACATGATTTATTATTTTATTTTATTAGTTTCAGTTACTTATATAGCACCATCAATTTACACAGCACTTTACATATACATTGTACATTCACATCAGTCCCTACCCTCAAGGAGCTTACAATCTAAGGTCCCTAACTCACATTCATACATATTAGGGACAAATTAGACAGGATCCAATTAACCTACCAGCATGTCTTTGGAGTGTGGGAGGAAACCGGAGTACCCGGAGGAAACCCACGCAGGCACAGGGAGAACATGCAAACTCCAGGCAGGTAGTGTCGTGGTTGGGATTCGAACCAGCGACCCTTCTTACTGCTAGGTGAAAGTGCTATCGACTATACCACTGTGCCACCCCTCCCTTAAGAAAATGGGCCACAGGGCAGTATTTCAACATGATAACGACCCCAAACACACCTCTAAGATGACCACTGCCTTGCTAAAGAAGCTGAGGGTAAATGTGATGGACTGGCCAAGCATGTCACCAGACCTAAACCCTATTGAGCATCTGTGGGGCATTTTCAAACAGAAGGTGGAAGAGCGCAAGGTCTCTAACATCCACCAGCTCCGTGATGTCTTCATGAAGGAGTGGAAGAGGACTCCAGGGGCAACCTGTGAAGCTCTTGTGAACTTCATGCCCAAGATGGTTAAGGGAATGCTGGAAAATATTGGTGGCCACACAAAATATTGACACTTTGGGCCCAATTTGGATATTTTTACTTAGGGGTGTACTCACTTTTGTTGCCAGCGGTTTAGACATCAATGGCTGTGTGTTGAGTTATCTTGAGGGGACAGCAAATTTACACTGTTTTACAAGCTGTACTTTACATTATAGCAAAGTGTAATTTCTTCAGTGTTGTCACATGAAAAGATATAATAAAATATTTACAAAAATGTGAGAGGTGTACTGTATGTTTGAGCTTTGGGGTGCACACCTACGGGTATGATCTATAGAAGGGACACGCCTCACTATAGTAGATAAGTGGTGTCCAGCCTCTCATTCATATGCATGGTTTATATTCAGTAGCCTGAGCTGGCTGTATGTTAGGCTCTGTTCATGCCTATGCAGGTGTGGTTGTGCATTTACATTCTGTTCACGCCTGTACAGGTGTGCTTGTGCGTTTAGGTGCGTTGCTTTTAGGGCAGCCCATTAATTTCAACTGGGCTACCCAATGTGCAACAATCTCATAAAAGAAGCATGGGCTCCTGTTACTGAACCTGCATCACACTACAACGCACTGCAATAAGTTACCTTGAAGTACAGATGGCTGGTACATTTTGGGTGCTATTATGGCCCATTCACACTAAAAACTTCATAAGAATCACACAGGACCACACTGTGTGCTCCTGTGAAATCCACATGCACTTCTGTGCAGTTTCAGCTCATTGATAACTATTGGAAATGCACTGCAGCTGAATTTGTACCATGCGATTCGGTTTGGGCAAATGCACTGCGCTTGCGACCTGAGTTTGTGGCGTCATTAACTTTGCACTGATACCCACTTCAGATAGCGATGGCAATGCCTTCTGAATGCGGTGCCAGAAACCTGCATGCAACGCATTCTAGCGTGAACAATCCCTTAAAAATGATTGGCACTGCAGTGCACCTGGCACATTTTCATTTCATAAAAATTTCATTTTTATGCTGCAGGAACGCATATAATACCACACACTGCATCGCAAGTGTAAACAGTACCAAGAGCAGTTTCACATATGTGCCGGTCATGCGTGCACGTTTGTGTGGTCACATAGTGGGTACAGCAGCCCATTCATTTGAATAGGTTGCTGTACCCATGAGAAACATGGGGAAAGAAACCCCCGACCCTTCCTTAAAGTGGTTTTAAAGGCTCAAGGAGCGAGCATGCACCAGTGCCCACAGAGCAAGTGACTTGCTATTGGGAGTACTGGCTGAAGAGGAGGAGCCAGGGCGCCAGCGGTGGACCCGAATGGGGAAGGATCAGGGCTGCTCTGTGCAAAACAACTGCACAGAGCAGGTGAGCATGACATGTTTGCAATAAAAAATAAAATTAACTTTTAAATGTCACTTTAAAAACATGCCACATGGAACCACATGGTGCACCCGCCAAAGAATTAACAGAGCCCCCGCATGTCTACTAAAGAGTGCGCATTCCCAACCCGCACATATGTGAACCTAGGCGACAGTCCCATTCTTGACAGTGTAAATTTGGCTGTTTACAAATAATATGCTGCCCATTTTATAACATAAAATAAAACAAAAAAACGTGTTTACGCATAAAACACATTCTCATGGCTCATCTTCAGCTACTGCAAAATAATAAACAAACCATTAAAATCCCCTGTTGCAGTTAAAAATGAATGATGACACATATATGAATGTTTCACAGAAATACAGCTGTTGGGGTATAGGTAACCAATGTCATCAGCCTTTCTGACTGCATTCCTCCAAGTACCATTTTCTAATAGCGCACATACAAAAACGAACGCCAACTTTCCATTTTTAGTGGGAGCCAATCACATGGTCCAAATTTCAACCTGTGGACACTAGAAAGGGGGGAGCAAAAAAGAATCAAGCATGCCATAGGTAAACACACCGATTCTACATTGGCAGGATTCTTCTTTTCTGAATCTCATGCTGGGGTCATCCAGACCAATGTACCTGTGTACAGACTGTGTACAGATAGCAAACTATTCCTCAGAATGGCACGCACACAAAATCAATAAGAATTGGGTACCTCAGTGCTGTCCCTTTAAAAAGCATTCCAGCTTACCTCTTCTCTGTGTACACAGCACGGAGAGGGGGGGCTGCCAGCGGCTGTGCAGAGGATCTGTGGCCCCCTGTGTCTCACGGTGGGTACGTGCCCCCTCCCTGTCCACCTTTGCCCAGCGCCTCACTTAGACACAGCCAGCAGCTGCCCTGTGACTGGGAGCCAGGAATCCAGCCTTCTGCCTTCTGCTTTCCAAGCCCTTGATGTGTCGCCTTGGCTCCGCCCTCATAACCCTTTCGCTGCTGGACCAAATCTTCATTTGCATCATGAATTGCACATACTATCCCCGACAGCCCCAGAAACGGTGGGTTTTCTGAAAGTAGAGGACCTAGAGAGCTAAACAATGGAATTCTTGATTTTTATAAAACTATGTATTCAATTTGAAATATATATATATATATATATATATATATATATATATATATATATATATATATATATATATATATGCGCTAAATAACTTTAGACCTTATATGAAATAACCACACACATATATATATATATATATATACATACACACATATATATATATATATCTATATATATATAGATAGATAGATAGATAGATAGATAGATAGATAGATATAGATATATATATATATCTATATATATACACACACACATATATATATATATATATATATATATATATATATATATATATACGGTGGGTATATACACACATATATATACACACACACATACACACATTACCAGCACTAAAAAAAAAAAAAAAAAAAAAAAGACCCTATCTATGCAACAACCCCCTGCGCTAACATAAAATAATGTAAAGTACATTTATTGTTTGGTGGACCTCTTCACATGTGTGGACTGTTGCACCAGTTTTTTGAAGTTGCACCATTTCCATTTTTTCACATTGATTGGCTCTTTTGCACTTTATTTCCAGATAGTGTTATGAATGATGTGTATGTGATGAGAATTTGTTTTATTTATACTTTTTATTGGCACATTTGATAATCATACTATAGCACTTTGGTATACACACACACATATATATATATATATATATATATATATATATATATATATATATATATATATATATACACATACACACACATACATATACACACACTATATTGCCAAAAGTATTGGGACACCTGCCTTTACATGAACATGAACTTTAATGGCATCCCAGTCTTAGTCCATAGGGTTCAATATTGCATCGGCCCACCCTTTGCAGCTATAACAGCTTCAACTCTTCTGGGAAGGCTGTCCTCAAGGTTTAGGAGTGTGTCTATGGGAATGTTTGTGAGGTCAGGCACTGATGCTGGACGAGGAGGCCTGGCTCACAGTATCTGCTCTAATTCATCCCAAAGGAATACCTCTCAACATTTGACATTACCAATGAGGGACAGCCTGAAAGGCAAAAAGATGCAGCGTGCTTAGTGCACTGCAGTGAGGAGTGGGTGTGGCTAAACTGCACTGGATATTGGACATTGCGTAAAGGTACATTGTTAAATATAGTATAAGACTACAAGCAGTACACACTGCACACACATTCTGCAGCCTTTGTACCCACAAAATACTCCCATCTTTAGCAACATGTTACACCCCTATTTTGTGTGTAAAATGTAGCTAACCAACCGTCCCATATCTAAAGTGCCCCTGCATCCCCTGACAGCATGCTGGGTTCTTCCTCCTCGCAGCAGGTGTCAAATTTGAAATTGGCGCAATGCCAGTCTCTGACTGTACAGTTGATTCATTCATTCACAGAGATCTATGAATGAATCAACTACAAGTTCCATGTCACACCATGGCAGATGGACTTGTAGATCGCAATGGAATACAAGTGTGGCAACATCACCATATTCATAGTCCACTGACACTTCCTCCAGCTCTCCAACTGAAAGCCTGTACAGAGGTAAAGACAGAGGGCTGGGGGGAGAGTCTGCAGGGACATGGCATTGCATCCACCATACACTGATCACCATTGCAATGCAGTCGTCTGTGAAAAAAAAGAGAAAGGGGGGCACTGGCACTCTGTGAAGGGGGAGTACTAATGCTCTGCATGATGGAGAGGTGGGGCACTGGCACTCTGCAGAGTGGGGGGGGGGGCACTGATACCCTGTTGAGGGAGAAGGGGGGCATTTGTGCTCTGCAGAGGGAGAGGGGACACTGAAGGGGGCTTTAGGCTGAATGAGGTAAGTGAGCTGCTTTTAGGGGTGCTGGTTCTCATTTAAGGCAGGCTCAGGCAGGAAACTTACTGTTTGTAACTGAATGACATTTTTACAATCTTTCAGCAGAGCAGGGATTGTATGACAATAGCAGCCTGTTCAGGTGAGAAGGGCAAAGATGCAGCACTCACCTCTTTCTATGGCTTTCCAACAGCGGCAGCATTTCTCACTGATGGTTTAGATCAGGGATATGTAATTAGCGGACCTCCAGCTGTTGCAGAACTACAAGTTCCATGAGGCATAGCAAGACTCTGACAGCCACAAGCATGACACCCAGAGACAGAGGCATGATGGGACTTGTAGTTTTGCAACAGCTGGAGGTCCGCTAATTGCATATCTCTGGTTTAGATAGACAAGGGATGAGGAGCAGCAGTATGTCCAGTCCACGCTCTGCATGTAGGCAGCACAGCACACACCAATCCTCCATACACACACAACGATCCTGATCAGGAGACAAGCACAGGAAGGGGGGGGGGGATTAGATATTATCAATCTTACCCCCTATTCCTTTTCCCAAGCAGATTATGATCTCTTGAGATTCGGATTGAGCTTTTGTCCTACACCTCTCTTTTGTAGAAAATTACCTTACAAATTCCTTTTTGATGATCAACACATACGCTCTAAACGCAAAAAAGAACTCTCTGAAAGTATCAAACATTTCACCATGGATGAATTCAGGGCCTTCAGAGATCTGATTCTCCTGTTAGAGGAGAATGAGTGGTCTGAGTCCTCAACATCCACTACTGATACCACATACACTTCTACTTCTTCATTACCTAAACCGAGTAAAAAATTTAAACCCAAGTCTAAGAAGTTCCCGGATCTTACGAGCAACCCCCATATTTGGGCCTTTTTGACAGCCACTGTGGGAGAGTTGAGGCATCTCACACTAGATCCTATGCCTACAAATCTACGGCCTGACTAATTACAATCTCTTACCAAATTATGCAATTGCCCTGATCTGGTTATAAAACAGTCAGACAAAGGGGGCAATATTGTATTAATATATAAACAAAATCCTGGCAACTTACCAAGTAGAAAATTGATAAACTATAATAAAACCAAATAATAAAACCAAATAATAAATACACTATGCAAATAGTTGTGAATGTGAAAAAAAAAATGTATAAAGAGAAAAATTTTTTTTTTTTTTTTTTTTTATGTAGACCTTGCACAATTTGCTGTGTACTGAGTGATCGTGCACATATGCACTAACAGACTGGGTAACTCAATGTAATAAGGGACAAATCAAAAAAAATATATATGTACATACAAGTGATGCAGTTTGGATGAATAATCCAAAAAAACCCACATCCAAAACACTATGCGACTTGGGGCGATAGAATATCGCTAAGCTGATGCAAAAAAATATATATAATATATATATGTGCTCTCATGTATTCATAATCATAAATAGCAATGAAGTGAGCCTCTAAACAAAATAAACACCAAGTGAAATTATGAAACAAAAGTGTCAATTGGATAAAAATTTGCAAATGACAGAGTATCTATTAAATCAAAATGTTCCTTCACAAAAGGACAATCAGCAGACTTCCAGCTTTTTCATCCGTATGATAAATTAGGGCAAAAGGTATGCTGATGTAGGAGATGGTTAGAAGGAAACTTTTGGGACCACAAAGCTCGCGTTCCACCAAAAGAAAAGAAAAGACATATAGTGTAAAACCTTAGGATACCATGGGGTCACCTGCGCATATGTGCGCTACTCACGGGACCAGCATGCAGAGCAGGCATTAAGATACTCGGTCGGTTCGCCGCTGAACGGCGTGTGTTCCACCAACTCCAGGAAGTGATGTCACTGGTTGAACAGGCGTAGGCAGGATGTTGCGTCGATGCGTTTCGCCCCTCCCCCAGGGCGTTATCAAAGACTTAACATCCCGCTCACGTAAGGAGTTATTTATATTGCGCTCGGTGAGTGACAGCCATTTACGGCCAATGGGTGAAATATCACCCATTCCTTCCTATATCATCATATCCTGTTGCAATTGAAAAGCTTTAATCAGTGGCCGCCTGGCCGGAGACACAACATTTCCAATATGCAGATGTAAATGCTTGTGCCACTTATACAGGAAATCAAGTTTGACGCTAGCCGTCTTATACAAAAATAAAATATGTTACAACAGGATATCTAGACAAATACAAATTCTATATAGTATATGTTGAATGTGTAATTTTCTTATTATACTTTATAGTGAAAATCAATATCTTTAATATGATATACAATAAAAAAAATTTCAAAAATATATATAAAATATGAGATAAAAATATATATATATAAAAAAATTACATATACATATGAATTAAAATTAAAAATAATTGATATATGATTAATCGAAATTTTTTTAAAAACATAACATCATACCTTGCTGATTGCTAAATCTTACAACAAGAAAAGTATGATAATCATATTGTATATTGGTGAATATGGTATGAAAATATCCCAACGAATATTGAAGAAAAAATTGATTGGTAACAGTAAACGTAAAAGATAAACAAAATACATAAAATAAAATAAAACTACCAGTTAGATAAAAAACAGTTTAGGTCCAGCTCAATATTCAGGCCCAAGGGGTTCAACGTACGTTTTGTGAAATATTTTGCCTAAGATTGGAACCTCGCCAGTGTTCCTCAACCCTATCAATCCCACAGAAGGTAAGTGAACTCGGGTCTTGATTGTGAAATAACCTGAAATGGTTGGAAAGGCCATGAAACTTATATCCCTTTTTAATCCTATTTACATGTTCTTTGAGTCTTATACCCAATTGCCTAGTAGTTCTTCCAACGTACTGGAGATTACAGGGACAAGACAAGAGGTAGGTAACATGTGTGGTGCTACAGGTTATGAATTTTTTGATTTCATAAGATCTACCATCTACCAGAGAACTAAAGTGGGTGGTTTTCCGTTTACGGAATTTAGATGTCTTGCACATTACACACCTGCCACAGCTGTAAAACCCAACACTATCTAGAAAAGTACATACCTTTCTAGGAGGGTCTATGTTATTGTGTGCCAGCTGAAGCCTTAATGTGGGTGGTTTGGTGTAAATAAACTTGGGCTGTTTTGGCAACACCTTCTTGAGATCATTGTCCTGAAGAAGGAGGGGCCAATGTCTCTTGACAATTTTCTCTAGATCACGATATTGTCTGTTAAATCCTGTAAAAAAGGACAAATTAAAGTTTTCTTGTTCCCTTTTCTCTCTTGATTTAAACAGATCATTCCTATCCATTTCCCCAACCGTTTGTTTTATCCTCTCTAGATTCTCCGGACTGTAGCCTTTTTCTTGGAATCTTTTCAGAATAATGTTGGCTTGCAAGTTGTAATCACTTAAGTTGCTACAGTTCCTCCTAATCCTGAGTAGCTGGCTTTTTGGGATACCCCCTAGCCATCTTGGATGATGGCAGCTTGTCAGGGGGATATAGCCATTTCTATCGACATCTTTAAAGAAGGTACGAGTGAGTAGTTTGTTCCCCTCTTTAAATAATGTCAGATCTAGAAAATTAATTTGTTGGTAACTGAAACATTCGGAAAAAGAGATACCAAACCGATTGGTCCCTATTTTGGCTAAAAATTCCAAAAAGGAGTCGGGTGATCCTGCCCAGATGATTAGAATATCATCTATGTACCTTTTGTATAACCTGAGCTCCGGGATATTGGATTGGTAAATAGCTTCATCCTCCCAAAAGCTCATGAACAGGTTAGCCACTGAAGGTGCACACTTAGCACCCATTGCGACTCCTTTCTTTTGCCTATAGTATTCTTTAGGCATGTGCATTTCGTTTCGTTCCGAATCGAAATTCGGACGAATTTTTCATTATTCGGAAATTCGGATGCATCCGAATTTCCGAATGACAAAAGTAAAGAATTTAAACGAATCCGAAAAAAAACGAACGAATTCGAATCGAATTCAAAAACATATTCGAATCGAATTCGAAAACATATTCGAATCGAATTCGAAAACATATTCGAATCGAATTCGAAAACATATTCGAATCGAATTCGAAAACATATTCGAATCGAATTCGAAAACATATTCGAATCGAATTTGAATCGAATTCGAAAACATATTCGAATCGAATTTGAAAACATATTCGAATCGAATTTGAAAACATATTCGAATCGAATTCGAAAACATAATCAAATTAAAAAAAAATAGAAAACGTTTTTCTAAAAAAAACAATAAGGTAGAATATAAAATAATAAAGCAATAGAATATGTATATATGTGTGTGTATATATATATATATATATATATATATATATATATATATATATATATATATATATATATATATACCGTATTTATCGACGTATAACACGCGCCGGCGTATAACACGCACCCCAAGTTTAGGAGGGAATTTTAAGGAAAAAAACTTTTAGGAGGGAAGTTTAAGGAAAAAAATTTACATTTAAATGCCCATCAAGCAGCCTCATCAGTGTTCATCTGCAGCCTTTCCCCAGTGTCCAGTGCAGCCTTGTCAGTGCAGCTTTGCTCCAGTGCAGCCTTGTCAGTGCAGCCTTGGCCCCAGTGCAGCCTTGGCCCCAGTGCAGCCTTGCCCCAGTGCAGCCTTGTCGCCGCCGACATACAAACGTTTAGTTTGTATTTTTAAACATGGCGCCGCGGAGTTCGGAGGGACTCAGCGGCTCGTTCAGCTGAACGAGCGCCGCCGAAGACAAAGCGATGAATATATGAAGTGACACAGGCTATTCTCGGCGCCGTTCACAGTCACGCCCAGTCCCTATAATGGACATAACACAGGTCCAATGGCGGGACTGGGCGTGGTGTGACTGTGAACGGCGCCGAGAAAAGCCGAGAACCCTCGGCTATGTGTATCTCGGCTCCGCCCAGTCACTGTGTCCTCGGCGGCGCTCGTTCAGCTGAACGAGCGCTGCTGAGTCCCTCCGAACTCCGCTGCGCCATGTTTAAAAATACAAGCTATGTGAATGTCGGCGGCGATCGCGGCGATCGCTCCGACAGATCACAAAATAGCGGGGATCGGCGTATAACACGCACCCACGATTTTCCCCTTATTTTAAGGGGAAAAAAGTGCGTGTTATACGCCGATAAATACGGTGTATATATATATATATATATATATATATATATATATATATATATATATATAATTTTTTTTTTATTATTCTCTTCTATTGTTTTTTTATGCTTTTCTTTTCTATTATTTTATATTCTATAATAGTATTTTCAATTCAAATTCATTCTATACGAAATTCGAATTTCAGAACATGGCTTCTGAAGTTTGAATTTCGTATAGAATGAATTCGAATTTGAATAGAAAAGATTAGAACAGAAAATAATAGAAAAGTATAGACTAGAAAAACAATAGAACAGAATAGAAGAAAATATAATATATATATTATATTTTCTTCTATTCTGTTCTATTGTTTTTCTAGTCTATTCTTTTCTATTATTTTCTATTCTATTCTAATCTTTTACATTCAAATTTGATTTCGGTCTATATGAAATTCGAATTTTGGAAGATGTTTATGGGCAGCACAGTGGTGTAGTGGGTAGCACTTTCGCCTAACAGTAAGAAGGGTCGCTGGTTCGAATCCCAACCATGACACTACTTGCCTGGAGTTTGCATGTTCTCCCTGTACTCCGGTTTCCTCCCACACTCCAAAGACATGCTGGTAGGTTAATTGGATCCTGTCTAAAAAAATTGTCCCTAGTATGTATGAATGTGAGTTAGGGACCTTAGATTGTAAGCTCCTTGAGGGTAGGGACTGATGTGAATGTACAATGTATATGTAAAGCGCTGCGTAAATTGACGGCGTTATATAAGTACCTGAAATAAATAAAAAAATAAATGTTTATATATATATATATATATATATATATATATATATATATATATATAATTTCTATTCTGTTTCATTGTTTTTCTATGCTATTCTTTTCTATTCTATTCTAAACTTTTCTATTCGAATTTGAATTCATTCTATACGAAATTCGAATTTCGGAAGATGGCTTCTGAAAGTGGAATTTCGTATAGAATGAATTCGAATTTGAATAGAAAAGATTAGAATAGAAAATAATAGACTAGACAAACAATAGAACAGAACAGAATAAAATATAATATATATAATTTACTCTATTCTGTTCTATTGTTTTTCTAGTCTTTTCTCTTCTACTCTGTTCTAATCTTTTCTATTCAAATTCGAATTCATTTTATAAGAAATTCAAATTTCGGAAGATGGTTTTATATATATATATATATATATATATATATATATATAATACATATATATATATTATACATATACACACACATATATACATATATATATATATATATATATATATATATATATATATATATATATATATATATATATGTGTATATGTATAATATATATATATGTGTATATGTATAATATATATATATATATATATATATATATATATATATAATTATACATATACACGTGTATATATATATATATATATATATATATATATATATATATATATTATATTATATATATGTATATATGTGTGTGTATATGTATAATATATATATATGTATTATATATATATATAAAACCATCTTCCGAAATTTGAATTTCTTATAAAATGAATTCGAATTTGAATAGAAAAGATTAGAACAGAGTAGAAGAGAAAAGACTAGAAAAACAATAGAACAGAATACAAAAAATTATATATATTATATTTTATTCTGTTCTATTGTTTGTCTAGTCTATTATTTTCTATTCTAATCTTTTCTATTCAAATTCGAATTCATTCTATACGAAATTCCACTTTCAGAAGCCATCTTCCGAAATTCGAATTTCGTATAGAATGAATTCAAATTCGAATAGAAAAGTTTAGAATAGTATAGAAAAGAATAGCATAGAAAAACAATGAAACAGAATAGAAAATGTTTTTTATATATATATATATATATATATATATATATATATATATATATATATATATATATATATATATATATATATATATAAAACATCTTCCAAAATTCGAATTTCATATAGACCGAAATCAAATTTGAATATAAAAGATTAGAATAGAATAGAAAAGAATAGACTAGAAAAACAATAGAACAGAATAGAAGAAAATATAATATATAATATATATATATATATATATATATATATATATTATATTTTCTTCTATTCTGTTCTATTATTTTCTATTCTAATCTTTTCTATTCAAATTCGAATTCATTCTATTAGAAATTCAAACTTCAGAAGCCATGTTCCGAAATTCAAATTTCGTATAGAATTAATTTGAATTGAAAAGACTATTATAGAATAGAAAATAATAGAAAAGAAAAGCATAAAAAAACAATAGAAGAGAATAATACAAAAAAATTACCGTATTTATCGGCGTATAACACGCACCGGCGTATAACATGCACCCCAAGTTTAGGAGGGAATTTTAAGGAAAAAAAAACTTTTAGGAGGGAAGTTTAAGGGAAAAAAACTTACATTTAAATGCCCATCATTGCAGCCTTCTCAGTGCAGCCTTGCCCCAGTGCAGCCATGTCAGTGCAGCCTTGTCAGTGCAGCCTTGTCAGTGCAGCCTTCCCTGTGTCCATTGCAGCCTTATCCCAGTGCAGCCTTGCCCCAGTGCAGCCTTGCAGCTCGCAGTTTGAAAATCCTGTGATCCCCTGCGATCCTGAGCTTCAAAATCGCCGACCGCGATTTGAAAATGGTGTCGCCGGTGCCAAAATACACAGAGCCGGTCCTCGGCTCTTCTCGGCGGCTCTCGTTCACTTTCGGCTCCACTCGTAGTCCCGCCCGGGATGGGCGTGACTGTGAGCGGAGCTATCCGGACCTAGCCGAGTACACTCGGCTAGGTTTGGGCGGCGCTCGAGTGAAGCCGAAAGTGGCCGAGAAGAGCCGAGGACTGGCTCTGTGTATTTCGGCGCCATTTTCAAATCGCGGTCGACGATTTTGAAGATCTGTCAGCTCAGGATCACAAGGGATCGGCGTATAACACGCACCCATGATTTTCCCCTGATTTTAAGGGGAAAAAAGTGCGTGTTATATGCCGATAAATACGGTATATATATTTATATATATTTTTTTTATTTTTATTTTTTTTCTATGCTGGTCTATTGTTTTTCTATTCTTTTCTATTCTTTTCTATTTTATTCTAATCTTTTCTATTTGAATGCGAAATCATTCTATACGAAATTTGAATTTCCGAAAATGGTTATACAGAAACAGAATGAAATAGAATGAAATCGAATTCTAATAGAAAAGACTAGAACAGAAAAACAATAGAACAGAATAAAAAAAAAAAAAATAAAAATATATATATATATATATATATATATATATATATATACACACACACACATCTTCCGAAAAGAATGGAATAGAAAAACAATAGAACAGAATAGAAAACATATTTTTATATATATATATATATATATATATATATAAAACCATCTTCCAAAATTCGAATTTCGTATAAAATTAATTTGAATAGAAAAGATTAAAATAGAGTAGAAAGAATAGACTAGAAAAACAATAGAACAGAATACAATAAGATATAATATATATATTATATTTTATTCTGTTCTGTTCTATTGTTTTTCTAGTCTATTCTTTTCTATTCAAATTCAAATTCATTCTATACGAAATTCGAATTTCAGAAGCCATCTTCCGAAATTCTAATTTCGTATAGAATGAATTCAAATTCAAATAGAAAAGTTTAGAATAGAATAAAAAAGAATAGCATAGAAAAACAATGAAACAGAATAGAAATATATATATATATATATATATATATTATATTTTATTCTCTTCTGTTCTATTGTTTTTCTAGTCTATTCTATTTCTATTCTAATCTTTTCTATTCAAATTCGAATTCATTCTATACGAAATTCTAATTTTAGAAGCCATCTTCCGAAATTCGAATTTCGCATAGAATTAATTCAAATTCGAATAGAAAAGTTTAGAATAGAATAGAAAAGAATAGCATAGAAAAACAATGGAACAGAATAGAAAAAAAATATAATATATATATTTAACCATCTTCCAAAATTGGAATTTGGTACAGAATGAATTCGAATTCAAATAGAAAAGCTTAGAATACAATATATTATATTTTTTTCTATTCTGATCTATTGTTTTTCTATGCTGTTCTTTTTTTTTTCGAATGTGGTAGAATTTTTTCGAATTTGATAGTTTTTTTCGAATGTGGTAGAATTTTTTCGAATTTGACATTTTTTTTCGAATGTGGTAGAATTTTTTCGAATTTGATAGTTTTTTTCGAATGTGGTAGAATTTTTTCGAATTTGATAGTTTTTTTCGAATGTGGTAGAATTTTTTCGAATTTGACATTTTTTTTCGAATGTGGTAGAATTTTTTCGAATTTGATAGTTTTTTTCGAATGTGGTAGAATTTTTTCGAATTTGACATTTTTTTTCGAATGTGGTAGAATTTTTACGAATTTGATAGTTTTTTTCGAATGTGGTAGAATTTTTTCGAATTTGATAGTTTTTTTCGAATGTGGTAGAATTTTTTCGAATTTGACAGTTTTTTTCGAATGTGGTAGAATTTTTTCGAATTTGACAGTTTTTTTCGAATGTGGTAGAATTTTTTCGAATTTGACAGTTTTTTTCGAATGTGGTAGAATTTTTTCGAATTTGACAGTTTTTTTCGAATGTGGTAGAATTTTTTCGAATTTGATAGTTTTTTTCGAATGTGGTAGAATTTTTTCGAATTTGATAGTTTTTTTCGAATGTGGTAGAATTTTTTCGAATTTGACAGTTTTTTCGAATGTGTTAGAATTTTTTCGAATTTGATAGTTTTTTTCGAATACGGTCGAATTTTTTCGAATGCGGTCGAATTTTTTCGAATTCGAATACGAAACGAAACGAATTCCGAAAATGAATGTAATGAATGCAACGAATTTAACTAAACGAATTAAGTTAAATAACGAATCGAAACGAAACTAAACTAAACGAATTTTTTCATCCTGCACATATTCTTTTTGGTGCCAAAAATAGTTATGGCTCATTGCTAAGTCAAGAGCTTTTAGAATAAACTTTTTTTGTTTAGATTTCATATCTGTGTTTCCCAAGGCCCATTCAACTGCTTGTAGTGCATGTTCTTGTTGGATATTTGTATAAAGCGAATTTACATCAATGCTTGCAAGTAAACAGTTTTCATCTATCGTTACGGTCTTAGTTAATTCAATTAGTTCTCTGCTATCTTTGAGATATGCAGAGTATTTCCTAGTGAGTGGTTGCAAAAAGCAATCCAAGTATTCACCAAGTCTGGAAAAAAGGGATCCAATCCCGCTGACTATCGGTCATCCTGGAGGCTTAGATCTATTCTTGTGTATCTTCGGCAATTGGTATATCACAGGTACCCGTGGTGCGTCAGGGGTAAGGTATCTGGCCTCTTTTTTCTTCAAAATACCCTCTTCAGTTGCTGTTTTGATTAGATTCTTTAATTTGACCTTACATTTCCTAGTAGGGTTGTTCTTTAGCTTTTCGTAAGTTTCTTGGTCTCCAACTAATCTGTTTAATTCTTCTAGGTAGTCAGTTTTATTAAGTATTACCACCCCCCCTCCTTTATCAGCTGACCTGATCACTATGTTTTTATTTTTTATCAATGACTCCAGGCCTCTTTCTAGATCTTTTTTGCGTCTTTGGGGTTTGACAACAAGTTTATCCAAATCCTGTTCTACCAGAGATTTGAACACCCCAACAAAATGGTTGTTATTGATCTGGGGGTTGAATATCGAGTTATTCTTCAAAGTTGTATGCATGTATTCCTCTTCCGGGGAATTTGATGCAAATTCTTTATTGGAGAAATGCTTTTTTATATAATCTTTCCTGATGAATTTCTGCAGGTCAATAAACACATCAAATTTGTTGAGATTTTTTTCCATAGCATACTTTAAACCCAAATCTAAAACTTTTAATTCTTCTTGAGAAAAAATGACATCACTTAAATTAAAAATTCCTTCCATTAGACCACTCTTTTTCGCTTTCCTTTTCCCTCCTCTGCATCCTCTTGTTCTCCTCTTCTTTCTGGATTTGATTGAGGGGTCATGGGGTACCATGGTCTCCATTCTTCTGGTAGACTCTGGACTCTCCCCCAACCCCTGGGGGTTGCAGCACCTCTTCCTCTCGTAATAGGTGGTCCCCCTGATCCTCTCCTCTGAAAATCCCCTCTTTGGTTACTAGGATGCCATCCTCTTCCCCGATTGGTTGGGGGATAATGGTCGGACTGATTGTAGGCCCAGAATTGTCCTCCATATTCTCCTCCTCTGTTATTGTATCCCCTTTGATTATAGGATCCTCTATGGTCATAGCCCCTTTGACCATAGGATCCCCTTTGGGATGGATAGGGGTGGTCATAATCAAGGGGTTCAACCATAGAGGATCCTATAGGGAACCATAGAGGATCCATAGGATCCCCTTTGGGATGGATAGGGGTGGTCATAATCAAGAGGTTCAACCATAGAGGATCCTATAATCAAAGGGGATACAATAACAGAGGAGGAGAATATGGAGGACAATCCTGGGCCTACAATCAGTCCGACCATTATCCCCCAACCAATCGGGGAAGAGGATGGCATCCTAGTAACCAAAGAGGGGATTTTCAGAGGAGAGGATCAGGGGGACCACCTATTACGAGAGGAAGAGGTGCTGCAACCCCCAGGGGTTGGGGGAGAGACCAGAGTCTACCAGAAGAATGGAGACCATGGTACCCCATGACCCCTCAATCAAATCCAGAAAGAAGAGGAGAACAAGAGGATGCAGAGGAGGGAAAAGGAAAGCGAAAAAGAGTGGTCTAATGGAAGGAATTTTTAATTTAAGTGATGTCATTTTTTCTCAAGAAGAATTAAAAGTTTTAGATTTGGGTTTAAAGTATGCTATGGAAAAAAATCTCAACAAATTTGATGTGTTTATTGACCTGCAGAAATTCATCAGGAAAGTCAATATAAAAAAGCATTTCTCCAATAAAGAATTTGCATCAAATTCCCCGGAAGAGGAATACATGCATACAACTTTGAAGAATAACTCGATATTCAACCCCCAGATCAATAACAACCATTTTGTTGGGGTGTTCAAATCTCTGGTAGAACAGGATTTGGATAAACTTGTTGTCAAACCCCAAAGACGCAAAAAAGATCTAGAAAGAGGCCTGGAGTCATTGATAAAAAATAAAAACATAGTGATCAGGTCAGCTGATAAAGGAGGGGGGGTGGTAATACTTAATAAAACTGACTACCTAGAAGAATTAAACAGATTAGTTGGAGACCAAGAAACTTACGAAAAGCTAAAGAACAACCCTACTAGGAAATGTAAGGTCAAATTAAAGAATCTAATCAAAACAGCAACTGAAGAGGGTATTTTGAAGAAAAAAGAGGCCAGATACCTTACCCCTGACGCACCACGGGTACCTGTGATATACCAATTGCCGAAGATACACAAGAATAGATCTAAGCCTCCAGGATGACCGATAGTCAGCGGGATTGGATCCCTTTTTTCCAGACTTGGTGAATACTTGGATTGCTTTTTGCAACCACTCACTAGGAAATACTCTGCATATCTCAAAGATAGCAGAGAACTAATTGAATTAACTAAGGCCGTAACGATAGATGAAAACTGTTTACTTGCAAGCATTGATGTAAATTCGCTTTATACAAATATCCAACAAGAACATGCACTACAAGCAGTTGAATGGGCCTTGGGAAACACAGATATGAAATCTAAACAAAAAAAGTTTATTCTAAAAGCTCTTGACTTAGCAATGAGCCATAACTATTTTTGGCACCAAAAAGAATACTATAGGCAAAAGAAAGGAGTCGCAATGGGTGCTAAGTATGCACCTTCAGTGGCTAACCTGTTCATGAGCTTTTGGGAGGATGAAGCTATTTACCAATCCAATATCCCGGAGCTCAGGTTATACAAAAGGTACATAGATGATATTCTAATCATCTGGGCAGGATCACCCGACTCCTTTTTGGAATTTTTAGCCAAAATAGGGACCAATCGGTTTGGTATCTCTTTTTCCGAATGTTTCAGTTACCAACAAATTAATTTTCTAGATCTGACATTATTTAAAGAGGGGAACAAACTACTCACTCGTACCTTCTTTAAAGATGTCGATAGAAATGGCTATATCCCCCTGACAAGCTGCCATCATCCAAGATGGCTAGGGGGTATCCCAAAAAGCCAGCTACTCAGGATTAGGAGGAACTGTAGCAACTTAAGTGATTACAACTTGCAAGCCAACATTATTCTGAAAAGATTCCAAGAAAAAGGCTACAGTCCGGAGAATCTAGAGAGGATAAAACAAACGGTTGGGGAAATGGATAGGAATGATCTGTTTAAATCAAGAGAGAAAAGGGAACAAGAAAACTTTAATTTGTCCTTTTTTACAGGATTTAACAGACAATATCGTGATCTAGAGAAAATTGTCAAGAGACATTGGCCCCTCCTTCTTCAGGACAATGATCTCAAGAAGGTGTTGCCAAAACAGCCCAAGTTTATTTACACCAAACCACCCACATTAAGGCTTCAGCTGGCACACAATAACATAGACCCTCCTAGAAAGGTATGTACTTTTCTAGATAGTGTTGGGTTTTACAGCTGTGGCAGGTGTGTAATGTGCAAGACATCTAAATTCCGTAAACGGAAAACCACCCACTTTAGTTCTCTGGTAGATGGTAGATCTTATGAAATCAAAAAATTCATAACCTGTAGCACCACACATGTTACCTACCTCTTGTCTTGTCCCTGTAATCTCCAGTACGTTGGAAGAACTACTAGGCAATTGGGTATAAGACTCAAAGAACATGTAAATAGGATTAAAAAGGGATATAAGTTTCATGGCCTTTCCAACCATTTCAGGTTATTTCACAATCAAGACCCGAGTTCACTTACCTTCTGTGGGATTGATAGGGTTGAGGAACACTGGCGAGGTTCCAATCTTAGGCAAAATATTTCACAAAACGTACGTTGAACCCCTTGGGCCTGAATATTGAGCTGGACCTAAACTGTTTTTTATCTAACTGGTAGTTTTATTTTATGTATTTTGTTTATCTCTTACGTTTACTGTTACCAATCAATTTTTTCTTCAATATTCGTTGGGATATTTTCATACCATATTCACCAATATACAATATGATTATCATACTTTTCTTGTTGTAAGATTTAGCAATCAGCAAGGTATGATGTTATGTTTTTAAAAAAATTTCGATTAATCATATATCAATTATTTTTAATTTTAATTCATATGTATATGTAATTTTTTTATATATATATATTTTTATCTCATATTTTATACATATTTTTGAAATTTTTTTTATTGTATATCATATTAAAGATATTGATTTTCACTATAAAGTATAATAAGAAAATTACACATTCAACATATACTATATAGAATTTGTATTTGTCTAGATATCCTGTTGTAACATATTTTATTTTTGTATAAGACGGCTAGCGTCAAACTTGATTTCCTGTATAAGTGGCACAAGCATATACATCTGCGTATTGGAAATGTTGTGTCTCCGGCCACTGATTAAAGCTTTTCAATTGCAACAGGATATGATGATATAGGAAGGAATGGGTGATATTTCACCCATTGGCCGTAAATGGCTGTCACTCACCGAGCGCAATATAAATAACTCCTTACGTGAGCGGGATGTTAAGTCTTTGATAACGCCCTGGGGGAGGGGCGAAACGCGTCGACGCAACATCCTGCCTACGCCTGTTCAACCAGTGACATCACTTCCTGGAGTTGGTGGAACGCACGCCGTTCAGCGGCGAACCGACCAAGTATCTGAATGCCTGCTCTGCATGCCGGTCCCGTGAGTAGCGCACATATGCGCAGGTGACCCCATGGTATCCTAAGGTTTTACACTATATGTCTTTTCTTTTCTTTTGGTGGAACGCGAGCTTTGTGGTCCCAAAAGTTTCCTTCTAACCATCTCCTACATCAGCATACCTTTTGCCCTGATTTATCATACGGATGAAAAAGCTGGAAGTCTGCTGATTGTCCTTTTGTGAAGGAACATTTTGATTTAATAGATACTCTGTCATTTGCAAATTTTTATCCAATTGACACTTTTGTTTCATAATTTCACTTGGTGTTTATTTTGTTTAGAGGCTCACTTCATTGCTATTTATGATTATGAATACATGAGAGCACATATATATATTATATATATTTTTTTGCATCAGTTTAGCGATATTCTATCGCCCCAAGTCGCATAGTGTTTTGGATGTGGGTTTTTTTGGATTATTCATCCAAACTGCATCACTTGTATGTACATATATATTTTTTTTTATTTGTCCCTTATTACATTGAGTTACCCAGTCTGTTAGTGCATATGTGCACGATCACTCAGTACACAGCAAATTGTGCAAGGTCTACATAAAAAAAAAAAAAAAAAAAAAATTTTCCCTTTATACATTTTTTTTTTCACATTCACAACTATTTGCATAGTGTATTTATTATTTGGTTTTATTATTTGGTTTTATTATAGTTTATCAATTTTCTACTTGGTAAGTTGCCAGCGCAGAATTTTGTTTATATATTACTAAAGTGTCAGCACTTTTATCCTGCAGCTGCAACGGGATAGTTAGAGTTTGAAGATTATCATATAACATAAATTTATTTGCGAGCGCTGTTTTGTATGTATTTAATATTGTATTAATGACCGACCAACAGTATATAAAAATGTGTATGAGCATCCTTAACAACAGGTCCTGGTATTGCAAAATTGCTCATCGCTTTGTTAACGAATACAAATTACTCATAGGAGAGGCCTACCATATGGGTCTGATTGACCAAGATACACATGCCTACTTGGACAACAAATTCCCCCGCACGGCTATGTTTTATGCGTTACCAAAGATTCATAAGAACTTAGAGGACCCTCCTGGTCGGCACATAGTCTCTGCAATAGGCTCACTGACTGAAAACGTGAGTAAATTCTGTGATTTTTTTTCTTACTCCTCACGTTTTACATTTGCCGTCCTACGTCCGGGACACCTTAGACCTCCTTAAACACATTGAGGGGGTTGCGGTCCCTCCCGACGCCCTGCTCGTGACCTTGGATGTTGAGGCCTTGTACTCCAGCATCCCTCACGAGCGGGGTGTTAGGATGGTCCGCTCCTTCCTCATGGAGGAAGATCATCATCTATGGCCCTTTAACGAATTTCTATTGAGACTACTTTTTTTCAATTTGACACACAACTGTTTTACTTTTGATGGTTCCCACTACCTCCAGGTACAGGGCGTAGCCATGGGCACATGTTGTGACCCGGCTTACGCCAACCTGTACCTGGGGAGGTGGGAAGGGGACATTTTTTCAAATGAACAACTCAATAACTACACCAATGAGGTGTTGTTGTGGCTAAGATACATCGACGATATCTTTATTATTTGGGTTGGTTCTCAGCAAGCATTGTCTTCCTTTGTTAATCATCTGAACAACAATTTGTTTAATTTGAAGTTTACAGTCAATAGTGACATACATAAAATTTCTTTTCTCGATCTGGTAATTTACAAAGATCATAATAATTGCTTGGCCACTACACTCTACCGTAAGGAAACGGCGGGTAATACGATTCTGCACGCCTCTAGCGCTCATCCCCCTACATTGGTGCGAAGTATTCCCTACGCACAATATCTCCGGCTTAGAAGGAACTTTACTGTTGACAGCGACTTCAAACACCATGCGGATTTACTTAGGGAACGACTCCTCCAACGTGGATATTCCAAGTCTCTTCTTCGCAAAGCTTTTAATAAAGCTTATGATCAATCTAGAAATACACTGTTGTATAAGAACAAAACCAAGATAGAAGAACACGCAACGGTTAAATTTATTACACATTATTCGTATCAACAGTACCAATTGCGTAATGTATTGCAGCAACACTGGCACATTCTTTATGAGGACCCTATTTTGAGCAAATACGTCAGCGACAACCCTGAAATTGTGTTCAAAAGAGCACCTTCTCTATGTGACAAACTGACCAAAAGTCATTTTGTCCCTTTACAGGATCACACGATCAACCAAGTGGGCATGTATACATGTGGTCACTGTTCCTTTTGTTCTTGGATCTATACGGGTCGGAGATTCCAACTACCTAATGGCGAGATGTTTCGCCCATATTTTCGGGCGGATTACAATTCCCAGGGGGTGGTCTATCTGATGACTTGCAAATGTGGGGTCTTTTATGTTGGCAAGACCATCCGCCAATTCTGGCAAAGGATACGCGATCACATTTATTACTCAACTAATGGGAAGATGCTCGGCCCTATCAGCAGACATCTTGATCTCTGTCATAGATTTGACACTTCTGTTGCGACTTTCATTGCTTTGGCAGTGATCCCACAGGACCCAAGAGGGGGAGACTGGGATAGGAGGATACTTCAGCATGAGGCAAAGTGGATTGAACGTTTGAATGCCACATGTTGGCCAGGGATTAATGAAGTACAAACTTATAAATCTTTCCTGTGATAACGACCTCTGTCGATTTTAAAAGGATAAATCTTTGACTTACTATAGTGAGCATATGGTATTGATATACACTATTAGTCCACTTCTCCTCTTTGTAGACTGATGATCCTCCTGTCCCTTCCCTTGCTTTTGGGGTCCCCTACCTGTCCGATATTGTTAAACATACTTTGATTGAGTTAACTCCTGTTTTCCAGATGTTTCCTTCATTTGTACTATCTTTCATTGTCAGGAAATTCCAATTTTAGTTACACTGTATTTCGCAAAATGTCTGCAGATTGATGTATCTAATTATTATTATTTTGTTATTCATTTTTATACACTATGAAAGAGTTTAATCCCCTTTCATAGTCTTTACTATGTATCTGTATTGGCTGGCCCTGCGTTTCGGGCTTGCAATTAGGACCCGGGTGCTGCCAGTCTTTGGACCCTGCTGACTTGCTGGTGCATTAGACCACATGTGCGGCCAGGTAGCCGCATTCCGCTCCATTGGAGACGGATTTTGCGGCTTCAGATGCAGGCTGGTGTCTATCCACCCTAGGTACGCGCTGTGGACCTCCTCGTATGTTATACCATCGTTAGGCTATTGTCATCTGCCTCATACAGCACCTTTAGCACCTTTACTTAGGAGGAACCACTAGGGGGAGCACCCGGTCCTGCTACCTTTAGGACTGCACTCCTTCCACACGTCCGTGTTTATGGCAGTCGGCCTTTTTGGCTACTGCGCATGCGCGGTCCGTTGTGGATGCGCGCGCAGCCCTGCCTGGCCGAGTCAGGTAGTGCACTTGATGCACACCTGATTGGGGAGTGTATTAAAGGCTAGTAGTTTAGCCTACTACCACGCCACTCTTGCTGATGGCGCTCTGGCTCCTGGGCGTCATACATACTCTCACAAGCTGCCTGGTAAGACTTTCCTCTGGCTGTAACTTTAGCTATGGCACACTTGATCTTGTTGGTTACACCCCTTGTATGGGGGCTGACTGGTTATACTGAGTTATGTTTCTTCCTTTATAGATGGTTTTCGTTTGACTGCTGTCAAGCTGTTTTTATTGGTACTTGTAAAATCTGAGTATAGCCCTGCCTGCTATGTCCCTCTTGGTGGTTGATTTGCAAGGAAACAGCTTGTGATCGTTTCTCACAAGATTCATTTGGCTTGCACTACCTTACAAAAGGTGAGATTCTGCTGTATACATTTAGATGGCCTTATCGGAGCCTGTGTAATAGTTTTATACCATTATTATTCTCGTTTATTTACATATGGTTTAATTTATATATATAGCTATATTAAACTCTGCTTTACCAAATTTTAAGGAAAAAAAAACTTTTAGGAGGGAAGTTGAAGGGAAAAAACTTACATTTAAATGCCCATCATTGCAGCCTTCTTAGTGCAGCCATGTCAGTGCAGCCTTGTCAGTGCAGCCATGTCAGTGCAGCCTTGTCAGTGCAGCCATGTCAGTGCAGCCTTGTCAGTGCAGCCTTCCCCAGTGTCCAGTGCAGTCTTGCCCAGTGTCCAGTGCAGCCTTCCCCAGTGTCCAGTGCAGCCTTCCCCAGTGTCCAGTGCAGCCTTGCCCCAGTGCAGCCTTGCAGGATCCCATCTCCATCTCCTGAGCTTAAAAATCGCCGACCGCGATTTGAAAATGGCGCCACCGGCGCCGAAATACACAGAGCCGGTCCTCGGCTCTTCTCGGCGGCTCTCGTGCACTTTCGGCTCCACTCGTAGTCCCGCCCGGGATGGGCGTGACTGTGAGCGGAGCTATCCGAACCTAGCCGAGTACACTCGGCTAGGTTCGGGCGGCGACGAGTGAAGCCGAAAAAGGCAGAGAAGAGCCGAGGACCGGCACTGTGTATTTCGGCGCCGGCGGCGCCATTTTCAAATCGCGGTTGGCGATTTTTAACATCTGTGAGCTCAGGATCGCAGGGGATCGGCGTATAACACGCACCTGCGATTTTCCCCTGATTTTAAGGGGAAAAAAGTGCGTGTTATACGCCGATAAATACGGTGTGTGTTTTTGTTTTTTGTACTTTTTGTATAATAAAATACCTATATTGAATTTTATGATTGGTGCCTACAAAGTCCATTTTTTCACTCCCTTGGGTGTTCTTTTGAGAATTTGTAGATATAGGACGTTGGCACTGCTCTACTTATGAAATCTCCACAGTCCATCCTGTGGTGAGATTTGTAATCCTGTTTTCATTTCTCACTGATGGTTTACATCAGGGATATGTAATTAGCGGACCTCCAGCTGTTGCAGAACTACAAGTCCCATGAGGCATAGCAAGACTCTGACAGCCACAAGCATGACACCCAGAGACAGAGGCATGATGGGACTTGTAGTTTTGCAACAGCTGGAGGTCCGCTAATTGCATATCTCTGGTTTAGATAGACAAGGGATGAGGAGCATCAGTATGTCTAGTCCACGCTCTGCATGTAGGCAGCACAGCACACACAAATCCTCCACACACACACAACGATCCTGATCAGGAGACGAGCACAGGAGGGGGGGGGGAGTGGCTAAGCACACCGCTTGGCACTACAATCACTGTGTGCAGATCAGACTTTTCCTGTCAGGCTAGTCAAAAGTGAATAGACCACAGCTTAAAGAGAGAGCAGGGAGATGACAGCTGCCATGTTCTGCCTGTGGGACACAGCTCAGAGCTGCGGGATGCCGGGACTCTGTTCAGTTTCCGGTACAGTCCCGCAGGATCTGGGACGGTTGGGAGGTATGCAAAGGTGTTCTATCAGGTTGAGGTTAGGACTCAAACTCACTCATTCATGTCTTTATAGACCTTGCTTTGTGCACTGGTGCGCAGTCATGTTGGAAAAGAAAGGGGCCATCCCCAAACTGTTCCCACAAAGTTGGGAACATGAAATTGTCCAAAATGTCTTGCTATTCTGACGCCTTAAGAGTTCCCTTCACTGGAACTAGGGGGTCAAGCCCAACCCCTGAAAAACAACCCCACACCATAATCCCACTTCAACCAAATGATTTTGACCAGTGCACAAAGCAAGGAAGAATAGTCAAACATTCTCATAGACACCTTGTGGACAGCCTTCCTAGAAGAGTTGAAGCTGTTATAGCTGCAAAAGGTGGGCCCACTCAAAGACTAAGAGTGGGATGACAATAAAGTTCATGTAAAGGCAGGTGTCCCAATACTTTTGGCAATGTAGTGTGTGTATATATATATATATATATATATATATATATATATATATATATATATATACAGTAGTAGATTGTGTATATATATAAATACACCGCCTGAAGTGTATTATATACTGTACACCACCAAATGCACTGTACATATAGGCTACACTGAATGCAGAGTATATATATATATATATATATATATATATATATATATATATATATATATATTAGACTGTATATATATGTATAAACACCGCCTGAAGTGTATTATATACTGTACACCGTCGAATGCACTGTATATATAGGCTACACTAAATGCAGATTTTATATATATTAATATATATATACAGTGGGGACAGAAAGTATTCAGACCCCCTTAAATTTTTCACTCTTTGTTATATTGCAGCCATTTGCTAAAATCATTTAAGTTCATTTTTTTTCCTCATTCCTGTACACACAGCACTCCATATTGACAGAAAAACACAGAATTGTTGACATTTTTATTAAAAAAGAAAAACTGAAATATCACATGGTCCTAAGTATTCAGACCCTTTGCTGTGACACTCATATATTTAACTCAGGTGCTGTCCATTTCTTCTGATCATCCTCGAGATGGTTCTACACCTTCATTTGAGTCCAGCTGTGTTTGGTTATACTGATTTGACTTGATTAGGAAAGGCACACACCTGTCTATATAAGACCTTACAGCTCACAGTGCATGTCAGAGCAAATAAGAGTCATGAGGTCAAAGGAACTGCCTGAAGAGCTCAGAGACAGAATTGTGGCAAGGCACAAATCTGGCCAAGGTTACAAAAAAATTTCTGCTGCACTTAAGATTCCTAAGAGCACAGTGGCCTCCATAATCCTCAAATGGAAGACATTTGGGATGACCAGAACCCTTCCTAGAGCTGGCCGTTCGGCCAAACTGAGCTATCGGGGAAGAAGAGTCTTGGTGAGAGAGGTAAAGAAGAACCCAAAGATCACTGTGGCTGAGCTCCAGAGATGCAGTCGGGAGATGAGAGAAAGTTGTAGAAAGTCAACTATCACTGCAGTCCTCCACCAGTCGGGGCTTTATGGCAGAGTGGCCCGACGGATGCCTCTCCTCAGTGCAAGACACATGAAAGCCCACATGGAGTTTGCTAAAAAACACCTGAAGGACTCCAAGATGGTGAGAAATAAGATTCTTTGGTCTGATGAGACCAAGATATTTTAAGCGGTATGTGTGGAGAAAACCAGGCACTGCTCATCACCTGTCCAATACAGTCCCAACAGTGAAGCATGGTGGTGGCAGCATCATGCTGTGGGGGTGTTTTTAGCTGCAGGGACAGGACGACTGGTTGCAATCGAGAGAAAGATGAATGCGGCCAAGTACAGGGATATCCTGGACAGAAAAACTTCTCCAGAGTGCTCAGGACCTCAGACTGGGCCGAAGGTTTACCTTCCAACAAGACAATGACCCTAAACACACAGCTAAAATAACGGAGGAGTGGCTTCACAACAACTCCATGACTGGTTTTGAATGGCCCAGCCAGAGCCCTGACTTAAACCCAATTGAGCATCTCTGGAGAGACCTAAAAATGGCTGTCCACCAATGTTTACCATCCAACCTGACAGAACTGGAGAGGATCTGCAAGGAGGAATGGCAGAGGATCCCCAAATCCAGGTGTGAAAAACTTGTTGCATCTTTCCCAAAAAGACTCCTGACTATATTAGATCAAAAGGGTGCTTCTACTAAATACTGAGCAAAGGGTCTGAATACTTAGGACCATGTGATATTTCAGTTTTTCTTTTTTAATAAATCTGCAAAAATGTCAACAATTCTGTATTTTTCTGTCAATATGGGGTGCTGTGTATACTTTAATGAGGGAAAAAATTAACTTAAATGATTTTAGCAAATGGCTGCAATATAACAAAGAGTGAAAAATGTAAGGGGGTCTGAATACCCCACTGTATATATTTATATATATATATATATATATATATTTATATATATATATATATTAGACTGTATATATATATATATATATATTAGACTGTATATATATATATATATATATATATATATACACAACAACACTACATGCGGCCGCTATGTAAGCAGCCTTATATAGTGTGGGGCGTGGACTTAGTCTCCCTGAGCCATGATTGGCCAAAGGCACCTTGCCTTTGGCCAATCATGGCTCTCGCAGCAGAGCGCGCTGTGATTGGCCAAAGCATGCAGGTCAGATGCATGCTTTGGCCAATTATCAGACGCTAATGCACTGCGATTTTGCAGTGCATTATGTGGCATTCCACACCACTCTAACTTCCCACGAATGTCCCATAATAATCGCTGTTCGGTGAACAGGCAAACACCCAATGTTCGAATCGAACTTACATTCGACACGAACATCGAGCTCATCCCTAGTGCCCAGTGATGGATGGTGTATTTACCTACAGTTTTAGTGCATTATCCTGCTTGGGGGAGGGCCATTTGTCCTACCACTCCCATTTCCAAAAGAGGGCTACAATGGTACTGTGCCTGTGATAATATTTATTCAAGTGCTCTCTTTGTTACAGTTGTGAAGTCCATCAATATGTGCAAGAAATTGTTTCCAAAGCAAGGAATTGGCGACATGATTGTGAAGGCATTTTCCTATGCATACTAGCCCAACTCCTAGCAGCAGTAAAATTACTCTTGCAGTGCCCCCCTGTTTTGCAAGGGTTAAATGCTCATTTAGTCTAGGCATAGCAGGGTAAGCAGTAAGGCCCCATTAACCCTTGTGAATGGGGCCATTAAAGAATACATGCGGGAAATCACAACAGGTATTGCCGACGATTAGCTGCAAGCCGCAGCCCCATTGAAAGCAATTGGAGATGGACAGCTAATTGTGACTGCTTGCCAATCATTTGCAGGTGCTCCATGAGCGATTACCTGCGAACAGCCACAATTGGCTGGGGGAGCTGTCAACCTTTCATTGTTTTCAAAGGGGTGTCCCCATTGGAAGATGTCCCCTATATTACTATTTTGGGGACAACCCAAAATGTGTTTTTTTCTTTTACTTTCACTTTCAATGATAATGATATACAGTAGGGCTCAACATTTCAAGTCCTGAGCTACTAGCCAGGATTTAAGGGTTACTTGCCACCAGTTGCCCCACTCAACCCCTACCCTGCCCTGCCCCTAATTGCTCCCCTAAACATGCCCTCACAAATTATCTCATGAAATAACACTGTTAAATGTTTTATCCAGAATTAAGTTACAAAAATAAATATTAACAACAACTTTATCAGTGCCCATCAGTGCAGCCTCATCAGTGCCCATGAATGGAGCCTATCAGTGCTCATCAGTGACCATGAATGGAGCCTATCAGTGCTCATCAGTGACCATGAATGCAGCCTATCAGTGCAGCATCACCAGTGCAGCTTATCAGTGCCCATCAGTGCCTGCCCATCAATGCACCCTCACCACCAGTGCCCATCAGCACAACCTCATCAGTGCCCATCAGTGCAGCCTCACCAGTGCCCATCAATGCAGCCTCACCAGTGACCATCAATTCAGCCTGATCAGTGCCCATCAATGCAGCCTGACCAGTGCACGGGGATCAGAGAGAGGAGAGGAAGAGGAAAGACGGACAGATCATCATGCAGAGCAGGGATCGCTCCACTGTGACAGCTTTGATTTGAAGCTCCCGCAGGCACACAAAGTCCTGCCTCCTTGATCAGCTGCTATGATAGATGTCACATGTCCCGGCATTGGACCAATGTGCTGTTATCAAAGGAGCTGGTCCAGGAGGCGGGACTTTGTGTAACTGCGACTGCCAGGCAACTCAAACCAACACTGTCACAGCAGGGGTTCCCTGCTCTATGTGATGATCTGGCTGACTCTCCTCTTCCTCTCCTCTCTCTTCCCCTGGCCGATCGCTGGGAGAACGGCTCTCATTCAAACCTTCCTGCCGATGGGGGCTTGCCCCTCCCCCCCCACTCCCCTTCGAGGCAGCCCCACACTTGCCCTCCAGCTTTTTCCACTTGCCAAATGTGAGCAGGCGAGTGGAAATTTTGAGGGCTGATATACAGGGTAAATAGAGAGGGTGGATATCCTTAACAGGGCAGAGACCTCAATAAAAACAGACAAGCTTTAAATCCCTCTCCACTCTGTCCCTGTCTAAAACGAAAATACTAGAATACAATTCACCTTCATGTTCTTTTCTGCATGGTGGTCTGTCAGCATAAAATGAAACCTGGAAAACAAGCAGATTATAATTATGAAAGATTTTCTGTCCCATATTATTGTTGATGGACACCCCCTTGTCACTACCCAACCTGAACCATAAACCTGATTATGCTGGAGACTGCACACTGCATGTTCTAGACTGCAGGAAATAGGTGTGTTTTTCACATCTGTCTTTATTTACTCTGAGATTTACCTTCAGCTCATTGCTCGATTATGATTACGGTACTTTGTAACTAGAATTTGTATTCTGAACTAAATTTTGTCTGAGTACCTGGCTCCCTGACCCAGCTTGTATTTGGATCTGTTCTGTCTGCTGCCTGGCCTCTGATTTGTAGCTTACCAGGCTGACACGGCATCTTGCCTTCTGATTCTGTTACCGTTTTTCAACATTACATGATGTTGTCCTGAGAGACAACCTAATGTCCTGCATCCCGGTTCATGTTTGCTCCTGTCTCTCCAGGCTATTTCCCAGCTCTTACTAGCTCTGCAGTAATCAGATGAATGATCAGACAGGAAATAACTGTAACTTGCAGTTTACTAAACGGGTCCAAAATTAAGCCTAGTAAACACCACTAGTTTTTTTTTTGATTATTTTAGCAGGCTGAATGAAAAAAAAACCTGATAGCTTGGTCGGAGTCACTGTACTAACAATCTAATGTCAGTACAGCGATATTCCAAGCCTCTTTCCCAACTTAACACAACTGTGGCATTAAGTGAAGGACAGACCTCGAATTGAAACACAGGAAAAAACCAAACCTCGTTTCCAAAAAGAGATCCAGCAAAGTCACCCTGGAGCCAACATATCTAGAAATCTCACCAGATAAAAATTAAATGTCCAGCGCAAACCACAAATGCAAGGAACAAGTAAAAAGGGTGGTGAACTGTCCAGATCCCATTAAAAATGGCATGGTGTAATCACCATGAAAAGAAAGAGAATTGTATATAAGTAAAATGACTATTTAATATCAAATGAATTTGTGAAAAAATGTATATGTAAAAAATGAATAACATTTTATCTCACTGTAAATATAAAAGAAAGGGGGCCAGCATGATGAATTGTATCCATTTTAATAACACAACAATCAATTTACATAAATTATTAATGAAGGACAAATGACATAGAACCATAAATAAGGACATCAACAATAGTTTATAAAGGCATTGATATCCCAATCAATGTTTATACCAAAGGGAGCGTAAGATTTTAATGTGTTAAGTTGAGAATGAGGCTTGGTTCTCTCCCCTTGGTTGAAACCGAGGTCTGGTTTATATTCACCGCCATGGCCATGTTATTTTGGAAATGAGGCTTGGCCATCTAATAGACACTACAAGTGGCCCTTTTTTTGTGACCAACCCATTTCATTATAATAGGGTTGGCGCATTTACCTTAAACCAGTGGCGGCCATACTAAAGAGATGATTAGTGCACTGGATCAGCTGTTCTCTTTCCGCCATGGACTATAGCCATGGATATAGCGTGGGTCTCAACATGAACTCCACACCCCCGATGATGTCATGTATGACGAAACTAGTAGGGTGGCGTTTATGCTCAATCACACCACGCTAGACTGATTGTAATCTGCAGATTGTTTTAGCCCAGGAATTTTTATCCATGTTTTGCTGGACTTGTGGAATTTTACAGTAACTTTTTTAATAAACCATCACGGTTTTACACTATGTGTTGACTTTTTTCCCTTTTCTATACCATATCCGTGTGAGAGAGAGGGAGTAACCAGTGCGGTTGGTACTAACATCACCCTGATTACATCCAGTGGATGGATCCCTTGTGATGTGTGAATCAATGTCTCACTAGACTCCTATAACGCGGAGTAAGGGCACATGCTTACGGTGAAAGGTGCACTTTGGGTAGTCGTCCACCATCCTTGAGACACGACTGCAAGGATTTCTTTACATTGTTTGGACACTTTTTATGGACTGATCACTGTTGTTCATTCATTCATTTTTTACATATATTTGTAATATCTCACACACATATCGCGGCAATCTTTTGATTTTTCTTGTAAATACACAAATGTCCTGTTGTGCGATTGCCAGCTGCTTCTTTTGATCGTTTATTATTTTCACCTGCGCAATTACTATATTTTTTTATTTTAGAAGCAATAATGCAAAATGGGTTTAGAATGTCAAAAAAAATGTGCATACACTGCAGGATAATAAAAGCTTCACAAAACATATGAAAGGTGCACAAACATAGTCTCTTCACAGCAATGTGACTTAAACATTGTAACGTGGCTGCATAGAATAGTATAAGACTAACAACAAAGTCAAGCTGAAAATTACTACTTCAGTAAAACAGTTTAGAACACAGCTACTCGTGATTATTTTCATAGACAGAATCCCTCATAGTGAAGGCCAGGTTTGCTATGATAACACAAGTAATCAGCTGGGGGGATCCAAAGACTAAGGGCCACCCCACTGTACCTAGTGTACTCTGGTAACAATCAGGGAGGGGCTTCCCACAGTTGCTGGGTTTTTGGGAGAAGCTGCATGCTATATGCCCGTATTTTAGTTCTAACTGTTGAAGGGTCTCACCTGGCTGCAGACCATTTGTCTAGCTATCTCTGCCTCATTATGTGTGGCCACTCTAAGCTTCTGAGAAAGGGAAGGTAAGCAATTTATACTCCCTGGGTGTGTCCAGAAATCCAGGAAGTTGTGTAAAATGAAGTTAAAAGGGGTTTGTATCTGCATCTAGGCATGGTGGGTAAATGTGCATTCTGCTACACTCTACCCAACTTGAACTTGTTGTTCCTGACAAGTGTAACACCCTCTAGCTTAGTGTCCTAGTGTATATAGTTGTTAGAGTAGGTAAATTTGGCTTGGCTGGCAGCCAAGGGTGAATCTGGGTCAGGGATGAGTGACTCAGCTAGGCTAGATTACTCATCAAGCAGCACCTCTGGTAACTCACCCTGCTCTCTGGAACTTTGGAGAAGCTTCCAGAAGTAAAGGGTGGAGTCTAGGAGGAGCTGCTTGGAGTATAGATGGGGGCCCCAGCTAATCCCCAATGGGCTGGCAGGGGGCGGGCACTTCTTAAATATTCCTGGGTAATGCCAGTAGGGGCAGTCCAGTGGAAGATGGAGAATGAGTGCTGAGGAGGCTGTCAGTGGCCCTTGAGGGTGCCCCCTAGTCTGGGGGGTGCTGGAGGGACCCTCTAAAACACGGAGGATGTCCTTCCTAGATGCATGGGAGCAAGTGTGAGGACATCAGGAGAGAGTCAGCATGTCCAGGAGAAGTCAGCCAGGTGGGCTGGCAAGTGTGCAGTCAGGGAGGACTGTGATGTCAGTCTGGGAGGACTGAGGAGAAGTAGTCAGGAAGGCTAGTGAAAGAGGCAGCTGCAGCTAGGCATGCTGGCAGTGCCTGAAGAGGTGGTGCTGGGATCAGTAGCCACAGGAAAGTAAGCCAAACACTGGATTTTGCTACACAACTAAGGGGGCCCAGGAGCCCTGCCTGTAAAGGGTTCTTGCTTTAATCTGGCCGAGTGTTTTTCCAAATTTACTAAAGTGTCTCAGCTAGGTCTGTTTTGCAAGCAAGTGAAGTGCTGGGGGAAGAGAAGGCGTGTATATAGCTGTATATAAGAAGAGTTGTCCCTGAAGAGTTTTCTGAAGTCAAATGCATCCCATAATACCCCTATCCCCATCCAAGTTCAAATCCCTCAACAAAAACATACTGGATATGTACTTGCTTGTTCACTGACTCAAGTGTGTCTATGGAAATTTAGTGTGCCTGGCTGTGCAGGGTGGGGGTCCCCGTTCTACTTGCGGCTCCTACGTGGGTTGCGCTACACAAGTTTTTTGACTATTCCAACTCATCCGGTGTAAAGAGGGCTTCCCATAAGTTTCTGGGAGGGCTTCAGGGGATGAATTTTGATCTCATATTCTGGGATGAGAGGCAATGCAGTGGAAGCATTGACCTGTGTCTTTGGGGCCATCAGTGAATGTGTTTACCTGAGCCAGGTGAGCATCAGACTGTAAAATATTGTCAGGATCCGTTGCTTCTCCTGGGTGTCTTGGAAATAATGGTGGAAGAGCTCTCTCTTGAGGGTATCTCATGTTCAATTCCACAGCTACAACACAGTTGGTGGCAGTTTCCTGGTGGTCAGTTGTAGGACTGGTAGTATTTGCTGTCCTGTTCGTTTCCAACAACCACTGAGTCATAGTCACTTTTGCCATGTAGCAACAACCACAAACTCTCAGGGCTCTGTGTGCACTACTTAGGGTCAAGCCCATCCCTAATAAGGAACATGTTCCACCACTGCTGTCCCAGGGACCAGGCAAAATAGAATAGAGTCTTGGTTTAATGAATTTTAACTGGTACCAGACACTAGTACCAGACATTGCCAGATCACTGTGAGGGTCCTGGCAAACAATATAGCCATTTCCAAGGGCAAGGGTTTCTCAAGGTCAGAGAAGCCTTGCAATTCATGGTGAGATCCAACATTCATGGTTAGGGGGTTGCCACAACCTCTGTTCCAAGGAGAACTCTGACAATGAAAGCTTTTTCCCATATGTCTGTAGTGCTAGTATTTTGCCTTATAATGCCATGTAATGTTAAACAATGAACAATATTATGGGGAGGCCGAGTGCGTGATGTGACGCACACGTATGGGGGAGTGGCCTGGCGGTGGCGCCGTGGAAGCGGGCGGCGGAGCAGCGCGAGACCCGAACACCAGCTGCACTCGGGACGAGGAGCCGAGGACCCTGCCGGAGCTGTGAGTGGATTGGCTGGCTCAGACCCCGGGCCGCACAGGACGCTGCACGTTCCAGGCGGGATCTCCTCTCTGTTACCCACCTTCCACACTGGACTGGTTCTGGAAGTGGGGTGCTTCCCGCGGCTTCCCCTAGTTGTCCCCCCCAGCCCCGCAAGCCTCTCTGACATCTCGGTACCCTGCCCGGAGTGCCGGCGGGTTAGGCAGTACACCACCCGCACTACATCCCCAAAATTCAACAAGTTGTTGCTGCTAGCAGGAGGACAATTGCATAATCTTCTGGCCATTCCTGGGCATGGTCCAAATTGGCGGCTGGCTGAAAAGCCTTATTTGGACCCCAACCTGCAAGGTAGAAGGGAAACGTATCAAACAGTGTGAATCTGGAAGGAATCCCTGGGAACTGGGTACCGGTCCCTGAGGTAATGTGTTGAGAACTGTTTACTGCAAGCAGGTCTATTTGAGATCATACAATGGTTGTTGAGGTCAGTATAAACATGTATGAAGAGCTGCTCAGTCGCTGTCTTGCGTAATGTTCAATGAGGTCTGTGGAGGTGGCCTCGCTATAATAAATGTCAAGCTCTGATGTTGTGAAGGAGGAAATACTTTAGAAAAAAAAAAAAAAAAGGAAAATAATTACAATATTCACCTCAATAACACACCGTAACAGGCCGAATATCGGGACCACTGCTAGAGCATCACTGATAAAGAGGGGTGTATGTGCAGACAGCCGCAAATTTATTAGAGTCCTATTATTTATACGCTAAAGTGTCTGAGAGAACCATAGATCGTTAGGTAACGTTGGGCTCTGCGATAAATTTGCTCAAAGGATCAGTGGGGAGGCTGGGAGCGGGGTGTGGATAAGTAAGTGAGAAAGAGAGAAGCAAACAATTTTGCAGGCCGGGAGAGTGAGAGGAGGCCCGCGGGGGGAGGAGAATATGAGAGGGCGCTCTCAAAGAGGAGCGGAAGTGAAGCAGCCGAGAGACAGTCTAAATTCAAGTTCCATCCAAAAGTACCTGAAGGAACCAAACCTGGGAAGCCCAAAGAATCCAGCCCAAGAAAGTAAACAGCAGAGTGGGAAGGATAAGATGAAAGAATCAGGGAAGAATCAAGGCGCTCACGGTGATACATCCGAGGAGGAAAGGAAAGACACCTGCCCGGCGGAAGATAGTACCATGGAACCACTACCAACAAAAAACGAATTTTTGGAAATGTTCGCCAAGCTGGAAAATGTAATTAAAACAGAAATCCTCAACGTTAGAGCCGATCTGGGCCATTTGCTGAAGCGAGTGGAAATAGTGGAGGAGGCCTCCGAGAGCCAGAATAGTGAAATAGTCGAATTAAAACTTCAAGTAAGGAATCTGCAGTTGGCTCAACGAGACATTCTATATAAATTAGAAGAGCAAGAAAACCAAAGTCGCAGACAAAATCTAAGACTGCGTGCCTTACCAGAACAACATGGCGAAGATCTGCCTACCTAAATGAAAGCTATTTTCAACCCAATCTTAGATAGAGGCCCAAATGAAGAACTGAAGATAGATCGGGTCCATAGGTTAAGGAAACCTCCAAGCGTCAGTGAAGATACACCGAGAGACATTATTATCAGGTTCCACCATTATGAAGATAAAGCAAGAATTTGGAGCAATCTTAGAAAAACCCAGCCTATAAAATTCGAAGGTGCAGCGATTCAGATATTCGCCGATATTTCGGCAGGGACCCTAGCCAGGAGATGCCAGCTCAGACCTCTATTGATAGAATTGAGGAAGGCAAACATGAAATACAGCTGGGGTTTCCCCACTTCATTGAATGTAGTGAAAGCGGGCAGAACAGTCAGATTGAAACACATAGAGAACTTGCAAGACTTTTGTAGAGAGCTTGTATCCCTGTTCCAGTTATGCCCAAGTAGAAAGTAGTTGTTCCTGATAGCTGCTAGGATTCTAGAGACCTCGATCGTTGTATCTGGGTCGGTGATTTTGGGGCTGCGGGGAGGGGGTGGGGGGGTGGTGGGGAGGGTTTTGAGGGGAGAGGTAGTGCCCTATGCTAAGGGAAAGGGCAATCCGCCAGCCGCCTGCTTGCCCTGTCCCCCCCCTCTGAAGAGTGGGGGGGGGAGCAGGGTGACTGTGGCGACCTGCTGTCAGAGTCACACTGTCTCGGCTGGTCGTAGGCAGAGATCAATGTTTTTTCTCTACTGCGGACCTGTAGCCAGGTTTTTGCTGGCAGGGAGAGGGGGAATGGTGGGAAGGGCGGTGGTTGGGGGGGGGGGTATGGTGGGGAGGGGGGTGGGAGCTGGTCCTGCAGATGCACCGTATAGGGGTTTAAAGAATAACACGTGCCATTACAATGCAGGTCTACTCAAAGAATAAATGACAGAATTCACGAATTCACTTGCTTGACATATAACGTAAAAGGGCTGAACTCCCTCCTCAAGAGACACAAAGTGTTGAAAGAATTAGAGCATCTTAAGGTTGACGGTGTGTTTCTTCAGGAGACCCACCTTTCACAGGACACTCACGTTAGACTGTTCTCCAACTGCTTCCCCAATTGGTTCTATGGTGACTCCCCCATTAAGAGGGCCAAAGGGGTGGCGATTGGGTTCTCAAAAAGGACCAAGTTTGCGCTCCTGGAGAGAAGCGCAGACCAGGAGGACCGTTACCTTTTTTTGAAGGTGAGGGTGGGAGAAAGGGTCTTTACTCTGGCAAATGTTTATTGCCCTAATAAAAACCCAATTAAATACTTGTCTCAGGTCCTGAACAAGCTGATAGATTTTAGGGCAGGAGAGGTGATACTGGCAGGAGATCTCAATTTTTGCCTAGATCCAACTTTGGACAGTACATCTAGATTGCAGGGAGCAAGTAGAAAACTCTTAAAAAAAATAGGACAGAAATTGCATAGTTGCCAAATGATCGATGCATGCAGAGTTCAGCATGCGAAGGACAGGGACTATACTTTCTTTTCTTCAGTTCATGGGTCTTATTCAAGGCTCGATTACTTCATGGTAGATCATAGACTATTAGATTATGTCAAGGATACGAGGATCGGAACCACCACGCTCTCCGATCATGCCCCAGTCTTAATGAAGGTGGGGATACCGGGATTCCGGAGGCCCCCATTTTCATGGCAGTTGGATGAAAAGCTTCTCGAGAATCCTATCATTAGTAGTAAAATACAGGAAGAAATCTACGGGTTTTTCTCGATAAATGATACTGGGGAAACTTCGGGATCAGTCCTGTGGGAAGCGTTTAAAGCTTACTTAAGGTGCATTTTGATCTCAATAGGGGCCAATGAGAAAAAAGAAAGCTCAAAAAGGAAATCAGAACTCTTAGATGAAATCCACCATCTGGAACACTTACACAAGGCCGCTAATGGTAATCATAACTTGCTCCTACACCAACTAATAATAAAAAGAGAAGAACTAAAAGATTTAATGGAGATAGAATCTAAGCGTATCTTAAACAAAAATCTAAAAGAGAGATTTAGATGGAGTAATAAGGTGGGGAAGCATCTGGCAACAACCTTGGAAAGGAAAGAAGGGACCAACTTTATAGATAAGATCCAAAATAAAAAGGGGATATTAAAATATACTTCCAGAGATATAGCTGAAGAATTTAGGAGATACTATGCATCCCTTTATAAGGTTAGGCATGGCGGGATAGGTACCCTGGAAAGAGAGAAGAAGATGGATGAGTTTATAAGGGAGGCAGGTCTACCAACCCTTTCGGATAGTGACGCAAAAGATCTTGACGGTCCGATTACAGAAGAAGAGATCGAGAGAGCCGTGAAAGCATCTCCCTCCGGAAAGAGTCCAGGGCCAGACGGCTTTACAGCCTAGTTTTACAAAAAATTTAAGGAGTCTTTAATCCCCAAGCTTTGTCAGATCTGGAATGGAATAGGGGGTCAGAAAGAGCTCTGTGAGGGGGCACTAACTGCGTCAGTAACATTAATACCAAAGGAAGAAAAAGATAGCTCGCTGTGTTCGAGCTATAGGCCGATAGCCCTGCTGAATACAGACATTAAAATATACGCCAGGGTACTAGCCAGTAGATTAAAGGACAAAATGTCACACTGGATCCACCCAGACCAGACAGGTTTCATACCAGGGAGAGAGGGGAGGGACAATGGCGTTAGGACACTCCTGGTTATGGATGCGATGAAAGCAAAGGGGACCCCCGGTCTACTTCTGTCGATAGACGCAGAGAAAGCCTTCGACAGAGTAAACTGGGGGTTTATGTTGAGAACATTGAGGGCAGTCGGTTTGGGTGGCACCATGGTGAATTGGATTAAAGCCTTGTATAAATCTCCCTCGGCATTTGTCAGGGTGAATGGTACTCCGTCGGAGGAGTTCAAAATGGAAAACGGGACCAGGCAGGGTTGCCCTCTGTCCCCCCTTCTGTTTGTATTGACCTTGGAACCCTTAATAGCCTTGATTCGAAAGAGCCCGGATATAAGCGGATGCATAGTGGAGAGAGACGAACACAAGCTCTCGGCTTTCGCCGATGATATATTGTTCTATATCGTGAAAACGAGGATTTCGCTCCCCAACCTCCTGGCTATTTTGAGGAGATACGGAGAGCTATCAAATTATAAGGTTAACCTTAGTAAATCAGTAGTTTTAAAAATTAACATCGATGGACAAGAAGTAACCAAACTTAAGGAAATATTCCATTTTCTGTGGAGCAAAAAAATAAGTTATTTGGGAGTTACACTAGCAAATTCTTTAAGGAAAATGTATCACTTAAACTATATCCCACTCCTTGACGTGATTAAGCAGGAAACAAAAAAATGTATGCACCTTCCGATCTCTTGGATCGGACGAGTAAGTACAGTCAAAATGTCTTTAGCCCCGAAGATCCTGTATATAATGCAGTTACTCCCGATCCCACTGGCACAGACCTTTTTTAGGGTATTGAACAATATTCTCACTAGATTCATATGGAAAAATAAGAAGCCACGGATTGCCTACAAGGTTCTGAGTAGGGATAAAGCACAGGGGGGACTGGCACTTCCAGATTTAAAAAAATATCATAGAGCGATAATATTAGCACAGGTGTTAGATTGGGGAAGGGAACCGATTGATAAAAGATGGGTAAATCTAGAAAAAGATATGAGTAACGCAAAATTACACCAATTAATTTGGAATCCCCCACACTTTAGGAAGTTAGGCCCTAATGCACATAATATAACACGATACACTTTAAAGATTTGGGATCAGTTACACAAACAAAAAGCGTGGGAGTTTAATTCAACGTTTATTTATCTAAAAGATAATGAGTTTTTTCCACCAGGGTTGAGGGAAGTGGGAGGGAATTGGATAAAAAAGAATGATACATAACTAATTGATATTATGAACAATGGTAAAATAATCACTTTACAGGAGTTAGACCTACTCAAGGACCTAATGAAAATAGACACATGGCGATATAAGCAGTTGGCGCTTTTTATTAAAAGCCTCCCCGGTTCTATTAGAGATAAGACGAACCTTCGGCCATTGGAGAAACTGTTCCTGAAGAACAAAGTATTTAGGAAAAAAAAAGAATTATACAAAATATTGCAGGACGAGGGTGAAGTAGAGAAACCACTATATTTCAACAAGTGGGAATCCGAATTGGGAGCTGTACCTAGCGGAGTGACATGGGAGGCCATTCTCAACGCAACAACGGAAAATTGTATACTCACCTTTCCGTAATTTTCCTTTCCTGTCGCATCTCATGGCAGCATACACCTATGGGTTGTGGCTCCGCCCCCGCAACCTGATAGGACCGCGTAGCTATTAAAGTCTGAGAGAGCCCCTGCCCCAGCATTCTCCGTGTATATATACCTCACCTCAGATGGGTGGGCATTTGTATGCTGCTATGAGATGCGACAGGAAAGGAAAATTACGGAAAGGTGAGTATACAATTTTCCGTTTTCCTGTCGCATCATGGCAGCATACACCTATGGGGAA
Source organism: Aquarana catesbeiana (assembly GCF_042186555.1). Taxonomy (NCBI): domain Eukaryota; kingdom Metazoa; phylum Chordata; class Amphibia; order Anura; family Ranidae; genus Aquarana; species Aquarana catesbeiana. The sequence goes on from NC_133325.1 coordinate 519,017,495, forward strand.
TAACTCGCAAACTGGGTGGGTATGAGCAAAAGATAAGTTTTTTATTTAGAAGGTATTGAGGAGTTAGCCTGAATAATTGCTCTCCCAAATTCTACCGTGGACAATCTAGCGGAGTCCACTTTATAATGAGAGATAAAAGTGGTTTTCGAAGACCAAGTGGCTGCTTTGCAGATGGTTTCGGCTGATACCCTGCAGTAGGCCGCCCAGGAGGTCGCCATTGCCCTTGTGGAGTGTGCCCTTAAGCCCTCAGGTACTCGTGCATTGTTAGATGCGTAAGCTCTCTTAATGATCTTCACCAACCATGCTGCGATGGTGCGAGAGGTTGCTGCTTGTCCTCTTCTAAACCCATGAGGAATGACCAGTAGGTCCTCTGTCTTCCTTAAATTGCTGGTTGCCAGGAGGTAGGCCTGGATATTCGACTTTATGTCAAGCGGATGTGGATCACCCTGTTCTGTGGATAGGGTGGGGAGACATAGTTCTTGGTTAAAGTGGAAAGATGATGACACTTTCGGGATGAAGCGATCCGATGGTTTTAAGACTACTTTGTCTGGATAGAACATCAAGTATGGTTCCTTAGCCTGTAAGGCCTGAATTTCCGATACCCTTTTAGCTGATGTAATTGCTATTAGGAAAGTGACTTTGAGAGTTAGGTCCCACAGGGAAACATTCTCTAACGGAAAAAATGGCTCATGGGATAAGGCTTCCAACACTACTGAAAGATCCCATGTCGGGAAGGAAGGTTTCCTAGGTGGTCTCAGCTTTAGGCAAGCCTTCTGAAATTGGATGATGAGAGGTTCTTGAGCCCATTTCACTCCTGTCATAGCGGATAGGGCTGATACGTGTACCTTCAGGGTACTAGACCTAAGACCTTTATCTAGACCTAACTGGAGAAACTCGAGGATCTGAGGAACTGATGGAGATGCCGGGTTCCAGGATTGCTGTTGTGCGACTAAGAGAAAACTCTCCCAGACCCTTTTATAGGTTTTATTGGTCGTGGATTTTCTGGCCTGGAGGAGAGTGTCTATCACTTTCTGGGAGCAACCTTGGACTAAGAACCTAGTCCTTTCAATCTCCATGCTGTTAGATGCAGCCTCTCCAGAAATGGGTGAAGGAGTTGCCCCTGCGACAGTATATCCGCTGTCATTGGGAGTGTCAGTGGTTCTGCTGTGCTCAATTGGAGGAGCGTCGTAAACCATGGTCGTCTCGGCCAAAATGGGAGGACTGCTAGCACTGTGGCTTTCGACCTCTTGAGTCTGAGAAAGAATCTCGGAATGAGTGGTGTTGGCGGAAATATGTACCCCAAACGGAAGTTCCAGTCGTGTTGTAGGCAATCCGTGCCTTCTGCCGATGGGAAAGGAATTCTGGCTAGATATCTCTGGCATTTCGTGTTGACCGGTGTTGCCGCCAGGTCTATATCCGGTATCCCCCAGGTCTGGGTTATGAGGGTAAAGGCTTGGTGACTTAAGGCCCACTCGTTGTTTGATACAAAGGTCCGACTTAGGGAGTCGGCTAGTTGATTTTGGACTCCTGGGACATACGCTGCCGTTAATCCCGACAGGTTCAGCTGTGCCCACTCGAAGACTGGACGGACTTCCCACATCATGGAGCGACTCCTGGTGCCCCCCTGCCTGTTGATATAGGCAACTGCCACTCTGTTGTCCAATTTTAGCAGGACCTCTTTCCCCCTGAGGAGGGGGCTGAAGGCTAACAGAGCTTGGAAAGCTGCTTTCATCTCCAATATATTTGAAACCACGTTCTGTGTTCTGAATGTCCAAAGGCCCTGGACTGCGTGATGGCGGTAGTGTGCCCCCCAGCCCTTCAGGCTGGCGTCTGAAGTGATTATTTCCTGAGGAAGAGGGACTATATGCCTGCATCTCTTCAGATTGTTCAATCTGGTCCACCACCAGAGTGATTGTTTTATTTCTTTCTGGACTACGATCGGCTGAGACAATGATACCCCGTTCCATTGTTTTAACAATGATGCTTGCAGAGGTCTGGTGTTCCATTGGGCCCATTGTACCATTGGGATGGTTGCTGAGAATGACCCCAGTATGCTGAGGTACTCCCGGGCTGGTAGTGTGGTAGAGGCTAATAACTTTCTTGCCTTCTGAATGAGGCTGGGAATTTTTTCCTGCGGAAGTTCCACCGTATTGAGACGGGTGTCTAGTTCCGCCCCCAGGAATATCATTCTCTGAGTGGGCTGCAGATTGCTTTTCCCCCAGTTTATGATCCAGCCGAAGTTTTGTAGGGTGGTAATCAGAATGGATCGATGCAGTAGAAGGGAATCCTGATTGTCTGCTAGCAAAAGGATGTCGTCCAGGTAATGATGGACCCTCAATCCTTGTTCTCTTAGTAAGGCTATTACTGGCAGTAAGATTTTTGTGAATGTCCTTGGAGCGGTGGAGATCCCGAACGGGAGGCTTCGGAATTGAAAATGATGTAGACCTACCGCAAAGCGGAGAAATTTTTGGAATGAGATGTGAATGGGGACGTGCAGATAGGCGTCTTGTAAATCGACGGAAAGCATCCAATCCCCGATATTCATGGCCCGAAGAATTGACTGGAGGCTCTCCATTTTGAATGTCTCGACTAAGATTGAGCGATTGAGATTCTTTAGATCTAAGACAGGGCGTAGATCCCCCGATTTCTTCTTCACCAGAAACAACGGGGAGTAGAATCCCGTTGACCTTTGGGATATTGGAACTTCCACTATGGCTTCCTTTTGTAACAGGTCTTGGACGTACTTTGTCAGTAGCATCCTTTTTTCCCGAGATACAGGTAATCTGGTTACAGAGAATTGGTCTCTTGGAGCCCGTGTCTTGAATTTCCATTTGTGGCCGAACTGGACAGTGTCTATCGTCCATGGGTCCTTTATTGTATCCGCCCAGACCTGCTTGAAACTCATGAGTCTGGCCCCCACTAAAGCTGGTTGGGCGGACGCACCTTCAAAAAGACTTTTGTTCCCCTGACGCAGGGGTCTTAGACTTTTGGAGCTTGAGGAATGATGACTGGGGATTCTTCCAGTTCCTCCTATACTCTTTTCCGGGCCTGTAGGATCTTGCCTCTCTGTATTTATCTGGCAGATTTCTTCTAGAAACCGGTGGTCTCTGCTGCCTGGGCCTCCTATCTGAAGGGATGAGTCCCGATTTTCCCCCCGTGACTTTAGAAATAGCCACGTCCAGTTTTTCTCCAAAAAGGTTTACGCCATCAAAGGGTATTTTGCACCAATTGGATTTTGAGGAGGGATCTGCCGACCAGGGTTTTAACCAGAGCGCCCTTCTGGCCATTACTGAGCTTAACATTGCTCTTGAAGTGGTTTTAATTATATCCACAGAGGCTTCTGCGACAAAGTCGCCTGCAAGACTAAGTTCTTGGAGTGCTGAGATAACTTTCTCCTGCTCTATTCCTTCCGATACCAGCTTCTCGGCCATCGTGGACCAGCTTGAGATAGCCTTACCGACGGCAGCCAATGCTATTGCTGGCCTGCAAGCGCCACCTGCCGAGAGGTAGGTTCTCTTAAGATCCAGATCGATCTTTCTATCCAGGACGTCTTTGAATGTGACTGCATCCTCTATTGGAAGTGTTACGTGCCTGGTGAGGCGCATTAGGGAGGAGTCGACCACTGGAGGAGATATTAGTGGGTTGACGTTAGGCTCTTTAAGTGGATAGAGTTTTGATAATCTGTTGCTGAGGCCAGTTTTTTTCTCTGGCTTTTGCCACTCATCCTTAATTAGATCCTCAAGTTCCTCAATGAACGGGAAGTTCTCTGGGTCTTTTTTAAGATTTGGAAAGTATTTCCTCACTTTTTGAGGAGTTTCTTTTTCTTCCACCCAGTCGATCGCCTCTTTTACTGACTTCACGAATGGGTCGATCAATGAGAAGTCGAAGCCGGTGGATGCCTCTCGATCATCAGTGTCAGAGAGAGGGTCTGACGTCTTTGATGATGATGGGGCAGTGGATGAGGTACTTTGTATAGGTCTGCTGGCTTCTGGCTCTGCGACTTGTGGTGATGGATCAATTGGTTCTCTTGCCTCTGTTTCTCTGTCTTTAGTTGCCTCAATGAAGCATGTGCGACAGGCCAGTTTGTCTTGAAGTGCTGTAGCACCGCAAATCCAGCAGGAGTTCCCGGGTGGACGGGAAGGCTGGGTGACAGGAGATTTCCTGCGCGCAGGGGATTTTTTGTGGTGGGAGCGACTATGCCTTGATCTTGATCGGCTTCTCCTGCGACTTGATCTGCTCCTCCTGCGACTTGAGCGGCTTCTGCGATTTGAGCGACTATTGCCGCGCTCTGAGCGACTCTGCCTGTGGCTTGAGCGGCTCCTTCTTGAAGGCTCCCCTCGTCTTGAATGTGACGATCTGGAAGACCTGGTGGGGCTGTTCAATTTAAACAGCATTAGTGAGGGCTCTCTTTTTCCTTCTCTTCATACTTACCCATCATCCCCTCTTACCTAGTAGGCTGGCGATGGTCTACCTGGGCAACGGTCTCCATGAAAGGTGATGAATCAACCTATAATTATATAGGTGGCTTAGCATGCATGGGATAGCAGATAGTAAACAAGCAAAGAAAAAAGCCATCATAGATCTTACCTGGGCGTGGAGATAGCAAGAGAGAGACAGGGTAGATTAGCAAAAGAAATACGGTCAAAATTCCCCCTTACAGGCTCAGGAGAGAAGAGACAAGAAAATGCTGACATTACAGCATTTTTAAACTTGCCGCCGTCCCGGGGTGATGACGTCACGCTCGAGCATGCTCAGATGCGCTCTGAGGCCTCCGACGCCATTTTGGAAGCTGGAAAGTGGGATGTCCTGACAAGCTGGAGCTATGGAGACAGACAGGAGGGGAAGTTACCCACAGGTGCACAGAAAGGAGCTGGAGACCGCTGCGATCCATAAACCTGTTTAAGGTTTGTAATGTATTGTAACATACCCCTGAGACCATCAGAGTGGGGTTCCTTCCATTGAGCTCATTTAGAGGCTGTACAGGATAGGACTTCCACCCAGGAGAGGCTAGAACCTGGCTGGGGCGAATGTTTTAGGTAAGGGATGCATGTTTTCGGTCCTTGACAGGTGAGGAAAAAAAGGAGAATGCTGGGGCAGGGGCTCTCTCAGACTTTAATAGCTACGCGGTCCTATCAGGTTGCGGGGGCGGAGCCACAACCCATAGGTGTATGCTGCCATGATGCGACAGGAAACATAAATTAGCAGTGGATATGAGAACGATAGAAGCAAATTTCAAGTGCCTTGCCAGATGGTACATGACACCAGATAAAATAAATAAGCTCCAGCCGGAAATCTCCGGAAACTGCTGGAGGGGATGCTCCGCCAGAGGAACAATGGCCCACCTCTGGTGGGAGTGCTCAATTATTAAAAAATTCTGGCAGGAGGTGCTTAAGATCATACAGGAGATAATGGGTTTTGAAATCAAGGAGGACCCTTGGGTGGTATTGTTCCACGGGATTGAGGGCCATAAGAGCAGGTATAATGTTTCTCTAACCCCGGTACTCCTAAACTCGGCAAAAAGTTTAAAACCAAAAAAATGGCAGGAGGCCGAGGGCCCAAGCATTCGAGATTGGTTAGTAAGGGTTAATGAAACCTACATCCTAGAGGCGGGCGAGGTTGAAGAAACTTGGCCAGAGACAGATGCTGATCTGGATAGAGATAAGTGGGCGAAGTGGATTATCTTTAAAAAAACAGGGAGATTCGCTGAGAAGTTCTTGTAATGTATGCACGTGTGATTGGTAGCAGGACTGCAGGTTGGGAAGGGGGGGGGGTGGGGGGAGGGGGGGGCGTGGGACTTCACGTAGCATTCTTTGGGCAAGCGGTAGTTGAGGGAATTGCAATTTTTTGTAAAAATTTTTCATGTTTTCTTAAAACAGACAAAATCAAAAAGTAAAGGATATGCTACCATGATGTGACAATAATGAGATGGGATAAAAAAATGAGCCATATATGGTGATTAAAATCCTCTCAATGAAATCGCTTAAGTAGCAAAAAAAAAACAAAAAAAAAAACAATGAACAATATTATGAATTGGTATTTGGCTCCCTCTAGCGGTATAAATGTGAAAGAGACTTTGCTTAGTTTCACACAAGGAAATTGACAGAGCCTGACAGGACGTGACTTAATGTTTACCCTGTGAAAGGTTTCACCTACCCACAATGCTCACTGACCTACCCATGAACACTGAGTAACTGAACTGCATGCTGGGTAGGATATAGAAGCCCCAGCCGTTGTTATTTTCTTTCTCTCCTGGACGCGTGGCCTGCCTGTGAGGATCTGTGAGGAGGTGATCCAGAGAGCTGCGGTCTACATCGTGCGGAACGGAACAACTACTGACTCTGTCTTACCCCAGTGTGTTGGAGAAGCAGTGTGATCAGATCGGGAAGGATCCAGAGACACCTGACGAGCCATTTGAGGATCCCAGTCATCTTGCGGAACGGAGAAGCATGACGGTGTGCCTGCATCAAACAGACTGAGATCTTGTGGAGCGGAAGCATCCAACTTTCGCCTGGTGTGGTGAGAGGGCTGTCCCCAATGTTCCTTAACGCACTTTATACATTTAGACTCATACTACAGAGTTGCTGAGACCTGCAGTTCTGCAGAGGGGTCTCATTCAAGCAGACTTTAAACAGGCCTCAAGCCTATACTTCACTGAGAACTGACACTGTGCGGTTCAGAGACAACTATACCGGAGGCAGTTATAAGTGTGTTACGCAACAGGAATAGTTTCAATCTTTATTCTACGCTATAGCTTTGCTTGTTAAACCCTTGGATTACAATCACTGCAGTATAATAGCTAGCAGAAGACAGAAGATCAAAGACTACATCTTTCATTGTAAGGCCTTGTGTTCAGTTACAGTAACAAAGGACTGCATCATAAAGCAGGGGGAGCTCTTTAGCAATTGTATTATGTTGATAACTTTGCATTACTGTGTTTGGTACAGTGTGCTGGAAGTGGGAAGGTGCCCAGTGTCAAGACATTGTCACTCTGAGCATAAGTCCCACTTGGAGACACGTACACACACCTCAGTTATTCAGTGTGTTTTTGAGAACCTTTTACAATATCCTTTACTGCTGTTTATGTGCTTTGTACAACTTGATTCAGAGGTGTTTCTCTAAGTTATTTCATCTAATCTTTATTCAGTAAAATTAATCGTTGATTTAACTACAGAACTGTGTGTGCCCCTTTTACTGATATAATAGAACCTGAGGTGTCAGAGGGAAGGGTAGATCTGAGAGCTCGGGATGGCAAGTGGGAAACAGAACAACACTGCAGCTCCCAATAGAGTAGTGCGCTACATGTCTACAGAGCATTTGTCAAGGTCCTCCAGTGTATACAGAATGCACATCAGTTGCCTGTTTCTCTTAAGTGGCCCAAGTGTGCAGGGGGTCCCATCAGCATCCCAGCTCTTAGTCCCCAGATGGCATTCATGTCTCAACAAGGCACATGTGATCACTATGCCAAGGTCCTGCCCTTCAGCTCCACTTTCATCCAAGTAATCCTGACTGCTTCAATGGGGAGCTCATTGGTAGCTGTTAGTGAGACCCATGGTGTGTCCCTGCTCATCCTATTCTTAGGAAAGTATCACTGTAACAGCAGTTCTGGTAGGGAAGTTACTTGTGAGCTGGTATTGAAGAGGCAATTGATCTCTTAGCAGATGAAGCATCCATGCACAACAGGGCAGTCAACCACCATATCTGTGATTTCTTTGATGGGGAATGTTTCCACTTTGCTATCCCACTGTTTGACTCCTAGCAGTGGGGCATTCTAGTTTAACAGCTGCCTCTGTGTTGCGGTAGTCTCTCTGATGATACAGTATCCCAACTGCTGATAGCCCCAGCACATGAATGGTGACCTTGCCCACGTATGAGGCAGTATTTGTTTTCTCCATGGCAGTGCGTCCCTTCCTTGCTTCTTGGAGGAGATTTCCCGTCTACGCTTCAGTGCTGATAACTCTGTCTGGAGATGAGCTATCCCTTCTGACAATTTCCAGATGGATAATAGTTCAGCAAGAATAAGGACATATTTACCTGTATCAATTAATTGGCAGCATTTTAAGCCCAAACAGAATATTGAAAGGTACCATAAGCGGGTAAGGCATAATCCATCTTCTAGTCATCTGATGCCCATCATCTTTGTATTTATTCAAAAGGTAATCCCCCGCTGGATGAAAATATACAGGTTACCAGAAAGTAACCTGTAGGTAGGCCCGTTGCGACAGGACAGGCAAAACAAGCTATTGCTTGGGGCCCCAGCCGCGCCGCCGGCCGCCGCTTCCTATAAGCTGCAGCCTGTAGCATGGCCGAGCTCCTCTTCCTTCCTCCTGCAGTCCACATGGCACAGGACTCAGGGGATTCAGTTTCCTGTTTCAGGCCAGACTGACAGGAAGTGCACACACTGGGTGCTCACTTCCTTTCAGTCCGGCCGGGAACAGAAAACTGAATCTCCTGCTGCACGCTACGTGGTAGGGATGGGGGTTAAAAAAAACATGGGGGGGGAGTAGTAAGGGGGGCTTTGTGTCGTGCATGCGGGGGGGGTTGGGGCCCCCAAATTCCTTCAAACGGCCCTGCCTGTAGGTATTTGAAGATATTAATACATGTGGAAAACTGCGTCTGAGGGAGTGTCAGCTGCATGATTATAAACACCGTGACCTCTAATTTGCCATTCCTCAGACCTCTTGATTGGTCAGATCATTTCTGTTCACACTTTCATTAGGGACCAGAAGAGAGAGACTGCATCAGCAATCTGAAGCTCTCCTTTACCATCAAACAAAGAACATCAGCCAAGGTTTATATTATGAGAGCCAACATTGATCCATCTTATTGCCACTGACTGGACATTGCTGGAACTAACAGAACCCAGGACTTTGTATTTTCACTCTTAAAGGGATATTAAAGGCTCGTGTTTTTTTTTAATAACAAACGTCACACTTACCTGCTCTGTGCAATGGTTTTGCTCAGAGCGTCCCCTATCCTCCTGCAGCAGTACCCCTGGAGGGGCTGCTGGTAATTGTAGTCCGTCTGTCACCCTGCCCAGCCAGGCACACGATTCTCAGCCACTCTCAGACAGAAAACAGTGCGTGCACTTTTTTTTGTATTTTTATTGAGGGGATTCAACTTGGATGGGGATAGGGTAGTTATGAGATGTCCAGTTGATTGCAGAAATTGTTAGGGACTGAGGAACTATATACACCTGTATATATATATATATATATATATATACAGCTTCCTCCAGCACAACTTGACTTGATCTCACTCTCCAGCACTTGACTTGACTCTTGAACTCACTCTCCAGCACTTTACTTAGCTCTTGAACTCACTCTCCAGGACCAGCTAGCACTGATGTGCAGGCCTGACACTGACTCAGTCAGGCCTAAAGCATATGCCTTTTGCAGGCAGGGACCTTGGGCTCCTATAGTGTAGCAAAAATAAAGGTAGTCCCAAAGCTAGCTGTCCACATGGCTACTGCTCCCAGTACCACCTCTTCAGGCTCTGCCAGCCCTCCTGGCTGCAGCTGCCTCTCTCCACTGCCCGTGCCACCACAGTCCACTCCACTGGCTCTGCACCCATCCCAACTGCGTAGTTAACCAAACACAGTGTCAATCCCTCTCAGTCTGCTGGCACCTAAGTTGTGGTCCTGCAAGCTGGAAGATCTTTGTGCCAGTTGAGGCTGAGAGTGTCATTGTCACGTATTCATGACAGCATGGTGTGAGTTTCATCAGCCATTCGTCATATGCTGGTTTAATGTGCCGGAGTCTGCCACAGCTGGGTCTTTTGGAGAATCTGCATGCTATCAGGTTTTGGCCCAGCTGCCTGCACACTGGTTCAAACAGTGGAGACCTCCCACTGTGGATCAATTGCCCAGCTACCTCTTTTTTTATCAGGTGTGGCCTCTCTGAGCTTCTGAGGAAGGGAAGATGAGCAATTTAAACTCCCTGGGTGTCCTCGGGAACCCAGACAATTGTTGAAAATAGCATCTGAGCATGATGAGTAAATGAACACTCTGCTGCACTTACATCATTCTGGCCTCTGTCAGCAGTCACCAGCAGGGTTTTTACCTAGGGATTGTTCCAGCATTATCCAGTAGTGCCGTGACCCTACATGTCCTAAAATCTCTCTCTGGTGACACCCACTTACTCTGTGACACCCCTCTAGCAGAAGGCACTACTCCTCCAGAGTCTCACTACTTGTAGTTCTTTGTCTCTATGTGAATTGTTCTCTTTCATCAGGACCTCAAGCTTGTGATAATATTTTAAAATCTTGAAATTACATCTTATTTAGTGAACTAGTTGAAAGTGATCATGATGACATAATCTATAAGAAAATGGTACGATAGTCTTTGCACAGATTTCAATCCTTTCAAATGTCTGGAGTTGTGGCAGAGAGAGAGAGAGTCTATTACTAAGACAAGAGGGAACTCACCAGGTAGCAGTCTGCGCAAACATAGGGATGATGAAGTGTGAGAGTTTCTTGCTGAAAACATCAGAAAAGCCAAATTGTAAGCCTAGAAAGCTGAGTCAGGCAGGCCATAGGCGGTGCATATTTCTGGGAGACAGTGCTGACAGGGGAATCCCTTCTGCTGTGACTTTGTACTCTGGCAGGGGGGGGGGGTTGAGCCATCGCCATCGGGAGAAGACAGTCACTATTGCTAGTGGCTATAGTAGCCACTAGCCATAATCACAAGTAAATTCAGCAGGTTGGTTGTACCCAAGTTGATTAATCGATCAACTTGGTACATTCAGCCTGCCCATACATGGTTCAAATCTCAGCCGGTACAACCAGCCTGCTGGATTTACCTGCGGTTATCGCTGGCCACTGCTATAGCCACTAGTAATAACTACTGTCTTCTAAAAGCATGGGGGGTTGGCAGGAACTGGCCGAGGTTCGAATCCTCTATGGCCGGCCTAACAGCAAAGCATGAGTGCTGATCGTATCGCATACAAGTGCATGTGGGTGTAAGATAACTCCAATAGTACTTATATCATTTGGACATGGACTTTTATTTATTAAAATAATAAACAGGGTACTCACATATTCCTGGTGCTTCCAGTGCACCAGGCTATATCAGGCAGTAGTGTATAAGATCACCCCCAAAGCCGCACAATCGATGTCTCCCTGCCGGCCGCTTACTCCTGGTAAGGGTCCGGGTGCCCCTTCACCGTCCTCGCCCCTCCCCTGCACGTGTCGACACAGGGTCACATGTCTTTTTCAGGGGGAAAACACGTGATCCTGTGTCGATGCAGGTAGGGAGGAGCGAGGATAGTGAAGGCACCCGGACCCTTATGAGGAGAAAGCGGACAGCAGGAAGATAGCGGTTGTTGGAGGGGGCACTTGTGAGGTGGCACAGCGGTTGTTGGAGTACCTTATATTGGATCCCAGAGTTTATCATCGAATGTGATTCACCTAAAGGGTCAAGTCACATGTGGAACACTATATTTGCATTTTAAAGGACTTTTTTTAACACTATCCACTGCATGTTATTATATTTGATATTTTATTATTTATATATTATTGTAAATAATTGTATATACTATTTTCCAGTGTCTATCATTGGTTGATGAGCACGTATTTGAGTGTATATATATACACACACTAGGATTGGTACACACAGCGTGCCGCATTTATTGATTTGTATATTTTTTGCACAGACATATGGGAATGTGACCAGTGTCCACAGTTTTAATTTGAATTAAATTGAGGTGTGAACACACATGGTAGCTTGCAAGGCTCTTCTTTGAATTACTCGAATGCCCCGTACACGCGATCGGATTTTCCAAAAACAAATGTCGGATGTGAGTTTGTTGGTGAAAAGTCCGACCGTGTGTATGACTTTCCGCCAACAAATGTTGGCTAGCAGGTTCTCAAATTTTCCGCCAACAAATGTTTGTTGTCGGACTTTCCGATCGTGTGTACACAAGTCCGTCAGACAAATGTCAACGCATGCTCGGAATCAAGTGCGAGCTGGAGATATAACTAGCATTCGTAATGGAGATATCATGCACGTCTTGTAAGTCACTATGTTTGTAATTGTTGGCCAACATTTGTGTGACCGTGTGTATGCAAGACAAGCTGGAGCCAACATCCTTCGAACAAAAATCCACGGTTTTGTTGTTGATCCTGTGTACAGGGCATTAGAAGTATGACTTTATCTAGACTTGACTGGAAACAGAGTTTCAGGATAGTTTTATTACAACATAATAATATGGTAAAAAAAAAAAGTTAACATGTACATATGTCATAGTTACATACCGGTAGTTACATAGTAGGTGAGGTTGAAAAAAGACACAAGTCCATCAAGTCCAACCTATGTGTGTCATGCCTCCCAAGAGATACTTCCACCCAGTAGCAACAATTGTTCCCATGTAATTTATCCATATAAATATCTAATATGGCTCGTGCCATATGTAGTGTAACAATTTTTGGACTAAGTAAGGTAAATACATATACACACATGGAAAGTAGTGCCACATTCGATGTTTCTGAACATGTTTCACAGCTCTGGGATGCTTCCTCAGGAGAAGTGGGAGTCATAGTATCTAAAAACAAAACACAAAACCGAATACATATGACAAAGGAATATACTGTACATATTAATAGATACAGGCATCATAGTGTTTTTTAAGTTCTAGGATATTCAGCATCCTGCAAGTCATCACAGGACTGGGACACTAAAACTCACCCAAAAGTGAGAGATAGTTCACTTAATCCAAGGCAACGCTCAGGTCACCAGAACCCCTCCCCACGGCAGGTAAGGGAGCAGCAAAAGACTGATCTAGTGTAGCTAAAAACTCTAAATCAAAAAGCGAACATACAAAGGGTAGTCCCAATTAATCAGTTTAACCACTTGCCGACCTGCTCACGCAAATGTACTGCGGCAGGTCGGCTCTCCTGCGCAAACTGCCGTACCTGTATTTCAGTCCGTAAAAGCAGGATAGCGGGCGGGAGCATGCCAGCTAGTCCCATGGACTCAATGTCCGCCGGTGGCTTGCAATCACAGCGAGGAGAGGCAGAACTGGCAACTGCCTATGTAAACAAGGCATTTCCCCGTTCTACCTAGTGACATGACAGGGATCTCCTGTCCCTAGTGATCGGAACAGTGATCTCTGTCATGTTTCAGTAAGCCCATCTCCCCTACAGTTAGAACATGCTGAGGGAACACAGTTAACCCTTTGATTGCCCTCTAGTGTTAACCCCTTCCCTGCCATTGTCATTTTTACATTGATCAGTTTATTTTTTTAGCACTGATCAATGTAATATTGTCACTGGTCCCCAAAAAGTGTAATTTGGGGTCAGATTTGTCCGCCACAATGTCACAGTCCCGCTAAAAATCGCAGATCGCTGCCATTACCAGTAAAAACAATAAAAATACATAAAAGTCGATAAATCTTTACCATAGTTTGTAGACGCAATAACTTTTGCGCAAACCAATCAATATACGCCTATTGCGTTTTTTTTTTACCAAAAATATGTCGAAGAATATATATCGGCCTAAACTGATGAATACATTATTTTTTAAAATTTTTTTTGTATTATAGCAGAAAGTAAAAAAAGTTGCACTCACGCTACAAGGTAGGATCATGTGGAGTTCTCTGCTGGTTATGTGTTACACTCACACTACAATGTTGGATCATGTGGAGTTTTCTGCTTCTCATGCGTTACACTCACACTACAATGTTGGATGGTGTGGCATTTTCTGCACTTCCAGCTACACTAACAGTTCCCCCTGCATTCAGAGCCCTTCTGCTGTGGTAGTCTTGATTCAAAGCCCTGCACAACTTTACTGTATATGTGCACTGGACCTCTCAACCCTCCTGTGTCCTGTGTTTATAGTACTTTTTTATTTCTTCAGTTTCTCATGAATGAAGATGCATAATGCATCCTTATTGGTGAAAAGCACTGAGCAAGAACCTATAATCAGCTCCTCCCATCCTGTATATGCCCACTGGGTACACAGGAACAGGGTCACTTCCTGGAAGTGATGTCACTAGCAGAAACCACACCCACTGGCTGCTCTTAGACTCAGAAGGAAGAGGGATTGAAGTCATCTGACAGGCATTGGATACTGCAAAATAAAGGTAGAAAAACTGGGATTTTATTCATTTTGAGACATAAGGCTGAACTTAGCTTACATTAATGATTGCAGGGGAGAATTTAAGTATTAGGCTTTCCTTCCACTTTAAGGACTAAAACGACTCCCTCCATTCATTTATCACTCCTTGCCCTTTTTATTTCTTCTTTTTTTTTGTTTTGTCAGTTGCACCGGTGCCCCCCTTTTTTGTGGCTGGGTACTTTAAGGGTGTTAATGTGTTTACAAATCTCTTTCTAGTTAAGATAAATCACAACGCTGAGGTAAGCATATACTTTGGATCACAGGGTAGACAGATCATGGTAGCACATACCAAAAAAAGTATGTCAATGGCACTTTTCAACATCAAGTATCTTGAGGTGAAACCAGTGAGATCCTGAAAGAAAGAACCATCGGGCCATGTGTCCGTAATACAGTGGGGACGGAAAGTATTCAGACCCCCTTAAATTTTTCACTCTTTGTTATATTGCAGCCATTTGCTAAAATCATTTAAGTTAATTTTTTTCCCTCATTAATGCACACACAGCACCCCATATTCACAGAAAAACACAGAATTGTTGACATTTTTGCAGATTTATTAAAAAAGAAAAACTGAAATATCACATGGTCCTAAGTATTCAGACCCTTTGCTCAGTATTTAGTAGAAGCACCCTTTTAATCTAATACAGCCATGAGTCTTTTTGGGAAAGATGCAACAAGTTTTTCACATCTGGATTTGGGGATCCTCTGCCATTCCTCCTTGCAGCTCCTTTCCAGTTCTTTCAGGTTGGATTGTAAATGTTGGTGGACAGCCATTTTTAGGTCTCTCCAGAGATGCTCAACTGGGTTTAAGTCAGGGCTCTGGCTGGGCCATTCAAGAACAGTCACAGAGTTGTTGTGAAGCCAATCTTTCGTTATTTTAGCTGTGTGCTTGGGGTCATTGTCTTGTTGGAAGGTAAACCTTTGGCCCAGTCTGAGGTCCTGAGCACTCTGGAGAAGGTTTCCCTGTACTTGGCCGCATTCATCTTTCCTTCGATTGCAACCAGTCGTCCTGTCCCTGCAGCTGAAAAAAACACCCACAGCATGATGCTGCCACCACCATGCTTCACTGTTGGGACTGTATTGTACAGGTGATGAGCAGTTCCTGGTTTTCTCCACACATACCGCTTAGAATTAAGGCCAAAAAGTTCTATCTTGGTCTCATCAGACCAAAGAATCTTATTTCTCACCATCTTGGAGTCCTTCAGGTGTTTTTTTAGCAAACATGTGGGCTTTCATGTGTCTTGCACTGAGGAGAGGCCACTCTGCCATAAAGCCCCAACTGGTGGAGGGCTGCAGTGATGGTTGACTTTCTACAACTTTCTCCCATCTCCCGACTGCATCGCTGGAGCTCAGCTCACAGTGATCTTTGGGTTCTTCTTTACCTCTCTCACCAAGGCTCTTCTCCCCCCGATAGCTCAGTTTGGCCGGATGGCCAGCTCTAGGAAGGGTTCTGGTTGTCCCAAACATCTTCCATTTAAGGATTATGGAGGCCACTGTGCTCTTAGAAACCTTAAGTGCAGCAGAAAATTATGTAACCTTGGCCAGATCTGTGCCTTGCCACAATTCTGTCTCTGAGCTCTTCAGGCAGTTTCTTTGACCTCATGATTCTCATTTGCTCTGACAAGCATTGTGAGCTGTAAGGTCTTATATAGAAAGGTGTGTGGCTTTCCTAATCAAGTCCAATCAGTATAATCAAATACAGCTGGACTCAAATGAAGGTGTAGAACCATCTTGAGGATGATCAGAAGAAATGGACAGCACCTGAGTTAAATATATGAGTGTCACAGCAAAGGGTCTGAATACTTAGGACCATGTGATATTTCAGTTTTTCTTTTTTAATAAATCTGCAAAAATGTCAACAATTCTGTGTTTTTCTGTCAATATGGGGTGCTGTGTGTACATTAATTAGGAAAAAAATGAACTTAAATGATTTTAGCAAATGGCTGCAATATAACAAAGAGTGAAAAATTTAAGGGGGTCTGAATACTTTCCGTCCCCACTGTATATCTGAAACCAAAAATTATTGTGTAGCTTTTGGTGGGGACTCCTTATTGGTTGGACGAGATTCGGCTACTAAAATAACATCTTTAGCTGGTCCATCACCTTGCTCCTGGAGGTCCCCTTTTAGTGCCGGTTCACACTGATGCGAGTTCATAACGAATGTGATGCGTCAAAAACATTCTAAATTCGCATGTCATCCATAAAGTCATTGTTTTCAATGACAGTCATTCACATACATGCGTTGCGATTCCCCTACGAATGCGATGCGATTAAAAAAAGGGTCTTGTGCGAGTTTACAGTGTTGCATTGCGAATTTAGTCTCCATAGACATCAATGTAAATCGTTCTGGAATCGCATTGTTGGTTCAGATATGTGCGAATTCCACCACACTACTCTCCACAAAAACCAGGAAGTACACAGGAAGTTAACATCTTTTTTTTTTTTTTACATTATGATTCCATTGGCTAGAACATCAATCGCAGCTACGTCCAACTCCTGAAATTCGCTGTAAAATCGCGGTAAAATCGCACCTTACACAGGACAGAAAAACGGTACAAAGTCACAGCGCAGCAGTGTGAACTGGCACTTAGTACTAGCATATGCATAGCTGCTAGAGGATGGCTCTGTCATTCCCTTTCTTTCCCTATTTACCTGTAATATAATTGTTCGTGGCTTCCAGGGGACAGGTTGTGTTGTGCATCAGGCTGCCATTTCTTTTGAAATAATTAGAACTAATGGATGTACTATAAGGATGCATTATAGGATAACCTCCTATATTTATGCTCAAATGCATTTATTTCATAAATGATGGTATATGGACCTGGCCTTATTTATGGTGTTTCGTGTGACATGCCGTATTTGGGATATTGTTGTAAGGAAAGGCATTCTGTGCACAGGCTAAAACAGATTCCTTTTTATGCTCACAAGATCTGGGCATTGGCTAATACATATGCGCATGCGCATGCGTGTGCACTTGAGCCATCTTGCATTCTACTGCGCAACAGCGCACGCGTGCACCTGTGACAGATGTTGGCACCAACCAGGCTATTTAAACTCAGCCAGTGCTCAGGTTCAGTGTTGCTTTGTCTTTCACCCTCCTGTGTATCTTGTTTTCCTGTATCCTGATTCCAGTTACTGGCCTGGCTTGTCTGACCAATCTCAGAACTCCATCTGCACTGACTCCGGCTTGTCTTTGACCTCCGCTTCTGTCTGCTCCATTGGCTTCTATTGCACCGATTGGCTCCTGACCCGGCTTGTACCCAGACCACACTATTGGCTGCTCCTCTGTACCTAATCTGTCCTGCCAGTGTATGACCCGGCTTGTCTGACTCTGCTTCCGGACACATCCTGCTGTGCCTGCTGTTATTAAGTCTGCTACCAGTGCATGCCTCACCTGGCTACTGTCACCAGTACAAGCCTTCTTCAGTCTGCCATCCTCCAGCTGCCCACCTGCTCACCTGCTCACCTGCTTGTTTTAGCCATCTGACGACTTCTCATGCCCTGCTACTAGCAAGACTTACAGGCACTTGTGCCACTCTGCACTCCAGCGCCTCCTGTCTACACTCTCAGGGGCCCAGTCAGAGGTGTAAGAGAGGCCTTCCTCATTATATCAGGCTCTGCTACCAGGAACATAACTGTCTTCGGCTGATGTTTATTGTAGCAATTCAATGTTAAAGCACTTTCTCCTGAAGAAGTGGAACACACGAAACATGTTGAGCTTAATGTGAAGGAATGGTGGAACCCCTACCAATCAGGACTGCTAGATTCTAGTATAAAGTATAGACATGTGCATTCGTTTTCGTCCGAATACATTTCTGTCTGAATTTCAGGTATTTACGGTATCGTTTTAACAAACGATAACGAAAGTGCAGAATCCGAAAAACGAAAGATCCGACATAAACAAATGCTTTATTTTCGTTTTCGTTGCTACAACAGTTCGATATAGATAGGAGATTCGACAAGATTATGACAATAACAATCTGTGTCCATCAAACCTGTGGTCGAATGTGCCTAACCTTAACTCTATTAGTCCAAGATTATTCTACATAGAGAGAAAAGATTCGACATAGAGAGAAAAGATTTGACGTAGGGGAGAAAAGATTCGACGTAGGATAGAAAAGATAAATAAAAATAATGATGATGAATGTTATTGGCTGATTGTAACCAAAGAGGAGAAGCAGTAAAATAGCTAGAAGTAAGTACACACGTACTTGGGACACGCTTATGGTGTCTGTTGAAAGTTCTAAGAAGATTCGACGGAGTAGGTAAACTATATGGAGTCGTACAGTTTAGCTGCTCCGTCGAATCTTCTTTGAACATTCGACAGACACCATGAGCCTTCAATGACAGATTCAACCTTAATTTGGATTTTTGGTCGAATGCAATTTTTAACGAAAAACTAAATAAATAAAAAATGAATTTCGGGAGTAACTAAATAAATTTATTTTTCGGACGAAAACAAAATTCCGAAACGAAATATTTCAGTGTGCACATGTCTAATAAAGTATACTATATACCTCTACTTTGTTCGAGTCACCACCCTTGGTTAGATAAGGTGCAGAATGATACTATGTTTTTAAATTAATTTATATGAAATTGTCATTTTGTGGATCAATAAAGTATTGTATTTTATCTTATCTGATGTGGTTGTGCCTGTAAAGTCCATAAACTGTGGTTCAAAATTTTTTAGCTATACATAGCCTTTCCCATTATAGTTTATATAAAATGCTTCTGGGCCCATTCATGTGTAGAGCTACCCCAGCAGGAGCCACTTGGTAAATTTGGTTCTTTGTACTTTTGCCTCGACTCTGAGAACAACCTTAGCCCACTGACGCACCAGGTTAGGCAAATGGCTACTGCACTGCTACTAGGAGCACAAATATGGATACCCTGCACACAACTAAGGTTCAGTATCAAAAAGCAAACATCAGACTGGTTAGTGGTAAATTTACCCAATATCAGGGTTTGCAGTAAGTGGAAGTTTGTACATAAATGAGTAAGTCACGGATTAGGTCAATCACAGTTTACTATACAATATCATACCTTCCAACTTTTGAACTTCAGAATGAGGGACACTTGAGGAAGGAAATAACCTTGCATAGCGCGCCGCGGCAAATGTGGACATGGTTAAACTTCTGACAGTGGGAGGAGCTTAAGGGGCATCATTAAACAAAACTTGGGCTTCCTTGTACCTATAAAATATGCTTTTCTTATTGTTCTGCAAGCAAGAGTATCATGGATACATACAAACCTCAGCACATTCATTTAAAAAAAAGAATAAAATTATGCAGGGTTTGGAGTGTATTATGTACAGATTGCAGGGTTCTGTGATGAGCTATGAACAGAGTGCAGGGTTCTGGAATGAGCTATGTACAGAGTGCAGGGTTCTGGAATGAGCTATGTACAGAGTGCAGGGTTTTAGGATGAGCTATGAACAGAGTGCAGGGTTCTGTGATGAGCTATGTACAGAGTTCAGGGTTCTGGGATGAGCTAGGTACAGAGTGCAGGGTTCTGGGATGAGTTGCGTACACAGTGCAGGGTTCTAGGATGAGATAAGTACACAATGCAGGGTTCTGTGATGAGCTATGTACAGAGTACAGGGTTCTGTGATGTGCTATGTACTGAGTACAGGGTTCTTGGATGAGCTATGTACAGAGTGCAGGGTTCTGGGATGAGCTATGTACAGAGTGAAGTGTTCTGTGATGAGCTATGTACAGAGTGCAGGGTTCTAGGATGAGCTATGTACAGAGTGCAGGGTTCTAGGATGAGCTATGTACAGAGTGCAGGGTTCTAGGATGAGCTATGTACAGAGTGAAGGGTTCTAGGAGGAGCTATGTACAGAGGGCAGGGTTCTGGGATTAGCTATTTACAGAGTGCAGGGTTCTGGGATGAGCTATGTACAGAGTGCAGGGTTCTGGAATGAGCTATGTACAGGGTGCAGGATTCTGGGATGAGCTATATACATGGTGCAGGGTTCTGGAATGAGCTATGTACAGAGTGCAGGGTTCTGGGATGAGCTATGTATAGGGTGCAGGATTCTGGGATGAGCTTTTTACAGAGTGCAGGGTTCTAGGATGAGCTATGTACGGAGAGCAGAGTTCTGGGATGAGCTGCGTACACAGTGCAGGGTTCTGGGATGAGATAAGTACACAATGTAGGGTTCTGGGATGAGCTATGTACAGAGTGCAGGGTTCTGGAAAGAGCGATGTACAGAGTGCAGGGTTCTGGGATGAGCTATGTACAGAGTGCAGGGTTCTGGGATTAGCTGTGTACAAAGTGCAGGGTTCTGGGATGAGCTATGTATAGGGTGCAGGATTCTGGGATGAGCTTTGTACAGAGTGCAGAGTTATGGGATGAGCTGCTTACACAGTGCAGGGTTCTGGGATGAGATAAATACACAGTGCGGGTTTCTGGAATGAGATATGTACAAAATGCAGGGTTCTGGGATGAGCTATGTATAAGGTTCAGGATTCTGGGATGAGCTTTTTACAGAGTGCAGGGTTCTGGGATGAGCTATGTACGGAGAGCAGACTTCTGGGATGAGCTGTGTACACAGTTTTTGGGTTCTTGGATCAGATAAGTACACAGTGCAGGGTTCTGGGATGAGCTATGTACAGAGTGCAGGGTTCTGGAAAGAGCTATGTACAGAGTGCAGGGTTCTGGGATGAGCTATGTACAGAGTGCAGGGTTCTGGGATGAGCTGTGTAGAAAGTGCAGGGTTCTGGGATGAGCTATATACAGAATGCAGGGTTCTGTGATTAGCTATGTACAGAGTACAGGGTTCTGGGGTGAGCTATGTACAGAGTGCAGGGTTCTGTGATGAGTTATGTACAGAGTACAGGATTCTGGGATGAGCTATGTACAGAGTGCAGCGTTCTGTGATGAGCTGTGTACAGAGTGCAGAGTTCTGGGATGAGCTGCATACACAGTGCAGGGTTCTGGGATGAGATAAATACACAGTGCAGGTTTCTGGAATGAGATAAGTACAGAGTGCAGGGTTCTGGGATGAGCTATGTACAGAGTGCAGGGTTCTGGGATGAGCTATGTACAGAGTGCATGGTACTGGGATGAGCTGTGTACACAGTGCAGGGTTCTGGGATGAGATAAGCACACAGTGCAGGGTTCTGTGATGAGCTATGTACAGAGTACAGGGTTCTGTGATGAGCTATGTACAGAGTGCAGGGTTCTGGGATGAGCTATGTACAGAGTGCAGGGTTCTGGGATGAGCTATGTACAGAGCGCAGTGTTCTGTGTTGAGCTATGTACAGAGTGCAGGGTTCTAGGATGAGCTATGTACAGAGTGCAGGGTTCTAGGATGAGCTATGTACAGAGTGCAGGGTTCTAGGATGAGCTATGTACAGAGTGCAGGGTTCTAGGATGAGCTATGTACAGAGTGCAGGGATCTAGAATGAGCTATGTAGAGTGCAGGGTTCTGGGATGAGCTATATACAGAGTGCAGGATTCTGGGATGAGCTATGTACAGAGTGCAGGATTCTGGGATGAGCTATGTACAGGGTGCAGGATTCTGGGATGAGCTATGTACATGGTGCAGGGTTCTGGGATGAGCTATGTACATGGTGCAGGGTTCTGGAATGAGCTATGTACAGAGTGCAGGGTTCTGGGATGAGCTATGTATAGGGTGCAGGATTCTGGGATGAGCTATATACAGAGAGCAGGATTCTGGGATGAGCTATGTACAGAGTGCAGGATTCTGGGATGAGCTATGTACAGAGTGCAGAGTTCTGAGATGAGCTGCATACACAGTGCAGGGTTCTGGGATGAGATAAATACACAGTGCGGGTTTCTGGAATGAGATATGTATAAAATGCAGGGTTCTGGGATGAGCTATGTATAGGGTTTAGGATTCTGGGATGAGCTATTTACAGAGTGCCAGGTTCTGGGATGAGCTATGTATGGAGAGCAGAGTTCTGGGATGAGCTACGTACACAGTGCAGGGTTCTGGGATGAGATAAGTACACAGTGCAGGGTTCTGGGATGAGCTATGTACAGAGTGCAGGGTTCTGGAATGAGCGATGTACAGAGTGCAGGGTTCTAGGATGAGCTATGTACAGAGTGCAGGGTTCTGGGATGAGCTATGTACGGAGTGCAGGGTTCTGGGATGAGCTGTGTACAGAGTGCAGGGTTCTGGGATGAGCTGTGTACAGAGTGCAGGGTTCTGGGATGAGCTATATACAGAATGCAGGGTTCTGGGATGAGCTATGTACAAAGTGCAGGGTTCTGGGATGAGCTATGTACAGAGTGCAGGGTTCCGGGATGAGCTATGAACAGAGTGCAGGGTTCCGTGATGAGCTATGTACAGAGTACAGGGTTCTGGGATGAGCTATGTACAGAGTGCAGGGTTCTGGGATGAGCTATGTACAGAGTACAGGGTTCTGGGATGAGCTATGTACAGAGTGCAGCATTCTGTGATGAGCTAGGTACAGAGAGCAGGGTTCTGGGATGAGTTGCGTACACAGTGCAGGGTTTTGGGATGAAATAAATACACAGTGCAGGTTTCTAGAATGAGATATGTACAGAGTGCAGGGTTCTGGGATGAGCTATGTACAAAGTGCAGGGTTCTGGGATGAGCTATGTACAGAGTGCCGAGTTCTGGTATGAGCTGTGTACAGAGTGCCCGGTTCTGGGATGAGCTATGTACATGGTGCAGGGTTCTGGGATGAGCTATATACCGAGAGCAGGGTTCTGGGATGAGCTATGTACACAGTGCAGGGTTCTGGGACGAGATAAGTACACAGTGCAGGGTTCTGTGATGAGCTATGTACAGAGTGCCGGGTTCCGGGATAAGCTATGTACAAAGTACAGGGTTCTGGGATGAGCTATGTATAGAGTGCAGAGTTCTGGGATGAGCTGCATACACAGTGCAGGGTTCTGGGATGAGATAAATACACAGTGCAGGTTTCTGGAATGAAATATGTACAGAGTGCAGGGTTCTGGGATGAGCTATGTATAGGGTGCAGGATTCTGGGATGAGCTATGTACAGAGTGCAGTATTCTGGGATGAGCTATGTACAGAGTGCAGAGTTCTGAGATGAGCTGCATACACAGTGCAGGGTTCTGGGATGAGATAAATACACAGTGCGGGTTTCTGGAATGAGATATGTATAAAATGCAGGGTTCTGGGATGAGCTATGTATAGGGTTTAGGATTCTGGGATGAGCTATTTACAGAGTGCCAGGTTCTGGGATGAGCTATGTACGGAGAGCAGAGTTCTGGGATGAGCTACGTACACAGTGCAGGGTTCTGGGATGAGATAAGTACACAGTGCAGGGTTCTGGGATGAGCTATGTACAGAGTGCAGGGTTCTGGAATGAGCGATGTACAGAGTGCAGGGTTCTAGGATGAGCTATGTACAGAGTGCAGGGTTCTGGGATGAGCTATGTACGGAGTGCAGGGTTCTGGGATGAGCTGTGTACAGAGTGCAGGGTTCTGGGATGAGCTGTGTACAGAGTGCAGGGTTCTGGGATGAGCTATATACAGAATGCAGGGTTCTGGGATGAGCTATGTACAAAGTGCAGGGTTCTGGGATGAGCTATGTACAGAGTGCAGGGTTTCGGGATGAGCTATGAACAGAGTGCAGGGTTCCGTGATGAGCTATGTACAGAGTACAGGGTTCTGGGATGAGCTATATACAGAGTGCAGGGTTCTGGGATGAGCTATGTACAGAGTACAGGGTTCTGGGATGAGCTATGTACAGAGTGCAGCATTCTGTGATGAGCTAGGTACAGAGAGCAGGGTTCTGGGATGAGTTGCGTACACAGTGCAGGGTTTTGGGATGAAATAAATACACAGTGCAGGTTTCTAGAATGAGATATGTACAGAGTGCAGGGTTCTGGGATGAGCTATGTACAAAGTGCAGGGTTCTGGGATGAGCTATGTACAGAGTGCCGAGTTCTGGTATGAGCTGTGTACAGAGTGCCCGGTTCTGGGATGAGCTATGTACATGGTGCAGGGTTCTGGGATGAGCTATATACCGAGAGCAGGGTTCTGGGATGAGCTATGTACACAGTGCAGGGTTCTGGGACGAGATAAGTACACAGTGCAGGGTTCTGTGATGAGCTATGTACAGAGTGCCGGGTTCCGGGATAAGCTATGTACAAAGTACAGGGTTCTGGGATGAGCTATGTATAGAGTGCAGAGTTCTGGGATGAGCTGCATACACAGTGCAGGGTTCTGGGATGAGATAAATACACAGTGCAGGTTTCTGGAATGAAATATGTACAGAGTGCAGGGTTCTGGGATGAGCTATGTATAGGGTGCAGGATTCTGGGATGAGCTATGTACAGAGTGCAGGATTCTGGGATGAGCTATGTACAGAGTGCAGAGTTCTGAGATGAGCTGCATACACAGTGCAGGGTTCTGGGATGAGATAAATACACAGTGCGGGTTTCTGGAATGAGATATGTATAAAATGCAGGGTTCTGGGATGAGCTATGTATAGGGTTTAGGATTCTGGGATGAGCTATTTACAGAGTGCCAGGTTCTGGGATGAGCTATGTACGGAGAGCAGAGTTCTGGGATGAGCTACGTACACAGTGCAGGGTTCTGGGATGAGATAAGTACACAGTGCAGGGTTCTGGGATGAGCTATGTACAGAGTGCAGGGTTCTGGAATGAGCGATGTACAGAGTGCAGGGTTCTAGGATGAGCTATGTACAGAGTGCAGGGTTCTGGGATGAGCTATGTACGGAGTGCAGGGTTCTGGGATGAGCTGTGTACAGAGTGCAGGGTTCTGGGATGAGCTGTGTACAGAGTGCAGGGTTCTGGGATGAGCTATATACAGAATGCAGGGTTCTGGGATGAGCTATGTACAAAGTGCAGGGTTCTGGGATGAGCTATGTACAGAGTGCAGGGTTCCGGGATGAGCTATGAACAGAGTGCAGGGTTCCGTGATGAGCTATGTACAGAGTACAGGGTTCTGGGATGAGCTATGTACAGAGTGCAGGGTTCTGGGATGAGCTATGTACAGAGTACAGGGTTCTGGGATGAGCTATGTACAGAGTGCAGCATTCTGTGATGAGCTAGGTACAGAGAGCAGGGTTCTGGGATGAGTTGCGTACACAGTGCAGGGTTTTGGGATGAAATAAATACACAGTGCAGGTTTCTAGAATGAGATATGTACAGAGTGCAGGGTTCTGGGATGAGCTATGTACAAAGTGCAGGGTTCTGGGATGAGCTATGTACAGAGTGCCGAGTTCTGGTATGAGCTGTGTACAGAGTGCCCGGTTCTGGGATGAGCTATGTACATGGTGCAGGGTTCTGGGATGAGCTATATACCGAGAGCAGGGTTCTGGGATGAGCTATGTACACAGTACAGGGTTCTGGGACGAGATAAGTACACAGTGCAGGGTTCTGTGATGAGCTATGTACAGAGTGCCGGGTTCCGGGATAAGCTATGTACAAAGTACAGGGTTCTGGGATGAGCTATGTATAGAGTGCAGAGTTCTGGGATGAGCTGCATACACAGTGCAGGGTTCTGGGATGAGATAAATACACAGTGCAGGTTTCTGGAATGAAATATGTACAGAGTGCAGGGTTCTGGGATGAGCTATGTATAGGGTGCAGGATTCTGGGATGAGCTATTTACAGAGTGCAGGGTTCTGGGATGAGCTATGTACGGAGAGCAGAGTTCTGGGATGAGCTGCGTACACAGTGCAGGGTTCTGGGATGAGCTATGTACAGAGTGCAGGGTTCTGGGATGAGCTATGTACAGAGTGGAGGGTTCTGGGATGAGCTATGTACAGAGTGCAGGGTTCTGGGATGAGCTGTGTACAGAGTGCATGGTTCTGGGAAGAGCTAAGTACATGGTGCAGGGTTCTGGGATGAGCTATATACAGAGTGCAGGGTCCTGGGGTGAGCTATGTACAGAGTGCAGGTTTCTGGGATGAGCTATGTACAGAATGCAGGGTTCTGGGATGGGCTATGTACAGAGTGCAGGGTTCTAGTATGAGGTAAGTACACAGCGCAGGGTTCCCTTTCACACGTTGTGCAGTCCTGCAGTCTAGGGCCCCGCCATGGTGGCAGAAGGCCAGGGCCCAGTCGAAAATGTGACCTTTGCTGGTAGTTTCGCCAGTGGTGTCAGTGTGGACTGTGAATGGTGTCAGTCAGTACAGCAGTGGACGTAGTCGGTACAGCAGTGGGCTTGGTCAGTAGGGCAGTGGTCGTGGTCAGTAGAGCAGTGGACATGGTCAGTAGAGCAGTGGACGTGGTCAGCGGAGCAGTGGATATTGTCAGTAGGGCAGTGGACTTAATCAGTAGGGCAGTGGACACTATCAGTAGTTTTTAATTTTTGTTATTTTTACCATTATATTTTATTCTACAATTACATTTTTTATAGTTTTTTACATTTTTGATGGGAGGGGGTGGCAGTGGAGGGCAGTATGATGGAAGGGGTTGGTAGTGGAGGGCAGTGTGATGAGAGGGGGGCAGTGGAGGGCAGTATGATGGGAGGGGGTAGTGGAGGGCAGTATAATGGGAGGGGGGTAGTGGAAGGCAGTATGATGGGAGGGGGGTTGGTAGTGGAGGGCAGTATGATGGGAGGGGGTAGTGGAGGGCAGTATGATGGGAAGGGGGGTAGTGGAGGGTAGTATGATGGGAGGGGGTGGTAGTGGAGGGCAGTATGATGGGAGGGGGGATAGTGGAGGGCAGTAAGATAGAAGGGGGTGTAGTTGAGGGCAGTGTGATCATGAGAAGGGGGATAGTGGAGGGCAGTATGATGGGAGGGGGAGGTAGTGGAGGGCAGTATGATGGCAGAGGGTGGTAGTGGAGGGCAGTATGATGGGAGGGGGTGGTAGTGGAGGGCAGTATGATAGGAGGGGGGTAGTGGAGGGCAGTATGATCATGGGAGGGGGGTAGGGGTGGGCAGTATGATGGGGGGGTATGGAAGTGGAGGGCAGTCTGATGGGAGGGGGTGGTAGTGGAGGGCAGTATGTTGAGACCATGAGCATCCTCGAGGCAGGGAGCATTTCTCCTACCTTTCTTCCAACCGCAGGAACAATCATCAGGCAGTACCCGGAGTCGGGGGCGGAGTTGGGGCGGAGCTAAGGTGAGAGGAGGAAGTTATATTCTCCTCCGGCTCGCTCTGAATGCTGGGGCCTGCTCTCCTCCTCGTCATGACGTCACTGGTTGCTACACGCCAGGCGCGCTATGTCTAGCAACCAGTTGTTTGAGCAGTGAGCCAGGCAGTTCCAGGGATTAATAATAAAGCGTGAGGGACAGCGGCGGCATTTTTAGGGGGCATCAGATCGGCCCAGGCAGGGGGCAATTCCGGGACATTGTATTGTCCCTGAATGAAGGTGACCGGGACAGACCTCCCAAGGCGGGACTTTCACGGGCAATCCGGGACGGTTGGGAGGTATGCAATATGTTCACTAGGAATGGAGTGCTATGCAGCTAAATTAGAAAACCATGTAATCCACAAAATCAACAATAAGGAATGGCATTAGTAAACAGTAACAGCAAAGATAATCAATGCTGCAATAATTCCTCTGGGAAAAGACCAGTAAAAAGGGGGAAACCCCTGTGCACATTCCTAGGAGTATCATCAACTTAGAACTATATGCTCTATTAAGACATTTTGTATTCAAGATCTTTCTAGAGTCGACGAAAGAGTGAAGGATAATTAGCCCGATATAGAGTGTTAATCGAAGATGTCAGCTGGATGCCTAAATATGGGAGGGAGCTTGACGCCCATTGAAAATTATAGGTAGTTTGAGATTTCTGCACCGTCTAGGGGGGTAAAGAAATATTAAGGGCCATCGTTTTCTGGGTATTTAAATAAAGTCTTGAGAGCTGGGAAAATTGGGGGAACAATGTTAGCAGAGTAGGCAGGGTGACTTGAGGATTAGTGACATATATAAGGACGTCATCAGCAAACAGGGAACATTTATGCTCTTATTTACAACATGCGCCATGTATACTAGGTTGGGATCGGATTGCTACAGCTAAGGGTTCAATTGCTAACGCAAATAGTAGTGGGGAAAGTGGACAGCCCTGTCTTGTTCCGCGTCAGCTAGGAAACAATAATCATTTATTATGTTTTGAATTTTTGCGTCCTTGATTTTCTTTTTACATATTCTGTTATATTCCTTGTAACATTTACACGATGATAGCGTTCCTTCATTTTTATATTTTTTAAAAGCTTTTTTTTATTATTTATAGCCATTTTAACTTTGGCCATGAGCCACATAGGTTTTATTTTTAGCCTTATTGTCCATGGGAATATCTTTGCAGTGAGTTTACATACAGTCACTTTGAAGAATTCCCATTTCTGTGTCCATTAATGCCAATATTCCCTCTCAGTCTAAGTCCTGGAGAGCAGCCCTCATCCTTGGAAAATGTGCTCTCTTAAAGTTAAGTGTTTTTATCTTACCCATATATGTGTTTGTTGCTTACACCTAACATTAAATGAAATCATGTTATGGTCACTACTATCCAGATGTTCTTTTTTATGAATATTGGTAATAAGCTCTGCAATTGGTGTAGATTACCAGGTCTAGCAGAGCGTCATTCCTAGTAGGGGCCTCAATAAACTGGACCATAAAATTGTCTTGTAATAGGTTTATACATTTTTGCCTTGTCCCAGCAGTGCCATTACTCCAGTCAATTTCCGGGTAGTTAAAATCCCCCATTATTATCACTGTTCCAGCCCTTGCAGCCCTTTCCATCTGTGCAAGGAGCTGAGTCTCCACCTCCTCACTAACACTGGGAGGTTTATAACAAATAACCTATGTAGTACGCACACCCATGTACAGTTCCACCCATAATGCTTTAGACTCATCACACTCTCCATCAACTAGGTCCTCTTTCACACTTGCTTTGAGATCACTTCTCACATAGAAACACACCACCACTCCTCCGTTTTACCATGTCTTTCCGAAAGACAGCATAGCCAGGGATATTAATAGCCCAGTCATAAGAAGAATGAAGCCAAGGTTCAGCAATACCAATTAGATAATAGTGCTCCTCGTGCACCAGAGCTTCAAACTCACCTATTTTGCTTGGCAGACTTCTGGCATTGGTGACAAAAACAGAACATTCCATAGGTCAACTCACCAACCAGTCTGCCAACTGGCCAAATTAACCAACAGTATGCGTTAAAAACGGGTTTAGTTAGCACGCATTCGCAAACGCATGCATAAGCTGCAAGGCCTCTTCACGGCACCCTGTGTATGCTTGCAGTCCTAACGCTACTGAATTTATAAGCGTTTCCACAATGGAAGCACATGCATTAAATGGATAGATGAGGGGCAGGTGGGCCTGGAGGCAGCCCAAACCCCCTTAAAGGAACAGGAGCACACTGGACACCCAGCAAGAGCACAGTGGCAGCAAAGGTGTACAGTGTGTCCCTGGACCAAATTTACACCAGTAACAAAGAAATGGCCCCTGACCCCACCTACAACTGGCCTTCACAGCAAGGAGTACATGGAAGGGCAATCACATGAAAGACAAAAACAGAACATTCCATAGCTCAACTCACCAACCAGTCTGCCAACTGACCAAATTAACCTGTCCAACAGTCTGCGTTAAAAACAGGGGTTTAGTTAGCACGCATTTGCAAATGCATGCATAAGCTGCAAGGCCTCTTCACGGCACCCTGTGTATGCTTGCAGTCCTAATGCTACTGAAATAACACTTTAATTCATTGTCACATTTTGCAAACGTATGTTGCATATTTTTTTATTTTAGTACAAATAGTACCATTTCCAATGGTTGATTGTAACAAAGGAACCTTCATATCATCTGTCATGGCCCTCTCGACGTCTTTCCTCATTCCACCAACCAATAGGGGTTTGCCCCTGTCTGCCCTGTCTGCCCCATTATAATGTAATTCACCCTCCCCCCACAATCCTTGTTTAAATACACCTCTAGCCTTTCCCATAAACCTCTCCCCCAGCACAGTAGACCCCCTTCTATTTAGGTGCAAACCATCTTTAGCATATAGGTTGCACCCCAATAAAAAGTCAGCCCAGTGCTCTAAAAACCCAAATCCCTCCTCCTTACACCAGGTCTTTAGCCATGCATTCAGCTCTCTAATCACCCCCCTGCCTTTCCTGTGTTGCACATGGCACAGGCGATATTTCAGAGAATATCACCTTGGAGGTCCTTCCCTTTAACTTGCAGCCTAGTTCTTTAAATTGGTTCTTAAGGAGCCTCCACCTTCCATATATTCTGTCATAGGTTCCAACATGGACCAAGACAGCTGGGTCATGCCCAGCCCCTCCCAGTAATTGATCAACCCGGTTCACCACATGTCGAACCCTGGCACCAGGGAGACAGCAAACTATTCGGTTGAGGTAACCCTGGTGACAATCTATTCTATCAGTCCTTCTACTATAGAATCCCCTATTACCAAGAACTGTCTAGGCCTACCTGCACTCCCCTCACCACCCCTACTAGATGGGCTGCTCTCCCGGCTGTTTGGGGGAGCAGTGACATTGAGGGGTGCCACCTCTGAGCTTGTTACCCCCACAACTTGGTGAATCTGTTAGGGTGCTCAAACCCAGGGCTGGCCTTTCTTTTCTGTGAGACCCTACCACTCCCTCTAACTGTATTAACCCATCGTCCTACCTGATAATCTTGACTTACCCCTCTACCCTCCCCATTAACCCCACTACCCACCTCAGTGTGCAGAGGCCCCCTTTCAGGGTTATCAGCTCTGCCCAGTGTTGCAATTTGCTCCTCCAGATCTCTAATGTGAGCTTCCAGAAGGGCAACCTGCTCACATCTGTCGCAGCGGTATCTATCCTGGAGCTGTTGCTTGAAGCCGGTTGATGTGCACACAGGAGCAGCATTGTGCACACCTCGGTCTCAAAGAGGAAATCCTCCGGTATTCAGCCTGTGAAAATGTAGCTCTCTTTCTATATACTCAGCTCAAATTAGCAATGGTAGAACAAAAACCTATTAACCACCTCAATACACTTTTATCCCCTTCCTGCCCAGGCCAATTTTCATATTTCAGTGCTGTCACACTTTGAATGACAATTACTTGTCATGCAACACTGTACCCAAATTAAGTTTTTGAAAATATTTTGCGACAGACAGAGATTTATTTTGGTGGTATTTAATCACTACTGTTTTTTAATTTTTTGCTATATAAATAAAAAAATACCAAAAATTTTGAAAAAAAAAAAGACGTTCACATCAAGTCCAACCTATGTGTGTGATTATATGTCAGTATTACATTGTATATCCCTGTATGTTGTGGTCATTCAGGTGCTTATCTAATAGTTTATTGAAACTATCGATGCTCCCCGTTGAGACCACCGCCTGTGGAAGGGAATTCCAGATCCTTGCCGCTCTTACAGTAAAGAAACCTCTACGTAGTTTAAGATTAAACCTCTTTTCTTCTAATTTTAATGAGTGGCCACATGTCTTGTTAAACTCCCTTCCGCGAAAAAGTTTTATCCCTATTGTGGGGTCACCAGTACGGTATTTATGAATTGAAATCATATCCCCTCTCAAGCGTCTCTTCTCCAGAGAGAATAAGTTCTGCTCGCAACCTTTTCTTCATAACTAATATCCTCCAGACCCTTTATTAGCTTAGTTGCCCTTCTTTGTACTCACTCCATTTCCAGTACATCCTTCCTGAGGACTGGTGCCCAGAACTGGACAGTATACTCTAGGCCAGAGTCTTGTAGAGCGGGAGAATGATCGTTTTATCTCTGGAGTTGATCCCCTTTTTAATGCAAGCCAATATTCTGTTTGCTTTGTTAGCAGCAGCTTGGCATTGCATGCCCTTGCTGAGCCTGTCGTCTGCTAGGACCCCCAGGTACTTTTCTATCCTAGATTCCCTCAGATGTTCCCCCCCCCCCCCGTGTATAGATTGCATTCATATTTTTGCCACCCAAATGCATTATTTTACATTTTTCTACATTAAACCTCTGTCATGACCTTGCAGTAATACATTCATGACCTGTCTGTCTCTTACCTGGTCTGTGTATCAGCCTTGAGGCTTGTACTCTCACACCTGCATGCTTAAGTAATCTTCCCTCAGTGTGGCTCCACCCTAGCCTCAACAAGAACCACTATTTAACACCGTATTCTCCAAGCCTTCCTTGCCGTGCAATATTGTGTGTTTGGCTTCCTGTTGGCTGTGTGCTCTAAGTTTGTCTCTGTTACCGATCTTGGCGTGTTCCCGACTATCCCTGTCTGCATTGGCGCTTTCTCGACTATTCCTGTTTGCCTGTGACCCTGACCTTTGGCATGTTCTCTGTTATCCTTGTCTGCTAGTCACCCCGACATTTGGCTACCTCCTTACTATCCCTTGCTGTCCTGGGCTGCTGTTTCCTTCCCATCCTCCTGTAGCCTACCGTGAGCGTGAGCTGGGAGACCCTGGGGGCCACAACCTGGAGCCAGTTGCAGCCCAGTCCATCCTCACCACTAGAGGCTCTGGTGAACACCTGCTGGCTCTTAGACTCCACGCCCTTGGGAAACTATGCTCTAACTCCCTGTGGGATCCGTGTTGGTGCTCCAGGGGACCTGCCTTCCTGAACCCCCCGAGTTCCATCCGCAGCAGTCAGCCTTAGGATCCACTATCTTAGTGGTGCACTCCTGACCCCAAAGGGGTGCATCTGTCACCTGGACTCAGGTGACCTGACAGTTTGCACGGCCATGGACCCAGCTGATGTGCTGCTACCTGCCGATGATCAGCTGCAGGGCATAGTACACAGACTCAAGACCCAGGAATCTAATCAGACCCAGGTGATGCGATTCCTTCAGGATTTGTCTTCCCGCTTTGAACATCTTCAAGCCTCCTTAGGCTCCCCGGTTCCACAACCACAATTGGCTGCCGTATCAGCTCCGCTTACAGTCGCAGCCGCTAACCCTTTGCACTTACCAGCTCTGTCCCGTTACTTTGGGGACTCCAAGGCCTGCAGAGGGTTCCTTAGCCAGTGTATCATTAATTTCAAACTCCAGCCCCAAAACTTCCAGTCTGATCGGGCAAAGGTAGCCTATTTTATTTCTCTCCTGTCCGGCGAGGCTTTAGCTTGGGCTGCCCCTACATGGGAGAGGAAAGATCCAGTGGTTTTCAGCCTCTATAATTTTTTTAAACTCTTCCGGAATATCTTCGAGGAACCAGGTCGTGTCTCTTCAGCGGCCAACGCCCTTTTACGTCTCCGCCAAGAGTCTGCTTCTATGGGACAGTATGCTCTTCATTTCCACATACTGACGGCTGAGCTGAGCTGGAACAATGAGGCCTTAGTCGCAACCTTTCTGCATGGCCTTTCTGATAGAGTGAAGGACGAATTAGCAGGAAGAACCATCCCCACTGATCTGGACGAAGTTATCTCCCTGTGTAACCAGATTGATATTCGTTTTCAAGAAAGGACCCTAGAAAAGCGACGCCAGCACTCCTTGATCCTTATTCAGCCCGAGCTCCCCTCTTTTCATCCTGTGGAGCATCTCCTGCTGACTGAGGAACCCATGCAGCTGGGCCAGACCAGGCCATCCCCCGAGGAACGTGCTAGGCACAGAACTCTGGACCTGTGTCTCTGCTGTGGGGGCAAAGGTCATTTTCGTGACACATGCTCATTTCATCCAGGAAAAGCTTGGGTAATTCATTTGGAAGGTGGAGTATTGGACCCAGAAAAGTCATCTTCTCGTCTCTTTCTTTCGGTGTTTCTTCATGTTGGCGTTTCCTCCCACTCGGCCTTGGCTTATCTGGATTCGGGAGCCGCTGGCAACTTTATGGACTGGAGAACTGCATCTTCCATGAACCTTACCCTTTTACCCCTCACCACTCCATTGGTGGTCTCAGCGATTTATGGCACTGTTCTTCCAGGAAGCCCTATCCGCTTCCAGACCCCTCCTGTTAAGATGTCGGTAGGGATACTCCACCAGGAGTGGATATCCTTTCTTATCCTTCCTAAGGTCTCAACACCTATCGTATTGGGGCTTCCTTGGTTGCAGCTCCACTCTCCACACATTGACTGGACTTCTGGGCAGATCCTGGCTTGGGGTCCCTCCTGTTTCTCTTCCTGCCTACTCAAGGTTGCCCCTAAGGGGAGACTTCCCGTGGCTACCACCTCAGTATCCTCTGCCCTTCCTGCTGCATATAGCGATTTCCGGGATGTGTTCTACAAAAAGTCATCTGAGGTGCTTCCTCCTCACAGGTCCCTTGACTGTGCTATTGACCTTGTTCCTGGAGCAGCTCTACCCAGGAGTCGTACCTACCCTCTGTCCATCCCAGGCCATGTCTGAGTATGTTGCAGAAAATCTATAAAAGGGATTCATCCGGAAATCCTCATCGCCTGCAGGAGCAGGGTTCTTTTTTGTTGCCAAAAAGGATGGTACCCTAAGACCCTGCATTGACTACCGAGGCCTAAACGCAGTAACGATCAAAAATCGATACCCCCCACCCCTAATATCGGAACTATTTGACAGGTTGAAAGGTGCCTCCATTTTTACCAAGTTGGATCTCAGGGGTGCATACAATTTGATCCGAATACGGGAAGGGGATGAATGGAAAACTGCGTTTAACACTAGAGATGGGCATTACGAGTACTTGGTCATGCCCTTTGGTTTGTGTAACGCCCCAGCAGTGTTCCAAAACTTTGTTAAAGAAATCTTCAGGGATCTGCTTTACCAATTTGTTGTCATCTACCTGGATGACATTCTCATCTTTGCGGATAGTCTGTCGGTTCACAGAGACCATGTCCGGATTGTACTTCAGCGCCTTCGAGAAAATAATCTGTACGCCAAGCTAGAGAAATGTTCTTTTGAATGTTCTGAAGTCCTGTTTCTGGGACGCTTCGTCTCTAACTTCGGTCTTCGTATGGATCCTGGGAAGGTCTCAGCCATTACCAACTGGCCTTTTCCTGCTGGCCTCAAGGCCACGCAGCGCTTTTTTGGGTTCACTAATTATTACAGGCAGTTCATTAGGAATTACTCCTCTATTGCTGCGCCAATTATCACCTTGACCAAGAAGGGTGCTAATGCCAAAGAGTGGTCCCCCGAAGCTGTCTCTGCCTTTCATGATTTGAAACAGGCCTTCATTTCTGGACCTTTGTTGAGGCGACCTGACCCGGGGGATCTATTTTTTATTGAAGTGGACGCTTCCTCAACTGGGGTGGGAGCTGTGCTTCTTCAATCCTTTGGGAAAAAAACGTCTACCATGTGCGTTTTTCTCCAGAAAATTTTCTCAAGCGGAGAAGAATTACACTATTGGTGATCGGGAACTTCTTGTGATGAAATTGGTGTTGGAGGAGTGGCGTCATCTCTTGGAGGGTTCCTCACATTCCATAACAATTTTCACTGACCATAAAAATCTGCAGTACTTACAGAATGCCAAACAATTGAATCCCAGACAAGCCAAGTGGAGTCTCTTCTTTTCCCGTTTTAACTTCACCATTACATTCAAACCTGGTTCCTGCAACAGTCGGGCTGATGCACTCTCTAGATCTTTTGACATTCAGGATAAGGAGCCTACCATTGAACCTGAGCCGATTATCCCTACTTCATGCATCCTTGCCCATTCTACCACCCTGAAGTCAAAAATTCCTCCTGGCAAGACCTTTGTCCCCACTGAGCTTAGAGCTAAGATCCTTCATTGGGGACATGACGCCAAGGTGGCAGGTCATGCTGGGTTTCTTCGATCCTTCCTCCTCATCAGTCGCCACTACGGGTGGCCTACTCTCCGTTCGGATGCCAAAGACTATGTTAAGGCTTGTCATGTCTGTGCCCAGTCTAAGTCCTCCACGCAGGCTCCTGCTGGTCTTCTCATGCCCTTGCCTATTCCCAAGGAGCCCTGGTCTCACATAACCATGGACTTCAGCACCGATCTTCCACCTTCTGAGAAGAATACGGTCATTTGGGTGGTAATTGATCGATTCTCCAAGATGGCCCATTTTGTTCCTCTTCCTTGTCTCCCTTCTGCTCCTGCCTTGGTTCCCATTTTTGTAAGAGAGATTTTCTGTCTTCATGGTGTCCCTTCCCATGTCGTTTCGGACAAGGGTGTTCAGTTTACTTCTCGCTTTTGGAGAGCCTTTTGCAAATCCCTCAACATTACCTTGGATTTTACATTTTCTTACCATCCCCAATCCAATGGCCAGACTGAAAGGGTTAATCAGGAGTTGGAGGTCTTTCTCCGTACCTTGGTCTCTGCTAATCACGATGATTGGGCATCATTACTCCTGTGGGCAGAGTTCTCCCACAACAATCATGTCAACGTCAGTTCTCAGAAGACACCCTTTGTCACTGTTTATGGAAGACATCCTCAGCTCCCTCTTCCTATGACCTGTATTTCTGACATCCCAGCTTTGGCTACTGTTCAGGAATCATTCAATTCCATGTGGGTTGATGTTCATGATTCCCTCCAGAAAGCTGCCAACAAGTTCAAAAGTTTTGCTGACCGTCACAGGCGTAAGCCGCCTTCTCTACAGCCAGGAGACAAAGTCTGGCTTTCTACCAGGAACATCAGACTCCGGGTTCCTTCTCTCAAGTTTGCCCCGAGATTCATTGGTCCTTACAATATAATTTCTACGCTGAATCCTGTTTGTTTTAAACTCCAGATACCTAAAAGCCTCAGGATCTCAAATTCCTTTCATGTATCCCTTCTGAAACCTTTAGTTTTCAATAAGTTCTCTTGTCCTCTCCCTACCTTGACTCCAGTCTCTGAAGATGATCAGGAGTACGAGGTTAATCAAATTTTGGATTCTCGCTTCTGTAAAGGTGTCCTTCAATATCTTGTGGATTGGAAAGGTTTCGGCCCTGAGGAGAGATCGTGGATTTCTGCATCTGAAGTCTTCGCACCTCGTCTTCTGAGGACGTTCCATTTGAAGTTCCCCTCCAAGCCAGGTCCAAAGTGGGGGAGGGGGGGCCTCGTAAGAGGGGGGTACTGTCATGACCTTGCAGTAATACATTCATGACCTGTCTGTCTCTTACCTGGTCTGTGTATCAGCCTTGAGGCTTGTACTCTCACACCTGCATGCTTAAGTAATCTTCCCTCAGCTCCACCCTAGCCTCAACAGGAACCACTATTTAACACCGTATTCTCCAAGCCTGCCTTGCTGTGCAATATTGTGTGTTTGGCTTCCTGTTTGCCGTGTGCTCTAAGTTTGTCTCTGTTACCGATCTTAGCGTGTTCCTGACTATCCCTGTCTGCTTCTGACCCTGACCTTTTGCGCTTTCTCAACTATCCCTGTTTGCCTGTGACCCTGACCTTTGTCATGTTCTCTGTTATCCTTGTCTGCTAGTCATTTGGCTACCTCCTTACTATCCCTTGCTGTCCTGGGCTGCTGTTTCCTCTCCATCCGCTTGTAGCCTACCATGAGCGTAAGCTGGGAGACCCAGGGGGCTGCGACCTGGAGCCAGTTGCAGCCCAGTCCATTCTCACCACTAGAGGCTCTGGTGAACACCTGCTGGCTCTTAGACTCCGCGCCCTGGGGAATCTATGCTCTAACTCCCTGTGGGATCCGTGTTGGTGCTCCAGGGACCTGCCTTCCTGAACCACCTCGAGTTCCTTCCGCAGCAGTCAGCCTTAGGATCCACTATCTTAGTGGTGCACTCCTGACCCCAACGGGGTGCATCTGTCACCTGGACTCAGGTGGCCTGACAACCTCTTTTGTCATGTAGTCCCACCCCATTAATTTGTTTAGATTTTTGCAAGGTTTCCACATCCTGCAGAGAAGTTATTGCCCTGCTTAGCTTAGTATCGTCTGCAAATACAGAGATTAAACTGTTTACCCCATCCTCCCCTTTTATGAACAAAATAAATAGGAGTGGTCCCAGCACAGAACCCTGGGGGACCCCACTACCCACCTCTGACCATTCCGAGTACTCCCCATTTATCACCACCCTCTGAACTCACCCTTGTAGCCAGTTTTCAATCCATGTACTCACCCTATGGTCCATGCCAACGGACCTTATTTTGTACAGCAAACGTTCATGGGGAACTGTGTCAAATGCTTTTGCAATATCCAGATACACCACATCTACAGGCCTTCCTTTATCTAGATGGCAACTCATCTCCTCATAGAAGGTTAATAGATTGGTTTGGCAAGAATGATTCTTCATGATTCTTTCCCAAATTTTATCTCCCATGATTCCATGCTGCCGACCATCCAGTCTCTTGAGTTCCTCCTGCTTGTGAACTTCCCCTAGTGGATGGAGGTGAAGCTGACCCATTCAACTGAAGTCCAGTGGGAGCATAGAGAGCACTGCAGCACAGTGTCCTAAATTGCTCTCTGTCTATAGTCAAGGGCCTGGCTACACATGCATGCCCTCCTCCTTGCAGGAGGGATTAATAGTTTCTGAAAGCTAGGCAAGGCAGATACAAATTGCTCTGTTTCAAATACCCATATACTGTATGCATTGACATATCTCCTTAGACCCACAGAAGTTGAATCTAACACAATTTTACTTCAGATAAGTGCAGTACAGAGGATATTTTTCTAGTCTTTTGAAGTGTAAGAAGACAATGGCTTTCTATAATTTCTTCCTGTGCTGACTAACACTGAATGAGGGAACACAGAAAAAGCAGGAATGGTCTAACTAGGACAGAACTAACTAAATTGCACTAGTGTTTTCTTAGCTCTTCCTCAGAAACAGAAAACCTTCATATGCACAAACACCATTTCATGCCTTTTCAAAGAACACTTCACTCCAGAGCCAATTTATCTTTAAAGTACAGGTATTCTTTAGTAATTTTAGCGCACCCCCTAAGGCTCTTTAGTGCAAGTGTAAAGGGATCCCCAGCCTGCACAGCCAGGAACACAGCATCTTCACAGCACACGTGAGTCAAAGAACAGTCCAGTGCTTTGTTTTATATTTTATTGAGGGGAATAAAATTGGTTAGGGCTTGGCGTATTATGGGATATCTGCACAACTCTTGATTGCAGTACTACAATTCTCAGGACCAGCTGGCACAATGTTGGGTGAACGTACAAAGGGCTCAGTCAGATTCATAGCAAAAGCCCTTTATAGGCAGAGACCGTGGGCTCCTTGTTTTTTTTAGCAAAGTCCTAGTGCCCAGCTGTCTTCCTGTGGCTACTGATCCCAGCACCACCTCCTCAGGCATTGCCAGTCCACCTGGCTACAGCTGCTCCTTTCTCCAGGACTCTTGGCTACATTTCCACAGTCCTCCCAGACTTGCTCTGCATCCATCCCAGACTGCTCTCTCACAGTTATCTCAGGCATGCCTCTCAGTCCCCTCCCGACTGTAACACTCACCAGCCCACCTGGCTGCCTTCCTCCCTAGATATTTGCCCGGTAGTGTTCTTCTGCTGTCCTTCTCCTGCTCCCATGCCTCTGGTCAGGACACCTGTGTGTCATGAAGAGGGTCCCTTCCACACCCAAGCCCAGGCCCGAGGTCACCCCCCCCCTCAGACTAGGGGGCTACCCTCAAGGGCCACCGACAGCCAAACACTCCATCTCCAGCTTCCACCCAAACGCCACTGCCTCAGCTGGGCTGACCCTGAGTATTTGAGGGGGCCTGTTCCCTGCCAACCCATGTGTTGCAGGAGGGATTAATAGCTTCTGAAAGCTAGGCCAGGCAGATACAAAATGCTCTGTTTCAAATACCCATATACGCATTTACATATCTCCTTAGACCCACAGAAGTTGAATCTAACACAATTTTACTTCAGATAAGTGCAGTACAGAGGATATTTTTCTAGTCTTTTGAAGTGTAAGAAGACAATGGCTTTCTATAATTTCTTCCTGTGTTGACTAACACTGAATGAGGGAACACAGAAAAAGCAGGGAGGGTCTAGCTAGGACAGAACTAACTAAATTGCATTAGTGTTTTCTTAGCTCTTCCTCAGAAACAGAAAACCTTCATATGCACAAACACCATTCCATGCCTTTTGGAGGAACACTTCACTCCAGAGCCAATTTATCTTTAAAGTACAGGTACACTTTTGTAATTTTAGAGCACCCCCTAAGGCTCCTTAGTGCAAGTGTAAAGGGATCCCCCACCCTGCACAGCCAGGAACACAGCATCTTCACAGCACACGTGAGTCAAAGAACAGTCCAGTGCTTTGTTTTATGTTTTATTGAGGGGAATAAAATTGGTTAGGGCTTGGGGTATTATGTGATATCTTTGCAACTCTTGATTGCAGTAATACAATTCTCAGGACCAGCTGGCACAATGGTGGGTGAACGTACAAAAGGGCTCAGTCAGATTCATTCTGCTGTCCTTCTCCTGTTCCCATGCCTCTGGCCAGGACACCTGTGTGTCATGAAGAGGGTCCCTTCCACACCTGAGCCCAGGCCTGAGGTCACCCCCCCACCCCCAGACTAGGGGGCTACCCTCAAGGGCCACCGACAGCCAAACACTCCATCTCCAGCTTCCACCCAAACTCCACTGCCTCAGCTGGGCTGACCCTGAGTATTTGAGGGGGCCTGTCCCATGCCAACCCATCTGTTGGAGATTGGTCGAGGGCCCTCAGAATACTCCAGACAGCTCTTCCACTCCCATTCTTCTGGTAGTTTCCAGCAAGTTTCAGAAGTAGGGGGAGGTCTCAGGGATGCTGCCTGTGAGTCATCCAGCCCTCCCTGAGTCACTCTGACCCAAATAAACAACACAGGCTTGGCTGCCAGCCAAGCCTGAACAATTTTCCTACACTACAGAAAAAAATATAAATAAATAAAAACTTTCATTATCCATTCCCAACTCTCACATTCACCTCTATAGGGCGTGTAGTGAGAAAGAAAATGTTAAATTGGCACTGCATGGCTCAGAAAAAGACAGGCAGCGTAGATGGGGGCTGTGCTGTGTTTGAGGTCTGAAATTTGTAATACTACCTAATGGCAATGGGTATTGAAACTGCTTTGAGAATTTGTTTATTTAAAGGATCAAGCTGTACTTTGATGCATTTCAAAATGCATTGAGGAAAGACAGCTGTAAAGTCATATTGTGATATTTTATCACATAAGTTATATTGTGTGCTTGGTATTGAAAGACAGGAAATGGGAGACATGCTTGGTGTATCCAAACTGTATTTTCAGCATCTAACAGAAAATTGGGGGGCGTGGCCTGACCTCACGGGGAGATGGACACTTAGAAGAACAACTCCCGCTACATCGAAGCCTCTCCGCTCCAGAGACTGCCTTAATCCGCACTGCTAGCCGCACAACAATGGGAACTGCCTCACGGACCTCCTCTGCCTCCCGCTCCCCAAGAAGACAACAGAGCGGTATGAGTCAGAGCATACCTGAGCTGTTCCGCACACAGAGGCCCAATATGGCGGCGTCCCGCCAGACTACCTCACAGGCATCCACACCGCCACTGCCTGGAGCGTCATCCAGTCTCTCCTCCTCTGACACAGGTGCCATCGTAGCACACGTTCAGCAGCACCCAAGCCTCATGGACCTCAGAGCGGTTGCTGCTGACATAAAAGATACTCTGTCAGCGGCTATTGCAGACCTGTGCCTTGACATCCGCGCCATCGCTGACAGAGTACAAGATGTGGAGAATACCACAGCCCAACACCATGTTGTTCTTCGCAGAGTTACCCACAAGATAGACACCCACACCCTTCAACTAAGAGACCTCCACAGACATGTGGAGGATTTGGATAATAGGGGCAGAAGACATAATCTCAGGGTCAGAGGCCTGCCTGAAACTGTAGATACAGAACAACTTCCTGCCACCATTACAGCAATATTTAATAATCTGTTAGACAGACCAGCACATACAACATAGAAATGGAGCGCATTCATCGCGCACTCAGACCTAAAGGCAGAGAAAGCGACCCCCCCAGAGATGTAGTGTGCTGCCTGGTGGACTACAAATTAAAAGAAGATACATTTCGCAAGGGCAGAAACAGAATTCAAATCACACATGGGGGCTCAGAGATTCACATTTACCAAGATCTTTCCGGCATCACTCTACAGAATAGAAGAGATCTGAAACCACTCCTGGATACTCTTCGCGCCAAAAACATAAACTACAGATGGAAAT
Source organism: Aquarana catesbeiana (assembly GCF_042186555.1). Taxonomy (NCBI): domain Eukaryota; kingdom Metazoa; phylum Chordata; class Amphibia; order Anura; family Ranidae; genus Aquarana; species Aquarana catesbeiana. The sequence continues at coordinate 519,059,523 of NC_133325.1, forward strand.
TTCCCTTCGGTCTTTCTGCGACCTGTCACGGTCACACCGCCTTATTGAGAGTACCCGAAGAATTGCCAACCTTCTGTGATGCCATGGGCATCCCTCTAATGGAAGTCCTGAACTGGTACGCCAAATTCCGCCGTCCCACACCCAGGAGAGATCAACGCCACGAAGAACCCATGGAAGCGCAGGAGACGAGATACCGCAGACACAGATCTGCATCAGGCACCAGATCGCACAATTCCAACAGAGGACACCACAACGACACCAGCCCATCCGACTCGCCGTGCCCAAGGAGGGCCAGACGCGACCTTGGACCAAACCATGACCGTTCGCCACCGAGTTAAAGTAGCAATTTTGCCTACTGGTTGCAGAGCCCTCTGGATTACTGGGCAGTTCCTTTTTTCTTACAGATGCTGTGTGTGTGAATGCGCTGCTCCCATCTAAATACACTTATATCCTATCCATAAAGTGCAAACTTATTTCATATACAACATGGATCCATATAGAATCATTACATTAAAAATAAATTATATCAAAAATTATATAAAAAAAAATCCAAAAATTCAACAGTTCAATAATGTGTGTCACATGTCCCTAACTGTTGGAATAGCTTGGTGCCGGCTCAAGGGCACATATAAATGTGAGTGCACAGTTTTTATTTGTTTTTTACAATAAACAGTTTAAACGGTATTGCGCGATGATCGTTTTATTCATGTTTTATGAGGAGCAATAAGGTCCAATCATAACTGTTGAAGAAGTTCCCTTTGAGTGGAGTGGTTATCCCTATGAATGAACCAAAGGTGTAGTTTTAAAGAAACATCTGGTGAGTGGCCAATCTCACAGGTGGTGGTGGAGCACTAAGTCACTAGTACATTGAATTAGCACAAGAGCACGCCAATCACGGCAATTGATAGAAGATTTGAATACATCACTGGGAGACTTTGCCGCAAATGTGACACACATTATTGAACTGTTGAATTTTTGGATTTTTTTTTATATAATTTTTGATATAATTTATTTTTAATGTAATGATTCTATATGGATCCATGTTGTATATGAAATAAGTTTGCACTTTATGGATAGGATATAAGTGTATTTAGATGGGAGCAGCGCATTCACACACACAGCATCTGTAATCTATTTCTATGAGAAGTTTTTTGGATGCAGCAGCTAAGGCAATCACTATTAAAGTAATCGGTAGATATTGGTTTTGCGCCGGTGACACACACATACTAGTTCCTTTTTTCTTGGTTATAACAGGTTAAAGGAGAAGGAAAAAGGAAAAAAAAAGTTTACTTTCTTTTTCTTAGGCTATAATTTTTTTTTTTTTGGATGCCTCTTTTGTCTTTCGCCTGCAGACCATGCCTTTTGAGAAGTATATTGTAGATCAGCATCTTACTGTGAATTTGTGCCACATCTAAAATTATTTATACATAGCAGCAAAGGGGGTCCACTAGTGGTGGACTTTTCAGGCACATGTAGCAATCATAAAAGAGATATACTTGGTACAAATATAATTTATTGAATTAACTTAATAAAATATGACAACAACTGTAACATCTATTGTTAGAAATGTAAATCCATCAGTATTACAATCGTGTATATACAGAGTTTTGAAGCAGTACTTTTTCAGCTGACGCGTTTCTGAGTCAATTACACTTCCTCAGGGGTAGTATACGCTTTAAATGGTTATTAAGCACTATATTGGCTGATTTGACATTCTGAGGCCGAGAGGCAAAACCTGAAGGTGGCTCAAAAGTTGATGTTCATAGGTGTATCTATTGATAGATGACATGAGAGTGAATCGGATCAAGTAGCTGTTCAAGACGGCCTCAGTGGAGCCTCAAGCACTTAGTTTACGCCCATATTTCTTGGGCTTTTCTTTTCTTTTTGAAGAGAACAACATATATATATAGTCTTGGTGGAGTAAAAAAAAATACTTCTACCTGTTTACATCATCTCCAACACATAGATGTTTGTTCATATTGGAATCAAGAGCATACTGGGCAGACAGACTTTGTCACTGTCGCTGCTTTTAATCGCAAATTTTATGGAATGTCAAATCAGCCAATACAGTGTTTAATAACCATTTAAAGCGTACACTTCCCTGAGGAAGGAGTTTAATTGACTCCGAAACGCGTCGGATGAAAAAGTACTGCTTCAAAACTCTGTATATAAACAATTGTAATACTGATGGATTTACATTCCTAACAATAGATGTTACAGTTGTCATATTTTATTATGTTAATTCAATAAATTATATTTGTACCAAGTATATCTCTTTTATGATTGCTACATGTGCTTGAAAAGTCCACCACTAGGGGACCACCTTTGCTTTTATGCCTTTTGAGAAGGGACGTTTCGTCAAGATTGGTAAGAAACATACTCTCATGCTCATAAGTTACTGTGTTCCACCGCATAAGAGACTCTGCCTATCCCCTATCACCAGATAGAGACATTATGCCTCTTGAAATTACGATCTATCACCCTATTAGTCGAGATAGTTTGTACTCCTAATGCCATTGCCTAGAAAACAGAGCACAAGCTCACAGTGATATGTCTCTTCCTTTCTCTCTCCTCCTTTACCCTCACCAATGAATATGTTTTAAGTTGTTTTACAGATGATTGTACTCATGCCTTACAAAAGTACTAAACTTAAACTTACTATCGAGGAGTACCCCAAACCTTGTTTAATATGTGACCGGATTGTATATGACAGGCCTACAAATGTGAGTTGGCTGGAACCCCAATAACCTAACCACGCGTAGGAGTCTCCCCTGGCGTACGACAGCTCCTTTGCAGCTGACTAACATCGCACAAAATGTCGCTCAAAAGGCGCCACCTCCACTCTACCACTACTTTGCTTACAAGGGATAACTGGGGACGGTGGGGAGGGTTCGAGCCAACTCACATCAACACCGAAACTTGGCACACCCTAGGCCCCACAAGCAAATTGTTAACATTACGAGCTTGGCTCACACAAGGCATAAATGGATGAAGACATTTCTTCCAAGACTGAAAAAGACATAATGCACTCCACCCAGGGTCGAATAAAACACCCGACCACATATACACGAGGCTTACTTGATATTAGAACTTCCCTAAATCATCCGATATGCTATACTGCCTTTTATGCACGTATGCAGATATGCTAGACCAATTGACCCTGGACGTCTTCATCTAAGGGTCGAACATTAGAACTCCCCGGCCACTTTCTCATATGGGATACATCCATGTTATATTGTGATTGACTACCGGATGGACATAGAGTCATGTTTGTTATATTGTTTTACCTGACGTTAACATAGATATACTAATTCTTGTATGACTAAACGTTGCATACACCACTCTGTCTGGCCTCCATAGCCTTCCCATTATTCAACATGCATGGAGAAGCAGCGATCTCTTACATCTGTGTAAGGTCCATAATCCCCACATGGCAGAAAAGCCCTACTAGACCTAACACTCACGAATGACACCAACATCTACAACATATCTAAGGCCAGCACTTAACTATACACTCCTATGGACTCCCAAGCATCCACACCCACACGTAGTTGGCAATGTATGTAGCGGATTGCCATAACATTTAGTCACTTCTTTCCCGTGCGGCCTCTCAAAAACCCCCGCACAGTAGTCTGGACTGGAGTTTGCCTCTCTTGAAAAGGCAATCTCTATCCTCACGCTGTACCCCACCGAACTTACTTATACAGATGAAGAGTCGTTTCCCTGACCTGTTCGGTATACGTTCTAGGAGTATTTCCCTCCTACGTTCTTCCCCCCATACTCCCCCCACATCAACCTCTACCCTTCGCCTTGCAATACCGCACCTATCTCACTATCGTACGAGATCTGTGACAGTTAGACACAATTATGCCACCACCCAGAACAGATAACCCCCCCCAGGTCAAGCTATACTCATTAAACATAAGGGGACTTAACACCCCCGAAAAAAGATCATTGGAGTTTGCCTCTCTTGAAAAGGCAATCTCTATCCACACAGTGTACCGTACCGAACTTACTTATATAGGTGAAGTGTCGTTTGCCTGACCTGTTCGGTATACGTTCTAGGAGTATTTCCCTCCTACGTTCTTCCCCCCCATCCCCCTCCCACACATCAACCCCTACCCTTCGCCTCGCTATACCGCACCTATTTCACTATCGTACAAGATCTGTGACAGTTAAACACAATTATGCCACCACCCAGAACAGACAACCCCCCCCCAGGTCAAGCTATACTCATTAAACATAAGGGGACTTAACACCACCGAAAAAAGATCACAACTGCTTCTCCTACTACAGAGAGCCAAAGCTGATGTGGTCTTTCTCCAAGAAATGCATTTTAGATCAGATAACATTCCCAGACTTTACAACTCATCCTACCCAACGGTGTACCACACCACCAATAAGGACTCCAAATCTAAAGGAGTTTCTATCCTAATTTCCAAAAATTGCCCCTTGCAGATTCAAGACACACTGATTGACGCCAACACAAGATACATCTTTTTAAAGGGCAAATTACATAACAAACCGATTACACTGGCCAACCTCTACGCCCCCAACAAACTGCAAGTCCCCTTCTTTCGAGATACGTTACAAAACCTTGCTACATTCGCCAAGGGCTTGCTGGTTGTTGGAGGCGACTTTAACTTGGCTCTCAATCCCTCTCTAGATACATCTTCGGGCTCTTCCACTATCACCTACCGCGCACTTCGGGCAGTTAAGACACTTCTCTCCAACTTAGCTTTACATGACACGTGGCGCACACTATATCCTAATACCAAGGATTTTGCATTCTATTCCCCTCCTCACAATAGATACACACGATTAGATTACTTTTTCCTATCTCAACCAGATCTGGATTCACTCCTGACGGCCACAATAGACCCCATGGTATTGTCTGATCATCATCCCATCACCGCCACTATCACGTTCCCGCTAACCTCCACGAGACCCAAACTCTGGCGTCTAGACAGGTCCCTTCTCACAGACCCGATACACGTCAAGAGACTAAACGATTGCTTGTCATACTATTTCCAAGAGAATGCTTCCCCAGACACCGACCCGCTAACCCTAAGTGTGTTATTAGGGGAGGCATTACTATCATTAGCCGCACAGCACCAAAAAGCCAGGCAAGCAACTATATCCAAACTGTCAGAAAAAATTCACTCTCTGAAACGGAAGCACAAGCAATCGCTAGCAGACCCATCCCTTCAGGAGTTGTTGAAAGCCAGAGAGGATCTCCTTGAGGAAATAGGGAAATCAACCAAACATAAATTTGCCCTAGCACAAAGAATCTTGTACGAATTTGGGAATAAATCTAGTAAAATGCTCGCCAGAGCCCTCCAATCCAAAAAGATGAACTCAACCATCCACTCAATTTCGGACCCCCTAGGAAACAAGATAGTGTCCTTAAACGGTATAGCAGATCAGTTTAGACTATTTTTCTCCAAACTATATAATTTAAATGCCCGGCTGCAGACTGACCCAGCTAGAGACAGAAAACAACTGATAGAAGAATTCCTAATGCAATTTAGCCCTCACCCCATATCTGCCGACCAGGCTACCGATTTAGACAAGCCCCTCACGCGAGAAGAGTTTACGGAGGCTCTTATGCCGCGTACACACGGTCGGACTTTTCGGCTACAAAAGTCCGACAGCCCGTCCGACAGACTTTCAACGGACTTTTGGCGGACTTTTGGCGGACTTGCGGCAGACTTTCTAACGAACGGACTTGCCTACATACTATCACACAAAAGTCCGACGGATTCGTACGTGATGACGTACACCGGACTAAAATAAGGTAGTTCATAGCCAGTAGCCAATAGCTGCCCTAGCGTGGGTTTTTGTCCGTCGGACTAGCATACAGACGAGCGGATTTCTGGGTCCGGCGTAGTTATGACGTAAAGATTTGAAGCATGTTTCAAATCTAAAGTCCGTCAGATTTGCGGCTGGAAAAGTCAGCTAAAAGTCCGGGGAAGCCCACACACGATCGGATTGTCAGCCGGCTTTAGTCCGTCTGACTTTTGTAGGCGAAAAGTCCGACCGTGTGTACGTGGCATTAAACAAATGAAACCGGTCAAAAGCCCTGGCCCAGATGGCTTATCAGTCAGTTACTACAAAACCTCCTAGAGACTCTCATACCTCAGTTCCTAAAAACCTTCAACTCCCTACACACACAACCTGACAAGTGCAAAAACCTCTTGGAGGCCCACATTGTGATGATTCCAAAACCGGGCAAAGATGCCAACATAGTCTCTAATTATAGGCCTATCTCACTCATAAATGTAGATGTAAAACTCTACGCGAAGATACTGGCGAATCGCATACTACCCCTACTCCCTTCCCTGATTTCTTTAGATCAAGTAGGATTCATCCCCGGTCGTGACAAGGCAATTAACATCCATCATTGGCTATCATCTTCCAAAACGCCGGGTTTATTCCTTTCGCTTGATGCGGAGAAGGCGTTCGACAGAGTGGCCTGGGACTACATGTCAGAAGTCTTACGTAAAACAGGGTTTAAAGAGCGTATGCTACAATACATTCTAGCCCTATATTCGTCCCCAACTGCAAAAATCAGGATTAACGGCCACCTGTCGGACGCCTTCTCTATGTCGAACGGAACCAGGCAGGGATGCCCGCTCTCCCCCATCATTTTCATACTCACGATGGAACCTATACTCCGCAAGATTAAGTCCAACCAAGACATCAAAGGGGTGAACATTGCCAACACCCAACACAAAAAAGACGCAGATGACGTCCTCTTATTCCTTACGGACCCCATTACCACACTTCCCAACCTCTTAAAGGAATTCTCCTCCTTCAGGGATCTTTCCAACTTACAAATCAACTTCGCCAAATCTAAGGCCCTTAACGTATCTTTACCTGACTCTCTAGTCAACCTATGCAAAATTAACTTTCCATTTGGTTGGGAGGCACACTCCATCACATACCTAGGCATTCATTTACCGTCCAAGCTCACTGACCTCTACCCTAAAAAGTTTTTCCCCATTCTGAAAACAATACAGACAGACCTCCAAAAATGGAACAGAAACACTTTTTCATGGTTTGGGAGGGCAGCGGTCATAAAAATGAACATCCTCCCCAGACTTCTTTACTTACTTCAAACAATCCCAATTAAACTACCGCCTTCATTCTTTTCCACTTACAAAAGATTGTGCCTACACTTTATCTGGGCAGACAAACAACCACAAGTAAGATGGGAAAAACTAGTGTCCCCAAAAATTAAAGGGGGAATAGGCCTCCCTGGCATACAAAAATATTACTGGTCATGCCATTTAGCGAGTATCATAGACTGGCACTTACATACTAAAAATAAAGCATGGATAAATGTAGAGTAGGCGTTCTCATCTTTACCTATTCACCACCTACCTTGGATAAACCCACACAAGATCGAAACCTGGACTTTCCCCCAGGAATCATATCACTTACTAACAATAGCAACTCATCACAACATTCCATTAGAGCGGAAGCCTTCTTTGACAAAGGGAAATTAATACCCTTCCAAACCATCCCAACACGATTCCCCGATCTGGACATCCCCTTCTTTAAATATCTTCAAATAAGATACTTCCTACAGAGCTCTTCCTCACAGTCCCATTGGTTTAGAGACCACACACCATTTGAAGCCAACTGCACGAGAAATGATCCCCAAAGACACATTGTCTCAGATATCTACTCACTCTTGTTCTCAGACACGCAAACTGCTAATGAGGCGACATGCCAAAGATGTGAAAGAGAACTAGCCATAGACCTAACCTATGAGGATTGGCACAGCATATATACTGTCTCTGCACAAGAAAATGGGTATAAAATGTATTCTAGGTGGTACAGGACCCCAGACAGAATACATAAATTCCACCTAAGTGTCCCTCCACTTTGTTGGAGATGTAATTCCGCTCACGGTTCATTAATCCATATCTGGTGGGAGTGCCCCCTAATCCAACCATACTGGACTGAAGTTCATCGCCTTACCTCTCAGATCACAACTTACACCCCAGATTTCAAACTAGCTCAATACCTCCTGCATCACACATCCATACCACAATCTGCATATAAAAAATCTCTTACCCTACACCTCATAAATGCAGCGAAACTATGCATCCCCATACATTGGCGATCGACCACAACCCCCAGCACATCTGAATGGCTCTGTAGAATAGGGAAAATAGCTGAGATGGAGAATCTCATCCATCAGGCCTGAGATACCCCTACTAAATTCTCTGCAACTTGGGTATGCTGGTTACTTTTTAAAGAATCGACAGAATACAAAAATATCATCTCAAACTCCCCATAGCTTGACCTGGGGGACTATATACGACGTAAAATGATTGAACCCTTAAAACCTACTCCCAACAATGATCAGGCTCCTTCCCACCCATTCCTTTCCCTTCCCCTTCCTTTACCTTCCTATTCCCCATATCCACTTGATTCCTACACAGGCAGATCCCAGACAAGGAACATCACATTAAAACCCATGAATAGTAAGTGGACTTACCCACCGAACATGAGGGGCTTTACCTTAAGCAAACAAAGACGGAGAGACTGACCTATCCAAGATATGACCTTTATAGAATATAGTCCTCACCCGCGCACAGTTAGTTCCCGTTAGGGGTGTGTGTGGATGACACATGATACTCGGTCCCACGGATTGACTTGCTACTCCACTTTCATATGGGCTCACTGGAAAACCTTAGAACCCAATTAATCGCCTAACGGCATTTCCAAGGTCCAAGTAATCCTTAATAATTTTTTGTGTGCACCACTTTGACCTCTGATCATTATTTCTCCTTCACTTCATGTTCCCGTTGCAATAATCGCTATATATGATTGTTCCTAATGCATCTTCTGTATGTATTATTGTCTGGTTCCTTATTTTACTATTTGTAATCTGCAATTACTTTAATAAAAAAAATATTTGAGGAAAAAAAAAAAAAAATGGCACCAGTCCCATCCCTAACTAGCAACTATTATTGACATAGTACACACACTGTTATGGTCCCTTGATATTTACCACATTATGGTATGTTTTGATTCTTTCAAAAGCACATACAAATAAGAAAACTGTAATGCCCCGTACACACGGTCGGACATTGATCGGACATTTCGACAACAAAATCCATGGATTTTTTCAGACGGATGTTGGCTCAAACTTGTCTTGCATACACACGGTCACACAAAGCTGTCGGAAAATCCGATCGTTCTGAACATGGTGACGTAAAACACGTACGTCGGGTCTATAAACGGGGCAGTAGCCAATAGCTTTCGTCTCTTAATTTATTCTGAGCATGCGTGGCACTTTGTGCGTCGGATTTGTGTACACACGATCGGAATTCCCGACAACGGATTTTGTTATCGGAAAATTTTATAGCCTGCTCTCAAACTTTGTGTGTCGGAAATTCCGATGGAAAATGTGTGATGAAGCCCACACACGGTCGGATTTCCCGACAACAAGGTCCTATCACACATTTTCCGTCGGAAAATCCGACCGTGTGTACAGGGCATTATAGTGTAATTAGTATTCACATTATTTTGCACTATTTTGTATGTGTAATTTAGTTTTTTTAAGTTTATTAGCCTGTGTGCACATAAAATTAAGGAAACAAAGTACAGATGTGTCCAACACATTTACAATTACATGCCGCAAAGCATAATGGTGGACAAAAGACAGATATCAGAATAGACGTTTCAAAACAAATCACATGTGCATGTATGCAAGCACCCCACTGTCGACTGGTAAAAAATTTGGGCCTTGGCCCAGGTCTAGATGTAGCACATTCTCTTGCTCATGCAACTGGGCCTACTATAAATCCACCAGAGTCAGTATGGAGGTAACCGTCAGTCTCCATTGCAGTTTTCATACTTGAGTTAGAGGAGGAAAGTTGGGTATACAGAAATGAGAGGGGTCAGCAAGAGAAGAGATAAGTAAGGGAAGGTAAGAAAGAGAGAGAAAAGAGGGAGAAAAAAATGGGTATGTTTCCCTTTCAAGAGGGTCTTTGTGGTTGGCTAGTTTTGGCGCCCAAGCACAAGGCCCTACCCCTGCTCCAGCCTTGCTAGAACACAATCCCGCCTGCTAAGGCCGATCTCTCCTCCATCTTCTGCCCTGCTCCTTGCCATAGGCCTCTTTACAACATTCCTGGCCGTAAACCTTTATATCTCAAAAAAAAATGTCCACATGAAGGTTTGCTTCACTGCACTTTACTGGTGTTGTTCAGGTAATGGCAAGATAGTCACCTCACAAGGATATACATTCTGGAGTCACATAGTTACATAGTTAGTTAGGTCGAAAAAAGACACAAGTTCATCTAGTTGAACCATAAAAATAAATAAAAAATAAAATTAATAAAAAATAATATCAAACAATCCTGTGTACCCAATCCTATACCCACAGTTGATCCAGAGGAAGGCAAAAAACCCCAGCAAAACATGATCCAATTTGCTACAGTAAGGGCCCTTTCACACTGGGGTGGGGGCGGCGGCGGCGGTAAAACGCTGCTATTGTAAGCGGCGCTTTACCGTCGGTATTCGCCGAGAAAGGGCTAAAAACCACCGTAAAGCGCCTCTGCAGAGGCGCTATGCCGGTGGTATAGCCGCGCCGTCCCATTGATTTCAATGGGCAGGAGCGGTGAAGGAGCGGTATACACTCCGCTCCTTCACCGCTCCGAAGATGCTGCTAGCAGGACTTTTTTTCCCATCCTGCTAGCGCACCGCTCCAGTGTGAAAGCCCTCGGGGCTTTCACACTGGAATCAAAGCAGCGGCACTTTCGGGTCGGTTCGCAGACGCTATTATTAGCGCAATAGTGCCTGCAAACCGCCCCAGTGTGAAAGGGCACTAAGGGAAAAAATTTTTTCCTGACCCCCGAGAGGCAATCGGATTTTCCCTGGATCAACTTTACCTATAAATGTCAGTACCCAGTTATACTGTGTGCTTTTAGGAAATAATCCAGGCCTTTCTTAAAACAATCTACTGAGCTGGCCAGAACCACCTCTGGAGGGAGCCTATTCCACATTTTCACAGCTCTCACTGTGAAGAAACCTTTCCGTATTTGGAGATGAAATCTCTTTTTCCTCTAGGTGTAAAGAGTGCCCCCTTGTCCTCTGTGTTGACCGTAAAGTGAATAACTCAACACAAGTTCACTATATGGATCCCTTATATATTTGTACATGTTGGTCATATCCCCCCTTAATTTCCTCTTCTCGAGAGAGAATAAATCCAGTTCCTCTAATCTTTTCTCATAGCTGAGTTTGTCCATGCCTCTTATCAGTTTGGTTGCCCTTCTCTGCACTTTTTCCAGTTCCCTGATATCCTTTTGAGAACTGTTGCCCAAAACTGAACTGCATATTCCAGATGAGGTCTTACTAATGATTTGTACAGGGGCAAAATAATATCGCTCTCTCTGGAGTCCATACCTCTCTTAATAAAAGAAAGTACTTTGCTTGCTTTGGGAATCACAGCTTGGCATTGCATGTTATTATTGAGCTTATCCCTCTAGTCTCTTCTCTGCCCTGGGTCATCAGAACTCACAGGACTGTGTTGTCTGTAGATCCCTTCTAGCTGAGTACTCCTTTCCTGGGAACGCTCTGGGGAAGCAGCCTCATACAGGGATCTACAACCTGGCCTAAAAAAAAGACTTTTGCAATTCGCCCTAGCCCACACCACCTTAAGGGACAGAATGTCTACAGACAGCTCCTCCTGCATACAGGTCCACTCCACCTAGCCTCCTGCTATGTCCAGAGCCCATGTGTGTTTGTTACATGCTCAAAGGTGTGGAGTGTTTTGCTCTCAAGCCCCAAGACTGCGTACATCACTCCCTGCCTAGCATATATGTGGGTGCTGACTCACCCCTGACATCACTGTGGGGGGGGGGGGCTCTACCTAAAAGGGGCCTAACACTTAGTGTCACTTTCTACTCAGGTCCAGGGTACAGTGGAATTCTTAGCAAAGACCAGAAGTCCTGTAGTCTAGGAAAGCCCCCAAAAATGTGTAGGAGTGTGATTTTTGTGTCTTGGCACCGCTAACAGAGAGGTGATACCTGAGGGTATACTTGATGTAATAGCTGCTGGGATTTATACCACCGTATGTTAGGACCGAGATACTGGATACTGGATGCAAGGCAAGGGAAACAGCAAGATCAAGAGTAATACAGAGTCAGGCAGCCGCACGACAAACAGGGTACAAGCAGGAGCAGCCAAAACACAGAGGCAAGGAGCAGTAGCAATGGTGGAACTTAAAGTGTTACTAAACCCAAGACCCTGCATTCACTATATCTGTTCTTCCACAGTGCACTGCTAAATACCTATTTTTTATTAGCAGTTAGCACAGTCCTATGACTTCTATGAGTGTCTGGTTAAAGCTTGTAGGAGGAGTTTTCATTCTCCTCTAATTGCCCAATTAGAATGCAGGACCCCTGACCCTCTGTCTGGACAGTGCTGATTGGCCCTGTGCATATCACATGCACTCTCCCAAGAAAAAAAAAAAAACTCTCTAGCAATACACACCAAACCGAGCATGTGCAACCTGTCCCCTGGCTCTGTGGATATCAGGTGATTTTTTTGAGACAGTGGAAAAAGGAGATGATCAGAGGAGGCTGGATCGAAAAGACTATTTGCACAATGCAGAGGATTAACCCCTTAGGTTCCACAGTGAGTATAACAAGCATGCTTTACTGCATTTACAGACTGATTTTACTGTTGTGGGTTTAGTAACACTTTAAGTACCCTCCTAGCGGATGTGACCAGGTGGAGCTGATAGCTGCAACCTGCTGGCTGCTGGGAAAGACCTGCTGGTGGACACTAAAATTGCAGCTTTCTGCCCAGAGCACCACAGTGCCACCAGCAGGCAAAATTGGTCTTAACACCGTGTCAATAATTTGTATCCGTTCTCTTGATATGAGATGGCCAAAGTCTGTTTGGGCTTGGGAGAATGTTGTCTTCAGTAGGATCCTGGCGATGCTTTCCTGTGATAATTGTAGAATATAGTAGAGACAAATGTCACATAGGGGTTTGGTCTAGGCATGCTAGTGCTAGGGTGTGGAGTGCTAGGGTAGATTCTTGAGATCCGTTGGTTTAGGATTTGAGGTTTATATGTCACATGAAATCCAGGTCAGGCACATAGACAGTCAGGAGCCTGTTCTGCAGATCCCAGAACAGTGATCATAGCTAGAGGCTAGTGACAAGGTGGCCATCTGGAAAAGAAGAAGGTGTGCAATCCAACCCCAGCAGCACCATACAGTGGCCCTCAGGAGCGAAAGCTCCTGGAGGACATGGGAGATAACCCCCAAAAGGTACATGTCAAGGCTCCAGGAGTGGAGGCTATGAACCGGCCAGGTTCAGGTGGCGAGGTCTGCGATATATTTAAAGGAAAGGGTATAGTCGGTCCAATAGAATCAAGTTTTGCAAGGGTATCTTCCATTCTTTAAATCTCAATTTTGTGTAGCCAAACACTTAGCAGGGGAGCCATAGGTTGCTTCCAGAAAAGCAGGATGCAGGTCCTGTCTTCATTAAGTAACTGAATCGTAAGTGACCTTTTATTACATCTGGATGACATGGGAGTTAAATGAAGCAGATAGGCTGCCGGGTCGTCTCTCAATTGAACATTAGTGAGTTTGAATACGAGGTCACGAACTCTAACCCAGAATGGTTTCAGAACCAGACAACTCCAGAACATATGGAGAAATGTGCCCTCAGGCTGGGAACAGCGCCAATGAAAGGGTCGGTGTGCTCGTAAAAATTTTGTGTAAGATCGTAGGGACCCTATACCAATGTGTCAAAAATTTGAAACCTGTTTCTTGTATAGAGCTGGCAAGAGAAGGGGTGTGAGCAAAAGGTATCATGCATGTCTTCTGTTCTTCCAAAAGTCTGATGCCCAAGTCATTATAGATTCCCACTTCGCAATGTAGGGTGGATCTACATGATCCAGAAGACAGGAAGGTAGCTTATAATATAGGGATTTTCTATCTTTTTGAGTATACCAGTCCAGGAGTATAGTCAAATGAATGGCTTCTTTGTACTAGATGGGATCTGGAAACCCAATTCTGCCTTTAGGTTTTGGTAGGATAGAAAGTTCTATTAAACCTAGCCCTTTTCCCCGCCCATATGTATAATTAATCCTACAACTTTTACATTTAGACGATCAAAGGAAGCCATAGTATTAGCAAAAATACTATGCAACCTGAATGAATGCTTGTGAAATTCATCCAACAGATCTTTTATATGTGACACCCTCCAGTTTTTATCAATCAGTAAAAGACTTTAATTCACCAGTTAAAGTAGGTGCCACAACAGGACCAAAAGTTATAGACAAATTAAAGCCCTCAACTGCCAAATTGGCAATTGCCAAAATATTTTATAAGTATAGTTTTATAATTTTTTTTCACACCCTCACACTGCTTAAAAAGTGAATAAGATGTCAAAACAAAGTGCACAAGAACACATCCGAATTGCAACCCTACATTACATAACCCCTCTCTCAAGAGGAAAAGGGAGGGCAGAAAAGACATGTGCCTCGGGTGCAGCATTTCAATGTAGAGTCAGGTGCATGCTGGGAGCTCCAGAAGCTCCCTTCCCTCCTATACACTGATAGGAGTGACTGCAGTGTCACTAATGTTAGCAGGGCTTTTTGTTGTCCAGAGCATAGCGGTACTCTGTACCACCACTTCTGGCACTAGCCCTGTGTTCACCACTTATTCTACAAACAGAAGGCAACTTCCTGTGCAAGCTTTTGTGTTTACAAGTTGACAGCACGCTTCTCCTCACAGAGAGCGCTCCCAGCATGACAGCCAGGCCTCCTGGCAGTCGCTCCTACTGCACAGGTGACGGGGTAAGTAGTTGGATGGGGGGAAGGGGGTATGTATTTTGTAGAGATTGACCAAAGTCTGGACAGTACACAAGCACATGAATAAGTAGCAAAAAGAAGACACAAGGCAGGTTTCATCTTAAAATAGTAACTATAGTGTTACTATAGTGTTAGACTATTTCAGAGACAATAGTCAAATATTGTACAGTGGCTTGGCAGCATGTAAGCAGCTTGGTAAGGACACAATGTAATAAGGAGAGATGAGGCAGGTTTTATCTTTAAATAAACATTGGACTGTATTAGTTAGACATGTGCAGAATGGAAAAATTTGTTTTGTTTCAGATAGATTCGTTATGTTACTATTTTTATTTCATTATTGAATTAGTTTAGTTTGGTTTCAGAATTAGTTTAGTTTCGTTTTCGTTAAATTTTGTTTCGTTTTCATTAAAACTTGTTTCATTTATTAATTCTCTAACAAATTCCAACTTTTCTAAACGATTAGAATTAGGATCGGTTGAAAAACAATCAACCGATTCAAATTCTGTGTGAAGAAATAGCTGGTTGTTAAGCAGCGGGCCAGGAAGTCGGCCGCCCACGTCCTTAACAACCATGACTCATCCTCTGTCAGCAGGCTTCCCCACTGACAGATGAATGTAAAGAAAAAAATGCCAGGAATTGCCCGGCAATAGAAAAATGTTAAAAAAAAAACAATGTAGGGTTCCCCCCTCCCCCTAGTCCATACCAGGCCCTTCGCCTGGTAGAGAAAAGAGAATTAGGGTAGGAGAGAGGAGGGGTACTGCGGGAGACCACTATCCAGCCACAATGTGAGCATCAGATAGATGGATTTCCAACTTATAGTCAACACTAAGCGCTAGGGTAAAGATAGACGATAGAATCTCAGAGTTTGTCTGCATTCAAAATGGAACGCGACAGGGGTGCCCTCTTTTACCCCTGATTTTTATTTTGACAATAGATCCTTTTTTTAAGGAAAATACGGGCAAACTTGAACATTAAGGGGATAAAAATAAAGGAAGAAGAACAGAAAATTGCGGCTTTTGCCGACGACTTATTTTTTTTGTGACCTCCTTAGTCATATCCCTTCCATACTTGCTGATGGAGCTACGTGAGTATGGGAAAATATCAAATTTTAAGGTAAATTATGGGAAATCGGAAGCATTGGGGATAGAAATAAACACACCCCTCCTACAGTTGGTAACCACACAATTTGATTTTAGATGGACTAATTCGCATATAAGTTATCTAGGGACGAAAATATTGAAGAATTTAAATTAGTTATTTGAGCTTAACTACATACCAATGGCAAGACAGATTAAACTTGATCTCCTGAGATGGGACAAAGAGATTTTTACATGGTTCGGGAGAACAAATATTATTAAGATGAATGTGATGCCAAGACTTTTGTATTTAATACAGACTCTGCCAATTAAGATTCCACCAAGCTTCTTAAGAGATCTAAGATCAAGATTTTTGAGGTTTATTTGGGCTGGGAAGCCAGCAAGAGTACTATATTATCACTTCCCAAAGGAAAAAGAGAGATAGGGTTTCCAGATCCAATAAGATACCAGGATGCCTCACATTTAGCCAGAGTTATGGAGTGGTGTGGGCTTAAAAATAAGAAGCCCTGGATACAGATAGAGCAGGCATCGATAGATATTCCATTGGAAGGTCTAGTATGGATTCCAGAAGCTGAGGTGCCAACAGAAATCAGGAAACATCCAATAGGCGTTACTTTGCGGACGATTAAACAGATATTTAAAAAAAAGCCTATCTCGACAAATCCTAGTCCATTGCTCCCGGGTCTGGGCACACCGGCGTTTCAGCTGGGAATGACAGACCCTTGGTTTAGAGCAATACGACATAGAGGCTTCAGCAGGATCATTCACTTTTCAGCAGATAATTGTCTAATGTCAAAAAAAGAGACTGAAAAAGAAATAGCACCTGAATTAGATTTTTTTAGAATGATGCAGCTAGAAGCCTTTATCAGGTCTAAATCAAATATGTACGCAGAAGTGAGAGCATTGACTGCGTTTGAGGATATATGTTTGAAGGGAGAGTCAATGAGACACTCACTGTCTTATTTTTACATTTACTTATTTTTACAACTTATATTGACAGGAGTAGAGACATCCCAGGAACTTACTTTCCTTCAAGCACGGGAGAGAGATCTGGAGACGTCATTCTCCCAAGAACAGAAGGGCAGGATTTTGCTATTTAATCAAGAGGCATCAGTAGCAAGAAGATATTAGGAGGGTGGTTACAAAATTCTTACCAGATGGTATAGAACACAGAATGTACTACATCGGATTTACCCCCAAGTGTCCGATGTCTGCTGGAGATATCACGAAGTAGAAGGCACAATTTTACATATTTTTTGGGAATGCACAAGAATTAGAGAGTTCTGGGAAATGGTTATCGAAACTATTAAAACAATAACAGGAATCTCCCTTGGAGATAGACCGGCAACTTTTTTGCTGCTTGATATCCCTATATCAGTGGAAAAATTCAAAAATTTGCTGCTGAGACATCTTTTAATGGCAGCTAGGGCTTGTATCCCTGTTTTGTGGAAAATAGACAACCCTCCAACTAGGGCACAATGGCTTGCTAGAATTGCAGAAATCCAACAAATGGAAAATCTTACTTTGGCAATGAAAGATCAAGATGAGAGATACCGGACAACATGGACCCCGTATTTGGTGTACAGGGAGAGATTAGAATGACATAAAAAAATCTGTTAATGAGAATAGAGGATCGAGGTGTCTGGTGGAGAGGAGAAGAGAGGGGAGAGGTAGGAAGGTAGGAAGGGGGGGTTGTAAATTTTCTGCCCTCCCTTGAAAATCACAAGGAATTATAGAGCCAATCAAAGGTAATACAAGATATACAGATGGATAGAATTACTTAAGATGTATCAAGAAGACACTGTATGATTGTAATGAATTGTATTGTGAAACCTATGAAACAATAAAGAATTTATAAAAAAAAAACAATGTATCATCAATGATGTCAGACTGAAAGAAAAAAGCGCTCCAGGTGCGTATTAACATTATGTGCAAGCCCTGGTTCTCACACTTTCAGAAATTGAGCATGCATATCGTTGAGGATAGAGGTGAGCTTCTCATGCACCATGGTCCCCAAGAGTAGATGTTAAGAAAAGTAGACTCTCAAAGATTAGTGTGAAAAATTGCCACCATCCCTAAAAAGTGCAAACAAGAACCTCATGTAAATGGGATTTTAAGGGCAACATTAACAAAGAAGAAAATTAAAAAATGTAGATTTTATTTTACAAAGATTTAAAAAGCAATTTATACAAATAGCAAGTATATAAACAGAAGGAAAAAGGAAAAAATATGTGATACAATACAGTAGTGGCAAAAAATTATTGAATCCAATGCGTTTCGAAATAGTTAATTTATAATAATTTAAACAAAGACGTCTTTGAGTGATTCACTGAAAATCCGTTATGTCTATCATGATTTTTGTAAGTTTTTTGTATATATTTTCTATGTTCATTCCTGTATATATATATATATGGTTTGAAGTATGTAAGATTTTTGTATACTTGTATCATATTTGTGCCTTTCAGATAATGGCAAAAATTTATCCCTGAAGAAGATTATAAATTAACTATTTTGAAACGCGTTGGATTCAATAACTTTTTGCCACTACTGTATTGTATCATATATTTTTTCCTTTTTCTTATGTTTATATACTTGCTATTTATATAAATTGCTTTTTAAATCTTTGTAAAATAAAATCTACATTTTTTAATTTTCTTCTTTGTTAATGTTGACCTTAAAATCCCATTTACATGATGTTCTTGTTTGCGCCATGAGTAGATGTTGACTTCAGCAAGGTGGAGGAACTGTTGATGTCAGGCCTTAGGTGTTTGGCGGGCCGCCAAGAAAACAAAACCCACCCATCTCCGCTGGTTTTTGGACAAAGCTGCTATAGGTTTATGTAATAAAGCTTCCCACAGGTTATGTGCCAGAAGCACAGCTACGTTTTCTGGCATACACTCGAGACCAGAAACAGATTGCTTTAGGGCAAGTCCACCAAATGTGAAGTAAGGTACCCCATTCTCTACAGCCCCAAAAACACATTGGGGATGCGGTAGGAACAAACCAGGACACGCGATCAGGGGTCATGTATCAACTGGAAAGAAATTTAAATGCATTCTTTTGAGCCAAGATATTTGTAGAACACTTGGAGCAGGCCAACCAAATGTTGTTCCATGTTGCCTAATCCAGGGTCTTGCCCAGGTCAGCTTCCTATTTTGCCTAGTTTGTACAAAGGCTTCCCAAAGCTAGAGGCCCTTTGAGTATGGATCTTTCCGGCATTGATTATGCTTTTAATTAAAATTTCAATAAAAACCTATTGTTTGTAGCACACCCCCATAGGGACTGCTGATGAACTTGCACCCCCCCACTCCTGCACAGCCAGAACCACCTTAATTTTTTAGAGCATTCAGAGTCAGAGAACAGTCCTTGACTTTGTTTTTTGTTTTATATTAGAGGGTTAATAACGTGGATAGGGATGGGAGGTTATGGGATGCCCACTTGACTTCAACAAAACTTCAAGGACATCTTTCTATATGCTGTCTATATACAGTCTCCTTCACTTTTCTTCTGCACATTCACTTGCTTGATCCAGCTGCATCACTCTGATTTATCTGACAGGCTCCCAGTCAGATTAGCCAATAACCCATTACAGGCAGAAAATCATAGCCCCATTTTTTTGTAGCACAGTTGTAGTGAAACAGCTTGTAACTCCTACTCTGTGGCCTCTGCACCAGCACCACCTCTTCAGGCACTGCCAATCCACCTGGCTGCAACTACTCTTTTCATCATCCCTCCTGGCTGTCTCTCCACACCAGTCCATCCGACTAACTCTTCACCAGCCCACCTGGCTGACTCCCAGGAGATCTCTAGGGAAAGGCTGAAGACTTAAGCACACCGCTGTTTTCAAGGGAGACTGGCTACATGTGTCAGTCACCCCCCCTTAGTGTTAGCCCCCACAGGGCTGCTCTACTCACTCTGTCCTCTCTTGCTCCTGTGCCTGCAGGAAGGGCTTCCTTCCATGTGCTAGGCAGGGCACCCCTCTCCCAGACTAGGGGGCACCCCTGAGGGCCATTGACCGCCTCCTCAGCACTGTATCTCTATTTTCCACCCAGCTGGCCCTGATGGCATGGCCCATGTCTTTTTATGAGGTAAGCTCTGCCCCCTGCCAGCCGCTTCTGGGCATTGGCCGAGGCCTCACAAATATTCAAGGCAGCTCCTCCTAACCTCCACCCACTAATTCTAGAAGATTCTTCAACCTTCTAGACCAGGGGGAGCCTAACACACCCTGTACTAACTTCTAACACACACTAAAGGGTGTTACATGCTTTTACTGCACTTTGATCCCTTGCGCTGGTGTCACATACTATTTCAAAGTTGACATAGTGAACACTAGATTGCAAACCACTCTGATTAGTTTCTGCTCATTAGTGGGGAATGAAGCTGTCAGTTACAACTGGGGGTGACAGGCAGCAACCATGCTTTCTTTCTGTAAAAAAAAAGTAAAACAATGAGGCTAATATGGAGCCATGTTTTGGCACAAGAATAGGTTCAGGATAGTTAAAAGGACCTCAGGAGTCAATTTGAAGTCCACTTTAAAGCCCGTCTCCAGGCATCTAAAAATGATCTCTTGCAGTGGGGCTGTGCATATACTACAAGCGTTAATTGCTTGTTTAGGTCTATGGCAATAATAAAAGGAGATCTACTTACCTGATCCACCGACCAGTCCTCTCAGCATCTGCACCTCCTCACTCTGCTAGTCTAAGTTCTTGACATCATCAAGACCAGAGAAGGGTCAATAGCCCTGCACTGGATGTGGGGATTCCGAGCGACAGTTCATTGCCGGATTGTGGGGGTGGGCCGCCTACTGAGAGAGTGGAGGATCAGGTAAATCTCTGCTCCTCTACACAAAGCAAGCAATTAATCCTTGCAGTGCAGTCACAGCTCCACTGCAAGTGATAAGTTAACACGATACTAAAGTCTTGTGTTCTTTTGTTTAAAAATAACAAACTTGTTATACTTGCCTGCTCTGTGCAGTGGTTTTGCACAGAGCAGTCCAGATCCTCCTCTTCTCGGGTCCTGCCGGTGCTCCTGGCCCCTCTCTCCTGCCGAGTGTCCCCACAGCAAGCAGCATTAAGGTAAAAAAACCTTCAGCCTTTAAAACCACTTTAAAGTTCTCCTAATGTTGGGCTTTAAAGTAGATCTGAAAATAAAAAGTCAAGCTGTTATCTAGAAATGCAATTGTACCTAAGCATTATCCTGAAAAATCTAATTTTGTCTTGAATTCCGCTTGAAAAAAAAACAGTGCACCTCCTTTTCTCTAGTTGCATCATGCTATGAGGTGTGCTATGCAATGACTCAACTCTTAGTGATGATCAGTTTTGCCTCTGTTTTAGCCTTTTAACTTCTTCCCACCTGGCCACTGCATATAAACGGCAGGGTGGGCGCTTCCTCCTCCTGAGTGGAGGTTCCTGAACGTCCCTGAGAAGGAGCGGGATCATGTGGCTGCTGCCCGTGCAGCCACACAATCCCTATGCGGTCATGTCCCCCTGACAACAGCGCATCTCTGATCGGCAGGAGGGCTCTTTGATTGGCCCTACTGATCACATGATGGCTGTGTCTAATCATAGCCATTATGTAATGTAAATAGAGAGATGTTGCCAGGCGATCGGCTCTCCTTCTCCTCACACAGAGCCTGTGAGGAGAGGTGAACACATTCTTGGAAAACAAATACAAATCGGATTTTTAAGGCTATATCTCATACCGGATCTGATAGATTCACTTTGCACTTTTAATATTTTTATATTTTATTTTTTTATTTTGTTCACATAATATGTTTTAAATAAGTTTTGATTCTCAAAGAAATCACTTTTAGCACCATACTGTGTTTTAGGTTCACATACACAATACCCTAGACTTTTGCAAGATAACACATACAATTTAAAATATTTAGCCCTTAGATCTCAATTAGGCCATTATACATGGCACAGGAGGTTAACCTATTATAAAAATTACACCACACCAGAGCAGCGCCATACCTACATTTGTCTTTTGTTCACAGTTTAGTATTCTCCACCTAGGTGGAATTATACATGTAGAGGCAGCAGCTCTTAACATATTTGGAAAGTACCCCTATCCATAGCGCGGATCCATTCTACCTATCCTTGTGGGCGTTTCTATTGTCCTGGTACTCCAGGGCTTTCAAAAATGTGATAGGTACTCAGGAATAGGGATGAGCTTCGAGTTCGAGTCGAACATGAGTTCGACTCGAACATTGGCTGTTCGATCGTTCGACGAAGATCGAACATTATGGGCCGGTCGCGCCAAATTCGAGCGGTGCGTCACCGCCCATAATGCACTGTGTCATCGCAGTGGTTTGCTGGCTGATGATTGGCCAAGCATGCACTATGACCCGCATGCTTTGACCAATCACAGCGCCGTAAGCAAACAGAGGCATAATTGGCCAAAGCCAGGGTGCCTTTGGCCAATTATGGCTCAGGGGATTAAGTACATGCCCCACACTATATAAGGCCGCCTACACGTCGGCTGTGTGTAGTGTGTTCTGGCGTTCAGAGAGAGAGAGAGAGAGAGAGAGAGAGAGAGAAAGTGTGTCATTTCATTTCATTTAGATAGATTGAGCAGACAGTTGATTCAGTTAGCTCCAGTATATTTAGTATATATATATATATATATATATATATATATATATACCAGGCTTTATATATATATATATATATAAACATCAGGTGGGTTACCCTCTTCTCTTTCAATCCTTATTCAATCAAGGCACCGTCAGGGTGGACTCCCAAGCTTCCACCATAAAGGATAGGAAAAACACGTGGAACGATGCTTTGATGCAAAAAGTGTCCTTTTACTGAAAATTCTTCCATTACATGATTCAAATACAAGCAAGCCACTGTACAGTTCCGAGCGCAAGTCGCTCTTCGTCAGGCTTTTCTGGCTGTGTGTGAAAAGCCAAACCACACTATGTTCTCTTATCAACACCCAGTCCAGTACACACCCGTGTTCACTTAACTAATTATCATAGACAAACCACCTATACACATTTAAACATTTAACCCTACTACAAAAATCCAATTCTAGTGAACCATCTTAAATTTCCTAATAAAAAATTATTTACAACAGATTCATCCTGTTATATATCATATACCATCAGCATGACATTATGGAATAACTAGAACTCTCTCACTTAATTGATTAGATCTTTCAAATCATTTATCATAAATATAAATATAATAACATTCTTAATCATGTCTCAGATCTCTTCATAGACTCCAGCTGATATTCTGCTATCTAGTATTCCCAACGGGAGCTCTTTGTAATCGATCTAGAAGAAATGTAATACATTCAAAATATAATTGTAACTACAATACAATCTCGTATCAAAACTTCTACACAAATAAGTATAAATCATAGTCCTTGTTCATACCTTCAGGATGCAAGGACTGTAATTTATTAATCCACCAAACTTCACGTCTTTTCAATTTCAAAATCCTATCACCCCCTCTTTTATCGTGAGGAATCTCTTCTAACACCATAAATCGTAAATCGGTGTCTTTATGTCCCATCTCAGAGAAGTGACGCGATACAGAAAGCCCTGATTGGGGATGTCTAATTGTACTACGATGTTGTGCGATATGGTCTTTAATTTTTTGTGTCGTCTCCCCCACATAAAGGAGATTACAGGGGCATGTGAGAATATAAATCACATATGATGATTGACAGGTGTAAAAGCCATTAATTATTATCTTATTGTTAGTTCTAGGATGACAGAAATTATTGCCCTTAATCATTAAATTACATTGGATGCAATTAAGACAGGGGTAACAGCCCTTCCTTTTACTACCGAGAAAAGTCATTCTTTTCTCCTCCTGCCTATCAGGTTTAAATTCAGATCGTACCAAAAGATCGCGCAAGGTTTTATTGCGCCGATATGCTTTCATGGGAGTTAATTGAAACTCCTCTGTCTGAGGATATGATCGTTTCAGTATCGTCCAATGTTTTCTCAATACATTAAAGATCTTATCACTATAACTGTTAAATTGAAAGACAAATGGAATCCTAGGTTTATCAGATGAATATCTCTTCTTATTACAATTACCAATGGGGTTCAAAATTTTATTTAGTTCCTGTCTAATTAGACCTTCTGGATAGCCCCGCTCCTTAAATTTAAAGCACATTTCATCTAATCTCTGGTCTCTTATTGTAGTATCACTCACAATCCGCATCACTCTGAGAAGTTGGCTTCTAATGATAGAACTAAAAACGTGGGGGGGATGGTAACTGTCATATCTTAATAGCTGGTTCCTATCTGTGGGCTTAGTATATATATCTGTTTCAATCCGTCCTTGTTTTGTGTATGCCCGTATATCTAGAAAGGGAACCGAGTTCCCACCAATATGAATTTTGAACTGAATATTTGGTGAAATACTGTTAATCATCTCATCAAAGGTTTTGAGCGATTCAGTGTTGCCCCGCCATATGGCAAAAATGTCATCTATATAGCGCCACCAAGTGGCGCAATGTTCCCGAAAAATTTCATTAACAAAAATATGTTTCTGCTCAAAATCATGCATAAATGAACAAGCATATGG
Organism: Aquarana catesbeiana; assembly: GCF_042186555.1. Classification (NCBI taxonomy): domain Eukaryota; kingdom Metazoa; phylum Chordata; class Amphibia; order Anura; family Ranidae; genus Aquarana; species Aquarana catesbeiana. The sequence continues at coordinate 519,084,020 of NC_133325.1, forward strand.
CGGGGCAACATTGGAGCCCATGGCAACACCCGTCAATTGCACATAGTAACGATCCTTGAAAAGAAAATAGTTGTTATATAAAACCAAATTAAATAACTTTTCAAAAAAGGAAATCTGAGCTTCTGAGTACTCATGACAGTTCTTAATTAGACTCAACGCTGCTTCAATGCCGGCCACATGAGGAATTGATGTGTATAGACTTGTTACATCCCAAGTGACAAGGATACATTTGTCTTGGATTTGTGGTAGGTCCCTAATCTTGGACAGAAAGTCACCAGAATCCTTGATATAGGATGGAGTAGTTTTCACCAAAGGCGATAACACTCTGTCCAATAATTTGGCCGTGGGTACAAAGATCGAATCTCTCCCCGATACAATCGGGTGTCCTGGTGGGAAATGTTTGTCCTTATGGATCTTGGGGAGTATGTACAAGACCGGAATACGGGTATGTGTTGGTAACAGAAATTCATACAGGTCATGTGAAATTAACACTTTAACTATTTCATTTATACATAAGGAACTGGCTTCATTGTCGGAACAACTTACTAAGATTGAATCAGATTTACGCACAGCAATGACTTTGGAGTAGTTTAATAAGTGTAAAGAGTTGGCTGATGGAAACATTAACAAATATCGTTGCGAACTGGAGACCAGGAAACGCAACAAATTTGATCGGGACATCGAGGATTATGAGAGGAACCAGGTATACCGATGGCCGCGTCCATACAACCGACGAGGTCGTAGCGAGTATGGAAGCCACAGGAGGGAAATGTCCGATAACTCATCAGTCAATACAGACACCGATTCCTCATCTAATTTTTTACAAACAGATCGGAGAGAATTGTCCACTACTCGGATGCAAACCAGGTCCCGTTACAACAGAGAAGGGAGTCACGACAGATACCGCAATACACGAGGCAACCGTGGCCGATCAAGGGAGATCTAGTACATAATATCTCCAGGCGGGTCCTGTCATCGGATGAGGTAGGACTGTTTAACCGTGGCTTATCTTATTGCCCTAAGAGTCATCTAGATCCATTTCAGTTAGATCAAGATCTGTATCGCCTATTTCGTAATATTAGATGGAAGGTCCATTTTCTTCATAAACCATTTGTCCATAACGACATGGTTGAAGGGAGGTTGAGTAATAAAAGTTTGGGACTGATGATGAAATCCAAATCTGTTCCCCCCACTACTTATGTACCGGTTGAGATGTTTGTACAGGAGGTCACCCGAGATGTGAAACGTTTAATACAACAAGTGGACTTTAAAGACCATGTACCTAACAACCTGTCCCCTCATGAAAGAATAGTGTTACGGGAACTAACTAAACGGAATGATATTATTTGTAAACCTGCCGATAAAGGGGGTTCGGTGGTTATCGTGGACCCCCAGGCGTATGAGAATGAGATCAAACGGCAATTGGATGATGACACAGTGTATAAACCTCTGCAATCAGACCCCACATGGAGTATCAGAAAGATCTTGGAGAGTATTGTAAAACCAGCGTTTAAAGAAGGGTTAATTTCACATGACCTGTATGAATTTCTGTTACCAACACATACCCGTATTCCGGTCTTGTACATACTCCCCAAGATCCATAAGGACAAACATTTCCCACCAGGACGCCCGATTGTATCGGGGAGAGATTCGATCTTTGTACCCACGGCCAAATTATTGGACAGAGTGTTATCGCCTTTGGTGAAAACTACTCCATCCTATATCAAGGACTCTGGTGACTTTCTGTCCAAGATTAGGGACCTACCACAAATCCAAGACAAATGTATCCTTGTCACTTGGGATGTAACAAGTCTATACACATCAATTCCTCATGTGGCCGGCATTGAAGCAGCGTTGAGTCTAATTAAGAACTGTCATGAGTACTCAGAAGCTCAGATTTCCTTTTTTGAAAAGTTATTTAATTTGGTTTTATATAACAACTATTTTCTTTTCAAGGATCGTTACTATGTGCAATTGACGGGTGTTGCCATGGGCTCCAATGTTGCCCCGCCATATGCTTGTTCATTTATGCATGATTTTGAGCAGAAACATATTTTTGTTAATGAAATTTTTCGGGAACATTGCGCCACTTGGTGGCGCTATATAGATAACATTTTTGCCATATGGCGGGGCAACATTGAATCGCTCAAAACCTTTGATGAGATGATTAACAGTATTTCACCAAATATTCAGTTCAAAATTCATATTGGTGGGAACTCGGTTCCCTTTCTAGATATACGGGCATACACAAAACAAGGTCGGATTGAAACGGATATATATACTAAGCCCACAGATAGGAACCAGCTATTAAGATATGACAGTTACCATCCCCCCCACGTTTTTAGTTCTATCATTAGAAGCCAACTTCTCAGAGTGATGCGGATTGTGAGTGATACTACAATAAGAGACCAGAGATTAGATGAAATGTGCTTTAAATTTAAGGAGCGGGGCTATCCAGAAGGTCTAATTAGACAGGAACTAAATAAAATTTTGAACCCCATTGGTAATTGTAATAAGAAGAGATATTCATCTGATAAACCTAGGATTCCATTTGTCTTTCAATTTAACAGTTATAGTGATAAGATCTTTAATGTATTGAGAAAACATTGGACGATACTGAAACGATCATATCCTCAGATAGAGGAGTTTCAATTAACTCCCATGAAAGCATATCAGCGCAATAAAACCTTGCGCAATCTTTTGGTACGATCGGAATTTAAACCTGATAGGCAGGAGGAGAAAAGAATGACTTTTCTCGGTAGTAAAAGGAAGGGCTGTTACCCCTGTCTTAATTGCATCCAATGTAATTTAATGATTAAGGGCAATAATTTCTGTCATCCTAGAACTAACAATAAGATAATAATTAATGGCTTTTACACCTGTCAATCATCATATGTGATTTATATTCTCACATGCCCCTGTAATCTCCTTTATGTGGGGGAGACGACCCAAAAAATTAAAGACCGTATCGCACAACATCGTAGTACAATTAGACATCCCCAATCAGGGCTTCCTGTATCGCGTCACTTCTCTGAGATGGGACACAAAGACACCGATTTACGATTTATGGTGTTAGAAGAGATTCCTCACGATAAAAGAGGGGGTGATAGGATTTTGAAATTGAAAAGACGTGAAGTTTGGTGGATTAATAAATTACAGTCCTTGCATCCTGAAGGTATGAACAAGGACTATGATTTATACTTATTTGTGTAGAAGTTTTGATACGAGATTGTAAAGTAGTTACAATTATATTTTGAATGTATTACATTTCTTCTAGATCGATTACAAAGAGCTCCCGTTGGGAATACTAGATAGCAGAATATCAGCTGGAGTCTATGAAGAGATCTGAGACATGATTAAGAATGTTATTATATTTATATTTATGATAAATGATTTGAAAGATCTAATCAATTAAGTGAGAGAGTTCTAGTTATTCCATAATGTCATGCTGATGGTATATGATATATAACAGGATGAATCTGTTGTAAATAATTTTTTATTAGGAAATTTAAGATGGTTCACTAGAATTGGATTTTTGTAGTAGGGTTAAATGTTTAAATGTGTATAGGTGGTTTGTCTATGATAATTAGTTAAGTGAACACGGGTGTGTACTGGACTGGGTGTTGATAAGAGAACATAGTGTGGTTTGGCTTTTCACACACAGCTAGAAAAGCCTGACGAAGAGCGACTTGCGCTCGGAACTGTACAGTGGCTTGCTTGTATTTGAATCATGTAATGGAAGAATTTTCAGTAAAAGGACACTTTTTGCATCAAAGCATTGTTCCACGTGTTTTTCCTATATATATATATATATATATATATATATATATATACAGTATATATATACAGTATATATATATATATATATATATATATATATATATATATATATATATATACTGTATCCAGTTTAGCTAGATCTTGCTGCAGACCGTTCCTGTTGTTCTGTTCCTAATATACTACAGGCAGGCAGTTCATTCAGTTAGCTGCAGTATATTCAGTACTGTATCCTGTGCAGCTAGATCTCGCTGCAGATCATTCCTGTTGTTCTGTTCCTAATATACTACAGGCAGGCAGTTCATTCAGTTAGCTGCAGTATATTTAGTACTGTATCCAGTTTAGCTAGATCTCGCTGCAGACCGTTCCTGTTGTTCTGTTCCTAATATACTACAGGCAGGCAAGTTCATTAAGTTAGCTACAGTATATTCAGTACTGTATCCTGTGCAGCTAGATCTTGCTGCAGACCGTTCCTGTTGTTCTCTTCCTAATATACTACAGGCAGGCAGTTCATTCAGTTAGCTGCAGTATATTCAGTACTGTGTTCTGTGTAGCTAGATCTCACTGCAGACCATTCCTGTTGTTCTCTTCCTAATATACTACAGGCAGGCAGTTCATTCAGTTAGCTGCAGTATATTTAGTACTGTATCCAGTTTAGCTAGATCTCACTGCAGACCGTTCCTGTTGTTCTGTTCCTAATATACTACAGGCAGGCAAGTTCATTCAGTTAGCTGCAGTATATTCAGTACTATATCCTGTGCAGCTAGATCTCGCTGCAGACCGTTCCTGTTGTTCTCTTCCTAATATACTACAGGCAGGCAGTTCATTCAGTTAGCTGCAGTATATTCAGTACTGTATCCTGTGTAGCTAGATCTCGCTGCAGATCGTTCCTGTTGTTCTGCTCCTAATATACTACAGGCAGGCAGTTCATTCAGTTAGCTGCAGTATATTCAGTACTGCATCCTGTGAAGCTAGATCTCGCTGCAGACCGTTCCTGTTGTTCTGTTCCTAATGTACTACAGGCAGGCAGTTCTTTAAGTTAGCTGCAGTATATTCAGTACTGTATCCAGTTTAGCTAAATCTCGCTGCAGACCATTCCTATTGCTCTGTTCCTAATATACTACAGGCAGGCAAGTTCATTCAGTTAGCTGCAGTATATTCAGTACTGTATCCTGTGCAGCTAGATCTCGCTGCAGACCGTTCCTGTTGTTCTGTTCCTAATATACTACAGGCAGGCAGTTCATTCAGTTAGCTGGAGTATATTTAGTACTGTATCCTGTGCAGCTAGATCTCACTGCAGACCGTTCCTGTTCTCTTCTTAATATACTACAGGCAGGCAGTTGATAGATTTAGCTGCAGTATATTCAGTATATATATATATACATCCCAGCTTTGTGCAGCTACATCTCACTGCAGGCCATTACTGGTGTACCTATTCAAATACATTTCAAATACAGTATGTCTGGAAGGCCAACAAGGAGAGGCAGACGCTCACAGGCCACTAAAAGAGGGCAAGCAGACTCTGTGTCTACAGCCAACATTGCTGGTCGTGGACACGGTGCATCCTCAGCATGTGGCCGTGGGGCACGCTTGTCCTTTTTTCGGCAGCTGGCCATGTTGAGCCACAACATGCAGAAGAGTTGGTAGAGTGGATGACCAAGCCGTCCTCATCCTCCTCATCCTCTGTCACCCAGGCTCAGAGTACTTTGGCTGCCAATGCAGCTGCCAAAGCGGACTCTTCCATCAATGTCATCAGTTACTCCTTCCCTAGCCCCACCATCATGCCCTGAGGAGTCCCCCGAACTGTTTGACCACAGTGTGGGGTACATGCTGCAGGAGGATGCGCAGCATTTTGAAGGCTCCGATGATGGTACCCAGATTGAAGAAGACAGTAACGTGAGCCCAGAGAGAGGGGGTGTCCAAGAAGGACAACAAACTGGCAGTCATGTTCCCCGAGCTGCAGCATACTGCCAGGTTTGTTCCAGTGATGAGGAGGGAGGGGATGATGAGGTCACTGACTCTATGTGGGTGCCTGATAGGAGAGAGGAGGAGGAGGCACATCTCCGACAAGGCAGGATGCCCTCCAGGGGCCAGCTTAAGGCCAGCCACCACAGAGCTCCGCATGTGCAGGGCGCTGCTGACTCCGCGCGTTTTTCCAAAAGTTCTTTGGTGTCGGCCTTTTTTGAGACGTGTGCAGCAGATCACACCATTGCTGTTTGCAACATATGTCTGAAGCATATAAAGCGTGGCCAAAACAGCAGCCGCTTGGGCACCACATGCTTGGCCAGACATGTGTCGAACTCCCATGCAGTCCGTTGGCAAGCGTACCTAAAAGACCCACACCAAAGAACAAGGCGGACCTCTCCTTGCTCCTCATCAACTGGGATCTCCAACCCCACTATACCTTCAGTTCTCTCAGAAACCTGCACTGAGAGGAATGAAGGTGTAGAATTAGGTGTGCCAAGTACTTGCGGGCAATCTGCTATCGCTACACCAACGTCCGATTGTAGCAGGCAAATTTCCCTACCCCAGTTGCTAAACCGGTGAAAGAAATTCGGTCCCAGCCATCCACATGCCCAGCAGCTGAATACTAGCTTGGCTAAATTGCTAGCACTCCAACTGCTGCCTTTTGAGCTGGTAAACTCTGCCCCCTTTTGTGAATTTGTGGGATGTGTGGTACCTCAGTGGCAGGTTCCCAAAGACCACTTTTTTTCATGGAAGGCGATTCCGGATCTCTACCAGCATGTGGAAGGCAATGTCTTGGCCTCACTGGCCAGGGCGGTCAGCGGTAAGGTGCATATTACCGCTGACTCATGGTCCAGCAGGCATGGACAGGGATGTTACCTATCTTTCACGGTGCACTGGGTGACCCTGCTGGCAGCTGGGAAGGATGCAGGACAGGGTGCAGTATTGTTGGAACTTGTTCCGCCACCATGCCTTCAAAATGCTACTATTGCTGATTCTGACACACCTCTCTCCTCCACTCCCTCCTCTTCTTCTTCCTCCATGGCCTCTTCCTCTATAGATTTGTCCTCGGAACCAGCGGTGCTCCATAGGCATTCAAGGGGCTACGCAGGACTCAGGCAAAAAGATACCATGCGGTGCTTGAGCTGTTGTGCTAAGGGGACAGATGCCACGCTGGGGCAGAGATTCTGTCAGCTCTGAAGGAGCAGGCTCAGAGGTGGTTGACGCCACACCAGCTTCAGGCAGGAATGGTGGTTTGCGACAATGGCACCAACCTCCTCTCTGCCCTCCGACAGGGACACTTCACCCATATTCCCTGTTTGGCTCACATCCTTAATTTGGTGGTGCAGCGGTTTTTGTGCAGGTACCCGGGCTTACAGGATCTCCTGAGGCAGGCCAGGAAAGTCTGTGTGTGGTCATAAAATACCAGTGCTCGGCTGCCTGACCTCCAAAAGGAATACAACCTGCCCAAGAACCGCCTAATCTGTGACATGCCCACCAGATGGAACTCAACGTTGACCATGCTGTAGCAGCTGCACATGCAGCAGCGGGCCATCAATGAGTACCTGTGCGACTATGGCACCAGGATAGGGTCAGGGAAACTTGGCTTTTTTCGCCACGCCAGTGGCTCATGATCAAGGATGCATGCACTGTCCTATCAAAATTTGAGGAGGCCACAAGGATGGTGAGCAGTGACAGTGCATGCATCAGTGATACTGTCCCTCTTGTCTACCTGTTGGAGCACATGCTGCGTGGAATAATGGACAGGGCACTTGAGGCAGAACAGAGGGAGGAAGAGGAGGACTTCCTTACCTCTCAAGGCCCCCTTTATCCAGACAGTGTTCCTGCGGGCCCGCTGATCACACAGGAAGAGGAGGAGCAGGAGGACTGTGTCAGCATGGAGCATCAGCAGCAGTCTTCAAGGGATCGTTTACAGTCCCTAGAAACCCATGGACTTGTACATGGCTGGGAGGAGGTGGCTGCGGATCAGGTCATCCTTAGTGACTCAGAGGACTCTGGACCGAATGCCTCAGCAAACCTACACTGCATGGTCTCCCTGATCCTGCAAAGCTTGCGAAAGGACCCTCGGATTCGTGGTATCAAGGAGAGGGATCAGTACTGGCTTTTTAGTCCGCAGCCCCAAGGTCTGATCGGTTTCAGCAACCATCACCAACGTCTGATTTACATGGTGCAGGAATACCTAGGGGCAAGATCAGACTTGGAGACCTTTGCAACCAAAAATCCTCTGGGTTACTGGGTCTTGAGGATGGATCACTGCTGGAGGCTTTGTAACCAATCACAGAGTGCGCCTGTCCACTGACTCGGTTGATCGACTCACCTTCGTAAAAATGAATCAGTCTTGGATCACCAGCTACAAAGCACCTGATGCTGATGTAACAGACTAATTTTTTTTATGAATGTGAGATCCCTTGAAGACTGCCTATGCTGATGCTGAGTGACTATCCTGTTATGCTGAGTGACTATCCTATTCCTCCTCAATGTTCATGTTGATAGCTTGTAAGAACATTTTTGGTTCTGGGCACCACCACCAGTGCCTAAGGCCCAATTGCTGTAATATTTTGCAGCAGGGCTTGTTCCTGCGCTCAACTAGAGTATCTGTGAGGAGTTGCAGTGTTGTGGCACCACCACCAGTGCCTAAGGCCCAATTTTTCTGCCCCTGTTGAACAGGGGCGTTTAATTACAATTTTTGCTGTAATATTTTGCAGTAGGGCTTGTTCCGGCGCTAAACTAGAGTATCTGTGAGGGGTTGCAGTGTTGTGGCACCACAACCAGTGCCTAAGGCCCAATTTTTCTGTCCCTGTTCAACAGGGGCGTGTAATTACAATTGTTGATCTAATATTTCACAGCAGGGCCCGTTCCTGCGCCCAACAAGAGTAACTGTGAGGGCTTATAGTGTTGTGGCAACACCACCACTCCACCACCAAAGGGCCAATTTTTCTGACCCTGTTCAAAAGGGGCATGTAATTACAATTCTTGATATAATATTTCACAGCGGGGCCCGTTCCAGCGCCCACCAAGAGTAACTGTGAGGGCTTACAGTGTTCTGGTACCACCAGCACCTAAGGCCCAAATTTCTGCAGAGCATATAGGTCAGGCCCCTACTTTCAAACATCCAACTTACAAACGACTCCTACTTACAAATGGAGGGAGACAACAAGAAGTGAGAGGAAATCTACCCCTAGGAAGGGAAATTCTCTCCTGTAAGAGTTAATATGGGAAAAAGGTGTCTCCTCCACTGATGCTTTATCACCAATCCTTGTTTCCCTAAAAACCCCACATTTTCAAAATCCAATTGTCATTGGGACAGAAGGTGAGGTGAAACCTTCTGAATAGGGGCACAGACAGAAAAACAAATATTACAGGGGTGATAACCCTTCCCTATGTTTTCCAAAAACCTTAAAAATAGATTTTTTTGGCTGGAGCTACACTTACAAAATGTACCTGTTCCAAATTACAAACAGTTTCAACTTAAGAACAAACCTACAGTCCCTGTCTTTCTTGGGACCGCCTGTATACTGGTGTTCAGAGTATATGGGGCCTGGGGGCCCCACGCCTTTTCTTTTTTTAATTTGGCTGCGGGGTTCCCCTTAATATCCATACAAGACCCAAAGGGCCTGGTAATGGGCTGGGGGGTTACCCATGCCGTTTTTCTCAATAGTTTTCATCCATATTGCCAGGACCCGACATTACATTACAGCCGCAAGCAGTTTTAAATGACTTTTATTCCTTTAGAAATGTCATTTTGTGCAGGGACTGTTCTAAACACGGGAAACGCGCCACTTTACAGGCATACTATAGACACCCCCCAGGTAAGATATTTAAAGGAATATTTTATTTTTTCACTTTAAGCATCATTAAAATCACTGCTCCTGAAAAAACAGACGTTTTAAAAACTTTTTTGCATTGATACATGTCCCCTTGGGCAGGACCCGGGTCCCCAAACCCTTTTTAGGACAATAACTTGCATATTAGCCTTTAAAATTCGCACTTTTGATTTCTCACGTTCGAGTCCCATAAACTTTAACGGTGTTCAAAAGTTCGTGCAAACTTTCGGTCCGTTTGCGTGTTCTGGATGCAAACCGAACCGGGGGGTGTTCGGCTCATCCCTACTCAGGAAACTTAATGTGTAATTTATGCTCCTAGAACACCTGACGGTGCTCCCTGCATGTTGGGCCTCTGTATGTGGCCAGGCTGTGATGTGGTATCAACATACTCAGGAGGATTAGCAGAATATATTTTGGTGTGTAATTGCAAGTTTACCTATGCCATGTGTGAGAAATAACTTGTTAATATGACAATTTTGTGGAGAAAAAAAAAAGATCTTCATTTCCCAAACAATAGTGGGCAAAAAATTGCAACTTCAAAAAACTTACTATGCCTCTTACTAAATACCGTGGACAGTCATCTTTACAAAAATGGGTCATTTGGGGGGTATTTGTACTGTCCTGACATCTTAGGGCCTCAAGAAATGAGATAGGTAGTCAGTACATCACGACTGATCAATCTTCAGTGATACGTAGCATAGCTTGTAGACACATAGTTACATAGTTACATAGTAGGTGAAGCTGAAAAAATACACAAGTCCATCAAGGCCAACCTACTGTATGTGTGTGATTACAGGCAGTCCCCAAGTTATGAACACAAAAGTACTGTAGGTTTGTTCGTAAGTCGAAGTTGTTCGTAAGTCACAACACTGCATTTATAAGTGTAACTTCCATTCGGAAAACTGTATTCGTAAGTGTTCGTAAGACCCCTTTCACACTGGAGCGTTTTGCAGGTGCTATAGCGTTAAAAATAGCGCCTGCAAACCACCCTAAAACAGCTGCTCCATTCACTCCAGTATGAAAGCCTGAGGGCTTTCACACTGGAGCGGTGCGCTGGCAGGGCATCAGAAAAAGTCCTGCCAGCAGGTTCTTTGGAGCGGTGAAGGAGCAGTGAACTCACCGCTCCTCCACCGCTGCTCCCCATTGAAATCAATGGGGCAGCGCTGCGATACCGGTGGCGTTTTGCGGGCGGATTTAACCCCTTTTCGACTGCTAGCGCGGGGTTAATACCACCCCGCTAGTGGCGGAATAGTGCCGCTAAAACAACGAATAAGCGGAGCTAAAAATAGCACCGCTTTACCACTGACGTCCTAGGCGGCACAGTGTGAAAGGGCTCTTAGTGTAACTGCCACCTGTTCATGGATGTCGGATGTTCCGGGCGCTTGTTATGTTATTTGGGGCGTAGTACGCCAGTGTAGGATGTGTCCAGAGGTGCTCGAAAGGTATCCAGGACCTGCGTGGAGCACAAGTGGCCGGCATTTGAGGCCGTTCATAAGTAGGAGTCGTTTGTAACTCGGGTGTTCGTAACTCGGGGACTGCCTGTATATGTCAGTATTACATTGTATATCCCTGTATGTAGCGGTCGTGCAGGTGCTTTTCTAATAGTTTTTTAAAACTATCTGGCCTAAATTTATGACGAAATTTGATTTTATTGGATTCCTTTTAAAACAGAAAGTAGAAAATATTGTTTTTTTTCAAAATGTTCACTCTTTTTTCGCTTATATCACAAAAAAATAAAAAACCCAGTGGTGAATAAATACAAAGAAAAGAAAACTCTATTTGTGTGAACAAAATTATAAAAATTTCATTTAGGTACAGTGTAGCATGTAGTAGACTGAGTAATTGTCATTCAAAGTGCAGAGCACAGAGAGCTAAAAATTGGTCTGGGAAGTAAGAGGGTGAAAGTGCCCAGTATTGAGGTGGTTAAACAAGGTTTAAACAATGCTGCAGTTTGATTGGCTGGTTTGCGCTCCCATTGGACTTCTTATGGCTGTCCTACCAGTTTCACATGCCTTAGGTCCTTGGTGGACACTGAATTTGTTAGCTTAATATTTTTGTCTTATGCCTAAGTAATGTGGCCCCTTTATTACTTCATATAACTCACCTACTCCCCACTGAAGCATTATTGCTGAGACATTAGGAAGAAGAGCATTATACTAGTATTATTGTTGTTATTATTTTTATTACCTCTGTTAAAAATAATCCAAACCCATAACATGCTGACTTCAGAATGACATTATATTATAAAAAATCAGGCAACAGCAAGGTGAGAGAAAGGTTGATGCATACTGGGATTTAAGGTGACTCTGTTCACACTTGTTAAGTAAGTGGTTTCAGACTGTTAGTACAGACACCTAGATTTATCAGCTACATTCCAGGAGCCCAGACTCAAAGCACTTTAATAAGCAAACATCAGAACCAAGCATCCCTTCTTGATAGGAAGTCAGTATTTACAGTACATATAAAGGCACCTTGGATTTGTAGACTTCTAGGGCACTCTGGAAAGTAATTAAGAGGATGTATTGGCATCACTGATTGCCTGCTTGAAAGTGGACCTTGTACTTAGAAAGCAAGGCACGCTGAACTTTTAGACCCCACCTCTAAGGCCCCACCTGTAAAAATGCAATTATAAAAAGTAAAAAGTTGAAAGAAAAATGCATATAAAAAGTTAAAAGAAAACACATATCAAGAGAAAAAACAAAAAGTACTTTGCAAAGAATGAAGTGACTGCAGAGTAAATTTAAAGCCACAAAATATGTTCTCAGTACTGCCAGCACACCAGCACTGATCAGATGTGTAACTATAACCTTCAGGGCCCCAGTGCAAGAAACCATGAAGGGCCCCTGACCAGTAGTAAGATGGGGGTATTGTGAAAGGATGGGGGGGCAGTGTGATGGGACAGTGTGACAGGGTATTTTGACAGGAGGGGGGCAGTGTGACCAAAGAAAGGTATCTGGAAAGTGTGACCGGCGCGAGAAGTATGATAAGAGGGGGCACTGTCAAAGAAGGGGGGTAGTGTGACAAGAAGGGGCAGTACGATGGGGGCAGTGTAACAGGAGGGGGCAGTGTGACGGGGGGCAGTATGACAGGAAAAGGATACCTGGGAAGTATGACAGGAGGGGGGCAGTGTAATGAGGGAGCACTGTGAAAGGAGGGGGGCTGTGTAACAAGAGGGGGCAGTATGACGGGGTAGTGTGACAGGAGGGGGGTTAATATGACAGAAGGGGGCAGTGTGACGAGGGGGCAGAATTATGGAGGGGCAGTGTTACACAAGGGGTGCAGTATGACAGGAGGGATTGTGCCAAGGGGGCAGTGTGACAGGGGACAGTGTGACAGGTGGATGGCAGTATGACAGGTGGGGGGCAGTGTGATGGGGAAATAGTATAACATGGGCATTGTGATAAAAGAGGGGCTATGTGGCATGCTTATCTTACACGAGAAGTCTAAATGCAAGAAGCAGCAGCCCTTGTACATACTTCCTTGTGATATCCGTGGGGTGTACCTCCAGCGAGCACAGTTCACTTCCCGAGTGTTAGTGTATACAATGGTGAGGGGAGGGGTCTCTGACCCCAGCACATATCAGCAAGACTGTACAAGCAGAGCAACAAATTTGTGCACTGAATCTGGTGCCTGCTCGGGTCAGAGGCCCCTCTCCTCTCCATTGTATACACTGACACTCGGGAAGTAACCTGTGCTCACTGGAGGGACATCCCGCGGACATCACATGGCTGCCGATTGCCTCCTTCTACCCCCCTCCACTGTATAGTTAAATGCCAGATGGAGGTATAGGGGGACGTATGGGGTCTTGAGGCCCCACCCACACTGGTGGAATGCGACCTTGGTAATTCTGCCACTGACACTGATCATTTTGTCAGTTTTGCTTTTGCTTGCTTGTATACAGCTCTCAAACTAACCGCTTTTTTCCACCAAATCCATGGCACTTGGGGAAAGTTACTATTAGCTGCCCGCATAATCTTCTTAGACTATACTCTATGTCCCATGAATCTTTGGGACTAGTGTAGTTTAAGGACAGTTCTGGGCATCAGAAAGGTAGGCGTTTTCTGCATTCAAATTGTATATTTCAAATAAGGCTTGCGAGGTAGGCATGGTGATTATTTTAGCTATAAATTTGGAGTTCCACTTTAAAGAAGTCAGATAGTAGTACCAATGTTGTAGTAACAAGTCACTGCTATGCCAGTTTCCATAGCTGATATGAAATCATATTACATTCATTCGTTAAACAAACATTTTTGCTTTTACTTACAATTACTGTTTTTCCACTTGCTGGTTGAGTGAGACATGGTGATGTAGCCCTGGCCTTAAAGCTGAATCCCAGGAAGGCTACATCACCAGTTCCTTCCCCCTCAGTTGCTTAACACTGTCACGTGTTCCAAGAGGCAGACCCAGTGTTCAAGGCAAAGTTCCAGAAAGTAAAGGGAGATGGAAGCCTAGAAGATTAGTGAAAATGGTGACCCTGAGAAGCATGGGGAGGAAAATAAAAATAAAGTATGCAAAGAATAAAAAAATTGCAGTTATCTATAAATATTTGTTTTTACTGTAGCTTGCCATTACTATACATTTCTAAACAATGTCTTGTAATAAATGTACAATTAGTCATACAGGATATATTATATACAACTTCTGTCACTTCCACAGTGTGTTCTTTTAAACCTGGGCAGTAGGTTATAGGGATATTTTTGTTGGAATAGGACTTGACATTGTTTCATGAAGGCCTCATGCACGTTGGGTAATTATCCCCTGTGCATCAAATCCCAGTGGTTTTGGAAGCCTGGGAGGTATAGGTGCAGCATCCAGCCCCACTGCCTGCAGCCTGTCAAAGTCTATGACAGGCTGAAATATGTTGTAGCTAGACACTATACCGAGTAGTGCCGATTGCTCTACACGTTCAGGGATGTATGCACCGACCACACAGGTATTCTGTTTTTAAAGCGGAGTTCCATCCAAAAATGGAACTTCCGCTTTAAGTACTTGTGACCCCAACATGCCACATTTGGCAAGTCATTTTTTTGGGGGAGGGGCAAGGCACCTAATTTTCACGGGTACCCAGCTCTCACTTCCTCTCCCGTTGCCGCGACGCCAAGCGGAAGTTCACCTCTCCCCCCTCCCTCCCTGCAATCTTCTGGGACATGTCACAGGTCCCAGAGGTTTGCCCGGCCATTCACAATGCTCAGCACAGCTCACGCATGCACAGTTTACACCCAGCTGTGAAGCCACAACTGGGCACCCACACTTGCAATCCCGACGCCGCAGAGAGGAGGGGGAGAGAAGCAAAGCTTCGGGCAGCCGCATAGCTGGACTGTTGGACAGTTGAGTGTCTGTTTATTAAAAGTCAGCAGCTACACTATTTGTAGCTGCTGACTTTTAAATGGGTGGATCTCCGCTTTAAGGCATACATCCCTGAATGCATAGGGTCCCAAAGTTAAGTACTTAGTACAAAATCCACCTATGCCCAGCCCAGCATACAGTGATGTGAAAAAGTATTTGCCCCCTTCCTGATTTTTTTTTTTTTGCATATTTCTTACACTTAAATAATTCAAATCAAACACATTTTAATATTACACAAATATAACCCAAGTAAATACAAAATGCAGTTTTTAAATGATGATTTAATTTATTAAGGAAAAAAGCCGTCCAAGCCTGCCTGGCCCTCTGTGAAAGAAGTAATTGCCCCCTAAACCTAATAACTGGTTGTTCCACACTTGGCTGCAACAACTACAATTAAGTGTTTGCGATAACTGGCAATAAGTCTTTCACATCACTGTGGAGGAAATTTGTCCCACTCTTCTTTGCAGAATTGTTTTAATTCGACTACATTGGAGGGTTTTTGGAGCATGCGCAGCCTGTATAAGGTCATGCCACCGCATCTTACATGGATTTAAAATGGTTGTAAAGGCTGAAGGCTTTTTACCCGCATGCATTCATGCATGAAGTCAAAAAACCTTCAGTGTGCAGCTCCCCCCTAATACTTACCGAAGCCCGATCTCGATTCAGTTATGTGCACGAAACCTAAGGCTCTCCTCCCGCGTCTCTCCCTCCTGAATGGCTGAGATGCAGGAGTGCAGGAGCCATTGGCTGCCGCTGCTGCCAATCACAGCCAGTGAGGCAGGAGTGGGGGGTGGGGGGGGGGACTGTTACCTGTCATTTACTTTGTTTCTCATCTGTTCTTCAATTTCTTTAGATCACGACATGATGTGTTGCTTTTTGAGATCTTTTAGCGTGCTTCACTTTGTCAGATAGCTTCTATTTAAATGATTTCTTCGGGCTATCTTTGTGTAATATTAAAATTAGTTTGATGATCTGAATCATTTAAGTGTGACAAATATGCAAAAAATAAATAAATCAGGTAGGTAGGTAATACTTTTTCACAGCACTGTATTTCAACCTGTCATAGACTTTGACAGGCTGCAGGCAGCAGCAGGACTGGGCACTGTACCTTCGCCTTCCAGGATTTGACGCAAAGCAACTAAACACCCAATGTGCATGAGGCCTTAAAGCACTGTCAAACTTGAATTTTTTATGTGCTTGGAGTACAGTTCCAAGTGCATGTAATGATTTTTCAATGGTGTCAATGACAAGGTGCTTTTACCTGCTTTTAGGTAAAATAGTTTCACTGTGTATAGGGAAAAAAAGGTGTCCAGGATTTGTTTAAACACTCTAAACACAATTAAGTGGAAAGGATGGAAGCATGGAAATGCACCTAAAGCTCGCATTGGCGCTGCCCCCCCCCCATCACCTCCGCTGCCCTCCCTATCCATGCACTCCCCTTTCAGGACGCAGGACACATGAATTACTATGGCGGGGATAGGCGGGGGGTGTGTATTTTGAAGCACGTGATTAGAGCCAGAGGCTCTAATAGGCTGCAAAATAGGCTCTAATAAGCTACAAAATAGGGTGGGCTTGGAGCGCAAAGCACTGCGTCGTGATCCCACCCTGTTGTGTGATGATAGCGAATGAATTTTCGCTATTTTCACACTAACGTTCCTCCCCACCAATCAGGTGGGACCTGTTTCCCGATTGGCCAAAGCATCAGGCAATCCTGTTGTATGCCTAGTGCTTTGGCGGAAGAGGAGACATGGCAGAGAAAGAAGCTACACTGGAGCCGCCGCTTCCCACTTCAGGAGAGGGGGAGGAGAGCCCTGCCAGCCGCCACTCCAGCAGGGGAGGAGGAGAGCCCCGCCAGCTGCAACTCCAGGAGAGGAGGGCCCCACCAGCCGCCACTCCAGGAGAGGAGGATTAGAGCCCCGCCACAGAGTGGTAGGTGCCGCTGGACCGGCTGTGGGGGGGAAAGGGTGGTGGCGGTGCTGAGCTGTATACCCTAATCTTTGAGGCTGTGCTCTATAGTCTATGCTGTATACCCTGAGCTGTATATCCTAATCTGTGAGGCTGTGCTGTATGCCCTGAGCTGTGAGGCTGTGCTGTATACCCTGTGCTGTATACCCTGAGCTGTATACCCTGAGCTGTATACCCTAATCTGTGAGGCTGAGCTGTATACACTGAGCTGTATACCCTGAGCTGTGAGGCAGTGCTGTATACCCTGAGCCGTGACGCTGTGCTGTATACCCTGAGCTGTATACCCTGAGCTGTGATGCTGCGCTGTATACCCTGAGCTGTATACCCTGAGCTGTATAACCTAATCTGTGAGGCTGAGCTGTATACCCTGAGCTGTAAGGCTGTACTGTATACCATGTGCTGTATACCCTGATCTGTATACCCTGATCTATGAGGCTGTGCTGTATACCCTGAGCTGTATAGCCTGAGCTGTGAGGCTGTGCTGTATACCCTGAGCTGTATACCATAATCTGTGAGGCTGAGCTGTATACCCTGATCTGTGAGGCTGTGCTGTATACCCTGAGCTGTATACCCTAATCTGTGACGCTAAGCTGTATACTCTGAGCTGTATACCCTATTTTGTGAGGCTGAGCTGTATACCCCGAGCTGTATACTCTAATTTGTGAGGCTGAGCTGTATACCCTGAACTGTATACCCTAGACTGTGAGACTGAGTTGTATACCCTGAGCTGTATACCCTCATCTTTGAGGCTGAGCTGTATATCCTGAGCTGTATACCCTCATCTGTGAGGCTGAGCTGTATACCCTGAGCTGTATACCCTAATCTGTGAGGCTGAGCTGTATACCCTGAGCTGTATACCCTAATCTGTGAGGCTGAGTTGTATACCCTGAGCTGTATACCCTAATCTGTGAGGCTAAACTGTATACCCTGAGCTGTGAGGCTAAGCTGTATACCTTGAGCTGTATACCCTAATCTGTGAGACTGAGCTGTATACCCTGAGCTGTATACTCTAATCTAGACAAGTGGCAGGATTGCTTTCTAATTACTTATAGATTTTAGCTGGTTTCTTGGCTTCCCATGCCTTTTTGTCCCTCACTTTCTTTATGTGTTCAATACTTTTTCCCTGTCTCATTATTTTTTTTTTTTTTTTACACATAACTTTATTTCTGAACTTATTTGTTTTGGTTTCTTTGTATGTATGGATTGCATGGGTTGTTATGGACATGTGATGAAAATTTCAAGTCAATAGTACTGTTATGCCCCTCACTACACGTGACTGAGGTGTATTTGGGCATACTGTTAACTCCTCTCATACCAATGCATTCCAGTAGGCGCAGAATCCTTTTGAACTTTTATTGATACAAGATAGAGTAAAACTGTAACAGATACAGACAAAATGCAATTAATAAGGATCGTACAATTAGTGTCTCCCTATCTATCTATCTAGCTAAAGACACAATTAATAAACTTACCGAAAATGAATCCGGATGGCTAGCGTAGAGCATGGCAGCAGATGTACTTGGTTCCATAGGAAGGGAAGAGGAAAAGACTGCAGGAAGCTGATGCAAGGCCTGATGGGATTGAAAGTACGGAGGCTTGCATGTACCAGATCTAACCAGCTATTCTAAATAACTACTTTGAAACAGATATAGCACAGTTATAAAAAATGGTCACTAGATGGCAGCATAGAGTAATCTAATTAAACCAAAGAGTCAATAGGAAAATGTCAAGCCTTATTAAAGAAGGCATGACACTCCCCGCCTGGTTTCCCACGGATACCACATATCATGGCACTCCGGAGGAGAGTAACAAAATAAGTTCAGAAACAGGTCTGAGGAAAAGTTTAGGCTGGCCTTGCCTAATGACTTTGAGCTCAACTTTCCTAACGTTTCCATCTTCACTGGGAAACACTTGGGTTATCAGATGCGAAGGCCACTCGTTTCTCCTCGATTGAGAGTCTTTCATGAGAATGATGGCACCAGGCTCTAAGTTGGGTTTGCTGTCTTGCCACTTGTTCCTGGTCTGTAGATTAGACAAGTATTGTTTCTTCCACTTGCTCCAAAAGGTGTCAGCTAACACTTGTACTCTTTTCCATTGACATCTGTATAAGTCCTTTGTGTCTAGATTGACTGGAGGAGCTGTGATCACTTCAACTTTCTGAGTAAGCAAAGTGGAAGGTGTAAGCAAGAAAGGATCTTCAGGATCATTAGGTATAGATGTCAAAGGTCTGGCTATGTGAACCAAGCAAGTAGTAGCTCTTTGTAAGGACATCCAAGTGGAGAATATGTGGAAGCGCTTAGATCCCAACAGTTGGTTAGAAATTGTTGTATGTAGTGTGGAAACCTGAGGATGGATATCTGAGTCAGATTCAGGTTCTAGCAGTACACATGTCTCCCTTACTGGAGTGGTAGGCACTGACTTGTACAGGAAGGGTGGTCCTGTGAGCCATGTAGTATCTTTGAGACGGGATGCTGGTACAGACCTTGTAGCATGATCTGCTGGGTTATGATCAGTTGAGACATAATGCCACTGGGTGGGCTATGTCGACTTCCTGATTCTTAGGACTCTGTTGTGTACATAAACATAGAATCTCCTACTTTCGTTGTAAATGTAGCCCAACACTACCTTGCTGTCTGTGTAAAACTCTGTGTCCTCGAGTTCTAGATCCATCTCAGATGCAATAAGTTCTGCTAGTTCTACTGCTAGTACAGCAGCACACAGTTCCAATCTTGGAATGGTGGTTTCAGGACATGGTGCTAGCTTGGCTTTGCACATAACAAACCCAATATGAACTTGGTCCTCGATGTCTACTGACTTGAGGTAGGTTACTGCTCCTATTGCTTTAACTGAAGCATCAAAGAATACACATAACTTTGTAGACTGAACCCTTGTTGGAGGAAAGTGGGTGTATGGTCTATGTATGTGTAGGTTGGATAAAGTCTTTAAAGAGTCTCTCCATGTTACCCATAATGTCTCTTTCTCAGGAGGTAGTGGAGAATCCCAATCACATGTGTCTGCAGTAAGCTCTCTAAGCAGAATCTTACCTTGGATGGTAACTGGTGCTGCAAACCCGAGTGGATCATACAGGCTGTTGATGGTGGATAAGACACCTCGCCGTGTGAAGGGCTTTGGCTCTTGGTCAACCTGAAAGGTAAGGGTGTCAGACTTGAGGTCCCAATTGAGTCCTAGGCTGCTTTGCATAGGAAGGGAGTCTGTAGCTAAGTCCAGATCTTTGAAGTCACTGGCATAATCTTGGGAAGGGAAGGCCTCCATGACGACCTTGCTGTTTGATGCTATCTTATGCAGTCTGAGATTTAAAGAGGCAAGTGTGCTTTGAGTCCTCTTGAGTAGACTTATTGCAGCTTCGGGTGAAGAAAGTGATTTCAGACCATCATCTACATAAAAGTCTCTTTCAATAAACTGCGTAACGTCTTTCTCACCTTCTTGGGCAGATAGCTTAAGTCCATAGATGGCAACAGCAGGAGATGCACTGTTACCAAAAACGTGCACTTTCATGCGGTATTCTGTAATGTTTTTAGTAGGGTCATTGTCTTTGAACCACAGGAATCTCAAGAAGTTCCTGTGTTCTTCCTTGACTTGGAAGCTGTGGAACATTTGCTGAATGTCTGCAACTATGGCAACTGCTTCTTTGCGAAATCTGATGAGAACACCAAGAAGTGTGTTGTTGAGATCTGGTCCCTTTAGGAGGACATCATTTAATGAGACCCCTTGATGTCATGAGCTGGAGTCAAACACTACCCAGATTTTACCTGGCTTCTTGGGGTGGTAGACACCGAAGATTGGTAGGTACCAGCACTTTTCATTGTCTTTTAGAGGTGGGGCTATCTCAGCATGGTCATCCTAAAACATCTTACTCACGAATGAGAAGAAATGCCCTTTCATTTCTGTTTTTCTTTGAAAATTGGATCCGAGGGAAGACAAGCGTTTCAAAGCTTATTCTCTGTTGTTAGCAAGACGGGGTCTCTGCGCTTTGAAAGGCAGGGGTGCCACCCAGCTGTTTTCATTGGTTTTGTAGAATCCCTCTCTAATTATCTCCAAGAAGATATGATCTTCAATAGATGGGCAAATTTTGTGATCTTCTTTAGTCCTTTGGAAAACTGAGCACCCTAAATGATCTCTGTCTTCATGACAAAGAAGATTAGCGGTGTAAGGGCTGGAATGAATTACACTGGCAGGCTTCTCTCTTACAAGGAATCTGTTGGTGCAAGGCTGAAATAGGGATGGACGCCCACCTTCTAGTGTCTTTGTAAAGAGAGAGTTCACGCTGGTTGGTTTGTGAACACTCCCTAGGCATATGTTGCCTATGATGACCCATCCTAGAGCTAGCTTCTGGGCATAGGGGGAGTTGTGGGGACCATTAATTTGTTTTCTCACCTTGTGAACTCTGATGATGTCCCTCCCAAGGAGAAGCGCTATCTCAGCCTGGGGATCCAGTTCAGGGATGAGATGTGCTATGCCCTTCAGATGTCCGTGATGCAGTGCCGTCTCTGGTGTAGGAATCTCCTCTCTGTCCGTTGGGAACTGATTGCACTCGATTAGAGTTGGCAGAGGCAGGGTTGTCTGACCATCAAAGGATTCAATTTGGTAACCAATGGCTCTTCTCCCTGCTTCTTCACTGACCCCTGTACAAGTCTTGAGTAAGTATGAAGAGCCGGCTTCCTTGATTTTGAAAGTGTCAAAGAAGGCTGAGCTGGCGAGTGATCTGTTGCTTTGATCATCCAGGATCACGTATAGCTTCACTGCTTTGTCTCTGAGACCCGTGGGGTAAACTGTAGCAAGACAAATCTTAGAGCAGGATTTGTTAGACAGACCTTCTCCACAGACTTGGGTGCACCGGGTGTAACTACAGGAGGTACTGTATCTTGTTGCTCCCCGTCATGCTCTTCCACTTGGGGTGAGGGGGTAAGAGTCCATGGCATTGGCCCCGGATGTAGAGCTGTGTTGTGCTCTGAGCTGTTGCACTCAGAGCAGTTGATGCTCACCTTACAGTCTTTCCCAAGGTGAGAAGTTGATGCGCAGCACCTGTAACAAATTCTGTTTTCCTTGAGGAATGTTTTGCGATCTTGGAGAGTCTTTTCTCTAAAACCTCTGCACTGTAACAATGAATGAGGCTTCTTGTGAAGAGGACACTCTCTGCTTGGATCCTGTGTTAGAAATACACTTGTTTTGCATACTGCAACAGGTGCGTCTTTGAAGTTGCGGGTTAGAGCAGACTTACTTGACCTAGGGAGAGCAGAGTCAGATGATGAGATGTCAAAACTAGGATCATTTTTAACCTTTGCTTGATAGCGAATAAAGTCCACAAAATAAGAGAATGGTGGGAAGGGGACGTTGTGCTTTTGCTTGTATTTGGAGCCTCATGAAATCCAGGTTTCTTGAAGGCTGTAAGGTAACTTTTGCACTATAGAGTTAACGCCACGGGCTGTGTCCAGAAAGGCAAGGCCTGGCAAGTCTCCTTCTGCTTTGGCTATTTGGAGTTCTGTCACTAGGTCACTCAATTCTCTCAGCTTCAGGTAGCCTTTGTTAGGAATCCTGGGAAAGTCCTCTATTCTTTTAAAAAGAGAGTTTTCTATAACTTCTGGGGAACTGTAACATTCATCAGTCCTCTCCCATATCATGCTCAGCCCTCTGGTTGTGTAATTAATGTTAATTCCCCAGCCAATTGCCCAGCCAAGAGATCGGCTTCTTCACTTGCTTTTAAATCAAGGTCTCTAGTTGCATTTCTGAAGGACGAACTCCATGCTTTATAACTTTTAGGGCGGTCATTAAACTTTGCAAGTCCCTTTGCTAACAGTTCACGTCGTGCTAAGAACTTGAAGAAATCTGACATACCTTGATCATTGTTTGAGTAGCCAGGGGCGCTCTGTTGTGCCAGGAACTTGGTGGGTATTTGCGGTCATCAGAGATACTGTCGCTGTGTCTTTTAACCCGTCGTTCTTCATTTCCGATTTGGTCAACTTTGACGTAGTGTTTAGATAGCCCGGATGCAGAATGTGCTGAAAACTGACTGAGTGCAGGTTTACTTTCTTGCTTGACGTAAGGCATGTGAACGGCGGGGGTTGATTCTGCTCTCGGTGCTGTAAGTGGGCAGTTGTCTGGTTCGGCGTGTCATCGCACATATTCTGAGGTACGCTCTGTACCGTCGTCAGGAACAGATTTTTTTCCAAGTACGTTGCTGAGCCGCTCACTGGTGGGCTTTGCAAGTTCTTCTAAGATGTCTGCCCCAGCTGCAGCAGCCGCTGACTCCTTCTCTGCAGCTAGTTTCTCTAATGCAGTTTACATGCGTAACTTTTCTAATTTAAGTTGCATTTGCATCTCTTTTTCGGTGAACGCAGCTTTTATTTTGGCCACTTTTGCCGCAGTCAGCTTTTACTTTTGTAGATTCCGCCTTTGCGTGGGCAATGGCGATTGTTTCGCTTATCAGTGACCTTCTTGTGCTCGTGGAGTAAACTTCCGACCTTGTTGTGAAGTGCTCGGACTTTGTCTGTGATATGGTTTCCGGCTATATGGAAGCTGATAACACTGCAGTATTACTGGCGTTCTGCCTTTGTTTTACTGCTGTTCTGTATGCCAGCTGTGCTTAGAAGCCTTCGTTTTACTGTTATGCTCCTCACTACACGTGACTGAGGTGTATTTGGGCACACTGTTAACTCCTCTCATACCAATGCATTCCAGTAGGCGCAGAATCCTTTTGAACTTTTATTGATACAAGATAGGGTAAAACTGTAACAGATACAGACAAAATGCAATTGATAAAGATCATACAATTAGTGTCTCCCTATCTATCTATCTATCTATCTAGCTAAAGACACAAATAATAAACATACCGAAAATGAATCCGGTTGGCTAGCATAGAGCATGGCAGCAAATGTACTTGGTTCCATAGGAAGGGAAGAGGAAAAGACTGCAGGAAGCTGATGCAAGGCCTGATGGGATTGAAAGTACGGAGGCTTGCATGTACCAGATCTAACCAGCTATTCTAAATAACTACTTTGAAACAGATATAGCTCAGTTATAAAAAATGGTCACTAGGTGGCAGCATAGAGTAATCTAATTAAACCAAAGAGTCAATAGGAAAATGTCAAGCCTTATTAAAGAAGGCATGACAAGCACCTTTAGAAATATATTTACCTAGAAAAGTGGTGACATGGTCAATACTTATTTTACCCGCTGTATTTGCATTTAGAAATGTCCTCTATGTTCAAACTTGTGTGAAGATCTGTTTTTCTCTACAGTAGAGAAAGGGTACACAGAAAATAATTCTTTTCTTTGTCTCCTGTTCACACTTAAACACAGCCTTTGGGTGAGCTGCAGTGTGTACAGAAATCTGCAGCATGTCTGCATTTTTCCCTTCCACACCACAGCTCACCCACAGCTCCATTTTGTTCTGCGCTTCTACATACTGCAGTTTAGCTGCGGAGCATAAAAATGAATGACATGTCACATGGCTCAGTTCACAAAGTGGAATCTTACTGCATCCGAGTCTGCGGTAAGATACCGCACAGGCACATCGCTTTTCAAAACATTTTTTAGCATTCACTAAAAAATGCTACAAAAATACCACATGAGTAATTTCATGAAGTCATGCAGTATTTTACCACCGCTGGTAGCTGGCGTCCTTAGCACAGGCTGCCACTAGCTGTCTGTTAAGGAGAGTCCTTAACAACCGATGACTCATCAGCTGAATTGAATTTTAAAAAAAAATAACAAAATGCTGGCAATAAAGATTAAAAAAAAAAAAACATTGTGGCGTCCCCCCAATCCATATCAGGCACTTTGGGTCTGATATGAATTTTGAGGGGAACCCCCACACTAAATTTTTTTAAAAAAATGGCGTGGGGTCCCCCCCGAAATCCATACC
The DNA here is from genome assembly GCF_042186555.1 of Aquarana catesbeiana. Lineage (NCBI taxonomy): Eukaryota > Metazoa > Chordata > Amphibia > Anura > Ranidae > Aquarana > Aquarana catesbeiana. The sequence goes on from NC_133325.1 coordinate 519,108,800, forward strand.
AGACCCTTATCCGAGCATGTGGCCTGGCAGGCCAGGAAAGGGAGGGGACGAGCGAGCTCCCCCCCCAAACCATACCAGGCCATATGTCCCCAACATGGGGGTTGCTTTGGGTCAGGGGGGCTCTGCCGTCTTACAGTTCTTACATTACTAAGGGGCGGGGCCACCTGGTGATGTGACCGAGTGACCCTGCCCCCTGTGGCATTGTCGGCCAGGGTCATGCTGGGTCGATGATATCACAAGGGGGCGGGGATGCTGGAGAAGGCTGCTCACATGCTGTGGCTGTTATGAAAAATTTACTGTGGCAATTCAAATTGACTATCAAACTCGGCTATTCAAGTCAACGGGGCTGCACCACAACTGCGAGCCAAACACTTGGCTCATGGTTGTGGTGCATTAGCACAATTATAAACTGCCATTTGGCCTCCTGAATAACTTACAGCAGCATTCAGAAAAGTGATCCACCGCAGATTTACTTAGCGTAAACCTAGCCTAATAACACTCATTGTAATGCCACCCATATTTCTGTCCTTTTAACATGGTGACAGTAAGCTGACACCTATGCTGCTCAGGTACACAGTTATCAGGTTGCTGTGGTGCTGTTAAAAAGACAGGAATATGGGCAGGGCCGTCTTTAATATTGATTGAACCCTGGGCTAAAATTTTCTTGGGCCCCCCCCCCCCATGCAGTTTAGCTCTCCACCTGCTTTGAGACATGCAATAAATAGCATCTAGACTCAAAATCCGTTTACTGAATCAGATCAGGCAGCGATTGTGATTGGTTGCCAGAGGTTACAGTGTCTCATTACCACTCACTGACTGGTTGCTTGTAAGGTACCTGTGGTAGGTAGTGTCTGAAGTGGAGCTTGTATGCTGAGGATTCAGACGAAAACGTAGTCAGGCAGGTCAAGTCAGCAACAGATCAGGCAAAGTGGTACAAAATCGAAATCCAAAGAATGGTCAGGCAGGCAGAGGTCATACACGAGCTGGCGGTGAAGTACCAAATCAGCAGGCTGGAGAGTGGTCAAGAATTTAGGCAGAGGTTCAATATACAGTAGTCAAAATCACAGCACTATCAATACACCCAGGGAGCAAGTCCAAACAAACGGGCAGGTGGGGCTAGTGAGTCCAAGGCCATCAAGCTGGGAGAACATTACAATAACTACAGAGCTCCTCTGTGGCACAAAAGGTAATGCTGTGGGACCAGGAACATCCTGGTTCGAAGACACCCAGGTACATGACATTACTGGAGGTTACAGCACACATTACGGCTCACTGATTAGTTGCTAGAGGTTACAGCACTTGATTTCTGCTTGTTGATTGGTTGCTAGAGATTACTGTACATCAATACTGCTCACTGATTGGTTGCTAGAGGTTACTGCACATCATTACTGCTTACTGATTGGTTGCTAGAGGTTATAGTACATCATCTCACTACCTGCACACCATGGACTGGGGAGGTGAGGGGACTCATTAATAGAAAGAAAATTCCTAGGGATCCTAGGACTCCTGGGATCAGTGGCAGTGCTGGGGGGAGGGTGTGATCAATGGCAATGCTGATTTTTTTACTGACTACAAATATAAAGAGGAGTTTCAACACTGGCCACCAATGTAATAGGGGTTTACACTGACAACTAATGTAATAGGAATTTACACTGACCACTAATGTAATAGAAGCATTCACAGTAACCACCAACGTAAGGAGGGATTTACAATGACCACCAATGTAAGGGGGATATTCACACTGGCCACTAGTGTAAATGAAAGGATTCTACACCAGGCACCAATGTAATGAGACGATTTACACTGACCACCAATGCAACTGAGACATTTAGCCTGCGATCACATTTGTGTGTGTCGGGAACGCATGCAAAATCGCTTTCCTGACCCCACAGAAACGTGCTGCCCTTAAGCAGATACTCAGCAGTGCCATAAATTGTTAATGACACCCTCACACATCTGCTGACATGTGCCTTGACACCGAACTTTCTTCCGCATTTATAGAGCATAGAGCATCCCATTGAAATGAATGGGCTGCCCTACACGTGCCCTACATCTTTATGCACCCTGTCAGTACACCTTTGCATCCTAAAACCCATGCTAACCTCTGCACCCCAAACCTCCCCCATTCTCTCCATTTCAATCCCCCTCCCCTTTAACTCTATCTGCCTCTGCTCATCTTTGCACCCACCTTCCTTACCTCCATGCATACAATCCTTGCTCACCTGTGCACCCCAAACTGTAATTCCTTCTCTGCCTACCTCAGCACACCCTGCACTACCCTCCCCCCCACCAATTTGCTTACCTTTGCAGAACAGGCTGATGGTAGGCTTAATGACCACAGTTGTAGGCAGGACTTTCCAGCATGTCCCTTTATCTCCTCAGTGGGCAGCATGCAGTAAAGGTGATGGTGGATATAATCTCAGAGGGGCATGATATACATATGAATACTGCCTATATTTACTTATGAATGCTGCTGATCCGCCACTATTTGTATATGAATGCAGCCGCTATTTACATATCAATGCCGGTATTTACATGTAAACACAGGGTCTGCAAGTGAGTCATCTATACACAACAATAGGGCAGAGCTGGGCAGCGTTAGTAACAGAACTTCACACTGAGATATTAGGACACAGCACGGACTAAAACCTCAATAGACGAGGGAATTTAAACTGGGATAGTTGGCAAGTATGGTGCAGCTGCTTTGGGCCCCACAACAATGATGTGTTTTTGCCCTGCCTTAAAGACAGTCCTGAATATGGGTGAAATTACAATGAGACTATATACTGTACAGGAGGCACTTCTAGCAGCTCTCCATTTTCCCTTCATTTCTACTGGGGAAAATGCTTTCTTGTTCTCTTCTTCCTCAGCTTTTCGATCATTGCAGGGGAGGAGCCTCACTGCATGCAGTTCAGGTCAGGAGCTTGTCTGCAGACTTCTCCCTACATCAAAGTCGCTGATCCATCCTGCATCTACACTGACAGAAAGCCCGCGGGACGAACATTAAATTGCAGTGATGGAGAGCACACTTTACCAATTGGCTGAGGAGGCAGTGGGAGGCCTCCTCAGCCAATGGGTAGCTGAAGTTGCCTCATAAGTCCCTCCTTCGTGACATCACCCTGCACATGTTCTATGTGGAATTTTCCAAGCATTTTTGATTTATGAGGTAAATACAGCAAAAAAGCATTAGTGATTTGACATTTTCAGGATCGCATGAGGTATTTGGGAAAACACCTAAATACTGCATGCAATCTGGTTCTGTGAATGGAGCCCGCTGTGGCATTTTTATTAAAGTTAAAATTAAAAAAAGTAAACAGTACCCCACGCTTTTAAAGTACAAGGCATCACTGGCCAGAATGTCGGCCAGTACTGATATTTTCTGCACTGAAAAGCATTTTAGCATTCAGGCAGTGTGAACTATTCTTAAATGCATGTAAATGCATGTTTGACAGAGCCATTATGAAATAGGCTTTAGTAGATGTTCAAGAATAGGAAAGAAGACAGCAAATAATATACACTATCGATTTTTAAAAAATTTCATGTGAATGGAAATTATGAAGTGTAATGCCCTGTACACATGGTCGGACTTTGTTCGGACATTCCGACAACAAAATCCTAGCATTTTTTCCGACGGATGTTGGCTCAAACTTGTCTTGCATACGCACGGTCACACAAAGTTGTCGGAAAATCCGATCGTTCTAAACACGTACGTCGGGACTATAAACGGGGCAGTGGCCAATAGCTTTCATCTCTTTATTTATTCTGAGCATGCGTGGCACTTTGTCCGTCGGATTTGTGTACACATGATCTGAATTTCCGACAACGGATTTTGTTGTCAGAAAATTTTATATCCTGCTCTCAAACTTTGTGTGTCGGAAAATCCGATGGAAAATGTGTGATGGAGCCTACACACGGTCGGAATTTCCGACAACAAGGTCCTATCACACATTTTTCCGTTGGAAAATCTGACCGTGTGTATGGGGCATTAGAGTGTATTGATAAGAAGCAAGCTTGGGGGAATTTTCAGCGTATCTTCTATAACTTTTTACTACCGAGGAACTCTTGACATAATTTTCAGTTCTTGAGGAACCCTGCTAAAACAAATTCATTAGAGAGTCAGTGGGAAAAATGCCACTTGCATTGGTTTCCAATGGAAAGAATGTCGTCCCCTTACAGTGGTGGTAAGAATGCCACCCTTGTAGACAACTGCACCCTACTATGTCAAAATTGAACATGATCCTTTTTTTTTGCAATGTAATGCATTGCAATGCACCACCATGTGCTGCCATGCATTGTGGGACTCTGCAATGCAGTTTAACTGCCTTAGTTTGTCAGGGTGCCATTCTAATTGAATAGCACTGTAACGCATGTTACATATGTTACCATAACATGCATGTTAGTTTAAATGGGCCCTTAGGGATTTATTAAAATATGATGACTAGTTAATAACCTAAATTATGAAAACACATCACTTTTATCAGTGTTAACATCTCTTCTATTTATATTCTGACTCTTTAATTCTTATTTTCCTAGCAACCACATAAAGAGGTATTCTAGCCATTAAATGGAAACTAAGGGAACATTACCATGGTAACCAAGTAACCGGTCCACCTTGGAACCCTTTGAAGTATCAGCAGATTCCAGTAAATTGAAGCAGTCATTTTAATATACTTTAGGTATGTATACTGTACAGACATCATTTGTAAAGAAAATGTTAAATATACCAACATACTGCTAAAGTAAAAATACACACATTAATGTAAAAGGAATTACATGAGTTTGACAGTGACATTATAGATGTTCATTTGCTTTAATTTGAAAGGTACTATTTTTCCTAACAGAAAAGTATGATAGAACTTTTTCTTGCTGAGCTGACTCGTCGCATGAGCTTAAGGAAGATAAATCAAGTTCCTAACTTCTGAAAATGGTGCAAACAATGTTTTTGGAAGTTAATCACTCTCCCGTTTGTTGGTATAAGAGAGAAAAAGATATCTACTCTTTTAACTGCAGAGATGGTCACATTTTTCAATATGTTAGGAATCTCAGCATGCATATGTAGTAAAAAAAATATGGCTTGTATGTGTAGTGGTACCCCCGTGATGGCTGCTGTTTGACTCTATACCCCACTGGCTACCCCCACTCTGCAGATCCTGTTTTACCTCTGACACCTTGGGTTCCATTCTGCAATGTGACGTTAGCAATGAGAAACTCACACAGTATCACTGAACCACCCAAAAGTTTACTAAAATAAGTAATGGAACACAATGAAGACCATGACTAAACACGAATTATAATTGACAATTGTTATCACTTAATGCACATATACAGAACTTATAACTTTATATTCACTTTAAGGAGTATATGTGAACAGGTGTACAGAGTGATAAGGACTCTCCCCAGCAAAGTATTGTGGGAGATATAGTTTGGAGGAGGAAGTGACTCTATTAGCTGGATCAGCCCTGAACTACAGGAGAGACAATGCAAAGCGCGCAGCACTGCCTGCTGGGAGGAGGGATAAAAGGACCAGCGCGGCCTGCCTTCAGCCTCTCTGTATTGCTGCATTTCTTCTCAAGGAGTAAGGAAGAATCCTAACAGAGCCCAGCAGCCACTAGAGGGAGCCAAACTCATTTGAAACAAAAACAACTGTCCAACTATAATAACTATAGTAGCAAACCCTTGGCTATATATGTATGTTTGAAATTAAGATATTGATGAGTAAATAAGCCAAACTGCAATTTTATCTGAATTTTTAATAAAAAAATTGACAAACCTGAATTTCAAATTATATTGAAGTCAATGCGGAACCAATTTTAAAGGCCACTTTTAGCCCTTTGGAGGACTGCTATATGAGCTGTTGTCTCCAAATAGCATAGGAAGCCTTTGCTATTGCAAACAAAAAAAAATTGTGTAAACAAATGGATATACAGCTGGGTAATTTCAGCAAATTAAACCCCGTGTTATATTTATGGGGTTTTACCCATATTTTTTTCTAATGCTATTACTTTCTATAATCAGCAGCTCTATCTAGTGGTCAATATGTGGTATATTTCTCTAAAATGCATCAGACAGGAAATATACAGCATTTTGGCCACTAGATGGAGCTTTAATTGCAGTGCTAAAAGTTTAATAATACTAAAAATGGGTACCTACATCCTATCAAATTGAAGAAATTTGTATATGAGGCTAGTGGACTTTAATGGTACCGTAACAATTTAAGATACATAAAGTATAAAACAAGTAGAGTTTATTGTAAATAACATCAACATGTTAAAAAATACATATTTGTTTAAAATATATCTCTGTCTATTCATTCAGGGGAGGGTACAACTAACAGAAAATGGCAGTACAAGTTCACTCTGTATCATTTACATTAGCATGTTGGACATGTTTTGCGGGTATTCACCGCTTCTTCAGGAGAGCATTTGTTTGCATACTATGATGTTATAGGAACAGAGACGGAAGCAGCCAGGGATTGAGAATATAACTTCAGTAGACAATCGAAAAGTTGCTCTGGAGTGTTAAACTGAAGTCAGTTATATAGCCTCAGTGATGGATCAGGGATTGCTCTGATAGTGTACAGAGCAAATACTTAAATCACAATCAAGAAAAGAAAGAGACCCCTCAAAGAGTGGTGGGACTTTGAAGGCAACGGAAATCAGAATATAAATAAAAAAGCGGGTTTTATTATTACAATTATATAAAATTATACATATTGACAAGAATTGATCCAAATACAAACATGTAAATCAATTTAACAGTAAAAACAATGTTCTGCTGGTGAATGAGCAAACGGTGTATTCATATAGTCTTCTACCTGGGCCTACGCGTTTCGGGACTGTTGAGGTCCCTTCATCAGGGGCAAAATGGTAAGCAGACTTTACACTAGTAAAACATGAAATATCATAATTAGGTACAATTGTATTGAACATGTTTCCTGCACTTAACATCATTCCAGGAAGGGGGAAAAAAAAAAAAAAAAAACTACACACCCAAGCATGAACAGGAGAGGAGACCAACCGTCGGAGACACTCTCAGGGGCAGCTACGCATCAGACGCCAGAAAACCAAATAAGGAAACAGGCGTGTCTCTGGCCCCACCTTCTCCACACTGGTCCCAATGTATCACCACAAAAGGGGGACAACGCTACCTCAAAGGTCCCAGCGACCAGGGGATCAGGAAGAGGGAGGAGGGAGAAGAGGAGATTATCTGAAAATACAAAAAAAGGGAAGGAGAGGAGGCCTTATGTGCTGAGATGTTAAAAAAAGGGGGCTTATAAGGTAATTGGATGTATGTCTGCAGAAGACGCATAATGACATGCGTCTGAGCAGCAATATGACCATATATTTTAAGAAGCATGCAGATTGCACGGTATGCGGATATTCACAAAAAGCAGTTCAGAAAGTAATCTCAGCATGCATAACTTACCCCAATATTGGTATGTAGAAAATATATCCAGTAGCAAGTAAGAGAAGTCAGTGTACTAAAAGCGCTAACTCAGCTACAGTTGCAATGGTGAGTAAAGACCTCATCTAGGGAAATCTGAAAAGGAGTGGAGAAAGTGGTGGTTGAGTATAATGCAAGCCAGTGTGTGTAGTCATGGTGTCTCATGGCAGGCACATAGAAGGGCGTATTCGTGTAACAAGAGTAAGATAAAATGAAGGTGATCCTGGAGGCTAGTGCAGGAGAAGCCTTACCTGAGTATGGTGGTTACTGGCCGCCTTACATCGCCGCCGCCGTGTCAGACAATGACACCGGCACGAGCGTAAGGGGGTGGGGTATAAGAGGAGAAGGAGGGAGTGGGTGCGGCGATGATTGGCGTGGGATCCCGCCAACCATAATGCCGCTCCTATTATTCACAGGTGCCAAGGGAATCCTACAGCGTCGACAGACGCTGAAAGGGAGAACCCGTGGTGACGTCGTGTAGGAGGAGGAAAGGGGAGTGGCTGCGGCAATGATTGGCGTGGGATTCGGCCAATCATACCGCAACTCGGATCAATTGTAGATGCCAGGGAATTCCCACAGCGTCAACAGACGCTGAGAAAGGGAAACCATGGCAATAAGCAGACACAACTCAGGATCACATCATTCCCCCTGCTATCCAAAGGGGGCTGTACATAAAGCAGTACCGCTCCAGCAGAAACGCTGGAGCGGAGAGATGCACAGAAACACAGGGCATCTCTAATTTCAAAAATGGAGGGGTAACCAGCCACTTCACCGATGCACCTGCATAAGTGTGTACCTGGCAACATAATACAAACCACCCCTGAAGGGGAGGTGTGTAGTTGGTGTATAGACAAAAAGATATAATGGGGAATGTTCACCAAGGTCGTCACATGGACATCGCAGGGGCAGAGGGACCCTGGGCGGGGACTGCACGGCACCCCCCCAAAACGTGAGGCCGTGGGGGGGGGTCATGCAGAGACCGTCCACCGACGCAAAAAAGGGAACCATAAATAGCGGGCATGGTCTGGCAGAAAAGAACTGCCAGGCGTACCGCGAGTATGTTCCGGGTACCCATAAGTAGGCCCCCCGAAGGACATACGGTTCCAGGGGGGCCCACGTGCGCCGGGCGGGACAAGAGGGGGCCAGAGCTGCGGCTGACAGATGTAGCCCAAAAGTGATCGACAGTGTGTCTCAAATCATGGCATGCCTGTGCGTGACAAAGAAAAGAGGGGGGGGGGGAAAGGGAGAGGGGGGAAAAGAAATAAAATAAAAACAATGACAAAATTGAACAAAATTCAAAAAAGGAAAAACATACATGAGGGCAATAAGGATAGACATGACAGTCTCAGTATTTTATAGATCTTTTTCGCAAACCCCAGAGGAGAAACCTTCTAGAAAGGGTCTAAAACTCAAATGATCGTTGAGACCAGGGGGTGAGGTGGCGGCAAGGTCCGCGATCCAACGAGCCTCCCGTTGCAGCAAGGCCTTGTTCCAATCACCACCCCTCGGACTCGGATGCACTCTGTCCAGGATTAGAAAATAGATGTTGGGAAAAGTACCATGGTGCACATTCGCCACATGTCTCCCCAGTGGGAGTTCAGGATTCGCTTTCCTCATGGCAGAAATATGCCGTGAGGCTCGCAATGAAAATTTTTGTTTAGTCTTACCTACATAGAATTGGAGGCACTGGCAGACTAAAAGATATATCACGCCCTCTGTTTTGCAGTTAGCAAAATGGCGTGGTCTATATGGATGTCCATTGGGGAGGGTCACATGTTGTTGTGTGTTCATGAATCTACATGTGGAGCATCCTCCACATGTGAAAGTCCCAAACCTCTTACAGGGGTCCCCGTGTGTTCCACCAGTAAACTCACTGCGGACCAAATGGTCACGCAGGGAACTGGTACGCCGGTAGGTGATTGCCGGTCGGGCAGGTAAGTATGGGCGTAGATTATTATCAGAGTGCAAAAGATGCCAGTGTTTGTTGAGGATGGATTTAATAGATTCATGTTGGTTTGTGAACCGCATGATGATCCTAGTAGTGGGGTCCATATTGGCCTTCTTCTGAGAGCCAGAAAGGAGTTCCCACCTAGTGTGTCTGTTAGCACGTTTAAACGCTTTTTTCAGGAGTGTAGATGAATAGCCCCTCAGAAGTAGTCTCTCTCTGAGAGCGGCAGCTTCACTTAGATAAGATTGTTGATCAGAGCAATTCCGTCTCAGCCGCAAATATTGGCTGTAGGGAATCGCTCGGATAAGTGGTTGGGGGTGGGAACTAGAGGCATGTAAGATGGTGTTGCCAGCGGTAGGTTTTCGGAAAAGGCTGCTGGAGAGCGTTCCATCAGGGTTCTTGCTGATGGTTGTGTCCAAGAATGTAATATTGTGTGCACTATGGGTCACGGTAAACTTTAAATTGAAATTGTTGCACTGCATCATATGGATGCATTCATTAAGTTGGTTTTCGGAACCCTCCCATAACACCAAAATGTCGTCTATATAACGATACCATGCGACTATGTGTTGAGTGTGCGATCTGAAGGCCTCATCAGAAAGAAAGGACTGCTCCCACTCCCCCAGGTACAGGTTGGCGTAGGATGGGGCACAGGAGGTCCCCATTGCCACGCCCTGTACCTGGAGGAAGTGGGAGCCATCAAAAGAAAAAACGTTATGATAAAGGATGAACTCCAGGGCCATAATAACAAACTCACAGAGTTTTTTGTCATCTCTGTGAGTTTGAGTGATGAAATGTCTGACCACAGTCAGCCCTAAATGGTGGGGAATTGAGCTATAAAGGGCCTCAACGTCGATGGCTACCAGTAGTGACTGTGCTGAGACATGTAGGCCTTCCAGGGATTGTAACAGGTGGATAGTATCACGTACGTAAGAGGGCAGGTTTTCCACGAAAGGTTTGAGGTAAGAGTCTACAAAGAGACTCAAGTGTTCAGTAATAGCTCCGTTACCGGAGACTATGGGTCTACCTGGTGGAGTTGTACAGTTTTTATGAACTTTGGGTAGACAATAGAACGTTGGAATTTTGGGAAACTTTGTTCGTAAAAATTCCCAAGTGTCCTGATTGATGATGCCCTGTGAAAAGGCACCATCAACCAGGGCATAAAATTGGGTCTCAAATTTCGTGATGTTGGATCTGGGTATAGGTTTGTACCAGTCCCGATTAGACAACACTTTCTGGCACATGTTTTTGTATTGCTCGTTGGTCATGATCACAATATTGCCCCCCTTGTCGGAGGGCTTAATGACCAAGGAGTGACATTTTTTCAGAGTATTTAGAGCGAGCATTTCGGAAGGGGATATATTCTCGATCCTTTTGTGTATTTTAAGTTTTTTAATTTCAGATGTAACCATAGTAACGAAAGACGACAGATTGGGGTTAGAGCTCAGGGGAGGGAATTTATCCGATTTGTTCTTGAATTTTATGTTGGCATGAGATGGAATGGTTGATTCCATAGGTATATCGGCAAGGAGGGAATCTAAGTCAATAGTGTCGATCAAATCAGGGGGGTCCTCATCCTCCAACAACGACAAAAGGACATCTAAGTCTCTGTCGTGTTGTTCCTTGATGGTTTCGGGTTTGGTTTTAGCCTTAGAATACATGCTCTTTAATAACAATTTACGAGCGAACAAGTTAAGGTCTTTAATAACTTCAAAAGTATCAAGGTTAGAGCTGGGGCAAAAACTTAGACCCCTGGACAGTAAAGATTTCTCATCATCAGATAGCGTATAGTCAGAAAGGTTGATGATGTTTCTATCATCGACATCTATGGTGTTAGATTTAGTCCTAGTTAGGTTTTCGGTTTGGGAATAGCGCCCTGGGGAAAAAATCGACTTTGTCCCACCTCCCTCCTGGATATTGCGCTCGCACTAGATTGCGAGAGCTGACCAGTCGTGTGTGCAGAGGGGGCGATGTTGCTGTTAGGGGTTCCTGTAGGTGGGTGGGGGTCCTCAATGCATGCACCGCTATTACTTGGTATTTGTGAAGTGGATGAAGCATTATCGACAGGATGGTCGGGAATATGTTTCTTATGTGCATTCCCCCCTTCCCCAGACAAGAGGCGTTTCGGTTTATTGTGCCTGTTCCTGTTCCGATTACGAGAAAAGGAGGAGGCAGAAGCAGAGGAATTGATAGAGGAGTCAGATCCGCATTCCACAGTGGATTTAGCTAGGCCTCTGTTTTTGGAATTGGAGGTGTAGTTATTTTGGGTCCACTTGTATGCTCTCCCTTCCTGGAAGGACAATTTGTCGCGCCAGAACTTTTTATCTTTTTTGCGGAGAGTTTCGGTGGTAATTTGATCCAAATGAATCTTAATTCTTTCCTCATGTTCCTTTAATGCGGGGAGACTTTTAAAGGATTGTAACTTTACGTATATGTTATCAATCTCTTTATCAAGGGCCAGACTGCGGGTCTTATATTCCTCTATAAGCATCCTCATCATCTTGCGTGTGCACGCCTGTAGGTTATCCTCCCACTGTTTTTTGAAATCGGGGCTAATATTGTCGATCAGAGGGAAGATTTGAATGCGCAATCCATAAGGATTGATATCCTCTCTGATATATCTTTCAAAGTTGTCAATGTGCCAGAAAAATGCAGCTTTTTTCTCCACATATTTGCTTAATTGGTTGCAAAGGGAAGACAATTCTGATTGAACTGCTTCTCCTTCCTCGTGGTTTTTAGAATAATCTGCCATAAGGGCCGTCCAACTTGAACCCTGAAACATATTGATATCGTCTCTTGGAGTGGAATAAAGGGAGAGCACTAAAGATTGAAAACAAAATACTGATGGAAGGAAATACTTACATATACAATAGGAAATTCCTAGATGAAAAATAACAAGAATAACATGTAAAACACAAAGTAACTAGCCAGTAATAATAATTTAGATTAGGTAAAGAGAGAGTTTGTGGCAGAGCTGGATGGAAAAGAGGGGTATGGGTATTTGCTACCCGGATTCTAGAATCAGCAAGAGAAAAAAAGGGGTACCATCCAACAGTGTCACAAGAGTTGCCACCATCCCTAGCATACGAGAAAAGAAAGAGACCCCTCAAAGAGTGGTGGGACTTTGAAGGCAACGGAAATCAGAATATAAATAAAAAAGCGGGTTTTATTATTACAATTATATAAAATTATACATATTGACAAGAATTGATCCAAATACAAACATGTAAATCAATTTAACGGTAAAAACAATGTTCTGCTGGTGAATGAGCAAACGGTGTATTCATATAGTCTTCTACCTGGGCCTACGCGTTTCGGGACTGTTGAGGTCCCTTCATCAGGGGCAAAATGGTAAGCAGACTTTACACTAGTAAAACATGAAATATCATAATTAGGTACAATTGTATTGAACATGTTTCCTGCACTTAACATCATTCCAGGAAGGGGGAAAAAAAAAAAAAAAAAACTACACACCCAAGCATGAACAGGAGAGGAGACCAACCGTCGGAGACACTCTCAGGGGCAGCTACGCATCAGACGCCAGAAAACCAAATAAGGAAACAGGCGTGTCTCTGGCCCCACCTTCTCCACACTGGTCCCAATGTATCACCACAAAAGGGGGACAACGCTACCTCAAAGGTCCCAGCGACCAGGGGATCAGGAAGAGGGAGGAGGGAGAAGAGGAGATTATCTGAAAATACAAAAAAAGGGAAGGAGAGGAGGCCTTATGTGCTGAGATGTTAAAAAAAGGGGGCTTATAAGGTAATTGGATGTATGTCTGCAGAAGACGCATAATGACATGCGTCTGAGCAGCAATATGACCATATATTTTAAGAAGCATGCAGATTGCACGGTATGCGGATATTCACAAAAAGCAGTTCAGAAAGTAATCTCAGCATGCATAACTTACCCCAATATTGGTATGTAGAAAATATATCCAGTAGCAAGTAAGAGAAGTCAGTGTACTAAAAGCGCTAACTCAGCTACAGTTGCAATGGTGAGTAAAGACCTCATCTAGGGAAATCTGAAAAGGAGTGGAGAAAGTGGTGGTTGAGTATAATGCAAGCCAGTGTGTGTAGTCATGGTGTCTCATGGCAGGCACATAGAAGGGCGTATTCGTGTAACAAGAGTAAGATAAAATGAAGGTGATCCTGGAGGCTAGTCCTTTTCAGATTTCCCTAGATGAGGTCTTTACTCACCATTGCAACTGTAGCTGAGTTAGCGCTTTTAGTACACTGACTTCTCTTACTTGCTACTGGATATATTTTCTACATACCAATATTGGGGTAAGTTATGCATGCTGAGATTACTTTCTGAACTGCTTTTTGTGAATATCCGCATACCGTGCAATCTGCATGCTTCTTAAAATATATGGTCATATTGCTGCTCAGACGCATGTCATTATGCGTCTTCTGCAGACATACATCCAATTACCTTATAAGCCCCCTTTTTTTAACATCTCAGCACATAAGGCCTCCTCTCCTTCCCTTTTTTTGTATTTTCAGATAATCTCCTCTTCTCCCTCCTCCCTCTTCCTGATCCCCTGGTCGCTGGGACCTTTGAGGTAGCGTTGTCCCCCTTTTGTGGTGATACATTGGGACCAGTGTGGAGAAGGTGGGGCCAGAGACACGCCTGTTTCCTTATTTGGTTTTCTGGCGTCTGATGCGTAGCTGCCCCTGAGAGTGTCTCCGACGGTTGGTCTCCTCTCCTGTTCATGCTTGGGTGTGTAGTTTTTTTTTTTTTTTTTTTTTTCCCCCTTCCTGGAATGATGTTAAGTGCAGGAAACATGTTCAATACAATTGTACCTAATTATGATATTTCATGTTTTACTAGTGTAAAGTCTGCTTACCATTTTGCCCCTGATGAAGGGACCTCAACAGTCCCGAAACGCGTAGGCCCAGGTAGAAGACTATATGAATACACCGTTTGCTCATTCACAAGCAGAACATTGTTTTTACTGTTAAATTGATTTACATGTTTGTATTTGGATCAATTCTTGTCAATATGTATAATTTTATATAATTGTAATAATAAAACCCGCTTTTTTATTTATATTCTGATTTCCGTTGCCTTCAAAGTCCCACCACTCTTTGAGGGGTCTCTTTCTTTTCTCGTATGCTAGGGATGGTGGCAACTCTTGTGACACTGTTGGATGGTACCCCTTTTTTTCTCTTGCTGATTCTAGAATCCGGGTAGCAAATACCCATACCCCTCTTTTCCATCCAGCTCTGCCACAAACTCTCTCTTTACCTAATCTAAATTATTATTACTGGCTAGTTACTTTGTGTTTTACATGTTATTCTTGTTATTTTTCATCTAGGAATTTCCTATTGTATATGTAAGTATTTCCTTCCATCAGTATTTTGTTTTCAATCTTTAGTGCTCTCCCTTTATTCCACTCCAAGAGACGATATCAATATGTTTCAGGGTTCAAGTTGGACGGCCCTTATGGCAGATTATTCTAAAAACCACGAGGAAGGAGAAGCAGTTCAATCAGAATTGTCTTCCCTTTGCAACCAATTAAGCAAATATGTGGAGAAAAAAGCTGCATTTTTCTGGCACATTGACAACTTTGAAAGATATATCAGAGAGGATATCAATCCTTATGGATTGCGCATTCAAATCTTCCCTCTGATCGACAATATTAGCCCCGATTTCAAAAAACAGTGGGAGGATAACCTACAGGCGTGCACACGCAAGATGATGAGGATGCTTATAGAGGAATATAAGACCCGCAGTCTGGCCCTTGATAAAGAGATTGATAACATATACGTAAAGTTACAATCCTTTAAAAGTCTCCCCGCATTAAAGGAACATGAGGAAAGAATTAAGATTCATTTGGATCAAATTACCACCGAAACTCTCCGCAAAAAAGATAAAAAGTTCTGGCGCGACAAATTGTCCTTCCAGGAAGGGAGAGCATACAAGTGGACCCAAAATAACTACACCTCCAATTCCAAAAACAGAGGCCTAGCTAAATCCACTGTGGAATGCGGATCTGACTCCTCTATCAATTCCTCTGCTTCTGCCTCCTCCTTTTCTCGTAATCGGAACAGGAACAGGCACAATAAACCGAAACGCCTCTTGTCTGGGGAAGGGGGGAATGCACATAAGAAACATATTCCCGACCATCCTGTCGATAATGCTTCATCCACTTCACAAATACCAAGTAATAGCGGTGCATGCATTGAGGACCCCCACCCACCTACAGGAACCCCTAACAGCAACATCGCCCCCTCTGCACACACGACTGGTCAGCTCTCGCAATCTAGTGCGAGCGCAATATCCAGGAGGGAGGTGGGACAAAGTCGATTTTTTCCCCAGGGCGCTATTCCCAAACCGAAAACCTAACTAGGACTAAATCTAACACCATAGATGTCGATGATAGAAACATCATCAACCTTTCTGACTATACGCTATCTGATGATGAGAAATCTTTACTGTCCAGGGGTCTAAGTTTTTGCCCCAGCTCTAACCTTGATACTTTTGAAGTTATTAAAGACCTTAACTTGTTCGCTCGTAAATTGTTATTAAAGAGCATGTATTCTAAGGCTAAAACCAAACCCGAAACCATCAAGGAACAACACGACAGAGACTTAGATGTCCTTTTGTCGTTGTTGGAGGATGAGGACCCCCCTGATTTGATCGACACTATTGACTTAGATTCCCTCCTTGCCGATATACCTATGGAATCAACCATTCCATCTCATGCCAACATAAAATTCAAGAACAAATCGGATAAATTCCCTCCCCTGAGCTCTAACCCCAATCTGTCGTCTTTCGTTACTATGGTTACATCTGAAATTAAAAAACTTAAAATACACAAAAGGATCGGGAATATATCCCCTTCCGAAATGCTCGCTCTAAATACTCTGAAAAAATGTCACTCCTTGGTCATTAAGCCCTCCGACAAGGGGGGCAATATTGTGATCATGACCAACGAGCAATACAAAAACATGTGCCAGAAAGTGTTGTCTAATCGGGACTGGTACAAACCTATACCCAGATCCAACATCACGAAATTTGAGACCCAATTTTATGCCCTGGTTGATGGTGCCTTTTCACAGGGCATCATCAATCAGGACACTTGGGAATTTTTACGAACAAAGTTTCCCAAAATTCCAACGTTCTATTGTCTACCCAAAGTTCATAAAAACTGTACAACTCCACCAGGTAGACCCATAGTCTCCGGTAACGGAGCTATTACTGAACACTTGAGTCTCTTTGTAGACTCTTACCTCAAACCTTTCGTGGAAAACCTGCCCTCTTACGTACGTGATACTATCCACCTGTTACAATCCCTGGAAGGCCTACATGTCTCAGCACAGTCACTACTGGTAGCCATCGACGTTGAGGCCCTTTATAGCTCAATTCCCCACCATTTAGGGCTGACTGTGGTCAGACATTTCATCACTCAAACTCACAGAGATGACAAAAAACTCTGTGAGTTTGTTATTATGGCCCTGGAGTTCATCCTTTATCATAACGTTTTTTCTTTTGATGGCTCCCACTTCCTCCAGGTACAGGGCGTGGCAATGGGGACCTCCTGTGCCCCATCCTACGCCAACCTGTACCTGGGGGAGTGGGAGCAGTCCTTTCTTTCTGATGAGGCCTTCAGATCGCACACTCAACACATAGTCGCATGGTATCGTTATATAGACGACATTTTGGTGTTATGGGAGGGTTCCGAAAACCAACTTAATGAATGCATCCATATGATGCAGTGCAACAATTTCAATTTAAAGTTTACCGTGACCCATAGTGCACACAATATTACATTCTTGGACACAACCATCAGCAAGAACCCTGATGGAACGCTCTCCAGCAGCCTTTTCCGAAAACCTACCGCTGGCAACACCATCTTACACGCCTCTAGTTCCCACCCCCAACCACTTATCCGAGCGATTCCCTACAGCCAATATTTGCGGCTGAGACGGAATTGCTCTGATCAACAATCTTATCTAAGTGAAGCTGCCGCTCTCAGAGAGAGACTACTTCTGAGGGGCTATTCATCTACACTCCTGAAAAAAGCGTTTAAACGTGCTAACAGACACACTAGGTGGGAACTCCTTTCTGGCTCTCAGAAGAAGGCCAATATGGACCCCACTACTAGGATCATCATGCGGTTCACAAACCAACATGAATCTATTAAATCCATCCTCAACAAACACTGGCATCTTTTGCACTCTGATAATAATCTACGCCCATACTTACCTGCCCGACCGGCAATCACCTACCGGCGTACCAGTTCCCTGCGTGACCATTTGGTCCGCAGTGAGTTTACTGGTGGAACACACGGGGACCCCTGTAAGAGGTTTGGGACTTTCACATGTGGAGGATGCTCCACATGTAGATTCATGAACACACAACAACATGTGACCCTCCCCAATGGACATCCATATAGACCACGCCATTTTGCTAACTGCAAAACAGAGGGCGTGATATATCTTTTAGTCTGCCAGTGCCTCCAATTCTATGTAGGTAAGACTAAACAAAAATTTTCATTGCGAGCCTCACGGCATATTTCTGCCATGAGGAAAGCGAATCCTGAACTCCCACTGGGGAGACATGTGGCGAATGTGCACCATGGTACTTTTCCCAACATCTATTTTCTAATCCTGGACAGAGTGCATCCGAGTCCGAGGGGTGGTGATTGGAACAAGGCCTTGCTGCAACGGGAGGCTCGTTGGATCGCGGACCTTGCCGCCACCTCACCCCCTGGTCTCAACGATCATTTGAGTTTTAGACCCTTTCTAGAAGGTTTCTCCTCTGGGGTTTGCGAAAAAGATCTATAAAATACTGAGACTGTCATGTCTATCCTTATTGCCCTCATGTATGTTTTTCCTTTTTTGAATTTTGTTCAATTTTGTCATTGTTTTTATTTTATTTCTTTTTCCCCCCTCTCCCTCCCCCCCCCCCCTCTTTTCTTTGTCACGCACAGGCATGCCATGATTTGAGACACACTGTCGATCACTTTTGGGCTACATCTGTCAGCCGCAGCTCTGGCCCCCTCTTGTCCCGCCCGGCGCACGTGGGCCCCCCTGGAACCGTATGTCCTTCGGGGGGCCTACTTATGGGTACCCGGAACATACTCGCGGTACGCCTGGCAGTTCTTTTCTGCCAGACCATGCCCGCTATTTATGGTTCCCTTTTTTGCGTCGGTGGACGGTCTCTGCATGACCCCCCCCCCACGGCCTCACGTTTTGGGGGGGTGCCGTGCAGTCCCCGCCCAGGGTCCCTCTGCCCCTGCGATGTCCATGTGACGACCTTGGTGAACATTCCCCATTATATCTTTTTGTCTATACACCAACTACACACCTCCCCTTCAGGGGTGGTTTGTATTATGTTGCCAGGTACACACTTATGCAGGTGCATCGGTGAAGTGGCTGGTTACC
The DNA here is from genome assembly GCF_042186555.1 of Aquarana catesbeiana. NCBI lineage: Eukaryota > Metazoa > Chordata > Amphibia > Anura > Ranidae > Aquarana > Aquarana catesbeiana. Next base: position 519,127,586 of record NC_133325.1, read on the forward strand.
CCCCCATTTTTGAAATTAGAGATGCCCTGTGTTTCTGTGCATCTCTCCGCTCCAGCGTTTCTGCTGGAGCGGTACTGCTTTATGTACAGCCCCCTTTGGATAGCAGGGGGAATGATGTGATCCTGAGTTGTGTCTGCTTATTGCCATGGTTTCCCTTTCTCAGCGTCTGTTGACGCTGTGGGAATTCCCTGGCATCTACAATTGATCCGAGTTGCGGTATGATTGGCCGAATCCCACGCCAATCATTGCCGCAGCCACTCCCCTTTCCTCCTCCTACACGACGTCACCACGGGTTCTCCCTTTCAGCGTCTGTCGACGCTGTAGGATTCCCCTGGCACCTGTGAATAATAGGAGCGGCATTATGGTTGGCGGGATCCCACGCCAATCATCGCCGCACCCACTCCCTCCTTCTCCTCTTATACCCCACCCCCTTACGCTCGTGCCGGTGTCATTGTCTGACACGGCGGCGGCGATGTAAGGCGGCCAGTAACCACCATACTCAGGTAAGGCTTCTCCTGCACTAGCCTCCAGGATCACCTTCATTTTATCTTACTCTTGTTACACGAATACGCCCTTCTATGTGCCTGCCATGAGACACCATGACTACACACACTGGCTTGCATTATACTCAACCACCACTTTCTCCACTCCTTTTCAGATTTCCCTAGATGAGGTCTTTACTCACCATTGCAACTGTAGCTGAGTTAGCGCTTTTAGTACACTGACTTCTCTTACTTGCTACTGGATATATTTTCTACATACCAATATTGGGGTAAGTTATGCATGCTGAGATTACTTTCTGAACTGCTTTTTGTGAATATACCGTACCATACCATACCATACCATACCGTGCAATCTGCATGCTTCTTAAAATATATGGTCATATTGCTGCTCAGACGCATGTCATTATGCGTCTTCTGCAGACATACATCCAATTACCTTATAAGCCCCCTTTTTTTAACATCTCAGCACATAAGGCCTCCTCTCCTTCCCTTTTTTTGTATTTTCAGATAATCTCCTCTTCTCCCTCCTCCCTCTTCCTGATCCCCTGGTCGCTGGGACCTTTGAGGTAGCGTTGTCCCCCTTTTGTGGTGATACATTGGGACCAGTGTGGAGAAGGTGGGGCCAGAGACACGCCTGTTTCCTTATTTGGTTTTCTGGCGTCTGATGCGTAGCTGCCCCTGAGAGTGTCTCCGACGGTTGGTCTCCTCTCCTGTTCATGCTTGGGTGTGTAGTTTTTTTTTTTTTTTTTTTTTTCCCCCTTCCTGGAATGATGTTAAGTGCAGGAAACATGTTCAATACAATTGTACCTAATTATGATATTTCATGTTTTACTAGTGTAAAGTCTGCTTACCATTTTGCCCCTGATGAAGGGACCTCAACAGTCCCGAAACGCGTAGGCCCAGGTAGAAGACTATATGAATACACCGTTTGCTCATTCACAAGCAGAACATTGTTTTTACTGTTAAATTGATTTACATGTTTGTATTTGGATCAATTCTTGTCAATATGTATAATTTTATATAATTGTAATAATAAAACCCGCTTTTTTATTTATATTCTGATTTCCGTTGCCTTCAAAGTCCCACCACTCTTTGAGGGGTCTCTTTCTTTTCTCGTATGCTAGGGATGGTGGCAACTCTTGTGACACTGTTGGATGGTACCCCTTTTTTTCTCTTGCTGATTCTAGAATCCGGGTAGCAAATACCCATACCCCTCTTTTCCATCCAGCTCTGCCACAAACTCTCTCTTTACCTAATCTAAATTATTATTACTGGCTAGTTACTTTGTGTTTTACATGTTATTCTTGTTATTTTTCATCTAGGAATTTCCTATTGTATATGTAAGTATTTCCTTCCATCAGTATTTTGTTTTCAATCTTTAGTGCTCTCCCTTTATTCCACTCCAAGAGACGATATCAATATGTTTCAGGGTTCAAGTTGGACGGCCCTTATGGCAGATTATTCTAAAAACCACGAGGAAGGAGAAGCAGTTCAATCAGAATTGTCTTCCCTTTGCAACCAATTAAGCAAATATGTGGAGAAAAAAGCTGCATTTTTCTGGCACATTGACAACTTTGAAAGATATATCAGAGAGGATATCAATCCTTATGGATTGCGCATTCAAATCTTCCCTCTGATCGACAATATTAGCCCCGATTTCAAAAAACAGTGGGAGGATAACCTACAGGCGTGCACACGCAAGATGATGAGGATGCTTATAGAGGAATATAAGACCCGCAGTCTGGCCCTTGATAAAGAGATTGATAACATATACGTAAAGTTACAATCCTTTAAAAGTCTCCCCGCATTAAAGGAACATGAGGAAAGAATTAAGATTCATTTGGATCAAATTACCACCGAAACTCTCCGCAAAAAAGATAAAAAGTTCTGGCGCGACAAATTGTCCTTCCAGGAAGGGAGAGCATACAAGTGGACCCAAAATAACTACACCTCCAATTCCAAAAACAGAGGCCTAGCTAAATCCACTGTGGAATGCGGATCTGACTCCTCTATCAATTCCTCTGCTTCTGCCTCCTCCTTTTCTCGTAATCGGAACAGGAACAGGCACAATAAACCGAAACGCCTCTTGTCTGGGGAAGGGGGGAATGCACATAAGAAACATATTCCCGACCATCCTGTCGATAATGCTTCATCCACTTCACAAATACCAAGTAATAGCGGTGCATGCATTGAGGACCCCCACCCACCTACAGGAACCCCTAACAGCAACATCGCCCCCTCTGCACACACGACTGGTCAGCTCTCGCAATCTAGTGCGAGCGCAATATCCAGGAGGGAGGTGGGACAAAGTCGATTTTTTCCCCAGGGCGCTATTCCCAAACCGAAAACCTAACTAGGACTAAATCTAACACCATAGATGTCGATGATAGAAACATCATCAACCTTTCTGACTATACGCTATCTGATGATGAGAAATCTTTACTGTCCAGGGGTCTAAGTTTTTGCCCCAGCTCTAACCTTGATACTTTTGAAGTTATTAAAGACCTTAACTTGTTCGCTCGTAAATTGTTATTAAAGAGCATGTATTCTAAGGCTAAAACCAAACCCGAAACCATCAAGGAACAACACGACAGAGACTTAGATGTCCTTTTGTCGTTGTTGGAGGATGAGGACCCCCCTGATTTGATCGACACTATTGACTTAGATTCCCTCCTTGCCGATATACCTATGGAATCAACCATTCCATCTCATGCCAACATAAAATTCAAGAACAAATCGGATAAATTCCCTCCCCTGAGCTCTAACCCCAATCTGTCGTCTTTCGTTACTATGGTTACATCTGAAATTAAAAAACGTAAAATACACAAAAGGATCGGGAATATATCCCCTTCCGAAATGCTCGCTCTAAATACTCTGAAAAAATGTCACTCCTTGGTCATTAAGCCCTCCGACAAGGGGGGCAATATTGTGATCATGACCAACGAGCAATACAAAAACATGTGCCAGAAAGTGTTGTCTAATCGGGACTGGTACAAACCTATACCCAGATCCAACATCACGAAATTTGAGACCCAATTTTATGCCCTGGTTGATGCTGCCTTTTCACAGGGCATCATCAATCAGGACACTTGGGAATTTTTACGAACAAAGTTTCCCAAAATTCCAACGTTCTATTGTGTACCCAAAGTTCATAAAAACTGTACAACTCCACCAGGTAGACCCATAGTCTCCGGTAACGGAGCTATTACTGAACACTTGAGTCTCTTTGTAGACTCTTACCTCAAACCTTTCGTGGAAAACCTGCCCTCTTACGTACGTGATACTATCCACCTGTTACAATCCCTGGAAGGCCTACATGTCTCAGCACAGTCACTACTGGTAGCCATCGACGTTGAGGCCCTTTATAGCTCAATTCCCCACCATTTAGGGCTGACTGTGGTCAGACATTTCATCACTCAAACTCACAGAGATGACAAAAAACTCTGTGAGTTTGTTATTATGGCCCTGGAGTTCATCCTTTATCATAACGTTTTTTCTTTTGATGGCTCCCACTTCCTCCAGGTACAGGGCGTGGCAATGGGGACCTCCTGTGCCCCATCCTACGCCAACCTGTACCTGGGGGAGTGGGAGCAGTCCTTTCTCTCTGATGAGGCCTTCAGATCGCACACTCAACACATAGTCGCATGGTATCGTTATATAGACGACATTTTGGTGTTATGGGAGGGTTCCGAAAACCAACTTAATGAATGCATCCATATGATGCAGTGCAACAATTTCAATTTAAAGTTTACCGTGACCCATAGTGCACACAATATTACATTCTTGGACACAACCATCAGCAAGAACCCTGATGGAACGCTCTCCAGCAGCCTTTTCCGAAAACCTACCGCTGGCAACACCATCTTACACGCCTCTAGTTCCCACCCCCAACCACTTATCCGAGCGATTCCCTACAGCCAATATTTGCGGCTGAGACGGAATTGCTCTGATCAACAATCTTATCTAAGTGAAGCTGCCGCTCTCAGAGAGAGACTACTTCTGAGGGGCTATTCATCTACACTCCTGAAAAAAGCGTTTAAACGTGCTAACAGACACACTGGGTGGGAACTCCTTTCTGGCTCTCAGAAGAAGGCCAATATGGACCCCACTACTAGGATCATCATGCGGTTCACAAACCAACATGAATCTATTAAATCCATCCTCAACAAACACTGGCATCTTTTGCACTCTGATAATAATCTACGCCCATACTTACCTGCCCGACCGGCAATCACCTACCGGCGTACCAGTTCCCTGCGTGACCATTTGGTCCGCAGTGAGTTTACTGGTGGAACACACGGGGACCCCTGTAAGAGGTTTGGGACTTTCACATGTGGAGGATGCTCCACATGTAGATTCATGAACACACAACAACATGTGACCCTCCCCAATGGACATCCATATAGACCACGCCATTTTGCTAACTGCAAAACAGAGGGCGTGATATATCTTTTAGTCTGCCAGTGCCTCCAATTCTATGTAGGTAAGACTAAACAAAAATTTTCATTGCGAGCCTCACGGCATATTTCTGCCATGAGGAAAGCGAATCCTGAACTCCCACTGGGGAGACATGTGGCGAATGTGCACCATGGTACTTTTCCCAACATCTATTTTCTAATCCTGGACAGAGTGCATCCGAGTCCGAGGGGTGGTGATTGGAACAAGGCCTTGCTGCAACGGGAGGCTCGTTGGATCGCGGACCTTGCCGCCACCTCACCCCCTGGTCTCAACGATCATTTGAGTTTTAGACCCTTTCTAGAAGGTTTCTCCTCTGGGGTTTGCGAAAAAGATCTATAAAATACTGAGACTGTCATGTCTATCCTTATTGCCCTCATGTATGTTTTTCCTTTTTTGAATTTTGTTCAGTTTTGTCATTGTTTTTATTTTATTTCTTTTCCCCCCTCTCCCTCCCCCCCCCCCCTCTTTTCTTTGTCACGCACAGGCATGCCATGATTTGAGACACACTGTCGATCACTTTTGGGCTACATCTGTCAGCCGCAGCTCTGGCCCCCTCTTGTCCCGCCCGGCGCACGTGGGCCCCCCTGGAACCGTATGTCCTTCGGGGGGCCTACTTATGGGTACCCGGAACATACTCGCGGTACGCCTGGCAGTTCTTTTCTGCCAGACCATGCCCGCTATTTATGGTTCCCTTTTTTGCGTCGGTGGACGGTCTCTGCATGACCCCCCCCCCACGGCCTCACGTTTTGGGGGGGGTGCCGTGCAGTCCCCGCCCAGGGTCCCTCTGCCCCTGCGATGTCCATGTGACGACCTTGGTGAACATTCCCCATTATATCTTTTTGTCTATACACCAACTACACACCTCCCCTTCAGGGGTGGTTTGTATTATGTTGCCAGGTACACACTTATGCAGGTGCATCGGTGAAGTGGCTGGTTACCCCCCCATTTTTGAAATTAGAGATGCCCTGTGTTTCTGTGCATCTCTCCGCTCCAGCGTTTCTGCTGGAGCGGTACTGCTTTATGTACAGCCCCCTTTGGATAGCAGGGGGAATGATGTGATCCTGAGTTGTGTCTGCTTATTGCCATGGTTTCCCTTTCTCAGCGTCTGTTGACGCTGTGGGAATTCCCTGGCATCTACAATTGATCCGAGTTGCGGTATGATTGGCCGAATCCCACGCCAATCATTGCCGCAGCCACTCCCCTTTCCTCCTCCTACACGACGTCACCACGGGTTCTCCCTTTCAGCGTCTGTCGACGCTGTAGGATTCCCCTGGCACCTGTGAATAATAGGAGCGGCATTATGGTTGGCGGGATCCCACGCCAATCATCGCCGCACCCACTCCCTCCTTCTCCTCTTATACCCCACCCCCTTACGCTCGTGCCGGTGTCATTGTCTGACACGGCGGCGGCGATGTAAGGCGGCCAGTAACCACCATACTCAGGTAAGGCTTCTCCTGCACTAGCCTCCAGGATCACCTTCATTTTATCTTACTCTTGTTACACGAATACGCCCTTCTATGTGCCTGCCATGAGACACCATGACTACACACACTGGCTTGCATTATACTCAACCACCACTTTCTCCACTCCTTTTCAGATTTCCCTAGATGAGGTCTTTACTCACCATTGCAACTGTAGCTGAGTTAGCGCTTTTAGTACACTGACTTCTCTTACTTGCTACTGGATATATTTTCTACATACCAATATTGGGGTAAGTTATGCATGCTGAGATTACTTTCTGAACTGCTTTTTGTGAATATCCGCATACCGTGCAATCTGCATGCTTCTTAAAATATATGGTCATATTGCTGCTCAGACGCATGTCATTATGCGTCTTCTGCAGACATACATCCAATTACCTTATAAGCCCCCTTTTTTTAACATCTCAGCACATAAGGCCTCCTCTCCTTCCCTTTTTTTGTATTTTCAGATAATCTCCTCTTCTCCCTCCTCCCTCTTCCTGATCCCCTGGTCGCTGGGACCTTTGAGGTAGCGTTGTCCCCCTTTTGTGGTGATACATTGGGACCAGTGTGGAGAAGGTGGGGCCAGAGACACGCCTGTTTCCTTATTTGGTTTTCTGGCGTCTGATGCGTAGCTGCCCCTGAGAGTGTCTCCGACGGTTGGTCTCCTCTCCTGTTCATGCTTGGGTGTGTAGTTTTTTTTTTTTTTTTTCCCCCTTCCTGGAATGATGTTAAGTGCAGGAAACATGTTCAATACAATTGTACCTAATTATGATATTTCATGTTTTACTAGTGTAAAGTCTGCTTACCATTTTGCCCCTGATGAAGGGACCTCAACAGTCCCGAAACGCGTAGGCCCAGGTAGAAGACTATATGAATACACCGTTTGCTCATTCACCAGCAGAACATTGTTTTTACTGTTAAATTGATTTACATGTTTGTATTTGGATCAATTCTTGTCAATATGTATAATTTTATATAATTGTAATAATAAAACCCGCTTTTTTATTTATATTCTGATTTCCGTTGCCTTCAAAGTCCCACCACTCTTTGAGGGGTCTCTTTCTTTTCTCGTATGCTAGGGATGGTGGCAACTCTTGTGACACTGTTGGATGGTACCCCTTTTTTTTCTCTTGCTGATTCTAAATCACAATCAAGTACCGTATGTGAATGGTAAATCGAAGACAGTCATACAAAACTGGTGTATATTTTTCTCAGCTGTATCAGTTCCACAAGGAAGTACAAATTTGGATAGAGCAGCAGACAGCCCGTTTAGTTTACTTGGGAGGAAGAAAAGAGGGAGAGATCCATCCAGCTATGTTGCCGGACCACCTGCCATATTACTAATATGATGTGCTCCTACCCATCCACCCTTTTATAAGTGTTTTTAACCCTTTTGGGAAATATAAAGTTTTACTTCTGCACTTAGAGGAGCCTTTTTTCTCTTTTCATTTTACTTCCAGAGTTTGCTTCTCTCTTCAAGTGCTGCTGGAAGTGCATGAAGACCCTCTTCTATTTCTACATAGACTGATATCTGTTTGGTCTGTTACTCAGAGCGCCCTTATACACACTTTTATCTAAAGGAAGCAAATAGAGCTTCTTGTTTGCAATCACATGATTGCAAACATATCATGCTTCCCATAGCACCTGTGTGTCTGGTGCTCCACGCACACTTAAAGGGCCATTATTTTTAATTTTTTTTTTATGATGAGTAGCTTGGGGGGGGCAGCACCACTGCGCCCCCTATTGATTGGCTGCCACTGTGTTCAGCTGCTGCTGGATCATACACACATTCACAGGAAGTTCATAAAGAGATTCTACAGGATATACCCAGCACAGAGAGATAAAACAAATAGTTGTTTTGCTGGTACTTTTAGCAGCAACATACAGTCAGGTCCATAAATATTGGGACATCGACACAATTCTAATCTTTTTGGCTCTATATACCACCACAATGGATTTGAAATGAAACAAACAATATGTTCTTTAACTGCGGACTTTCAGCTTTAATTTGAGGGTATTTACATCCAAATCAGGGGAACGGTGTGGGAATTTCAACAGTTTGTATATATGCCTCCCACTTTTTAAGGGACCAAAAGTAATGGGACAGGTTAACAAGCATCCATCAAACTTTCATTTTTTAATACTTGGTTGCAAATCCTTTGCAGTCAATTACAGCCTGAAGATTGGAACGCATAGACATCACCAGACGCTGGGTTTCATCCCTGGTGATGCTCTGCCAGGCCTTTACTGCAACTGACTATGTTTTTTTCCAGTGGTATTAGACCTGCTCCAGAAGAAGTCGTTTATATGTATGTATACGTACTGTATGTTGTTGCTAATATATGTCAGATTGTGTTACTGGTAAGTTGAGGGATTATATAGTTTTAGATCAGACACAATTAACCCTTGAGGTTTCAATGAGGAAGAGAGGGAGCACCGATTGAAGTGATATTAAGAGATGTAATCCACATAGGCCAAAGTGTGTTACTAGCAGCCCTCTTACTAAGGTAGGTAAAGAGGAGCTCCCGTTTTCTCCCAAAAAGTTTTAAGTCAGCAGCAACAAATACTGTAACTGCTGACTTTTAACATAAGGACACTTACCTGCCCCTGGATCCAGCTATGTCCTCACCTGAGCCAATTCGTCAATCTGCTTCGGATGCAGGTGCCTGCATCTTCACAGCTTCCAACTGTTCATGTGTCAGTGCACTTTCTGATTGGTCCTGCAGTCTTTTGAGACCTGTGATGTGTCTCAGAAGGCTGCGAGGGAAGCGTGGCTGCACTTCCGCACAGATCACTGCGGCGATTTGACCAGAAGTGAGGGATCGATTACCTGTCTAAACTAGGTACACGCTCCCCCCCCCCAAAAAAAAAAAAAAATGTGCCAAATGTAGAGGAGGTGGAGGAGGAAGAGCAGAATTTCCTCTTTTGGGTGAAGTTCCGCTTTAAGGTATTTTTTAACAGCTGTACTGTTGTTGCACATCAGGAAGGCCTTTCAGAAAATTTACCAGCCATATTTTTGGAAGATCTTTACCTGTTTTGACTTAGGCCCAAACTTCTTAACTATATTGCATACTTAATATACTTAATCTATATCTGCTCATATTAGCACAATTAGAGAAAGATATGAACCATTGCATCCAACTAGAGGCACACGACAGGCCTTGCATTATCATTGAAGCTGTAGAAATATTGATCAGGGAAGCCAATAATGTTACAGGGTTCATTGGGGCAACACTGAAGAAAAATGTGTTCTATATGCAGACCATATATCCTGCTCTTGGGCATACAACCACCTCGATTCACAATTTAATCACTTTAATCTGTAAGTTTAACACGTTTTCAGAATTGGGACAATTTATTCCAACTCCCTTTAGACACCCTGCCAGGGTCTACATGCACTAGCTGTCTAAAAATAGTTTCTGCCTTTTGATACCTTGGAATAAACATGTAGCATGGCCCCCCTAGAGGACTGCTTAGTATTACATGCTCATCTGCATGCCCAGGACCAGGTGAACTTTCCGACCAACCTGACACTCTGGGTTCAGACATCCTTACACTTCCTTTAGAAATAAGGTTGCCCCCCTAGACAGACAGTTCAGCTAACTGCCTTTACTGCCACTCTGTAAAAGATGGAACCTGGCCAGCCTATAACGCTATCCTAATGCCGCGTACACACAAGCAAACTTTCCAGCAAATTTGGTCCGGCAGACCAGAGTCCGCCGCACAATCCAATCATGTGTAGGCTCCTGTCGGACTTTTTTTCCCCAAAAGCCCGCCGTACCTAGATTTGAAGCATGTTTCAAATCTTAGTCCGCCGGACTCAGTTCCTGACGGAAAGCACGTTCGTCTTGTCCGTCTGTATGCTGGTACGACGGACCAGATACGACCCAAGGGCAGGGTATTGCATCTCGCGCTCGCTGCAATAGGAAAAACACATTTTCCTATTGGGCGAGTGAGGGGCATACCAGGCCCTTAAGTCTGGTATGGTTTTTAAGGGAACCCCTTACACCGAAAAAACGGCGTGGGCTCCCCCCTAAATACCATACCAGACCCCGATCCGAGCACGCAGCCCGGCCGGTCAGGAAAGGGGGTGGGGACGAGCGAGCGCCCCCCTGAACCGTACCAGGCTGCATGCCCTCAACATGGGGGGTGCTTTGGGGGAGGGGGCGCCCTGCGGGGCCCCCCCACCACAAAGCACCTTGTCCCCATGTTGATGAGGGCAAGGGCCTCTTCCCGACAACCCTGGCCGTTGGTTGTCAGGGTCTGCGGGCGGGGGGCTTATCGGAATCCGGGAGCCCCCTTTAATAAGAGGGCCCCCAGATCCCGGCCCCCCACCCTATATGAATGAGTATGGGGTACATGGTACCCCTACCCATTTATCTAGGGAAAAAGTGTCAATAATAAAACACACTACACAGGTTTTTAAAGTAATTTATTAGACAGCTCGGGTGGGTCTTCTTCCGGCTTCGGGGGTCTTCTTCCGACTTCGGGGGTCCCTCCGGTTCCTCTTCTCCCAGCGTCCGGTTGGTTCTTCTCCGCTCTCTCTGGCCTCTTCTCCCGGTGTTCCAGTTCTTCTGCCAGCTCCTCCGCTATCTTCATGCCACTCTTTTGCCAGCGGGGGCCCGGACTTCTGGCTTCTTGGCTTCTGGGCTTCTAGGGGGGTCCCACGCCGTTTTTCGGCATAGGGGGTTCCCTTTAAAATACATACCAGACTTAAGGGCCTGGTATGGCCCGCGACGGGGCTCGCAAGGTGTCAATCTTGCTGATAAAAGCGTTGAGATTCACTTCCTTTTCTAGTCCCGTCGTACCCAAGTCACGTTCAAAATGAACGGACTTGTCCATGCGTGGGCAAGTCCGTTCATTCTGAAAGTCCACCATAACTCCGGCGAAAGTCCGTCGGAAAGACGGATGGACCTAGCCTGCCGGAAAGTCCGGTCGTGTGTAGGCAAGTCCGTCCGTTCAGGTAGTCCACCGGAAAGTCCTGCGGAAAGACCGTCGGACCAAGTCTGCTGGAAAGTCCGCTTGTGTGTACGAGGCATAAGAAGGGAGAGCGGGTCTGAGGAAGAATAATATATGGGCCTTTCTACAAGTAATAGCAATAAAGTCCACATTGCAGATCTGATGTTCTTCACCGGCTAGTCGGAGCTCGTTAACTGTAATCCAATTGAATGTAGTGGGACAGTAAATTCCTTGTACTGGAGAAAGCTAAAGATGTCTAAGCACAGTGTTGAAATAATGCAGTGCAGTATCCTTGGGGTAAAGATGTCTGTGCAGAGTGTCTCAATATAATTGTGACAAAGAATAGATAAGGATCAAGCGATTTGCTCTCTCACCAATGACCAGATCACTCCGATGTCTTCTGAACAGGAACTCGTGTAGTGACACTCGTACAGCGGATCTGCTGTCTCGATCCCCCGACGTGAAGCTTGACACACACCGACTGGCAGGTGACCAGAGGGGTGCTGGAAAGGATGTCTGACAGCGAACAGCAGAGCTAGACCCCTCAGGCCACAGGTTGGAAAGTCATACACTGCGTGATAGGCCGCAACCTCTCTTTCCCTGTTGCACAGAGAGGTCCATCTTGCGTCAGGCCCAGGAGGAAGAGAGCTCCATGCGGGCTTCTGCTGCTTTTATAGCTACTCCCAGCAATCTTTAGATGGCATCAAAGATCCCTGGTATATGTAGTCCTGGTACACAATCGTGCAAAGCAATTATCTGACGGGAGGACTATTTATCCCACAATCCTAGAAGGTGCGGTGCTTTATGCTTGTAGTCCATAATGCTACATCCTCCCCCCACTTAAAAGTCTTTGGTCCCTAAAGACAGAGCACAACCTGTAATCACTTTACTGCATTGTGAAAGCTAAACAATTAACTATCTAATAAACTAGAATTTACAACAGCTAATAACTGTCTTAGTGAAGGGTCCTCTGATAACAAATGATATACATCAACAGGAGAAGAAGTCGTATTAAGTTTATGACAGGCCAATAATAAATTAGTGGCCCACCCAGTAGTGTCAGGGGCTAGATCAAGGTCATCCTTTACTAAAGACTTGGTAACGGAGGCAAGTGCTTGACTGGGACGTTGAGTAGTGGATATGAGTTCATCTGAATTTTCTCCAAGAGTGTCATAAGTCAATCTATTTGGGGGACATATCTTTTGTCTTAACCGAGAATGTATGTCTTCCAGTGACTTAGGTCCCTGTTATGTTTGCAAAAACTTCATCCAGCTTCCAGTTCAGGTTCTACCTCAGTCTCAGGCTCTACTTCAGGCTCTGGTTCTACTTCAGGCTCTAACCCCGGCTCAGGGACTGTCTCCCTCCTTGCTGTATTAATAGGAGGTATGAGAGTACCAGCCGCATTAGACACTTTACAGGGTTTCAGCTTGACTTCCTCATTTCCCTTAAGTGTGTCGGGAGTTACCACCTCGGTGTCAGGCAAGTGGGAGCCTGCCCCAGGACACTCTTCTTCTTCAGCATCAGGAACAATGGAATCATCTTCCAGAGAGGGAACCCACAGCCAATCCAAAGGTAATTCGCCATCATCACTTTCCTCTTCCGCGAGTGCAGTTGGACAGGTTTTCCTGACCCTAGGCCTCAACTTTGGGGACTGATATATCTCTGGGCAAGGGGCTGAGGGTTTTAGGGTTGGGAACGCCTTCGATCAGCCAGCTTATGTTTCCCTGGCACCCCTAGATTACGCAACAACACCCGATCTCCAGTTTGTAGATCCTAAACCCTCACTTTAAGATCAAAGTTCTTCTTATTCCTTTGTTCTCTGATGGTGGAAGCCTCCTTGGCTTTCTCATAAGCCGCCTTTATTCTTCTGGAGCATGTCGACATATCCCCTATAGGAGGCTTGAGAGGTGCGATCTATTGATGTTCCAAAGGCTAAATCTACAAGTAAGCGAGCCTCTCTCCCTAACATTAATCTGTACTGGGAGTATCCGGTAGAATCATTTGGGTACTATTGTAGGTGTAGCGCTACCCCCAGAGGAGCCGGTTAATGGATGTTTAGTTCTGTACTCTGCCTCTCAACCCCAAGAACGGAGCCAACCCCTCTGGCACACCTACTTGATAATATTAATGTGGAACCCAGCACTTGAGAGAAGACACGGTAATGATAAACCATGAAGTATATTTACCGAGGCCCTGGGTTGCGTCACGTCACCAGCTGTGGTAGTAAATAGAGACTCACACGATATCAATGAACCACTCAGAAATGTTTACTTGAGATAAAGAATAGACATAATAAAATGGCATGAACAAACAAGTTATAACTAACAGGAAAATATCACTTAATTTCCAATATACAGAATGTGTACCTCCATTACCTGAAAAGGTATATGTGAACAGGTACACAGGGAGGTGAATATCCAACACCCTCAACACATGTATTGGATATCTGTGGCTACCCTGAGGCCTCAGTACACAGACCAGCATAAATTAACACAACACATGCACACAGTAACACAGTGCAACGTTTTAGAATGTCCCAATAAAATGGCTCCCTCTAGGTTGTAATACCATAATCAACCCTGCATATAGAGCAGCAGAGCTTGGCAAAAAGGAAAGATGGTAAAAGTTCTTTAGACACTGGATATCTTTAGCTAGCCTGTAGTTTAAACTGCAGTATTTGTAATCCACAAGGCAAAAGAGAGAAAAAGGCAAACTGTAGAATAAATGGTACGTTGATAACTGCTTAACTGAAGACATATGGCACTTGTAACTTCCTCCTTATGTGTGAGTGTATTACAGTACTAACCTTACAGCACAGGGAACAACAAACCCCAGAGTTTAACGGTATGTTGCTGAATAGATTCACATCCATGGAACTACAAGTCTCATCAGCAGTCTTGTAGTAATAACTCACTCCGCAAACAGCTCAAGCTACTAAAATGGGCAGGTGCCCTCTCACCACAACAGACTCAGAGGCTGTGAAGCTCCATCTGGACTCCCCTTCTGATGTCTCAGTCAGATAAGAAGATGGTGCCGCTGCGCAGTACCACCCCTTCGGATGGCTGAAGTGCAGGAAACTTCCAGATGTCCTGATGCTGCAAACCGATCCGCTTGCTGAGCTGGCAGAGCTTTACTCTGAAGTACCTCAGAGGCAGGCGATCTGGCTCTCTCTGATGTGTAGGCCGCAGCCTCTCATTCCTGGTCATACACAGACCTCCTCTTGACAGGATTTTAATGGCGTCCAGAGAGACTGAAAGATGGCTGCGCTGATCCTTTTATTACTCCAGACTACATCGCCCACAATGCTTTGCTGCATTTCCCTTTGCTGCACTTTCCTTGATTGGCTGTCAGTCTCTCTCACAGTTCTGTGTGTCTCTGTGTATGTGAGAGAAAAAGGAAGGGGGTGAAAAAGCCCACGCAGCTGCTGGCAGGCAACTCTCCCCTCATGGATCAGATCAGCCTGAAGAGGTACCTGCTACATAGGCATGAACTATTGCAGAGATATGGTCTCCCCAATGCTGTTTCTTCTCTAATGGGAGGGTTCCCAGCATGTTCAACAGAGTGTGGTTGAAACGCTCAGGTTGTGGGTGGGGGTGGTAAGAAGTAGTCCTGGATTTCTTTATGTTTAAGAGTTCACATAATCTTTGGACCAGTTTTCTCTCAAAGTCCCGACCTTGATCTGAATGTAGGCGCTGAGGCAACCCATAATGGACAAAGAGCTTTTCCACTAGTTTCTTGGCCACCGTACTAGCTTTTTGATCCCTGGTGGGGAAAGCCTGGGCATATAGGGTGAAATGATCTGTCACAGCCATGACATTACTCCTTCCACTCAGATCAGGTTCCAGGCACAAGAAATCAATGCACACCAACTCCATTGGCCCTTTGGGTTTGTAAATGGCCCATTGGGGCTGCCCTGCCAGGTAAAGTTTTCCTCTGGATACACCTGACACAGGATTGGCAGTTTTCATGGACGGCCAGTAAAATTGATCCCTGACCAATTTGAAAAATCTATCTGGGCCTAAGTGACCTGATCATCGTGGAGGGCGGTTAGCACAGTCAAACAATGTTTCTCAGAAAGGAACAGCTGACTCACACCTTCTGCCTCTTCAGAGGGACCTCTTCGATATATGATCCCCTCTTCCGGCTTCATTCGTTCCCATTCTCTATAAATCACCTTGGCTCCCTCAATGGGGCTATTCATCAACATTTGAGGGTCTCTGGTCGACAACGACTTCCTTATTAGATTCCCTAATGGATCTTCCCGCTGATCCCTTCTCATGTCTTCCTTAGTCAATTGAGGCAATTCTTGGCTGTGTACTTGGGTCAGATTGCAGTAGTGCTTTGGTACTCCTGCAGGGGCCACTCCCACTGCTTCAGCCTCTATAGCACCTCTGTGTTTATATTCCACTCCCTGACACACAGCCTGTACTCCTCGAGAGGGAAATTAGCCCAACTCTTCTGACTATTCTGGGTGCAGTGAGGTCTTCGAGAAAGAGCATCAGCATCCCTATTTCCCACTTCCGGTTGATATTTCAAACTGAATTGGAACTCGGACAGAGCAGCTAGCCACTGATGCCCAGTGGCACCCAGTTTGGCAGTGGATAGCAAATAAGTCAAGGGGTTGTTGTCAGTCTTCACCACGAAGGTGGCCCCATACAGATAGTCACGTAGTTTGTCTACGACAGCCCACTTGAGAGCCAAGAACTCCAACTTATGCACAGGATAGTTCTTCTCCCGAGGTGAGTGGCTCACCTAGGCCATGGGTAGGGATGAGCCGAACACCCCCCGGTTCGGTTCGCACCAGAACCTGTGAACGGACCGAAAATTCGCACGAACGTTAGCACCCCATTGACGTCTATGGGACTCGAACGTTCAAAATCAAAAGTGCTCATTTTAAAGGCTAATTTGCATGGTATTGTCCTAAAAAGGGTTTGAGGACCCGGGTCCTACCCCAGGGGACATGTATCAATGCAAAAAAAACTTTTAAAAACGGCCGTTTTTTGGGAGCAGTGATTTTAATGATGCTTAAAGTAAAAAAAAAAAAGTGAAATATTCCTTTAAATATCGTACCTGGGGGGTGTCTATAGTATGCCTGTAAAGTGGCGCGTGTTTCCCGTGTTTAGAACAGTCCCTGCACCAAATGTCATTTTTAAAGGAAAAAATCTCATTTAAAACTGCTTGCGGGTTTAATGTAATGTCCGGTCCTGGCAATATGGATGAAAATCAGTGAGACAAACGGCATGGGTACCCCCCAGTCCATTACCAGGCCCTTTGGGTCTTAAACCCCGCACCCAAATTAAAATAAGGAAAGGTGTGGGGCCACCAGGCCCTATATACTCTGAGCAGCAGTATACAGGCGGTGCAAACAAGACAGGGACTGTAGGTTTGTTGTTAAGTAGAATCTGTTTGTAATTTTGAACGGGTACATTTTTAACGTGTTTAGCTCCAGCCAAAAAATCTTTTTTAAGCTTTTTGGAAAACATAGGGAAGGGTTATCACCCCTGTGACATTTGTTTTGCTGTCTTTCCTCCTCTTCAGAAGATTTCACCTCACTTTTTGTCCCAATGACAAATGTTTTTTGAAAATTTGGGTTTTTTTGTGGAACAAGGATTGGAAAGCGTCAGTGGAAAGGAGAAATGTTTTTCCCATATTAACTCTTACAGGAGAGAATTTCCCTTCCTAGGGGTAGATTTCATCTCACTTCCTGTTGTCTCCTTCCGTTTGCAAGTAGGAGTCGTTTGTAAGTTAGATGTTTGAAAGTAGGGGCCTGCCCTATATAATCAGCAGAAATTTGGGCCTTAGGTGTTGTTGTGGCCACAACACTGTAAGCCCTCACAGGGCCCTGCTGTGAAATATTAGATCAAGAATTGTAATTACATGCCCCTGTTGAACAGGGGCAGAAAAATTGGGCCTTTGGTGGTGGTGGTGGTGGTGCTGGTGCCACAACACTGTAAGTCCTCACTCGCTCTTGGTGGGTGCAGAAATGGGCCCTGCTGTGAAATATTAGATCAAGAATTGTAATTACATGTCCCTGTTGAACAGGGGCTGAAAAATTAGGCCTTAGGCACTGGTGCTGGTGCCACAACACTGCAACCCCTCACAGACACTCTAGTTGGAACGCAGGAACGAGCCCTGCTGCAAAGTATTGCATCAAAAATTGTAATTACACGCCCCTGTTAAACAGGGGCAGAAAAATTGGGCCTTAGGCACTGGTGCTGGTGCCACAACACTGCAACCCCTCACAGATACTCTAGTTGGAACGCAGGAACAAGCCCTGCTGCAAAGTATTGCATCAAAAATTGTAATTACACGCCCCTGTTGAACAGGGGCAGAAAAATTGGGCCTTAGGCACTGGTGCTGGTGCCACAACACTGCAACCCCTCACAGATACTCTACTTGGAATGCTGAAATGAGCCCTGCTGCAAAGTATTGCATCAAAAATTGTAATTACACGCCCCTGTTAAACAAGGGCTGAAAAATTGGGCATTAGGCACTGGTGCTGGTGCCACAACACTGCAACCCCTCACAGATACTCTAGTTGGAATGCTGAAATGAGCCCTGCTGCAAAGAATTGCATCAAAAATTGTAATTACACACCCCTGTTAAACAAGGGCTGAAAAATTGGGCCTTGGGCACTGGTGCTGGTGCCACAACACTGCAACCCCTCACAGATACTCTAGTTGTAACGCAGAAACGAGCCCTGCTGCAAAGTATTGCATCAAAAATTGTAATTACACGCCCCTGTTAAACAGGGGCTGAAAAATTGTGCCTTAGGCACTGGTGGTGGTGCCCAGAACCAAAAATGTTCTTACAAGCTATCAGCGTGATGATTGAGGAGGAAGAGGATAATTTCTCAGGGATAGTCACTCAGCATCAGTATAGGCAGTCTTTGAAGGGATCTGAGATTTCAAAAAAAATTATTCGGTTACATCAGCATCAGGTGCTTGGAAGCTGGTGGTGATCCAAGACTGATTCATTTTTATGAAGGTCAGTCGATCGACCGAGTCGGTGGACAGACGCACCCTGTGATCAGTTACAAAGCCTCCAGCAGCACTGAATGTGCGTCCCGAAAGAACGCTGGATGCAGGACAGGCCAGTAGCTCAATTGCATACTGTGCAAGCTCTGGCCAGTGATCCATCCTCAAGACCCAGTAACCCAGAGGATTTTCGGTGGGAAAGGTGTCCAAGTCAGATCTTGCCCCTAGGTATTCCTGCACCATGTAAAACAGATGCTGGCGATGGTTGCTGGAACCGATCATACCTTGGGGCTGCGGACCAAAAAATTGTCTGAACGCATCGGTCAGATGGCCACCTTCTCCACCGCTCCTTCTTTGACTGCCCGAAGCCTCAGCAACACGTTGTCCAGAAACAGGAGTTTGTAACCTCCCAGTCTCTGGGAACGCGTTGCGCAGACCTTTCTGCAAGGCCTCCCGAAGATGTTTCATCCTCTGCTCCCTCTGCGATGGCAAGATAAGGTCTGCAACCTTACCCTTGTAACGTGGATCAAGGAGGGTTGCCAGCCAGTATTGGTCCTTCTCCTTGATACCACGAATACGAGGATCCTTATGCAGGCTTTGCAGGATCAGGGAGGCCATGCAGCGTAGGTTTGCTGAGGCATTCGGTCCGGAGTCCTCTGGGTCACTAAGGATGACATGGTCCGCAGCCACCTCCTCCCAGCCACGTACAAGTCCATGTGTTTCTTGGGACTGATCCCTTAAAGACTGCTGCTGATGCTGAGTGCCAGGCTCCACCTCCATACTGACACAATCTTCCTCCTCCTCCTCGTCCTCTTCCATGTGATCGGCGGGCACGCAGGAACACTGTCTGGATAAAGGGGGCCTTGAGAGCTAAGGAAGTCCTCCTCTTCCTGCCTCTGTTCTGCCTCAAGTGCCCTGTCCATTATTCCATGTAGTGTGTGCTCCAACAGGTGGACAAGGGGGACAGTGTCACTGATGCATGCACTGTCACTACTCACCATCCTCGTGGCCTCCTCAAATGGTGACAGGACAGTGCATGCATCCCTGATCATGGCCCACTGGCGTGGGGAAAAAAAAACAAGCTCCCCTGACCCTGTCCCAGTGCCATAGTCGTACAGGTACTCATTGATGGCCCTCTGCTGCGTGTGCAGCCGCTGCAGCATGGCCAACGTTGAGTTCCACCTGGTGGGCATGTCACAGATTAGGCGGTTCTTGGGCAGGTTAAACTCCTTTTGGAGGTCCGTCAGCCGAGCACTGGCATTATATGACCGGCGGAAATGCACACAGACTTTCCTGGCCTGCCTCAGGACATCCTGTAAGCCCGGGTACCTGCCCAAGAACCGCTGCACCACCAAGTTAAGGACGTGAGCCAAACAGGGCACATGGGTCATTTGTCCCTGTCAGAGGGCAGAGAGGAGGTTGGTGCCATTGTCGCAAACCACCATTCCTGCCTTAAGTTGGCGTGGCGTCAACCACCTCTGAACCTGCCCCTGCAGAGCTGACAGAACCTCTGCCCTAGTGTGGCTCCTGTCCCCCAAGCACACCAGCTCAAGCACCGCATGGCATCTTTTGGCCTGCGTACTTGCGTAGCCCCTTGAACGGCTACGGAGCACCACTGGTTCCGAGGACAAAGCACAGGAAGAGGCCATGGAGGAAGAAGAAGAGGAGGGGGTGGAGGAGAGAGGTGTGTCACAATCATTAGCATTTTGGAGGCGTGGTGGCGGAACAACCTCCAACACTACTGCACCTTGTCCTGCATCCTTCCCAGCTGCCAGCAGAGTCACCCAATGCACCATGAAACTTAGGTAACGTCCCTGTCCATGCCTGCTGGACCATGAGTCAGCGGTAATATGCACCTTACCGCTGACCGCCCTGTCCAGCGAGGCATGGACATTGCCTTCCACATGGCGGTAGAGAGCCGGAATCGCCTTCCGTGAGAAAAAGTGGCGTTTGGGTACCTGCCACTGAGGAACCGCACATTCCACAAACTCACGGAAGGGGGCAGTGTCTACCAACTGAAAAGGCAGCAGTTGAAGTGCTAGCAATTTTGCCAAGCTAGCATGTGGATGGCTGGGAGCAAACTTCTTTTGGCGGTGCAGCAGCTGGGGCAGGGAAATTTGCCTGGTACAATCTGACGTCGGTGTACCAAAAGCAGATTGCCCACAAGTACTTGGCTGTGACACACCTAATTCTACACCTTCATTCCTCTCAGTGCAGGTCTCAGAGAGGACTGAAGGTATAGTGGGGTTGGAGATCTCAGCTGATGAGGAGCAAGGAGAGGTCCTCTTTGTTCTTTGGTGTGGGTCTTTTAGATACGCTTGCCAACTAACTGCATGGCAGGTCAACATATGTCTGGTCAAGCATGTGGTACCCAAGCGGGAGATGTTTTGGCCACGCTAAATACGCTTGAGACATATGTTGCAAATAGCAGCGGTGCGATCTGATGCACTCGTCTCAAAAAAGGCCCACACCAAAGAACTTTTTGAATAACGCGCAGAGACTGCAGCGCCCTGCACATGTGGAGCTTTGGGGTGTGATGCAGTCAATGTGCTGCCCTTAGGCTGGCCCCTGGAGGGCATCCTGCCTCGTTGGTGATGTGCCGCCTCCTCCTCCTCCTCCTCTTCCTCTCTCCTATCAGGCACCCACGTTGAGTCAGTGACCTCATCATCCCCTCCCTCCTCATCACTGGAGCAAACCTGGCAGTATGCTGCAGCAGGGGGAGCATGACTGCCAGATTGCTGTCCTTCTTGGGCACCCCCTCTGTCCGTGCTCATGTTACTGCCTTCATTGAGCTCAGTATCATCATCAGAGCCTTCCAAACGCTGGACATCCTCCTGGAGCATGTACCCAACACTGTGGTCAAACAGTTCGAGGGACTCCTCAGGAGGACATGGTGGGGCTAGGGAAGGAGTCACTGATGACATTGAGCCGAGGGAAGAGGCCGCTGCTTTGCCAGACAAAGTACCCTGGGCATGGGTGAGAGAGGATGAGGAGGATGAGGAGGATGAGGATGGCTTGGTCATCCACTCAACCAAGTCTTCCGCATGTTGCGGCTCAACACGGCCAGCTGCCGAAAAAAAGGCCAAGCGTGTCCCACGGCCACGTGCTGATGAGGATGCACCGTCTCCACGACCAGCACTAGACACAGAGCCTGCTTGCCCTCTCTTATTGGCTTGTGACTGTCTGCCTCTCCTTCTTGGCCTTCCAGACATACTAATGGCCTGTAGCTGCACTAAGCTGGGATATATATATATATATATATATATATATATATATATATATATATACTGATACTGCAGCTAGCAAAATCAACTGCATGCCTGTAGTATGAGAACACCACCAACCTTCTACAGGTAGCTTTAGCTGAACACTGTGCAGAGCTCGCAAAAAACGAACTTGTAGCTTTTTTAGCTGCCTGCGGTAGTGATAGGATCAGGAAAGCACCACCAACCTTCTACAGGTAGCTTTAGGTGAACACTGTGCAGAGCTCGCAAAAAAATAACTTGTAGGTTTAGCTGAACACTGTGAGGTGGACGCACCACACTAACTTGTAGTTTTAGCTGAACACTGTGAGCAGGACGCACAGCACTAACTTGTAGTTTTAGCTGAACACTGTGAGCAGGACGCACTGCACTAACTTGTAGCTTTAGATGAACACTGTGCAGAGGTCTCACTACACCAACTTGTAGGTTTAGCTGAACACTGTGAGCAGGACGCACAGCACTAACTTGTATTTTTAGCTGAACACTGTGAGCAGGACGCACAGCACTAACTTGTAGTTTTAGCTGAACACTGTGAGCAGGATGCACTGCACTAACTTGTAGCTTTAGATGAACACTGTGCAGAGGTCTCACTACACCAACTTGTAGGTTTAGCTGAACACTGAGCAGGACGCACTGCACTAACTTGTAGCTTTAGATGAACACTGTGCAGAGGTCTCACTACACCAACTTGTAGGTTTAGCTGAACACTGTGAGCAGGACGCACAGCACTAACTTGTAGTTTTAGCTGAACACTGTGAGCAGGGCGCACTGCACTAACTTTTAGCTTTAGATGAACACTGTGCAGAGGTCTCACTACACCAAATAGTAGGTTTAGCTGAACACTGTGAGCAGGGCGCACAGCACTAACTTGTAGTTTTAGCTGAACACTGTGAGCAGGACGCACTGCACTAACTTGTAGCTTTAGATGAACACTGTGCAGAGGTCTCACTACACCAACTTGTAGGTTTAGCTGAACACTGTGAGCAGGATGCACTGCACTAACTGTAAATAGTCTAGTTGCCTGACTGTGGTACTAATAGGATCAAAAGAACACCAGCAATTTTATTCAGGTAGCTGTAAATACTGTAACAAGACAAGCCTGCCTGTCAGTAAGAAGATAACAGGAACGGATCTAGCTGAACACTGTGAGCAGGACGCACTGCACTAACTTGTAGCTTTAGATGAACACTGTGCAGAGGTCTCACTACACCAACTTGTAGGTTTAGCTGAACACTGTGAGCAGGACGCACCCCACTAACTTGTAGGTTTAGCTGAACACTGTGAGCAGGACGCACCCCACTAACTTGTAGGTTTAGCTGAACACTGTGAGCAGGACGCACCCCACTAACTTGTAGTTTAGCTGAACACTGTGAACAGGACGCACCGCACTAACTTGTAGGTTTAGCTGAACACTGTGAGGTGGACGCACCACACTAACTTGTAGGTTTAGCTGAACACTGTGAGCAGGACGCACCCCACTAACTTGTAGGTTTAGCTGAACACTGTCAGTAGGATGCACTGCACTAACTGTAAATAGTCTAGCTGCCTGACTGTGGTACTAATAGGATCAAAAGAACATCAGTAATTTTCTTCAGGTAGCTGTATATACTGTAACAAGACAGGCCTGCCTGTCAGTAAGAAGATAACAGGAACGGATCTAGCTGAACACTGTGAGCAGGACGCACTGCACTAACTGTAAATAGTCTAGCTGCCTGACTGTGGTACTAATAGGATCAAAAGAACACCAGTCATTTTCTTCAGGTAGCTGTATATACTGTAACAAGACAAGCCTGCCTGTCAGTAGGAAGATAACAGGAACGGATCTAGCTGAACACTGTGAGCAGGACGCACTGCACTAACTGTAAATAGTCTAGCTGCCTGACTGTGGTACTAATAGGATCAAAAGAACACCAGCAATTTTCTTCAGGTAGCTGTAAATACTGTAACAAGACAAGCCTGCCTATCAGTAGGAAGATAACAGGAACGGATCTAGCTAAACTGAATACAGTGTATATATATATATATATATATATGCAACACCTGGGATGCATATATATACACAATACACTGTAAGTGCAGCTAAACTGACTGACTGTTCTGCCTAATCTATCTAACTCAAATCAAATGACACTGTCTCTCTGTCTATCTCTTTCAACGCCGGAACACACACTACATAGGGCCGCCGTGTAGGCGGCCTTATATAGTGTGGGGCGTGTACTAAATCCCCTGAGCCATAATTGGCCAAAGCCTCCTTGGCTTTGGCCAATTACGGCTCTCTGTTCAGACGGCGCTGTGATTGGCCAAGCATGCGGGTCATAGTGCATGCTTGGCCAATCATCAGCCAGCAATGCACTGCGATGCCGCAGTGAATTATGGGCCGTGACGCGCCACACGAATTTGGCGCGAACGGCCCATATCGTTCGCAATTCGGCGAAAGATCGAACAGACGATGTTCGAGTCGAACATGGGTTCGACTCGAACACGAAGCTCATCCCTAGCCATGGGGCGAAGTCTTCCCTCCTACTTCTGGTACAACATCCCCCCAATACCATCTCTGGCATCCACATGTAGTTCATATGGTTTTGAGGGATCAGCGTAGGCCAGCACTGGGGCTTTGAACCAGGCTCTCCTTCAACCGCTTGAAGGACCTCTCACACTTTGATGTCCATTGTTCCTGGATAGATTCCCGAGGCTTCCTGTCTCCAGCTTTCTGTTTTTTTTGCTGTTCTCCTTCCGTTTTGTTTTGTAACTTCTCATTCAATGGCCGAGCAATCTTTGAGACGTTCTTCACAAATCTTCTATAGTAGGAGCAGAAACCAAAGAACGACCTCAGTTCGGTGACGGTGGTTGGACGAGGCCCAGAAGTGACCACCTCTAGCTTTTGAGGGTCAGTGGCTATCCCTTCAGCAGACACCACATGCCCCAGGTATGTGACTGAAGTCTGGTAGAACTGGCACTTCTCTAATGACAGCTTTAACCCTTCGTCGTGTAGTCGCTGGAAAACTTTCTCCAACCGGGCCTCGTGCTCTTCCAAAGTTTGGCCAAAAAGGATGATGTCATCTAGGTAAACTAAGACTTCTACCAAGTCACCCACAGTTTTCAACATTAGCCGCTGGAAAGTGGCAGGGGCCCCAGGTAATCCCTGTGGCATTCGATCAAACTCGAAAAACCCCAGCGGGTTAATTAAAGCCATCTTTTCTCGATCTTATGGGTGCATGGGAATCTGGTAGTACCCGCTCTTTAGATCCAACACACTGAAACATTTGGCCCCTGATAAACATTGTAAGTGTAGCGGTCACATTTTTGCTATATAACTTAGTATTATGTTATATAGTATTATGTTATAGCTTAGTATAGCTTAGTATCTGGCGCCATCTAGTGGCCAAAATTGTGTATGGACTTGATTTTATTTTTTTCTTTCTGGTTAATGTGAGGAAATTATAGGAAGTGACTATGTTGTTTACATTTCCACATTAACTTGACCTACCCTCAATGCCTATGACCTCCCATGAACACCAAGAGAACAGAACTGCATTGTGGGAAGGCTATAAAAGAACTCAGCGCGGCCATCTTAGCTCTCTTGAAAACGCATGGTCAGACTGGGAGGATCTGTGTGAGGTCTCCAGCGCAGCGCGGCCTACCTCCACGGAAGAGCGATCCGAGCAGCAATACTGTGACACACCAGTGAGCTGGGCTGACCGCGAGGCAAGACTGGGAAGGAGTCAGAGGAGCCTGTCGGAGCCATCTGAGAGTTCCGGAGCGTCTCGTTGTGTGGAGCAGAGCAGCGCAGAGGTGCCGGTGGGCTGGAGACAGGACCCTGTACACCAGAGCGGAACTTTCTGACAACACTAACCTGGTTGGGTGAGAGCACCATTGCCCAAAAGTTTCCTTGATGCACTTTTACATATTCATCTGTACAATACAGAGTTGCTGGGATCCAAAGGATTAGACCGAGCTAAAACTAGGCCCCGGGCCTGTATCTCATTTAGGATTGTGTCATTGGCATCAGAGATAGTTGCAGTGCTGCTGTACCATAACGTTGATTCAATATTCATCTTGCTTTGATCGGGAGTCATTAACCATTGGATTACAAAGTCAATTTATTCATAGCTAGCAGAAGAAAGAAGAAAAGATGGACTGTCTAATAAAACACAAGGCTTTGTGTTTCATTACCATATTAAAGTTACTGTGATATCAAGTAATGGGAGCTCCCTAAAGATTGTACTATATTTTATTAAATTAGCATTTGATTTCCTTATAGTTACAAAGCGTGCAAAGGAAGGGACAGTGCTCATAGTGAAATCAGTTCACTCTGCCATTTATCCTATTTCCTCAGCACATTATTAGCAAGTCAATTCAAACATTTTACATCTGTATAATACCTTTGTAAGTTGAAATCTGTTTACTGTCACACTACGTTGGTCTGACAGTACAACTATTGTAGTGTTCTACTTTAAAGCAAATACAGTAAACAAAGTTTTTGTTTAAGTATTTTCGTGTGGAGTGTTGTTTTCGTTTGCACTATTAATGACCAGGTTGAGACTGGAGACTAAAGGTAAAGACAAAAAGGTATATTACATTGTATATTGTGAAATTGTCTTTAGGGTTTTTACTGCACACTACATTACACCACAGCTGTGTCAGGGGGACTGAGAGAAATCAAAGGGGTAACGAAGCAGAGTACAGGCCCAATTAAAATACAGCAGCTCCTTCGGGGGTCAGTGCTACATAAAGCTTCCTCTATGTAAGGGGTCATGTATTGATCTGGGATGGTCCTTCGGTTTAAGGTCCTGTAATCTATACACATTTGAAGGGTCCCATCCTTGATGGCCCCTGACTTCTTTAGCTCAGCTAGTTGCTCTTGAAGATCCTTAAGGTCACACGGGGGGAATCGCCCTTTCTCTAAATGGCTTATCTTCAGTCAGCCGAATTCTATGTTGGGCGCTCTTGGCACAGCCCACATCTAAGTCATCCTTGGAGAACATTTTCTCCCATCAAGCTATCTGGGCTTTAATCCTCTCTTCCCATAAAGGGGGAAGGTTTGGGCTGTGGACCGTGGTTCCTCCTCCATTTCCCTTATGAGCAACCTCATTCCCTGCTACTGGGGTGGCAGCACTCACTTTTTCGATCACCATTCGAGGCTTTAAGCTGACTGAGTGGCTAGTGACACTCCGCACACTGACAGGAATTCGCCCTCCGCTTCTTAGCAAGGCCCGGGTGGGGACAATCTTTGGGACCAATTCTATCTCTACATCCTCTTCTGCGGGATCAGCTTCTACCACCACGTATGGACCCCGCTGGTCCCAAGACAACTTGACTGTGGCTTTAGGGCAGGCCATTTCCCCAGATTGCAGCACCCTCTCTTGGGTGTCCAGTCGCCACAATCTTCCCACTCCTTCCGCAGGTGTTTTCCTTTTTTGCAACACCCTCTGGAATGCTTGCCTCAACTGAGGATGATTTTCCCAAGACCAAGGGAGTGAGTAGCCTTTATACCAAGTTGGTGTTAGTGCCTATCAGTAGGGAATTTCAGCCAGCTCCGGGCGGTCGGGGGCATACGACAGCCAATGTGTCAAAGGTTTCTGGTTTTCCTGCTAGAGCAGAGTCAAAGGTTATTTTGATAGGTATGTAACCATCATAAGGGCCTTCTGGGTCCCAATACCCCAAATTTCTAGCTTGTCAAGTTTGCACAAAGAGATATGTTTCAAGTGCTTGTGGTAAAAGTCTTGATATGGCAGTGTCACCTGGGCTCCAGTATCCAGCAGTGCTTGTGTATAGATTCCCTCTACCTGTACTGATACTATGGGGGAAGGCCCACTGGGTAGGTTTCCCATAGGCGACCCTATGGTTTGTGCCCTAAACGGCCTTGTTGGAGGCAGTGGATTTGGCTTAACTGTTCGTTTAGCAATGTGTGCATTGATTTCCTGTCCCTGTCTTCCATTCTCTGAGGGTTTTATTTTTGTAGCGTGCTTAGGCACTGGAGGGTTAGAGAGGACTAGTGGCTTGCATCCCCCTTTCCCTTTGGCTCTCTTCTGGTCTCTTCTCTTGTCTTTGGAGCGCAGTTTTCCCTTGGGACTCTCAACTAGCTCCTTGACTGAGGTCCCTTGAAATCTCCCGCTGGCTTTGAAAAGAGCAATTTCTGTAAAGGTCTTAGGACTTCCTTAAGGAGTTGAGGGTTGACGCCGGATTTAGGGCACTTTGCTTGGAAATGTCCGACCTCTCTGCAT
Organism: Aquarana catesbeiana; assembly: GCF_042186555.1. Lineage (NCBI taxonomy): Eukaryota > Metazoa > Chordata > Amphibia > Anura > Ranidae > Aquarana > Aquarana catesbeiana. The sequence goes on from NC_133325.1 coordinate 519,155,433, forward strand.
CCGTAACATCTCTTTTCTCGCTCTGGGTACAGTTTTTTGTTCACTTGCATGAGTCCCTTGCTCCTGAACTTTTGCTTGGGTCTCCATCACTCGCATCAGAGCATAATACATTTGAGTTTGAGCCTGAGCCACCTGAGCCATCAGTTTGTTTTCTGCTACTGGTTTATGAACATCTGGGAGGGTCGACCCCTTCAGTTCAGGCTCAGTTCCACTATCCCCATCGGAGAATTCCATTTCCTCATGGACTGTTTGGGCCATCACTTTCTCCTTGTTCCCAGCAGTGGGGTTCAAGTCGTTGACTTTTCTCTTCCAACAGAGCCTCTTCCGCTCGTACCCCCCTTATTAACTCTGGATAGGTGGGTACCACCTGAGTTCTCTTCAGCAATAACTTTAGCTTGATGGGATGGTTGGGCCGGGCCCCATGCAGAACCCGGTCCAGATGGGCCTGATCAACATCTTTTCGGTCAATGCCCTTCTTGAGGATAATTTGATGCAGCATTCTATCTACTTGGGAGATGTATTCGAGTAGACTCTCCCCCCTGAGTGTGGTTGAATTTATACATCAAATCAGTGGTAGTTTCAACCCTAAGCCATTGTCATTTTATAGCCTCTGGAACACTCCACTCTTCCATGGCCTGTAGAGCCTGGCTCATCCATGTTTCAAACTCGTCTTCTTTGGTAACTCTGATTAGCATTCCCAGACCCATTCTTCACCAGATTATCAACTAAATAACTCATATCTGTGTAGAAAGAGAGAGGCGGGGCACTGGCCCCTTGTGAGTCGGCTCCCACAAGTACAGGACTTTTCTCGTGAGTTTTTGCCAAGGGTGGCTTCTCGGTCTGTCCTCTCTCCATTTTGAGTGGGAACACCCTTGCAGTCACTTCTTCCGTCAGATGGATCTCTTCCTCCTGAAAGCACACTGGCATCTCCCCCTGCCATTCTATTAGTGCTCTGAATTGATCCAACTTTTCCGGGGCCTCTGTTTCCTACAGGTAGGCCCAGTGTCCTGGTGCCAGAGTTCTCAGCCACCTTCTGATCTCCCTCTCGGTGTGTTCATTTCCCAAGATCTCCCGAATGGTGCTTCTGTCAGTTGGCGTCCCATGACTTCTACCCCAAGCAACTTGCGGCCATTGTTACGGCTTCCCACGCAGATGGCGGCTCCGATCTAGGTTGGCTAGGGCCGGCTGCAGATAGCATCCTGGACGAGCCCCCAAATATAGCACAGCCCCCTAGAGGACTGCTTAGTATTACCTGCTCATCTGCATGGCCACTTTCCGACCCACCTGATACTCTGGGTTCAGACATCCTTGTATCACTGTAGGGCAATAATCAGACAGCTCAATGTATTTAGGTTCTATGAGTAGTTTACTTGAACCAATAAAAGAGGAAGTTGTCACAAAGAAGAGATAATAAATCTGCTGAGTTCTAGGCAACAGTGCCAACTCAGCAAAAGAATTCATCTAAAATGCATAAGACAATATTTTAATAACAACATATATGTACACTTCCTTTGGAAATAAGTTTGCCTCCTAGACAGGTAGTTCAGCTAATTGCTTAAACTGCCACTCTGTAAAAGATGGAACCTGGTCAGCCTATAATGCTATCCTAAGAAGGGAGAGCGGGTCTGGGGAAGAATAATATAGGGGCCTTTCCAAGGACAGACTGGCCTACTGGGATAACGGGAAATCTCACTCCTGCCTCCTCCTCTTCTTTGTCAAACACAGTGGGAGCGCTGTGTGTCATGGAGCTGGGTCTGTGTGTTGTCAGTGGCGCTGTTACAAGGTCCCACCCCCCTAGACCGGCTGGTGTGATAGTAGATTGAATCTGTGTTCTGTCTATCACACCAGCCAGTCTAGGGTGGCGGGACCTTGTTACAGCACCGCCGACAACACACAGACCCAGCTCCGTGACACACAGCAGGAGATGTCCGCTATGTATGTGATCAAGAGCAGCCTATGGTGAGTCTGCATTCATAGGCACAGTGAGGCCACATTGATAGGCACATTGAGGCTGCATTGATGGCACAGTGAGGCTGCTATTATGAGCACAGTGAGGCTGCAATTTTGGGCACAGTGATGCTGCGATTTTTGGGCAAAGTGAGGCTGCGATTATGGGCACAGTGAGGCTGCAATTATGGGCACAGTGAGGCTGCAATTATGGGCACAGTGAGGCTGCGATTATGGGCACAGTGAGGCTGCATTAATGGGCACAGTGATGCTGCATTGATGGGCGCAGTGAGGCTGCAATTATGGGTTACAATTCCTTGTAATGGAGAAAGCTAAAGATGTCTAAGCACAGTGTGCAAATAATGCAGTAGAGTATCCTTGGGGTAAAGATATCTGTGCAGAGTGTCTCAATGTAATTGTGACAAAGAATGGATAAAGGTGGAGCGATTTGCCCTCTCACCAATGACCAGATCACTCCGATGTCTTTCGAACAAGAATTTGTTTAGGGACACTCGTGCAGCGGATCCGCTTTCTCTATTTCCCGACGTGAAGCTTGACGCACATACACACCGATTGGAAGGCGACCAGAGTGGTGCTGGAAAGTATGTCCGACAGTGAACGGCAGAGCTAGGCCCCTCAGGCGTTGGGTTGGAAAGTCATAATCTGCATGGTAGGCCGCGACTTCTCTTTCCCTGTTACACAGAGAGGTCCATCTTGCGTCAGGCCCAGGAGGAAGAGAGCTCCACGCGGGCTTCTGCTGCTTTTATAACTACTCCCAGCAACCTTCAGATGGCAGCAAAGATCCCTGGGATATGTAGTCCTGGCACACAATCGTGCAAAGTATTTATCTGAGGGGAGGACTATTCATCCCACGATCCTTTTATTTGGCACACAAATATGATGTCACTGGATACATTAATCACTAGAGGGACAGGCGATACTTTGACATACTAGAAGGTACGGTGCTTTATGCTTGTAGTCCATATTGCTACAAACATATCAGCGTGGCCCAAAGAAACACATAAAGCTAATTCTCCTCTCTGTAATCTACAAATTGCCAGAGAAAGACAAAAGTTGGTGCTGCCACCCATGGTTGGTGGTCAGACATTTATTCTTTATATTCTTCATAATACCCCTATATGGCTGCGCAAACACTACTTAAAAATCATAGACACTGTGGGGTAGATTTACTAAAATTGGAGCACTCAGAATCTTGTGCAGCTGTGCATAGTAGCCAGTCAGCTTCGAAATTCAACTTGTTCAATTAAGTTTTGACAATAAATCCTGGAAGCTGGTTTCTATGCAGAGCTGCACCAGATTTTGCAAGCTCCAGTTTTAGTAAATCAACCCCACTGTTTCACAAAGTGGAAAAGGTGCCAAGCTAGAATTAAAGCTCCTACAGCGATCCACTGATGAAGGTGGGTTGGAACACCAAATCCATGTCAATACTACATAGATTATGTACAGGAGGCTTAGCAAACAGACCTGACATAAATATAGATAATGTAGATTGACTAGATAGATCACTTTACTAATGTATAGTCAACGGATTGGGTTCTGGAGTCCAGAGGCTTTATAGATACTCTGGGAGAGATGAAGCCTGATTTCCTCATCTGTAGTGCAGCACTACAGCAACAACAAGATTTGAGATCACAAAACACGTTGCCAACACTTTACATGAAATCTGTGCCACACTTCTACTACTGGCAGCCTTGGCCAAAAAATTGCTAGTGGGAGACGGGGCAAAAAAAAAATGGTGATAGCTGACATACAGGCTGGCAGTAATGTAGAAATTTTGCCTCCAAATAATAGCATGTGGAGGTGAGAGGCTGACCCCATCAATCCAAGATCTCAGCTCCTCATATTGGCCTGCAGAACATTTCTTTTGCTTGTGAGACTGGAGGAGTACAGGATGATCCCACCATTTTCTGGCTTCTTCCTCCTTTAATAGCTTATTTTTTCTGTGGAAGAAATTAGCCCAGGTGGTAGAGGGAGCCCCATGAGTATAAGAGAGGAAGTAGGGGCTGGGGGACAAGAGTGTATAAACCCCGGAACAAGAATCTCATCAGCCATTACAAAGAAATGGGATTTAACTGTATAAGATGAGGAGGCATCTGAAGGTACAGAGGTAAATGAGGGGACTGTCGGAGAGCGTACCTCGGCGGGCAGGGTGCTCGCGGCGGTGTGCGTCGGGGCGCGTCGGCGCGCGTTGGCGCGCGCGTTCCTGTGGACTCCGCTGTGCGCGTTCCTCGTGGTGCTGGCGTGTGTGTCCGGGGTCGGCCTGTTGTGCACGCCAGTGTGCGGGGGCGCGCGCGCGGGCGTTGGCGGGTGCGCACGCCTGTGTGTGCTGGTGCGCGCGCGTGCACGTCATTTGGCGCCAAACGGCCCATTTAAGCCGGCGTCCCTCTGTGATCAGTGCTGCCTGATCAACAGCTTGCCGTCCTAGTGCCTGACCCTTGTATCTGAACTGTTCCTGATTACCTGACGACCCGGCCTTGTCTCCTGGACCTCCCCTTGAACTCTGCCTGTATCTGACCTCTGCCTGTTCGAACATCCGTTTGCCTGCTCCACTGTACCTCTGCTGCCTGTCTGTTACCGAACCCGGCCTGCCTCCTGACCATCCGTTTGCCTGCTCCACTGTACCTCTGCTGCCTGTCTGTTGCCGAACCCAGCCTGTCTCCTGACAGTCCTGCTCAGTCTTGTTGCCTGTGTTCCAGCCAGTTCCAGCCATCTCACCTATTCATCCTGCAGTATCTGGACTGTTGCATACAGGCTCTCATACCACTCCGTACTCCTGAGCCTCCTGTTTGCTTTACCAGGGGCCGCGAGTCGGATGCGTAAGGGAGCCTACCTTCTGCCCAAGCGGACTCACCGGTCTGGTAAATAGGAGCCTGACAGTATCAGGCAGCCATGACCGAGTCCGGGCAGGGGGCTTCCCCTATGGATGAGCTCTGCAGACATCTGGCGGGATTGACCCAAGCGGTGAAAAGCTTACAAGAGGGATATTCAAGTCTGGAAGAGCGTGTACAGGCCCTATCTGTACCCTCCGGTCCACAAGGGACCGCAGCCGCAGCCTCAGCACCCTCCGTAGTCATGCTACCTTCAGAGCCCAAAGTACCAGTACCAGAAAGATTTTTTGGAGACCGAAGTAGGTATCGTGCTTTCCGGAATGCATGTAATCTCTATTTCGCCCTTCAGCCACGCACCTTCTCTCTAGAGGTTACTAAGGTGGGCTTCGTTATCTCCTTGTTATCTGGTGAACCTCAAACTTGGGCCCACCGACTTTTGGAGCAAAAATCTGACGTCCTGGAAAGTCTGGATGCCTTCTTTGGGACAATGTCTCAACTTTACGAAGACCCCCAGCTAACTGCCACTGCAGAAGCCACCCTACACTCCCTCCGTCAAGGCCGTCGAGCGGCAGAGGATTACGCTGTCGAATTCAGGCGCTGGAGCTCTGATATGGTGTGGAACGACGCAGCCCTGCGCCATCAGTTTAGGATGGGCTTGTCAGATCCTCTCAAGGATGAGCTAGCATGGGTTGGGGTGCCTCAGACTCTGGAAGAATTAATCAACCTGTCCATTCAAATTGATCGTAGGTTGAGAGAACGACGCACCGAAAGATCCACCAGTACCTATCGTCCCACCTGGATGCTCCCACAAGTTCCCAATCCTCCCAGTAGGCCTCCCGCTCCACCACCAGTTCCGGCTAGTGATGCACCAGAACCCATGCAGCTTGGTCTGCTTCGTCCCTCTTTGACTCCTGAAAAGAAGTTACGCAGACGGGCTCATAACCTTTATCTCTACTGTGGAGAACCTGGGCACTACGCCAGCCTTTGCCCTAACAAGACGCGTAAGTGTCGTTCCGCTGTTCGTACCTGTGCCACTATTTTGCCAACACCTGGTACACATCTAACTATCTCTGTCACTTTACAGCTTCCCGGAAAGGCTATCCAAGTTCCAGTCATCATTGACTCCGGAGCCTGCAGTTGTTTTATCGACCTGACCTTTGCTACTCAACATGACATACCTCTCCAACCCAAAACTCAAAGCCTGGCTGTTCATCTTGCAGACGGTTCTGCCCTCCGTTCCGGCCCGGTCACTCAGGAAACCATCCCCTTAGAGGCTATTATGGGCCCTCAGCACCGGGAATATCTCTGTTTGGATGCTATCTCCTCACCTCTCTTCCCAGTCATTCTTGGAATGCCATGGCTGCAGGTTCACAACCCCCAAATCAACTGGGCTGCTGGAAGTATTGAGTTTCTCTCAGAGTACTGTCAACAACATTGTCTGCAAAGAGCCGACCTTGAGGTTTCCCAACTTCTCTGTTTACATCCTGATGCCAACCTGCTCCAAGCTATTCCAGAGCCCTACCGAGATTTCTCGGATGTATTCAGCAAGAAAGGTGCAGAGATACTACCTCCACACAGGCCCTACGATTGTCCTATAGAGTTGCTACCTGGAACCGAGGTACCCTTCGGCCGGATCTTTCCGTTGACTGAGCAGGAGCTGGGCACCCTGAAGCAGTACTTAGACGAAAATTTGAAGAAGAAGTTTATCCGCCCGTCCACTTCCCCGGCCGGTGCTGGCTTATTCTTTGTAGAGAAGAAGGATCATTCTCTTCGACCATGCATCGATTATCGAGAATTAAACAAGATAACGATTAAAAATCGCTACCCGCTACTCCTGGTGCCTGAGTTATTCCAAAGGCTGGGAACTGCCAGAATTTTCACGAAATTGGATCTTCGCGGAGCCTATAACCTAATCCGCATCCGAGAGGGAGACGAGTGGAAGACCGCTTTTCGCACTCGTTTTGGGTATTTCGAGTATCTCGTTATGCCCTTCGGTCTTTGTAATGCCCCAGCCACTTTCCAACACTTTGTGAACGACATTTTTAGGGAATTTTTGGACCTCTACGTCATCGTTTACCTGGATGACATTCTTATCTTTTCCTCTTCCTTGGCTGATCATCGCAGGCACGTCCGGAATGTCCTTGCTCGGCTCAGGCAACACGGTTTATACGCTAAACTTGACAAATGTGAGTTCGAACTCCAATGTATCCAATTTCTGGAACTCATTATTTCTGTTGAAGGTATTAAGATGGACCCACAGAAGGTGTCCGCCATCCTGGATTGGCCTGCACCTACAGACAGGAAAGGGGTCCAACGCTTTGTAGGATTTTCCAATTTTTATAGGAAATTCATTAAAGACTTTTCTAAAATCATTGCCCCCATTACGGAACTTACAAAACAGGGAACCCGATTCTGTTGGACGTCCAGGGCACAATCGGCCTTCGAAAAATTAAAGAGTCTGTTCACATCTGCCTCTATCCTCAAGCACCCTAACCCTGCCCTACCGTTTGTGCTGGAGGTTGATGCTTCGGAGATCGCAGTAGGGGCAGTACTCTCTCAGCACCAGGGTCCCAAGGCTCTTCTGTTCCCAATAGCGTTCTTTTCTCGCAAACTCTCTATGTCTGAAAGGAATTATGATGTGGGAGATCGGGAGCTCTTGGCCATCAAGACGGCTCTGGAGGAGTGGCGCTATCTTCTGGAGGGTGCTGTACATCCTATTCTCATCTATACTGATCACAAAAACTTGGAATACTTAAGATCTGCCAAGAGACTTAAACCATGACAGGCTAGATGGGCGCTCTTCTTCTCCCGCTTCTTATTTCACATCACTTACAGACCTGGCTCTAAAAATGTGAAACCAGATGCATTGTCACGAATGTTTCATGATCCCAAAGAAACCGCTCCTCCAGACACTATCCTGCCGGCGGGAAATTTTTTACTTCTTCAGGGAGATTTAATTTCCAGAATTAGGCAAGCCTCCTCAGAAATTCCCCAACCTACTGGGACCAGCTTAAGCGACGGGTTGCTTTGGCACGAAGGCAAGATCATGGTTCCTGAGAAACTTAGAGTGCCGGTACTGGAATTGTGCCACGACCACAAGCTGGCAGGTCATTTCGGGGCCCGGAAGACAACTGAACTGGTGCAACGCACCTTTTGGTGGCCACAATTGATTGAGGATTGTAGGAATTATGTCAGTTCTTGCCACACTTGTGCACGGAAGAAGAGTAATCGCACAAGGGCCTGGGGTTTGTTGAAACCCTTACCAATTCCTGACAGGCCCTGGAGAATGATTTTGATGGATTTCATCGTAGAACTACCCCCATCTGAAGGTTTCTCGACTATCTTTGTTGTGATTGATAGACTGTCCAAAATGGCACACTTTCTCCCCATGAAGGGTACACCCACGGCCGTAGAAACGGCGAAGATCTTTGTCAAAGAAATAGTGAGACTACATGGGGTACCCGCTAATATTGTATCAGATCGTGGTGTCCAGTTCACCTCCCGGTTCTGGAAGGCACTGTGTGGTGCTCTTGAAATTGAGCTGGCATTCTCTTCGGCCTATCACCCCCAGACAAACGGCCAGACGGAGAGAACTAACCAGACGCTGGAGCAATACCTCCGTTGCTTTTCTGCATTTTCGCAAGATGACTGGGTGTCCCTGTTACCAGTCGCTGAATTTTCATACAATAACTCTCTGCATTCAGCCATCAACCAAACGCCATTCTTTGCCAATTATGGATTCAATCCCTCCTTCCTTCCCAGCTCTATCCCGGAATGTGCCCTTCCAGCAGTGACTGAAACAATGGAGTTCTTCTCTACTAATTGTAAGATTCTGCAGGAGACCATGGCCCAGTCCCAGGCATCTTTTAAGAGGATGTTTGACAAGAAAAGATGTGGGGAACTTATCCTATAGGCTGGTAACCAAGTGTGGCTATCCACAAGTAATTTAAAGATGGCTTGTCCTTCCAGAAAATTGGGACCTAAGTTTATGGGTCCCTTCCAGGTAAAAAGAAGAGTAAATGATGTTGCGTATGAACTCAACCTGCCGGATTCTTTTAGAATACACCATGTATCATTTTTCATGTATCACTTCTGAAACCAGTTGTTCCTGACTCCTTCTCTGACCGTAATGCCAAGCCACCTGAGCCTATTATGATCAATAATGAGGAGGAATTTGAAATCGAGGCAATCCTGGATTGTAGAAAAAGACAGAATCAGATCCAGTATCTCATTAAGTGGAGGGGGTATGGACCCGAGGACAACTCTTGGGAGCCTGAAAGTAATCTCTATGCTGAGGAATTGCTACAAGCCTTCAAAGACTCTCACGCAACCAGGTTGGCCCAGCTGGGCATCCGGAGGCTGCCCTTGAGAGGGGGGCACTGTCAGAGAGCGTACCTCGGCGGGCAGGGTGCTCGCGGCGGTGTGCGTCGGGGCGCGTCGGCGCGCGCGTTCCTGTGGACTCCGCTGTGCGCGTTCCTCGTGGTGCTGGCGTGTGTGTCTGGGGTCGGCCTGTTGTGCACGCCGGTGTGCGGGGGCGCGGGCGTTGGCGGGTGCGCGCGCCTGTGTGTGCTGGTGCGCGCGCGTGCACGTCGTTTGGCGCCAAACGGCCCATTTAAGCCGGCGTCCCTCTGTGATCAGTGCTGCCTGATCAACAGCTTGCCGTCCTAGTGCCTGACCCTTGTATCTGAACTGTTCCTGATTACCTGACGACCCGGCCTTGTCTCCTGGACCTCCCCTTGAACTCTGCCTGTACCTGACCTCTGCCTGTTCGAACATCCGTTTGCCTGCTCCACTGTACCTCTGCTGCCTGTCTGTTACCGAACCCGGCCTGCCTCCTGACCATCCGTTTGCCTGCTCCACTGTACCTCTGCTGCCTGTCTGTTGCCGAACCCAGCCTGTCTCCTGACAATCCTGCCCAGTCTTGTTGCCTGTGTTCCAGCCAGTTCCAGCCATCTCACCTATTCATCCTGCAGTATCTGGACTGTTGCATACAGGCTCTCATACCACTCCGTACTCCTGAGCCTCCTGTTTGCTTTACCAGGGGCCGCTAGTCGGACGCGTAAGGGAGCCTACCTTCTGCCCAAGCAGACTCACCGGTCTGGTAAGTAGGAGCCTGACAGGGACAGTAGAGGCCTCACAGGCTACGGGGATGATACTCAGGACAAGAGGAGAAGAACTGACCCCTAGCAATGGTATAGTTGAGATACAGAGCTCCCAAACAAGGTTGGACACAGACCCTGGACAGTCTTTTCACGACTATGACGATTATGACCATATTTCACTCCCCAAGCAGCAGAACCCCCAAGATGGAGGAAATGGGAGTCAGAGGGGGAACGATCAGGGTGGAAACCGGGAAAAAGATATGTGGGAACTATTGAGAGCCCTACCTACAAAAAATGATATGCAACAATTAATTAGTGTGGTGGAACAGTCATGCCTACAAGCAGTTGAAAGTCTGAAGGAGGATCTCTGGGGTCTGGGGCATAGAGTGGAGAAAATAGAAAGCGAACAAGAGGCCATAATGCACAATGTAGCGGACATTCAGGAAGTAATTAAGAAGCATGAAGATGTATTAAATGGGTACAGGGACCAACTGGACGATTATGAGAAGCGGGACAGAAGACAGAATATCCGTATAAAAGGAATACCTGAATCAATCCCAAAAGCGGAATTAATCCCCACTATAATTAAGATATTCAGACAGATCTTAGGGGACCAGGCCCCAGAAAACATAGAAATAGATCGGGCGCATCGGGTGTTATACCCAAGTAATAAAGCTGAGACAACAAGGGACGTTATCTGTAAAGTGCATAAATATAGAATAAAAGAAAATATAATGAGAATGGCACGCACCAAACCCACAATTCTGCTTGAAGGACTGAATATAGCATTAATATAATAATTAATATAATTAATTAATTAATTAATTAATAATTAATATATCATGGTGGACCCTGTACCAGCGTCGAACAGTGCGACCCTTGTTAGAAGTGCTGCGTGCGGCAGATACTAAATATCGTTGGGGATACCCATTTAGCTTGACAGCTTCTAGAAATAGGAATACAGCAACACTAAGAACTAAAGACGATCTAGAATCTTTTGTGCAAAAATTGGATCTCCCTATGGTGGACTTTGTAGATTGGAGAATAAATCTCATAGGACCCCCACTACAACGGCCAGAGCAGTGGCAAGAAGTTAGGGCAAAGGTTAATAGGGACTTGGCCCGAAGAGGACCTAAATAGTGGAAGAAAAGACTGAGTAGCAGGGGGTCTTGTCTCTGTTTTTTTTTTTTTTTTTCCTTTTTTGTTTTGCTTTCTCCCAATGGGGAGGGAGTTATAAATAAGGCCTGGGGGAGGGGGGGGGGGGATGAAAGAGTGTGGTGGTGTATGGAGACTATTTTTTGGTCGGTAGGTCAACCCCGAGTAAGGAGCTTAAGGAACCTGCTAATAGCAGGGAAGGGAGGGGACCTGTGTTTGTGGGACGCACATCTACCCAGGCCTCCACCTGGGTTAGTAAAGGTACTCCAGGGGGGAGTATCATGGTGTAGGGATGGGGTATGTATGGTTTTTTACATGGAACAAGTAAAAAATGCAATTTTTAATTTTTGTTCTAGGGATATGTGGGTAGGTAGGGTCAGCGATGATGGAACAAACGAGAATAAGGTCAGGGAGAAAATAATGAGGGGCAGGTACCGGGAGCCTATAAGGGAATCTTAAAGAATGGCAACAACTTTGAAAATGATCTCATATAACGTAAGGGGGTTAAGCTCACCGAACAAGAGAAAGCGCCTGTGGATTGAGCTGCAACATTATGGAGCGGACATTGTCTTTTTACAAGAGACTCACTTTAAGGGTGATTCTATCCCTAACTTACCCCAGAGTACTATGAACCAATGGTACCATGCAGTGTCCCCAGTCGCAAGGGCCAGAGGGGTCACAATGTCTTTTAAGAAGTCATGTCCATGGAAAATGGAGACAGTTCAGAGTGACCCTGAGGGACGCTTCTTATTTGTGAAGGGTACACTGCATGGTGCACGATATACATTTGCGACGATCTATGCACCAAATGAAGGGTCAGTAAATTTTTTTGTTAAAATATTTAAGAAATTGGAACAATTTAGAGAGGGCTGTCTAATGATGGGCGGGGACTTTAACCTGGTGCTGGATCCCAATATGGATACATCAACAGGAAGAACTGCTTTGTCATTTAGAGCCCTAAAATGAATTAAACAACTTATACGCTCTCAACATCTGGTGGACTGTTGGCGGGTATCACATGCAGGAATCAAAGACTTTAGCTATTATTCAAAAACACACGACATGTACTCGTGTTTGGACCTCCTCCAGGTGGACCAGTTCCACCTGGAGAATGTCATTTCATGCACAATTGGCCCCATCACTACATCAGATCATGCCCCAATAGCATTAACGTTCCAACTAATTCAGATGGTGGGTCTGGAGCGAACGTGGCATTTGAACGAGTCGCTATTGGATAGGGAAGAAATAGTAGAGAAATTAGGAGTTAAAATAAAAGAGTATTTTGAAATAAACAAGACAGGGGAAGTGTCTGATCAAATGGTGTGGGAGGCCCATAAAACTGTCATAAGAGGGGATTTTAATAGCATATGGCTCGTATATAAAAAAAGAAGGGAAAAAAGAGATAAAAGATCTATTAGATAAAATCAGTGAACTGGAGGGGAAGCACAAGAGGAAGCTTGACCCTACAGATAATAGGCGCCTGGAGGCCTTACGAACGGAGCTCTCACAGTGCTTAGAACAAAAAGTTAGAAATAAAATTAGGTTCTTTGCAAATAGGGCATATGAACAGGGTAATAAGTGCGGGCGGCTATTAGCTAAACAGCTTAAAAAGCAACAGGAATCCAGACACGTCCATAGTTTACTGGTTAGAGGTAAGAAGGTAGTTGGAACGAAAGCCATAGCTGCAGAATTTAGTAAATTTTATGAGGCATTATACAATATTTCCGAAGTAGATAATGAAAGCCCCGAGAGAAAAGAGATACAGGATTACATCAATGAAGCATCAATGTCTAGGCTGTCTAAAACTACTATAGAGGAGTTAGAGCGCCCAATCACGGTAGAGGAGCTGGAAAGGGTAATAGCAACATTGCCATTAGGGAAAAGCCCAGGCCCAGACGGGTTGACTAATATATACTATAAAAAATTCCTTCCAGTATTAAGAGAACCACTGTGTAAATACTTCAATTCAATCAACGCATCTAACCCACTACCACCAGAAGCCCTTCTGGCGCATATAACAGTATTGCCAAAAGGAGGAAAAGATCCCCAGAATTGCGCAAACTACAGGCCTATTTCCCTTCTTAATTCGGACACTAAATTGTTAGCAAAGATCTTGGCTCTAAAGCTTCAGGGGCACATAGGGGGGATGATACATCTGGACCAGACTGGGTTCATGGAAGGGCGTGAGGCGAGAGATAACACTATTCGGGCGTTTAATGTCCTCCACTGGATGCAGTCGGGTCCAGATAGGGCCCCAAGGATCATTCTGTCAATGGATGCCGAAAAGGCCTTTGACAGGGTGAATTGGGGCTTTATGAGAGAAATATTGAAGGGGATAGGCCTGGGGGAGCGGATGATGGGATGGATAATGTCAATGTATGCGGGCTCTAAGGCAAGAATTAAAGTAAACGGAACGTTGTCAGAAAGCTTTAGTATCCGAAATGGTACGAGACAAGGTTGCCCACTATCACCCTTAATATTTGCAATAACATTAGAGCCATTCTTATATAAAATCTGAAATAATAGAGAGATAAGTGGGACACAAATAGGAAAGGTGGAACATAAGGTCGCAGCATATGCTGATGACCTACTCTTTTTTCTCTCGTCTCCCCAGACATCTTTAGCTGCACTCATGTTGGAGGTACAAAAGTTCGGCACCTTATCTAATTTTAAAATCAATCTGGGAAAGTCAATTATCCTTCCTATCCATGTCCCAACGGGACTGGAGATGACGCTGCGACATACGTATGCATTTGTCTGGGAGAGAGAGTCCCTGACGTATTTGGGGGTACGTATTAGTGTTGATATGAAAAGACTATATGAAGTCAACTATGGCGTATTATTGACGGAGATAGCGGAAGAGTTTAAAAAATGGAAAGGTCAATATCTAACTTGGTTTGGGAGGATTAACGCCATAAAAATGAGTATACTTCCTAGATTAATTTATATGTTGTACACAATACCAATTAAGGTACCGGGATCCTTTTTCAGACAAATGCGTAGGATGTTTGTGGCGTTTGTATGGAACGATAAAAGACCCAGATTAGCCCACGACCTTCTGAGAAGAAATAGGGCCGAGGGGGGATTGGAAATACCGGATATAGCCTTATATTATAAGGCCATGAGTCTAGTCCGGATTTTGAACTGGCGCCATGATACTCATAAAAAACTTTGGGTTCAAGTAGAAAATGCAATGGCAGGGAGGAATTTAGCAGGAGCACCTTGGATTCAGAGCCCATCAAGAGGGTTGTCTCAATGGGTGTCACCATTAACCCAGAACACATTGGAAGTTTGGGACAAGTTGAATAAGAATGGGGATTATGCCCCCTGGATATCGCCTCTGGCTCCTCTGGAGGGATTCACCTGGTTCCCCCCGGGGGAGGAGATGGGATATCTGGGGGCCTGGGGTGGAGGTGGAGATTCCACCTGTGGCAGGTTTGCTCCGGATGGAGTTTTGTTATCTCTGACAGAGATGGTGTCTAGATATGGGACAGTGCATATGGCAGAGTGGAAATACAATCAAATAGTGAGTTTTTTTAATAAAAGCAAATCATCAATAAGACCTATGAACTCTCTCACCATATTTGAGAAACAATGTGTGCAGAGATCTAGTCCCAGGAACGTACTGTCGCAAATGTATAAAGGGATACTTAAAGGACAGGAAGGTACAACTCCATACTATATAAGGGAATGGGAGAAGGAATTGGGACAGGTACTGACTAACAATCAAATTAAAAGGATGATTACACTAACGCATTCCTCAACCATCAGCTCAAAGGTACAAGAGATGGTGTACAAGTTTTTGTCAAGATGGTATAGGACCCCAGTCAAATTGGCACAAATGTTTTCAACCATAAGTTATAGATGCTGGAGGGGATGTGGTCAGAAAGGCACATTTCTCCATCTGTGGTGGACATGCCCAGTAATTAAAAGATTCTGGGAGTCGGTGTCTCCATGGATCAAGAAATTGACGGTGGGACACCTGGAATTTCAACCACTACATTACTTGTTCCATGGGATGCCGGGCTCTAATAGAAAGTATCGGGAGGGCATAACACCTCCCCTTTTAAACGCAGCGAAAAAAATCATACCGAAATTTTGGAAACAGATACAGGGTCCCTCAATATTAGATTGGAGAAAGGAAGTGAGCATAATAATGGAAGCGGAAAGATGGGTTCATATGGTAAAGGGCCAACAAAGGAAATTTGAAAAGAAATGGGCAGGCTGGAAGGAATGTTTAGTTGAGATAGAAAAAGAAGATGGAGATGATTAAAATGAGAAGGAGGTGGAGGTACAGCCCTTGTAAATATGTAAAATAAAAGATACTGACCTATGGAAAAAAGAAAGGAATATTGGAATTAGCTCGCTGGCCCATTGTCTGGGGGAGGGTTTGGAGGGGGTGGGGTTGTGGTTTTCCTGTGTTTTTCCTTTCCCCCCTTTTCCTCTTCCTCTCCCTTTTTTTTTTTTCTCTCTCGAGATAACATGATGGGTAAGGGTAATAATACTTATAGTTTGGCCTATGAGGGCCTTCTACACAAATTAAATAATTGATAAACACGGGTTTTGTTTTTTTTAATATGACGGGTAAAGGGTAACAACACTTATAGTTTGGCCATGGAGGGCCTCCTCCCAAATTAAATATAATGATAAACACGGGTTTTGGGGTGTTTTTTTTTTTTTTTTCTTTTAGAGGTGGGGGAGGGAACCACATAGGTTTTTTTTTTTTTTGTTGTTTTTTTTTTTCCTATGCTCGGTTTTCTGGTGTTTTGGTGGGTAAAGGGTAATAACACTCACTAGAATAGTTTGGCCAATGAGGGCCTCGTACACAAATACAAATTGATAAACACGAACACTTTTTATCCAATTATATACACTTATGCACTTTTATGTCCCCCCCCCCTTTTTTTTCTTTTCTCCTCTCTCTCCTTCTCACGAAGGGTAAGAGGTCTTCTTGCACAAAGGGAGGAGGGGGAAGGAGTAACTACAGGATTACCAAGTGGTTTGGAAGGGAAGGGGGGGGGGAGGGATAAGATTTAAGCGATTGTGGTAGTAGAAGATGTAATGTAATAAGGGTCTGGGGTGGGTGATGAGGGTTTTTTTTTTTTTTTCTTTTTGTTTGTAACAATGTATGAAGACTGTTGTATTGTAAAATGGAAATAATAAAAAATTTGATTATTAAAAAAAAAAATAGCTTATTTTTTTTGCTTATGAAGAAGGGGGGGGGGGGGAACATAACACACTTTCCTCACAACGCTCTACTACTTAGGTCCCAGCAATGTCTACTAACAGTAAAGCTCAGCAGGGACAAGAGTGTGGCCAGTAATAATGGAACTCATAGGCAACTATTGACTATTTCTTGAGATATGATAACTACATAGCTGCACATCTACAGCACCTAGCTGGGGATGCTAACACTGACAATGTGAACCCTGCATATGCCGTTATCCTCTACATAGTTGTGGCAGACCCCCCAAATTCTTCTCTCAAATGAAATATGCTGTTCAAATTACATTGTTTTCCCACTCTTCTTCTCATACAAAAAAATCTGGAACACAACAAAAAAAACTGTTACACTACACTGATTATAACACTAATACTCCAATGTGGGACAATGCATTTATCTCAGAAACACATAAATGAGGGAACTTTTGTGGCCTGGAAAACATTGGAGATCACACACATCCATCAAGTCATATCCATCATATCATCAATGTATTGGTCACATACATACCCAGTTATTCATCCTATGTAGAGTTTCCAGAACTTATAATAGGTCCACTGATTTGGATGTAGAAGTTCTCCCTCTTGCCCAGGATGTCACAGTGAAATGGGCACTTTGCTTCATATTCTTTGGCATTGCTTTAAGCTTTTTAGGTACTGGCAGCAAATTATTGAACTTTAAAAAAAAAAAAACACACAATACACACACTAAAAACACTTCCATAACTTTTATACAGTACTAGCTTCTTCGAAATAACAACTGATGGCCATGATTACAGCTATCAACAGACTCCATTTCTTGGCCATAAGAGCCAAGAGCCAGTGAAGTGACTAATCTCTGGTGATACACAGAGATTAAACAAATCCTCTCACATACGTTTACCTTTAAGATACCTGTTTATCTGCAGCCCTCACTCCTGTACATCCATTCAAAGCGCATAATTTATACAGCTTGTCCAAGCTTCCAAAAAGCAGGGGATGGGGAGCTCAAGTTACACTCTGCAGTTCTAAGTGAGAAGAGCTGATTGGAAGGAGGGACATGCTCCCTTTACAGAGCACACAGAAACAGAGTCAAGGCTGTCAATCACAGGCTATGTGCTGCAGCTCCCTTCCCTGTCACTGTTTTTCTCTTGGTGTAAAGAAACTTGTCACAAGTGACATGTAGAAAAAACAAAGGAAGGAGGCAGCAGACAAAAATGACACTTAGTGCTGTGCATTGAGACACACACACACTAAAGAGGGATATGCTTTGTTATATTTTATGTCCGAGCTTTAAAACCATTGAACCTAAATATTAGACAGGAAAACTTCACATATCAGCTGTCCATTGGCTGCTCTAAGCTATAGGTGCATAATGCCCCAGTAGAAGAACTCTCGTTCGAAACATGTCGGGTTTATAGCCTGTTGCGCTTTTTATACCACGCTGTTCTTTTTATACTTTGTGATCACTCCATGTATGCATCGTGATTGATGGTCTGTACGTTTTTATCTTTTGTTTTTTGCTTTTTTATCAATTAAATAAATCTTTTTTTACCTTGGATTCATCTGCACTATGTGGAGGCCCTTTTCTTTCCATCTTTTTTTCATGATTTATGCTGCTGATTGGATGTCGGTGTGATGTTGGTGTAAGGACTACAAACTCTTGTCAGCCTAATTCAGTTTGAGGATACCTGCCAGCGGTTGTCCCCAGGGTGAGGTATCCATCATCCATCCTGTCTGATGTGGACGCACGTACACACCATTGTATCACAAAGGTCCTGTTTGGAGAGTCACTTGGAGACGACTGTTTGATGCCTGTTTGACCCACCACCGTACGGCGGGTGTCCACACTTTAGGGTAAGAGTATCCATTCCCTCTGTTGTTCCATATACACACCTGTGGTTACTGCATGGAGAAGTCTGCTTCCTCATATTTGTCAACACCAGTAGAAACATCTTTCAAAATATTTTCTCTGAATAGACTATACAGCACCACACAGAGGAGCTCTTAGATGTGCTTTTTGTTTACCATAGATTTATTATTATTTTTAGTTTGTATATCACTTGTACATGTGATTTCCTAATTTCCGCGTTTATGTTACACACATATGAGTCTTCTTGTCAGTATCTATGCACATATTACTCTCAGTGTTTATTTGCATACCACTATTTGCACCATTTTTGACTCACTAGTTGAACGTCCACTCCCATAGGTGATCCTGGGGGGGCCAAGGTTCCAAAAGCGCTGCATTTTATATTTCTTTTTTTTTAAATTGTTCCTTACAGTACTTGTAACGTATGGTAAGCACATTAGAGTTTAGAAGAAAGATCTTTATTTGTAATCTTTAAGACAGTGCCAAATATGCTACCCTTTTACAGCATGTACATCATATACCAATATGTAAGATTAGGGCCAGTACTGGGGTGGGGGGGCAGCTGCCCTGGGCAGAGTTTGGGATGGGGGCGCCATGTAGATGCAGCAGCATGCAGAAGAATCTGTGCACAGAATTCCCAGGCTATCACACCACTCTATGATCCAATCTGTTGTTGCTACAACCTCTCCAAAAACAGGGCTGAGAATGTGCCCATACCTATTGCCTGCTTCCTCTCTACAGTGGCAGCCATGTCCCTTTACAAACAGGAGAAGAATTCTCTCTCCCGGGCTTGAGTCCCTCTCAGTCTGGCCAGTTAATCAGGGCTGCCTGTCACAGAGCTCCTCTACAGGTTGGCAGAGCAAGAAGACAGCAGAACACAGCAGCCCTGATATCACTGCTTCCCGCCCTGCAGACATCACAGCTCACCCCAGCATGAAGATAGATGTCAGACATTTCTTCTTCACCTGTGAGTCCCAACTACTCTGCTTTCCAAACTACCTTGCTGTGCCATAAACCTGCCCTGTACTTTGCAGAGCAGGTTTACTGAAAGAAAAAGTTCAATTCCTTATATTTATGATGCTGAAGTTGGCCCCTTATTCGGCCAGCTTCTTATTCAAATGCAGAAGGTGGCTCCTTATTTGGCCAGCTTCTTATTTATGTTGGATCTCTATTCACAAAAGTGATTATTTACTAAACAATCATCTGCAAAGTTTATAATAAAATTGTGAACTCTAACAACAAGTCTCCCTAACTGCCATGTATTTAATGGGGTAATTCTGCATAAATAATTTTTCTTCATGAAAACCATCTTATATCAAACGTGACTTGTTTTCATATAATTGGGCATCCCTCTATTAGTTAAAGTTCAATTTGGCCTCAGCCAAGTGATATAAATGATAAAAAATGGCACCCTGTCAGCCATGCATTTCAATGGGAAATTCTGAATAAGAAGTCAAGCCATTCCTATATGAAAACCATCTTGGCTCACCCAAATTCCACTTGTTTTATACTCATTGGACATCCTTCTATATAGAAAAGTTCAATTTGGCCCGAGCCAAGTGATATAAATCCTTAAATATGGCATCAAACATGGCACAATGACAGTCATGCATTTCGATGGGAAATTTTGAATAAGAAGCCAAGCTATTTCTATATGAAAACCATCTTGGCTCACCCAAATTCCACTTGTTTTATACTCATTGGGAATCCAATCTTTCTATATAGAAAAGTTACATTTGGTCTGAGCCAAGTGATATAAATCCTTAAATATGGCATCAAATGTGGCACAATAACAGCCATGCATTTCGATGGGAAATTTTGAATAAGAAGCCAAGCTATTCCTATAAGAAAACCATCTTGGCTCACCCAAATTCCACTTGTTTTATACTCATTGTGCATCCTTCTATATAGAAAAGTTAAATTTGGCCTGAGCCAAGTGATCTAAATCATAAAATATCACACCAAACGTGGCACCATGACAGCCATGCATTTCAATGGGAAAGTTTGAATAAGAAGCCAAGCTATTCCTATATGAAAACCATCTTAGCTCACCCAAATTCCACTTGTTTTACACTCATTGGATATCCTTTTATACAGAAAAGTTCAATTTGGCCTGAGCAAAGTGATATCAAACATAAAATATGGCACCAAACATGGCACCATGACAGTCATGCATTTCAATAGGAAATTCTGTATAAGAAGCCAAGCTATTCCTATATAAAAAAACATCTTGGGTCACCCAAATTCCACTTGTTTTTTACTCACTGGGCATCCTACTATATAGAAAAGTTCAATTTGGCCTGAGCCAAGTGAACTAAATCACCAAACTTGGCACCCTGACAGCCATGCATTTCAATAGGAAATTCTGAATAAGAAGCCAAGCCATTCCTATATGAAAACCATCTTGGCTCACCCAAATTCCACTTGTTTTATACTCATTGGACATCCTTCCTGTATAGAAAAGTTCAATTTGGCCTGAGCCAAGTGATATAAATCCTTAAATATGGCACCAAACGTGGCACAATGACAGCCGTGTATTTTGATGGGAAATTTTGAATAAGAAGCAAACCTATTCCTATATGAAGGAAAAGACAAAAAGAGGGTGGGACTTTATATGAGGCACACTGTTACATAACATAATATGAACCAATCAAAGTAAATATAGGTATTTATTGATTACAAAAAGGCATACATGACATAGTAACATAGTAAAATTCATAAAATTGCATAATATATAGTGGGTAACATACATATCTTATATAGCAATCAATATATAGTACATATTAAGCTTACAATAAAAACTCAATAGACCTAGAAATGCAAGCCTGATTGTAATGGTAGCATATAACTCAGTAATAATAGATTGGTGCATAATAATAATTTTGATAGTAGTCAGGTAGAATGGTAGAACATGGGGGAATGTGACGTCGCATCATAGGAAAGCTCTACGCGTTTCGTGGTTAGTATACCACTCGTCAGGAGCAGATGCAGGGTTTGGGCTATATCTAGGATAGATAACCAAGATTGATAGAGTAAAAATATTATATATAAAAAAGAAAAATATACAAAATAGGAAGGAAAGAGGGGGAGCAGACAAGGATCCCAACCACTCTTACCTGGTCGTGTAGACTAATAGATTTGTATATGGTAACCATAATGGAATAATACTAGATATGGCGTTAACCCCGGAAACTGAGGTAGTGTAACCCTGAGGCAAGGCATTGGCACCAGCAGCCATAGAAAAGACATATGGATAAGGATCTCCAGTACTAAAGTATTAGTGTATGGTAGAATAAAATAGTATGCTGTAGTTGATTCCAAAAAATTCCTGTAGAGATAAACATAGGAACAGTGAGCTGATGGCCACTAAGTGCTGGAGAAAGAAAACACCTGAGTGAGTAGAGTACTCAGTGAAGTGAAAGGAAAAAAGGGAGAAAGGTTGGTGAGGACCGTGTGTGAAACAATTGCCATAAAGCTGATGGTGACTGAGCATAGTAGCCCATAGAATAGGAATATGTGAGAAAGGGTGAAGAGGTATGGTGGAACCATATAAGGTTAGGTGTATATAGGTGACGGAGTAAGGCAGGGAGGGTGAAGTGAATGGTAGAGTGACAAACGAACAGGTAAAGTGCAGGGGATGAAGGTGGCTGGAACAATGATAAAAGGATAGACAAGCCAATAGTAGGAAGGATGTACATACCATGAATAGAGGCGCGGTGCATAGAAAGGAGATGGTGGCCAATGGACTAAGGGCAACCACCAACGGCACGCTGCGTGAAGAGGGAGGGTGGCGCCATCGCCTGAGCTCAATCCAGTGCTCGGCGTTGAGGCGCCAAACCTCCCTCATATACACGCGGAATGGACGGACACGCCGGCGTCATGACATCATGGTTGGCGCCATGACGCAGGGCGTGTGGGCGTGGCGTCGATCCACAGCGGGATCGCCTCCCCCGCCCCTCGGGATAGAGAGAGGAAGGGGGGCACCCGGTGCGGGTCGCAGTTCCCGGGGACAACGGAAGTAGCCCGACCCTGACCACAGTGTGTAGTACTGTGTAATGAGGATTGGCTAGGCTAGGTCACAAATCATATGGAGGGTAAAATGGTGTAGCAGTGTGCTTCCATCCCTGATATTTGAAAAAAGAATTTGGGGTTGGGACTTTATATGAGGCAATAACTGAGATTTACCTCCATCCCTATTCATTTGGAAAAGACAAAAAGAGGGTGGGACTTTATATGAGGCACACTGTTACATAACATAATATGAACCAATCAAAGTAAATATAGGTATTTATTGATTACAAAAAGGCATACATGACATAGTAACATAGTAAAATTCATAAAATTGCATAATATATAGTGGGTAACATACATATCTTATATAGCAATCAATATATAGTACATATTAAGCTTACAATAAAAACTCAATAGACCTAGAAATGCAAGTCTGATTGTAATGGTAGCATATAACTCAGTAATAATAGATTGGTGCATAATAATAATTTTGATAGTAGTCAGGTAGAATGGTAGAACATGGGGGAATGTGACGTCGCATCATTGGAAAGCTCTACGCGTTTCGTGGTTAGTATACCACTCGTCAGGAGCAGATGCAGGGTTTGGGCTATATCTAGGATAGATAACCAAGATTGATAGAGTAAAAATATTATATATAAAAAAGAAAAATATACAAAATAGGAAGGAAAGAGGGGGAGCAGACAAGGATCCCAACCACTCTTACCTGGTCGTGTAGACTAATAGATTTGTATATGGTAACCATAATGGAATAATACTAGATATGGCGTTAACCCCGGAAACTGAGGTAGTGTAACCCTGAGGCAAGGCATTGGCACCAGCAGCCATAGAAAAGACATATGGATAAGGATCTCCAGTACTAAAGTATTAGTGTATGGTAGAATAAAATAGTATGCTGTAGTTGATTCCAAAAAATTCCTGTAGAGATAAACATAGGAACAGTGAGCTGATGGCCACTAAGTGCTGGAGAAAGAAAACACCTGAGTGAGTAGAGTACTCAGTGAAGTGAAAGGAAAAAAGGGAGAAAGGTTGGTGAGGACCGTGTGTGAAACAATTGCCATAAAGCTGATGGTGACTGAGCATAGTAGCCCATAGAATAGGAATATGTGAGAAAGGGTGAAGAGGTATGGTGGAACCATATAAGGTTAGGTGTATATAGGTGACGGAGTAAGGCAGGGAGGGTGAAGTGAATGGTAGAGTGACAAACGAACAGGTAAAGTGCAGGGGATGAAGGTGGCTGGAACAATGATAAAAGGATAGACAAGCCAATAGTAGGAAGGATGTACATACCATGAATAGAGGCGCGGTGCATAGAAAGGAGATGGTGGCCAATGGACTAAGGGCAACCACCAACGGCACGCTGCGTGAAGAGGGAGGGTGGCGCCATCGCCTGAGCTCAATCCAGTGCTCGGCGTTGAGGCGCCAAACCTCCCTCATATACACGCGGAATGGACGGACACGCCGGCGTCATGACATCATGGTTGGCGCCATGACGCAGGGCGTGTGGGCGTGGCGTCGATCCACAGCGGGATCGCCTCCCCCGCCCCTCGGGATAGAGAGAGGAAGGGGGGCACCCGGTGCGGGTCGCAGTTCCCGGGGACAACGGAAGTAGCCCGACCCTGACCACAGTGTGTAGCACTGTGTAATGAGGATTGGCTAGGCTAGGTCACAAATCATATGGGGGGTAAAATGGTGTAGCAGTGTGCTTCCATCCCTGATATTTGAAAAAAGAATTTGGGGTTGGGACTTTATATGAGGCAATAACTGAGATTTACCTCCATCCCTATTCATTTGGAAAAGACAAAAAGAGGGTGGGACTTTATATGAGGCACACTGTTACATAACATAATATGAACCAATCAAAGTAAATATAGGTATTTATTGATTACAAAAAGGCATACATGACATAGTAACATAGTAAAATTCATAAAATTGCATAATATATAGTGGGTAACATACATATCTTATATAGCAATCAATATATAGTACATATTAAGCTTACAATAAAAACTCAATAGACCTAGAAATGCAAGCCTGATTGTAATGGTAGCATATAACTCAGTAATAATAGATTGGTGCATAATAATAATTTTGATAGTAGTCAGGTAGAATGGTAGAACATGGGGGAATGTGACGTCGCATCATAGGAAAGCTCTACGCGTTTCGTGGTTAGTATACCACTCGTCAGGAGCAGATGCAGGGTTTGGGCTATATCTAGGATAGATAACCAAGATTGATAGAGTAAAAATATTATATATAAAAAAGAAAAATATACAAAATAGGAAGGAAAGAGGGGGAGCAGACAAGGATCCCAACCACTCTTACCTGGTCGTGTAGACTAATAGATTTGTATGGTGTAGTATAGTGTAGTTGATTCCAAAAAATTCCTGTAGAGATAAACATAGGAACAGTGAGCTGATGGCCACTAAGTGCTGGAGAAAGAAAACACCTGAGTGAGTAGAGTACTCAGTGAAGTGAAAGGAAAAAAGGGAGAAAGGTTGGTGAAGACACCTAACCTTATATGGTTCCACCATACCTCTTCACCCTTTCTCACATATTCCTATTCTATGGGCTACTATGCTCAGTCACCATCAGCTTTATGGCAATTGTTTCACACACGGTCCTCACCAACCTTTCTCCCTTTTTTCCTTTCACTTCACTGAGTACTCTACTCACTCAGGTGTTTTCTTTCTCCAGCACTTAGTGGCCATCAGCTCACTGTTCCTATGTTTATCTCTACAGGAATTTTTTGGAATCAACTACAGCATACTATTTTATTCTACCATACACTAATACTTTAGTACTGGAGATCCTTATCCATATGTCTTTTCTATGGCTGCTGGTGCCAATGCCTTGCCTCAGGGTTACACTACCTCAGTTTCCGGGGTTAACGTCATATCTAGTATTATTCCATTATGGTTACCATATACAAATCTATTAGTCTACACGACCAGGTAAGAGTGGTTGGGATCCTTGTCTGCTCCCCCTCTTTCCTTCCTATTTTGTATATTTTTCTTTTTTATATATAATATTTTTACTCTATCAATCTTGGTTATCTATCCTAGATATAGCCCAAACCCTGCATCTGCTCCTGACGAGTGGTATACTAACCACGAAACGCGTAGAGCTTTCCAATGATGCGACGTCACATTCCCCCATGTTCTACCATTCTACCTGACTACTATCAAAATTATTATTATGCACCAATCTATTATTACTGAGTTATATGCTACCATTACAATCAGGCTTGCATTTCTAGGTCTATTGAGTTTTTATTGTAAGCTTAATATGTACTATATATTGATTGCTATATAAGATATGTATGTTACCCACTATATATTATGCAATTTTATGAATTTTACTATGTTACTATGTCATGTATGCCTTTTTGTAATCAATAAATACCTATATTTACTTTGATTGGTTCATATTATGTTATGTAACAGTGTGCCTCATATAAAGTCCCACCCTCTTTTTGTCTTTTCCAAATGAATAGGGATGGAGGTAAATCTCAGTTATTGCCTCATATAAAGTCCCAACCCCAAATTCTTATTCCTATATGAAAACCATCTTGGCTCTCCCAAATTCCACTCGTTTTATACTAATTGGGCATCCCTCTATATAGAAAAGTTCAATTCGGCTTGAGCCAAGTGATCTAAATCATAAAATATGGCACCAAAAGTGGCAAAATGACAACCATGCAATTAGAATGGAAATTTTGAATAAGAAGCCAAGCTATTCCTATATGAAAACCATCTTGGCTCGCCCAAATTCCATTTGTTTTACACTCACTGGAAATCATTCTATAAAGAAAAGTTAAATTTGGCCTGAGCCAAGTGATATAAATCAGAAAATATGGAAAACGTGGCACCCTGACAGCCATGTATTTCAATAGGAAATTCTGAATAATAAGCCAAGCCATTCCTATATGAAAACCATCTTGGCTCACCCAAGTTCCACTTGTTTTTTACTCATTGGGCATCCTACTATATAGAAATGTTCAATTTGGCCTGAGCCAAATAACGTACATGTAGCACCCTGTAGCTTAGGCAGGGAGTGCCTCACAAATTTACTTGCCAGGAGTAGTTATCCTGGTTGATTGATAGAGATCTATTGATTTCTACCTAAGTTTGGCCTTGTTGCACTTTTCTCTTCTACCACTAGGTGGTAATTGGTGGTACTAGATATGAGAAGGGCAACCCAAGGTCAGGTTATGGGTATATGGGGTATCCCAGCCAATGGGCAGGAGTTTTCTTGAATCCCTTGGCCTGCTGAGAGCACCTATATATTTGGGTGGAGTCAGGTGATCTCTGTTCTGTGCCACCTGGATGGCTGTCTGGGTGGACGTGTGTCGTATGCCCCAGGCTGCTAGGCCAGAGATTGGGCCTATCCTGGGGGCATCTGGCTGCCGGGCTGTGTAAGCGCCTATCCAGAAGTAACAGGGCAGCGCAGGGTTGGAACTGTGGCTTACAGTCCAACCAGAAGTGACGGTTCTGACAGCCGGAGAACCTGTCAGTGGTCGAAGGTAGAAGGGAAGCTGTTGCCACAAAGGGACCAACCACCTTTACCAGGGACCACAGTGAGTAACTGAAGCAAGTACCGGAACCATATTCTCACCGAACAGGCACAGTGGAGATTCGGGAAATTTCAGGCAGTGATCAAGTCAGGGACCCAACCCGCAGAGGAGAAGCTTGCAGAGCAGCCTTGTAAGTCACGCCAGGGACCTCTCCAGTTAGCAGGGGTGAAGCTTGAGAAGTATCTGGAGTGCCAAGCTAGGGACCCAGCAGGGAAGCATGGGTGACGCTTGAGGAGATACCACCACAAACCTTGGAGGAGCACAAGGGATTCAGAGTTAGTGAATCAGAGGGTCTAGTGAGAGACCGTGAGCTTAGTGTTGAACAACTACAAGAGGCAGTTGTAGTGAAGCTGAAAGGACTGTTACGTTTGAGTTAGGAACTGTTAAAGACTGTTACCATATGAGACAGCATTCCTGCATGTGCAGATGTGGTGCTTTTCTGGGGCCTTTCCCTGCACGGCTGTCTTCCTATTGAAGTCTTGGGGTCTGCCAATTGAATCTATAACTACTTAAGGGTGTCCTGGCCCTAACCCTCTTTCCCCCAAAAATACAAAAAGGACTGTCAAAAGAAATAAAACCTCTTTCACATCCAAGAAGTGTCTGGCGCCCAATGACTTTCACCATCTTTGCACCCACTATGCCTCACAACCCATTATATATTGAAGGATGTCAGCTATCTTTAGTCTTGGAGGTTCTCATTAGACTGGACAAGGCCGGAGACCTTGCAACATTTGGTGCCCAACGTGGGGCTAAGGCGTTGTCCTTGCAGCAGTCGACCATAGCAACCATCTGGCTCCGTGGGAAGGTGGCAAGTAACATTTACCCTTCTTGTAGACTGTGTTGCCATGTGTATTATTCAATGTAGGGGAAAAACCACCAAGTCTCATTGCTCGGGGGAGAAGATCAGCCTTTTGATCTTTTGACACTTCGCTCATCACGGATGAAGCAAGGAGAACGATTGTATAAAAGGATAAAGTTTCTTCATCAATAAATAAAAGTTAACCATTGTTACAGTAGCACCCATGTCAGTGTTAAATGGTTTGTCTCATCCCTGTAGCTGCTACATCGGCAGGAGAGCTTGTTCTTTTGAAAAATAACAGACTTATGCTCCGTACACGCGATCGGAAATTCCGCCAGCAAAAGTCCGATGTAAGCTTTTGGTCGGAAATTCCGACCATGTGTATGCTCCAGCAAAAGATTGAGAGCAGGTTCTCTATTTTTCCGTCAGAAAAAGTTCCTATCGGAAATTCCGTTTGTATGTATGCAATTCCGACACGCAAAAAAACGCCTGCTCAGAATCATCGCTTCGTATGGAACTTCCCTTTTCTAGTGCTGTCATATATGTTGTACGTCACCGCGTTCTTGACGGTCGAAAGTTCAGAGAACTTTTGTGTGACTGTGTGTATGCAAGCCAAGCATGAGCGGAATTCCGTCGGAAAAACCATCCAAGGTATGTACAGGGCATTAGAAAGAAAACGTGAGGGAAAAGGTGAAAATACTGTGCTTAAACCCACAAAGTGCGTGAGAAAATAAGCTGCTAGCTGGTAATAAGCTGCTAACACACAAACAAACCAAGTCCAAGTAGTGAGATCTATAAATAGTGTAGCACTGAAAAAAATAAAAACAACTGAACCACCTCAAATAAAATTAAGTGGAAATAAATAAATTCTGCGGACAAAAAAAAAAAAGTAAGTGATATCAAAGATACGTGGTCACAATGGACCAAAAATGTACCAAAAAACATATGAAAACATTGAGATGAGAGGGTGGGTACTCTTACCAAATCAGGTGGATGCAACTACTGTATGGCAGTGCATCTGATAGGCTTATAGTACTGGATCCCCAGTGGTGAGATGATGCCAGGCTGGATGGTAATGTAATGACCACGAACTCTAAACCGCTCGAGGTTGGGTGATGGTTCCAAAGCGAGGTTTCCAAAACGATCAGCAGCTGAACCAGTCCAAAATAGCGATAAGCAGAAGGTAGTCATCAGCACTCAAGCATTGGGGGAAGAAGAAAAAAGGAAGCTCCACATGGCGCAGGTCAACCAATGTTGGTTTATTGGAGATAAAAATACCAAACAGTAATGGATAAAAGTGATCACAAAAATCTAGATGTAAAAAACAGCAATGTGGAAGCAGGAAGTGCTGGCCCTACAGCAATGTGGGGCCAGCACTTCCTGCTTCCCACATTGCTGTTTTTTACATCTATATTTTATATTTTATCCATCCACTTTTTTAATGTATAGGCAATGGATTAGGTTATAGAGTCCAGAGGCTTTATACAGACTTGTGAGAGATGAAACTTGACTTGTACTACAGCACTACAGCAACAACGAGATTTGAGATCTCAAAACACATTTCTAACACCCACGCACGCAGCATATACCTCCCTTAGTGGTATAGTATCTGATCTGATCAGATCTATACTAGCGTCCCCAGCAGTTTAGGGTTCCCAAAAACGCAGTGTTAGCAGGATCAGCCCAGATACCCAGCCCAGCCCAGATACCTGCTAGCACCTGCGTTTTGCCCCTCCACTCAGCCCTGCCCACCCAAATGCAGTATCGATCGATCACTGTCACTTACAAAACACTAAACACATAACTGCAGTGTTCACAGAGTCAGGCCTGATCCCTGCAATCGCTAACAGTTTTTTTGGTAGCGCTTTGATACAGTCGCTGACAGTCAGGGGCTTTTTTACCTGTGAGTCTCACTACTGTACCACTAAATTTAGAGCCCAAAATGGCAAATCGAAAGTACAGTAGTGAAGAGGCCTACACGTTTCTGAGCATGACAGACAGTGAAGAGGAAGTCACTCATCTGTCAGATTCAGGCTCAGAATACGAACCTGTAGGCAGCAGCGGCTCTATGACAGATAGCTCTGACGACAGAGTTGTGGTCCCTGCCAAGGTCAGGCATACCAGACCCCAATCTTCTTCTGCTGTGGAGGTGCAAGAACTGCAGGGCTCTCATATGGAGCAGAGAAGTACTAGCACCGCTATTCCTTCTGGTGAACTGGCAAGCACCAGCAGCCTAATACACCCTGGTCGTACATCCAGCACTGCAGTAACACTTGGTGACGTGGAGAGTCCCATAAGTGCAGTTCAAGCTGGAGAGGTGGCAAGCACAAGTAGTGTCCCGCTGCCACCAAGAAGACAAAGACAGGCCTGTCGAGCCCATAGTGCCCTTCCTGCTGCATTCGCCAATCCTAATTGGGAACCCACCACTTCTGCAGCACCCTTACTTCCCCCATTCACTGGCCAACCCGGCATTCAGGTGGAAACAGTTGATTTTACATCACTTAATTTTTATTTGCTGTTTTTCACCGAAGATCTCTATAGATCTATTGTGGACCAAAGCAATTTGTATGCTGGTCAATACATCGGCACTAATCCTCAGTCCGTGTTCTCTGCTTCCATGGCCAGGGCACGATATGAGCAGATTTTGCGGTTCATGCACTTCAACAACAATGAACTCTGTCGTCCTCGTGGAGACCCTGGATACGATCGGCTCTACAAAATTCAGCCCCTCGTAAACCACTTCAACCAACGTTTTGCAGACTTGTTTACTCCCCATCAAGTTGTCTGCGTTAATTAGTCCCTGATTATGTTTTCTGTCCGCTTGTCATTCAAACAGTATCTTCCCAGCAAGCGTGCCAGATACAGGGTCAAGATGTATAAGCTCTGTGACAGGGCCAAAGGCTATACATGTAGTTTTATGGTTTACGAGGGAAGAGATAGTCACGTAGAGCTGACAAACTGCCCTGACTACACAGGAAGCGTTGGCAAGATTGTGTGGGACTTGGTGTCACCCTTATTCGGAAAGGGGTACCACTTGTACATGGACAATTATTACACGAGCGTGCCACTTTTTAGTCACTTGTTTGATCATCAGATTGGAGCATGTGGCACTGTGCGATATAATCGCCGAGGCTTTCCCCAGCAGCTTGTAGATTCCCGCCTTAGGCTGGGGGAAAGAGCCTGCTTGAAGTGTAATAACTTGCTCACTATGAAGTGGAAGGATAATAATTCCCTTACTTCCCTTCATGCAGACACAACGGTCCAAATTAATACGGTGACTGGTGTTGTGGAGAAACCCCTCTGTGTCCACGAATATAACCAAAATATGGGAGGGGTGAACCTCAATGACCAGTTGTTGGCGCCGTACCTAGTTGCCCATAAGGCCAGACGCTGGTATAAAAAAGTGTCTGTATACTTATTTCAGTTGGCTTTGCTGAACGCTCATGTGCTATACAGAGCTTCAGGACGGACTGGATCCTTCCTTAAATTCCAGGAAGAGATCGTCAGAGCCCTTCTGTTTCCAGACAGTGCTCCACCTCACTTTCCCAATCCAAATGCAGTAAGCCAGCTGCATGAGAGGCATTTTCCTTATGTCCTCCCGAGTACCCCTACCCAACGAGCCCCCCAAAGAAAATGTTGTGTCTGTAGAAAACGCGGATATAGGCGTGAGACCCGCTATTATTGTCCCTCCTGTCCTGACGATCCTGGTCTTTGCATTGGTGAATGTTTTGAGCGCTACCATACACTAATTGAGTTTTAGCGTAGGGTACAGCATTGCATAGACTAGGCACACTTTCACAGGGTCTCCCAAGATGCCATCGCATTTTGAGAGACCCAAACCTGGAACCGAACCATTACAGTTACAAATAAAAGTGAAAAAAAGGTAAAAAATACAAAATACAAAAAAATACATAAAATAAAAAAACAAAAATAGTTGTTGTTTTATTGTTCTCTCTCACTCTATTCTCTCTCTATTGTTCTGCTCTTTTTTACTGTATTCTATTTTGCAATGTTTTATTGTTATTATGTTTTATCATGTTTGCTTTTCAGGTATGTAATTTTTTTTATACTTTACTGTTTACTATGTTTTATTGTTAACCATTTTTTTGTTTTCAGGTACGCCATTCAGCTGCAGCGCAGATTTATTTATCTTGACAGCAACAGCGTTTGCTCCCACGATACATAAAGCGGTGACTCCAGCGCTGTCAGAGGTGATTTCATCACCACAGTTAAAAATAAAAGCATATATGCTGAAGCGTGGGGGCAGCAGGGGTGGAGGAGCGATTTGCTCCTAACTTTTGGGGCGGATGCCTCCATGCTTCGGCATATATATATATATTTTAGGCACAGGCTGCGTTAAAAAATGTTTTATTTTTTACAATTTTTTTTGTATTTGCTTTGCAGGTATGGTATGTCTTACTATTATACTGTAATGTTACTTTGTTTTATTGTTAACCATCCTTTGCTTAGCAGGTACGCCATTCGGCTGCAGCGCGGATTTATTTATCTTGACAGCAACAGCGTTTGCTCCCACGATACATAAAGCCGTGACTCCAGCACTGTCGGAGGTGATTTCACCACCACAGTTTAAAAAAAGAGCATATATGCCATAGCAAGGCGGCTTTCTAAGGGTGTAATTTTTGATTTCACTCCTCACTACCTATCACAGTTTTGGAGGCCATGTAATGCCCAGATGGCACAACCCCCTCCCCCCAAATGACCCCATTTTGGAAAGTAGACACCCCAAGCTATTTGCTGAGAGGTATGGTGAGTATTTTGCAGATCTCGCTTTTTGTCACAAAGTTTTGAAAATTGAAAAAAGAAAAAAAAATACATTTTTCTTTTCTTTCTTCATTTTCAAAAACAAATGAGAGCTGCAAAATACACACCATGCCTCTCAGAAAATAGCTTGGGGTGTCTACTTTCCAAAATGGGTTCATTTGGGGGGGGTTTGTACTATCTTGGCATTTTATGGCCTTTGAAACTGTGATAGGTAGTGAGGAGTGAAATCAAAACTTTACGCCCTTAGAAATCCTGAAGGTGGTGCTTGGTTTTCGGGGCCCCATACGTGGCTAGGCTCCCAAAAAGTCCCACACATGTGGTATCCCCATACTCAGGAGAAGCAGCAAAATGTATTTTGGGGTGCAATTTCACATATGCACATGGCATGTGTGAGCAATATATTATTTAGTGACAACTTTGTGCAAAAAAAAAAAACAGTTTGTCCTTTTGCCGCAACTTGTGGCAAAATATAAAATAGTCCATGGACTCAACATGCCTCTCAGCAAATAGCTTGGGGTGTCTACTTTCCAAAATGGGGTCATTTGGGGGGGGGGGGTTTATGCCATCTTAGCATTTTATGGCCTTCAAAACTGTGATAGGTAATGAGGAGTGAAATCAAAAATTTACGCTCTTAGAAATCCTGAAGGGGGTGATTGGTTTTCGGGGCCCTGTACACAGCTAGGCTCCAAAAAAGTCCCACACATGTGGTATGCCCATACTTGGGAGAAGCAGCAGAATTTATTTTAGGGTGTAATTCCACATATGCCCATGGCATATGTGAGCAATATATCATTTAGTGACAATTTTGAGCAAAAAAAAAAAAAAAGTTTGTAATTTTCCCGCAACTTGTGAAAAAATATAAAAAATTCCATGGGCTCAACATGCCTCTCAGTAAATAGCTTGGGGTGTTTACTTTCCAAAATGGGGTAATTTTGGGGGGGTTGTGCCATCTTGGCATTTTATGGCCTTCAAAACTGTGATAGGTAGTGAGGAGTGAAATAAAAAATTTACGCCCTTAGAAATCCTAAAGGTGGTACTTGGTTTTCAGGGCCCCGTAGGCGGTTAGGCTCCCAAAAAGTTCCATACTTCCCCACAATTCCCACAATCCCTGTACTCAGGAGAAGCAGCAAAATGTATTTTGGGGTGCAATTCCACATATAACCATGGCATGTGTGAGCAATATATGATTTAGTGACAACTTTTTGTAAAAAACATTTTTTTGTCATTATTCAATTACTTGGGACAAAAATTTATAATATTCAATGGGCTCAACATGCCTTTTAGCAATTTCCTTAGGGTGTCTACTTTCCAAAATAGGGTCATTTGGGGAGGTTTTGTACTACCCTGCCATTTTAGCACCTCAAGAAATGAGATAGGCAGTCATAAACTAAAAGCTGCGTAAATTCCCGAAAATGTACCCTAGTTTGTAGACGCTATAACTTTTGCGCAAACCAATAAATATACGCTTATTGACTTTTTTTAACAAAGACATGTGGCTGAATACATTTTGGCCTAAATGTATGACTAAAATTGAGTTTATTGAATTTTTCTTATAACAAAAAAGAGAAAATATAATTTTTTTCAAAATTTTCGGTCTTTTTCGGTTTATAGCGCAAAAAATAAAAACCGCAGAGGTTATCAAATATCATCAAAAGAAAGCTCTATTTGAGGAAAAAAAAGGACGCAAATTTGGTTTGGGTAGAACATTGCATGACCGCGCTATTACCAGTTAAACCAGCGCAGTGCCAAATTGAAAAAAGTCCTCTGGTCTTTGGCCAGTCAAATGGTCCGGGGCTGAAGTGGTTAAGTCAGTGATCACTTTGAATCCATCTACAGTTGTGTTTTACAAAGGAAGAATTGTCTGCTATTTGTGTACAGTCTATTGGATCAGTTGCTTTGCCATATTATTCAATATTTCTTGCATGCAATTACACGCATAGTTACAAAGTTACATAGTAGGTGAGGTTGAAAAAAGACACACGTCCATCAAGTCCAACCCATGTGTGTGATTATATATCAGTATTACATTGTATATCCCTGTACGTTGAGGTCGTTCAGGTGCTTATCTAACGATGCTCCCCGCCGAGACCACCGACTGTGGAAGGGAATTCCACATCCTCGCCGCTCTTACAGTAAAGAACCCTCTACGTAGTTTAAGGTTAAACCTCTTTTCTTCTAATTTTAATGAGTGGCTACGAGTCTTGTTGAACTCTCTTCTACAAAAAAGTTTTATCCCTATTGTGGGGTCACCATTACGGTATTTGTAAATTAAAACCATGTCCGCTCTCAAGTGTCTCTTTTCCAGAGAGAATATGTTCAGTGCTCGCAACCTTTCCTCATATCTAATATCCTCCAGACCCTTTATTAGCTTTGTTGCCCTTCTTTGTACTTACTCCATTTCCAGTACATCCTTCCTGAGGACAGGTGCCCAGAACTGGACAGCATACTCTAGGTGCGGCCGGACCAGAGTCTTGTAGAGCGGGAGAATTATCGTTTTATCTCTGTAGTTGATCCCCTTTTTAATGCCTGACAATATTCTGTTTGCTTTGTTAGCAGCAGCTTGGCATTGCATGCCATTGCTGAGCTTATCATCTACTAGGACCCCAGGTCCTTTTCCATCCTAGATTCCCCCAGAGGTTCTCCCCCAGTGTATAGATTGCATTCATATTTTTGCCACCCAAATACATTATTTTACATTTTCTACATTGAACCTCATTTGCCATCTAGTTGCCCACCCCATTAATTTGTTCAGATCTTTTTGCAAGGTTTCCACATCCTGCAGAGAAGTTATTGACCTGCTTAGTTTAGTATTGTCCGCAAATACAGAGATTGAACTGTTTACTCCATCCTCCAGGTCATTTATGAACAAATTAAATAGGATTGGTCCCAGCACAGAACCCTGGGGGACCCCACTACCTACCCCTGACCATTCTGAGTACTCCCCATTTATCACCACACTCTGAACTCGCCCTTGTAGTCAGTTTTCAATCCATGTACTCACCCTATGGTCCATGCCAACGGACCTTATTTTGTACAGTAAACATTTATGGGGAACTGTGTCAAATGCTTTTTCAAAATCCAGATACACCACGTCTACGGGCCTTCCTTTATCTAGATGGCAACTCACCTCCTCATGGAAGGTTAATAGATTAGTTGTCAAGAATGATTCTTCATGAATCCATGCTGATTACTGCTAACGAATACCGTTCTAATTACTAAACTCTTGTATATAGTCCCTTATCATCCCCCCCAAGAGTTTACATACTATTCATGTTAGGTTAACTGTTCTGTAATTCCCAGGGATCTATTTTGGGCCCTTTTTAAATATTGGTGCTACATTGGCTTTTCCCCAATCAGCTGGTACCATTCCAGTCAGTAGACTGTCAGTAAAAATTAGGAACAATGGTCTGGCAATTACTTGACTGAGTTCTTTAAGTACCCTCGGGTGCAAGCCATCTAGTCCCGGTGATTTATTAATGTTAAGTTTCCCAAGTCTAATTTTAATTCTGTCCTCTGTTAACCATGGAGGTGCTTCCTGTGATGTGTCATGAGGATAAACACTGCAGTTTTGTTTACTGAACCTAAAGCTAGCTGAAGATTAACCGGACTGCCACGCAGCAACACAGGACTACTTTCACCTCGATCCCCACTTCAGGGATTTGTTTTCACTGAAGCCTATAGAGATGCAGTTCGCCAAGAACTCTCTGTCAGAGCAGGTTGAATAGTAATACAGTTTATGTTTGCATAAGTTGCACTTGTTTATCTACTGTTCTGCATTTATGTGTGGAGGAGCAGTAGAGAGGGGTTTGACACTTATAAGAGTCATTCTTCTGCTCTCCTGTAGCCTATTCACATTATATTTATTTATTTGAGCATAGAGAATATAGGGGGTTATTTACGAAAGGCAAATCCACTCTGCACTACAAGTGCACTGCAAGTGCACTTGGAAGTGCAGTCCCTGTAGATCTGAGGGGAAGATCTGAAACGAGGGGAAGCTCTGCTGATTTTATCATCCAATCATGTACAAACTATAATGCTGTTTTCTATTTTCATTGCATGTCCCCCTCAGATCTACAGCGACTGCACTTCCAAGTGCACTTCCAAGCGCACTTGCAGTGC
This sequence comes from Aquarana catesbeiana, assembly GCF_042186555.1. Taxonomy (NCBI): domain Eukaryota; kingdom Metazoa; phylum Chordata; class Amphibia; order Anura; family Ranidae; genus Aquarana; species Aquarana catesbeiana. Next base: position 519,191,863 of record NC_133325.1, read on the forward strand.
ACTTGTAGTGCAAAGTGGATTTGCCTTTTGTAAATAACCCCCATAGTGTTCATATTTGAATGTTTGAATCTTAGATGTGATAGTTGTTTCTCTATTAACACCATTCTTTGAGAATAACATTTTGAAGTATAAACTTGACCTGACTATTTGATCTCTTTTACTATTATCTCACTGAGTAAACTGTTTTTTTGTGACTCAATCATTCTTGTCTATTTCCTTTCTCTTGCAGTTATCAAAAAAAGGAAAAAAATGTTTGAACCCAGGGACAGTGGCAGTGGACTCTCAGGGTCAGGGCTACCAGAGGGGTATTGATTTATCTTGCGACCCTTAAGAGGGCAGCGCTACAAATATATAATTACTTCTGGTTGGTTTCAAGTGGTTACTCCAAAAATCGTTTAAAATGTTTAACCACAGATAGCTGCCATTAACCACGGTATCCTCTTCTTCAGTGAGTGGTCCGGTTTCAGATAAAAATGGTCTCTGCGGTGGATTCGCCGCAAGATCACTTTTATCGGCGGCGGGAGAGGCCCCCCCCTCCCGCCGCACTCCGGTGCCCTCCGCCGCTTACCGGAGGCGATCGGATCCTTCTCTTGGCCTGACATGGAGACGAGTGAGGGGAAGACGGCCCCCACCTGTCTCCATATCATTGCAGGGCGGAAGTGACGTCAAATCGTCACTTCCGCCCATAGCTCTTAAAGGGCCATTTTTTTATTGCATTTTAGTGTAAATATGAGATCTGAGGTATTTTTGACCCCAGATCTTATATTTAAGAGGTCCTGTCATGCTTTTTTTCTATTACAAGGGTTTACATTCCTTGTAATAAGAATAAAAGTGACACAATTTTTTAAAAAAAAACAGTGTAAAAATAAAAAATAAAAGGTTAAATTAAAAAAAAAAAAAACTTTAAACACCCCCCGTCCCGACGAGCTCGCATGCAGAAGCGAACGCATACGTGAGTAACGCCCACATATGAAAACGGTATTCAAACACACATGTGAGGTATCGCCACGATTGGTAGAGAGAGCAATAATTCTAGCCCTAGACCTCCTCTGTAACTCAAAACATGCAACCTGTAGAATTTTTTAAACATCGCCTATGAAGATTAAAAGTTTGTCGCCATTCCACTAGCGGGACATGTTGGGTATCAATTTACTTGGTATAACATTATCTTTCACAATATTAAAAAATTGGGCTAACTTTACTGCTGTCTTATTTTGTAATTCAAAAAAGTGTATTTTTTCCAAAAAAATTATGTTTGGGGGTTCTAATTAATTTTCTAGCAAAAAAATACTGTTTTTAACTTGTAAACAACAAATCTCAGAAAGAGGCTCTGTCCTTAAGTGTTAAACATTAAAAATGTTAGTTTTCTGCACAAAAAGTGTAACATTTTTCAATAAAATTAATATATACAAACATAATTAATCTCAACACTTTGCTCACAACAGGCCTGATATATTAAAGTATCCAAGAGCTGTAGTTATGGATTCATGAATTAGATGCAACAGTTTTTTTCAGGGCATATTTGAAACTCCTTAGTTAGTTGGGAAATAGTAACAGTTCTTCGCACTAATACTTGGAGCCCTAATAAAGTAAGGTGAATATCCACAATAAATTATGACCACAAGAGGGCAGCCTCTGATAACTTGCAATTACATTTTATTGTTATGTTATAGTCTTTTGTTCCATGATTATTTTAAGTTTGATTATAAACTATAACTACAAAATGTTTTCAGCATTTGCAAGCTTTTTTGGGAAAGGGGTGGGTGGGTGTGTGTGTGGGGGGGGGGGGGGTAGCAAAGCGACAACACAATATATAATAAGAATCTGCTCAGGTTTTGATTATTTTAAAACACAAAGGCAGTGAAATTCTAATTTCCTTGCAGTTATTTATATTACGTGGCTGCAACTACAATTAAGGATGCATAATAGCAAGTCCAAAAATACTGAAGAGGAAAAATACTACTGACAATTCAGTAGTGTGACTTGTACATGCATAATTAAAATTATTACCCATTTTAAGTTTGTATATATTCAAATAGTTATTGAAATTAGTTATGTATTGGTTTAGCTACTGTAGCTAGAACTTTTAGAATAGTCTATCCAACAGTTCCTAAAAAAGAATACAGTTATAAACATCAATTACACTTCAAACACATTAGGTATAAAATATTTATAAAAAATTATTTGACACTGTCCTTTCTGCTGAGTACTCCAACACCTGTGGGCCTACTCACTGTATAAACAGCACACATACAGTATGTGGCTTCATTATGTTATCCTCGTGGTATCCTTCAGATATGACAGTATTATTGTCTCTGCCTTGCTAACATGGTCCAGTAGGACTAGGGGTATTGAGCGCCTCAGAAGGATCATGGGCAGGATGCTCAAAGGATTGTGCTGTGAGTTGTTCTGACGCTTGTAGGTCTACTCGATTGTGATGGTAGAGACTGCCTTCCACATCCACAAGATATGAGGGAAGAGCAACACTCTGAACACAGGTGCCCAGTCTCCAACGACTAGTCCTGTCACCAGGCAGCAGCTTCATATGGATTGACTCTCCAATGCTTAGTTCAGGTAAGTCTTTGGCACACACATCATATGTCAGTTCGGAGATATTACATATAACAAATCATATACCGCGCTGTGTTAAAGCGGAGTTCCACCCAAATTTTGAACAATATCTGTATGTATTCTCTTCCTTGCCTAGATGCTGACATGCCGTTTAAAAAAATTTAAATCGCTGTAATTACCTTTTATTTTTCTATTCTTCTTTGCACTTCCTGGTTCTCCTCCCATGGGAGTAGGCGTGTTTCTAGCCTCTCCCAGACTCCTGGGAGCTAGTCTCAGGCTTCCCAGGATGCCACTGAGCATGTGCGAGAACAAGCAGTGAATGCTGGGAGCACAGCATTCACCACATCCAGGAAATAAATGCTTGTGGGCTTCAAATGCCCACAATGAAGATGGAAACTGCCTGCAGTGAATAATATAAGTTATTCTTTCCGATGAAATCTGACACAGGCGGACATATTACACACAATATGTGAGTATATAATGCTGAGAAGAAAAGTTTGTGAATGAACTCAAAAAAATAAAAACGATTGATAGGTGGACCCCCGCTTTAAATAATAAAAGCAGCTAGCACAGCCGAAGACAAACAGCACAAGTAACAAAATAGAAAAAATGCTGCGCTTAAATATATTAAGTAAAAATTGTGATACTGTGTGTCAACAATATACAAAAAATAAATTGTAATGGAAAAAAAGTGTTGTTGATTTTTTAAATCATCAAATATTAAGTAAATAAAGTCCACCACGTGGATGTTGTTAGGCATCGGTTAATGATGTAACAGCATTTCTAGAGTGTCTTCAGAATAAACATATTTGAAGAAGGCTATTAAAAATGGAAGGAAATCTTGTGGCGACACTGCCACCAATTGTGTGAAGGCTTACCAGAAAAGATGGACTTAAAGGGGTATACACCACTTAAGTCAAACAGGCTTGTAGTGATAAACACTATATGTGGTAAGAAACTATCGGCGATCCAGATGTCAGGACCACAATGGAGATTTAAACAGCACAGGTCAGCAGTTTGTTTTCATGGGCAGGCAGGTAGGTTCAGATGTAAAGAGGGACATCCAGAGGAAATTCTCATGCCCACACGTTGAAACCAAAAATTGAAACAAAGTTCCACATAGTGTGATATCGTTTAAAAGGATGTTTATTTAAAAAGAAAGTAAAATCAAACACTCTCTTTTTTTATGTATTCAAAGGCATGTAGCGGACATAAAAAAGGCGCAGTAGTAATGGCAGCATTCAACCCTAGAGATTTTAGATATGAATACGAATTCCGAATATGTATTAAACTAATCAACGAATTGAACTAAACACAATAACTAGATTAACAAATCAAAACTAAACAAAACAATTTTTTTTGTCATGCACATGTCTACTACCCTCTGAACTCGCCCTTGTAGCCAGTTTTCAATACAGGCACTCACCCTTTGGTCCATGCCCACAGACCTTAGTTTGTACAGTAAACATTTGTGGGGAACTGTATCAAATGCCTTGCAAAATCCAGATACACCACATCTACTGGCCTTCCTTCATCTAGATGGCAGCTCACCTCCTCATAGAATGGATTTGTTTGGCAAGAATGATTTTTCATGAATCCATGCTGATTACTGCTAATGATACAGTTTTAATTACTAAAATCTTGTATATAGTCCCTTATCATCCCTTCCAAGTGCTTGCATATTATTGATGTTGGGCTAACTGGTCTGTAGTTCCCAGGGATATATCTTGGTCCTTTTTTAAAGATTGGTGCTACATTGGGTTTTCTCTAATCAGTTGGTACCATACCAGTCAGTAGACTGTTTGTAAAAATTAGGAACAACGGTCTGGCAATTACTTGACTGAGTTCCTTAAAGCAGTTGTATGCCCTCAGAAAAAGAAAAAATGTTAAAAAAAAAAAACACCCTGTAAGGCAAAGGCATAATGAGCTAGTATGCACCGCAATATGATTAATACGATCTGTCCTCCATCTTTTACTATTTATGTACTTAAAGAATTTCTTAGGATTTTTTTTACTCTCCTCCGCTATGTGCCTTTCGTGTTCTATCTTAACCGCCCTGATTACACCCTTACATTTTTTATTGCATTCCTTGTACAGTTGGAATGCTGATGATGACCCCTTAGCCTTGTATTTTTTGAAGGCCTTCTCCTTTGTTTTTATATGAATTTTTACATTGGCATTAAGTCACCCAGGGCTTTTATTAGCTCTTTTAAATTTATTACCCTTTGGGATGCACTGGCTAATACCCTTATTTAATATGCTTCTAAAGCACACTCATTTTCCTCCGTGTTCTTTGTTCCTAGTATATTATCCCATTTAGTATTTTCTAGCAAGGAGCGCTGAAACTAATTGACCTGTAATCACTGTTTCCTAAATTGCCCCATATTTCTACATCCAGGATCAAGTCTGTCATGTTAGTAATCAGTAGGTCTAGTAACCCATTGTTTCTTGTTGGTGAATTTACCATCTGACCCATGAAATTGTCCTGAAAGACATTTTGGAAATGACGAGCCTTAGACGAATGCGCGGTTCCTTCCGCCCAGTCTATTTTGGATAATTAAAATTCCCCATTATAATGACTCTTTCCATCCTTGCTGCCATTCCAAACTATGATAGGAGTTCCGTCTCCTTCTCCTCCCTTGGGTTAGGGGGCCTATAGCATACTCCCAGTATTACTTTCTCCTTGGTTTCCTCCCTTTGTAACTCTACCCATAAGGATTCCACCTCTTCCCTTGCTCCATCAGTGATGTCATCCCTCACATTCACCTGTATATCATTTTTTATATACAGGCATACCCCTCCCCCTTTTTTACCCTCCCTGTCCCTGCAATATAGGGAATATCCTTGAATGGTTGCCAGCCAATCATAAGAGCTATTGAACCAGGTCTCTGAAATTCCTTCAAAATCAATTCCTCCTCATACAGTAGCAGCTCTAGTTCTCCCATCTTGTCCACCAGACTGGCATTAGTGAACATGCCTCGTAGTTTTGTCCGGACACATACTATCTCCTTTTTGGGTGCTCTGAGGTTGCAAATAGGACTTGTTACTATACTTACCATGGGTTTAGGTGCTTTAGTCAAACTTAGACTAATGCCCCCAATACTACCCACTGAAATATGTTCCACACTGGCTATCTCTATGTCTGAACCCTCCCCACTGTCACCTAGTTTAAAAGCCCCTCTAACTTTTCGGCCATCTTCACTCCCAGCAAATCTGCACCCTCCTCATTTAGGTGCAGTCCGTCCCTTCTATAGAGCTGGTAACCGACTGAAAAGTTGGCCCAGTTCTCCAGGAACTCAAACCCCTCCTTTAAACACCAGCTCCTCAGCCACTTGTTTACTTCCCTAATCTCCTGCTGCCTTTTTGGCGTGGCTCGAGGTACCTGTAGTATTTCTGAAAATACTACCTTGGAGGTCCTATTCCTAAATTTAGCTCCTAAATCCCTAAAACGTTTTTTTTATGACACTCCATCTTCCTCTGACTTTGTCATTGGTGCCAACTGGCACCATGACAGCTGGATCCACCCCAGCCCCCCAGTAATCTGTCCACCAGATCCATGATGTGAAACCCGAGCGCCTGGTAGACAACATACAGCTCGGCGCTTCAGGTCCTTGTGACAGATTGCCCTCTGAGAATTGAGTCCCCTACCATCAAAATCTTCCTTTCCTTCCCCTTGGCTTCCCCCCCCACTCTCACTGGAGGAGTTCTTCCCCTGGCAGATAGGGGCGTTACTCTGCTCCAGCAATGCCGGTCCCTGATTGGTTTTACCAATGTCACACAACGGGTGTACTTATTGGGATGTTCCAGCTCAGGATCAGCCTTCCTGACTCTTTCCCCTCTACCCTTCCTGACTGTCACCCATCTACTCTTCTCTGGTGCCTGCACAACTTTATCGCCTCTGTGCTGACCCCTGCTGGCACCTGCCGGGTACGTTTCTAGCTCTCCTTTAGGATGGAGATTCTTTTCAGTGTTTACAGTTGCTTCCCTAGATTCGGAACCTGGGCTTCCAGGGAATTAACGTGCTTACATTTTGCACAGCAGAATTCGCCCTCGATCAGATGATCAAGGGATGCAAACATGCCGCAAGATGTACACCGAGTCGCATCTCCATCCCCGCCGGTCATCGTACCTACTAATTTGATGGGGATTGGGAATTATGCTCTGTCCAATTAACTAACAACCAGCTTCCTGACACAAATACTCAACAATACAATACACAGGTACTCACATACACAGGTACTCACAGCACCCGTGCACTCAGGTACTCACAGCACCCGTGCACTCAGGTACTCACAGCACCCGTGCATTCACAATACTTACAATACTCAGGTACTCACAATACTCACAATACACAGGTACTCACAATACTCACAATACACAGGTAATCCAAATACTCAGGTACTCACAATACACAGGTACTCACAATCCTCACAATACTCAGGTACTCACAGTACTCAGGCACTCACAATACACAGGCACTCACAATACACAGGTACGCACAGATACTCACAATGCACAGTTACTCAGTACTCAGGTACTCACAATACTCAAGTACTCACAATACACAGGTACTCACAATACACAGGTACTCACAATACTCAGGTATGCACAGGTACTCACAATACACAGGTATTCGCAATACTCAGGTACTCACAAAACACAGGTACTCACAAAACACAGGTACTCGAAAACAGAGGTACTCACAATACACAGGTACTCACAATACACAGGTACTCACATACACAGATACTCCAAATACACATATATAAGAAAAAAGTGCAGCGCTATTGATTCAAGTAGTAAAAAATAAAAGAGATATCTGCGCTAAAATAAACCACAATAACATACATCAGCTATGCACTATAACCCAGATAGTAGGCACAAAAGCAAATATATAACAAAAAAGTGCAGCTCTTTTGATTAAAGTATTAATTAATACAAGTAAAATATTAAAGTGCAATAGTGCAAATAATGTCCATGACAGTGAATTATATAAATCAATACCAACAATTAACAATTTAAAAAATCCAGTATATCAATAATACACAAAATATCCATATGACAATATAATAAGAAGATGACTTGAGTTCATGAAAAAACCTAGTGCACCGTGAGGTGAATCATTCATGAATAGTGAAATAAGAAAACTTGACCACGTAAAACCACCACCACAGATAGACAGGAAGCTTACCAGAAAGCCAGTGACCACCCTTATTCAGGTGGGCCCCACCTTGGAACCAGATTCTTGCATAGGACTGGGGGCAGCTTCTTCTGAGTGACCGGGGATTGGAGTGGAATATCGCCCAGTGCTTGTGTGCATCATCCGGAGGTGAAGGCCCGGCACATTGGATTATTGTTCCAGGCTTCAGTCACGGTTCCAACGGATCATTGATCCAACAAGCCTTGTATGGCCCCCCTGAATAAGAGTGCTCACTGGCTTTCTGGTAAGCCTCCTGTCTATCTGTGGTGGTGGTCTTACGTGGTCAAGTTTTCTTATTTCACTATTCATGAATGATTCAACTCACGGTGCACTAGGATTTTTCATGAACTCAAGTCACCTTCTTATTATATTATCATATGGATATTTTGTGTATTATTGATATACTGGATTTTTAAAAATTAATTGTTGGTATTGATTTATATGATTTACTGTCATGGGCATTATTTGCACTATTGCACTTTAATATTTTACTTGTATTAATTAATACTTTAATCAAAAAGAGCTGCACTTTTTTGTTATATATTTGCTTTTGTGCCTACTATCTGGGTTATAGTGCATAGCTGATGTATGTTATTGTGGTTTATTTTAGCGCAGATATTTCTTTTATTTTTTACTCCAAATACACAGTCAGTCAAAAAAAAACTTTTTTTTTTTTTTTTTGTCTCTGCTCAGCCGCCCCTTGTAATCTGACACTAGCAGTAGTCGGTCAGTCAGACCTTCAGTCCCGCCACTCCTCTATTCCTTCTGTCACACTCCCACTCAGCAGTTCACTTTCCCGCCACCTCTCTCGGTCATCCTTCCACCTACCGGTCCCGTTGGATTTTCTCCCGCCTCCTCTGTCTGCATCTGTGGGGTGATTACTGTCCTCAGTTACTCCCTCTCCACCGCCATGATGTCATGGTCCTACCGCCGCTCGGTTCCCGGGTCACCCGCTGCCGCTCTTGGTCACGGGGGGGTCCGGTCCTCTGGTCTCCCCTCCCTCACTCCCTCTCACACCACGCTGGTCTCCCGGGTCACCCGCTGCCGCTCTCTGTCACGGGGGGGTCTGGTCCTCCGGTCCTCTGGTCTCCCATCCCTCACTCCCTCTCACACCACGCTGGTCTCCCGGGTCACCCGCTGCCGCTCTCTGTCACAGGGGGTTCGGTCCTCTGGTCTCCCATCCCTGACTCCCTCTCACACCACGCTAGTCTCCCGGGTCACCTGCTGCTGCTCTCGGTCACGGGGGGGGTCCGGTACTCTGGTCTGTTTCCTACGTCGCTGTTTCTCCAGTAAACCTGTAACCACACAAGGTTCAAGCAATTTGTTTGCCACAAGTGCTGTGCAGGACTATTGTCAATGCCTTCAGTTGGGGTGTTTCTCCAATGTAGAATGGCTTTCCACGGGTCATTACCATCATATTTGGACTTCTTGCAAGGATTCTTTACTATCTTTACAGCCGATTCTGCCTCGCCATTAGCTTGTGGGTGCTGTTGCGATGAGGTAAGATGCTCAAACCCCAATCTGTAGAAAACCATCTGAATTGCTCACATGCAAATTGAGGTCCATTATCCGAGAGGTCCATTATACGGCAGGCCATAATGTGCAAACTGTACTTTACAACACTGAAATGTAGTTTCAGCAGACAGGTCAGGAAGGTGCTCAATGTCCCAAAAGTCAAAATAGTGATACATAATCAGTAGCAAATATTGCCCAGCATAATTCAGTAAATCCATGCTTAAAATTTGCCAAGGGTGGTTGGGCAGTACATGTAACATCATGTTTTTTCTTCGGTTGTGCCTGTACATATTCATTGCATGCTGAGCAACGGCTAACAAAGTCTCTAATCTCATTTTGCATGTTGGGTCAGTATAGGGTATCTCATGCCTGCCTAAAGCATGCTTCACCACCAATGTAACTGGCATAAATGTGTGTCAACATCTCTGATATTAGAGATTTAGGAATGATGACTCTTGACCCCTTGAAAAGTATGCCATCTCGAATTCCGATTTCATCTCTCAAAGTACAATATTCTCTCACAAGTGTAGCGCTGGTAGATTTGCGATCTGCCATATGTTAGGTAAATTTAGTAACTTGTTTGTTAAATAGGTTAGGTTTGCCTCTGTTTCAGCTTGGCTGACGTTGTGTGTATTTCCATACTTACTGGTGGGTATCGCTGTTATCACTGGCCAGTGTTGGAAGGGCAACATGTCAAAGCGTATGGATGCTCTTCTGTCCCGGAGACAATTCGGTGGAGGTGGTCCTCCGAGTTGCATTCTGGGCGAGGGTATTTATGGAACAGATGCCATATTGGGGGGTTCATTTTACAGCCACCTGCTGGCCCTCCTGGCCGACAGGTATGCATTAGAGAGCAATCTCGTGGTCCTCCGTTCTGGAGGCCCACACCGCTACGGCGCAGGGGTGGGCCCAGAAGCTTGTCTGGGGCCTATCACAGTGGCCGAGGAATGGTCCTGAGCTGTCTATCCAGAAGGGAAGAAGCTGGACGATCGAGGAGATCCCAGGGGAGGACCCGTCATGGAAGGATCATGCAGCGTGCTGGTCTGGAGAGGGGCCTGGTGACTCGGTTTGAGGACGTATCCTAAAAAGTAACTATACAGCATAGTCTTGCCGGGTTGGCTTAACCACTTCAGCCCCGGAAGGATTTACCCCCTTCCTGACCAGAGCACTTTTTACAATTTGGCACTGCGTCGCTTTAACTGCTAATTGCGCGGTCATGCAATGCTGTACCCAAACGAAATTTGCGTCCTTTTCTTCCCACAAATAGAGCTTTCTTTTGATGGTATTTGATCACCTCTGCCATTTTTATTTTTTGCGCTATAAACGGAAAAAGACCGAAAATTTTGAAAAAAAATGATATTTTCTACTTTTTGTTATAAAAAAAATCCAATAAACTCAATTTTAGTCATACATTTAGGCCAAAATGTATTTGGCCACATGTCTTTGGTAAAAAAAATGTCAATAAGCGTATATTTATTGGTTTGCGCAAAAGTTATAGCGTCTACAAACTAGGGTACATTTTCTGGAATTTACACAGCTTTTAGTTTATGACTGCCTATGTCATTTCTAGAGGTGCTAAAATGGCAGGGCAGTACAAAACCCCCCCAAATGACCCCATTTTGGAAAGTAGACACCCCAAGGAAATTGCTGAGAGGCATGTTGAACCCATTGAATATTTATTTTTTTTGTCCCAAGTGATTAAATAATGACAAAAAAAAAAAATTTACAAAAAGTTGTCACTAAATGATATATTGCTCACACAGGCCATGGGAATATGTGGAATTGCACCCCAAAATACATTCAGCTGCTTCTCCTGAGTACGGGGATACCACATGTGTGGGACTTTTTGGGAGCCTAGCCGCGTACGGGGCCCCGAAAACCAAGCACCGCCTTCAGGATTTCTAAGGGCATAAATTTTTGATTTCACTCCTCACTACCTATCACAGTTTTGAAGGCCATAAAATGCCAAGATGGCACAAAACCCCCCAAATGACCCCATTTTGGAAAGTAGACACCCCAAGCTATTTTCTGAGAGGCATGTTGAGTCCATGGAATATTTTATATTTTGACACAAGTTGCGGGAAAGTGACAATTTATTTATTTATTTATTTTTTTTTGCACAAAGTTGTCACTAAATGATATATTGCTCAAACATGCCATGGGCATATGTGGAATTACACCCCAAAATACATTCTGCTGCTTCTCCTGAGTACGGGGATACCACATGTGTGGGACTTTTTGGGAGCCTAGCCGCGTACGGGGCCCCGAAAACCAAGCACCGCCTTCAGGATTTCTAAGGGCATAAATTTTTGATTTCACTCCTCACTACCTATCACAGTTTTGAAGGCCATAAAATGCCAAGATGGCACAAAACCCCCCCAAATGACCCCATTTTGGAAAGTAGACACCCCAAGCTATTTGCTGAGAGGCATGTTGAGTCCATGGAATATTTTATTTTTTGACACAAGTTGCGGGAAAGTGACAATTTTTTATTTTTTTTGCACAAAGTTGTCACTAAATGATATATTGCTCACACAGGCCATGGGCATATGTGGAATTGCACCCCAAAATACATTCTGCTGATTCTCCTGAGTATGGGGATACCACATGTGTGGGACTTTTTGGGAGCCTAGCCGCGTACGGGGCCCCGAAAACCCAGCACCGCCTTCAGGATTTCTAAGGGCGTAAAGTTGTGATTTCACTCCTCACTACCTATCACATTTTTGAAGGCCATAAAATGCCCAGATGGCACAAACCCCCCCCAAATGACCCCATTTTGGAAATTAGACACCCCAAGCTATTTGCTGAGAGGCATGTTGAGTCCATGGAATATTTTATATTTTGACACAAGTTGCGGGAAAGTGACAATTTTTTTATTTTTTTATTTTTTTTTGCACAAAGTTGTCACTAAATGATATATTGCTCAAACATGCCATGGGCATATGTGGAATTACACCCCAAAATACATTCTGCTGCTTCACCTGAGTACGGGGATACCACATGAGTGGCACTTTTTGGGAGCCTAGCTTCATACGGGCCCCGAAATCCAATCACCGCCTTCAGGATTTCTAAGGGCGCAAATTTTTGATTTCACTCCTCACTACCCATCACAGTTTCAAAGGCCATAAAATGCCAAGATAGCACAAAACCCCCCAAAATGACCCCATTTTGGAAAGTAGACACCCCAAGCTATTTGCTGAGAGGCATGGTGAGTATTTTGCAGCTCCCATTTGTTTTTGAAAATGAACAAAGACAAGAAAAACTTTTTTTTTTTTCTTTTTTCAATTTTCAAAAGTTTGTGACAAAAAGTGAGGTCTGCAAAATACTCACTATACCTCTCAGCAAATAGCTTTGGGTGTCTAGTTTCCAAAATGGGGTCATTTGGGGGGGTTTGTGCCATCTGGGCATTCCATGGCCTCCGAAACTGTGATAGGCAGTGAAGAGTTAAATCAAAAATTTACGCCCTTAGAAAGCCTGAAGGCGGTGCTTGGTTTTCGGGGTCCCGTACGCGGCTAGGCTCCCGAAAAGTCTCACACATGTGGTATCCCCGTACTCAGGAGAAGCAACAGAATGTATTTTGGGGTGTAATTTCACATATTCCCATGGCATGTTTGAGCAATATATCATTTAGTGACAACTTTGTGCAAAAAAAAAAAAAAAAAATTTGTCTTTTTCCCGCAACTTGTGTCACAATATAAAATATTCCATGGACTCGACATGCCTCTCAGCAAATAGCTTGGGGTGTCTACTTTCCAAAATGGGGTCATTTGGGGGGGGGGTTTGAACTGTCCTGGCATTTTATGCACAACATTTAGAAGCTTATGTCACACATCACCCACTCTTCTAACCACTTGAAGACAAAGCCCTTTCTGACACTTTTTGTGTACATGAAAAAATTATTTTTTTTTGCAAAAAAATTACTTTGAACCCCCAAACATTATATATTTTTTTAAAGCAAATGCCCTACAGATTAAAATGGTGGGTGTTTCATTTTTTTTTTTCACACAGTATTTGCGCAGCGATTTTTCAAACGCATTTTTTGGGGAAAAAACACACTTTTTTAAATTTTAATACACTAAAACACACTATATTGCCCAAATGTTTGATGAAATAAAAAAGATGATCTTAGGCCGAGTACATGGATACCAAACATGACATGCTTTAAAATTGCGCACAAACGTGCAGTGGCAACAAAATAAATACATTTTTAAAAGCCTTTAAAAGCCTTTACAGGTTACCACTTTAGATTTACAGAGGAGGTCTACTGCTAAAATTACTGCCCTCGATCTGACCTTCGCAGTGATACCTCACATGCATGGTGCAATTGCTGTTTACATTTGACGCCAGACCGACGCTTGCGTTCGCCTTTGTGCGAGAGCAGGGGGGGACAGGGGTGCTTTTTTTTTTTTTTTTTTCTTTATTATTTTTTTGCTTTTTTATCTTATTTTTAAACTGTTCCTTTCATTTTTATTTTTTTTTTTAATCATTTTTATTGTTCTCTCAGGGAATGTAAATATCCCCTATGATAGCAACAGGTAGTGACAGGTACTCTTTTTAGAAAAAATTGGGGTCTATTAGACCCTAGATCTCTCCTCTGCCCTCAAAGCATCTGACCACACCAAGATCGGTGTGATAAAATGCTTTCCCAATTTCCCAATGGCGCTATTTACATCCGGCGAAATCTAAGTCATGAAATGCTCGTAGATTCCAGTTTCTTAGGCCATAGAGATGTTTGGAGCCATTCTGGTCTCTGATCAGCTCTATGGTCAGCTGGCTGAATCACCGGCTGCATTCTCAGGTTCCCTGTTGGGACAGGAGAGCCAGAGAAAAACATGGAAGACGGTGGGAGGGGGCATTCCCTCCCACTGCTTGTAAAAGCAGTCTAGAGGCTAATTAGCCGCTAGGATTGCTTTTACTTGAAAGCCGACCGCTGGCTGAAAAGAATGATACCAAGATGATACCTAAACCTGCAGGCATCATTCTGGTATAACCACTCAAAGTCCAGCAACATACCAGTACGTTGCTGGTCCTTGTTGGGCATACATTGTAAACTTTTTTTTCATGCAGCCTGTGGGCTGAACGAAAAAAAGATATTGATCGGTGGGGATGCCTACCATTAGAATACCTTCCTTCATCCACCCACTTCTAATGATGGGCATACATGCACCGTATATGTATATGCCGAAGCATGGGGGCATCCTCCCGCAAAAGGCAGGAGCAAATCGCTCCTCCACCCACTGCTGCCCCCACGCTTCGGCATATATGCTGAAGTATGTAACTGTGGTGGTGAAATCACCTCCGACAGCGCTGGAGTCACGGCTTTATGTATCATGGGAGCAAACGCTGTTGCTGTCAAGATAAATAAATCCGCTCTGCAGCTGAATGGCGTACCTGAAAACAAAAAAGTGGTTAACAATAAAAAAACAAAGTATATAGGGCGTAGCCTGGACGGAGACTAAGATGGCAGCTTGACCCACTCGCTCCTGCGAACCGGGGATTGAGTCGGACCTAGTGGGGAACCCACATGCTGAAATCTGCCCAAAAAAACATGAATCGGTCCACCAGAAGCTCCTCCACCTCCCGAGCCGTCTCAGACACCGGCACGCAGCTCAGTAGGAATATACCAGAGCTCTTCCGATCACAGCGCCTGTCAGCACACGCGGCGCAGCAGGCCCAGACCCCGAGCTCGCCTAACGCCGATCCCGGTACACAGATGACGGGAGAAACTATGCCCAGCACAGATCGCGCCCATCTGCTGAGCCTGTTCGACTTGGAAAAGTTAGCTTCCGACATTAAAAATACAGTGACAGCTGCCATTGCGGATCTTAGAGCGGATATACAGGAGGCAGTCCACCGCATAGGAGACGTGGAAAAGACAGCACAGACACACGCTGCAGCCATCAGACAAGTACAAACCACATACGACTCCCAACTCCCCCACCTCCTGGACCTACATAGACACATTGAAGACCTCGACAACCGAGGCAGAAGACACAACATACGGGTGAGGGGAGTCCCTGAAAATGGAGACCCAGGACACTTACAGCAAACCATCTGTGCAATCTTTAATAATTTAATTGATCGCCCTACAGATTCACCTATTGAGATGGAAAGGGCGCACCGTGCTTTACGCCCACCTCCTCGTGACAATGAACCCCCCAGAGATGTTATCTGTTGCATCGTTAACTTCCCATTGAAAGAAGAAATTCTTCGCAAAGCTAGAGAAAGAGGTCGCATCATTCACAATGGATCGGAAATTAAACTTTTTCAGGATCTCTCACAGATCACACTACAGAACAGGAGAGCCCTGCGCCCCCTGTTGGAACTGCTCAGAGCAAGAAATATACAATATCGCTGGAAATTCCCCTTCGCTCTTTCAGCATCAGCTAGGGGGCGCTCTGCAATACTGCGCACGCCAGAGGACATCCCAATGTTCTGTGAACAACTCGATCTCCCAAGAGTGGAACTTCCGGAGTGGTACACCTTTTACTTTCCCCAGGAACCATGGCTTCCGATCTCAACCACCCAGTCTCCAAAGGCCCAACGTCAGAGATCACGCAAGCAAAGACCAGAACAATCATCGCCGAACGCCCGCTCATCCCGACGGGATCTGTATCAGCGCAGTCCAGGATCCCCCTCTTCACCATCTACGAAGAGGGATCGCCATGCCTCCTAAATTCTTGTTTCTCAGCGTAAGATATGGACTGCCTCTGAAATAAGTGCCTCAACCGTCTGTCAACCCAGACCCTCAGACTCAGTAATACACCTTTGTACCCCCCATCCCTCCCATGGAACTCTCCAAGATGCCCGCGAGCTTGCACACAGGACTTTTCCAACACGGCGGATGGTGAGCAATACCCATTTCGACCCTAGCGGCAAGTAATTCAACGTAAAACCTTTCTAACTGCAACATACAGCAGAAATTGAATACGGTGAATCCGGCTACATCCTATCATAGACTTATATTAAATTCCAAATGCATTTAGAGGTTATGAGCGAGGCCAAGGAGGGTTGTTAGTAAGATCTGGATATGCAGAATAAAACCCCTTGTGCCTATACTATCAGATCAACGATTCCTGCTCTCCACTCTAGCTTTTTGCTCCGGTAGCAGGTACGAGAGATAACCAATGCACCGGACTTTGTTATCTATATACTATACTCCTAATACTACTAGATAATGTTAAAATATCCAAAGGACTCCTAAAGAGATATACCTGGTTTATCTAGTTATAGAATATTACCTATAGGCAGACAGCTCAGAATTCTTTTGCCGTGAACGCTGCGGGGAGTGTGTCACTGGATTCCGGAGTAACACTTGAAAGCATAGAGGGTTGTGGGGCTCGATGAGTGGGATAAATGTAACAGAAGAACCACTGCGTTTCCCATAATCCGCGAAATAATATAATTTAGAAATTTATTAACCACCGCATAAGCATGGTCAATCCAGCAATATACAAAGGCAGTGTGTTATAGCTCCCACGGCGCCCCACAGACAAGGCAAAATCTGCAAAACCAGGGGGACACGGGCTCCAGTGGCATAACCCCTGACAGAACGCAGTTAGTACACAGAATAGATAGCAGTTAGTCTAGAATACAGATATATCACAGTAATAGATAACCTCGCTCCTCTTAATAGACATGTAAGATAAGCAATAATCTGATGTAATCACTCTGCAGCTGGAAAAGCTTTCAAACTGTGGACCCTTTTTAGTGCCTATGTCGAATTTTATATCTTATAAAAAGCACCTTTGCTCCCTCCCCGCCCTCTTTACCTACCCTTTCCTACCCAACCTACGCCAACCCTCTTGGTAGGCTGTCTTTTCATACATCCTCATTTTAATTTAATTTGCCATTATATGTTATTGTTTTTTGATAAACCTAATCTTAACCAGCCTAACTATACGAGTTATTACTATACACCCCAGACAGGTTGATGGACACTGTATCTTTTTGCCTTACCAATTTTTGATCATACAGCTGACATAATTTGATAAAACAGAGGTGATCGATAACTACCTTTCAGTTACGGTTGGTACTGATTAGATATTGACCTATGCATGCAAAGCAATGTTTAAAGAACTGTTTATACTTAACTGTTTAAATATTATTATGTTTAAAGGGTTCCCCACTACACATTACAGCACCATTACTTAGGCCTCTGCACTCACACCCCCACGGGTCGCAGAGACTCCTTGGTCTTCGTTCATTCTTCTGCCCTTACACAGCAGTCCGCTTGGACTTTGCTGACACCCCCAGCCCTTTTCTCTTTAGGTGAAATAGCCTGTCTATTTCCACCTCTGGGATCCTCCTTTCACTTACTCCCCTTAGCCTTCCTTCCCTGACCCCTATCAACCTTTCTACCGTCGCTCGTCGTTCGCTCTATGCCTAACCTCTTTGCTACAATTACTAAATCCCGCTACAATCCTTCTTTCCCTTCTTTTCACATCTCTTTTTCTTTTCTCACTCTTCCCTTCGCTCTCCCCTGGGGTCGGTCCTCCCCTTCCCGTGTGGCCCCGCTCTAAAGTAAATAGCCGTATTGTTTTTTAAATACTTTACTATGCAAAACAACACACTTACCTCTTCTTCCCTATCACTGAAGTGCGTATCGCTTAACGCAAAGGGCCTTAATCTTCCAGAAAAACGATCTCAAGTACTGTCATCTCTTATGAAACATAAAGCCCATTTCATTCTACTACAAGAAACACATTTTCGCTCTGATGCCATACCCAAAATATCCAATCATATATATCAACAGGCTTTCCATTCCACAAACCCAGATTCTAAAACTAAGGGGGTCTCGATTCTAATATCCAAACATGCTGATTTTCAATTGAGCGACTCTTTAATTGACCCTGGTGGTAGATTCATCTTTCTCAAAGGCACATATGCTACAAAGCCAATAACTCTTGTTAACATATACTGCCCAAATGAACACCATGTCACTTTCTTTAGAAAAACGTGCGACCTTCTGTCGTCTTTCCAGAGGGGATTGGTAATCCTCGGAGGAGACTTTAACGTCCCTCTACACCCAGTCCTTGACTCATCATCCGGAACCTCTAATGTGCCATACAGAGCCCTACGCCAGATCAAGCTTGAACTCCAAAAACTAACGCTACATGACGCCTGGCGCACCCTCTTCCCCGCAGTCAAGGACTACACATTTTATTCAGCTCCCCACCAGAAATACTCCAGGATCGATTACTTTTTTCTCTCACAATCAGACCTGAATCACCTACACCAATCCACAATAGAGCCCATGTTTCTCTCTGATCACCATCCCATAACAATCACTCTATCCTTTCCCGAAAGGTGCACTAAAACAAAAACCTGGCGTCTAAACCCCTCCCTACTAAAAGACCCAACTACGATTGAACACATACGAAAGCGTCTCCAATTATACTTTACAGAAAATGCCACCCCAGATATGTCTCCTATTTCTCTCTGGGAAGCTCATAAATGTGTGATCAGAGGTGAACTACTAGCCATAGCGGCAAAAAATAAGAAAGAATCCCAAAAGAAAATAACGTCCCTACTTATGACAATCAAATCCCTAGAACTGACACACAAACAGACACAAGCCCACTCAACACTCCAAGACTTAGTACACGCACGCTCAGTACTCCTGGAAGAATTGGGCAACATCACTAGACGACGCTACGTTCTTGGCCAGAGGATTTTCTACGAACACGGCAACAAATGCGGACGTCTGCTAGCTAAGTCAGTACAAGACGCCAAATTATCATCCACAATCCACCATATCACCGACTCTCGGGGAACTCCTCTGGCCAAGAACGATGACATTGCGGGAGAGTTTGAGAGGTTTTACTCCAAACTCTATAACTTACACCCTAACGAGCCAAACCAAACTCCCACTGAAACGCGTACGAACAAGATCAGAGAATTTCTAGCGAAATACGGTCCGAAACCACTCACATCTCAACAGATTCAAGAGATGGAGAATCCTCTTACCAAAGAAGAACTCGAGATAGCTATCAAGCAAATGAAACCCGGGAAAAGCCCAGGCCCAGATGGTTTTACCATCCAATATTATAAGGCGTTCAATGAGGTGCTTTCCCCGAAACTCATCTCCACATTTAATATCTTAGCAGATCCCCTCGTCTCCCCGGGAAGAATGCTATCTGCACACATCTCTGTTATCCCCAAGGAAGGCAAAGACCCTACCCAAGTAGCGAACTATAGATCGATTTCCCTCCTGAATGTGGATATTAAATTGTACGCGAAAATACTAGCCAACAGACTACTCCCCCTATTGCCTGAAATAATTTCCACAGACCAGGTGGGTTTTATCCCCGGCAGGGAAGCTAGGGATAATGTCATACGCACCTTAAACATACATCACTGGCTCACATCCTCCAAGACGCAGTGGATTTTTCCTTTCCCTGGATGCGGAGAAGGCGTTTAACAGGGTGGCCTGGGACTACATGCGGGAAACTCTTGTGGCTCTTGGCCTTGAATCGCGCATGCTAACGCACATACTGTCTTTGTACAAATGTCCCACTGCGGCAGTTAAAGTCAATGGTCACCTGTCGAACGCCTTCTCCATCTCCAATGGCACACGCCAGGGGTGCCCCCTATCCCCCCTGATCTATGTTTTAACTCTTGAACCCTTACTGAACAGGATACGAAATAATCCTAATATAAAAGGAGTAACGGTGAAGGGAGCGGAATATAAAGTAGCCGCCTTTGCAGATGATGTACTGCTATCCTTATCATCCCCACGAACCTCCCTGCCTAATCTTCTCAAAGACATTAACTCCTTTGGCCTCCTCTCTAACCTCAAAATAAACTACGCAAAATCGACGGCCCTAAACATAACCTTACCCACACAAGACTTAACTCATTGACAAGAATCCTTCCCCTTTAGATGGACCAAAGATGCAATCTCATATCTTGGTATCCAGATCCCAACCCGCCTCTCTGATCTATACCAGAAAAACTTCCATATAGCCCTCCTAAAAGCCCAAAAACATATGAAAGACTGGATGGTCCTGAATGTCTCATGGTTTGGGCGTTCTGCCCTAATCAAAATGATCATTCTTCCGCGCATCCTATATTTAATCCAATCAATACCAATCCACTTACCCCCAACGTTTTTCTCGAACTACCAAAAAGCATGCACTACCTTTATATGGAAGAACACGCAACCCCGCATCAAATACTCCCGTTTAACACTTCACAAGACTAATGGGGGAATCGGGTTGCCAGATCTCCACAAATACTATCTGGCGTGCCACCTCACCCGAGTGGCAGACTGGAATGTCCACTCTCTTAAAAAAAAATGGGTTCAACTAGAGAATTCTTTCTTGTCCACTCCCCTACACCCTGGCTCCCCGATAGACATTGGCCATCTGGCATCTCTTCCCACCCACTCATTTATGCATCCCTTTTGGCTCTCAAAAAAGCGTCAAAGTTTAAACCTCTTGCACCCACACCGGGACCCCTAACTACTATCAGAGGGAATCCTGCTTTTCCGCCGGGAGAATCTCAACACTTCCTCCAACGGGAATGGCCATATGAAGATGTTTTACCTCTTCAATTTTTCTCGGGGGGTGCTCCCATCTCCATAGAGAAACTAATTAGCATATCCAAAACATCCTCCTTCCCATTTTGGACTTTTAGGCAAATACAACACTTTCTGTCGACACATACGCAACGTGACAACTGGACAAGACCACTTACGCCTTTCGAAGACCTCTGCCACCGCAAAACACCACAACGCCATCTCATCTCCTTACTCTATACACTCCTCACGGAGGAGAACAACACAATAACACATCCCTCACAAATAGCCTGGAATAAAGATTTCCAAACACCTTTGTCCGGAGAGGATTGGAAAAGGGTATATGAATATTGTCACAAATCCTCACTAAATGTCGCAATTCAAGAAAATTGCTACAAAGTAATAACGAGATGGTACAGGACCCCATCGCGCCTTCATAAGTTCTCCCCTTCCATTTCAGTAGGCACAATGTGTCACATTTGGTGGGACTGCGACAAGATTCAACCCTTCTGGAGAGAGGTTCACAATCTTATAACACATGTTACCACCTACTCACTAGATTATACCCCAGCACAGTTTCTTCTTCATCATACCTCTCTAGGAAAAAAATCATACTATAAATCGTTAGCCATGCACATGGTGAACGCAGCCAAATTATGCATACCGAACCATTGGCGTTCCAAAGTTGCGCCTTCTATCAGAGAATGGCTAACGAGAGTCGAGCATATTAAAAACATGGAAGAATTGATATACACTTCCCAAGACAGAATACATAAGTTTGCATTTACCTGGGCTTGTTGGAACCACTTTACCACATCAGACCGATACCATCAATTGGTACCATAGGAAAGTCCTTACAAAGACTAAACTTTTTCCCTAGTTGACTGTCGGGTGGCCGCAGGGGAGGGGGAGAAGCGGGGCAGCGCGGGAATGGAACGACTTGTCACAATCCCATATCTTTATCTATACCCCTTGCCCCCGCCCCACCCCCGGGGGAGAGCGACATTTCCCCCACCCGTCCCCCTTCTTTGACCCCTTTTTGTCTCCCCCCTGTCCCCATCCCTCTATTCTTTCTTTATATACTGTCCCTGTTCTATCCTTGCTCGAATCTCAGACTGAACACACTCCCCGGTGGCCACAGAGTAACGGCAACCGGGTTTACTCGACCTGTCTTCTTCCCTTTTTGTTCGTTTTTCTTTTGTGCCTCATACTCAGGTCAAACTCCAAGCAATAACATGCCACCCAACACCTTAGGTTATCACCTATTACACTGTCTCAAACCGCAAAATGTGTAAAAGCAATTTCACAATCCAAACGGAGACTGTATACATGTTGTGATACTATAGTGATAAGGTTATTGTATTTGTATTGCATCGCTGTATACCCTGTCATTCTTTCATAAAATAAAAACGTTTATGGAAAAAAAAAAAAACAAAGTATAAAAAAATTGCATACCTATAAAGCAAACATGATAAAAACATAATAAAACATTGCAGTATAGAATGCAGAACAATAGAGAGAGAATAGAGAGAGAACAATAAAACAACAACTATTTTTGTTTTTTTTATTTTATATATTTTTTTGTGTTTTTTTTTTACTTTTTTTTGTAACTTTAACTTTTTTAACTGGTACCAGGTTTGGGTCTCTCAAAATGCGGCAGCATCTTGGGAGACCCTGTGAAAGTGTGTCCTAGTCTGTGCAGTGCTGTACCCTACGCTAATACTCCACTAATGTATGGTAGCGTTCAAAACATTCACCAATGCAAAGACCAGGATTGCCAGGACAGAAGGGACAATAATACCGGGTGTCACGCCTAAATCCGCGCTTGCTGCAGACACAACATCTTTTTTGGGGGGTTCGTTGGGTAGGGGTACTCGGGAGGGCATAAAGAAAATGCCTCTCATGCAGCCGGCTTACTGCATTTGGTTGGGGAAGGTGAGGTGGAGCACCGTCTGGAAACAGAAGGGCTCTGACGATCTCTTCCTGGAATTTAAGGAAGGATCCAGTCTGTCCTGAAGCTCTGTATAGCACATGAGCGTTCAGCAAAGCCAATTGAAATAAATAAACAGACACTTTTTTGTACCAGCGTCTGGCCTTACTGGGCAATTAGGTACGGCGCCAACAACTGGTCGTTGAGGTCCACCCCTCCCATATTAAGGTTATATTCGTGGACACAGAGGGGTTTCTCCACAACACCAGTCGCCGTAGGAATTTGGACTGTCGTGTCTGCATGAAGGGAGGTAAGAACGAAAACATTCTTATTGTCCCTCCACTTCATAGCGAGCAAGTTATTACACTGCAAGCAGGCTCTCTCCCCCAGCCTAAGATGGGAATCTACAAGCCGCTGGGGAAAGCCCCGGCGATTAGGTCGCACAGTGCCACATGCTCCAATCTGTTGATCAAAAAGGTGGCTAAAAAGTGGCACGCTCGTGTAATAATTGTCCACGTACAAGTGGTACCCCTTTCCGAATAAGGGTGACACCAAGTCCCACACTATCTTGCCAGCGCTTCCTATGTAGTCAGGGCAGTTTGTAGGCTCCACGTGACTATCTTTGCCCTCGTAAACCATAAAACTACATGTATAGCCTGTGGCCCTGTCACAGAGCTTATACATCTTGCACGCTTGCTGGGAAGGTACTGTTTGAATGACAAGCGGCCAGAAAACTTAACCAGGGACTCATCAACGCAGACAACTTGATGGGGAGTAAACAAGTCTGCAAAACGTTGGTTGAAGTGGTTTACGAGGGGCCAAATTTTGTATAGACGATCGTATCCAGGGTCTCCACGAGGACGACAGAGTTCATTGTCGTTGAAGTGCATGAACCGCAAAATCTGCTCGTATCGTGCCCTGGCCATGGAAGCAGAGAACAAGGGCGAATGGTAAATTGGGTCAGTGGACCAATATGACCGCAACTCACTCTTTTTATTCAAGCCCATGAGGAGGGAAAGGCCCAGAAAGATCTTAAATTCGGAAACCGTAATTGGTTTCCAATCTCTGGCAAGGGAGGACTGGGGATTAGTGGCGATGTGTTGACCAGCGTATAAATTGCTTTGGTCCACAATAGATCTATAGAGATCTTCGGTGAAAAACAGCGAATAAAAATCCAGTGGCATAAAGTCAACTGTTTCCACCTGAATTCCGGGTTGGCCAGTGAAAGGGGGAAGTACGGGTGCTGCAGAAGTGGTGGGTACCCAATTCGGATTGGCAAATGCAGTAGGAAGGGCACTATGGGCACGACGGGCCTGTGTTCGTCTTCTTGGTGGCAGCGGGACACTACTTGTGCTTGCCACCTCGCCAGCTTGAACTGCACTTATGGGACTCGCCACGTCACCAAGTGTTACTGCAGTGCTGGATGTACGACCAGGGTGTACTAGGCCGCTGGTGCTTGCCAGTTCACCAGAAGGAATAGCGGCACTAGTACTTCTCTGCTCCATACGAGAGCCCTGCGGTTTTTGCACTTCAAGGACAGAAGAAGTTCGGGGTCTGGTACGCCTGACCTTAGCAGGGACCACAACTCCGTCGTCAGAGCTATCTGTCATGGAGCCGCTGTCCTCTACAGGATCGTATTCTGAGCCTGAATCTGACAGATGAGTGACTTCCTCTTCACTATCTGTCATGCTCAGAAACGTGTAGGCCTCTTCACTAGTGTACCTTCGATTTGCCATTTTGGGCTCTAAATTTAGGGGTACACTAGTGAGACTCACAGGCAAAAAAGCTCCTGACTGTTAGCGACTGATTCAAAACGCTACCAAAAAACTGTTAGCGATCGCAGGGATCAGGCCTGACTCTGCGAACGCTGCAGTTATGTGTGCTTAGTGTTTTGTAAGTGACAGTTATCGATCGATACTGCACTTGGGTGGGCTGGGCTGGGCTGGGCCGAGGAGCAAAACGCAGGTGCTAGCAGGTATCTGGGCTGATCCCGCTAACACTGCGTTTCAGGGAACCCTAAACTGCTGGGGAGTATAGATCTGATCGGATCAGATATCGATCCGCTCAGATACTATAGCACTAAGGGAGGTGTATGCTGCGTGCGTGGGTTTTAGCGGTACTGGCGCTAACCTGACGCTGCCTGGGGCGACGCAGACCTTATCTGACCCTAAAAATGTATATCACCGCCGGGCAATTAGGGGGTTAAACCATTATAAGGTAATAAACGGCGGGTGCCCTAAAACTATAATAAACTATAATAAACTATAAAAAACTAAACTAACTAACCAGCGTCACCCGTAACAGTTATACGGTGATCGCTGGTGAAAGGGTTAACTAGGGGGCAATCAGGGGGTTAAAACCTTTAGCAGGAAGTATATGAGGGTCCCTGTCGCTCTAAAACATTGACAGCGATCCTATATACTTACCTCCCTAACTAGCGTCACCTGTGTCACTGATACAGCGATCAGAAAAACGATCGCTTAGCGACACTGGTGACGGGGGGTGATCACGGGGTTAACCTTTATTGGGGGGGTTAGGGGGGTACCCTGGACCTAAAGGGGGGTACCCCAGACCTAAAGGGGGCTAACCTAACTGCCCTAACACTTATAACTGTCACAAACTGACACCAATGCAAAAAAAAAAAAAAACTGCTATTGGTGTCAGTGTGACAGGGGGTACAGGGGGGTGATCGGGGGGTGATCGGGGGGTGAAGGGGAGTGAAAAGTGTGCCTGCGTGTTCTACTGGAAGTGTAGTGTTGGTGCAACTTACTTGGATGTCTTCTCTCCTCGGCGCCGGATCGAAAAGACCGGCTCGAGGAGAGATGACATCACTTCCTCTCCTTCTGTTTACATTACAGAGGGAGAAGAAGCATTTGATTCGCTGGGTGCAATCGGAAGGGGGTGGCCATCAATGGATGGCCTCCCCCTGACCTCTCATCGCCCGCGAACAAGAGCCGACCGCCTATGGCACCCGGGGGGGGGGGGGTCCGATCGGACCCTTCCGCCCGCGGGAAGGCATCACGTATCAGGTATGTGATTTTGCCTGCCCGTGCCATTCTGCTCACGTATATAGGCGTGAGGCGGTCGGCAAGTGGTTAAAGGTTCAAGCACTGTGACTGACGTTCATTGCAGAAAACCCATACATCCTGTGGCAGAGGATCGCACAGGTTTATCCCAAATAAGTCTGTGGCAGAGACTTTTGTTCATGCTACGTACTGGCTGCTAGGCAAGTGAGAGAGGCCTATCCAGGCGAGCAAAGAGTGTGTCCCACGAGGGGAGCGCATCCTATTGTAATATCCAAATTCTACCAGGACATTTATCAAGAATCTTATAAGAAGATATTTGAGTTTCTTCTGCGGTTTCCCTTCTGCCTCTTTCCTGCTACTTCCTTAGTAAATCGTTTAATAAAGCATTGAAAATGTATTCAAGTGTTGGTGTGTGTATCGTCCAGAGGTAAACTCAACGGAACCCTAGACCCGGTACCAGTAAAACAGAGGGAAGGAGAGTAAAGGTAACAAGCCCGCTTAAACCAGCAGCTCCATCGAGAGTTAGTGCTACACAAGTTTTGGCACTTCTGCCTTTGAATCTGGCCAGCCATTCATAATTGCTTGCAAACTCTCCATTTTCTTTGTGCTGTTTTCATCTGAAGCAAACACTGGTCTGTGACATTTAGATAGTCTGAATGATTGATCTGTGACAGGACATCCAGGTCCTGTTAAACTTTGCAGATGCAGACTGCTGCTGTAGCTCTGCTAAGAGTGTCACTAATGTACATTTCAGGTCCAGATTTATAGACAACATTTAGGCATTCGTTTTGTAACGTGAGCAACAAGCTCTGTGGGCGTTTGGGTGAACACAAAAGTGGTTTCTTGAAAATAGATATCAGAGGCTTATGGTCAGTTTCTGCCATGATCTCATCCTGACTACTGAGGTAGTAATGAAAACGCTGGCAGGCAAACACAATGCTCAGACATTCCTTTTGGATTTGTGCATAGTTTTGCTCAGTAGGGGTCAGTGCCCTTGAAGCAAATGTGATAGGCTGGCCAGATTGCAATAGGCAACACCCGAGTCCACTTTTGCTCCCATTACTTTTAATAGTTACAGGTTTGTAACATAGTTGTAGGACAGGTGTATCTGTGACCAAACGTTTGATCTTACTCTGCTTCTCCATCCATATCCCCACAGCCATACCATAATTATGTCATCAGCAATTGGTTAAATACCATTGAGTCCAGCAAATAGTTCATGTTGTTTATGTTGATACACCTCTGGTGCAACTGATACTCCAAAATGCAGTTTGAGACACCTTTTCCTGCCCCAGGGGTTTCAGAAAGTTGTCATGTAGCTACTTGCAGTATCCAACTTACATTGTAAAAATGCATCCCCGGGCATCAACAAGCGTGAACAGTCGTGCCTTTCACAGCTTGTACAAAACATCCTTGAGAGTGGGCATGATGTAATGAGATTGCCTCAGTGCCTGATTCAAGAATTTGTGATCTATGCATATTCTTAGCTTATCAGGCTTCTTTACAATCACCATGTTACTTATCCAATCAGTTGGTTCAGTCACTGCTGCTAAATGTCCATCAGCCTCATACTGGTCAAGCTGCCCGTTGTAAAGCCCCTGGTACATTGCGTGGTGCACATTGGACTGGAGGAACAATTGCGTCAAGGGCGAAATGAACTTCCCTTGAAACAGATTCTACAGGCCCTGTAAAAAAAAAATCACTAAATTCCTGTAATAGCTGTAATTTTGTCAAGGGCCCTTTGAATTGATTGTCCACCATGTTAAGCTCTGCGGGGATGAAGAAATGGATCAGCCCTAGATGCTCACAGGTTGAGCCGGATAACAGTGGCATTTGGCAGGCCTCCACACTTTCAAACTCTAGCTTGTGTGTCAGTCCACAAATGACACATTAGATCCTGAAGAGTCCTAAAGATTTAATAATCTCACCTCAGTATAACTTCAGTTTTTTGTCACTTGGCATTAGACGTGCTTCAGGTGCTAACATCATTTTGTCTCTCAAGCACAATACATCAAAGTTGCTCCTGAATGGAGCTGGCAGGATTGATGCTTATTATTTAATTTTAAAGTGACAAACCATGTCTTTCCTTTGTATTGCACAGCACCGATCAATTCACTGTTGTATATCACTTCAGCAGTATGTGGCTTTTCCTTACATGCAGATGTGTCCTCCATGGTGTGTATTTTTCCTGACGGCTGTTTCTTACTTGACAAACAAACATACGTTAGCAAAATGGTTTGCGCATCCACAAGACCTACAAGACTTCCCTTAGGCTTGGCACTGCTCGTTAGTTCTTTGAAGCACAGTCCCACAATATTTGCATGCTGTAGGTTCAGCAGCATTTGTGCTGGATGGACGGCATTGTTGCTGCTGTTTGCTCATGTGGTGTCGGTCGCTGCATTGCAATGTTTATGCTGTCTGTCTGCTGTCTGTCCTGCTCCATAACTTGCAGACGTCTGTCAGTGAGCTCTGCAGTACGGCACATTTCAATGGCTATGTTTAAGGTTAAGTTGTGCTCTCTTATGCCGCGTACACACGGTCGGACTTTTCATCTACAAAAGTCCAACGGACGCCGACGGACTAAAGCTGGCTGGTAATCCGATCGTGTGTGGGCTTCTCCGGACTTTCAGCAGACTTTTTCAGCCTCAAATCCGACGGACTTTAGATTTGAAACATGCTTCAAATCTTTACGTCGTAACTACGACGGACCCCGAAATCCGCTCGTCTGTGTGCTAGTCCGACGGACAAAAACCCATGCTAGGGCAGCTATTGGCTACTGGCTATGAACTTCCTTATTTTAGTCCAGTGTACGTCATCACGTACGAATCCGTCGGACTTTTGTGTGGTCGTGTGTAGGCAAGTCCGTTCGTTAGAAAGTCTGCTGCAAGTCCGCCGAAAGTCCGCCGGAAGTCTGTCGGACAGGCTGTCGGACTTTTGTAGACGAAAAGTCCGACCGTGTGTACGCGGCATTAGAAGACATCTGCATGTGATCTCACAAGCTATACCGAGAACAATTTTGTCCCTTATTAATTCATCTTTTAGAGTACCATATTCACAAGTTGCCACCTTTTTTCTCAAGCATGTAACACAGTTATCAAGAGATTCTCCCTCTTCTTGTTTTCAGCATCCAAATACATATCTTTCATTAATTACATGTTTAGTAGGTTTGAAAGAAGCTTCCAGTGCATTTAAAATGGCTGTAACATTCTCTTGCTGCTCTGCCATGAGGTTTAGATTGAAAGTTTCCCAGTTGATGCTCGAATCCCCTCTGATTTTCATCCCTTGCAGGGGAGGAGTTTAATTTATGGGAGCCATATAGTCATTAAGTCTCTAAGTTCTCGATTATCAGAAAATGCACGAAGAACCGCCTTAAGCTGTAATTCACAAAACAGAGCTGTATCGCAAAGCTGCTGCATTCCAAACAAGAGGCTCAGTCCTGATTTCAGTCACTTTCTTTGACTATAGGGGAATAGGTATCAGCCACTATTGGTGGGTAGATGGGGAAAGGTGTGAGAGGGCTTTGGCAGGTGATATGAAGGTTCCCATGTTACAAACAACCATTGGAAATGGTACTATTTGTACTTAAATAAAAATAATGCAAAATAAGTGTTTGTTCATCAATGCCAGAAGTCTGCCAAGCAAAATAGGTGAGTTGGAAGCTTTGTTGCATGAAGGGGACTATAATTTAATTAGTATGGTTGAAATCTTGGCTTCATTCTTCACATGACTGGGCTATTAATTTTCCTGGCTATACTCTCTTTCGGAAAGACAGGGTAAAACAGAGGGGTGGTGGTGTCTGTCTCTGTGTGAGAAGTGATCTCAAAGCGAGTGTGAAAGAGGACCTAGTTGATGGAGAATATGATGAGTCTGAAGCATTATGGGCGGAACTGTACATGGGTGTGCATACTACAAAGGTTAGCCTTTGGCAGGGGCGGACTGACCATCGGGCAGTTCGACCAGCAGGGGGCCCCATGACATCTTCCACTTCCACTGTCCTGAACCTAAGCGTGTACCACGTGCTGCTATTAGAAAGTTGCTGCACAGCTTCCCCCCCCACAGTGTCCCCTTGTGCCCCCCACCTCCCCACAGTGTCCCCCTGTGCCCTCCACCCCCCCACAGTGTCCCCCTGTGCCCCCCACCTCCCCACAGTATCCCCCTGTGCCCCGCACCTCCCCACAGTATCCCCCTGTGCCCCCCCCCACAGTGTCCCCCTGTGCCCTCCACCCCCCCACAGTGTCCCCCTGTGCCCCCCACCTCCCCACAGTGTGCCCCTGTGCCCACCACCTCCCCACAGTGTCCCTCTGTGCCCCCCACCTCCCCACAGTGTCCCCCTGTGCCCTCCACCCCCCCACAGTGTCCCCCTGTGCCCCGCAGCTCCCCACAGTGTCCCCCTGTGCCCATCTCCCCACAGTGTCCCCCTGTGCCCTCCACCTCCCCACAGTGCCCCCCTGTGCCCTCCACCTCCCCACAGTGACCCCCTGTAACACCCACACATAGTGTCCCCCTGTGCCACCTCCCCACAGTGCCCCCTGTGCCCTCCACCCCACCACAGTGTCCCCCTGTGCCCTCCACCCCCCCCACAGTGTCCCCCTGTGCCCCCCACCTCCCCACAGTGTCCCTCTGTGCCCACCACCTCCCCACAGTGTCCCCCTGTGCCCAACACCTCCCCACAGTGTCCCCCTGTGCCCTCTACCCCCACTATGTCGCCTTTCCCTCTGATGGATACCCTGAGAGACACTGTGCTAAGCCTGGAGGATCCCAGTGCTCTACTGTGTGCCCTGTGTTTTGGTTTGTGCCCTGCTATTTGCCCTACCGTGTGCCCCATGGCATGTGATGTGCCCTGCTGTGTACCCCCTTATGTGCCCTACTCTGTGCCCCTAGCCCTGTGATGTGTACCGCCTAATGTGTCCTGTTCCCAAGGATGTGCCCTGGGGTGTGCCCTACTGTGTGCCCTGTGCTCTGCTGTGTGTCCCATACTATGTGCCACATGCCCTATGATGTGCGGCACGCCCTGGTGTGTATCTCCTGATGTGCTCTGTTATGTGCCCTGCTGTGTACCCACTGATGTGCCCTGTACCCCCTGTGATGCACCATGCTGTGCTCAATAATGTGCCTTGCTGTGTACAGCATAATAAACCCTGCTGTGTGCCCCTTGATGTGCCCTACTGTGTGCCCTGTGATGTGCCCCATGCCCTGTGATGTGCTCAGTGCCCTGCTGGGTGCCCCACTATGTGTCCTGTGTGCCCTGTGATGTGCCCTACTGTGTGCCCCATGCCCTGTGCCCCATGATGTGCCCCGTGCTCTGCTGTGTACCATGTGATGTGCCTTACTGTGTGCCCCATGATTTATGTAAGTGGGGCTTTGTGTAGGTGTGGCTTGCATGTGGGAGGAGACACAGGGGGCCCCATGATCTTCTATTGCCCGGGGCCCCATGAGTTGTCAGTCCGCCCTGGCCTTTGGAGTTTGTTATAGACCTCCCAGTGCTAATGAGGAGGTGTATACTCAGCTCCTTGCACAGATAGAAAGGGCTGCAAGGGCTGGGACAGTGATAATAATGGGAAATTGACTGGAGTAATAGCACTGCTGGGACAGTTTAAAGGGCAAAAATGTATAAACCTACTACAAGACAATTCTGGCTAGCAGTGACCATAACATGATTTCATTTAATGTTAGCTGTAAGCAACAAGCTCATACTGGAAATATAAATACATGTAACTTCAAGAGAGCAAATATTCCAAGGATGAGGGGTGCACTCCAAGTCTTATGCCTCGTACACACGGTCGGACTTTGTTCGGACATTCCGAAAACAAAATCCTAGGATTTTTTCCGACGGATGTTGGCTCAAACTTGTCTTGCATACACACGGTCACACAAAGTTGTCGGAAAATCCGATCGTTTTAAACGCGGTGACGTAAAACATGTACGTCGGGACTATAAATGGGACAGTGGCCAATAGCTTTCATCTCTTTATTTATTCTGAGCATGCGTGGCACTTTGTCCGTCGGATTTGTGTACACACGATCAGAATTTCCGACAACGGATTTTGTTGTCGGAAAATTTTATCTCCTGCTCTCCAACTTTGTGTGTCGGAAAATCCGATGGAAAATGTCCGATGGAGCCCACACACGGTCAGAATTTCCGACAACACGCTCCGATCAGACATTTTCCATTGGAAAATCCGACCGTGTGTACGGGGCATTAGACTGGGAGGAAATATTGCCATCACTGAACACAGAACATAAATGGGAATTATTCAAAAAGACTGCAAACTCACTGCAAAATATATTCCCATGGGCAATAGTTTTAAAAGCTAAAAAGAAAAACTATGTGGCTCACGGCCAAAGTTAAAAAAGCTATAAATAATAAGAAAAGAGCTTTTAAAAAATATAAAAATGAAGGAACACTATCATCATTTTAATTTTACAAAGAATATAACAGGATATGTAAAAAGGAAATCAAGGATGCAAAAATTCAAAACGAACGACAGATTGTAAAAGATAGTAGGACAAACCCCAAAAAATACTTCAAATATATTCGTAGTAAAAAGGTCAGGTCTGAGTATGTAGGCCCTTTAGGGGCTCTTTAATTACTGGAATAGTACCACAGGATTGGCATAGAGCCAATGTGGTGCTTATATTTAAAAAGGGATCAAAGTCTTTACCAAGTAACTAAACAAACAAACCTGATTTCTTTTTAAGACTCCTCTTAAAAAGAAATCAGGTTTGTTTGACAACTTCTGTCTTTCATGAATCCATGCTGTCTGTTGCTAAAAATATTTTTTTCCAGCAAGAACACATCTATGTGGTCTTTTTTTAAACTCTCCACTATCTTCCCGACTATAGAAGTTAAATTAACAGGTCTATAGTTACTTGGTAAAGACTTTGATCCCTTTTTAAATATAGGCACCACATTGGCTCTATGCCAATCCTGTGGTACTATTCCAGTAATTAAAGGGCCTACATACTCAGACCTGACCTTTTTACTACGAATATATTTGAAGTATTTTTTGGGGTTTGTCCTACTATCTTTTGCAATCTGTCGTTTGTTTTGAATTTTTGCATCCTTGATTTCCTTTTTACACATCCTGTTATATTCTTTGTAAAATTAAAATGATGATATTGTTCCTTCATTTTTATATTTTTTAAAAGCTCTTTTCTTATTATTTATAGCTTTTTTAACTTTGGCCGTGAGCAAGTAAAACCTTGGACAGAGGGGTGGCTGTGGATGTGATATTTTTGGATTTTGCAAAGCGTTTGACATAGTTCTCCACACACGGCTACACCTGTGTAAGGTAAAGTCTACAGGCTTGGAAAGATCAGTTTGTAAATGGATAGAAAACTGGCTAAAAGGCAATTCGGAGAGTAATGGTTAATGATTCATACTCTGAATGGTCTAAGGTTATCCCAAGGTTCAGTGTTGGGACCCTTACTTTTTAATATATTTATAAATGATATAGGATCTGGGATTAAAAGTGTCATTTCAGTTTTTGCAGATGACACCAAACTATGCCGTGGAATAAAGTCCCTACAGGATGTCTCCAACTTACAAGCCGACCTCAATGCACTGTTTAATTGGGCAACTAGGTGGCAAATGAGGTTTAATGTTGATAAATTTAGATGTATGCAGTTAGGGGCTAAGAATATGCATACATCATACATACTAGGAGGAGTACAGCTGGGGGAATCAATAATGGATCAATAATGGAGAATGATCTGGTGGTTTTGATAGATCATAAGCTTAATAGCATGCAACGCCAAGCTGAGGTGTCCTGACCAGAAGACACAGGGGGAGCAAGAGAGGACAGCGGGAGAACACTGCCAGGAAAGTCTCCAGGAGTTTTACAGAGGCAGCCAAGAGGGCTGGTGAGTGTTCATACCGTCGGGAGGACTGGGAGGCATGCCTGAGAGGACTGAGATGCAGCAGTCTAGGATGGATGCAGAGCCAGTCTGGAGGATGGTGGTGGCACGGGCAGTGGAAAGGGGCAGCTGCAGCCAGGAGGGCTAGAAGTGCCTGAAGAGGTGGTACTGGAAACAGTAGCCACAGGGACAGCTAGCATTGGAACTGTCTATTTTTGCTACACCATAGTGGCCCGTGGTCCCTGCCTGTAAGGGGTTTCTGCTTTAGGCCTGGCTGAGCTAGTGTCAGGCCTACAGTGCTAGCTTGTCCAGCAAATACAGCAAGTGATGTGCTGGAGGAGTGAGGAGTGATAATCTGCAAGCAAGGAAGTGCAGGAAGAGAAGAGGAGATTGTATATACTGTGATGTTGACTGTTAATTACCTGGACATCTCATAAGTCCCCATCCCTATCCAAGTTTAATTCCCCTCAATAAAACATAAAAACAAGTGCAAGGACTGCTTTCTTGTCTCTGAGCGAGTGAAAAGTGTGTGCCTGGCTGGGCAGGGTGACGGACAGACTACTACACTCAGCAGCCCCTACGGGGGTACCGCTACAAGAGCTATGGACAGCAGAGAGAGAAATATCATTTCATTTTACCCCTGTACAAATCATTAGTAAGGCCTCATGTGGAATATGCAGTTCAGTTTTAGTCACCAGTTCACAAAAAGGAAATCGGGGAACTGGAGAAAGTGCAGAGAAGAGCAACCAAACTGATAAGAGGCATGGAGGAGCTCAGATATGAGGAATGAAGGGGGCGTATGATCAACAAGTATAAATACATAAATGGTCCATATAGTGAACTTGGTGTTGGGTTATTCACTCAGGACTAGGGGGCACTCTTTATGTCTGGAGGAAAAGAGATTTAATCTCCAAATACGGAAAGGTTTCTTCACAGTAAGAGCTGTGAAAAGGCAGACTATACTACCTCAAGAGCTGGTTCTGGCCAAAAAAGGCTGGATCCTTTCCTAAATGTGCATAATTTAATTGGATACTAACATTTTAAGGTACATTTGATCCAGGGAATATCTGATTGGGGGTTCAGGAAGGAATTTTTTCCGCTGCTGGAGCCAATTGGATCATACTTTTTTTTTTTGCCTTCATCTGGCAACAGTGAGTATAGGATTGTATATATGGGATTGTAAATATTTCTTTTTTTTCCCCTTTTAGTAGAACTAGATATTTTTTCAACCAGACTAACTATGTACCTATTCCAAAATGTTCCATGGGCTACGTTTTCATGTGCAGCACAGCCCATTGAAATCAATGGACTGCCCCATTGCGTGTCACAGGAAAAACAAACCAAAAAACACGCGCTCCCACTATGCTAGATGTGAATGGGGCCTGCAAGTGAAATTGGTTTGTTTACATAAGAACGTTGAGGCTCTATTCACATCTGTGCATTTCCAAACGCATGGCAAACTGCATAGAAAATGTGCACTTTGGTACATGGTTTGGAAACGTGCTGCAATTGTGCATTGCACTTGCATTGCCATGCTTTTGTCATGCGGCAAATGCATTGCAAATGCACCAGAATGCGTAGCATAAAACATACCACACTCCGCTCCAAATAAGAAAAGTGCTGCATCTTCTTTGGAATATTGTCAAGTGAATGTGCTGCCCTCTGCGTGATGAGCGAAACTGCTTCAAAACGCCCCATGGCGTGGGATGCAGAAATGTGAACGGGGCCTGACAGCTCAGTGTCTCCATCCACTCTCTCCTACGTACCCGTATAAAGATGACCACACGCTATACAATCTGATTGCACAATATCTGAACAATTTTTCCTTTAGATTAACCACTTAAGGACTGGGCCTATTTTTTAAGTTAAAATCATTTTTTTTTGCTAGAAAATTTCTTAGAACCCCCAAACATTATATATATTTTTTTCTAACACCCTAGAGAATAAAATGGCGGTTGTTGCAATAGTTTTTGTCACACCGTATTTACGCAGCGGTCTTACAAGTGCACCTTTTTTTTGGGAAAAAAAAATCACTTTTTTTAAATTAAAAAATAAGACAACAGTAAAGTTAGCCCAATTTTTTTTATATTGTGAAAGATGATGTTATGCGGAGTAAATTGATAACCAACATGTCACGCTTCAAAGTTGCGCCCGCTCGTGGAATGGCGACAAACTTTTACCTTTAAAAATCTCCATATTAAAAAAATTCTACAGGTTGCCTGTTTTGAGTTACAGAGAAGGTCTAGGGCTAGAATTATTGCTCTCACTCTACCGATCACAGGGATACCTCACATGTGTGGTTTGAACACCGTTTTCATATGCAGGAGCTACTCATGTATGCGTTTGATTCTGCAAGCGAGCTTGGTGGGACAGGCATGTTTAAAATGTTTTTTTTTTTTTCTATTTATTTTATCTTTTATTTTTACACTGTTCTTTTTAGAAAAAAAAATTCTGTCACTTTTATTCCTATTACAAGTAATGTAAACATACCTTGTAATAGAAAAAAGCATGACAGGACCTCTTAAATATGAGATCTGGGGTCTAAAAGACCTTAGATCTCATATTTACACTAAAATGCAATAAAAAAAAAATTAAATGTCATTTGAAAAAAAAAAAAAAAACGTTTTGACGTCGCTTCCACCCTGCAATGATATGGAGACGGTGCTTCCGCCATCTTTCCCTCACTCATCTCCATATCTAACAGGGAGAAGGACGCGATCGCCTCCGCCGCTGCCGGCGGCGTAGGGCACCGGAGAGCGCTGGGAGGGGGGACCCTCACCAGCCGCCGATAAAAGTGATCTCGCGTTGAATCTGCCACAGAGACCACTTTTATCTGAAAGTGGAACCGCCCGCTGAAGAAGAAGATACTGGGGTTATGGCAGCTATCTGCTGCCATAACAATGATACCCCTCTTCAAACAGCCGACGTATAACAACGGCGGGCAGTCCAGAAGTGGTTAACCAAAACTGTGGAATAGGAGGACCCACCTGAACAAGCTATTCAATTTGTATCAAATCAGACAGGTCCTTGCACTGCGTAGCTGACGGTAAATCTAAAAGAGATTGTACCATCAGATTGTACTGTCTTTGGTCAACATAAAGAGAATCCCGGAGCAAAGTAAATGAAATGACATAGGCGGAGGGCTTACATGACAGGGGAAACAGGGTAATGGTATCAGGAGAGGGGGTGTATCAGATTGGTGCCGGGAGGAGGGGTTGGAGAGGAGATAAAAGGGAGGCCCCTCCCTATAAGTCATCACAGTTTTGGGAAAAGTTCAGCAGAAGCATGGCAGATGTGGAGCAGCTCTTGGTCCAGCTCAGGGAGGAGGCGGCGTTGTGGGGTTCCGGTTGGCTGTAGGACACTTTGGGCCCATTCTAACACAACCAGTGGAGGTGGAAAGTACAGGGGGGGAGGTAGGGCAATTGGGTGCGTAGGTCCAGGCCGCCAGAGTGGGTTTTTACTGGACTGTCACTCTGGGCCACAGCGTCAGTTGGGGGGCACCCTGCGAGGGCAGCAGCGTGGGATGGGGGGAGTCCTGTGTGGTCTCCCCTCCAACACAGGAGGTCACCAGGAGGACAGTCTGGGGGCTCCGGGGCGGCATTGCAGCCTACTAGGCGGTGGAAACGGGAGAGCGCGGGCCCCGCCCCTAGCGCTACGTCAGTCGGCCTGAGGCCTACCATGAGGAACAAAGTAACAGGGTTCCCCAGGCCTTCCTATGCCTCGGCAGGGGACCTTAGGAGGAACAGTGGTGGACAGCTGGGGAGGACTTCCAGGCAAGAGGAGGCCGGCAGGACTGAGGCCCCACACACTGGTCCTGGTAAGGCCGTCTAGAAGCCGGTGAGCGGGTACGCAACGCGGAGGGGGGGTCGGAGGTCTGTGGATCCAGCCGGTGCTGTTACGCTTGGTGTGCTATCATCAGAGGAGGAAGAGGGGTCTAGACAGAGGTCGGCAGGAGAACTGGGGTGTCGGAAGAAGAAGCTGTCCCCCCCCCAGCAGTGCAATGTCGTTGGAGAACAGACTGTCGGCTAATGGGTCAACTCCTGTGCAGCCCGGTAAGTCACCTTTACACTTATATCATGAGGGATTGTCTGTTAGCGTAGGGCAAGAGGGCATGACAGGTGGTCCAGCGGAAAGGACTGTGGTGGCTGAGGCAGCTGGGGGGGCTGCGGGGTTTCCTGGGTTTCCTGGCTGGGATAAAGGAATTGATGCAAAAGTTTGGGTATGCGGATAGAGCCTCCGCTGGGCCGGTGTCAGCCTGGGTCCCGCCAGCAAGAGTAGCCGGCCAAGCCATTTTGGCTGGGGGAGGCGGTAGCTCCGGTAGTTCCGGCCTCGACAACCTGCCCGTCACAAGTAACCACAGGTGGGGTTACACAGGGGATGGCCAAGGCGGTGGTGGCGGGTGGGGGAAGCTGCGGGCAGACAGGAAGTCATCAGTCTAGCTGGTTCTGCAAAATGCGAGGTCTATGTTTGCTATGAGGGGCCGTTGGGTGCACACTTGAAGCCTGAAGTATGGGATAAGCTGTGGTAGGGTGAGTATGTGGAGATTTTTCCCTGCTGCCGTTAGAAAAATTTAACCTGGATAGGGTTAAACTGGATGATTCAAAGAAGGAGGACGGAGAGAAGAGGGGATACCGGTTGATCCCAAGGACATTTGCCAACTGGCTACAGGAGTTTTACCATCATGGCAAGTGTGATTGGGAAAAAAGAACCCTGAATACTGTTCGGCGCTCTTTTGTTACCAGGATTCGATAGGGGAGGCGGATAGAGCTTACGGGGGCACGGCATGGCTGAGGTATGTTGAGCAGTTTTGTCAGTGGAGAGTTATCCGGCCGGCGTTGAAATTGGACCATAAGGACATCAGCCGGTAGGTATCCGGATAGGAAAGTGGCTCAGTTGCTGGGTTCAGGTTTCACAGTTGGCTTTAGGATCCCATGTACTTTAGAGGTGATTCCCTGGTGTCTTGCACTTTGTGGTCGGCCATGCAACATCCAGATGTAGTTTCTGAGAAACTGAGTAGGGAAGTTGCATTGGATCGCATGGGGAGGCCCCTTTCTGTCTGCACTGTTCACTGATTTGGTAGTTTCCCCTTTGGGGTAGTGCCAAAGTAGGAGCCCAACAAATTTAGGCTGATTCACCACCTTTCTTTTCCAAAAGGGGGGGTCGGTTAATGATGCCATTGACCAGGAGGCATATTCGGTGAGTGATACATCGTTCGATGCTGCGGTGGGTTGGGTGCGTCATTACTGCAAGGGGGCATTGATGGCGAAGGTGGAGGTGGAATCATCTTTTCGGCTACTCCCAGTTCACCCAGATAGTTTCTGGTTGCTGGGGTGTCATTGGAACGATGAATTTTACGTCGACCAATGCCTACCGATGGGTTGCTCTATATTCCTGTGCACTGTTTGAGCAATTTAGCTAATTTGTGGAATGGGTGGTAAGGGATGTGTCGGGCGTGAATTCGATCATCCATTACCTGGACGATTTCCTTTGCATAGGACCAGCTTCTTCCAGAATCTGTGCGGTGCTCCTGGCTACATTGGAACACAGAGCGGACCGGTTCGGCATTCCGGTGGCACCTGAGAAGACGGAGGGACCTGGCACGTTCCTGGGCATTGTCCTGGACTCTAAATGATAAGCTCCGTGCTCAGGTCAATACGGGTTGCAGCCCCCCCTGTGCGTTCCAAGAGAACTTAAAATAAATAAAGGTGTAGAGATGGGGTGGTTGGCGCTACCCTAAAAAAGTGTGTACCAGGAGGGTATGTGAACAGAAAAGTAAATGTATATAATGTATATGATTGTGTAACAAGGCGATGTCTATAATATACAACTACACATTAATGTGCTATCCCAAAATGGGTATATGTGAGTGTACCATCCAGGGATGAGTGTAACTGTATCCTTGCACAGATGTGATAAAGCAAATAACAGTACATATAAACCACATGTGAAGAAAGTGCTGTGCGTGATCACTCAAACGTCACCATACACATCCCTTATGGATATATACAAGTGTATACCGTGAGCAAAATAGGTATGAAAAGAAATCTCAACAAAAACTAAATTAATCCAACCCTAAATTAGAGTCTATAGATTAAATCCATGTGCATATAAAAGATAGATGATAAAAATATATATAATCCAAAAAAACAAAGTCCCATGGTGTGGAAAAAATAGTGCAACCAAATATATATTGCAAAAAAGTAGTGTCCAGTTGTAATTCTTCAAGTGACTTCAGTGCTCAGCAACAAAAGGTGATTGGTAGTGCTCCCCCCCATCAGGTCCCCACTCACCAAAAGAAGGAACCCCTGCAGGGGTAGTGGGCGTAGATGGAAGTCCTCCTCCACTCTTCTCAGTGTCCCGTCTATGGGTCTATCGGTCTCCCGCAGCTGTCTCCGCTCGATCAAGCTGCCTCAGCTGTCTCCATTCATTCAGGGGTGAATGCTTCAGTCAGATCTTACCAAGCCGTCACTCCACATT
The DNA here is from genome assembly GCF_042186555.1 of Aquarana catesbeiana. NCBI lineage: Eukaryota > Metazoa > Chordata > Amphibia > Anura > Ranidae > Aquarana > Aquarana catesbeiana. The sequence goes on from NC_133325.1 coordinate 519,231,959, forward strand.
TTGTTCCTCATATGAAGGAAAGAAGGGCTCCCATAGTGTAATATAAAATGGCTTTATTAAAACAATAAATTAAAAAGGCTTCCCCACCACCAAGCGTGGAGAAGCTGTACAAACTACACTATAAAACATGTAGGAAAAGCTGGTCCGCGGCATGCGCTCCACCTGCGTCCCAAGCTCCCTACTTCCGTGTTGAGTGTAACATGTGATGTGAGAGCGTAGCCCCGCCTTACGCATTTCGTCATAGGACGTTCTCAAAGGCGGCGCCATCTTCCCACACATGACAGCTAATATAGGCGAACGGACATACAAGTTCCTCCCCCTCCCGGATTGTGTCCAATAAGCACTCCACAGTGCTAACCCGGCATAAGTGGATGAAGAGGGTAAGGATGCGTACTGCAGCACGCATCAAGCGGCGATCGCCCCAACTTTGATAACACTTGTATCTGTCCGCTCATCCCCAAAGAAAGCAAAGACAAAAACACACTATGCAGACAGGCGGAAGTGTGCAGGGGGCATATATCATATGTAATATACAAATCTTAAATAAATTTATGTCATACCACATATAAACATATATTACTATTACCTCTATAAAGGGTTATGTGAGTGGTCAATCATGGAATTGCAGCTCAGAAGCCAAAAAGGCTAGAGAGCACACCCAAACTGTCCTGGACTCGGGTGCAATGGAATGCAGGTTGCCGAAACATAAGCTGGCGAATTTAAAAGGGGAAATTGCAGGTATGATTGGTTTATGCAAAGTTCAGCTGCGAGTACTGCAATCGTTAGGGAGTAAGCTGAATTTGGCATGTCGCATTCTGCCAATGGGGCGGGTTTTCTGTTGTCGGCTTTTGGCAAGTACAGCCAGGATCAGGTCTCCCACGCACGTTGTATGCTTGGTTAAAGCGCACAGGGAGGACTTGAAGGTATGGCATACCTTTTTAGAATCTTTTCATGGACGGGCTCTATGGATGTTAGGGCCTGTTAGCAATTTTGACATGGAAATTTTTACAGATGCTGCTGGCTCTACGGGTTTTGGGGCTTTCTTCCAGGGTCAGTGGAGTGCTGGTCCATGGCCGCGGTCATGGTTTGAAGCGGGATTTACGAAGAATCTAGTGTTGCTGGAATTGTTTCCGGTGGTGCTGGCAGTGGAATTGTGGGGTGCTTCGTTCAGGGATTTGAAGGTGCGTTTCCATGGTGATAATCTGGGGGTGGTGCAAGTGATCAATAGGGTTTCGGCATCATCTCTCCCAGTTATTAGGTTACTGCAACACTTGGTTTTGAGAAGCTTGCAACTGAATGTGTTCATTTATGCAGTGCACCTCCCGGGTGTTAAAAATGTCTTAGCTGATGCGTTGTCTCGCTTCCAGTGGGACAGGTTCCGAGAGTTGGTGCCGGCGGCGGAGCAGCAGGGGGTCCCGGGTGGTTGTGGGGGGTAGCATTGGCCTCGTCTCCGGATGGATCAGGAAGTCAGTGAGTGAGGTTACATGGTCAGCATACACCAAAGGATGGCAGGAATGGCTGGCGTTCGTTCAAGAGGCTGGTGAAGAGCCGGCTGGCCTGGCAGTTCGTTTACTGGTGTTGTATTTCAATGCGAGGCATATGGAAGAGGGGGTGTCCGCTTCTGCTATGAATAAGAAGTTAGCTGGTTTAGCTTTCCTATTCAAATTGCAAGGTCAACCTGATTCCACCAAAGATTTTGGGTACGACAGGCGATTAAGGGTTACCGGCGATCGGTGGTTTGCAGGGATGCCAGGAGACGAGTAACCTTTGACAGGATGCGGGGTATTGTAGCACATTTGGGTGGGGTGTGTTTATCTGAATATTAGGCCATTTTGTTCAAGGTGGCCTTTTTGTTGGCGTTCTTTGGGGCATTTAGGATAGGGGAGTTTTTCAGTCCTTCAAAAAGGGTTCATGGCGGAATTGGGAGTCACAAGGTGAAATGTGGAGATAACGAGTTGGTGTTATTTTTGCGTAGATCGAAGACCGATCAAATGGGAAAAGGGAGGTCAGTACAGGTGTTTCCAGTGCCAGGTTCGCTGCTGTGCCCGGTGGGGCGGTAAAGGGGGCTTTGGAGATTCACCCACCAGTCACGGGGTCCATTTTGGTGCATGTAGATGGATCTCCTTTATCGCGCTTTCAATTTGTTGCTGTTTTTTGTAAGAAAATGCTTATGGGCATTGGGGTTGGTAGAGAAGGAGTTTTCCTCTCATTTATTTTGGATAGGGGCGGCAACGGAGGCAGCCAGAAGTGGACTGGATGTGGAGTCGGTAAAATGTATTGGGCGGTGGGAATCAAGGAGGTTCCAGACATATATTCGGCCTCACCTTGTGGTTGGGGTGTGAAGTATTAGGGTGGGGAGGAGTTGTTAGGCCCTGTGTGGAGTGGAATACTATTGGTCATGGTGTTAGGTTTGCTCTCTTCTAATTTCAGAATCGGTGGCAGGAATGGTCTGGATAATGGGCCATTCCTAGGTGTGCTGGGGGGCCCGGAGGGGTGATGTTGGGTACGAAGGCAGGCATATGGGTTTTTACTAGACGGGAGGCCTGTATTCGGTGGTTGGGAGTCCCTGGGATGTTATGGGGTAGGATTCTTCCTGAAGTGCATCGGTATGCCAAAAGGGACAGGCTGCCCGACGTTTTTGCACGTGGGCGGCAACGATTTGGGGGTTAGGTCCATGTTGGACATTACGCAAGACATCAAATTCGATGTGTGTTGGTTAATGAGGGATTTTCCTGACATGGTCATTGTTTGGTCGGACATGGTGGCTCGTACAATATGGCGGATGGCCAGGTCGGTGGAAGGTGTTAGCAGGGCCAGGAGAAAGATTAATAGGGATGTGAGCAGGTTCATGGTTAGGCATGGGGGATTGGCTATTAGGCACGTGGAATTGGAGTTTGAGACTTGGAGATACATGAGGGCCGGTGGGGTGCATCTGCATGAGGTGGGAATTGACATGTGGGTGTTTGGATTACAAGAGGGTATTCAGAGAGCACTTCAGGTGTGGAGGGGCACCCATAGGTAAGGTGTTTCCTTTGGGTGCTGTGGCGGGTGTTGGTCTTTGCAGGGGAAGGAAGATATTTCAGAAGGAAGAGTTCAGGAACTATTGTTGGTATGGGTCCTGATGGTGGTTTCCGGAGGTTAGCTGGAAAGTGGTAATGGGGGCACTGCGGTCAGTGGTTGTCTCTGAGCCAGCCTGTCGGTTTGAGGCCTATTAATACACTTGGAGAGGTACCGCAGTGCAGTATTGTTTTTCCACAGATGGTTATGAAGTTCCTGCAAAGACCAATGCTAGGAGATTGATGGGTTGAATAACAGATGTTTTGATGTTTATGTTAATTTGAATATATATTTGTTTAAATAAATTAGGCTGCTACGGCCTTGGTAACTCCAACCTTGGTGCGGTCTCAATTAATAAGGTAAGGTTAAGAGGTTGGGGTATATACCTGTAAGTGGTGGTAGAGTTACATCTGTTATACAACAGTCAAGAAAAGCCCGGAGCAAAGTAAATGAAATGACATAGGTAGAGGGCTTACATGACAGGGGAAACAGGGAAATGGTATCAGGAGAGGGAGTGTATCAGGTTGGTGCCGGGGGGAGGGGTTGGAGAGGAGATAAAAGTGAGGCCCCTCCCTATGAATCATCACAGTTTTGGGAAAAGTTCCCGCCCACCCTCCCTTTGGCTTCATTGTTTTGGCTGTTTTGTTTTTTCTTGCTTTTCTTTTAGGACAGGTTCTTGAATCCTGGATGTCGTGGCAGTGGTGGGTGTTGGTCGTTGCAGGGGAAGGAAGATATTTCAGAAGGAAGAGTTCAGGAACTATCATTGGTATTAGTCCTGATGGTGGTTTCCAGCTAATGGAGGTTAACTGGAAAGTGGTAATTGGGGCACTGCGGTCAGTGGTTGTCTCTGAGCCAGCCTGTCGGCTTGAGGCCTATTACCGTATATACTTGAGTATAAGTCGATCCAAGTATAAGTCGAGGCCCTAATTTACCACAGAAAAATGGGAAAAACTTATTGACCCGAGTATAAGACGAGGGTGAGAAATGCAGCAGCTACTGTAAGTGGTCAACAATGCCCATCTGCAGCTGTATACCTCCCTGTGTCCTGTGCATGTGTCCTGTGCATGTGTCCTGTGCATGTTTCATGTGTCCTGTGTATATGTGCATGTGTATATGTGTATATGTGCATGTGTCATGTGTCCTGCGCATGTGTCCTGTGCATGTGTCATGTGTCCTGTGCATGTGTGCATGTGTCATGTGTCCTGTGTATATGTGCATGTGTATATGTGTATATGTGCATGTGTCATGTGTCCTGTGTATATGTGTCATGTGTCCTGTGTATATGTGCATGTGTCATGTGTCCTGTGTATATGTGTCATGTGTCCTGTGTCATTAGTCCTGTGTCCTGTGTATATGTGCATGTGTCATGTACCTGTGTCTTGTGTATATGTTCATGTGTCATGTGTATATGTACCTGTGTCATGTACCTGTGTCCTGTGTATATGTGCATGTGTCATGTACCTGTATATGTGTATATGTACCTGTGTCCTGTGTATGTGTGCATGTGTCATGTACCTGTGTCCTGTGTATGTGTCATGTATATATGTACCTATGTGCATGTGTCTGTGTGCATCCTACCTGTGTCCTGTGCATCCTCCGTGTGCTGCTCTGCACTGATCAGCGTGTGCGGCGGCCATTCACTGTTCAAAAGCTGCACCTCCTCCTTGTCCATGATAGGCAGAAAACTCCATTTCCCAGCAGTAAGCGGTCAGCCTATCACAGACATTCTCTCATACTCATACCACGGAGGAGGGTGAGAGAATGTCCATGATAGGCTGTACACTGACTACCTATCACAGACGAGGAGGCGCAGCTTTTGAACAGTGAGAGGCTGCTGAGTGCTATGTAGCACACGCTGGTCGCCCTCTGCCTGCATGACACGCTGATGACTCGAGTGACTCGAGTATAAGTCGAGGGGGGCACTTTCAGCCCCAAAAAAGGGGCTGAAAATTTTGACTTATACTCGAGTATATACGGTAATACACTTGGAGAGGTACTGCAGTGCAGTATTGTTTTTCCACAGATGGTTATTAAGTTCCTGCAAAGACCAACGCTAGGAGATTGATGGGTTGATTAACAGATGTTTTGATGTTTATGTTAATTTGACTATATATATTTGTTTAAATAAATTAGGCTGCTCCAACCTTGGTGTGGTCTCAATTAATAAGGTAAGGTTAAGAGGTTGGGGTATATAAGTGGTGGTAGAGTTACATCTGTTATACAACAGTCATGGTAGAAATAAAACAAGAGGTGGTGTAGTAATGTGGGAGGTGTGGTCCAGAGTGGTGAACTCATCCTATTCTGTGATGTAGCAAGGCAGTGCAAGATGGAATGATATACAGGAAGTGATGGAATCAGAAAGCATTTTTTTTTTTATTCAAATAGGTGAAAATTCAAAGCTGCCATAGATAAAGTAAACGGGGAAATACGCACACTGGGATGGCTTCGGCAAAAAAATTACATAACAAAAGGCTCCTACAGGGTATTTATTGTGTGAAAAAGTGAAAAAATTCTGCCAGAAAATGTGAATTTACCCTTTAGCCCTGGTTCACATTAATACGATTTGACATATCAATAGCAGTGTGGCTCTTCTGCTTGATTCTGAGCATGCGTGGAGTTTTGTGCGTTGGAATTGTGTACACAGGATTGGAATTTCCGACAACGGATTTTGTTGTGGGAAAATTTGAGAACCAGCTCTCAAATTTTTGTTGTCGGAAATTCCGACAACAAATGTCCGATGGAGCCTACACACAGTGACTATGGAGGAAGAGGACGGACATGACAGAGGGTGACATGAACCCCCCGTCATGTCTGTTCTCTTCCTCCATAGTCACTGTGATGTCTTTCATCTCCAGCAGATGATAAACACATATATAGTGTGGATACCAACAGTGCACTTCCATTGGTGCATAGCGTTTGTCTCCTGGAAGTGCGCCATTGAGGATGATCTTCATTGAAGCTGGCTGGCTGCCTGTGTAGAAGGTCTGGGAGATCCTAGCAGCATTCCTGTTCTACTAAGCCTGTTTAGACACCCCTGAATAAGGGCGGTCGCAGGCTTTCTGGTAAGCCTCCATTGTTTTTATTGAAGGGTGACAGCAGCACAAGTGGTGGAAAGCTTAGACCCTGAGTCACACATTGGAAATCTTCCTTTTGGATATTTTTATTTATGAACTGTATCTGTCACTCATTTTTTTGAATTTTTTTTTGTGTTTTCATGTGCACGTTTACAGGCAATTGAGTAATTATTATGGACTATTTTTTCACTTGACTTTTTTGCACTTGATTATTGATCATTATTGTTACACTAGTAGTATATTGTATACAGTATCATTATACACATCATATTCACTTTTAGTATTTGTCTGGCGCTGCACTCTTATTTTTATCCATATCTTTTTGTGCCCTATATCGGAGTTATAGTGTTCAGCTGCAGGATATCTTTCACGGTTCCCTTTTATATAATTTCTATTTTTCACATTCATCACGCACCTAGCGCAATTCTTCTTTTTTATTTTTTGTTACACTATAAGATTGTAAAAGACCTGGGACACTTTTGGGTGCCCCAAGGAGACTTGACATGTGAAGGACTTACTTACCAGTCCTAGCATACCCCTTTACCATGTTCTCCACCCTCCAAACCTTCCCACAAATGACTCAACAAGGTATTGGAGTAAATGGCCTTCACAGCCTTTTATTATAATTACCATAAAACTAAATAAATAACATTTTAAATAATTTTAAATAACCGTTCGTATTCTCTTGGGGTCTTAAAGGGGAACACAACCACTGGTCACTGCGATAAACTTCAATAAACTTTTATAGGCCTCGAGTCGCAACTCCCGGACAGCGAGACAGTACCCAACCTTCGCAGTGACCTAACTTTACCCCTTCCTGTTTACCCACGGGTAACCGGAAGGTACCAGATAAATCCCATATTACATATGGGTACCAACCATGCTATATCTCAATATAACACACATCTCCTCCACACAGACCCAAACCACTGCCACCGCCCGCAAGGGGTAAAACCTTACCCTTGCGAGCACCTCCACACCTTCAAAGCCCGCTCTATCCCCTCCTGCAGGCCCAGAGCCCAAAGGTCTGTGCCAACTTCGTTAAGGTGCACCCCATCACTCCTAAGGTACCTCCATGTGTCCACCTCTAGCTCTCTATGCCTTATCATCACCCCCCCATTACGTATGATGAACCTGCTGACTTCTTTGTTTACTTTTACCCTGGCCCTGTCCACCTTTTTAGCTGACCAAGCCCATCGCCACGATGTCCTGCCTACCATATCTGACCACACAATGACCCTACCTGGGAATGCTGCCTGTAGCCGTAGAACATCGCATTTAATGCCCTGTATTAACTCCCTCATGGACCTGGACCCCATGTCGTTCCCACCAACATGTAGCACCAAGACATTTGGTGCCCTGTCCCAACGGGCAAACCTGTGGACTTCAGACCTTACCCTACTCCAAAGCATGCCCGGTACCCCGATCCATCTGACCTGCGCTTCCTGCCTTGGAATGACCAATTGCCTCCCGTTAGGCTGCACATCGGCTCGTTTGGCCCCCCAGAAGACGAAGGAGTGTCCCAGGATCCAAACCAAGCCCACCTCTCCACCTGTGAAACAAAAGATAACAAACAAAACAGTAAGCGCCCTACCTGTAACCAGCACTAAACCCCAAAAATCAACCCCCAAAAATAACCCCCTTTTTTTTTTTTTTTTTTGATTTTATATTCCCATTTTTTTTTTTACAGTAAATGAGGGCGAATATAAAGCCTGAACATGTCAGAATCCCACCTACCTATGCGCTTCACCGCCTCCCCATTAAGCCCGGCTTTGGCTGCCTCTGTAGCAGCACCAATGCGGAAAGAATGTGAGGAATAACTATTGGGATCGTACCCAGCCGCCACTAAACACTTCTTGAACACCGCTATAAATTGGAACTTGGACAAGGCCAACCCATCTGCATGCATCAAAAAAGAGCCGATAACCTGGGCCGTAAGTCCCGGAATGATTGTACCGCTCTCACCGGGCAAACGGTGGATTCCAAAATGCGAAAAACTTCCAACTGAACCCCCTTTCCCAACTGATCCGTTTTTGACCGTTTTATCCAGATCCTAACCGAATCCTTCGAACACTCCAAGTCCGCCCATTGCAGCCCCCCTTGTGCCCCCTTTGATGGGCTAACTAGCTCGCCAATCCTTAACGCTCCGTAGAACGCTAGAGCGAAAGCCGCTCGGAATAAGGCACTTTCGTACTCACAAATGGACGAAATGTGAAAGAACAGGCCCTGTAGCATAGTAAAAGACACAGGGCGCCGACCATCCCTCTTCCTGTGCTCTTTCCTGTACCCTTTCACCGCTTGCTTCACCCAAAATTCTTTCGTATAATCCCGTTGCCCTTGCAATTTAAAAAGAAAGGCAAGACCTGCCAACTTCTTATCAATGGCCGATGCCGAAACCTCACCCTCAAAACCCAGATTAATGAAATAAAGAACCGCCTGTGTGACCTCTGGGCCCTCAGGATCGATGTCCAAATTGTGCAAACATGTTAACCACTCCTGCCATACCTTAGAGTAGACGTCCCACGTGGCCTTACTCACAGAGCGCTGAATCCACCCTGCCACGTTCCCAAGGCAACGTTCCACATCCAGTCCGGGCAGGTAACCCCCTGCTGCTCCGCGTCTGGTGCCAATTCCTGAAACCTGTCCCACTGGAAACGAGACAGAGAATCAGCCAAGGTGTTCTCAACCCCCGGTAAGTGTACAGCGTAGATGAAAGCATTCAATTTCAAACAGCGCAACACTAAATATCTCAACAACCTGACCACCGGCTCTGACTTGGCCGATAGCCGGTTGATCACCTGGACAACCCCCAGGTTGTCGCAGTTGAGCCGCACCTTCATGTTACGGAATGCTTCCCCCCATATTTCCATTGCTACCACAATTGGAAACAGTACCAGGAGGACAAGGTTTTTTAAAAACCCAGCTTCCCCCCAAGCCTGGGGCCATCGCGCGGCGCTCCAATGTCTTTGAAATACAGCACCGTAACCTGTCGAGCCTGCCGCGTCCGTGAATAATTCGAGGTCCCAATTACTAATGGGACCTGACATCCACAAGGAACGTCCATTAAATGATTGCAGAAATTCATGCCAAATACACAAATCGTCCCTGTGCTCCTTCTTCAAACTCACGAAGTGAGTGGGGGCGTGAACCCCGGCCGTGGCAGCCGACAACCGTCGGCAAAACACCCTACCCATGGGAATTATTCGGCAAGCAAAATTCAGCTTCCCCAATAATGATTGTAGCTTCCGCAACTGCACCTTGCGCTTGCCGGTAATCTCCCGTACTTCCGCCTTGAGACTTTCCAATTTGTCCACCGGCAATCGGCATTCCATTCTCAAGGAATCTACCTCAATTCCCAAGAACACAATGCTGGACTTAGGGCCTTCAGTTTTTTCCGGTGCTAGTGGCACCCCGAAACGCTCCGCTATATGCTGCAAAGTCCCCAATAAGACCGCACAAATATTGGAACCCGGTGGGCCAACGCACAAGAAATCGTCAAGATAGTGCACCATCGAGTTGATACCCGATACATCGCGAACCACCCATTCCAAGAATGAGCTGAATGTTTCAAATAACGCGCAAGAAATGGAGCTTCCCATCGGGAGGCACCGATCCACGTAGTACGCCCCATTCCATGCACAGCCCAGCAGTCGAAAGCTGTCCGGGTGAACCGGCAAAAGCCGGAATGCAGACTCAATATCCGCTTTCGCCATCAGCGACCCCTGTCCGTAACGACGCACCCAAGATATCGCGGCGTCAAAAGAAGTGTACGTCACCGTACACTCCTCTGGCGCAATCGAGTCATTGACCGACCCACCCTTCGGGAAGGAAAGGTGGTGAATCAACCTGAACTTGTTTGGCTCTTTCTATGGGGATACCACCAAACCCTGAAGGGGAACGGAAGTAAAAGGGCCGGACATGCGGCCTAAACTTACCTCTTTCTCAATTTTTTCCAAAACCACCGTTGGATGCAACAGGGCTGAACGTAAATTCGTCGCCATAGGAGGGGCAGCCGTTAATGAGCACGGAATTTTAAAATCAAACGCGAATCCTGCATCTAACAATTGGGCCGCTTTGCGGTCGGGGTATCTACTGAGGAAAGGACGCATCCTTTCCACCCGCACCGGCGTCTTCCCTTTTACTCGCAGGCTCTCCGCCACGCCCCTTCCCTCTTCTAAAGCACTTGGACAATGCATGCGAACCCCCGCAGCCGGAGCACGTGTGCTTAAATCGGCAATTTGTCCCATACTTACATGAGCCCTCGTTGAACTGCCAACAGAAGCCCCATTTTTTGTCGGTCAGTTGTCCTGGAGCTGTGTTACCTCCGACCCCTGCCTGAAAAAACTGTGAGGGAGCCCTCGCCGCTGTCATAAGCTTCATCCATAGGCTGATATCATTATGATCCCAGCGTAGCGACGGTCGAACCGCCATCCGTTGTCTAAACTGCTCATCATACCGTAGCCACGCTATCCCGCCATACGTCCGGTGCGCCTCACTAATGGCTTCCAGGTATACGAACAAAGCCGAGCAGTGTTCTGGGTGCTTTTCCCCAATCACACTAGCCAAAATGGCAAATGCCTGCAGCCAGTTGGAAAAAGTACGCGGGATCAACCTATATCTGCGTTTTTCCTCATCTTCCTTCTTAGTCAACTCCGGCTTCAGTCTATCCAGATTGAACTTTTCTAATGGCAACAATGTGAATATCTCCACATATTCGCCTTTCCAAATTTTTTCCTTTACCTCTGTCTTGAGATGCGCTCCAAGCGGGCCCTCAAAACAGACGTAAACCTCGCTTCTCGCGGAATCCGCCAACCTAACTGATTCCGCCTTTTTCTCAACCGAATTTCCTTGACCTTCCGGGGCTGGCCCGCCAGCCGATGTCGTAAGCGGGTCGACCGCTGCCGACACCGTGCCCGTCACTGAAGTAACCGCCGTGTTCCCGGCCAAACCAGTCGCCGGTAGAGTGGCCGCAGCCGTACCTGCGGTCCCCACGCCTGAACCGGGGACGGGCTGACACCCGCCGCAGGTTCAAAGCGCTGTACCAACGCCCGCAAACCCCCCAGTAAATCCTGTAATCCTGCTTCCTTGGGCTGCTCTGTAGGGGGCCTAACCACTCTCGCCCCCGCTGAACTACTCCCCCCGGAGGACCCCCTGTTTTTTCCCTGTTCTAACAACTTTTCTAATAAATCCGAAACAGATAAAGTGGAAATGTACTCACCAGGCTGCCCAGGACTGGACCCATCAGCCGCCATTCCCGAATCCACCGCTGCGGTATTCCCCTGTTCTTTGTCCCTCTCTGACTCGGACAGCTCACCCTCCGATCTTTCGCTGACCTCCGCTCGCTGAACAACCGCTGTCTGCACCCCAGAAGGACCTGCTCTGGGTGCCGTGGGTCTGCGTTGTCTCTCTCTTCCCGCCCTCTCAGGTGTACCGCCAGACCCATGCGATGCCCGCTTTGATGGACTTCTGCGTCTCTGACTGGTCTGGGCTGCCGTCGCGCTTTCTCCACCTCCGCTCACCCGCGTCACTGTGCTTCTCATCCTCCCTCTGGCAATTGCAGGGCTGCTGGCCGCTTCGGATGCATGGCCAGCCCCCTGGGTCTCGCTCCTCTCACGCTGGGCTGTCTGGTGGCTTGTACCCTCCATCGCATCCCCTGCAGCCTGCTCTTGGCATCTGCGATGAGCCGGGGGGGGGGGGCAGAGCCATGTGCTCCGCTGGGCTCCCCCTCTCCTCCACTCCTGCCTCTGCGCTGGGTCCTCTTTTCATTGCAAGCCCTGCTGCCTTGTGCCTGTCTCTCACTGGGGGGTGGATGGACCGATCTTCTTCCTTCAGTCAGACGCCTCTGACCACCAGGTGCAGTGTCAGGGCTGAAGCGCTCCGGCGGCCGGGACCGCCGTGCACGTGGAGTCTCAGGGCCCCCCCCGTTCGCCGCCGCTCCGCTCTCCTGAATCACCGCCGCTACCTGAGCCTGCAGCCATTCGCCCCCTCGCTCTGCAGCCGCCTCCCTCAGTCACAACATCAGCTCCTCCATCGCTGAGATCTCCATGAATCAGTAACAAGCAGAGCGGTGGGAGCGTGTGAATCTTCTTCCCCGCCGCTCAACACTGACGTCACTTCCCCTGTACACCTAACTAATTCCACTGAGCGCCTCCCCTGTCCGGACCACTCCCCTTCTCTTAAAGAGACCTAACTAACAGCGTGACTGTGCAGTCCGCACATGTCATGCTGTCCCTCCGCTGATCCCTTCGTTCCCCTGCTGCAGGACTCACTAGTAATGCAGCTCAGTGCGCCACAGTGAACAGTGAGCGTGGCCAAATTGTGGCTCCATTCACACCTAGCAGTTCCAGATTGTGGGCGGAATCAATACAAAGACACTTTGAAGGCATTGATGATTGCAGGTTGAAAATCAGGCTGGAAAACAACCTCACAAGTTAACCCTTACAATGCAAATGTAAATGATTGGTGGATATATGGGTGAACATTGCTTGTGTTAGAGGAATATTGTATCTTATTTCCCCCTTTTTTCCGGACAGTTTTTTTCCAGTCACGTCAATATATATTTTTGCCATCCTTTTACTAGGCACTTCTCATCAAGATGATAGTTGATGAGTGCTGACACTAGCATGCTTTCATATACTAATGAATTTATTTTTATGGTTTACTTTTATGGTTTATCTCATCATTTTTTTGATGTTTGGCTTTATTCACGGAATCTTATTTTATTAAGTGAGTTGTGCACTAGTTGATAGTTTAAATTAGAGCGCATCAATAATTTTGTATTAACTATGATTCTGCCTGCGATTCCTGAAATGCCGCAAATTGCGGGACGCGGTCATGATCCCGTTACTTTCAATGGCACCCCAATCGTGGCATGATTTTGCTGCGATTGTCGCTCGACATATTGTGGCAAAATCGTGCAAACAGAATTGTGGGACGCCTATTGCCCAGAAGAAGTTTCTATTTTGCCTGCAATCTGGAACACTTAGGTGTGAAAGAGCCTGCAAAAAAAAATCCAGCATTAATCTTTATGATCATGGAAAAAATTGAAAAAAACTGCGCTAAAAACCAAGTGAATACTTAAGTCATTTGAAAAGCTGCAAATCCGACAATAAACATAAATTGTGAATAAAAATTAGGAAAAATAAGGGATTGCGCTAATACCTGTATAATATACCATAAAAATCTGCAGTGAAAGAAGATAGTGATGATAAGTATAAATAAAGTGAATCTAAAAAGCGTGTGATAATAATCAAAAAAGTCCCATTGAGTGAAATGTCAATACAATAACCTAGTGGCTGTAAATCATCAGCATAAGTGTAAAACAAGTCCACGTGATAATGAATATTAATCCGTGACAGCAGGGAAGGATCCACCACTGGGAATGGAAGGGGTTACTCCTTACCAGATGGCCGTGACCCCCCACTACAGAGGATCACAGCAAGCAGATAACCTTGTGAGCCAGAGAATGGAAACTGTTAGCGGCGTCCACTAGAGGTCATCTCATCGTCAGCCACACCAGCGAAACCCAGGGCAAGGGTACCATACAATATATGAAGAAAACTCACATAGTGTAAAACTAACAAATTTATTCAAAGTTTAAAAACCACAGAGTGCACACTTACAAGCATAGTAGATAAAAAGCCTGAAGTCTGGTTCCTTGGCCACAGGAGCGCGGACAAACCCGTCCTACTGGAATACAATTTGCTTGGGGGTGACGTCAGCGCGTCGTCTGGCTCCGCCCTACGCGTTTCGTGACACCATCACGTCTTCCAGGGGCACAGGCGGCGTGCTACGTCACCTCCTTAAATAGTCCCAGAGCGAAACCAAGCCTCGCTGTGAATTACTACACGCTGCGAGTCACCCAAGACGCTACAGATACTTCCGGCATCCGGATGCGCTTCACAGTACAAGCAGTCAGCAAAGGTTGTCAGTTTCTGTTAATCTATACGGACCGATATGTGTCCGTAAACAACATATACATCTGGGTAACAAGTTCATGTACAGATATTTTGCAATTACATATCATATAAAAGTATCCTGCAAATATATGACAAACTCAATACACATATAAAACTGAATATAAAATAAATTAAAATAGACAGTTCATATGTGTCCCAACAATAGTAAACTTCTACTGGATAACTAACACTCCAATTCTAATGATTTAGACTTATCCAATATGAGCACTGACAAAACCTATCCGGAACCCAAAAAAGAACCCCTCAAAAGGGGAATACAAGTTTGAGTGCCTATATTCCCACATCTTTTATCTAGGTCTGAACTTTTAGGGACCGGAAAAGGGATAATTAGTGCATAGTAGTCTCCAACCTAACCATCCCGCATGAATGCAGCAGCGCCATCTAATGGATAAATCCCAAAAGCCCACTGAGGGAAATATATCATTTCATAAACCGTCAGAGTCTAGTTATCACATTGAGATGGCATCTAATGGATAAAATTGAGGCTATGGAGGAAAAAAGTCCCCCGAATGATTTCTATCGAGTTACTCTATGTAGATAATAAATAATCCTCACCACTCTGAACCTAGGCTTTACAGGAAACCGGAAGTGGAGTGATTTAAACATGGTGGTCACCAGCTAAGTGGCTCCACCGCTACTCGGTAGCACCATCTAGTGGGTATATCAAAAACGCTACAGACACTTACGTTATGGACAAAACCATCAAGATGCTTCCATCTAGTGTGAAACAACTTCAATGGATGTCATAGGGATCACAAAACATAAAACACCTAAAGTGTAAAAGTTACGCAAAAATTGAAAAAATTTTAAAAATTAAAAAATTAAAAGTCAAATGCTGAAAGTAGGGATTGGACTAGTACAGATCAAAACAGTATGGTGTGGAAAATGGGAAAACCAGTCAGAACCAACAATGTCATACAGAGGATCTACGACAAATAATTGAATATATGTAACTTACACTTTGGCCCTGTAGACACAGATAGCCCAATGCATTAAGAATTATTGATAAATGCATTTACGTCTGTGTCTACGTTTAACCCGAAAGGGGCATAGGTTCTTAATCTGTAAATCCAAGACATTTCACATTTAGAAATTTCCCTTACGAGAGAGCTCCCTCTCCATTGAGGTCTGTATTTATCGATCCCAACATACAGAGTGTTGGAGGGGTCCCTACCATGTACTTCGTCGAAATGTCTTGACACAGGATGTCTATCAAAGCCCCTGCGGATATTGTTAATATGTTCAGTCAGTCTGACCTTGAGGGCCCTCTTGGTTCTGCCCACATATTGCAATCCGCAGGGGCATTGTATAAGGTAAACGACCCCCTCGGACGTACAGGTTATAAATGGTTTAACCTGATAGGTCCGTGAGGTGCTAGTGGACATAAACTGGCAGATTTTCCTTCCCCTACAGCTGTTAACGGAACATACTTGACAGTTCCTGCATTTGTAGTATCCTGTAAGGTCATGGAAAAAGGATCTGTTAATGATCGGTGGGTCCTGTACTGTTGGGGCAATTCTATTCCCCAATGTGGACGCACCCTTAAACACAATCCGGTAAAAGTTCAGACCTAGATAAAAGATGTGGGAATATAGGCACTCAAACTTGTATTCCCCATTTGAGGGGTTCTTTTTTGGGTTCCGGATAGGTTTTGTCAGTGCTCATATTGGATAAGTCTAAATCATTAGAATTGGAGTGTTAGTTATCCAGTAGAAGTTTACTATTGTTGGGACACATATGAACTGTCTATTTTAATTTATTTTATGTTCAGTTTTATATGTGTATTGAGTTCGTCATATATTTGCAGGATACTTTTATATGATATGTAATTGCAAAATATCTGTACATGAACTTGTTACCCAGATGTATATGTTGTTTACGGACACATATCGGTCCGTATAGATTAACAGAAACTGACAACCTTTGCTGACTGCTTGTACTGTGAAGCGCATCCGGATGCCGGAAGTATCTGTAGCGTCTTGGGTGACTCGCAGCGTGTAGTAATTCACAGCGAGGCTTGGTTTCGCTCTGGGACTATTTAAGGAGGTGATGTAGCACGTCGCCTGTGCCCCTGGAAGACGTGATGGTGTCACGAAACGCGTAGGGCGGAGCCAGACGACGCGCTGACGTCACCCCCAAGCAAATTGCATTCCAGTAGGACGGGTTTGTCCGCGCTCCTGTGGCCAAGGAACCGGACTTCAGGCTTTTTATCTACTATGCTTGTAAGTGTGCACTCTGTGGTTTTTAAACTTTGAATAAATTTGTTGGTTTTACACTATGTGAGTTTTCTTCATATATTGTATGGTACCCTTGCCCTGGGTTTCGCTGGTGTGGCTGACGATGAGATGACCTCTAGTGGACGCCGCTAACAGTTTCCATTCTCTGGCTCACAAGGTTATCTGCTTGCTGTGATCCTCTGTAGTGGGGGGGTCACGGCCATCTGGTAAGGAGTAACCCCTTCCATTCCCGGTGGTGGATCCTTCCCTGCTGTCACGGATTAATATTCATTATCACGTGGACTTGTTTTACACTTATGCTGATGATTTACAGCCACTAGGTTATTGTATTGACATTTCACTCAATGGGACTTTTTTGATTATTATCACACGCTTTTTAGATTCACTTTATTTATACTTATCATCACTATCTTCTTTCACTGCAGATTTTTATGGTATATTATACAGGTATTAGCGCAATCCCTTATTTTTCCTAATTTTTATTCACAATTTATGTTTATTGTCGGATTTGCAGCTTTTCAAATGACTTAAGTATTCACTTGGTTTTTAGCGCAGTTTTTTTCAATTTTTTCCATGATCATAAAGATTAATGCTGGATTTTTTTTTGCAGGCTCTTTCACACCTAAGTGTTCCAGATTGCAGGCGAAATAGAAACTTCTTCTGGGCGATAGGCGTCCCACAATTCTGTTTGCACGATTTTGCCACAATATGATCACCCTTCACCCACCACTAGCAAAAATCAATTCTACCCCTCTTAGAACAATCCCCCCCCCCAGTCCCTCTCCACTATCCCCCTAAATCCCCAGTTCCAACATAATCCCTCCATCTTCCTCATTCCAGCACTTATTCCCACCCCCTTCTAATACAAATCATCTTTTTCCCCTACCAGCACAAATCCCCCCCCCCCCCCAATACCTCCAGGGCCGCCGACAGGGGGTACCACCGGGCCTCCTGTAGTTGTCCCAGCACACAGGGGGACCCAGACAGCAGGGGGATTGGTGCGGGGGGGGGCAGGGAACAATTAAAGAGGAGACAAACTGGAAGGCAGAGAGGAGCGCCAGGTAGCCGCTAGTGCAGGAGGTTTTCTTAAATAAAATGTTTGAAAACAATCTGTATTGCACTCACACATGTGACAGACTGGTAGGCATAGATCACAGTCTGTGTGAAGTCCGCTGTCAGCATTCTCCTGATCCACGCTGCTGTGATCACTGAATTGCTGGAGGAAGTGGTACAAGGATACAGAGAGCTGCGGGAAACTCCAGTGAACGGTCAGCCTCTGATGATGGGGGCCATAGTTGCCAACATTGCAAAAAAAATATGTGGGACACTTTTTTGGCTGTAGGCGGAGGCGTGCAATAATTAGGGGGCGGGGCATTCGTTTGTAGGCGTGACCTAGCAAAAAAATTGGTAAGTGCGGTGCTAAAAATGGGCGTGGCTTACGTGTAAAAGTGGGCGTGGCGTAAATGGGCGTGGCTCAAGAGGGTGTGGTTAGAGTCTGAGATGAATGAGGGATGGAGAGGGAAAGGGGGAGAAGGAGAGGGGGAGAGGGGGAATGACGGGACAGCAACCCCAGATCCTACACAATAGAAATATGTGTATTCTAGAAAGTTTAACAATCAGCAGATAAAGATACTCCAAACGCCAGGTGTTAACGCTTCAATCATCCCGGCACCATGGTTGTTATGGTGTCAGGATGATTGAAGCGCATTATTTCTATTATTACATTGTAATATAAAATTAAATCATTCAACTCACCATAATGCCGAATCAGTGGGATCCCTGAGCGTGTCACTAGCCACGTCGCCTGCGATCAGCAGAGTCTGTCCATGCATCAGGTGCCCCCGGCACAGTCTGTCCTTGCATCAGGTGCCCCCGGCAGAGTCTGTATAGACCCCCTCAGTGCAGACCCCCTCCATCAGTGCAGACCCCCTCCATCAGTGCAGACCCCACCTCTATTAGTGCAGACCCCCCCTCTATTAGTGCAGCCCCCCCCTCTATTAGTGCAGCCCCCCCCTCTATTAGTGCAGCCCCCCCTCTATTAGTGCAGCCCCCCTCTATAAGTGCAGACCCCCCTCAATGCAGCCCCCCCTCTATTAGTGCAGCCACCCCCCCCTCAATGCAGCCCCCCTCTATAAGTGCAGACCCCCCCTCAATGCAGCCCCCCTCTATAAGTGCAGACCCCCCCTCTATAAGTGCAGACCCCCCCTCAATGCAGCCCCCCTCTATAAGTGCAGACCCCCCTCAATGCAGCCCCCCCTCAATTAGTGCAGCCACCCCCCCTCAATGCAGCCCCCTATCTATAAGTGCAGACCCCCCCCAATCAATGCATCCCCCTCAATTAGTGCAGCCACCCCCCCTCAATGCAGCCCCCCCCTCAATAAGTGCAGACCCCCCTCACCCCCCGCTCACCCCCCTTCAGTGCAGGTGCGGCCGGCCGGTGTTCTGCCTGCCGAGAAAGTTCCCCTGGGCAAATATGGACCCCCCTGTACTGCGCAGGCGCAGCGCTTGCGCAGTACGGGGCAGGGGAACTTAGTTTCGGCAAGACTAGCCGCGCCGTCGCATTGTCTTCTCCTTCAGTGGAGAGGGGAGGGGCCGTGCAGCCGCTTCATTGGCTGCACGGATCGAGCCCCCTTCCTCTCTCCACTACACAAGACAGTTACTAGGGGGAAGATAGAGCGGCGGCGCCGGCCACCATTTTGCTGGAGCCAGCTGCTCCAAAACAAAAAAAAAAACATTCCCGATTTTCCTTATGGAAAATCCCGATTCGGGACACCCTCCATCCGGGACGAGGGTCCCAAAATCGGGATTGTCCCGGGAAAATCGGGACTGTTGGCAACTATGGGAGGCGTGGTTAAGCCTCTGAAACGCTCTGATTGGTCACAGCGTCCCAGACTATCTGACAGTTTACTGGAGTTTCCCAGGGCTCTCTGTATCCTTATACTGGCTTCCTCAAGCGATTCAGTGATCACAGCAGTGTGGTTTGGGAGAATGCTGACAGCGGACAGGGCAGGTGCTGATATAAGGTGACTGATATAATGGTGGTAAAATCAGCAGACAATATCGCTCATTAGTTCAGAGTCACATTATATCAGCACCAGTGGCAACTATGGTGTGAATGAGAATAGAAAATAGAAATATGTGTATTCTAGAAAGTTTAACAATCAGCAGATAAAGATACTCCAAACGCCAGGTGTTAACGCTTCAATCATCCCGGCACCATGGTTGTTATGGTGTCAGGATGATTGAAGCGCATTATTTCTATTATTACATTGTAATATAAAATTAAATCATTCAACTCACCATAATGCCGAATCAGTGGGATCCCTGAGCGTGTCACTATCCACGTCGCCTGCGATCAGCAGAGTCTGTCCTTGCATCAGGTGCCCCCGGCAGAGTCTGTCCTTGCATCAGGTGCCCCCGGCAGAGTCTGTATAGACCCCCTCAGTGCAGACCCCCTCCATCAGTGCAGACCCCCTCCATCAGTGCAGACCCCACCTCTATTAGTGCAGACCCCCCCCTCTATTAGTGCAGCCCCCCCCCTCTATTAGTGCAGCCCCCCCTCTATTAGTGCAGCCCCCCTCTATTAGTGCAGCCCCCCTCTATAAGTGCAGACCCCCCTCAATGCAGCCCCCCCTCTATTAGTGCAGCCACCCCCCCTCAATGGAGCCCCCCTCTATAAGTGCAGACCCCCCCTCAATGCAGCCCCCCTCTATAAGTGCAGACCCCCCTCTATAAGTGCAGACCCCCCCTCAATGCAGCCCCCCTCTATAAGTGCAGACCCCCCCTCAATGCAGCCCCCCCTCAATTAGTGCAGCCACCCCCCCTCAATGCAGCCCCCTATCTATAAGTGCAGACCCCCCCAATCAATGCAGCCCCCCTCAATTAGTGCAGCCACCCCCCCTCAATGCAGCCCCCCCCTCAATAAGTGCAGACCCCCCTCACCCCCCGCTCACCCCCCTTCAGTGCAGGTGCGGCCGGCCGGTGTTCTGCCTGCCGAGAAAGTTCCCCTGGGCAAATATGGACCCCCCTGTACTGCGCAGGCGCAGCGCTTGCGCAGTACGGGGCAGGGGAACTTAGTTTCGGCAAGACTAGCCGCGCCGTCGCATTGTCTTCTCCTTCAGTGGAGAGGGGAGGGGCCGTGCAGCCGCTTCATTGGCTGCACGGATCGAGCCCCCTTCCTCTCTCCACTACACAAGACAGTTACTAGGGGGAAGATAGAGCGGCGGCGCCGGCCGCCATTTTGCTGGAGCCAGCTGCTCCAAAACAAAAAAAAAAACATTCCCGATTTTCTTTATGGAAAATCCCGATTCGGGACACCCTCCATCCGGGACGAGGGTCCCAAAATCGGGATTGTCCCGGGAAAATCGGGACTGTTGGCAACTATGGGAGGCATGGTTAAGCCTCTGAAATGCTCTGATTGGTCACAGCGTCCCAGCCTATCTGACAGTTTACTGGAGTTTCCCACGGCTCTCTGTATCCTTATACTGGCTTCCTCAAGCGATTCAGTGATCACAGCAGTGTGGTTTGGGAGAATGCTGACAGCGGACAGGGCAGGTGCTAATATAAGGTGACTGATATAATGGTGGTAAAATCAGCAGACAATATCGCCCATTAGTTCAGAGTCACATTATATCAGCACCAGTGGCAACTATGGTGTGAATGAGACCCCCCCCCCCCCCCATAGCAATACCACTCATCAGCAACCCTTTTTACAAAGTGACCTTGATTGGATTGGATTAGAGTCCCTTTATATTAGCAGCACCCTCTCCCCCCTTAGAGACCCCATTAGCTCTGAGTCCCTATATGTATCAGCCCCCCACCCCTCCATAGAGACCTCCATTAGAGTGAGACAAACTGCACTCCTGGAGGGCAGTATAAGCAGCAGTAACTCACCACTGTCATCATCACCAGTGGCAGTGAAGCTGCCAAAAATCATTATCCCTGCTGTAGGGAGGGGGGGGGGGGGGGGCGTGCGCTGGTGGGAGAGAGCGCATTCAAGCTGCAGTTGCCGATCGGCACATTGAGGGGGGGCGCTCACCACCACTGAAGCCGCAGAAGCCGTTGGGGGCAGGTTTTGCAGGCGGGAGAGCACTCCGCGACAGGAGCAGGGTGGGTGGTGACTATGGAGAGTGCAGAGAGCGCATTCAGCTGCAGGAACTTGGGGCAGGGGTCGGGGGTGCTGAAGTTATGAACACCAACCACACTGGCTGGACTGTCGGTAGCCTATGCTGCTGTTTCCGGGTTTCAGGAGGACAGAAACCCGGGCACAGCTGTCAAAACCCGGACTGTTCGGGTCATTCTCATATAGGTGGCAACCCTAGTGCACATCTATGCATGGCTGCATGCATAAATTACATCAGCACTACTGCTGCCACTCACTACTCGTCTGCATTGATAATATTGCACAATAAAAGTCATTGTGCGCAATTAGGAGCCTTGAATACATATTCACACCAGACACTACAGTAAGCCAAACCCCACCTGAATAACTGCTTGCATCGCTTACCACCTAATGTGAAAGGGAGAGCAGGAATATGTATTAGGCCTCACGCACACAGGGCGTTTTTACAGCTGCTTTTAGCAGCGTCTGACTTTTTTGCAGCTTAAAAACACCTCTCCATGTTATTCCATGGCCTCATGCACACACAGGCTTTTAGGTGCTGTAAGTGGCATAGGTGTTTTCAAGCTCAAAAAAACCCCAGGGCCAGGGCGTTCTGAGGACCGGCGTTACAGCTGTAATAACGTCTAATGCCACGTACACACGAGCGGACTTTTCGGCAGACTTGTTCCGGGGGAACGGACTCTGTCGGACAATTCGATCGTGTGTGGGCTCCAGCGGACTTTTTTTTCCCAAAAGTCCGACGGACCTAGAAATAAAACATGTTTCAAATCTTTCTACGGACTCGAGTCTAGTCAAAAAATCTGCTCGTCTGTATGCTAGTCCGAAGGACAAAAAACAGCGCTAGGGCAGCTATTGGCTACTGGCTATCAACTTCCTTATTTTAGTCCGGTCGCACGTCATCACGTACGAATCTGTTGGAATTTGGTTGATTATTTGTAGGCAAGTCCGTTCATTTGAAAGTCATTCGGAGGTCCGTCGGAAAGACCGTCGGACCAGTCCGGTCGAAAAGTCCGCCCGTGTGTACGCGGCATAATGCTTCTAAAAGTGGCTTAGCGCTGGATACAGCAGCATTAAGCCTTTTTTTTGACATGTCAAAATCACTGTCCCTATGAGAGCCCATTGATCTGAACAGAGAAAAAGCAAATGAACGTCGCCCACGGGACTTTAAATGAGGTGTAAATGGTGATCAAAGGGTAAGCAAGTATAAGAGTGCAAATATTTATTGAAAACAACAGCATAATCCATAATAGGACATGGGCATGGGTGAATAGGTTCATAAAACAGCAACATTGCAATGTAGTCCTAAAACATAGCCATCATATAATAGTAATACATATAATACAGGTATGCATAGTACATCTCTAACCCGACGCATTTCGCGAGCTTTCCTCGCTTCATCAGGGGCTGATGTGCATAACTGCTGTCTGTAAATACAGATTAAAGTAATTAGAGTATCGGTTATGATAGGGTAAAAGCAAGAAGCCAAACCTGGTCATCCCATACTTACTTGTAGGACCAAAGCTACAGACACATAGCCCAGGCACGGGTCGGCGGAGGGCATCTCCCCCGGGAGCTGAAGGGGCCGAGGACCCAACCAGAGGACCGAGGCCAGGCGTGGGGGGCAGCATGGCAGAATGAGAGAGAGAAAGGAGAGCGTGAACCCAAATTGATCCCAAATGCAATGCAGGGCGACTCACTGTATGGGGATATAAATATAAGATTAAAGAGTTTGGAAATATGAGATGTATGTAGTGGCATAAATGCAAGGTATGTTGGTAAGCAAGGTCTAAAGTAATGTCATTGGTATTGTCATAGAAATACAAAAGATGTGCTACTTGCATGGTATGCACAAAGTGTCCCGCAGACACTTTGGAAATATGAGATTGGAAATATGAGATGTATGTAGTGGCATAAATGCAAAGTATGTTGGTAAGCAGCATTAAGCCTTTTTTTTGACATGTCAAAATCACTGTCCCTATGAGAGCCCATTGATCTGAACAGACGTCACACCACAATGATGATGATGACCATGATGATCCGAGTGCGGCTTGTGCACTGAAGATCTTGAAGGAGAACCCTCGCCAAAATTAAAAAAAAACAAACTGGCGTGGGGTTCCCCCCCAAAACCATACCAGACCCTTATCCGAACCATGCAGCCCGGCAGGTTAGGAAGGTGGGGGGGGGGCAAGCGAGAGGCTCCCCCCTTCCTGGACCATACCAGGCCACACGGCCTCAACATGGGGGATGGGTGCAATGTAATGAAAAAGGAAAGTTTTTATTTAAAAGTTAAATTAGCATGTTGATAAATGAGGAAAGGAGGGACCAAGGAAGGCAAAACATAAGCACATTAAACTTCATTTTTATCATGTGCTTCACTCTAGTACTTGTGTGAATATTTTTAGTAGCTTTGCAGCCTCCATTTAACCAGAGCTAAAATGGTTATATGCTGAAGAATTATTTTTTGTCATTATCGGTTTTATTATGATATTTGAATTATGTACAAATCCCTAATTATCTTCTGCCTGTCAGAAAAAAATCACGTCTGAAGAAGGAGCAAATAATGAACAGAGAAGGAAGGCGATGTTTGCTTGGGGTAAAAGAAGAGGGGGTGCTGGAGAAAGACATTTCAAACTCTATGCTATCAGCAAGGATTTAAAAAAATTCCAATACTTTGACATCCATGACTATTAATTTGTCAGTGATGGCAATGTGACTCCTGTGGTTTATTGAATGCAGATTAATTTGACTCCTTCTGTCCTAATGGATTTGATGGTGATAATTTAATTTATTGAAAGCAATGAAGACATTTCTTTTTTGTATGTCAATTACCACTTCAGCCCTGGAAGGTTTTACCTCCTTTATGACCAGGCCATATGGCACTGTGTTGATTTAATCGACAATTGCATGGTCATGCGACGCTGTACCCAAATAAAATTGATGTCTTTTTTTTCCCACAAATAGAGCTTTCTTTTGGTGGTGTTTGATGACCTCTGTGGTTTTTATTTTTTGCGCTATAAACAAAAAAATAGTGACAATTTTAAAAATGAAATATATATTTTTTTACTTTCTGCTATAACTGACATTTTTTACACTTTGCCACGAATCAGTGCCCACCAGTACATAAGTGCCAGCAATCAGTGCCCCCTATCAATGCCCACAAGTGCCACCTATCAATGCCCACCAGTGGTGCCAATCAGTGCCTCATCAGTGCTACCTAGCAGTGCTGCCTATCAGTGTCACCTACCAGTGCCAATCAGTGCCCATTACTGCCACCCATCAGTGCCAGCTACCAATGCCACCTATTAGTGCCACCTATTAGTGCCCTTCAGTGCCACCTATCAATTCCCTTCAGTGCCGCCCATCAATGCCACCCATCAGTGCCACCTATCACTGCCACCTCTCAGTGCCCACCAATGCCACCTATCAGTGCCCACCAGTGCCACCTCCTCAGTGCCCACCAGTGCCGCCTATTAGTGCCGCCTTATCATTGCCCATCAATGCAGCATATCGGTGCCCATCAGTGCAGCCTGTCAGTGCCCATCAGTGTACCCTCATCAGCATACATCAATGAAGGAGAAAAATTACCTGATTGCAAAATTTATTAACAAACCATAAAACGGTTTTGTATTTTTTTTTTTTTAAATTTGGTCTTTTTAAATTTTTTTAACAAAAAGTAAAAAACCCAGAGATGATCAAATACCACCAAAAGAAAGCTCTATTTGTTGGAAAAAAATGATAAAAATTTCATTTGGGTACAGTGTTGAATGACCACGCAATTGTCATTCAAAGAGTGACAGCGCTAAAAGCTGAAAATTGGTCCGGGCAGGAGGGGGGTTTAGGTGTCCAGTAAGCAAGTGGTTAAATAGTAGAATGTAAAAATCAGCTGACCTAAACCTGTAAACGGGAAAAAAAAACGAATTGCGCCTCGTCGAGGTTGCGGAGCAAAAGAACACAAGAGTCGGAAGATAAAGGACGCCGACATGCATAGAAAAAGCTGACTGAGGTGTCCCAAGGGTATACAATGTGCAGTCCCGGAGGGTAGGAATCAATCACCGGAAAAGCACATAACCCACCGAAAAAAAATAAAAATTCCCTTCTCCACTCGAAACTAAAGTGCGTGCAGGGGCTATGCATGCTGGGTGCCCCATAACCAGACAGGCTAGCCACAATTACCACTTCATCATAAGTATCCTAAAATTCCAGCTGTATGACGACAATTCAAAAAATATTGTAAACCAATAGAACCTCTCATAAATCAACAACAGTATACAGTAAGTATCAGATTGAACATGATGTCAAAATTTACAAGATATAAAGTCCACATTCCATTTAGCTAAGAATTAATAAACCCACAAAAGGGAAAGGAAAAAAAAATGGAAAAGAAGGGGAAAACTATATTAGCTCAAGTACATCACATCCAATGTTTGGAACCACCAGAGGTGAAGCTCTCCAAGAAGGGCTATAACTTAATCTGTTATTTAAAGACATTTTTCAAGCTATAGATTTACTGTCTCTCTCTCTGCAATATATATTTGTTCCAGTCTCCACCCATGGGATTGGGGAACAATTGTTTTAAGGCCCAAAAAGTTGGGCATGTGGCAGTTATGTACATTCTTGACATGTTGTCCAAGAGAGGAATAGCTATTAAGAGCAGCATGTATATGCTCATTAATTCTGCGCCAAAATTACCTCTTTGTTTTACCAATATAGAAGGCCCCACATGGGATGGTCATAATATAAACTACCCTCTGAGTGAGGCAATTGACAAAGGATTTAGGTCTAAAGACACAACTAGACATGTGAAATTGGATTTAGTTATTAATTTTGTTTTGTATATTCGTTTTCTAACGAATTCCAAATTTCACACCTGAGAAATGAGGGCTCCTCCCTACAGGAAACACAATCAATTGACAACTTGTTATAAGTCCCCACCTTTCCCCTTGTTCCCCAGTATTGATTGTGTTTCTCTCTTCGGCGAAACGTTTGTTATGATTGTGACCAGATGATCGGGGAGGGTCGGATGGTTCCCTGTTGAGGCAGGTTTAGGAAAGGGCTAAACTAACATGCAGGCTTGTCCTCTCACAGGTCACCTTAAAGGCTGCACCAGTGCTCTGGCCACAGGGGAGTGTGATGCCACCACTGCAGTGCAAGATACCGCTGCCAGCTGCTCTCTTGATGCTCCTAAACGTTCCTGGGAAGCCATCTCATGCTGTAGAGGAAGGGCTTGCACTCCAAGCCTTGCTTTGAGGAGCAGAGGTCACGGCTGCATCACAGGAAGTGGGTGGCGTCTGAGGAACGGCACAACCCGGAAGTGCTGCTGAAAATTGTGGGGTGAGTGGTGTGGAGAGCGGTGTGGGGGAGAGGAGCAGAGAGCAAGGCGGCGGAAAGCGGTTGGCATGCTGTACCAGTGACCAGAGGTACCAGCAGCCCAGGGCCGGGCCAACCTCCTCATGGATCAAGAGGAAGGGATGGCGACTGCAACTGTGGACAAGTCCAAGTCGGGGCCTGATGAGTAACACCCCTTGGGAAAAAGGGGGGGGAGGGAGGTGAGGGATCCAAGTTACCAGAGGGGTCTCCTAAATTGGTTGGGTCCCTCTACTTGACTTACCCTCCCCCTTTCAGTATAGGACCACAGTTAGGGGGTAGAAAGAGTGAGTCACAGGTATACTCTGCCATTTTGTCTTACAGAGTCCCCCAGTGGAGCCCAGGAGGCCTCTGATAAACAACCTTCTGCCGCAGCAGGGCCTAGTTCTAAAAAGTGCATGTATTGTAGGGATAAGCTCCCAAAGTCCCATTCAAAACCCTTCTGCTATAAGTGTATTAGTAAATTAGCAGGGGAATAAAGCTTCAGCCTCAAAGAAGAAATTTCTGTCATCTATGCAGACGGAAATGCTGGCAACAGTTAAATCTTCCTGTGAGCCTGCTGGGCAGCCATTAAGCCAGGGCCCTGGTCCCATAGTAGCTTGCCGCTAGAGAAGGTCCATCCTCCCAAGAAAGTTTCTCTGGAGGGGGGCCCAGTGTTCTTCTCCTGCCCTCACAGCCACTACCTTTAGCTCAGGTGGAGGAGAAAGAGGAAGACAGGGGAGAAATAGAAAGCCAGTAATAAGGAGAGCCGGTAAAACTGTAATCCTTGAAGTGACGTTTATTGGTACACCAGAGTGACAATAAAACAAAAAAGCTAGCTTTATTGTTTTATTGTCACTCTGATGTACCATTAAACATCACTTCAAGGATTACAGTTTTGCCGGCTCTCCTTATTACTGTTGCATTGGAGTGTGTTGGGACACATCGAGCCTCGGCACCTGTGAGTGGACCTGGTATATGGATTAAGTTGTCCCTGCAGAGAGCACTGTTACCTTTCTTCTTTTCCAAAATAGAAAGCCAGGTCACAGCTCAGATGGGAAAGTGGATCCAGACTGGCTAAGCAAAACATATGAGTATGTCAGGCTAAGTAGACATCTCTTTGTCCTAGAAGATCTGGAAGGGCTCCTGCAGGTGATATAAGCCACCGGGGAGATTGCAGAAACCCCCAAAGAAAACTCAGCAAAGGACAAGGTGTAAAGGGGGCTAAGCAAGGCCTAATCTAGGGTATTTCATTTCCATCAGTCCCTAAAAGACTTAATCCTACAGTAATGGAGAGATCCTGAAAAGACAAAAAACACGGAAAAGGAGATTCCCCTTTAAGGAGGGTGATGAAGAGACATTCTTTAACCACTTAAAGACTGCCCCACGTACACTTACTGGGGCAGGGCCCTTAAGCACAAAATCACGTACCTGTACATGATTCTTGTGCATGGCTCTGGGGCGCACACGTGCGCCGCCGGAGCCATGCTCCTGCTGTGCTTGGGCACAGCGGGAGCCAATCAGCGGGTCCAATAGTTTAAATAATTGAAAAGCTTGAACAAACTACGGCAAACTACGATACTTAAAAATCTCTATAGGCGACGCTTTAAAAATGTTTACAGGTTACCTGTTCAGAGTTACAGAGGAGGTCTTGCGCTAGAATTATTGCTCTCGTAAACACTATTTACATGCGTGTGACTTATGTATGCATTTGCTTTGTATTTTTTTTTTTGTTTTATTTTTACACTGTCCCTTTATTTTATTCTGTTATCCCTTTTATTCCCATTACAAGGAATGTTAACATCCCTTGTAATAGAAATAAAGGATGACTTGACATCTTTATGGAGCGATCTGGGGTCTATAAGACCCCAAATCTCTCCTCAACCATTAAAAGCAAAAGATTAAAAACTATTTTATCCCTTGCTTTAAAAAAACATTTTTACTTCTCCCTAGACTGGAAGTGACATCATGATGTTGCTCCTGTCCTTCAAGACCAATCTGGCCTCTGTTCACCTCTATGACCAGCCGCATTGGATCGTTTCCCGGACACGGCAATAAAAACGGTAAGCCCAAGGAACACTGGCAAGTACCGGAAGGGGAGACAAGCCTCCCGCTGCTTCTGAAAGCCATCCAGAGACTAATTAGCCACTCTGACCTCTTTAATGAGAAAGCCAATTGCTGAACAAAAAATACCAGGGCTATGGCTAACTTCAGCCAAAACCCCAGTAAACCACTTGCAAGCCGCAATGTATATTTATGTATTGTGGTCAGCAAATGGTTAAAGTGGTAGTAAAATTTAGGAAAACAAATAGAAAAAAAAATTCTTCCTGCAAGGTAATAACATAATGTGCTAGTATGCACTGCATACTAGCACATTATAATAGACTTACCTTGCACTGTCACCGCTGTCACCGCTAACAGGGTTTCCATCTTCACCCGGTCTTCATTCTGGGTTTGCGGGTTCCAACCACATGGAATGGCCGAGCTGTGATGCGTCGGTGACCTCACCAGCTGCCAAACAAGTGAGTAGGAGACATTCATTTTACCTACAGGTGAGCTTTGTTACAAGCTTACCTGTAGATAAAAAAATCACAGAGGGGAGTTTACTACCACTTTAAATATTAATATATATTTTTTCCATAATTTTTATTGTTTTCTGGATAATTTGTAAAACAAGAGGTTATCATACAGAATGTGTCAAATAACACTTATATTAGAAGAATGGTATAAATATTAATATTTACACCATAAGTGTGCGCAGCCTATTGCATTAGAGTGTGCACAACAGAGTTCAAACATACGTGTGTTTATATTGTCAGTAGAGCAGTGGACAGTGTCAGTAGGGCAGAGGATGGTGTCAGTAGGGCAGAGGACGGTGTCAGTAGAGCAGTGGACAGTGTCAGTCAGTAGAGCAGTGGACAGTGTCAGTCAGTAGAGCAGTGGACAGTGTCAGTAGGGCAGAGGACGGTGTCAGTAGGGCAGAGGATGGTGTCAGTAGAGCAGTGGACAGTGTCAGTCAGTAGAGCAGTGGACAGTGTCAGTCAGTAGAGCAATGGACAGTGTCAGTAGAGCAGTGAACGGTGTCAGTAGGGCAAAGGACGTGTCAGTAGAGCAGTGGACATTGTCAGTAGGGCAGAGGATGGTGTCAGTAGAGCAGTGGACAGTGTCAGTCAGTAGAGCAGTGGACAGTGTCAGTCAGTAGAGCAATGGACAGTAGAGCAGTGGACAGTGTCAGTCAGTAGAGCAGTGGACGGTGTCAGTAGGGCAGAGGACGGTGTCAGTAGAGCAGTGGATATTGTCAGTAGGGCAGAGGACAGTGTCAGTAGGGTAGAGGACAGTGTCAGTAGGGCAGAGGACGGTGTCAGTAGCTTTTTAATTTTATTATCGTATTACTTTTTACTATTTAATTTATTATATTTTATTTTTAAATGATTTTTTCTCAATTTTTTTGGAGCCCCGTTGGGGAGCTTTGGCAAAATATCAAAGGTCTAAACAGACCCCTGGCGTCTCACTTTTGATATTCCTTTTCTCTGCAGCCTCAGCTGCACTGGACAGTGAATGAATGAGAAGTGCTTTGTTCACAAAGTAAACAGTTTACAATGCTTCAGGTATGAATGGACACAGTCAGTGAGTGAGTGTGTTCACTGTGTTCATTTTAAAAAGGAAGGCCCTGGTAAATGGCATATTTACTAGCCCCTTCCCCCACTCTCCATCACGAAACATCTCCCGCAGCAAACGGGGGGTTAGGAGGGAAGCCAGCAGCACTGCGGGCACACCCCCTGTGCACACCTATGATTTACACTTACACTTTAAACAGCCATTTTAGCTACGTTTTCGAACTGTCAGTAAAAAATTTGGCTCTGTCACTAAATTTTTTGTGTCGTCTCAGAAAAAAATGGGCTCTCTCAGTACATTTTTGGTGTTGTGTCACTGGATAAAAAGTGGGGGCACTTTTTATCCAGGGACAGCTGTGCTCCAGGAAAAATTGATCAGTGTCCAAAGAAGTGAAAATGTATCATTTCTGTTAATAAACATCTCTAAAAGCAACAGTCAGTATTTACAGGTAAGATTTATTTTTGTTTGTCAATAAAATTCCAAGATCATGCATTGCGCAGTTTGAAAATGCACATAGGCACAACATTGAGACAGGTAAACCCATAGGAGCAGAGAGGCCCCATCAGAAGATCTGGAACACAGACATCCCACCAGTCATCCGGGTTTTTCGTGTTGAATGGCGACATGAGGATAACCTAAGGGAGCCTGGAGATTTACCCCCCATAGGAACACCGGGAGCCAGGGCTGGACTGGGACAAAAATTTGGCCCTGGACTTCATCCAGACCGGCCCACTTTACTCCAAACACCTGGTGTTGGTGCTTCAATCTTCTCGGCACCATGGTTCATATGGTGTCAGGATGATTGAAGCGCATTATTTCTATTATTACATTGTAATATAACATGAAATAGTTCAACTCACCATAATGCAGAATCAGTGGGAGCCTTGAGTGTGTCACCTGCCACCTCACTTGCCACATCGCCTGCCACCAGATGCAGTGTTTCACTTGCCACGTCACTTGTCAGCAGAGGCAGCTTGTCATTTGCCACGTTGCCTGCCACCAGATGCAGTGTTTCACTTGCCACGGCACTTGTCAGCAGAAGCAGCTTGTCACTTGCCACATCGCCTGCCACCAGATGCTGCATGTCATTTGCCACGTTACCTGCCACCAGATGCAGAATGTCACTTGCCACGTCACTTGTCAGCAGAGGCAGCTTGCCATTTGCTACGTTGCCTGCCACCAGATGCAGAATGTCATTTGCCACGTCACTTGTCAGCAGAGGCAGCTTGTCATTTGCCACATCGCCTGCCACCAGGTGCCCCATGTCACTTGCCACGTTACCTGCCACCAGATGCAAAACGTCACTTGCCACGTCACTTGTCAGCAGAGGCAGCTTGTCACTTGCCACGTCGCCTGCCACCAGATGCTGCATGTCACTTGCCACATTGCCTGCCACCAGGTGCTGCATGTCACTTGCCACCATCGCCTGCCACCAGATGCAGCATGTCACTTGCCACGTTGCCTGCCACCAGATGCAGCGTGTCACTTGCCACGTCGCCTGCCACCAGGTGCTGCATGTCACTTGCCACCATTGCCTGCCACCAGATGCCAAATGTCACTTGCCACGTTACCTGCCACCAGATGCAAAACGTCACTTGCCACGTCATTTGTCAGCAGAGGCAGCTTGTCACTTGCCACGTCGCCTGCCACCAGATGCCGCATATCACTTGCCCCGTCGCCTGTATCCTGCCAAGTCACTTGTCACCAGATGGCAGATGCAGTGCTACTACATGACTTGATGGGCACCTCCAACCCAGCTCTGTAACCCCCCCAACACACAACGTGACAGGGGAGGAGAGAGAGATACACAGCGCCAATTGTAGCATTAAAACAACTTGTATTCCACTTAAAGAACGTTACTGACAAAGGTAGTAGGGTGAAAGGCATTGAGACACTATGATCTGAATTAGGAGCCGCCACCGGGAACCGAACGGGCCAGTAGATGCAGAGCATCGGTGTGTACTACTACTTCCTGGTAGCGGTGGAACGCATGAGGGGGGGACGTGATGTCATCATCCGGAAATGATGCAAGATGTGGGAGGTGACGCATCCTTCAGGCCATCATTCCTCCGCCACCAGGAAGTAGTAGTACACACCGATGCGCTCTGCATCTACTGGCCCGATCGGTTCCTGGTGGCCGCTCCTAATTCAAAATGTTGACAAGCCTGGATTCTTGCCAGTGTTTCAATGCCTTTCACCCTACTTTGTCAGTAAGGTTTTTTAAGTGGATTAAAAGTTGTTTTAATGCTACATTTGGCGCTATGTATCTCTCCTTCCCTGTCTCTGAAACTGGCCCACTCCCAATCTCCCGTTAGTCCCGATGGCCAGTCCATCCCTGCCGGGAGCGTCAGCAAGCTAAAAGGCCTTGGCTAGGCTAAAGCCACTTGCCCTTTTATGCTTGCCATCTGGTAAGCAGGCTCTACTACTAGGGTGGATTGTCACTACTGCTTAGAAGTGCACGGTGGTGGTGTTTTCACTTTGAAATAAGGACTTGGAGAAATCCCCTTGATGTAATTTATATGAACTTTTAATAATTTTAGCGCAGCTTTTTACAGGACCCTAGATTTTGGTGTGATCGCACTATATGCTGCTGCTTATATGTTTTTGTGTTAGCGCGGTTCTTCCTATTTTACAACATTGAGAACACATGGTTTTAAAACATCAATTACAAGGCTGATAGAGATTAGAAATCCTCCTGCTGTAGTGATTATTATTATGAAACTGTAGATAGGTCTCAGATGCTCATGAAGCTTTGTGAAATTGCAGCAATGCGTGCAAACAACTTGTTCATAATAATGACACTGTGTCAGGCGAAAAATGATTTTTATTCCAAAATGACATTATAATTGCTGGTAATTATAATTGCCAGAAGCACCAAACCAAAACACTTCTAGAAATTCCTGCAGAACATGGGTAGATCTTGAAGAAAGGAATCAGAAACACAATTGTGATAAAAGTCTAAGAGCCTCTGAGGATCAGTAAGCATACCTGTTGCGCTATCCCTGCAGGAGCTGCTTGGTAGTTTGCGCTCTCTCTCTTCATTTGCCTTGACTCTGGGAACAATCTCAGCCCCACTGACACACCAGGTTAAGCAAATGGATACTGCACTGCTACTGGGAGCACAAATATTGATACCCTGAACATAACTAAGGTTCAGTATCAAAAGGTAAACAACAGACTAGTTATTGGTAAATTAACCCAATATATTGTCACAGTGTCAGGGCTGGGCTCAGCCCTTCCTTCTCAAAGCTGGCCACTCAGCTGCCGGCTAATTGCCAGCTCCTTTCTCTCCACAGTGACTCACCTGTTGATGATATCCTGCTCGTCAGTCCTGCCTACTTAAGTCCAACCCAGATGATCTCTGCCTTCGCCATGGTCACATCTCTAGAGACACTCTCCTGTGTTCCTGTTAAAGACTTGCTTGGCTGACATTCCTTCGGGCTTCAGATCCTGCTTGCAGTTCTACTACGCTCATCTCTGGCTCCCTGACGTTTTGGCTTGTCTAACTATCTGTTCCGGTTCCTGAACTCTGACTCTGGCTTTTGACTATGTTTACTCTGTTTACCTTTTTATTATTATTAAACAAGTGTGATTTAACTGTACTTCTGTCTCAGTCTGATTCATTGTTTCTGACAGTAGGCAAAGGCCATGAATTCAGAAGATGCAGTCAATCAACTTGTTTGTAATATTTTGCGACATGCTAATGATAGGTACAGACTCCATGCTGACCGCAGACGCCTAGCTGCGTCTTCCTACAAGGTTGTACTTCATATTCCCATTGCACACATTGCTGGATGAGCTCACGAGTATAGGTGCTGCGGCAACAACCAGCTGGATACTGGTTCAAGTCACAATGAAGATATTTGCCAACACACTATGGAATGACATAGATAGCGTCCAAACGTGTAATTTATTGCATAATCACAACACAAGGAGAGTGCAACTTTTCGGAGTCACACAGGACCCCTTCATCAGGCATGTGATAAATGTGGGGTAACAGTGGAAAGTATTTAAAAAAAAAATCAACCAATCAGAAAAAAGAGAAAGGGAATAAAATCAAAGCTCCTCCCACCCCCAGACTGGTGTGACGTCACAAATCCCGCCAAAAACACTTCAAATGTTTAAAATATTTGAGCAGAAAACACATAACAAAAAAAATGGAAGGTTTAGAAAACAATATCCTGAAAATGTCATTATGGTACCTTTATAAAACAGTGTTACGGCGTGGGTCCCCAATTATTGTGGGGATGAACCAGCTGTCAGGGAACATCAGGATGCAGCGCACGATCTTGCAGCGGATCAGCGCCAGTGCAGGGATCTGAGGCTGTGGGGCAAATTACAGCAGTGATCGTAAGCGGTGGCGGTAACCAGGGCAACCGGAGACGCTGAAGTGTCGTAGTATACCAGCGTGTGAGGGTGATGGGCTTACCCATTCTGAGGGGTTCTTTCATTCAATCGTGCCCATACATTGTGGGACACCACATCTACCGATCTGACCAATCAATCATCCTTCTGAGAACACAGATGGAATCTGATGAAACCACCACTAAATCTGACTGAAGGTTTGGTCACATATACAGCCAGGAAGAGATTGACATAATCCTCTTTCCCAGAAACGAAAGCAAAGCTTTTGGAATTGACACCGCCACTCTTTTTCGTGAAATTAAACGTCTAAAGAAGAGACAAGCTGATCTTGAACTACATGGCCAGACACTCTCTGAGTAGAGTGCCCACGTGTCCCGGATTGCCCGGGACATTCCTGCAATTGGCAGGTCTGTCCCTGGTCCCGGGCACCTTCATTGCGGGACAATACAGTGTCCCGGAATGGAATTGACAGAGCGAGCAAACCCCGCTATATCGCTGGTGCTCGCTCTGCCTCCAGCTCCACCTGAGACTCTTGTCACTGGTTGCTATAGCCGCCTGGCGGCTAGCAAACAGTGACCTCACAGCGCGACTCCCAGCATGCAAAGCGGAGGAGAAGTTAACTTTCTCCTCCTCCGCGCCTAACGTTCTCCACCATGGACGAGGCTGTCAGCGGGGGGGGCAGCTCCATCCACCGGCACTGTGACTGTTACCATCTCCACAGCTCTGCTGGATGTCTCCGTGCCTCATACTGCAGAGCAGGCTGAAGCCGCCTCCCCCTCCGGCTATTTACAAGTACACGGAGAGGGAAGAGGGACACCGCTGTGCATTCCTGGCGCTGATCTGAGGTCTGTTCTAAGCTCATATTATATGTATTTGTAAATAGACAGAGGAGGGACAGTGATCAGGAAAAGGGTAAAAAGTGCCCCCCCAGCACGTTTCTGACACCCACCTTTCCACTAGCACAAGTGGAAGGGGGAGTCTGTACTGTGGGGGGTTCTCTACTTAGTGGGGGGTCTATAATGAGGGAGGGGGGTCTATACTTAGTCAGGGGGGTCTATACTGATGGAGAAGGGGTCTGTATTCAGTGGAGGGGTCTATACTGAGGGGGCGAGTCTGTACTGAGGGAGGGGAATCTATACTTGATGGAGGGGGTCTTTACTGAGGGGGTATATACTTAGTGGAGAGGATGGTTCGTTCGTACTGAGGGAGGGGGCCTATAGTTAGTGGAGGGGGGTCCGTACTGAGGGAGAGGGTCTATAGTTAGTGGGGGGGTCCATACTGAGGGAGGGGGCCTATAGTTAGTGTGGGGGGGTCCGTACTGAGGGAGGGGGCTTATACTTAGTGGAGAGGGGGCCGGACTGAGGGAGGGGGTCTACAGTTAGTAGAGGGGGGGGTCTGTACTGAGGGAGGGGGGTCTATACTGAAGAAAAGGGGTCTGTACTAAGGGAAGGGAGTCTATTATTACAATGTAATAATAGAAATACATTGCATGGCGTTGGGATGATATAAGTGCTAAAACCAGCCATTCACCCGACAAATCACTCGCCGCCGAAATCCCGCCAAGCCCGAAACTACATTCAACCCCCCCCCCCCTCGGTCCTTGGCAAAATTGTCCCTGAATGGCAGTTTGGAAATGTGGTCACCCTATCTCTGAGTACTACAGAACCAAAAACATACCAGGTGGATTTCGTATAAAAAAATCAACCCATGATTGGTCGCCATAAACATGAGTTCTGTGAACGTTGGTGTGAAGTAGCTACTCAGAACTCGCTTAATTTTATGCTGATTGTCATTGAAGAGGTTAAAGTCTGATTGTGTCAAGTCAACAGAGAACTTACTACACTAGAGTTATTAATCCCGGAAAAGGACAAACAACCTGACACATTTCAGAAAATCGATAGTGAAATCGCAACATACACCACAAGACAAAAGCAAGCCAAGCAAGACAAGCTCAAATTGATCAACCAGAACTACCAGGAGGGAAGGGTATACCCCTTGCTTACCGGTCTCAGACACCCAAGACGTAGACTCTACACAAGGCCCCCTGGGAAACCATTCAGGAACGACCGTTCTGCGACACCAGACAGCGATCGCCCTACAGAGAATCCATCAACTGATAGCAACTCTGGAAAACCAGGAGGCACTGAAGCTCTGACCAGCGGATCTCAGGGTCCCCATTTTCCGGTTCCAACAGGAGACGACAATCCAGGAGGGGCATCAAGAAGCCGATGCACCCTGCCACCACGCAGCACCCGCCAGGCCACGAGGCGTGCTCAGTGATCAACCTGTCATCTAGAGCCATGGGGACCAGTGAGTTACGATTATTATCTACTTTTGCCCTACTGCCAGATTTCAGGACTTTGATTTTGAGGTTATGTTTAAATTTGAAAGATCGCTAAAAATCAAACAACATTTCCACACAATCCCCAAAATAGTTCCCACAAGAACAGTGACACCATTTAAACTTAAAAGCAAATTCTTTCTTCCTGGACATTTTCATTCTATTGATAGCTTCATACGGACAATTAAGCATGACGTGCGCAATAATGTCTCCAACAAAACATACACCAACCTAAGCCCGGATGAGTTTATCGCACTAAGGACACTCAAAGATGATAAAAACATGATTATCAAACCCGCTGATAAAGGCGGTGCCATAGTGGTCATGAATTAAATTGACTACAAAGACGGTATGACTGCCTTGCTGTCGGATACAGCCAGCAATGCTGTACTCAAACAGAACCCCGTACCTGGTATTAGGAATGCATTAAACTCCCTGATTAATCTTGGAAAACTGAACGGCTGGTTATCGGATGATACTGCTGAATTTCTATGTAATGAACACCCTCGCTGCCCAGTCATTTATGGCCTACCAAAAATTCACAAAGGCACAAACCCTTCAAAGTTTAGACCCATTGTATCTGGTACAGGGTCGATCACTCAACCTCTGACCCAATTTCTCGATCATCTCCTACAACCTTTGGTAAAAAAGTTACCAGACTATATAAGAGATATAAATGACTTTTTGGAGAAACTTAGTGCTTTTACAGACTTTGAAGGATGGAAACTTGCAACTATGGATATAGGATCCCTATACACATGTATACCCAACGATGCTGGATTGCAGGCTGTTAGACATTTTCTGACTGACATGGAATCCACACCAATACCCAAAGAGTTTATCATTGAATGCCTCGATTTTGTACTTTCAAATAACTATTTCACGTTTGAGGGCACCAAGTATGCACAGATCCAAGGTACAGCTATGGGGAGCTCAGCAGCCCCATCTTTTGCCAACCTCTTTGTAGGCCTACTCGAGGAACGTTACATTTACTCATCCGATGCCTTTACCAACCATATCAAATGTTGGTTTAGGTATATCAATGACATTTTTCTTATCTGGACCGACGAGGTCGTTCAATTGTTTGACTTTGTTGACTTTTTGAATAGCATCTTTACAGGGGTCGTGTTCACACCTGAAATTTCACCATGCAATATCTCATTCTTGGATGTAATGATCACTAACTCTCAAGGCTCTCTGGTTACATCTCTCTTCACAAAACCCACTGACAGAAACATACTCCTGCACTATGAAAGCGCACATCCCAAACATCTTTTAAATAGTCTGCCGATATCTCAGTTCATGAGTGTCACGGATCTGTTCTGATGAAGATGACAAACTAAAGCAGCTAACAAGATGTATGACAAGTTTCTTGAAAGGGGGTATCCTGCAGCAGTCCGTGACCGGGCATTAACCAAGATAAAGACTACTCGCACCAAGCCCTCTGGGCCTTTCGATCGACCTCTGTTCATACACACATTCAACCGTGAATCTGATCATATTAAACGGGCCATGACAAAAAACTTACACATTCTACAAGCTGACAACGCATTGGCATATGAACGTAAAACTGTGTCCCTAATCACACATAGACGCAACAAAACCCTTTGTGACTTTCTCGTACAAGCTGATCCTAGGCACAATTATGCTAAAACCATACCGAGAATTTCCCAGAAGACCAGCTGCCACAAATGCCACAACTGCAATGTTTGCGGCGAACACTGTATGCACCCTCATAGGGGTAACCGCTTTAGAATAAGAGAGTACCTGAACTGCAACACCGACTACTGCATTTACATCCTCAAATGCCCATGCGCCGAGGTTCCAAAAACACAGAAGCGACATTAGACTCGCCCTGTCTCAAACTGAGGAGGATATATAGATCAATCACAATAAACCAGTGGCTGTGCATTACTTCAAACACAAACATCAGTTACACGAACTAAGAGGTATGGTCATAGAACATGTCCAACAGCCCATTAGAGGTGGTGACCATGACCGTCAACTGCTGCAACGTGAAGCCTATTGGATCCACACCCTGGGCACTTTGCATCCTGGGGGACTTAATGCCAACCTATCATTCACATGCTTCTTGAACGAGAGATAACGGACTTGTGTTCTTGTTTTTGAATGATGATCAAACTATTTTCCTTTGACCACTACTCCCCCTTACTGCTATGACTAAGAAAAGTACAAATTGCAAGTTGTGGCCCTCAGAAGCAGAATCGGCTTTCCAGCAATTAAAAGATATGTTTAGCAAGGCTCCAATTCTTCAGCATCCAAATCCCGATCTCCAGTATATAGTTGAGGTTGATGCCTCTGAGGTAGGAGCAGGTGCCGTGCTGTCCCAGAGACAGCCTAAGTCCGGTAGAATCCATACAGTAGCGTTTTTTTCTAGAAAGTTTTCTCCAGCGGAGATGAATTATGATGTTGGGAATCGAGAACTATTGGCTATCAAATTGGCATTGTCTGAATGGTAACATCTTCTGGTAGGGGCTGCCAAGCCTTTTTCTATCCTTACCTAAAAACCTGCTGTATCTTCAGACTGCAAGACGTTTGAACTCACGTTAGGCTCGATGGGCTCTGTTTTTCTCCCATTTTAATTTTGTTCTTTCTTATGTTCCTGGTCATAAAAACAAGAAAGCTGATGCTCTTTCCAGACAGTTCGCTACCTCTGAAGAAGATCAACCTACTGAGCAGTATATAATCCCACCTCACAAAATTGTCGCACAGATCTCTACGGCTCTTTCCCAACAGGTACAAGGAACCCAGAATCGTGTTCCCCAAGGCTTGAAGATATCACCAGGTCGCCTGTTCATAGCCTCTAGCCTCAGAAAACCTGTACTCTTCTGGGCACATGATGGTGTGTTATCCTTTCATCCTGGTGTCACCATCATTTTTAAGACTTTGCAGCATCATGTCTGGTAGCCTCATATGAAAAGGAATGTTACTGACTATGTGGCTGCCTGTCCAACTTGTGCTGCTAATAAAGTACCCCTCACATTGCCTACTGGACTGTTACAACCACTTCCGGCACCTCGCCAGCCTTGGACCCATTTGACTATGGACTTCATTACAGAGTTACCCAAGTCTGAGGGCATTACTGCTATATGGGTCATAGTGGATTGCTTTTCCAAAATGTCTAATTTTATGCCTGTTACAGACCTAGCCGGGACAGAGGCTTTTGGAGGGGACTGAATGCTAGCCTCTCGCCGACCGATTATGGGCCCTGGCATTTGGGGCAGTGGTGCTCTTTGTGAGCTGTATGCCTGGGGACCCTTGAGGTGGCGTTCTTTAGATTCGGGTCCATGTCCCCCAAGACACACAGACTCTGGGGACCCTGGATATTCCATATTAGAAATAGTGACTGATTCATACTGTTTGGACACATACTGTGAAGAGATGCTGATGTCAATTGCAGCCACCTGTCTCTGTCTGTTGTCTTCTATAATGTAAATGAGTCTATTGTGGCTTCTCTTTCAGCCATTGTTGTCTGGGCTAATTAACCCTGCAATTGTATGTAGGAGTCCTGTATTTATACTAATGTGTGAAGATCGGTGACAACAACTCTGACCTGTAGTGAAATCCTGATTAATCATACAATGCCCAGGAGGGCACGGAGTCACATCAGCTTTTTGAAGGGGTTAGTTAATTAGTTCATGTTAATTCTGTTTCTGGTCACAGGTGTATTGTTAGAGTAATATGAGCAGGAGGGGGGACTTCCTCTTTAACTGTATATAAAGACTTGTAATTTTGGTTCTAATAAAGATTCAATCCCACTTGAACCTCAAGACAGAGCATCTTGTCTCGTATTTGGGGGAGAATTATTTGTATGGGTTCCTTGTTCAGCTGATGGAAGTGTTCGGTAGCTGCCTTTGTGTTTGGGTATGGAATGTCCTAAACAACTTTAACCCCTTTCATACTCGGGGTGTCGTTACAATGCCTCTCCCGGGATTACCTACAGTGGACACACTGTCTACCCTCTTCCTTTCCCATATTGTGAGATATCATGGCATACCTACCAATGTCGTCTCAGACTGCTGATCCCAATTTGTTTCCCGATTCTGGAGAGCGTTCTGCAAGAAACTGGTCAAACTGAACACATGAACCGGACCCTGGAAATCTATCTTCGACATTATGTCAATGCCTTACACTCCAACTGGTCTGAGTATTTGCCTTTGGCTGAGTTTTCCATTAATTCCCGTTGGCACAGTGCTCTTCATACCACACCATTCTACGTAGCCCTAGGCTATCACCCTCAGACTTTTCCCCTACTTCAGCCTTCTTCTGGTGTACCAGCAGCAGATCAGCGGGTGAAAAATATTCTGCTACATTGGAAAAAGATATTACTAAGGAAGTCAGCAGGCAAGTATGCGCTTTTCTCCAACAAATAAAGACGCCATATACCTCCATATGTGGTGGGGAACATAGTTTAGCTATCAACCAAATACGTGAGACTGAAACAACCGTCTACCAAATTGGGCCCTCGATTCATCGATCCTTACAGAATTATTGCTCAAGTTGGGCCAGTCTCCTATCAGTTGAAATTGCCCTCCTCTCTCCGGATACACCAAGTATTCCACGTATCAATCGCTACTCCAGAACACAACAGCTACCTCCTCCTGTTCTTGTTGATGGACAAAATGAGTTTGAAGTCTCTAAGATTCTTGATTCCAGAAGACAGGGTCGTGGCCTATGGTATCTATTTCATTGGAAGGGATATCCCTTCACAGACCGTTCCTAGGTCCCAGCCAAAGATTTGCATGCTTCTGCTCTTATTCAAGACTTCCATGCCTCCTTTCCCACTAAGCCCCGCTGGCCCCCCCGGAGGGGTCCACTGGGGAGGGGGTCCTGTCATGCACCTGGGTGTATTTGAACCTGGATATTCCTGGTCCCACAGCTGCAGTCTTACTTGTTGTGCCACAGAAGAGCTCTGGAGTTATGGCTATGTTCTCTCAGTTTGATGCATTACCTTGGACTCACTAGCCCCACCTGCTGCTAGCTGTGGATAATCTACAATCAAAGCAGCCCATAAATAGCAGCACTTTCTATCTCTCAGTGTCCGTTTGTGTGGACTAGCTCCCTGGGTGTTGTGACGGCTTTGTGACTCTGAATACCATATATGAACTTCTGTCTGAATTCCTGACTACTCTCTAGCCTGCTGATTTTGTACTTCACTGCCAGCTCATGTATGACCTTTGCCTGCCTGACCACTCTCTGGTTTTCAATTGTGTACCGCTTTGCCTGATCTGTTGCCAACCTGATCTGCCTGACTATGTTTTCACCTGAATCCTCAGCACACAAGCTCCACTTCGGACACTACCTATCACAGGTACCTTACATCCTGCTCGTCTGTCCTGCCTACTTAAGCCGTCCAGCCCAGATGATCTCTGCCTTCCCCATGGTTACATCTCTAGAGACGCTCTCCTGTGTTCCTGTTAAAGACTTGCTTGGCTGACATTCCTTCTGGCTCCAGATCCTGCTTGCTGTTCTACTACACTCATCTCTGGCTCCCGGACGTTTTGGCTTGTCTGACTATCTGTTCCGGTTCCTGAACTCTGGCTATGTTTTGACTATGTTTACTCTGTTTACCTTTTTATTATTATTATTAAACAAGTGTGATTTAACTGTACTTCTGTCCCAGTCTTCATGGTTTATCACACACGGATTGCAGTAAATAGCACATAAATGAGTAAGTAAAGGATTAGGTAAATCACATTCACTAGACAAGATGTTCACTACACTGTAGTAGCATAGAATGGAATTCTATACAGCTAAATTAGAGAAAACCTGGTAATTCACAAAATCAATAAGTAATGGCATTAGAAAACAGTAACAGCAATGATACTCAATACTGCAATAACTCCTCTGTAAACAGTTGGCTATATCCACTTTATTAGAGTGCAGCAAATACATTTAAAACTCCCTAAAGTGGTATCTCTTACTACAGACAATGGGGAAAGTTCTTGTGAACCAGCTATCTGAGTGAGCAGTCTTTAGCCCCAATTCTTCAGCTGGCTAGTGTTGGGGCCCAACCTTTATGGCGGTGCAGCAAAGTCCCAGTAAAGTCTGCATTCAGTAAATAATGCTGCTAACTAAATGGCCAGTCCCTATGTTCTAAGTCTCTGCTAGCAGCAACAAGTTAATGGCAGCAGTGTCCTCTCACCATCCCAGCGATACAGCAACAGGGGTCTCACTTTTCAGATGTCAGCTCACTTCTGGATCTGCCTGGAGTGGCTTTGGTCCTCAGCACACTGCCGCAGGCCTGTGGCAGCTTGTTATGCATACAAGAGCAGCGTTGTGCACACCTCGGTCTCCTCACAGC
The DNA here is from genome assembly GCF_042186555.1 of Aquarana catesbeiana. NCBI lineage: Eukaryota > Metazoa > Chordata > Amphibia > Anura > Ranidae > Aquarana > Aquarana catesbeiana. Next base: position 519,275,417 of record NC_133325.1, read on the forward strand.
CAGAAGAGCGTTCCTTAGTATTCAGCCTGAGAAAATACAACTCTCTCTCCCCGTAAACTTGGCTCACTTTGGGCACTATGATGAAAAGAGAACTACACTGTAAAGGGGGACTGTAATCATTACAGTTTCCTTTACAGTGCAGTCCCCTTTATATCACATTACATTACATTACATTACAGTGCGGAGGACCGACTCTGTGATTATCCCATCACCAACCGCCCTCGCGAACAGGCAGTTGCTGGGAAATTGGCTGTTCAGTCCAAATTGCCCGGGCCTATTTTATATTCAAGTCCGGGGCTCTATCTATCTATCTATCTATCTATCTATCTATCTATCTATCTATCTATCTATCTATCTATCTATCTATCTATCTATCTATCTATCCTGTAAACACATGATGTTCGCTTAATATATTTTCATTTAGTATATAATGTAAAAGCAGAGGCTTACAATTGGGGTATCAAGGTGTTTTAAACTAAATTGCATTCTCATTCATGTTTTGTGTTAGAACACTTTGTTTAATAAAACACTTGTCTATCAGCTATGGCTAGTATATGAAAACAATGTTTAATTGCAGTGCTTAAAATAGATTTAACAAAAGAAGGAATAAAATGCATTGCTGTCCTTCTTATTTCCCTGGGGAGAAGAGAGAAGAGCGGGAGGTCCTGAATATGTTGTGATTTTAAGCAGGAAATGTGATGTGACATTTAAAACCAGTGACATATAGAGAATGTGTGGGAGTGAGTCTCCCCTGATACTTCATACTCCTCTGTCTCTATGACACTTCTTTCATTTCTTTCTAACATCCGCTATTCTCCCTTCCTGCCTCATTCACTAGCTTTGCATGTATAACACAGTGAAAACAGAGTTCAGTCTAGTTAAAAATGTGTTAAAATTATCTGAGTAGGAAACATAGATCACACTTGAATTTTTAATGCAAAATGTTTCCCATATTGTTCAAAGAAATACCCTAAGTAAAATCCTGACTACGCAATGTTTTCTTTAAATAATTCAAACGTGCAGTATTTGTTTATTTGTAAATCTACCATCTACCTATCTTACAGTTAGACTATAGCACCTGCAGCCAGCTTAAACTAAAATCGTGTGTTTTCTTTAAAATATTTTTACAGAACAGACTGGTCACTGGGAATGCTGTAACAGACTGTGATATCTTGTGCTACATTCAGTAAGGGCTGTTTACTTCTTGCACGGGCACAAGGAACATCTCCTATGCTTCTGGAAAGAAGACATTTTCACAATTCAGGAACAGCCTTTAAGTTTTTCCAAGGAATATCTCTGATTGGCCATCACAATTTTCACCTTGGACAATCAGAGAATGCTTTATAATATGTTGAAAAAAATTCTGAACCTTGTAATAATGCAGCCTAACCTTGGCACCCCATCATGTCTGAAAGGCTTTTCCATCACTGTCTTTCAGCTGTACTGGATTAATTGATTGCTACTGGCCTTCTCTCTTACAGATGTAGCCCTCTTTGGGGTGAAGATTATGAGAAATCCCCAAATAGGTTTTGCACAAACCTGAAGGCTTAAGTGGAAGAGTGGGTTTAAAAAAAAATGGCAGTGCCTCCACCCAGGTCAGGGCCGCTATGAACAGAGGGGATTTCCTTCTTGGTAATTTAATAAGTACTCTTAATAATAAGTAATTGGGAGCAGATGAACTACTGTAACTAGCATTTAACATTAACCATAAGTTTATAGATGCACACCAGTATAGAACAATACAAGCATTATATACGAAGAGATTAATAACAGTGCATACATCCAATGTACAATCAGATATTATCAGCAAAAGGGCTTGATAGGAGTACTGGTGAAACTGTGCGCATATACTTGGGTACATTTAGTTAATAATAGAGATACCTTCATATACCTATAGACAGTATCCTCCAGGAAAAGTCCATTAGCAATCTCCTCCAGGCTCTCGCTGAGGCCCAGACTGCAATCTCCTGTCTCTCTCCTAGGAGCAGCAAACCCAGGAGAACTGGAGCCCCTCCCAAAGAGAAAAAACACCCTAAACATTTATTACCTCCCTGACCACCTTCTGGACACCTACTTTCAGGGATTAATAAATATTAATGCTGGTCATTTAACTCTCACTGCCCCTGACCCCTCTACAAAGTACTAATAGTCCCTGGTCCCCACTGACCCCTCTACATGGTTCAAACAATCCCCAGTCCACACTGACTCTATTTACAAGGTCTAAACAGTCCCCAATCCTCAGTGACTTCTCTACAAGGTGTAAACAGTCCCATTTTTTTCCTGATCCCTCTACGAAATGAAAAACAGTCGACCACTGACCCCCCTACAAGGTGTAAACAGTCCACAGTCCTCACCGGAAGCGGTGCGAGTGAGGGGGGAGGTTTGTTTGTCCCTCCCCAAAAAAATATTGAGCACCAGCTATCACTGCTGGTAGGTGTGGTATCTAATACCTGATGTTTAGGTTTTGGAGGAGAGAATGGAGTAGCAGACGGGTTCAATTCAGGTGAAAGCTTGACATCTGGAGTTCTTGCGGAATGTGTCTCGAGAACCATATGGCCCGTACCAGGAGGTTGAGAGGTGATTTGGTGAGCTGGATTCAGAAAAGTCTATAAATGCAAATGAGCTTCTGCAGAGGATGTTAAAGATGTGGGAGGTGGAGAAGAGCCAAATGCGGGTGATTTCTGCAGTTTGTCCTGCTGTTGAATGCACTTTGGGTTAGTGTACAGGATTTGAAATTCCTGTACACTAGCTGTAAGCAACAAGCTTATACTGGAAATATAAAAACACTTAACTTTAATAGAGCAAATTTTCCAAGGATGAGGGCTGTTCTCTGTCAGGGTATTTCTATATTGAATTATAAAAATCAATGAACTATGATTTTGCAATAACCAAATTCACCCCTCTCCTGAACCATTTAAGACAAAGACCTCAAGGAACTGGTTCTTCAGACAATCATTGTTAACCAAATTTAATCGGTACAAATGTAATGTTAGGGTTATGTAACTACTCGACCCCAGTTGACAATGCTGGGAGGACCTGACATTTGAGGTCAGTAAATAAAATCTTTGACCAAGGGAAACCCAGGTCAAGATATAACAGCTCCATAGGAAATATTGAACTGAAGACCATAAAATCTCCAAAATAGTCAATTAAGCCCTATTATTCCAAGGATGAAGACTGTCTCTTCAGTAGAAGTCCAGTGTTGACTCAGCCCAAAACAATGGCAGAGCCACTCGGTTAATTATACACCAAATAACACCCAGTTACAGGTTTAAAACAGAAACTACAAATGATGTGAGCAAAATATATATATTAAATGACTATGCTTGCTATATACAAGGATTACCGTATGCCAGAAGTCATCCACCAAAAATAACAAACTATGAAACTGACATAAGACTGCAAGGGTAGACTTCCATTATCTGAAAAAAGGAATAATTCAAAAACGAAAGTGTTTTAAACTACAAATATCATTTCAGAAGACACCATCAGATAGGAAGATTAAATTTTCCCCTCCACATATTGTGAAAGGTCTCAATTTATTATAACCAGCAAAGTACACAATATGGGGACAGCGAATGAAAGAGTTATGAAGGCAATCCCCATATGACCGTAACATGAAACATATTAAAATACAGTCATAATAATACCAGATGCAATTATTCCAATTATGCAACTACAATGACCACTAGTGGGTGGATGAGAACTGGACAGTTACCACTCAAATTTACAACTAAGAAATCATGAGTGATGGAGGTCCTAATTAAACAATGGTACTCCCCCTATAAAAAAAAACAAAAAAAACCAGACACACGTTATTTGAAAAAAGGAACCACACACCTACACGCTGATACACTTCCTGGACGATTGAGAAGCCTGCTGCCAGTTGACCACTCCCCATATCGCTGGACTTTGCTGCTGGAACTAACCGATTACACTTTCAATACTTAGGACATCTTCCCCTTTGAAACAGTGGTGAGATACCGACTATATATATATACATTGACTAACCTTTTGCTCCCAAAATTGTAGGGATTGAATTTTGACTATTTGTGTTTTGACATTATTATTTACAGTGTGCAGGGCAAATTATTTACCAAAGTTTTCCTACATAGGCTGTCTATGTTGTATGTTGAAACCGTGTATGGGTAAATTAGGTATAGACCTGTATTGCAGCTAAATTGGCTATTGTGGTGTCCCAGGGAAATCGTTTATTGTCTAGCCTAATTTAACAGCTCTATTAAAGTTAGGACCTATTTTAAATTTTAGTAGCAGTTTTCTTTTTGGCTCTACAAGATTTTCCGGCCATGGAGAGTCAGAAATTGTCTTAAGTGTGGTAAGGGATGTTATTTTCTAATATTTTAAATAAAAATTTAAGAGAAATTACTTTCAAATTGTGTTGATGGAATTATACTTGTATTTTATTAAATTATATCTACTTAATAATTTAATTGGGAAATATTTATACATTGGTAAGAAATCACTATAGATTAAAGAACTTGTTGTGGTATTCTATTGAGTGTCTGAACAAAATACATATTATTACTAAGTTATTTATTAATTGCTGTAATCGACTGGAGGCACTGTATCAACTATATTTATAACCCAGACACCACCCTTCTATTTATAATTCACCATTCACCAAAACCCTCCTTTTTATTTACCGTATTTTTCGCACCATAAGATGCACTTTTTTCCCCCAAAATGGGGGGTGCGTCTTATGGAGTGAATACTGACCAGGCCACCCCCCCCCCATCGCCGCTGCCGTGTTACATACCGGCCCGGGGGAACGGTCGCAGAAGGAAAGCAGCCAGCGCCATCTCCTGGATTTAACAAGGGGTCAGACTTGTCCGCGGCGGCGTCAGAAACCATCATGCTTGAGCCCGGCCGGGCCCCAGCAGCACGCATGAGTCTGTATTATGTTTTGGTTTGAAATTCTGTTAATTATATGAAATTGTGAGGATAACATTATATCTATGTGTATTTCATGAATTCATTTGCCTTGTGCACCATTTTCTGTGGGTTACCGATATGTGGTCATTGGCCCCAAATTTTCTTTGGGATCTTGCTGTCACTTGCCCTCATGTGGTTACCACCATGTGGGACCATTTGGGGCGGTGGGCACATTTGCGACCATACGGACGCCCAGGGTGCTGAGGGGGTTCCCCAGTCGGTGCCCGTTCTGCACTGCTGCACTTGTTCCTCTATTTCCTATGTATACATCTTGTGGTGTCCATCCAATCCCTAGCACACCGATTCCGTCTAATGGTGTTGCGTATTTCCCCTCCTGACCAGTTGGCTGCCTAGTGGGCTTGCGGGGTGGACGGTCCCTTAGCATTATGACTGGTTGAGTTTATCTCCCTGTCGGCGCCTTTGACCACGCCCCCCACTGCCCGCTGCTTGGCCTTCTGGTCAGTGTAGTTTGGAACGTGATTTGGAGCTTTCACGCATGTGCGGTGGTGCCATCACGTCCACATTTGGTCGGTGAAGTCAGATGCCAACCAAATGGAGGACACATTTAAGCCGGCTTCTCGGGCAACACCATTACCACAGATTGAGGGCGACCTGTGAATTATTTATGCATATTTGTAAGGTAAGGTTTGCTGCTGCATACATACTTTCCTGTGCTGATTTTATAATTAGCCGATCTAGTGTCAATTTAGATATTGCTGGCTTAAGCCTAATATAATTTGTTCAGTTTTATATATGCCCCTTTGGTGTTGCTGGTTAATTGTCTATAGGGATGGGCCTGTTCAGTTCGCACCAGAACTTTCGAACACTGCAAAATTTCGGACCCGAATAACGAACCCCATTAAAGTCAATGGGACCCGAAAGTCAAAAATCAAAAGTGCCCATTTTGAAGGTTTATATGCAAGTAATTAGGCATACAATGGTTTTAGGGGTCCGGGTTCTGCCCTAGGGGACATGTATCAATAAAAAAAAGTTTGTGAAAAACATCATTTTTAAATGAGCAGTGATGCCTAATATTAATTCTGTCACTTTCTCCCCTAGTTCCTCCACTACTTATCACGAACTTTCCCAAGAAAGATTACCCAAAAAGAGAAAGGGGGACCGCACTACTATGGTTCCCCCTCTCCGTATACCGGGTTCCTCACTTAAATCTCAACTCCCAGTGGACCGTACACATTCTTCTAAAACACTATCATCTACCCCATTTCCTTCTTTGGGTAAGTCTACATCTACACTTACTTCATCTGACACCCTTGTACACTCTTCACTAGGTATAAACACTCCCACTCAGAGTAACTTGGCCTCCACAACTAGTGGTCGTCGCTCTAGCGAGCCCACCATTTCTACACTTTTTCCCACCAGTACTCATTCTATAGACCCCAAATTGGCACCCATTTTTTTAGGAAAGACACCAGACACAACCAACCGGCCCCCACTTCCTTAAACACGAATTTATCTTCTGTTGATCTTACAGCTGACCAAGTTCAAGTTCTAAAATTAGGGCTTACTTTCTGCCCTTCCACGGATCTGGATCGTTTTAACTTATAAAAGACATACCCCTATTTGCTCGGCGTTTGCTATTTAAGGTAATTTATGATAAAACACCATCTTTGGAGTCTAACACATCCACTTCAGGGGAACCCTCTGAGGTGGAACTTCGAGCTTTGGCGGATCTTGAGTGTCTATGGGGTGAGGGACACACCACAGAGGACGTGACACCGATGTCCTCTGGTGGCATGGTCGTCTCTGGTGTCTCCTTCCCACCACCAACATCTTTCAAACCCAAATCACGTAATTTTCCTTCATTACAAACAAATCCCAACATTTGGGCTTTTGTCCAACAAATTACTCAAGAAATTGAAAACCTGGACTTGCAACAAGTCCACACACATAATCTACCTTGGAAACTTCGAAAAGCCCTTCGAGTCATTCTGGTTTAATTATTAAACCTGCGGATAAGGGCGGCAACGTTGTGGTCATGGATGTCCCTGCATATGAAGCTATGTGTCGGGAGATCCTTGACAACGCACGTTGGTACCGCCCTATTTCCAAAACACTAATAACCAACTTTAACAACGAATACTATAGCTTGATCTTCGAAGCATACCAATCAGGTGTTATTGACTCTAATACATGGAACTACTTAAATGTGAAGGATCCCAAAATTCCTACTTTTTATTCACTACCCAAAGTGCATAAATCAGTGAAGAAACCCCCTGGGCGACCGATTGTTTCGGGATGTCAAAGTCTAACAGAGAATGCCAGTGCCTTGGTGGATAAATACCTAATACCCCATGTGACAGCTTTATTCTCTTATGTGCAGGATACCATAGACATGTTACACCATATTGATGGAAAGCAGGTCCCTCCCAATACGTGGCTAGTTGCCTTAGACGTTGAATGTTTATACAACTCAATTCCACATGTTAAAGGTATGGACGTGATCCGTACCCATCTCCTGGAGCGAGGACCATCTTTTGATGGTTACAGCCAGTTTGTCCTTCGGTTACTTGAGTTTATCTTGACTAGAAATGTTTTCATGTTTGGTTCCTCCCACTTCCTCCAGATGCAGGGTGTGGCTATGGGGACCAAATGCGCCCCCTCATATGCCAACCTGTACCTGGGGGGGTGGGAGAGGGATTTGTTTTCTCAAGAATCCATGTCAGACTTGCTTTCTCAAATTATAGCCTGGTACAGGTATATAGATGATGTTTTCATTTTATGGTCAGGTAGTTGAGAGGATCTTTCACGGCTGATGGATTTGCTGGCTGTGAATACCTTTAACCTAAGTTTTACAATGGAATGCAGCCAAACTAAGATAAATTTTTTGGATTTTCAAATACATTTAGATTGTGATGGAACTTTACATTCATCATTATATCGTAAGCCCTCATCGGGCAATACGATCCTACATGCAGCTAGTGCACATCCCCAGCCTTTATTAGACAGTATACCCTATAGTCAATTCCTTAGACTTAGGAGGAATTGTACCTTGGATTCAGATTTTCACCAGATTTTCACCAGGCAGCTAATGACCTGTATGAGAGGCTTCGTCGGCGTGGATACAGTACAGTATAGACATGATCTTATTCATTCTACTAAATCCTCAAAAATCAATAATTCTGTTAGGATTATTACCCAATTCTCTAAACAGCATGGCCAAATGAGAGGGATCTTTCAAAAATATTAGCCACTTCTGATGGCTGATAATACCATTAAAAAATTTCTCAAATCATACCCAGAAATCACTTACAGACGGGCCCCATCTATGAGAGACATGCTTGTTCACAGTCATCATGAGATACGAGGCCCCCTTGATTATTCAAATGCCGGCACTTTTTCATGAGGTACATGCGATTTCTGCCCATTTATCTTTAACTCTAAGAATATTCCCCTTCCAAATGGTAGGATACACCATTTGAAACATAGAGTTACGTGTAAACCAATTGGTGTCGTGTATCTGGCTCTTTGCCAGTGTGGCTGTTTCTATGTAGGGAAGACTAAGCGTCCATTCCTTAAACGTATTAAGGATCACATTGCACCTCTATATAAACACTTAACCACCACAGCCCTGAATAGGCATGTGGCCACAGAGGATAACTTTGACCCTCATGCTGTCAAGTTTGCGGCCCTTGGGCATATCCCTTCTCATGCCAGGGGAGGTAATATTGACAACTCCTTGCTTCAGATGGAGACCAGATGGATATATTTATTGAATGCGGTCAAATATCCTGGCCTCAATGAGTATATTAGCTTCAAATCTTTTCTTTAGAATAACATTTATGTGTATACATACAAATATTATCTAGCTAGTCTATTCTTTGATTGTCTCCTCACTGGCTGGTCGATCTTATGCCCATCGGGCCCTGCTGGTTCGGTGTTCCATCTGCCCTCACTCCTTGCCCCCGTCCTGTACCCACTGCTGGTTAATTTTATATCTGTATGTTGAAATAATACAGTGGTCACTATATGTAGTTGCATACTGTATGTACGATAATTCCTATCACCTGTTTTTATTGAATACATAATTAAAATATCTTAGTTTGATGTATATAAAAAACAAAAAATAATAAAATATAATACAAAAAAACAATTATTGACAATATGGTGACCTAAGTTCATGTAGAGACATGTTATAAATCAAATGCATTGTTTAATTTTGGACCACCATATCGATTTTATTAATGCAATTTTGTCATCTAACTTATACTTGTGTTGTTGCAGGCATTTTCCTCCGTTATCGCATGGCGGCCATTGCGGTGATACCATCTGCTCCACCTATGTCCCCGATCTGTCTGAATTATCAGACTTCCCTTTGTTCCTTCCGCCCTCCCCCCCTCCTGGGGCTTGCCATGGTGGGCCCAATGCACTGGGTGTTTTTACCCCCCATTCATCTGGGAACTTGTTTCACTACAGCCTTTGGCTGCATGAACGCCCAAGGGCTGGCTTTATTGTCAGCCCGCCCCTTCGGTCGGGACCATCGCGGTGTTCCAACGCCTGTTCATACCTCCTCTCCCCTCTGTCTCCCTTGGATGATGTGGGGTTCTCCCCCCTCTTCCTCTGGAGCCTTCCGCTGCACTTTCCCATCTGTCGATCATGTCGCAGGCAGTAGCTGCCATGTGACCGGACCAACGCTCGGACTTATGGGATATGTAGGCAAATGATACTGGCAACTGCGCATGTGCCCCGCCCGCCTGTCATCCGCTCCTGATCAGCTGATTTATATCATGCTGATCAGGTGGGGGTTTTAAAAGGCAGCCTTGCTCTCAGTGTGTTTTTTATCTCCTTGCTGTGGGACCATCCTGGGGAGCTGGCTACATATGTAAAAGGTAATAGATCCAACAAACTTTTTTTTTTTTTTATCACAGCAAGCATCTGTCATTATATTGCCACATATGGCTGTACTGGCTGAATTTTCTTGCTAACAGTCCCTTTGTTATATGCATTGACTTTCAGATCATCTATAATAACCGGTGTTACCAGAAAGACTCATTGTGGAGGTTCCAACGTTTAGCCAAGATATTGGCGGAACCTTATTCATAGGATGCATTTTTTCTAACTTAATGCGTATTCGGTAAGCCCCACTCACTATATCCAACATATTTCACTATGCCCTTCAAATCTGAAATTCACTGATATATTTATGTGTATCAATATCATTTTTCCCATACCTTTTTTTCCCCTCTCTTGAATCTATTTTACAGTCCTTTTAAACGCATTCATGCGATTTTTTACATGAACTGACTGCACTGTGAATCTCCCTTGTGCAACATTGAGTGCCTTGGTTTTGCATATAATTAGGGTATATAATTGAGGCTTAGGTCCCTTTTGTTAAACAAAATTAAAAGAATTTTCAATACTTATATGCTATACTTCTCTTTTTAGGCGCCCTTTAATTCCCCTGTAGCCAAATACTGGGCTGAGTGCAACTTCCATTCTCAGTGTCTCGGTGGTATCCCCCTTGCGCTTTGGAGCCCGCATGGTATGTTTTAGGTGTGTGAGGGGTGGGAAGACCGTGGGATATGGGGGGGTGGCAATTTGACCGCTATGCGATGCGATTGGCTTGCCTCCAGCATTACAAGATTATGTTGATCCAATAATGCATTTTTTCTTTATTATAGTGGTTTTACTCTCTGCAGTACATCTCTACATTCCCCTGATGAAGCCAATGTTTTGGCGAAACTAGTTGGGAACATAAGACTATGATCACCCCTCAACATCTTTGGTGACGGTCATTTATTTGCACTGTATTTCTGTTTTTGTTTTTGCTCTGTATATTTTCTGTACTCCTTCATGTAAACATTTTAGATGTTCTTGATATCAATAAAATAAATGATTTTATATAAAATACCATTCTAGTAATTTTGAATTTTGGTGGCACCGCAATAATCCCATCATCCCCTGTTTCCCCCATTTTTTGAGATCTTCGACTCGGGATGAGGTGCCGTATCTGGTAGGACACACCACCCACCATCCAATTACCTAATATAATTTGTTCAGTTTTATATATGCCCCTTTGGTGTTGCTGGTTAATTGTCTATAGGGATGGGCCTGTTCGCTTCGCACCAGAACTTTCGAACACTGCAAAATTTCGGACCCCATTAAAGTCAATGGGACCCGAAAGTCAAAAATCAAAAGTGCCCATTTTGAAGGTTAATATGCAAGTAATTAGGCATACAATGGTTTTAGGGGTCCGGGTTCTGCCCTGGGGGACATGTATCAATAAAAAAAAGTTTGTGAAAAACATCATTTTTAAATGAGCAGTGATTTTTAGATTTTTAAAGTGAAAGTATACACATTAAAAATACCTTCCAATATAGTGCCTGGGGGTCCCCTTAGTCTACCTGTAAAGTAGCAGATCTGTACCATGTCTAGAATCTGCTGCAGCAATAATTGCATTTATAAGGCCAAAAAAAATTAGATTTTCCCTGCAAGCTGCCTTTATTTTGCTCAGCAACAGCTGGGGAGCCAGTGTGTATGATGAGGCCACAATGTAGTGCACTGGGAACAAGATTGGAGATTTTTTGGATACATTCTGGTGCCACTTTGACTTGGGATAGAAGTAACGGGTGTGTAAAAATTGGTCTTTGGGTGTCGGTGGCGCACTTCCTCCCTAACTATATAGAGGTAATCTTGATGAAAGCAAGAATTGACCTTGCTGTAAAAAAATGCAATGATATGCACCTGTCAAACAGGTGCAGAAAAATTGGTCTTTGGGTGTCAGGGGCGCCTTCCCACCATAAGCCTATAGAGGTACTCTTGATGAAAGCAAGAATTGACCTTGCTGTAAAAAATTGCAATGACACGCACCTGTCAAGCAGGGGCTGAAAAATTGGTCTTTGGTGTTAATTGTGCCCATGAAACCTATACCAAAAACATTCTTCCAGATGAAATGATTGAACACTCTCAAATCTAGGCATTCTCGAAGTCCTGCAGAGATTCCACATCCCAAAAAGACTTAATCAGTGACATCTGCATCAGGGGCTTCATAGCTAGTAATCCAGGACAGATTCATTTTTATAAAAGTCAAACAATCCACGGAGTCTGCGGACAGACGTGTTCTATGATCAGTAACGAACCTCCTGCACCACTGAATGCCCGTTCTGAAAGCACACTGGATGCAGGGCAGCCCACCAATTCAATAGGATACTGGGCAAGTTCTGGCCAGTGGTCTATTCTCATGACCCAGTAAGTCAGTGGATCATCAGCTGGAAAGCTCTCCATCCCTGTTTTGGCCCCGAGGTAATCATCCACTATGTGATGCAGACGCTGCCGATGGGATGTGAAAGCTGACAGCCCTGGGTGGCGAGGACTGAAAAAATTCTGAAATGCCTCACTTAGGCGGACGCCTTCTACAATGCTCCTCTCTTGACCAACAGAAGACTCAAAACTACGTTTTCCACGACACTGTAACCTACTGGAGTCAGGAAAAATGTTCAATAAAATCCTCTTTAACTTGTCCTCAAGAGATTTTATCTTCTGCATCTGTGGGGACGGGATGAGTTCTGAGACCTTTCCCGTATAACGGTGGTCAAGAACGGCCAACTGGTTGCCACCAGTAATCATCCTTCTTTTTTATGCCACGTATTCTTGGGTCCTTTTGCAGGCTTTGAAGCATGAGGTTGCCTATGTGCCTAAAATTTGCTGAGGCTTGAGAAGCAGACTCCTCCGGATCACTCAGAATGACAGCATCTGGAACTTCCTCCTCTCAGCCACGTACTACTCCCAAGGGTCCTGGGGTTGGAAAGCCATCCCTTACAGATTGATGGATGTCTTACTCTTCTTCGAAGCCTATGAAAGTGCCAGAATCCTCCTCCTCATCCTCCTCCTCTCTCTCCTCCTGTGTGTTATATGACATAGGAATGATGGTGTCTAAAGTGGGCCTTGAGAGGAAAGGAAGTCCTGCTCTTCCTCCTGTTGCTTTGCATCCAGTGCCCTGTCCATAATGCCACGCAGAGTCTGCTCCACCAGGAACACAACAGGGATTATGTCACTGATGCATGCACTGTCACTGCTCACCATCCTTGTGGCCTCCTCCAATGGTGACAATACAGTGCATGCATCCTTAATGATCAGCTGTTGGCGTGGGGAAAAAAAAGCTGAGGCAGTCTGAGCCTAACGTTGTGCCGTACTGGCACAAGTACTAGTTGACGGCCCTCTGCTGCATGTATAGCCGCTGCATCATTCCCAAAGTTGAGTTCCACCTGGTGGGCATGTCACAAATCAGGCAGTTTACGGGCAGGTTTAATTCCCGCTGAATTTCAGCCAACCAAGCACTGGCTGTGTATGACCACCTGAAATGGCTACAGACTCTTCTGGCCTGCTTTAGTACATCTTGCAACCCTGGGTATGTACTTAGGAAACGTTGCACCGCCAAATTGAGGACATGTGCCAGGCATGGCACGTGTCAACTTTCCCTGTCTAAGGGCGGACAGGAGGTTTGAGACATTATCGGACGCCACCATTCCTGGCTCCAGTTGGCGTGGTGTGAACCACCTCTGGGCCTGTCCCTGCAGAGCTGCAAGAATCTCTGCTCCGGTGTGGTTCCTGTCCCCTAAACACACCAGCTGAAGCACTGCATGGCACCTTTTAGCCTGACTCTGGGAATAGCCCTTTGAACGCTTAGGGGGTACCTGATGTTCATAGGACAATTCTGCAGAGGATGGCATGGAGGTGGCGGAGAAGGAGGAGGGGTAGAGCTCACAGGTCTGGCATCCTCACCACCAGCTGTATGGGGAAGTGGGGGGAACAACAAGCTGCAGCACCGAGCCCTGTCCTGCATCCTTTCGAGTTGCAAGTAGCGTCACCCAGTGTGCTGTGAACGAAATATGCCGTCCCTGCCCATGCTTGTTGGACCATGTGTCAGCAGTAAGGTGGATTTTACAGCTGACTGCCTTGCCCAATTATGCCAGAATATTCCCTTCCACGTGATGGTAGAGAGATGGAATGGCCTTACGTGAAAAGTAGTAGCGACTGGGAACCTGCCATTGTGGTACAGCACATTGTGCAAATTCACGGAAGGGGGCAGAATCCACCAAGCTAAAATGCAGAAGTTGGAGAACAAACAGTTTTGACAAGCTTGCATTCAGATGCTGGGCATGTGCGTTGTATTTTTTTCCGCTGCAGCAGATGGGGCAGAGAAATTTGCCAGGTACAATCTACAGCTGGTGCTGTGCTGCTGCCAGATGTGCTGCTAGGACCTGGGACACCATGTGCTATACTATCATCCCTGTCAGTGGTGACTGCTGAGAGGTAATGACTTGGTATTGCAGGCACAGACTGAAGTGGGTAAGGTGGAGGAGGAGGAGGGACAGATTTGTGTGGCTTTTGTGTGGCTTTTAGGTGCTTTTGCCAACGGGCTGAGTTATTGGACGTTAAATGCCTTATTAAGCATGTGATACCCAAATGGTTGGTGTTTTTGCCACGTCTGATGTGCCTGAGACACAGTTTGCAGATAGCAACAGTGCGATCTGCTGCAGATGTGCTGAAAAAGGCCCAGACAGCTGAGCTTTGCGGAGTGGGCCAGGAGATAACAGCTGCAGAATGTGATGGAATAGGGTGGCTGCTCTCTACTCTTTCTTGATGTCGGCCTCCTTGGGGTTGTGCCACCTCACCTTCTGTTTCCTCCTTTACTCCATCTGGCACCCAAGTCGCATCAGTGACCTCATCATCATCATCTCTATCTTCATCATTACCATTGGAGACAACTTGGCAATACGCTGCGGCTTGGGGAACATGAATGCCAATTTGTCTACCAGTGTTCCTCCCTCTCTCTAGGCTCATGTTCCTGTCATCCTCAACCTCAGAACCAACATCTGAATTCAGTAATGGCTGGGCACATCAAGGTGCAACTGGCTAATGCTGTGGTCAAATAACTCAGCTGACTCCTCAATGGCTGATGTTGGGGCTATGGCAGGAAAAGCTGTGGACAAGGAGGCAGGTTTATCCACTCTGGCAACTGCAGGGGACTGCACACTTGTCTCTGCTTGCGTGACAGAGGATGAGGAGGATGAGGAAGGTTTAGTAAGCCAGTCCACCACCTCCTCTGCATGCTGTGGCTGGATACCATGTACAAACTAACTAAACAGAGGAAATGATGCCCTGCCTGAGGACTGACCACCACTTCCACCTTTGCCTGTGGACACATTTCTTCCAGGCCCCTTACAGTGCCAAGGGAACTCTGCCTCTCCTTGTTGTCCTCCCAGACATTATTGGGAGGAAGGGGGCAGTGCTTAAAAGCAAATGTAAAGGGGGGCGTGGCCTGCTGCAGCATGGAGTAGGACGTGTGGGACCGGAGCTCCGTCCGAGACTCTTCAATCCATCCCCATCCTGCTTCCCAGCAATATTTCTCAACCAGCCAAGGTACCTCCTGAGCCCCCTGTAGGCACACTGACCGGATCCTGCAGGGTCTTTGATCGGACGGACGTCCGAACCGGCACGGAGCTCCTCCGCGGCGGCGGCCGCAACTACAGGCCGCGGCTTCGGGCCTACTGAAATCCGGAGGCCATCCTACCCTCCTAGGCCTCCCGGGCACCTGACCTTCCTCCCGCTCACGGACCTTACCCTGAGGGCATCTGGGGGAGCCTCGGGCGGAGCGGTACAGGACCGCACGGCGGTAATTCCAAAATTTAGGCCGCGGCTTCGGCCTAGTCCGGAGCTCCGGCGGCCACCTTGCTCCTCCAGGCCTATCCGAGGGTGCTGCGATCTGGCCCCTGAGACAACCAGCTTCCCAGCCACCAGCTGACCCCCCTGCATGGGACCCTAAGAGAGGACTGTATCCCATAGTGCCCCCCCACACAGCGACAGTCTCAAACCCGAATCGAGGACCTGGCCTGGTCCCGGCGGCCATCTTGGTGCTCTCAGCCTTCCCACCAGTATAAATTCCTTGCTCCCTGGGCTCTGCACCCTGCAATATCTGACCTGAAAGTGAATATAAATGACACTGGAGACTCCCAGGACCGGTATGACCGGAGGGAGACACTCCCAGGCATCTCGCAAGCCCCGGAATACTCCGAAGAAGCAGGCCTCTGAGGTGCGCTTATCTCCCGCCGCGGCGACTAGCATGGCGTCACAGACAGAGGAAGGAGAGACAACTCTACGGGAACAAACTAACTTTGAAGCCCTCATGCAGGCTATCACTACCTGCCAAACTACCCTGACGGGGAAAATAGAGTGCATGCAGCTAGACATCAGCCTCATCCGCAGAGACATGGACTGTTTCCGCTCCAGGCTCACCGAAGTTGAAAGAAGAGTGGGGGAGGCAGAAGATATACTACAAGACCAGGGAGTCTCACTCCGCACGCTGCAGACCAAAATAAAAGTCCTGGAGGCCCGTGCGGAGGACGCAGAGAACAGAAATCGAAGGAACAATCTCCGGATAGTGGGATTGCCAGAGGGCGCGGAAGGTAAAGATCCTACGACGTTTACTGAGCGCCTGCTGTGCACCCTTCTTCCAGATGCCAAGTTCTCTGATGTCTTTGTGGTGGAGAGGGCACATAGAATGCCTGCTACCCGGGGGGCCCCCGGGAGCTCCTCCACGCACATTTATTCTAAAACTCCTCAATTTTCGGGATCGGGATCTGGTTTTGCGGGAGGCGAGAAAGATTGAGGTGCTTCGCCATGAGGGAACGAGGCTCATGATCTTCCCAGATTTTTCCATCGATACACAAAAGGCAAGAAGATCATTTGATCAGATCAAATTGGATCTCCGCAATCGCAAGATCAAATATAGTATGCTATTTCCCGCCCGTCTGAGAGTGCAGGATGGAGAGTCAGTGCGGTTTTTTACATCCCCAGAAGAGGCATCCAGGTGGCTTGAAACAGTACCACGAGGCTGACCCGACCGTTCTTACCAAATCCCCTTATACCATGTGTTTTACTGCAACAAAGATCACCTATATCTGCTGACTACACTACCAGCCTGAACCCTTTACCTCGACTTGTCCAATTAGATTAGAATAAGTCACCTCTATATTCTTCTTAAGATCCGGTTCTGTGAGTATATATGCCCACTAGTCATAGAACATTTACGCAAAAAGAGATGAAGAATTGTTTGTGATCATGTTTAAATATATGGTGAAAGGATCGGAGTCCTCAGTTTGCAACGTGTTTTAGTTTAAGAATAATACCCCCAGACTTTTGGGAG
Source organism: Aquarana catesbeiana (assembly GCF_042186555.1). NCBI lineage: Eukaryota > Metazoa > Chordata > Amphibia > Anura > Ranidae > Aquarana > Aquarana catesbeiana. The sequence continues at coordinate 519,292,533 of NC_133325.1, forward strand.
ACAGTTTAATATGCTGGGATCGGTTATCCGGGAATTCTGGGTCATGTTGGCGGCTCTCTATGAACACAGACTAAGCCGCTCCAATGGCTCACTGTTCACGAGCCCCATGGGTAGTTGCCACAGTTGGTTTTGGGGAACGAGCATCCCGAAGTTTGGGGGGCGGTGCAGGGAGGGGGGAGGGTGGGAAAGGTTGGTGCTGGGGTTCTCACCCCAGATCAGTTTTATGTTATGTTATTTTATGTTTACTTATTATACATTTGGCATTTATCTGCTCCAGATTGTACAAACAGTGCTCTACTCAAGGCAAGACATGCAGTTTCAATCTGTTAATACTAGAGAGGGAGGGTTATTCGGTTCACTGTATTATCAAAAATGTGCATCTCATTAAGAGTATCGTATTGTTATGGGAGCTCTGTATGGAGCGTATGCTGTACCAATCCTGTGGCACATGTATCAGGACACCAGAATGAATCTCCTTAATGTTATGTCCTGGAATGTACGGGGCCTAAATTCCAAGATAAAACGCTCCTTGGTTTTTGCCTACGTAAAAAAAAATACAACCCCCATATTTGCATTTTCCAGGAGACCCATTTAACCGGGAGCAGGACGCTGGCTCTAAAAAAGCCCTGGGTGGGTTCATATTATCACTCTACATACTCTACTTATTCTAGAGGAGTCAGCGTTCTGGTCCATAAATCACTGCCCTTTACACTGCTTGATCTCCACCTAGATCCCGAGGGGAGATATGTGCTCGTACATGCCATATGCGACAGGATTGAGATGGTAATAGTGGGTTTATATATTCCACCCCCAGCCTCTGTGGCGATTTTACACAAATTGACCCCTATATTGGCTCAATACCCGGCTGCAGCCATTCTTCTGGCTGGAGACTTTAATATGCCACCGGACCCCAGTGTGGATAGGCTGGGTGACGATGGAGCTTCTGATTCCCCACTGAAGAGATGGGCGGAGGGATATGGCCTTAGTGATGTGTGGAGATGGCGTCACCCCAGGGATAGGCAATATACTTGTCACTCTGCCACGTATGCCTCCTTTTCAAGAATAGATCTGTTCTATGCCGGGGGACCCATTCTCTCCCGTGTCCAGGAGGTTAAGATTCTGCCGCGTGGCATTTCTGACCACGCTCCCCTCCTATTGCAACTAAACACGGACTCGCCAACGGGCTCCGGCCTATGGCGGGTCTCGGGTTTTTGGATAACAGATGAGAGGGTTGCCCCTGAGGTGGAGGGAGAGATGAACACATTTTGGCTAGAAAATAAAGCAACGGCCTCCCCTGCAATGGTGTGGGATGCCTTTAAGGCATATACACGAGGTCAATACCGCATGGTTATAAATAAAGTTAGGAAACTTCATAGGCTCGCACTGGAGGAGGCTGAGGGGCGGGCTCAGAATTTGGAATCCAGCTATGTGACCACCAAAGACACGGGAACTTATACCACTCTTCAGGCTCTCCACCGCGAGATTGCGTTGTTGCGAGCAACTGCGACCCGCAAGCTACTGCTCTCACAGTCCCAGAGAATATTCGAACAAGGTGAGAGATCGGGGAGGCTGCTGGTGTGGCTGGCTAGGGAGCGCTCCACCATAGCACACATTGCCAATATTAAAGATGACATGGGGAACCTCTTGGCGGATCCCGCTAAGATCAACGCCAGATTCGCACAATTTTATGAACACTTATACACATCCAAAACTGACTACACCCTAGATACCTTGCAACACTTCCTAGGTCAAATAGAGTTTCCAGTCCTCTCGGAGGAAAATAAAACTAAATTAGATGCACCTATTACCCTCAAAGAAGTACAGACAGCAATCTCTTCACTACAATCTGCAAAGTCCCCAGGCCCAGACGGTTTACCGACCGAGTTCTATAAAACTAATAGTGAGTCATTGGCCCCTCAGTTTCACGAACTTCTTCTGTCCATACTGGAGGGTCAAAACCTTCCTCCATCAATGTCAGAGGCGGTGATTGTTGTAATACCTAAGCCCCGCAAGGACCCCGAGCTATGTGAGTCATACCGGCCCATTTCGCTATTAAACGTCGACGCTAAGATCATCACAAAAATTCTAGCGAATCGGCTTAATACGGTTATCCTTTCTCTGGTTCATGGTGACCAGACGGGTTTCATGCCAGGAAAGGGAACCGACATCAATTTGCGACGATTGTATACAAATATATCCCATGCCCTTGCCAGAGGTACCCCCGGAGTAGTAGCTTCCCTAGACGCCGAAAAGGCGTTCGACTCGGTCGAATGGGAATATCTTTGGCATGTCTTGGAAAAATTCAATATTGGGCCTAGGTTTATCTCTTGGATAAAACAGATGTATGCTAACCCCACCGCCAGAGTCAAAACCAATGGGTCCCTCTCACCCCCCTTCAAATTACAAAGGGGTACTAGACAGGGATGTCCGTTATCCCCGGGTCTGTTTGCCCTAGCTATTGAACCTCTTGCTATCCTTATTAGGTCCTCCGTGGCGGCAGGGGGGATGGAGGTGGGCCCTCTACGGGAACAGATCTCCCTCTACGCGGATGACGCTCTTCTATATCTCCCAGATGCTTCCCACTCCCTCGAGGAGACCCTAAGGATCATAGACTTATTTGGTTCCTTCTCAGGTATACGCATAAATTGGAACAAATCCATACTTTTCCCGATCTCCCAACCGCCCCTACTCCCTCCCCACCATATACCCCTGCAAACGGTCAATAAGTTTCGGTATCTGGGCATTGAAATACAAAGGGATCTCTCTTGTTACCTGACTGATAATGTATACCCCATTCTACAACAACTAATAAAATGCTGCTTAACATGGAAGTCTCTTCCCCTGACACCGGTGGGTAGGATTAACCTCCTTAAAATGATATTCCTCCCCAAATTCCTATATGTATTTAGAAACACTCCAGTACCTATCCCTGAATCATTTTTTAAGCAACTAGATCGGGTGATTACTAACTTTATTTGGGTGGGACGGACCCCCAGGGTGGCCAAAACGAGCTTACAGCTTCCCCTATCGGCGGGTGGGCTGGCATTGCCGTGCTTCAGGAAATATTATTGGGCGGCGGTGCTGGTGACAGTGCGTTGGTGGTTTGTTCAGTCTCGACATAACCCAGCGGTCAATTTGGAAGCAGCCATACTGGGGTCATATTCAGCATTGAGCAACCTGGTATTCAGGGGACCAAAAGCACAAGGTAGTATGACCATCCCCATGCGCACAACCGCCAAAATTTGGGAACAACTGACAGCTAAGCTCAACCCACCACAAACTTATTCACCATATACACCACTCTGGGGTAACCCTAAACTACCACATCTGTTAATGATCCCAGACCCAGCAGCCTGGACTAAATATGAAATTAAAATCTTACAGCATATAATGCCAGAGGGTAAACTTCTTACATTTGACGAACTACGTAATACCTTCCAACTCCCTACCAAAATGTTCTTCCGCTATTTGCAACTGAGACGCGCAATTCAGGCTCAATTCCCTTCAGAAATTCAACTACAATCACATATGGTGGAGCGCTTCCTTATTTCCAGGCATGTGGACCGTGTCCTCTCCTCTTTATATCTCCGGGTGTCCCTGGGAACTGATAACCAGGGGACTAGACTATTTAACAAATGGAAGCTGGTTGTGCCCTCCCTGACGGATGACGATTGGGAAGAAGGAGTCCAACAATATATTCCTTTGATGATATCCGCCAGGGACAGGTACATCCAGTTATATCCCTCTCACTCTGATAGGTGCCCAAAATGCAATACGGACATAGGTACTTTCCTACATGTGGTGTGGTCGTGCCCCCTTCTTCAACAGTACTGGGGGGAGGTGGTACAATACATCAACTTAATTGGGAACCTGACACTTACACTGGATCCCCGGGTCCTTCTCCTGGGGATCTGTGACACCCTCATCGCGAACACCCATAAGAGGCTATTCGTTTTCTATGCTCTATTTTATGCAAGGAAAGCCATTCTATTTAAATGGAAACAGACAGATCCCCCAACAGTGGGACAGTGGAGAACACTCATTGATAAGACCCTCCCCCTATATAAGCTCACATTTATGAGCCGGAAGTGTCCCCAAAAGTTTGAAAAAATTTGGGGTCCATGGGTTTCTAAGTAAATGGCCACTGATGCGGATCCCCCCAGGAGAACTCGCTGAACATATATAATATGAATACTTATAACTAAGATCTGAACTGATGTGCCTTGCTTTTTGATATAATGCTTGAGATTATTTAACCTAGATTGTCACCTTCCTTCTGGAAATGGTTTGTCTTTGCCTCTCTTATGTAACCCTCTCTTATTGTGCTCTTTTATATCTCTATGTATAGATATATGTACATCTATTTATATATATATTTGTGAATGTACGTCTTTTTTTATCTTTGTATCGAAACTTTTCTCCTTTGGAGATGAATAAAAACGTAACTGTTAAAAAAAAAAAAGCAAATGTAAAGAAGAAGTTGAAATTTGTACATAGATGCCCTTTAATCATGTAAAGAGGTGTTTGGTGAACTTTAATTTGAGTTCTCACACTACACAGGCACACTCCACGGATACACTATAATATACTGCAATATAACATGCCAAATGTACAGTGACGCACAGAACTATATGGCAATAAACTGTCAGTAACGCACACAGAACTATACGGCGTTAAACTGGCAGTAATGCATGCAGAACTATATGGCGTTAAACTGGCAGTAACACATGCAAAACGATATGGCTTTAACTGGCAGTAATGCACACAAAACGATATAGCGTTAAACTGGCAGTAGCGCACACAGAAATAAATGGCATTAAACTGGCAGTACGCACACAGAACTATACAGTGTTAAACTGGCAGTAAGGCACACAGAACTGTAAGGTGTTAAACTGGCAGTAACGAACGCAAAATTATATGGCGTTAAACTGGCAGTAATGCACACAAATCGATATGGCGTTAAACTGGCAGTAATGCACACAGAAATAAATGGCATTAAACTGGCAGTAAGGCACACAGAACTATATGACGTTAAACTGGCAGTAACGCACACAAAACGATATGGCGTTAAACTGGCAGTAATGCACACAAAACGATATTGCATTAAACTGGCAGTAACACACACAATACTATATGGCGTTAAACTGGCAGTAATGCACACAAAACGATATTGTATTAAACTGGCAGTAACGCACACAATTCTATATGGTGTTAAACTGGCAGTAATGCACACAGAACTATATGGCTTTAAACTGGCAGTAACACACACAAAACTATAAGGCAATAAACTGGCAGTAACGCAACAAAACGATATGGCGTTAAACTGGCAATAACGCACACAGAAGTAAATGATGTTAAACTGGCAGTAATGCACACAGAACTATATAGCGCTAAACTGGCAGTAACACATACAAAACGATATGGAGTTAAACTGGCAGTAACACACACAGAAGTAAATGGTGTTAAACTGGCAGTAACGCACACAAAACTATATGGTGTTAAACTGGCAGTAACGCAAACAAAACTATATGGCGTTAAACTTGCAGTAACGCAAACAAAACTATATGGTGTTAAACTGGCAGTAACGCAAACAAAACTATATGGCGTTAAACTGGCAGTAACGCACACAAAACTATATGGCGTTAAACTGGCAGTAATGCACACAAAACTATATGGCGTTAAACTGGCAGTAATGCACACAGAAGTAAATGGCATTAAACTGCCAGTAACGCACAGAACTATATGGCGTTAAACTGGCAGTAATGCACACAAAACTGTATGGCGTTAAACTGGCAGTAATGCAACAAAATGATATGGCGTTAAACTGGCAGTAACGCACACAGAAGTAAATGACGTTACACGGGCAGTAATGCACACAGAAGTAAATGGCGTTAAAATGGCAGTAGTGCACACAAAACTATATGGCATTAAACTGGCAGTAACACACACACATGATATGGCGTTAAACTGGTAGTAACGCACACAAAACTACATGGCGTTAAACTGGCAGTGACGCACACAAAACTATATGGCGTTAAACTGGCAGTAACGCACACAAAACTATATGGCGTTAAACTGACAGTAACACACGCAGAAGTAAATGGCGTTAACCTGGCAGTAACACATGCAAAACTACAGAGGGGACGTAAAGTATTCAGACCCCCTTAAATTTTTCACTCTTTTTGATATATTGCAGCCAATATATCCTTGAGATGGTTCTACACCTTCATTTGAGTCCAGCTGTGTTTGATTATACTGATTGGACTTGATTAGGAAAGCCACACACCTGTCTCTATATAAGACCTTACAGCTCACAGTGCATGTCAGAGCAAATGAGAATCATGAGGTCAAAGGAACTGCCTGAAGAGCTCAGAGACAGAATTGTGGCAAGGCACAGATCTGACCAAGGTTACAAAACATTTCTGCTGCACTTAAGGTTCCTAAGAGCACAGTGGCCTCCATAATCCTTAAATGGAAGACGTTTGGGACGACCAGAACCCTTCCTAGAGCTGGCCGTCCAGCCAAACTGAGCCATACAGGGGAGAAGAGCCATGATGAGAGAGGTAAAGAAGAACACAAAGATCACTGTGGCTGAGCTCCAGAGATGCAGTCGGGAGATGGGAGAAAGGTGTAGAAAGTCAACCATCACTGCAGCCCTCCACCAGTCGGGGCTTTATGGCAGAGAGGCCCGATGGAAGCCTCTCCTCAGTGCAAGACACATGAAAGCCCGCATGGAGTTTGCTAAAAAAACACCTGAAGGACTCCAAGATGGTGAGAAATAAGATTCTTTGGTCTGATGAGACCAAGATAGAACTTTTTGGCCTTAATTCTAAGCGGTATGGAGAAAATCAGGCACTGCTCATTACCTGTCCAATACAGTCCCAACAGTGAAGCATGGTGGTAGCAGCATCATGCTGTGGGGGTGTTTTTCAGCTGCAGGGACAGGACGACTAGTTGCAATCAAGGGAAAGATGAATGCAGCCAAGTACAGGGATGTCCTAGACGAAAACCTTCTCCAGAGTGCTCAGGACCTCAGACTGGACCGAAGGTTTACCTTCCAACAAGACAATGACCCTAAGAACACAGCTAAAATAACGAAGGAGTGGCTTTACGACAACTCCGTGACTGTTCAGAGCCCTGACTTAGACCCAATTGAGCATCTCTGGAGAGACCTAAAAATGGCTGTCCACCAACATTTACCATCCAACCTGACAGAACTGGAGAGGATTTGCAAGGAGGAATGGCAGAGGATCCCCAAATCCAGGTGTGAAAAACTTGTTGCATCTTTCCCAAAAAGACTCATGGCTGTATTAGGTCAAAAGGGTGCTTCTACTAAATACTGAGCAAAGGGTCTGAATACTTAGGACCATGTGATATTTCAGTTTTTCTTTTTTAATAAATCTGCAAAAATGTCAACAATTCTGTGTTTTTCTGTCAATATGGTGTGCGGTGCGTATATTAGTGAGGAAAAAAATGAACTTAAATGATTTTAGCAAATGGCTGCAATATAACAAAGAGTGAAAAATTTAAGGGGGTCTGAATACTTTCTGTCCCCACTGTATATGGCGTTAAACTGGCAGTAATGCACGCAAAACTATATGGCGTTAAACTGGCAGTAATGCAACAAAACAATATGGCGTTAAACTGGCAGTAATGCACACAGAAGTAAATTACGTTAAACTGGCAGTAACACACACAGAGCTATTTGACGCTAAACTGGCAGTAACACACACAAAACGATATGGTGTTAAACTGGCAGTAAAGCACACAGAAGTAAATGGCGTTAAACTGGCAGTAATGCACACAAAACGATATGGCTTTAAACTGGCAGTAATGCACACAAAATGATATGCGTTAAACTGGCAGTAACGCACACAGAAGTAAATGGAGTTAAATTGGCAGTAACGCACACAGAAGTAAATGGCATTAAACTGGCAGTAACACACAAAATTATATAGCGTTAAACTGGCAGTAACGCACACAGAAGTAAATGGCGTTAACCTGGCAGTAGCGCAATCAAATAGACAGTGTTCAACCTTCACTACACTGATACTATCTGAACTGTCCCTACTCTAGCTATACACTAATGTAAAGATTACTGACATTGTCTCACAACACTACACTGAAATATTTGATCTGTTCCTACTCTAAACTAATGTATGTATGTATGGCACGGTCTCACTACACTACAGTGAAACTATCTGAGCTGTCCCTACTCTAGCTGCACACTATGCAAAGCTGAATGATGGTCCTCCTCACTACACTCACACTATCCCTAGACTGATACTAAACTAACATTCTTCACTGACAATTGAAACAAAATAGCACAGTATAGCACACTAACTAACTAATAGCACTGAACAGAGCCCTGTTCTATCTTTCTCCATGCCAAAATCACACTGAAAATGGCTGCCATTGAAAGAATACTACTTTTATACTGTGGGGCGGGAATGAGCCATGATTGGATAAAGTCATGATGACCGTGTCCAATCATGACTTTGACAGTGCTCTGTGCCCTGTTTGGCTGAAGCTTTCACTGCTTCAGCCAATCAGGGCTTGCAATGCACTATTCAGCGCCGCAATGCATTGTGGTTGGTTCGGGGGGGCTGAACAAATGGTCGAACGACCAGTTTGTTTGGCTGTTCGCCGAACCTCCGAACAGCATAAGTTCGGCTCGAACTTATGCTCGGGCCGAACCATTCACCCATCCCTAAGTGTCTATACTGTGGGTTCCATATTTATTGTTCTTTGATACACAAAAAGACAGCGCTCAATGGGACCAGCACAATAAAAACTATTATGGATGATGTATTAAATCGAACTCGACTTGATTTAATACATCATCCATAATAGTTTTTATTGTGCTGGTCCCATTGAGCGCTGTCTTTTTGTGTATTTTTGATGTTTACTTTTCTCCAGAGGTTAGCAGTTGCACTGGGGTACAGACATTTTTAATATTGATCATGACATGATAATGATTTTTTTATGACTGCAATTTTTAGCGCTTAAGGATTATATTGTTTTTTCATTGTTCTTTGATACCCATTTCATATATTATACTATTTCTCCATCTCAATTTTTTCCCATAACCATGTTTTTGGCATCTGCTATATTGATTTTTTATAATAGAGTGAGACAGCAGTCCTGTGTACCGTGTGGTATCGATTTATTAAATCTAATTACTAGATGTATGCCCTTGTAATTAACCTCTTTCACTTTAATATGCACTATATAACTACTATATGATATTGTCCTATTTTCATAAAACAAATTACTATAAAGATTGCACTGAATGATTCCTGCAAACTTTAATGTTAGAATTTCACTTAATATAATTAATAGTAATATCATTATTTAACGTATATTTTCTTATGTCCCTTCCTTATTTTCCTTTTTCCCCTTTTCAGTGCCATCTATTCCATCTTTATTGGACACATGTTGTTCTATATATAGGCACCCTCTACTACATGCTCTGAATTCATTTTCTTTTACGTAAGTAATTTGCTTGGAAAAAATCCCTTTTTTTCCTCAGTGATTCTTAAGGATAATCCTTTAAGCACCTTCTTGCTATTTGCATTTCGGAGCGATTTTTCTAACTGATTCAAATCGCAAATATCTTGGACTCACTTTCTCCCCTCCCCTTTTTTTTTTGTTAGCCTGGTTGTTGTGTGTCCTCTGTGGCCGCGTAGTGCCTCTTCCTCTTGGTGGTCCTTTCCCTGATGGTGGCCCTACTGGGGGCTCTGATATATATATATTTTTTTTATAATATGTACTGATGTATGGTTCATGTTTGACAATTTTTCTCATTTAGTATTTTCTATTTTTCTGTATAGTCTTTCATAGTCATTGGTTGATTTGCATATCCCCTGATGAAGCCATAAGGCGAAACATGTCAGGATAACATGCGAATGCTGCTAGCACTGATCACATCCCATATGCTCGTGTCGACCCAGTGGATAATCTAATAAAATGCTGCGCTATACAATTTATGTCATGTGACCACCACACGCAATACTGATAGCATTATCTCTAATCAAATATTATATTAAAACCACTATAGATATATTGCAATCTTATGTGATTATATCTTGCACGTATATTGCAATCCTATGCGATTATATCCTGTACATATATTGCAATCCTATGCAATTACATCTTGTTACAACATGTGTAACTGTACATAAATCTATATAAAGTGCATCCACATTAGATATATAAACAGTATTAGAGTGCTTAAATATTCCACGGATAAATATGTTGCATTAAAGTGCTCTTGTGCAAAAATTTCCATGCATTGATGTGCCCCTAATGGAAAGTAACATAAAGTCCACTCCTCTTTAGTCCATTCTTCTAATTTTTATTAAAGATGATAAAACAACAAGTGTTCGTGTCCACTCTTGTGCTCCAGCACCTAAGCTTGGTCAGAACACGCTGCACTCAGATCCTTGGCTGGTTGCTTGCACATTTATTCATATAAAATACAACAGAAGAAACTAGATAGTGTGATATCATTTTCATATATTTATTAAAAGATAACAATCTTCCCCATGGTAGGGTACTCACATTTCATGGGTGCTACAGTGCACCACCCTGTACAAGCCAGAAGTCATAAAAAGCGCTGAGCTGATGTGTCCCTTTCTTTACTGAGAACACTCCGCCGTCTCACACACCATCCTGTCCCCCCTGAGGAAGATATGTCATTTCCCAGTATCGACACGAGTTGGGGAGGGGAGAGGACGGTGTGTAAGACAGTGGAACGTTCTCAGTAAAGAAAGGGACACATCAGCTCAGTGCTTTTTATGATTTCTGGCTTGTACAGAGTGGTGTACTGTAGCATCCATGAAATGTGAGTACCCTACCATAGGGAATATTGTTATCCTTTAATAAGTATATGAAAACGATATCACACAGTTTCCTCTGTTGTATTTTATATGGATAAATGTGTAAGCAACCAGCCAAGGATCTGAGTGCAGACATTAAACCCAGAGGTGGTTTAAAAAGCGTGTTCAGTCCAAGCTTAGGTGCAAGGTCACACGCTCTAAGATGAGCGCATATACCAAAGGGGAGCACAAGAGTGGACACGAGCACTTGTTGTTTTATCATCTTTAATAAAAATTAGAAGAATGGACTAAATAGGAATGGACTTTATGTTGCGTTCCATTAAGGGCACATTAATGCATGGAAATTTTTGCACAAGAGCACTTTCTTGCACCATATTTAACTGTGGAATATTTAAGCACTTTAATACTGTTTATATATCTAATGTGGATGCACTTTATATAGATTTATGTACAGTTACACATGTTGTCACAAGATGTAATTGCATAGGATTGTAATATACAGTATGTACAAGATATAATCACATAAAATTGCAATATATCTATAGTGGTTTTAATATAATATTTGATATTAAAGTTATACTATTTTATATATAGGGTTTCCAATATAATTTGCAAGCACCGTGATAATCCCATCCCAACTTCTCCCCTTTTTGAATATTTGACTATTTGGGATAAGGTGCTAGATACTAGGTGTTTACCTTAGCCAGATACAACTTTACAAATGATTGTTCTGTTATATTTTATTAAATATTTTAGTACACCATTTGGTCCAGAATATTTTTTTTTCTTGTTTTCCTCCTCTAAAACCTAGGTGCATCTTATGGTCAGGTGCGTCTTATGGTGCGAAAAATACGGCAATTAAATATTCCCCGTATTTATTATCATTACATTTTTATACCACACATTCACTACATGAAATTGCAGACACTGCTGAGAGATCTTGTAAAAGGAAATATTACCATATTATGCCGCGTACACACGACCGGACTTTCCGTCAGAATAGACTCCGACGGTCTTTCCGACAGAGTTCCGATGGAGTTCCGCTGAAATGGACTTGCCTACACACGATCACACCAAAGTCTGATCATTTAGAACGCGATGATGTACAACAGGACTAGAAAAAGGAAGTTCAATAGCCAGTAGCCAATAGCTGCCCTTGCTTCGTTTTTGGTCCGTCGGAATAGCATACAGATAACCGGTTTTCACGTTAGTCACTGATTCAGTCGGAAAGATTTGAAACATGTTCTATTTCTAGGTCTGTCAGGATTTTAGAAAGAAAACGTCCGATGAAGCCCACACACGATCGGAATGTCCGACGGAATGATTCCATCTGACCTTTACTGCCAGAAAGTCCAGTCGTGTGTACGCGGCATTACAAAACATACTGGTGATTGTATATTCATATACATCAATAAGGATATCTGTTGTATAGTAACATGACAGGAAGTTATAACGAATCGCGTTTATCTAGAAACAGCTGGGATGGTGATACCGCCCCCCGTTGTAGCTACTTCAATGCCGAAAAAGGCTACTGAACCTCAGGAAAACTTACTTAGTGTTCTTGACTGTGGTGTAACTGAACACATTCGTAAAAGATTAGACCTAGGAGGCCATTCAGAGAAGTTTGTCAAAGAGGAGAAGCAATCGAAAAAGGGGAATGGAAACTAACCAGGGATATTTGGAGTCCCAGCAATCTTTGTCACATCCCAATTATGGACATATTTGGAAAGAGTGCCCCAGGGATATTACAGACAAAGAAAAAAAGTAGGGCAGGGTACACCAAGAAAAGATGACATGATATAAAAGTCTAACAATTTTATCAGTACAAAAAAGATTTAATTAACAACAGTAATATGTATATTCAAAAACACCTAAAAACAATGGATAGAACACATGCCAAATAATAAAAACAGCTACTAAATTTGGAATACACTGAGGTTCCAGACTTTGAGTTGAATCAATACGGTGTGTAGACCAAGATTCCCAACATGTTTCAGAAAACGGGGGGAGAGGGGAAGGTTTTTTATAGATGTAAATATTTCATTCTTCAGGGATTATATGTAAGCATGCTGTTATATTTGTATTGAAAAGAAAATATATCAATATTGTAACAATTTAAATAACATTTTTAACATTTACATTTACATTTACATTGATAGGTTTGGCATAGCAACAAAATAGCATATATGGAGAAATGTATTTTGTACTCACAGCTCTGTGTTCCCTTTGCAAACACTACATGTCAATAAAGTAGACAAAAACGTCAGGTCTCAAATTCTGCTGGACTGCATATTCATGCCCATACATTGTTGAATAGATATGGCTCCGGATTTCAAAGAGCTAGTCACAATAGTTTGGAAGCTCTCTGTGTGTATTTGCATGCAGACTAATCTGACTGCAGCTAGATGGATGGGAGCAGATTAAGTAGCAGCCTCGGAGCAATGCATCAATGCTCGCAAGGATCACCCCTCAAAGAACAGAGGTTCATATCTGGTATGGAAGAAATGAAATAGTATATATATACAGCCCTCAAAAATTGCACTTGCCTGCTTGCATTTGGCGAGTAAAATTATGAGCAGTGCGAGTATGCAAAGGGCTGTGCTGCATCGGGTATGTATCCAGTCCCCCCCACCCACCGTGCACACACTCGCAGTGCGGCCAGTTCAATATGCAGCTGCCTGGGACCACACATCTCTGACCTGCACAGGTTCGCAGCGCGAGCTTTGCAAAGAATAAGTGTACCAGCCAGCGCTGTCCCTCTCCACCTCCCACACATCTCCGTCCCGCACAGGCTAGCAACAGATTTTTGAAAAGAAATTGCACCAGCTGGTGCCGCTTAGGACAGCCCCTCTCCATCTCCCACACATCCCCGCACTGCACAGGCTAGCAGCTTTGCAACAAGTGTACCAGCTGCCTGGTACCACCCCTCTCCACCTCCCACACATCCAAGGAGTGCACCGATGCCTGACCCCTGTGGCTGCATTGGAGGCATACATATGATAGAATGGGAGGAGGGGGGCGGAATTGGAGGCATAGGTATGATAGAAGAGGGGGAGGAGCGGAATTGGAGGCATAGGTATGATAGAATGGGGGGAGGGGCGGAATTGGAGGCATAGGTACGCTGGTGAGGGGAGGCTGGAAGACGAGGTGTGCTGGGGGGTCGTTAAAAGCACAAAGCACAGGTTTGCTGCGGGGGCATTGGAGGTGCACAAAGAACAGGTTTGCTGCAGGGCATTGGAGGCGCACAAAGCACAGGTTTGCTGGGGGGGGGGGAATTGGAGGCGCACAAAGCACGGGTTTTCTGGGGGGGCATTGGATGCGCACAAGCCACAGGTTTGCTGGGGGGGCATTGGAGGCGCACAAAGCACAGGTTTGCTGGGGGGTCATTGGAGGCAGAGACATAGTGGGAAGAGGGATTATAGGTATAGAGATGTGCTAGGGGGAGAAGGGATTGGAGACATAGGTGTGATGGAGAGGGGAGGCATTGGAGGAGGCGTTGAAGGTGGAGATGTACTGCGGGAGGCGATGGAGGTAGAGGTGTACTGCGTTGGAGGTAGAGGTGTACTGTGGGAGGCCTTGAAGGTAGAGGTGTATTGTGGGAGGCGTTGGAGGTAGAGGTGTACTGTGGGAGACGTTGGAGGTAGAGGCATTGAGCAAGGAATTTCTCTGTTTTTTTTTGCATGCATTGCCTTTCCATGTGCTCCCTGCTGCAAAGACCAGTTATAGTTGAGGGCAGTGGCCATTTGTTTGTACTGTGAAAATATTGCTGAAGGGATGCACTGGACACCTTTGCTGCCATGTGCTGGGTGTCCAGTGTGCGCCTGTGCCATTAAGGAGGGGTGGACTCCCTCTAGGCTCACTTGCCACCTGCCTATCCATTATAATGCATGTGCTTCAAATGTGGGGGCTTATAAAAGTTAGAGTTAGGACTACAGAAAATACTGGGGTACCTTGATGGGGCTCTGTAGCTTTAGCATGTATTTGCAAATGTGTGCAGACTAAACCCCTGTTTTTAAAACATACTGTTAGATAGGACAATTCGATTGTTTAGCAGGCTGGTCGGTAAGTTGAGCTGGGAATTTCTGTTTTTTTGCATGCATTGCCCTTCCATGTGCTCCTTGCTGCAAAAGCCAGTTATAGGTGAGGGCAGTGGCCATTTGTTTGTAATGTTAAAATATTGTGAGGGGACATACACAACACCTTTTCTACCATTGTGTTATGTGCGGGGTGTCCAGTGCGCCTCTGTGCCTTTAAGGAGAGGTGGTCTCCCTCCAGGCTCACTTGCCCTCTGCCTAGCCATTATAATGCATGTGCTTCCATTGTGGGGCCTCTCGAAATTTAGAGTTAGGACTACAGAAAATATTGGGGTGCCTTGACGGGGTTCTGTAGCTTATGCAGCCCTCAAAAAATCCACTCGCCTGCTTTTGCGAGTGGATTTTGAGGGCTGGTGAGCTATACGGCTGCCTGGGAGCGGGGGCCGAGCACCGCCGGCAGCCTGGGTGGAATGGGAGTCCTTCTCCCAGCGATCGCAGAGGGGAAGAGAGAGAGAGATGCCCAGGTGATCAGAGCGCAGGGAACACTGCGATAACAGTTTCATTTTATTTGCCGCATTCCCTACCGCTTGCTGTCAGACATAGCCCCTCTTCCTGGTCCCGGGACTTTGATAGACAGATCACCCGTCCAATCCCGGTGACGGGTGATCTGTCAATCAAAGTTCCCTGGCCAGGGCTGTATATGACATTAACGGGAACACATCAATTGAAATGAAAGCTGTTATCGCTGTGTTCCCTGCGCTGCGATCTGATCACCTGGGCGACTCTCCTGTTCCCCTCCTCCCCTGCACAGGTAGGCTACATAGTGGACACAGGCTGAATGGTGGGCATAAGGCTGCATGGTGAGCACAAGGCTGCATTGGTGGACACAAGGTTGTATTGGTGGGCACACAACTGCATTGTTAGACACACAACTGCATTGGTGGACACAAGGCTGCATGGTGGACACATGGCTGCGTGGTGGACACACGGCTGCGTGGCGGGCACAAGGCTGCATTGGTGGGCACACAACTGCATTGGTTTGCACACAACTGCATTGGTGGACACACGGCTGCATTCATGGACACACGGCTGCATTGTGGACACACGGCTGCATTGGTGGACACAAGGATGCATAGTGGGCATGTGGCTGCATTGGTGGGCACAGGCAGCCTGAATTGGTGGGCATGGATAAAGTTGTTGTTGTTAATAGAATAAAACGATCTTTTATTTACCAATCTTAAAAAAGGACAGACATAAAGCAAAAACACTAATGTATGTTCACAAAGCAAATAAAGTGACTGATTGATACTGAGGTTGATACCACTTTCTCAACATGTTTCGCTTTCTTAAGCTTCTTCAGGAGATACAGTGTGGCATTTGATCAACTATAAAGGTAAAAAAACACAGTAAGGATCTTATGTCTGGTAATATGTTACAATCATAATGTATATCAAGTAAGTCCAAAGGGGAAATGTATACACATAGAATCAAAGAAAACACAGTATATGGATGAATATTCAAGCTTAATATATATTAACAAAACAAAATAATTTTTTTCTTCGACACACACCACATCAAAAGGAATTTTCATATATATTAACCTTACCCGTACAAACATTTAAAGAACCACCCTGAGATCACCTACAGACGATCTCGGTCAATTAGGGATCACATTGTTCACAGTCACTACGCTCCATTATCCAGAACTGATACTAAAACTAAGGGAACCAGACCTTGCCACAAGTGTGACTTCTGTAGGTACATTTATGCATCGCGTAATATCATTCTTCCGCATGGACAACTTTATAATCCTAACTTCCTAGCCACATGCCAATCCATCGGTGTGGTCTATATAATGATATGCGAGTGCAACGCCTTCTATGTGGGGAAAACCAAACGTCCTTTTTTCCATCGAATTAGAGACCATGTCTCCTTAGTGGTTAAAAAAAAGATGGAAACCCCCATTAGTCGGCATATAGGCCTATGTCACCAATTCGATGACAGAAAAATGCATTTTTTTGCCCTTGAATATGCCCCCCCCCCCACGAAAGAGGTGGAGATTACGATAGGGCTTTACTGCAACGTGAGACTAAGTGGATTTTTACCTTAAATGCCCTTAAACATCCGGGGCTGAATGATGTTTTAAGTTACAAACCCTTTCTTTAAATATTGCTTCATTGATGTGATTCTCCGTGATTTTATAATTCATATTAATTTTTTTTTTTTTTCCTTCCCCACACCGCCACCTATTTTTTGACTCGATTTGCTATAAACAATGAAATAAATATGGATATTTGATATAGATCCTCCATATATTATATTTTTTCATTTGGATTTCTCTTATATATTTTCATTATTATCTCTTTTTAAGATAAAGATTTTTGTGCTGTTTTTCTCTTCCAGCCCGCTCCCCTACTTCTCTTGGCATGTACGGACACCCAGGGCACTCAGCATTTCAGTTCCTAATCAATGTTTTGATTGCTCTGTTGCCCCACTATTGAGGACCAGTGCTGTTTCGTTGCCCCCAGCTATCTGTATGTGTGGACTATTTTGCGTTTTATAAGTACCTAGATATTTATTTTGCCTTAGGGCCTCCGTAGTGCCGAATTTAGGGCATCGGAGTTTCAAAGATGGCCGCGGGTCAGTTACACGCACCTGTCGCCGCTGACGTTACTAACGCACTGAGGCTGGGATGCGCGCGCATGCGCGATCGTCATTGTCTGTCCGCAGCGTGACGGCGAGTCAGACACCGTCACGCTGGAGAGGTTTAAAAAGCGGGGATATCCCCGCTATCTTCTGTCATTCCCCTCCGACACGCTGGGCAGGTAGACGCTAAAAGACTCCCCCATGCTGGTGCTCTTATCAATGACTCTGATCATTACAAGTGAGTTCTCCTTTGTTTGTCTCTCTCAATCATGAAAGCCTTACTACTAAAATCGTTCAGATTTGCTTATTCAAACTCTGTCCATCCCTATTCTTGTTTTAAATCTATAGGCTCTTTGCGGTAGGCTGCAAGTGATTCTCCAGGCTTGATTACCCGCTATTTGTTTGTGGGTGTTCCAATCCTGTACGCTGCCCATTTTTTCGGCTTGCATCCTGCTGCATCCAAGGAACCATCTACCTTTCTATACAGCGATTAGGCTCCCTACCATCCTTCGGATGTGATCTTTGTCACTTATGAATTGATTCTACCCACCATACAAGGTATTTAATATATATATCTTTATTCCAGATGTACCCATTTTCCAATGCACTACAAATGTTAGCTTACATGACCAATCATACCTTTAAGTATGCACCATTTTTTTTGCTTTCACTTTTGTGACATCCTTATATTTGATTTTATCTCTTTTCAGAGAATTTCATCTACTTTTTGCATTTTTATCCCTCTCTGCATGCTTTCTCAGTGAGGTGCGGGCTGGAGGGCTCAACATTTGTTACGCACAATTCCAATTTTTAACGTACATTTACAATCTACTTCCTTTCCAATACGGGTAAGGTTAATATATATGAAAATTCCTTTTGATGTGGTGTGTGTCGAAGAAAAAATACATTTTTTTTTTTGTTAATATATGTTAAGCTTGAATATTCATCCATATACTGTGTTTTCTTTGATTCTATGTGTATAAATTTCCCCTTTGGACTTACTTGATATACATTATGATTGTAACATATTACCAGACATAAGATCCTTACTGTGTTTTTTTACCTTTATAGTTGATCAAATGCCACACTGTATCTCCTGAAGAAGCTTAAGAAAGCGAAACACGTTGAGAAAGTAGTATCAACCTCTGTATCAATCAGTCACTTTATTTGCTTTGTGAACATACATTAGTGTTTTTGCTTTATGTCTGTCCTTTTTTAAGATTGTTAAATAAAAGATCGTTTTATTCTATTTCTTCCACTCATTTATCCTAGCACCGTTAAAAGTCCCGGGGCCTGTTCAGGGCCTCAATGCCCCTTTTCTTTACAAAACGTAATTTTTGGGATGTGGTGCTCTTGACTCCTCCCCTCCTTTATTTCAATTTGTTGTTGTTAATATTTATAACTTAATTCTGCATAAAACATTTGTGTGTAATTTCATGAGAATTTATGAGGGCATGTTTAGGGGCGGAATCAGGGGCGGGGTGGGCTGGGGCAACTGGTGGGGAATAACCCTTGAGGCCTGGCTAGTAGCTCAGGACTTGAAATTTTGAGCCCTGTATATATATATATATATATATATATATATATATATATATATATATATATAAATATGTTTGCCAATGATATCCTGAACTAAGCAGGAACTAAATAGCTGCCTGAGTAGGCAGCATGATAACGAGTGAGGCAAGAAGAAGGGAGAATTTGCAAGTAGTAGAGTCCATTACCTGTGGTTGTTTTTTCTACTGTGTTCACAGAGATTTCTGGCGTTTCCTGGTCATGCAGCAATATCTGCTGACACTGCCAGGTATTTATACACCCAGGGATCAGTGAGAGGGCCAATCACGGCCCTATATCACTGGGCGCATAGAAGGGGGAGGAGGCACCAGGTATTGTGAGCCATCAATCATGGTTCCCTTGCAACACCTGTGCCTCAAATGCAGCCGGTGTTTTTTCCTCCAATGGGGATCCCCCGGCCGATGTGGCACCCGGCGTCACCGCGACTTGCGTGGTGACGTCAGACGTCGACATGGACGCTGACACATCAGTGGGTGAAATGACTGGACCGGATGGGGATGTCCAGTGCGCATGCGCGGGGAACAACCGTCTCCACAAAAGCGCTCGCCAAAGCAAACCAAGAGGGAAGCTGCCCCAGAGTGGCTCAAAGGCCAAAAAGGGGCTCCTGTGTGTCGGGAAGCCTTGATGGATCACAGGGGGTGGGAACAAATAAATCTGCAAAAGATTATGATGTACATAAGGGGTAATGCAGCAGAATTCTTTTGAACCTTAGGTTATCGTCTGTACATTTTCAATCTTGTTCATTATTATCCATATAAGACAGTGTCTGTAACAAAAAAAAAAACACAAGCAGTATAATCACAGTATAATTACAACAGTGCAAAATATCAAATGGTTGTGTATTAGGACAGACAACGAAGAAGGATACACAAGGCGGAGCACAAAACAGTACATAATGCTATAAATCAAACACTTTAATGTCATAATCATATTAAAATCATGGGGAGGACGGAAATCGGAGAAAAAAGAGAGAAAAAGAAAAGGAGAGGGGGGGGGGAGAAAAAAGAAAAGAAGAAAGAGGAGAGAAAATATATACAGAGGGCCATACAAACATCTTCAAGTCTATAGTCTATATTCACCTATATAAATATGAAAATCAATTTGGGGGGGAAAAAGAAAAGGGGATTATGGCGGTGCCAAGAGAAACAAAATACAGTACTTAAGAATAAAAATTCTATTTATTTATTTAACATGATTCAATAAAATTTAGACATAACAAACACATAGACGAGGTGTGCAAAAGAATTCTAAAATCAATTCTGTAGCAAATACTATTTCACATCACTTGGCCTGATGATTGTGGCGGCCAGTTCTGTGAGTGGGTATTCAGATGTCCGACATGTTTCGCCGGTTTTGGCTTCTTCAAGGACAGTTGTTTGATACCTAAAATGGCTACAGAGTTTTCTATAAAGAAAAATACAGCAGTCAATGGATATTTAGGAGCAATTGATATGTTTAAGATACAAATTAGTATAAATATACAAATATCACCATATGTTTGCGAGCCGTCAAGGGGAACTATGCCCCGCCACCCAAAAATGGCCTCTAGAAGCCCTCCCACACACCACAGGTGCCACTAATGCCCCAAAACAAGCTATCTATAAGGTGTATTACCTGCAATTCACCAGGGATAGATATTACGTGCCTCCGAAGTAAAGCCCCAGAAATTGATTTTCAAACCACTGAGATGAGGTGTCGTATTACACCAAGGGTCGCTCAGCCAAATTCTTAAATTTTGAAGGCTTTCTTGATTTCTATCTTGAAATCTTAGTGTTTCAGTACACTTACCCTAGGCCGAGCTCTCCCTTTCACATTTATGTCTGTGCCAAGACAAGCATTTTCTTGTTATTTCTATTTTTGATTGGTTATTTTGCCTATCTGTCTTCTCAAAATTGTAAGTTTACGTATTTTACTTTAGTGCAATTTAGGCTAACATCAATTGTCTCCAAAGAAATTTCCCTTTGCTGTTTCCTGTGAAATTATGGCCGACTTTTGTGGGGAAGGTTGGGAGGACCTTATGACTAGAATCCAAACGACTCATACTACCTCGAATGTCCCAGATACTGAACTAGACAAATATTTCATTAGGTTTCAACGGCTATTAGAGAAGAAGGTTCGTGTCTATTGGCACAAGGTCTATTTAGAAAAATATGTTGATAATAAGATTGTCCCCTGGGGCCTAAGAATTCAAACATTCCCTAATATTAAAAAAATCAATGACCCCTTAAAAAAGGCCTGGGAAGATAATTTACAAATGTGTTCCTTTAATATGATTTGCATGCTCTGTGAGGAGTATGACAAGGAACTGGAGTTGTTAGACATCTCCATTAATGAATGGCTTACTGATCGAGCTGCTGATGTGTCCTCCTCAAGGTTTGCCCAAAGGGAGAAGGATCTCCGTGCTCACCTTGAGGACTACACAATTGACATAATCAATGCAAAAGAGAACAAATTCCTACGGGACAAACTTGCCCATACAAACGGTTATGCTTATAGATGGGATGGCAATATTCCTAAAAAACCTTTCACCAAACCGAATTCTGACAATGTACCTAAAAATAACACTGAAATACCTAATGTTTTCTCCACTTCTTTTTCCTCTAGTTCATCTACCACCTATCGTGAACTTTCACAAGACGGAATCCCTAAAAAAAGAAAGAGTGAATTACCTACTTCCTCTACAGATTCTATTCGACGCACCTTTGGAACCACTAATTTGGCCAAGCCCCTTGGGGCTCGCCCCAAAACTACGAGCACTTCTACCCCACTTGCACGAGCACTACCACGGCCACCTCTCACTTCCTCTCGCACTGCACAGCCGGCACCCCCCACGACCACCCCTGCAACACTTGTTCTTCCTGCTCCCATCGGAAGACGGGTAAGTGAACCCACTTTAACCACCATGTTCCCTACAGCCTCCCAGGCTATTGACCCTAAGTTGGCTCCCATTTTTTTATCTCAAGCCTTGGACTCAACACAGAGTCCAACAATTTAGCACCTACTGTTTCCAAATCACAACGCACTTTGGATTTAGATGTGGTGAATCTTTCCTCCTTTTCCCTAAGCAAACATCAGATAAAAGTCCTACAACTAGGCCTCACGTTTTGTCCCTCAGCCGATTTTGACAAATTTCAATTTATCAAGGACATACAACTATTTGCAAGAAAGCTGATGTTTAAGGTTATCTTTGATAAATCCAATACTAACCAGACAGCAGACCCAGTACCTGAAAACAGTGCCCCCACACTAGCCGAAATTCAGGCTATTGAAGACCTACTTACTCTCCTTGAAGAAGGTGATACAGAGGATGAATGTCTGTGGGAATCTGACAACCACGGCATCGTGGCCTCTGGAGTGTCTTTTCCCCCCCCCGTTATCTTTCAAACCTAAATCTACAAGTTTTCCTAATCTCTCTGCAAACCCCAACATTTGGGCCTTTGTGGAACAAATTAGTAAAACCATCAAAGAAATGGATTTTCCTACCTTACATTCCTCTAATTTATCTTGTGACGAGAGACGGGCCCTTAAATCTCTACAAGATCACAACGGCTTGGTTATAAAACCCGCCGATAAAGGCGGCAATGTGGTTGTCATGGATGTTGCGGCGTATGAGACCATGTGCCGCAACATCCTTGACAACCAGGACTGGTATAGACCTATCTCACGTACCCTCGTTGAAAACTATACTTCTGAATACTATGAGCTCATTTTTTCTGCCTATCAAAAGGGAACTATAGACATTAACACCTGGAAGTTTCTCAATGTCCACAATCCAAGAATACCTACTTTCTATGCTTTGCCTAAGTTGCATAAGTCGCTAAAAAACCCCCCTGGACGTCCGATTGTGTCAGGGTGCTTAAGTTTGACAGAAAATGCTAGCGCCCTTGTGGACAAGTATTTAAATCCACATGTACATGCCCTTCCTTCCTATGTTCAGGATACGGTGCACCTCCTCCGTATTTTAGGGGACTTGCAAGTTCCACAGGATACGTGGCTGGTTGCACTGGATGTTGAGAGCCTTTACAACACAATACCGCATAATCTTGGCATTGAAGTTATTTCCAAATTGTTGGAGGATAGAGGCCCTAAATCCAAGGCATACAATGATTTTGTGATTGACCTTTTACGTTTTATTCTAACACGGAACCATTTTCTATTTGGTACTTCCCACTTCCTCCAGGTACAAGGCGTGGCTATGGGCACGAAATGTGCGCCATCCTACGCCAATTTGTACCTGGGGGGGTGGGAAAAAGACCTGTTCTCCAATCACCACTTGGCTGATTTCCTGTGCCACGTGATTTCGTGGCACAGGTATATTGATGATATCATTTTTTTCTGGTCTGGTACTCGCGAACATCTCACGAGATTTATAGAGATATTGGCGGTTAACTCATGTAATCTCAAGTTTACAATGGAGTGTAGCCAGACAAGAATTACCTTCCTTGATCTGGAAATACGAGTCGATTCTGATGGAAACATCTCTTCATCCCTGTACCGTAAGAAAACGTCAGGGAATACTATTTTGCATGCTAACAGTGCTCACCCTAAACCATTGCTAAATAGTATCCCCTATAGTCAATATCTACGGATTAAACGAAACTGTACGGACGAGAAGGACTTTCTCGTGGCCGCACAGGACCTGTATGAAAGATTAAAAAGAAGAGGTTACAGCCAGAAATTGTTGAAACAGGCTTTCAACAAAGTAAAAAAATTAGATCGGAAAAAATTGTTGTATACTATCAAAAAGAAGGACACTTCTCAGCCGGTCCGACTTATTACTCAATTTTCCCAACATCATAATGAGGTGAGGAATATTCTTCAACAATACTGGCCCCTCCTTACAGCAGACCACACTATTAAAAAATATATTCAATCTCAACCTCAAATTACGTACCGTCGTTCCCCCTCGTTACGGGACAAAGTCATAGTGAGCCATCATGCACCCAAACCAGAATTCTCTTCATCAGTGATTGGCACATTTCTATGCGGTCACTGTGATATATGTGAGTTCATTTACGATGTACGCGAAAAACCGCTTCCGAATGGCCAAAGACACAAAATCAAACATAAAGTTACTTGCCAAACCACGGGCATAGTTTATCTTGCTACTTGTACTTGTGGCAGTTACTATGTCGGCAAAACTAAACGTCAGTTCTGTGTCAGGATTCGTGATCACATTAAACCTCTATATAAAGGTAAAATTTCTACATCTATCAACCGACATATAGCAGTACACCATGACTTCAATCCCCATGTTGTGGGATTTACAGCATTGGAACACATCCCTACACATGTTAGGGGTGGAGACATCGACCAAAAATTACTACAATTGGAAACTAAGTGGATACATACCCTGGATGCCACCAGACACCCAGGGCTCAACGAAGGCATCAGTTTCAAGCCATTTTTGTAGGTGGGCTGTTTTTCTTCCCATTTATTTCCCCCCCCCCCTTCCCCCCCTTCCCCTCTCCTCCCCCTTCCCCCCCCCCTGCCCCCCCCCCTCCCTCCCTTCCCTTCCTTTCCCTCCCCCCTCCCCCTACCCTTTTCCCCCCCCGTCTTCCCTCCCCAATGGGATTGACACAGCCCACCTAAAAATCATGACTTTCTTTCATATTTACATTTTTATATTTATTTACATTATTTGCTTCTTTATGTTACATATCCCTCCCCAGGTAGTTCCTCCCCACTATAGAGATCGGTCCTAATGGATCAAGTTATGGCATCCTATGTTCCCCTACGCATTTATAATTTTCCTCTTGATATTACCCAACTTAATTTAAATAGGCAGACTTATCCAGTACCATTGGAATACCCTTAGTGTTTCACCTATGTATATATCGATCTATGTTGTCATATCACAAGTTGTTCCTCATGCTGCCTATATTATCTTGTCATTTACATGTGTGCTAATTTGCGAGCTGTCTAGGTGACCTGTGTAGGTACATGCCGGGGACTAAGTGTTTTCCCTATCTATTTCTTCCCTTCATCCTTTCCAGCCTTGTGTGCAGGCGCCTTCCCTTATTTTTCCGCATTGTCCCTTCGTCCCCGGTCTGTTCCTATCGACCTCTATCCTACTGTGTCCCAGGTGCACCCTGCCCTCATGGTTGCCTTGCTGCCCCCTTTGCAGACTGTCACCCGCTGCGGCCAATGGTCCACGGGTCCCTGCATCCCAGGATGATATTGGTGCTGCCTCTGGTGTCATCAGCCCCTTTATCTGAGATACATCCCAGCTGTATGAACACCCAAGGGCATTGGTTCGTCCTTTGCCCGCCTCCGCCACTGCGCACTGGTTTAATTTCTCTCTTCCAGGTATCTCGCTGCCTATTGCGGCATTTGTATACTGCGCAGTGCCCGTGATGTAATTACATCACCATGGACACCACCGCTGTGCCTTCTGGACCTTGTAGGACCGGACGGACAGCGAGTGGCGCATGCGCAGTGGCCCTTTCGTCCGCTCACGCGCGCGGTGACGTCAGACGCCGCTCATGTGAGGGGGACATAAGAGCGCCGGCATCCCAGGCCATTAGACACGCCAGGGAATCCTAGGACTCGGTCACACGAACTGTAGCACGATCGGGTAAGTACTTCTTTGCTTTGATGGCCGCTCCCCTTCACTCTCCTTCGGACTGGGTTTTATTGAGCTGACAGTGCATACTTTTATCCCCCAGCGTGTTCTGATCGGCGTTTCTATTGGCTGCAGTTTGGCTTTTCCAGCCATAGCCTCCTACTCTAGCTTGCACTACTGGTGAGTGTAAATCTATTTATAACTTGATTAGCCACCTGCTCTACTTATATTGCAACTACTGAAGCTTACCTACACATTACCTGGCACATAAATGCTCCCCTTTTGTTTTCTCTCTCATTTACCACTTCAGTGACACTTGTCATCTTATAATTGAACTACTCCCAATACTGGCTGTTCTCCGATGTCCTGTTTTCCAACTTTAGTATTTTACGTGTAAGTAAAATTAGAGACTATGTTAGTCCATTTTGAAATCTTCTACCTTAACTGATATATGGCCCCCAGGCCCACTTACATTAACTTTGCCTGCATATATTTCTTTAGGCATATTCTCCGTCAGGTCTCTCCTAGCGTCCCCTGCAGCTATTTACTTTGATCTCTATTTCTGGGGCTTTACTTCGGAGGCACGTAATATCTATCCCTGGTGAATTGCAGGTAATACACCTTATAGATAGCTTGTTTTTGGGGCATTAGTGGCACCTGTGGTGTGTGGGAGGACTTCTAGAGGCCATTTTTGGGTGGCGGGGCATAGTTCCCCTTGACGGCTCGCAAACATATGGTGATATTTGTATATTTATACTAATTTGTATCTTAAACATATCAATTGCTCCTAAATATCCATTGACTGCTGTATTTTTCTTTATAGAAAACTCTGTAGCCATTTTAGGTATCAAACAACTGTCCTTGAAGAAGCCAAAACCGGCGAAACATGTCGGACATCTGAATACCCACTCACAGAACTGGCCGCCACAATCATCAGGCCAAGTGATGTGAAATAGTATTTGCTACAGAATTGATTTTAGAATTCTTTTGCACACCTCGTCTATGTGTTTGTTATGTCTAAATTTTATTGAATCATGTTAAATAAATAAATAGAATTTTTATTCTTAAGTACTGTATTTTGTTTCTCTTGGCACCGCCATAATCCCCTTTTCTTTTTCCCCCCCAAATTGATTTTCAAACCACTGGGATGAGGTGTCGTATTACACCAAGGGTCGCTCAGCCAAATTCTTAAATCACCTATATAAATATGTTTATTCTAAGACAGACAATTATCCTTTTATGGGCAGGTTACAAATCTCTCTCAAAAGACCCAGAAGAAAAGCCCGGTAAAAAGGGCTTGAAATTAAAGGCCTCGTTGAGGCCAGGTGGTAATGTTGCATTTAGATTTGATATCCACCTCAGTTCTCGTTGTAGGAGGAGCTTATTAAAATCTCCTCCACGGGAGGCTAATATTTTCTTCCACGATCGTCTAGTTTATACTCACCTGCCTTTTCTTAATGGACTTTCACTGAGTGGATCACCATTTGATACTTTGTTAAGTGGACTCTTATGCCCTGTACACACGGTCGGACATTGCGACGGAATATGTCTGATCGGAGCCTGTTGTCGGAAATTCCGACCATTTGTAGGCTCCATCGGACTTTTTCCATTGGAATTTCCAACACACAAAGTTTGAGAGCATGCTACAAAATTTTCCGACAACAAAATCCGATTCTTTAAATTCCAATCGTGTGTAGACAAATCCGACGGACAAAGTGCCACGCATGCTCAGAATAAATTAAGAGACGAAAGCTATTGGCTACTGCCCCGTTTATAGTCCCGGCGTACGTGTTTTACGTCACAGCGTTCAGAACGATCGGCTTTTCCGACAACTTTGTGCGACCGTGTGTATGCAAGACAAGTTTGAGCCAACATCCGTCGGAAAAAATCCATGGATTTTGTTGTCGCAATGTCTGATCAATGTCCGACCATGTGTACAGGGCATTAAGCAATTTCATTGACATTTTAAAATATTTGCTATTTTTCCACTAGCGCTGCTAATGTTTTAGAAACTTTTCTTTGACATATATTTGATGCATATGAAGGGACCCGTAACCTAATAAAGAAACTGCAAGAGAAAGAAAATAGAATATTATAGACAAGAGAGAAAAAGCCCCATTAAAGCAAACTCTGCTACTGGGAATAAAGAGAGTAAAGCAGTGATTGAGATACTCAGATCAGAGCAGAAAGCAATGGAGGAATGGATAGAGAAATTAATGTCCCAATTAAACCATGAATCCATGAGCCGAGGTCGCTTAGAGGAACAAAAAATGGAAGGACGAAAATATTCATATCACATACAGGTAAGTCACAGTGAGGCAGGGTCAGAATACAAGTCGCCCCCTAAGTTTCAAAGTTACTCTCCAGAATGTACAGAGGAGGAAGTAGATAGGGCTTCATATGAGCAGAAAAGTCCAGGGCCCCAGTTAAAAGATATGACACCCCCAAAACGATAAAATTCTTAAAAGAAACTGTTTCTGTTTTTTCTAAGAAAGGATCCCCAACCATCACTGACCATCTAGGAACATACAAACGTACCTTAAAAATCTTAGGCATTAAGGACGATCGTACCAAAATGTATTACTACCATGTGTGTTTGAAGAAAAATACAGACAATTCTTTGATTCATTACAAGCCCTGTATGGACAGTCATGGAAGGAGATTAAACACAGGTGTCAAATGGAGTTTGAACCCTATAAAACTGTCACCTCTGCTAAGGCCGTAGCCTACAATTTAAAATGTGGTCCTAATCAGAGTCCCACAAAATTTCTGGCCATATTGAAAAGTGCTTACTTTCTGGCTAAAAAGGATCCCAATCTGGACCAGCCAGAATTCAAGACTCTATTTTATGAAGCACTACCTGCTTATATAAAATTTGGGGCCTGAAAGAGATACTCCCTGGATTGGTTAGTCAGAGAGAGTGACTACCTATACTCAATCCAGAAATCTAGTGAGAGTGGGGTAAAAAGAGAAGCCATACCTAACCCTAAAACCGTAGCCCCCACTACCCTGACCCATCAACCTCTCGGTCTGAAAACAGTGAGGCGATCGTATGCAGAGGCAGTCCGAGGTGGGAAGCCCATGGGACCTCCCGGAGTTACACTCCAGCCACAGCAGATGATGGGGGACAGACAGGGGTTGCAAGGTTATAGTAGTGAGGGTGAAAGGGGCTCCGGACACAGAAATTACCCGGGGGGGATATCCGCAGGGGTCCCAGAATAACCAACACCTCGATTTTAACCGAGACCCCAATTTTAATAGAGTTCCCAATTTTAATAGGTACCCCCACTTTAACAGGAATCCCAATTTTGACAGACAAACCAGTTTTAACAGAGATCCCAACTTTTATGGATACCCTCTCTTTAACAGGAACGCCAACTTCCAGGGGCAGAAATCCAAACTCTAACCAAGACCCTAACTTCATACAAAACCCCAATTTTAATGAGAATTCTGATGGTCATAGGCCACCCCCCCTCCCCAATCAGGAACATGTAAATAACCCCAGGGTTGGTGTAGCTCCTTTCCCCAAAATCAAGGGGAACCACGGTAACTCCCGAGAGGAAGGCCGCAGTGTCAGGACCAAATGAGTGGTTATGAGTCGGATACATCTGTTCAGTCCCATCCCGAATGTAACCTGGTCAGGCGAAAATAGGCAAATCACCAAAGTGCCATCGGCCGGCGAATTGAACAAGTCGAAATGCTGGTAAAGCAAATAGTCAGATGACCCAATTTATAAATAACCAATCTTCCAACCCATCTTTTTTAGGGGCCGCTCCTGTGACCAACCCAGGGTCACAGAATGCGTAAAACTCCAAACAGTCCTCCAGCAGTGGACAACATTGGATGCAATGATGGGAGACGCACATCATACCACTGACATGCCCCTAAATAGGGAACTGAGTCAAAGGGCCAGGGGGAATCAGTCTTTGGTTGTTAATTCTGATCCTGTCTTTCAGTATCCATCTAACCCCTCTAATATAGCTGAGCCACTGGGAGTCGTTGTAAATGACCAGTCGGATGGAATGACCCCTTCTCCTTGTGCTTCTATCTCAAGAAAGCCCGGCAGGCCGTCCAGCAGGAATAATAAGTGCAAAGAATCTGTGATGGGCAGTGAGATAAATGCCAACTGTAAATTATTGGAAAGCCCACAGATCCTCAACCACGCTAATTTCATGTGTGAGTTGACTGAATCTGATTCAGACATTTCACTACAGTTAAGGTACACAATGCCGTTAATCAACCCATATTTGGTCTAATTGACACGGGGTCCCAAGCCACCATCCTGTCGTAGGAACAAATTAATGATGTAATAAATTCAATGCCCAACAAACCAAAACTTAGGAGCTTTGATTGCTCACTAATCGGGGTGGGTGGAGAGCCATTGCAAGACATGGGTACTGCCTGGCTTAATCCTAAATTAGGTAATAAGAAAATTAGGTACCCTGTTATTATTGCAAATCTCCCACACCATCACATGATAATTGTGATGGATCTCCTTAAAAGGCTCAACACAATTGCTGACTGTGTGAACCAAGTAATGTGGTCACAAGTCAATTCCCAGATTAAGTATGAGAGATATAAAATTTTCCATTCCCGCCAACACTGCCACCTTGTTAAAGAAAGGCCTGGTTCCCTAGAAATCCATTTCAGGAATAGTCAGTTCCCCGATGTTACGGTTATCCAACCTGCCAATCATGGTCTGGAGGTAGGAGATGATGACCATATTTTTAAAATTCTCAGTGATGAAATAAAGGAGATCTCCCACCAAGATAACATACTGACTATATCCTTTCATCAGGAGAATAAAACTAGGAAAGGGGGAAATCACGCCCAGTTCTTGACAGGAGTGTAAAGGGTTAGCAGCGACCTATTTATCCCTATCTGGATAAATGGTCTTGATAGGTCAAAATATGCCAAAATGTATCTAAAGCAAGAGCATAGCTTAGTGAGCCATGGACTTATTAAACACCTTTCCGAAACAGAAATGATCAGTTTCTCCACTCCTCAGCGAAACTGGATGTCAGCTGCCATTGATGATTCTGAGGATCATAACTCAATTGCTAGATGCCTTTTAAATATCACTATAGGTAATAAGACAGCCAGCCATGTGTTTATAGTCCTGGATAATCCCCAATCCCAAATTAAAATTGGCAACGACTTATTGCATCGTTTAGCCACTCAAATTGACCTGATCAATGACTGCTTATGGAGTCGACTAAAGGGGGGGCCCCCGAGGGATATCAGGATATGCATTCAGCCCTGAAATTCTAATAACAGATGCCTTATGCTGTTGAGGTTCAGGTAGCTTGAGAAATTACCATTCCCAGGGGCATAAATAATTTCCTACTCCCTATAAAAGTTAAAAAGGGACAAAAACTGAAGGGGTCAGATGCATTAGTATGCCTGTCCCAGAGAATGCAGGAGAAAGAAATTAAAATTACTCTCACGCCTCTGATCAACACACATCAGTCCCCAATATATATCTACATCCACAAATTCAAATTCAAATCAGAACCTTAACCTAACGAAGAACACCCTTATCGGCCTTACGATATAGACGGGGTATTATACATTTGGAGTCACCAACCAAGTGATTGGACTCATATGGATGAATATGTATCTGAGGAGAAATTAATTGAACAATCGTTCAATTCTTTACCCGAGGGTATGTTCACCATAGAGTCCATTTATCCCTTCAATTCTAAGGCTGGTACCTGTAGAATTGAAGAGACAAGAAACAAGAGTACCCCAAGGGATCTGAATGGGAGGGAAGTACACATTACATACCCAATGATAAAAGAAGAAAAGCAGCGCCAACCTAAGTGCAGTATTAAAACATGTACATTTTATTAAAAGTCAAAATGCACTCGCTCAGAGTATGACAGATACAGGCACATCAGATAAAAATCCGTTCGGGTAGGTAGTATGGTGGGCAGCAGGGCTCCACAGGGGGTGATCCTTGTGCTGGGATGTTCTCCTCTTATCCCGTCTGGCGGCGCCGGTGGCATCCAGTGTCACAGGCTGGGGTGAGAGAGGCACAGCGTGGATCGTCTATTTTGTTTTTCCCGGGTCCTGGTGACGATATGGGCGTGCACGCGTTTGGAGCATGCGTGCTCCTTCATCAGGCATAGCAGTCATTCATTTTGGAAGTGGATTAAGAAGGGCGGGCGGGCCAATCGCATCATGGCCCCGCCTACCTCGTATTAGGCTACATGGAGCCGTGGGAGGGGTAGACTGTGTGTTAGAGAGGCTCTATCAGCATAATAGAGTTGAGAGATGACAGACTAGGGGGTGGAGCGTGAAAAAGACAAGGACAAATAGCGAGGGAGGTGGTGATGTGTGTAGAAGGGGGAGAGAGAGCCGCAGGGGGACGAGATGCATGGATATGTGCTATCAAACGGCAAATACTATGGGATGGATAAGGATGGGATGAGAAGTGGGATGGTGAAATGGGATGATGTGATGGACATGGGATGGAAGACAAAATATATATGTATACATATATACACACCTGGATGATAGGCTGTAGGAAGGGGTATTTAGAAGGTAAATAATGAAAAAGTAAATAATAAAAATGAGATGAAGATACGAATGAGAATTGGAACAATTAAATATTGTGGGGGGTTTTATTGTAAAAAATGTAAAAAGTAAAAAAAATATAAAAAAATAATAAAAAATATTAAAATATAAAGAATGTAAAAGATATATGAAAATGATAGAAAAATATATATATAAAAAAATATATATAAAAAATGTAAAAAGATGTAAAGATTGTGTATATATATATATATATATATATATATATATATATATATGTATATATATATATATATATATATATATGTGTGTGTCTATGTATATGCACACATATACACATATATGGATCGGATGAGTAGAAGTGGAATATGGGAAATGTAAACACACGTTACAAAAATGTATGGGCGCATGCCGAGATGGATGTGGGTTGCGTGTAGGGGGAAGATTGGGGTTGAAGTGGGAAAATCTAGGGAGGGGGGGAGGGGGGGAAAGAAAGAGAAAAGAGGGAGGGGAGGACTGAGAAGAGAGACATGGGGGGGAGAAGAGGAGGTGATGTGGGGAGAAAAAAAGGGGGGGTTATGTGAGGTGTGCGTTGGGGCTATAAAGGAGTGATATCAGATGAGTTAGATTTGGACAGGATAGATTTTTAGAGGACTGGGTTGATTTCTATATCTTCATTCAGGCCTCCAGGCGCAAGGCATCAAGGGTATATATATCCAAAAAGTTTCTCTTTCGCAGAGACGTTTGAAACGCTCTGCAGGGGGGAGAGTCCTGGGTATTTGTTCGATAACCCAGACTTGTATTCCATTGGTGGAGCCCTGATGGTACTCCTTGAAGTGTCTGGGGATGGTTAGATTAAGGTTTTCCTCTATTGATCTACGATGTTCTCCAAATATTTTCCGGAGTGTTCGGATGGTTCGGCCGATATAGAGTAGGTCGCAAGGGCAACGGATGCCATAGATTACAAATTCAGAGGAGCAATTGAAAAATTATCTGAGCTGGTAGGTGTTTCCTTTTGTGGTAAAGGATTTTTGGCGATGGGGGACAAATTTGCAGGTGAGACATTTAAGCTTTTTACATTGGTACATGCCATTTAGTGTGAGGAATGTCTGGGATGGGGTGGGTCTATTGCGTGTAGTTTTGAGCTTGCTTGGAGCGATAAGGCTTTTTATATTTCTGGCTTTGCGGTATGTGATCTTGGGTACAGTGTTGATGGATGATTTTAACATGGGATCCTCCAGTAGGATGTCCCGATATTTTTGGA
Organism: Aquarana catesbeiana; assembly: GCF_042186555.1. NCBI lineage: Eukaryota > Metazoa > Chordata > Amphibia > Anura > Ranidae > Aquarana > Aquarana catesbeiana. The sequence continues at coordinate 519,325,995 of NC_133325.1, forward strand.
AGATTCTTTCCATTTTTTTGTATTGGGAGTGAAATTGGGTAATGAACCTGGTGGTATGGGGTTGGGAGGAGGTGGTGAGTTGGGTTGGTGGTTCTGTATGGGAGGGAGGGTCATCTTCCAAAAACTTGGCGAAAGCTTCTTCCACTAGAGCTGGAGGGTATACTTTTTCTTCAAATTTTGTCTTGAATAGGTTGCCTTGTCTGATGTAATCAGAGTTGTGGGTACAGTTGCGTTTTAGGCAGTTAAATTGGCTTTTAGGGATATTAGAGATCCACCTGGGGTGGTGGCAACTTTGGTAGTGTAGATATGAATTGCCTGCTGTAGGCTTTATTTTTGGCATAGATCATATTTTCAGTGTGACAGAGCTCAAGGTCCAAGAAGGCCAAACAATCTGGGCTGCATGCGGATGTGAAGGAGAGGCCTAGGTTGTTGGAATTGCAGTAGGCTACAAAATTATTAATAGGTGGTCCGGTCGACCTATGTAGATGATGAATTCGGAAAAAGGGTTGTTGTTCCAGATGGACTGGTGTTCCCAAAGGCCCATGGTGAGGTTGGCGTAACTGGGTGCAAAATTGGTGCCCATTGCTGTCCCTTGGGTTTGGAGGTAGAAACTGTTGTCGAATGAGAAATAATTGTGGGTCAGGCAGAATTGGGTGGAGTCTATGATGAAGTTTGCCTGAGTAGTTTTGATGGATGGGTCTAGGGATAGGAAATGCTTGACAGCTCGAAGGCCAACATCATGGGGAATGGAGGTGTATAGGGAGTTAACATCTAGGGAGACCCATTGGTATGTGGATTCCCAGGTGTAGCTTTTAAGAATGTCTAGGAGGTGGGTACCATCACGGATGTATGTGGGTAGGTTTTGTGCTAACGGTTGTAGGAAGTGGTCAATGTATATAGAGAAAAATCTGGTGATGCTTTCCATGGCAGCTACAATTGGTCGACCTGGGGGATTGGTTGGATCTTTGTGTATTTTTGGGAGATGGTAGAAGTAAGGGGTGTTATAATATGATCTGGATAGAAAAGAGGCCTCGGCTTTGATAATTATGTGATCGTTGAGGGCTTGCTTTACGAGGGTATCAGCCTCCATGGAAAAGAGGGGGAGTGGGTCACTGCTGAGGCGTGTGTATGTGTTGGTATCTGAGAGTAATCTGTAGGCTTCACCAAGGTAAGCTTCACGATTTTGAATGACAATGCCGCCTCTTTTGTCTGCAGTTTTGATGATGATGGAGGTATTATTGGTTAGTTTTTTAAGGGAAGTTCTTTCCTGGGAGTGAGATTATTTTTTGAGCGTTGGGAGAGGGTGAATTTGCACATTCGCTGTATGTCCGAGAATACAACTTGGTAGAAGCTCTGTATGTAGGGGCCTTTGGGGTGGCTGGGATTGAAGATAGACTTTGGTCGGAAGGGGGTGTGTTTTATGGGGGGTGAATCACAGAAGTATTGTCGGAAGTAGGGAGTATCTGTAACAGTAGTTCCTCTAGAATCACCAGACATGGATCATCCAGATTATGTTCAAGGGGGGATGTGGATGTAATAGTGTTTATATTGTCCTGATTGTCATTTAATTTCTCTTTGTTGGCTTTGATGCTGAAGAAGCGTTTGACTGTAAGATCGCGGATAAATTTGTTTAGATCCACAGAGTGAAAGGGTTTGGTTGTGTGGTGGGTGCGAAGTATAGGCCTTTGTTGAGTAGGGAGATTTCTTCAGGGGTAGGAACATGGGAAGAGAGATGTTTATAGTATAGGGAGAAAATGTTTATAGTTTGGCAATCTTTTCTTTGGGCTTTGTGTCTAATTCTTCTACCCCCTCGTCTGCCTCTTCTAGTTTTCTTTTTAGGACAGGGAGGGGGGTTTTTACTAAAAAAGGCTGGTCAGTGGCTGGTACAGATGGGCTCATATGGTGGCCAGTCTGTGGTTGGGAGGCGGTGGTACCTTGAGTGTTGAGTTCAAAAGGGTACATAGATGGGTTTGAGGAATCTGTTGGGGATTGGGTGCTGGATGTGCCACAGGAGGCAGTATTATTAGTTGGGAAGGGGTTTGGCAGAGGATGGTGGATTGGTAATCTCTATAGAGGGGATGTTTGGATTGGTGGTGACCGCTGTTGCAATTATGGGGCTAGTATCAGTGGGAATAGTGGGAGTTGGTTCCTTGTTGTCAGAGTGGTTGGCTTGAGAAGTTTTTTTGGGTTTCCTATATCTTTTGGGTTTGGGCTGTAGTGGAGAGGGGTGATGTTCACATGACGGTGGCCGGAGATGAATGGGGGGGGGCCTAATGGGTGGGGGGTGTTTTGTTGTGGAATTTGGGTAAGGATGTGGACGTGGGGTTGGTTGGGTAATGGGATTGAAAGGGCTGGAAAGACGGAAGGAAGGAAATCTGCATTAGGGGTACCGTGTGGAATTTTTTGTTTTCCATTGGAAGACTCTTTTATTATTGTAGTCATCCAGATCTCTTCTCATTTTTTGGAGTTTGGTTTGGATTAGTTTGTCTTCATCTCTTTTTACTTTCTTTTTTAGAAGATCTAGCCAGGTGGTAGGGAGATTGGGTGTCTGGTTGGTGAGAGTTTGGATCAGTTGTTTGAATTTCTCTAGGAGTGTACAGGTTTTTTGGTCTCGTTATTGTGTAATGATGTTGATCCATTTTTGGGAGCAAAATTCAGAGATATGTTCCCATTCATTTTGAAGGTCAGGGGAAAGGAAGGAGCATCTGGTTTTTATTCTGAGGCCCCTAGGGGTGACTTTGGACGACAAATATTCCTGGAGGAAGAATTTGTCCCATTTTTGGTGGTTTAGCAGGATAATGTTATCTTCAATTTTTCTATAAAGTGCACAAAACTTCCCATACAGGTTCTCTTTAGCTGTGAATTTTGGGCTGAAAAATTCAGTTGGGAAATGTGAAACCAATTCATCCAAAAGAACATATTTGGAGTGTTCCAGGGATAGCAGCATATCCATGATGAAAAAATGAAAAATGAAAAGATGAAAAATAGAGAAGGGAGGAGGAGGAAAGGAACTAGCTTTATATGGGTATTATGACGTAGCAGAAGATGATGAAGGAAGGAAGAGAGTGGTTGTATAGGATATTCTAGGTGAGTGCCTGTGTCTGAAGAGGGGGGCAGGGGGAAGATGGAACAAGGGAAGAAAAACACACTAATACTAGCAGTGATCACTAAGCAGCAAACAAAGGTTTCTGGAGATATGCAAATAATATACAATATTTTGTTGCGCTAGGGGAAGACAAAGTGTAGTTCAGTACTCCCACAGAATCCTGAGCAAAGATTTCTTGGAATTCAAAGAGAAGCTCGCGGAGCAATTGTCGCTCAAGATCATTTGGAGCATGCATCAGCAAGGGCTATCATCTCTTTGACTATGTCTTTGAATCCAGGAAAGCTTTCCGGTTGTTCTATCTCATATGTCTCTTCAAGTCTGGTGGTTAGTTCATTGGGTATGTAATGAATATGCAATATTTTGTTGCGCTAGGGGAAGACAGCTGTAGTAAACAATTAATTAAAAATAGCTTATATGAAGCATCATTTTATGGCAGTTATATATGAAATACAGTACAATCAAATGATAAAGAGAGTCCAGGGATAGTAGTGGTGTGATGAACAGTAGTCCAGGCATAAAATTGGGATAAGATGAATGAGGTCCCTGGTGGGGATAAGAGGGATGGGGGAGGGGAGGATCAAGGGGGGGAGGGGAAAAAACAGAGTCTGGGTCTATGACTTCAGGGGGTGAGGTACTGGCACAACACAGGAGGCAGCATGCCTGAAGGGCAGAATTCACCTTTGGAGGGAGATAAAAGAAGAAAAGCAGCGCCAACCTAGTATTAAAACATGTACATTTTATTAAAAGTCGAAATGCACTCATTCAGGGTATGACAAATACAGGCACATCAGATTAAAATCCGTCCAGGTAGGTAGTATGGTGGGCAGCAGAGCTCCACAGGGGGTGATCCTTGTGCTGGGATGTTCTCCTCTTATCCCGTCTGGCGGCACCGGTGGTATCCAGTGTCCAGTGTCACAGGCTGGGGTGAGAGAGGCACAGCGTGGATCGTCTATTTTGTTTTTCCCGGGTCCTGGTGACGCTATGGGCGTGCGCGCGTTCGGAGCATGCGTGCTCCTTCATCAGGCATAGCAGTATTTCATTTTGGAAGTGGTTTAAGAAGGGCGGGCGGGCCAATTGCGTCATGGCCCCTCCTACCTCGTATTAGGCTACAGGGAGCCGTGGGAGGGGTAGACTGTGTGTTAGAGAGGCTCTATCAGCATGGTAGTGTTGAGAGATGACAGACTAGGGGGTGGAGTGTGAAAAAGACAAGGACAAATAGCGAGGGAGGTGGTGATGTGTGTAGAAGGGAGGAGAGAGAACGGCAGGGGGACGAGATACATGGATATGTGCTATCAAACGGCAAATACTATGGGATGGATGAAGACGGAATGAGAAGTGGGATGGTGAAATGGGATGATGTGGGGGGGCATGTCCGGATGCAGTAGGAAGCAGACATGTCCCAGAGGAGCTCTGCCGGTCCTTCTACAATCCGGAGGAATCCTGCCTCATAATCCTTGCCCTTCTCCCACACAGACCCCTACGTGCTGCCAGACGACACCAGCATCCAAACCGGGGGTTATTTTGGAGGCAGATTGCCTGACTGAGCTGCCTTAGGCCATCGGCTGGCTCCATATCCCGGAGGCGATCCGCCATCTTGCGGCCTAGGCGGCCCGCGCAATCCCCGGCCTCGAGTGCCGAAATCAACGGACGGAGGTCCGCAACAATACTTAAAATAAAGTCATCCGGCTGCAGGAGGAGAAGCGCTCCAGGGGAGACGGACGAGGACGTAGCGGCACCTCAGGAGCCCTCGGCTGGCGCCACACTCCGGAGGGGATCCGCCAACTTGAGGCCTACAGCGCCTCCGCGATCCCCGGCCTCAAGTAACGAGATCGGAGCGTAGAGGGCCGCCGGACACTCTACAGCATCATCACCCGGAGGTAAGCCGCAGCGAGACCCGGGGAGACAAGCAGGGACACAGAATACCCCACAGTGCAGCTAAGCTGGCTCCTCATACAGGCCACCGGCCGCCATCTTGCGGCCTTTAACAAATACATCAATCCCTGTTGTAATCCGCAGAGGGGAAGCCATAGCCCAGCCTGAGACATAAGCATTGCATATGAAGTGACTACACCCACAGACTGCCGGAAGAGATATAGAAGAAGCCTACATCCTAACTGCGACCTAAAGGACAGTCCACAACAGATAAAGTAAGGTATTGGACTTTGGGGGGTCTCCTATAGCTGCAGTTCTATCAGTCTGAACCTGTGCAGTGTGCTGGCCCACATTATAATTTATCCCATCCAGCAGTGGAGGGCAACTGGGCATGAGAAGAGGCAGATCTGGCTCCGCGAAGACAGGTGGGCATACCCCTAAAGCTTCCTCACAGCGAAAGTCGCAGACCCCAGGGGGTGGGACCAGCTACACGAACATGGCGTCCCAGACCGTCCCTGCGGATCCGGGTTCGGAGGAAGACCGCTTCCAAGCTCTCATGATGGCTATCTCTGGCTGCCAGAACACCCTAACGGCCAAAATCGACACCCTGCAAATGGAATTTGGGCTCATGCGCATAGAGATATGGACAAGATGCGGGACCGCATGACTGAAGCAGAGCGACGTATTGGTGACTCGGAGGATGCTGTTCGAGACAACTGGACCTCTATCCATACTCTACAAGCCAAGGTAAAGATCCTTGAATCGCGGGCCGAGGACAGTGAGAACCGTAGTCACAGAAACAATTTGCAGCTGGTGGGCCTTCCGGAGGGAGCTGAAGGTCGGGATCCCACGGCTTTCACAGAGACTTTGTACCTTACTCCCTCAGGCTCCATTCTCCCCGCATTTCGTGGTGGAACGAGCGCACAGGATGCCTCCTGTGCGAGGCCCACCTGGGGCCCCACCGCGTACCTTCATCTTTCGGTTACTGAACTTTCGTGACAGAGATTTGGCTCTCCGAGAGGCCCGGAAGATCCCGGAGCTTCGCTTCGAAAACACCAAGATCATGATGTTCCCAGACTACTCTGTCGATACCCAGCGGCTCCGTAGAACCTTTGACCACGTCAAAGCACAGCTGCGCCTAAAAGGGCTGAAGTATAACATGCTGTTCCCGGCTCGCCTTAGAGTGATTGATGGAGAATCCTCCCAATACTTCACCTTGCCAGAGGAGGCTTCCCGCTGGTTGGACACCCTACCCCAAGACCGTAGGGGGCAGGAGTAGCCCGTACAGAAATGCTTATGTTTGCCTCCAAAGTTGCGGCCTAGTACCTTAGAAGTAACTTCGTGGCCACAATATGCCTATTACCTCCAACATATCCCTAGATGACGACTTTAGTTCATATTACTGCTCACACAGCTTTATTGCAGCCCTCTCCCCCCCCCCATGTTATCGGTTCTGATTCACTAAAATGTGCCTGTTGGGGATGGAGGGGCTGGGGTGGTGGATGGCTCCCTAGCTGTTTCTCCTGAGTTTTATAAAAAAAAAATTTTCTTTCTTTACAATGGAGCTTCAAGTGGCGACTTTATCTTCAACCACCTTCCAGTAAGTGGGCACTATGGCAGCACAGACACACCATATTTTGTGGCCTAGGGAAAGGGGAGACCGATGGAGGAGAACATTATTCCCTAAGGCCTCATGGGCAGGACTGTGGGGGTTATGTGCTACAGGTTATTTTAAAGTGTGTGCCCCTAGCTACGGCTAGGTGTTTTTCTTTTCAATTTTTATAATCTAGTTTACTTTTTCAATTTACAAGTTATATGGATTCCTATAATGCTTCCTTTATCCTCAGGACACGGTCGGATATCTCTGGACTACACCGAACTTTGACCGCCCCTCTGTTGTTTGGTGCCGTTCTGGGGGTTGTCTCTCTGTTTTGTGGGAGAGATTCCTAGAACTTGATGGGTTCTGTTTGGGGTCTAGGCACGCCGAGTTCCACAGCGGTTGTGCGGGGTGGGAGGGGCTTGGGTTTTTGTTTTTTCTTGTTTTATAGTGTTATTTTTTACTATATAAGACAGATGTGTGACAATGTGCATTATTCAGGGGTGCTATGGATTTGGGCCCTGCCACTGCTCTGCCCGGATCCGTGGCGGACCCATAGGTACAGTGTATTAATGACGATGATGGCCCAGCTGACCGTAACTCAATCCTTGCATATATATATATTCTCCCATGCTATGGCCAACTGAGAATTCTTTCCTGGAATGTCCGGGGACTGGGTGATAAAATAAAGTGCTCCCTAGTGTTTGAGTATATTAAGAAATATAACCCCCACATCTGCATATTGCAAGAAACATATCTAGTGGGGAGTAAGATACTGAGTCTCAAATGCCCCTGGGTGGGGCGGCACTTTCATGCCACCCACTCTAGCTACTCACGTGGAGTCAGTATATTGACTCATAAGTCCCTTCAATTTGAGTTATTGGATGGTAAGCTGGACCCTGGGGGTAGGTATATACTAATTCATGCAATTATTGATACGGTTGAGATGGTAGTGGTGGGCATCTACTTACCACCCCCAGCTGACATGTCCCTAATCCATGACCTTATCCCCCTCCTAGCACAATATCCCACAGATAATGTCCTTATGGCAGGAGACTTTAATATAGCACCGGATCCGTCCCGGGATAGACTCACACCCGACCCAGCCACAGACTCTCCCCTATCTAGATGGGCGGGTATATTTGGTTTTGAGGATGTGTGGAGATGGAAAGATCCTAATGAACGCTCATACACGTGCTGCTCCCTTTCACACAACACGCTATCCCGCATCGATCTCATCTATGCCAGTGGCAGCCTTTTGCCTAAGATTAGAGAGGTCAGGATCCTCCCTAGAGGAATATCGGATCATTCACTGATGTTCTGTGTTATACAAGCGGCGACACCCCCTGCTGAAAGAATCTGGCGTCTGTCTAGATTTTGGATAAACCACCCGACTATAGAGTTTGAGATGGCCACCTTGATTAGACAATACTGGTTGATAAACGCTGGCTCAACCTCGCCGGATAATGACTGGGATGCATTCAAGGCCTATATCAGAGGGTGTTATATGTCTTCTATTGCTACGGAACGTAAAAATAACATGCTTACACTTGAGGAGGCGGAGACCAAGGCTCAGACTCTCGAATCTGACTTTGCCCTCACGGCTAACCCCATCACAGGACAGGACATGAAAGCAGCGTATAGGGAGGTTCTGCTTCTTAGAGTAGCCAAAGTTAATAAAAAACAATTAGTTCAGTCACAAAAAATATTTGAACAGGGGGAGAAGACAGGGAGACTGTTAGCTTGGCTTGCTAAAGAACAATCCACGACCCCCACTATAGCGAGAATTGAGGCGACTGACGGTAGAATAAAGACAGACCCAATAGATATAAACACATGCTTTATGGAATTCTACTCCAATCAAGGGCAGGATACTCTGGAGAAGAGCTATCTGGATTCTTGGATGAAGTGGAATTTCCTACTCTGACCCCAGAGGCAAGGCAGTCCCTGGACTGTCCAATTACACTAGAAGAGGTCCAAATGGCCTTGGGCTCTCTACAACCAGGAAAAACTCCTGGAGTGGATGGATTCCCTCCTGAGTTTTATCAGCAATATGTTGAGGAAATGGCTCCAAGAATACACAACATGTTAGTTAAAACGTTAAGGGAAGGAGTTCTCCCCCTTCTATGGCACAAGCGATTATAGTCGTAGTGCCCAAAACAGGGAAAGATCCCCAACTGTGTTCATCCTATAGGCCCATTTCCCTGTTGAATTCTGATACAAAAATTCTAACTAAAATACTCGCCAGGCGTCTCAATGAAGTAATATTGACATTAGTATACGAAGACCAATCGGGGTTCATGCCGGGCAAGGGCACAGACATTAACCTCCGGAGACTGTATGCTATCTTGGCCTCGGGGATTGGAGACGTTGACCAAGCAATAGTGGCCTCCCTGGATGCAGAAAAAGCTTTCGATTCTGTGGAATGGAAATATCTGTGGGAGGTCCTCCGCAGATTTGGATTTGGTCCCGTCTTCATCTCCTGGGTTGAGGCAGTGTACAGATCCCCGACGGCCAGAGTACGTACTGGAGCGGTTTTCTCTCCGTCTTTCCCCCTTTGTAGGGGAACAAGGCAGGGATGCCCGTTATCTCCGGCGCTCTTTGCACTGGCGATTGAACCCATGGCTATCCTTATTGGATCCACCTCACAAGTACAAGGTATTACTATAGGTCCACTACAGGAAAAGGTGTCCTTGTATGCCGATGACACCTTGTTATATCTTAAAGACGACGGACAATCACTGACACAAGCGCTTCAGGTTATAGATAGGTGTGGGGGCGATATTCAGGAATATGCATTAATTGGGGAAAATCAGTATTGTTCCCACTGCACTCTGGGGTTGCTCCAGGGCACTCAGATGCACAGCTTAGCCGGGTATCACAGTTCAGATACCTTGGTGTAGAGATACACAGAGACCTTCGCCAATTTATTGGCCTAAATCTGACCCACCAGTTTTCTTCCTGGAAATCCCTTCCCCTTAGTCCAGTGGGCCGTGTAAACTTAATTAAGATGTCCATCCTGCCCAAATTCACCTATTTGTTCAGACAAACGCCTGTACCCATACCCCTTTCCTTCTTTGCCAAGTTGGACAGTTTGGTCATATCCTTTGTATGGAATGGGAAGGCTCCTAGAATAGCAAAAACAACACTACAACTGCCGATTACGCTGGGAGGCTTGGCACTCCCGTGTTTCTTAAAATATTATTGGGCGGCAGTCCTGGTGACGTTAAAGTGGTGGCTCGCGGAGGAGCCTGCTAATCCGGCATCCGATGTGGAGGCAGCATTGCTGGGTTCCTACTCGGAACTACGGAACCTCATACATAGAGGGCCCCGCTCCAATCCCAAAATATCGGTGCCCATGAAAACGACCATTAAGGTGTGGGACACAGTGAAAGTGAAATTGGAAAAACAAAATACGTGGTCACCTGTGACTCCTCTTTGGGGTAACCCGCGGCTGAGTCATTTTCAGTCGATTCCAGATCCCGTCATATGGGCTAGATACGGAATAGTTGCCCTTGGTGATATTGTATCGCAGGGACAACTGATGACGTTCGATGATCTGAAAAGTAGAAAAGGCCTCCCAAACCGGATGTTTTTTAGATTTCTCCAAGTACGACATGCATTTAGCTCCCAGTTTCCCAGCCCGATAACTTTGAGGATGTCGGATTTGGAAACTGAACTACGTGCACCTGAGGGCACTAGACTACTCTCGTCTATTTATAACAAGCTGGCCCTGCTGGACACGTCTAAAGTCTCACAACTGCTGACAACCTGGCAGCGCGACCTCCCTGACCTGACTGACGATGACTGGGAGGAGGGGGTGCAGCAATACCTAACTCTGACCATCTCCTCTAGGGATAGATTTACCCTATTAAAATTTCTACACCGGGCTTATTACTCCCCATCACGCCTTGCAAAAATTTATACACATAGAACAGCCACCTGTCCCAGGTGTGGCTCAGATGATGCAGACTTTTATCATATAGTGTGGACATGCCCAAGGATAGTGTTTTTTTGGAAGACAGTCCTAGATGATATCAACTTGGTGGGCAAAATCAGGGTCCCCTACAGCCCTCTCCCCCTCCTGCTGGGCATATGTGACTCTCTTGAGGCCCCCAAAAGAAAAAAATTATTTGTTTTTTACACCGCAATGTATGCCAGAAAGGCGATTCTCCTTAACTGGAATCAGCCTCAATCACCTACTAAACAACTATTGCTCTCTCTCATCAATGCTGCCCTGCCCCTGTATAAACTAACTTATATGGGAAGGAACTGCCCGAAAAAGTTTGATAGGGTCTGGGCAGGTTGGGTGGAGGCCAAACACCTGACTATTCCATAGATAAACTGAGTACTATAACCTACACTCTTGGCTGTCCAATCATCCCTGCTTTAAGTAACTCTGTTCCGGACAAGACCTACCCGATACAAGGTTAATATGTAATTAAAATTGAAGGACCCCTGCTGGGCCTTTCTACCCTGAGATAAATAAATAAACTTTATGTTAAAAAAAGAAATGGGATGATGTGATGGATATGGGATGGAAGAGAAAATATATATGTATACATATATACACACCTGGATGATAATACTGCACTTAGGTTGGTGCTGCTTTTCTTCTTTTATCTCCCTCCAAAGGTGAATTCTGCCCTTCAAGCATGCTGCCTCCTGTGTTCCATCTGAGGTCATAGACCCAGACTCCGCCCCCCCCCCCCCCGCTTCCTGCTGCCAATTGACCATTCCCCATATTGCTGGAACTAACCGATTACACGTTTAATACTTAGGACATCTTCCCCTTTGAAACAGTGGTGAGATACTGACTATATATATATACATTGACTAACCTTTTGCTCCCAAAATTGTAGGGATTGAATTTTGACTGTTTGTGTTTTGACATTATTATTTACAGTGTGCAGAGCAAATTATTAACCAAAGCTTTCCTACATAGGCTGTCTATGTTGTATGTTGAAACCGTGTATGGGTAAATTAGGTATAGACCCATATTGCAGGTAAATTGCCTATTGTGATGTCCCAGGGAAATCGTTTATTGTCGACCCTAATTTAACAGCTCATTTAACAGGACCTATTTTAAATTTTAGTAGCAGTTTTCTTTTTGGCTCTTCAAGAGATCATCCTTTCTCTCTTCCGGCCGCAGAGAGACAGAAATTGTCTTAAGAGTGATAAGGGATCTTATTTTTTAATATTTAATAGCACGGTCAATCACCCTTTTATAGTTGGTTGATACTGTCCCGGTTTGTCTTTAACCACTTGCCGCCTGCTATATAGCAAAATGACAGCGGCAAAGTGGTTTCAATATCCTGATCGGACTTTATATGACGTGATTAGGATATTAAGCCGCTGTGCACCCCCGGGGGAGCGCATCAGTCTGACACACCGAATCTCAGATCTAGGTAAAGAGTCTCTGTCAGAGACTCTTTACCACGTGATCAGCCGTGTCCAATCACGGCTGATCATGATGTAAATAGGAAGAGCCGGTGATCGGCTTTTCCTCACTCGCATCTGACAGATGCGAGTAGAGGAGAGCTGATCGGCTGCTCTCCTGACGGGGGGTCTGTGCTGATTGTTTATCAGCATAGACCCCCCCTCGGATCCCACCCAGGGCCACCAGGGAAGCCGCCCAGGACCACCAGGATGGCCATCCACATTGGAAAACCAGGTATGCCCCCTAGACCCCCAGGGAAATACTAATCTGTGTCCAGGCAGCTGCAAATCAATGCCCAGGCAGCTGCCAATCAGTGCCCACTCACAATGCCTACCACTGCCAGTGCCACCAGGGATGCCTATCAGTGCCTCATATCAGTGCCGGGTATCAGTGCCCATCAGTGCCACGTATCAGTGCCTATCAGTGCCCATCAGTGCCCAGCAGTGCCGCCTATCAGTGCCCATCAGTGCCGCCAATCAGTGCCACCCATAACAACACATCTTTGCAGCCTTTCAGTGCCCATCAGTGTCGCCTATCAGTGCCCATCAGTGACCACCAGTGCCACCCAGTGCCACCCATGAGTGCCCATCAGTGCCGCTTATCAATGCCCATCAGTGCTGCATATCACTGCCGCCTATCAATGCCCATCAGTGCTGCATATCAGTGCCACCTATCAGTGCCGCCTACCAGTGCCCATCAGTGCCGCATATCAGTGCCCATCACCAGTGCCCGCTCATTGGTGCCACCTCATCGGTGCCACCTTATCAGTGCCTGTCAGTGCCGCCTTATCAGTGCCCATCAGTGAAAGAGAAAACTTATTGTACTTATTTACAAATTTTTTTAACAGAAACAAAAGCAAAACTTTTATTTTTTTCAAAATTTTCGTATTTTTTTAATTGTTTAGCAAAAAATAAAAACCGCAGAGGTGATCAAATACCACCAAAAGAAAGCTCTATTTGTGGGAATAAAAAGATAAAAATTTAGTTTGGGTACAGTGTTGTATGACCGCGCAATTGTCATTTAAACTGCGACAGCGCTGAAAGCTGAAAATTGGTCTGGGCAGGAAGGTGTATAAGTGCTCTATATTGAAGTGGTTAAAATTTAAGAGAAATTACTTTCATATTATGTTGATGTCTTTGATTGTGTGTGTGAAATAATAATCACCAGTAATTCCGGTTTTATCATAAATTGTATAAATATCTGCTTCATCCCCGGAAGAATTTACCCCCTTCCTGACCAGAGCGTTTTTTTGCGATTCGGCACTGCATCGGTTTAACTGACAATTGCGCGGTTGTGCGACATTGTACCCAAACAAAATTGACTTCCTTTTTTTCCCACAAATAGAGCTATCTTTTGGTGGTATTTGATCGCCTCTGCTGTTTTTATTTTTTGCGCTATAATTTTGAAAAAAAACACAATATTTTGTACTTTTTGTTATAATAAATATCCCCATTTTTTTTTTCAGTTTAGGCTGATATGTATTCTTCTACATATTTTTTGGTAAAAAAAAATCGCAATAAGCGTATATTAATTGGTTTGCACAAAAGTTATAGCGTCTACAAAATAGGGGATAGATTTATAGCATTTTTATTATTTTTTTTTTACTAGTAATGGCAGTGATCTGTGATTTTTATCATGACTGCAACATTATGGCAGACACATCGGACAGTTTTGACACATTTTTGGAATCATTGGCAATAATACAGCGATCAGTGCGAATAAAAATGCACTGATTACTGTAAAAATGTCACTGGCAGTGAAGGGGTTAACACTAGGGGGTGGTGAAGGGGTTAACTTTGTTCCCTGCTACATGATTCTAACTGAAGGGGGAGGGACTAACTACAGGAAGTGACAGATCGTGGTTCCTAGCCAATAGGAACACACGATCTGTCACTCCTTTCAGAACAGAACAGGGAAGTGTGTGTTTACACACACTCGTCCCTGTTCTGTGTCTCCTAGTCACCATCGCTCGTGGCCAGCGGTCATTGTGACCGTTGGCCGCGAGCATCGGCACCCCTGCTATGCAGCTGTTGCACGTGCACCTGCTATCTGGACCCCGCGAGCCAACGTACAGCTACGTGGTTCCGCGCAGGGGAGCCAACCTGCTGCAGTATAACTGCGGCGGCTGGTCAGGTAGTAATTATTCTTGTATTTTAATAAATTATATTTACTTATTAATTTAATTGGGAGATATTTATACATTGGTAAGAAATCACTATAGTTTACAGAACTCAGGAATTTGTTGTGGTATTCTATAGAGTGTCTGAACAAAACACATATAGTTACTAAGTTATTTATTAATTGCGGTAATCGGCTGGAGGCACTGTATCAACTATATTTATAACTCAGACACCACCCCTCTATTTATAATTTACTAGGAGGGAATATTGGCATCGATGAACACGGAACAGAAATAGGAATTCTTCAAAAAGACTGTATGTGAACTCATTGCAAAGTATATTCCCATGGGCAATAAGTTTTAAAGGTTAAAAATAAAACCTATGTGGCTCACGGCCAAAGTTAAAAAAACTATAAATAATAAGAAAAGAGCTTTTAAAAAATATAAAAATGAAGGAACACTATCATCATTTTAATTATTATAGACAGTAGATCCGCGCTTACAGGTTATATTTGCAACTGCAGCCCCCCTATGTAAGTAGAGGGCACCAAAGTGTACCCTCAAAGAGTAAGTCTAAAAGAATATATATATACAGGGAGTGGCGCTGTGCATGATAGGCGGGACTATCTTGGTACGCACAACGTCACTTCCTGCCGCTGTGGTTCTTGCTAGCTGACCGGTGGAACGCAAGCGGTAGTTGCGAACCACGCTGCGTCCCGGGACAGCAAAGGGAGCCAGCGAGCTTGTATGCTCCTCCATTCTTTTCCTTTTTAAACTTATTATTTTTCTTGGAGTAACTCCTCTTTATTGGATTGTATTTTTTACATAATAAACCTTTTTTTTGAAAAAAAGAGTTACGCTATGTGGACACAACTTTTTTATTACATATAATTCCATTGGAGCGGATGTCCGGCTGGAGATAGGATCGTATTAGGGGATTATCCATCCCCCCCGTCCCCCTGCTCTGTTGGAGAGGCTGATCTGGACTAGGCAATCAGAGACGAGTGACCACAAAGATTCGATCGACATCCGGATCTGACCGGCTGGAGTGGAAACATCTTATGCTTATACCCCTGCAGGGGTATAGCGTTCCGGTGAGTGGAATCACAACAGGGGGATTGTATCTTTATAGAATCTGGAAGTTGTCGGGTGGAAAACTTTACATGAACTTTCTAACGATTTGCTGGACTTTTACCTTTTTCTGCATTTTCACATGTGATCTCATGCTGCTATTCAATTGTGCTATTATCAATTTATTTGTTAATCACTACTAATCCTATATATTTTTAATATCACTTCCTACATATATATATATATAGATCTAATAATTGTTTATAAATTTGTTTGTAATTTAATTTAATTTTTTAGCACTGCACTTTAGAGGGTTGTGGATACCCCTCATAGATATAGATCTACCCATTACAAAATTGTTTGCAACTTAATTTTTTAGCACTGCACCTTAGAGGGTTGTGGATACCCCCTTTTCATATCACTTGTAGGTTATTTCAGCAAGGGCTGGAACGTTTTATTGGACTGCACTTGACACTTTGGCACTTATTTGCACATTATATAGCACCATTAGAGATAATTAGCGGTCATTGGGTTATGGGATCCAGGCTATATTGAACAACCATCTGCATCTATACTCTCTTCTTAACATCTACCGATTCCTATGCGGGATATTTATGTTTACTTCTTCACATCTTTGTGTTGGTTCTCATAATATGATTTATCATTAGATAATTATATACGGCAATTATCCCCTCATGCACAGCGCCACTCCCTGTATATATATATTCTTTTATCATCATTTTAATGTTACAAAGAATATAACAGAATTTGTAAAAAGGAAATCAAGGACGCAAAAATTCCAAATGAATTACAGATCGCAAAAGATAGTAGGACAAACCTTCAAAAATTCTTCAAATATATATATTTTTTTAAATATAATTCTTTATTCAATGTTTTATCTTTTTTTCCAGTTGTATACGGAGCATACGAACAATATAAAACAAAAACAAGAAAAGGGATAAACCTATAATTAAAATCTAACTTTCCAACCTCACAATAAAGCAAATAAGCCTGCGGCATCTCATATTAGGTTCATACAATTAGGAATTTAGAGCCACAAAATATACCTAGTAATAAATGTTACTACAATCATTAATCTGGATTGCACTCCTCCATGTCACTACATTAAATTATTCCTTTATTATACCATCCCTTCTCTACTTTAGACCTCTCCCCTGACCCCATCCCTTGGAGGCCGCGGGAGGGACAAAAGAGAAAAAAAAAAAAAACAGAAAACACAACATTAATTTAAATATCTTAAGGACTTCTCAGCCTCTGCACCCCTCCCGACCACCTCATCTTACTTAGTGACTTAAACAGAGAGGCAGTCAACATACTGAGGTGTACAAGTAAAGGTCATCCATGGCCGCCAGGTTTCCCTACATTCCTCCTCTCTGCCATGGAATAAGGCTGTCATATTTTCCATTGTCCTAATGTCATCTATTCTGGAGAACCAATGTTGCATTAGTGGTGTAATAGTAGATTTCCATAGGTCTGGGATACATGCCCGGGCAGCATTCAACATATGTGCTACCAATGACTTTTTATATTTATGGAGGGGTATCGCATTTAGGTGCAGGAGATATCCCAGAGGGTCCGAACCAAGGTCAACTGATGTCAGTTGTTTAATCCAGTTCCCCACTTCCTTCCAAAATGGTATAATTGAAGGGCATGCCCAGAAAATATGAAATAATGTCCCTGGTTCTTTCTTGCACCACCAACATAGGTTAGAGGTTTGCGGGTAAAGTTTATTAAGTAGGGCCGGAACCCTGTACCACCTGACCAGCAGCTTATACCCCTGTTCTTGAAAACGACTTGCTATCGAAGACTTATGGGCCAGTGAAATAATCCTTTTAATTTGCATGCTTGTGAAGAAAATTTGAAGGTCTTCCTCCCAGCGGTGTATATACAAAGGGACATGGCCTTCTGGAGGCTCAATGATCAGTTTATGGAAAAGTGACAGCGAATGTGATACATATTCCCCCACTGCACATAGATGCTCAAAGGGTGTAAGTGGCCTAACATGAAGTTCCGCATCTGGTAAAGACCTTAAATAATGTGCTAATTGAAGGGGCTCAAGGGAGGCTGTGAAAGGTTGGATAGATCTTGCATAGACATCCATCCCTGCGAAGTAGCAAAATGCATACGTCTAGTTATGCCAAGTCCTGTCAAGCCCCAGAGCTGTTTATTATCAAGTCCAGGCGTGAAGTCTGGGTTCTGAAGCACTGGTGTTAAAGGTGATGGATTGGGAGAAAGGCCCTTTGTTGAGAGTGTTTGAATAAGGACTGCAATTGTGGCGCCCATCGTAGGGTGTCTCTTCAATCCCCGATAGTATTTATGGGCAACCCAGGGAAGCACAGAAAAAATGATCGGTGAGGCTTGTTGTTCTACTTGTACCCAGGGTTTGGTCTGCAGGGAAGTACACCATAACACCACTCTAGACAAGTGTAAGGCTTGATAATATGAGATCAAGTTGGGTAGACCGATTCCCCCCTGGGATTTGGGGAGCACTAACAGGGAGTAACGGAGTCTAGCAAATTTATTGCTCCAAAGAAATTTAATTAACAATGTCCTACACAAACTAAAAAAGGCTTGAGGTAGTTTAATAGGTATCGCTTGCATTAGATATAAAATCTGTGGGAGCAATGTTATCTTAAATGCGTTACACCTCCCAAACCACATAAGGGTAAGTGTTTGCCACAGTTGGAGATGTGATCGCATTTTAGATAATAATGGACAAAAATTGATCTCATATAATGAGGCAGTGTCTGGGGTTAACCCCCAAATATTTCAAAACAGACTGAACCCATTTAAACCGATAGAGGCCTTGGAGCTTTACAATACACTCCGTGGAGAGAAGAATACTCATCACTGTGCTTTTAACATTGTTTATAGAAAAATTAGAAAGATCCTTATACTGAGCAAAACACTGAAATAAACGAGGTAGTGAAGCCTCTGGATCAGAGAGAAAATAAGAGATCATCTGCATGCGCAGCTATTTTATGCTCCATGTTTGAGACCTGTATTCCACTGATCAAAGGGTCTAATCTAACTTTGCAGAGAAAGGGTTCTAGAGTTAACACAAAAATTAATGGGGAAAGAAAATACTCTGATCGGACCCCATTCACCAGCACAGTGGCTGTGGGGCCAGTGTATAATGCATGGATCCAGGACTGCATTCGTCACCCCAAGCCAATATGTCTAAAGGGTATGTCTAAAGGGTAAGTCGTAAGAACTGCAAGTCCACCCGATCGAAGGCCTTTTCTGCGTCTATTGATAGGAGCAAAAAAGGTCTGGCCTCCGATCGGGCGATGTGTATCAGATCTATTGCCCTTACAATATTGTCCCTGGCCTCGCTCTGAGGGATAAAGCCTGCCTGGTCTACATGAACGAGATGGGGAATATATGGCAGTAGCCTATTCGCTAGGATTTTAGAAAATAATTTTAAATCGGCATTTAAGAGTGCTATGGGGCGGTAATTCCCACATTGGGTATGGTCTTTGTCCTGCTTAGGGATGACCATAATATGAGCCCTCAGAGCATCATCTGTTAGCTTACAGTTAGCTGAAATAGAGTTATAGGTACGTAAGAAGTATGGAGAGAGAACATCTTGAAACATTTTATAGTAAGCAAGATTTAGCCCTTCTGGGCCGGGGGCCTTCCCTACTTTAGAAGATTCTATTGCCATAGCCAATTCTTTCTCTGTTATAGGTGCTTCCATTCCATCTGTTACCTCTGACGAGAGAGAGGGCATACCTGAATATATAAAAAAGTAGATATCAAATCTGCCCGAAATGCAGCTGCACAAATGCATTTGTGTGTTAGGAAGGTTATAAAGTTATATACTCTGATTCTGATGACTTGGTGCCTAATTCGGATGTAATTTGAGTAATATGCGGTTTCGTTTGTGACCCTTTCAGTGCCCTAGCTAGGAGAACCCCTGGTTTATTTCCATATTCATAGATAGACTGTTTATGTCGGCATTCAAAAATTCTTCAAATATATTAATAGTAAAAAGGTCAGGTCTGAGCATGTAGGCCCTTTACAAAAAAATTATCTAGAGTGGGTGACTGGTGACAAAGAAAAGACAAATTTATTAAATACCTTATTCAGCTCTGTGTATACAAAGGAGCATGAGGGAGCTTATGGCCATAATGGGGATGGTATTGACACAGCCCCAACTGATCCACAATGGCTCAAAAGTAATATGGTCCAGAAATATTTAGACAGAGTAAATGTGGATAGAGCAAGAGGAAGTTAAGGGAGGATATGATCAACATGTATAAATACAGTACATAAGTGGTCCAATTAGTGAACTTGGTGGTGTTATTCAAAATGGTTGTAAACCTTCACATATACCCAATGAAATGAATAGCCTCAGATGATACACAGAGATTAAATAAATCTTCCTTTACTTATATATCTGCTGTCTACCCATTTCTACACTCTTTGGAAAGTGCAGATCATTTTAGAAATCTTTCTTCCTCTTTTAGCAGCACATAGTGTTGGGTGGGGAGTCTGGACTTAAACTGTATGAGAGCTGATTGGAGGAAAGGGACATATTCCCCCTCCACATAGACAGAGGAACAAAGGAACTGCAGTCTGAATAGACAACCTCCCTGCTAATCTCCCTCTAAGCTCCCTCCCGACACAAATTTTCAGCTACTGTTATCTCATGTGTCTGAGAATTTGTCAGAAGTGACTCATGCTGATAACAGAGGAACAAAGCACAGGAGAGAAGCGGCACTTAGAGCTTTGGATATAGATAAGTTATTACTATAGATATAGTGATTAGGTCAAATTTCATGAATGGGGTTTACAACCACTTTAAGGTCATCACAGAGGACAAGGGGGCACTCTCTACACCTGGAGGAAAAGAGATTTCATCTCCAAATATGATAAGGTTTCTCCATAGCAAGAGCTGTGAAAATGTGGAAAAAATCCCTCAAGAGCTGGTTCTGGCCAGCTCAGTAGACTGCTTTAAAAAAGGACTGGATTCTTTCCTAAATGTACATAATATAACTGGATACTAACATTTATAGGTATGGTTGATCCAGGAAATATGCGATTGCCTCTTGGGGGATCAGGAAGGAAATTTTTCCTCTGCTGAAGCAAATTGGATCATGCTTTGCTGGGTTTTCTTGCCTTCCTCTGGATCAACTGTGGGTAGAGCATTGTGTATATGGGATTGTATGATATTTTTTTTCCCTTTTATAGGTTGAACTAGATGGACTCGTGTCTTTTTTTCAACCTGACTAACTATGTAACCATGTGTTGACATTGTTCTAGCCTAGGGTACATTGCAAGGTGCATTTTTTAAGGTCATAAGAGGTTTAAGGTCATTTATCAAAACTTGACAATGGCCTTCTTCAGCTGTAGCTTGTTCCAAATCTTAAAGCTTGGCGGACTTACAACCCTTCTTGCTTCTGCTTTAGCCTGCATTGCCTGCACCTCTGCCTGTACTTGCATTTAGCTTGGGCCTGTACAGCTTATGCTTGGGCTTGTGCATTGGTGACCTGTGCCCTAATGACTGCTTTCTTCTTTAAGCAATGAGCTTGCACCTTTGCTGCGTCTGCTTGAGTGTGGGCAGTAATGATTTGAATTCTTAATAATGACTGCTGTGAGCAGGATCTTAGTGATGATCACTGTGAGTGGAACCTTAGCAATCCAGAGAATCTCTTGGTATGCTTAGAAGAAGTACAGTAGAATATTGCTTATGCAAATGTGATATTTTATAACTTATCTGTCCATGACTTGGCCTCCAAGAACAAAACATGAATATGTTAGTTAAGAATAGAAAATGTTATTTGCATCCTAAATAAATGCTTCTGTGTTAATACTTGATAGAATATTTGTCAGTCTCTTTTAGCCTAAAAGGTGCACTGCTTAGTTGCTCTGCACCATTACATATTTCATCAGCAACAGTTATCTAATGCATTAAGAAAAAAAAAAAAACTTCCGTGTGCAGCAGCTGCCCCAGCTATTACTTACCTGAGCCCCATCTCTGTCCAGTGATGTCCACGAATGTCTCAGCCATCCAAGACTCTCCCTCCTGATTGGCTGAGACACAGCAGTGGTTCCATTAGCTCCCACTGCTGTCAATCAAAGTTAATCAGCCAATCAGAGAGAGAGGGGTGGGGTTGGGCCTGTGTCTGAATGGACTCACGGAGCTGTGACTCTGCTCGGGTTCTCCCATAGCAAGCTACATGCAAAGCTATCCAAACTGTAGATAGGTTTGTTTCTAACAAAAGAGATCAGACACATTAAAAGTAACACAGCAAACTGTAATCTGATACTCAGTTGCTTCTGTGTGATTTATTACCAGACCTCAGAGTCTGCAATGGAGCTTGTGTTCACTCAAAAGTACAGATAAAGACCATGGCCTTACTGAGGCACAGGTGAACCTTTATAGATAGAGCAGAGTGTGTAGAAGGCTTTATAAATCTGTCTTCTTACTGTTCTGTTTTAAGTTCCGATATACTATATACTGTATGTAATGACAGGTCCTTAGACAGTATGGACACTTACTGGACTGGCAGAATCCACAGGCAATTAAAGTGGAGCTCCACCCAAAAGGGGAAGCTCTGCTTATCTGCCTTCTCCCTCCCTCCACTGCCAAATTGACACCTTTTGGGGGGAGCGGGTACACTTTCGGCTAAGTTCGCCACGGCTCCCCCCTCCTCCTTTCCCCACAGCCAGCCCGATCAGAGAGGGCAGCATGCTTTCCGCATGCACAGTAGGGAACAGCCTGTGAAGCTGCATGGCTTCACTGTCGGTTTCCCTAAGTGGAGATGGAGGCAGCAGCACCTGATATGACACCATGTTATCCTGAGTGCTGACCATCCCTTTCCTTACTCTGGCAGCACCTGATAGCCGATTGAAGACACCGCTGGATTCCTGGACAGGTAAGTGTCCTAATGTAATGGATGTGAATAATAATGATATCAGGTGTTACCAGGTGAGGTATATTAAAATGTCAAACTCTTTATATCTGTATCAGAAGTTTTGAAATGTTAAGAACCTTAAGATTTTCCAGATATTTTTCTACTTCCTCTTTTTCTGTCTGGAGCCAAACCGCATTGAGTTATCAATAGACTGTAGCTTCCTGTAGCTTCCTGTAGCTTCCTCATCCAGAAGTTGCATCAAGACCAGACATGACGTCAACATATAATAATAGCTTTGATTAATTGTTAAGTTTGTTGAAATTATTGCTAAATTTGCTAAAACTGCTGACATTGTTAGAATCTAATGAATTGTCATAACAACATGTTTTGCATATACTGTATTGTTCTGCAAGGGTATAAAACTCACTGTAAAAGCGGAAATAAACTAGAAGTTTTTCCTTCTGAACTAAGTGTCAGAGCGTGATCACTTCATCATGGCATACATGCTTTATTTGATGAAGGGGTAGATATAATAATTTCAGAACTTTTATTCTGAATCCAAAACATTTTGGCGCCCAACATGGGGCTCGAGGCTAGGATCCCAGGTAGCCCATCTCGTTGAAAAAATCCTGGGCAGACTCACATAAATATCACAGTCATCAAGACAGAACGTAGCAAGATAGTGTTATATATTGGAAGGTGGTCCAAAAGAGGACAGGTGGTGGTCAGAGGATTGTCGGACCCTCGAGTCCAGGACAGCTTCATAAAACCGCCATACAAACCCTGAGCCTGGACACATAAACTTCCCAATAGCTAACGATGGGGCAGAAGTTAGAGAGACCTAAAGAGGTTAGTTTGGCTTGTGATTTGGTATTAGAGTGAGAAGGAGAAGATGCTATCAAGGAAGGGAAGAGATTGGCAAAAGTGTGTGGAGTCACTAGGCATTTGGGTGGTCGGCTAGAGCCGAATGAATGGCGTTCGGAAAGGGGTTTGTTGTGGGGCCATGGGCTGCTGCAAACAGCAGACGCTTGGTTTAAAGTTGCCAAAGCCATTCATGAAGAAGGATGGATAGAACATGAAATATGTCAGAATGGTTGTATTATGTATGTGTACAAGAAGCCAGAAAAGGGGTCAAAAGCTAAGACAGACAGCCAGCCACCGCCCTATAATGGTGTCTGGACCCCAGGAAGTACACACTCCCAAAACATTACTGCCCCTCTGCTACAAGTGACAGAGGAGCCTGTGACACCTCCCCCACCGTGCTTAATAGTAGACAATGTGCACTTGTCTTTATACGGCTCGGGTGGTTGTTGTCACACACGCCCGACCCAAACTGTACCACCGCCCCCACTGGAACCTACCCACATACATCCGGTGATAGACCAGTCCTTGGTATCATATTACAGAGTCCAACCTACCCTAGTAGTGACAAGTATACATTCTGGGAAAGATTCGGACAGCTCCCAAGGGGGGAAACACAGACACTCAAGCCTCAGGAGGTCCCCCCCTTGGCCTTCCTTCCCTAACAGATCTAGGACTAGGGACTCAGATTCGGCCCGACCTAACGCTAATAGACTAAGGGACCCAACTTTAGGCCCAAACCGACTCCTCCTCTTAAAGTCCTGACCAGGGTCACGCCGGCCCTGCCAGGATGCACCAAGCTGACAGGCATGCTGGAACAGGTACAACCTCAAAATGACAGACTGTTACATTGTATGGCACACCCTGCATTGGATCCATCCCCATGTATGACTCATAAGCTGGGGGAATGGGTTCCTTTGTGCCATTGTCCAACGTCCCATTTAACCGCCTATACGGTGACATACGTTTACAGCCCCTCTTACGCCCCTTGCAATCCAGCAACCATTACCCAGTACTTTCCCTGAACCCCCTTTTGAATGGGTTCCTGGACCCTCACACCACCAAAGACAACAACCCCAATACGGTCCTTTCCCTTCACCAGTTAGAGTTTGAGAGTCTGACTTTAAGGAGTTTCGCTAAAAATAGTAAATGTAGCAAATGTGCTATATTTATGCAAATTGTAGTTATGTAATTGTATTAGCAATAACTGGTTTTAAAATGAAGTTTAAAATGTTCAAATTCAATTGAGAATATATTTAACAGTATTATAAGAGGAAGTTTATCTAGATTCGAGGCTCATTCACATCTGAGTATTTAAAAAAAAAAAAAAAAAAGAGAAAAGAAAACATTTATTCTGTATGTACTCTGAAACGCCTGACGCCTATATGTGTATAGGAGATCACACGAGGAAAGGCGAATCTGTTGAGAAATAGCACAAGAAGTTTACTGATTTGGGTTTTAGTGTGCTGACCAAAGACACATATTAATTTTAATTTATTTCAGATCTTAAAGAGTTAATCCGAAAGGGTCTGAGTATAGAGTATAAAGCTAATGGAGCTTGAGACGCTAGTAGCTAGTGGAGCTAATGCAGTTAGTAGTTGTTAAGTCTAGAGTCCTCACAGAGCAGTAGAGAGTAGCTCCTCTCATGATGGCCTCTGACACACCCTATCTGCGCCCATCAGTACCAACTCCACGTGCCTGCTACAACTGCAGAAGACCTGACCGTTCCAGAAGAAAATACCGAAGACAGCAGAAGCTTGCCCACAGGCAACCAGGCCCCAACTGTGACCCACGTGAAGATGTCCAATAGGAGACATGACATTCCTCCCCTACCCCCCTACAGACCATGTAGACTTTCTCCACTAGGATTCCGGCAAACCTGTGTCACTTACCCCTACAATGGTATCCTCTGAAGACTCAGGAGGTCCTCTCGCAAAAATAACTACCAGAAGTGTAATTAGGACAGAACAACTATCCGATACCTTGTTCTTATCAGACATTGACATAACATGCGTAGGGGTGGAACACCCAGGAAAAACCCCTTTACACGCCCTTTACAGGTGGGCAACTTTCCTGATCTACTAGCAAGATTTGTGGTCTCTTCCACATGCCTCTTAAATCTTTTAGGGGCTGATGTCTTATCCAGACTCCAAGCTTCCATTTCCTTCCAACCCGATGGTGGTGTTTTGGTCTCCCCACCGTTGACCATCGATGATGCCTCAGCACTGTGCTCCGTTCCCCTTTTTGTTATCATTGGATGCATAATGTGAGGTTGGAATCCCAAATCCCAAAAGAGGTTCTGGATCAAGTCCCTACATGCCTGTGTGCAGCTAAAACCTGGGCCCCCCTTTGCCCAGAAGACCACAATACCCCTTGAAGCCAGCTCAAGCTGCATCTATTTCAAAGCAAAGGTGCCCAGAACTCCCCTTCCTAATCTGCCAAGGTAATGGCCCTCATTCTGGACTACTGGATGAAGTTACACCCAGACGTTATACTCCTTCAGTATGTAGATGACTTCCTGCTCTGTGCAGATACCCTTGAGGACGCCTTAATCTTTTCCGAAAGTCTCCTCCAACACTGGGCAGAGCAAGGATGCAAGGCCTTAAAGCAAAAAGTCCAGGGAGAAAGTGAATTTCCTAGGCCTCTGCATCTCCCAAGGTACCCGACATCTCACTGAAGAAGGAGTTGCTGCAATCAAAGCCATCCCTTTGCCTCAAGAATGAATCCCAGAAGCCTCCCTCTTGATGCAACCCATTTATGATGCCCTTTCTTGCTTTCTCCAAAAGCTGTGGACTATTTTGAAACTCTGAAGGAGATCCTTTCAACAGCCCCCGCTTTGGGACTAAAAGACTTTCAAACTGTTTGTCTCAGAGAGACAAGAACATGCCACAGGAGTTTTGGTTCAGACCCATGGCAACAGACTCAGATCCATTGGGTATTACTCCTGTCAACTGGACTCAGTGGCTTCAGAGCTGTCTTTGAAGTACAATGCCCCTCATGATGTAGCTGCCATACTAAACCAAGTACAGCCCAAGCACTTGTCTTCAGCAAGACACCTCAAACTCCAGTGTGCCTTGCTCATCCCTGATAACATCACTCTCCTCTGATGTGATACTCTCAACTCATCCACTCTACTTCTACTTTTCGAGGGGGGGATCCTTTTTAGAGAAAGATGCTCGTCTCACTGCTCATGACTGTTTCGAGGTGATGAAAATGGAGACTTCACATTTACCGACAGTCAGTGAAACCTGACTTGACAATCTTTGTGGATGGGTCTAGGTATGCTGACAGCATTGGACGGTACCACACAGGATACGCAGTCACCACCGAAGATACAGTTCTTCAGGCTGGATTCCCAAGAAGCACAAGGCAATCACCTGGCAGATACTGCTGCAGAACAAGCTGCAAACAGAACACAAGAAGTTGTCAGTGGAGTGGATGCACCCATCCTGGATGGTACAGTGGGTACCCCTGAAGAAACGGTACAGACCACCATGATTCTAGAAGACCTTCCTGTGAGTAGGACCCATCTCAAGGAGCAGCAAGAAGCAGCTGATAAAGAAGAAGAAGAAGTGTGAATCAAGAAAGGAGCCACAGAAACTGAAGGGATCATGGAATTAGACAAGAGGCCGTGTCTGCCACAATCAGTGTTTCCTGCAGTGACACAGTGGGCCCACGGTGCCTCTCATCTGTCAAAAACTTTGATGAATGCCCTGATCAATAAATAGTACTTAGCCCCGGGGATTACACCACTCACCAACAACTTTTGCAAGTCATGCACTATTTGTGCTAAATGTAACCCATAAAGAACGGAAAAGGTACCTTTGAAGTATCTAGTAAAGGCCCAGGACCCCTTTCAAAGGATACAGATTGACCACATCCAGATGCCAAAGAGCGGCCGATATGAATATGCATTGATTGTCATTGACATGTTTTCTACATGGCCAGAAGGCTATCCCCTCACCAACATGACAGCAAAAACCACGGCTAAAAGACTTTTAACGGAAATAGTGTGCAGGTATGGTGTCCCAGAGGTTATAGAGAGTGACCAGGGGTCGGATTTCATGGCCTCAGTAACCAAGGAAATATGGGCAGCTCTAGGGGTCACATTATCTTTCCACACCCCATACCATCCTCAGAGCAGTGGGAAGGTGGAAGGATTAAACGGCACAATAAAATCTAGGATGCTAAAAATGTCTCAGGAAACAGGTTATGAGTTGGCCAGATAGCCTGCCCATAGCCTTATTCAGTGTTAGGTACACTCCAAGGGGAAACCATGGTCTGTCACCCTATGGGATAATATTTGGTTTAGCCCCCAGACTAGTTTGTTATTTCCTACAATAGTTGTAACTCCAATTTGATGTATTAACTGATTATGTGACTGCTTTATCTCGAGAATTAATCTATGTCCATTTGGAAGTATTCTCCTCCATTCCAGATCCTAAGCGAGATACAGGATCACACAAGTTGGTTCCCGGAGACTGGGTCCTGGTAAAGAAGTTTGTGAGAAAGCACACCCTTGAACCCAGATATGATGGTCCTCTCCAGGTTCTCCTAACAAGTGCCACATCAGTCAAGGTGGCCGGGAAGAACACGTGAACACATGCCTCCACTTCAAGAAAGTCCCTGTACCTGAGGAAGAGGCTGAGGGAACCAAATGATTCTGTATATCCTTTTTATTGTGACTACTGTTCAGGCACAGGAGGTAGCCATCAAACAAAAAAGATGGTGTAACACAATTCTGGTATAACTCATCCAATACACATGTTGCTACTTTTATATCCTCTTATGAACAAATAATTCCAGGCGCTATGTACAAAAATCCGGCCCTGGGATGAAGCAGTGAGACCCATGACTGTGTATGTATGCGTCACTGACACCTATTAGGGCGACAATTGTGATTCTTGGGGAGCAGTGGGTTGGAACACTGGGGGTACAAACTGGGGGTATAAACCTGAAAACGCCCAAAATAGGAAAGACAAAAATGGGAAGTCACTCTTAGCTAGAATGTCAATCAACAAACATACAGATCAACCTTACACCAAAGAGTTCAGGCTGACCATTGAGAATCCTAGCCCAGAAGACAGTGGGACCTATGTTCTGAGCCTATGGTGGGGAAGTGGGTATCCCGGTTTTAGAAAGCCTTTCCAACTGAAAGATATGTTCAATAATCCTGAGTGGGGAGCTCCCCAATCCACATCTAGCTCAAACCCCCTGAGGCCCCACATACAGAAGTTAGGACACGATGGCCGTAGAAACCGGGTTCTCAGATGTCAACTTGTGGCTAGAGTGGATGAGGTACAATGCAGAGAAACATAACAAGACCAACTGTTATGTATGTGGAGGGGCTAGGCCTCATCTGGGAACAGTACCGCTAAAAATACCCCCCGAACATGAGACGTGTTTCCTTAGCCTGTTTACCAACACAACCACTAACCACATCACTCCCTGTGTGAACATTGGAAGGAGGAATATCCCACAGTCACCAAAACTCCCAAGCCAGGAGAAGGTATCACTATACAGTATATCCTGGCAATTACACATGCTATGGACGGTATCAGGGAATAGGGAAACCCTTTGGGAATTTCACTAGGGGTTACTGTGGATCTTATAGTGAGGCCTCCGTAGGTCTAGTACAAAATCAAGTCCAGTTCTTGGGAGACATATACTGGATTTGCTGGGACATGAAAGTTAGAAGCACATTGACAGAGTAGTGGACAGGAGAATGCGCATTGGCCAAGGCCATAATGCCTCTACACATTTGTCCAGAGACCTCTCCACAAATAGAACCAGACTTAAACGACATACCCAGGCTTAACAGGAGGTATAGGAGTGCCCCAGCAGGAAGTTTTGACCCTCATGTATACATAGACAACATAGGGGTCCCTAGAGGGATCCCAGATCGGTTCAAAGCAAGAGACCAAATAGCAGCAGGATTTGAATCTTTGATCCCCATCATCACTGTAAATAAAAATGTAGACTGGATAATTTACATCTACTATAACCAACAAAGGTTTGTCAATTACACCAAAGATGCACCCCAAGGTTTAGCTGAACAACTAGAAGCTGCGTCACACATGACTTTCCAAAACCGTAAGGCCTTAGATATGGTCCTAGCTGAAAAAGGTGTGTGTGTAAAATGGTGCCTAAAACATGTACATGTTGAACCTACATACCAGACAACACTGGCCCAAATGGTAAGGTGACTTTGGCCATCAGGAAACTTGAGGATTTGTCCGAAGAATTGAAAAAGAATTCAAGGCTCACCAACCCTTGGGATCAACACTTCACCTGGGTTAGGGGAGGGTGGCAGGGATTACTAACACAGATAGAAATAACCATTCTGATAATTTTGGTGACCTTGGCTGTCATAGTTTTCTGTATTCTCCCCGTCTTAAAAAAATGTGTAGGGAAAGTTATTAACCAATGTTCTTTTGCTTTGCTTTTGTGAATCAGGAAATACCAGATGAAAATTATGAAATGCACTCTATTACAGTCACTTCCCCTCAAAATGCAACACCATAAGGTTACAGGGACAAACAGCACCTGACTGCAGCTACAGTATTTTACTAATTCTGAAGTAGAAAGTAAAATTATGTTGAGCAGCATAAATGAGCAAGGAATGTCTAGCTAGAAACTGTACTAACAAAGGAGAAGCATATTAAGGGCACAGAAAACAGCATGCCTTGGCAGCACAGAAGATTATTTGCACCTTAGCTTGAGAAGAATGAGATGACTGCCAACAACAGAATATTTTTAAACTAATGAGCAATCAACCAATTGTGGACTTTAATCATATTACCCATGCCCCAAAAAAATGTAAATACTTTGGGTGTGTGTAGCGCGCTCTGCTCTACCTCTTGCCCCACAGCTCCCGGACTTTATTTAATGGCAATTTCCAGCTGTCATTTTGTCCTGTTCTGTATCACAGGAGCAGATCTTGCTGCTCCTTTGCAAACTGATAATTGCAAAACAGTGTCTGCAGTGTCTATTCTGGGTACAATGTAGCAGTGTTTTTTTGTTTTTTTTTGCTTCAGTGTAACTATCCAGGACCACACTGTGCCTTTAAGCACAGAGTGACATGAGTGGGTAGGGTGCAGATGGACCAATGTGTCCTATGGAGAGAGGAGGGGGGACGGGTCTATCACGTACTGTTGGAGTACACGTACTGTTGGAGAAAGCCTATCACTTACTGTCTATCACGGGTGCTGAAGGCCAATGGAGAGAGGGCTTCCCTTGCGGCTAAGCCCTGGACTCCCCTGGAGGTGAGACAGGAGCACTTGGGTACAAAGTAACTCAGGTCGCCTGTGGAGTTGCTTGCAGAAGGACACAGGGATACTGCTGATGTATTGAGCAGAAGCTGCAGGCAGATGGCGCCTGTGAGGTGTGACAGGACTTTAGAATCACTGTGTCAGAAGGATAGTCAGTACAAGCCAGGATCAGGAGCCAGGTGGGTAACAGAGCAGACAAAGTCAGGTCAGAAGCCGATATTAAACACTTATTTTCTATGGGTATTTGGCCCAAAACTCTCAGAGGAGTTTGGGGGCATGTACATTGGCTTTGGGTTCCCAGGAGCGTTCTTTGGGTGGATACCCTTTCCACTTGATCAAGTATTGGATCTGCCTGCCTTGTTTTCTGCAATCTAGAACAGATTCCACCTTGTATTCCGTTTCCCCTTCAACAGTTACTGGTGGTGGAGGTGGTTCCCCTTCTACCCGGGAAAGTATCCGGAATGGCCGATTTAAGGACAGAGGCGTGAAAGACCGGGTGAATCTTAAATGACTCAGACAGAGATAATTTGAAGGCCACTGTGTTTATTTCACGCTTAATTGCAAAAGGACCAATATATCTTGGCCCCAACTTCTTCGAAGGACATAGCAGCTTCAGGTTGACAGTTGATAGCCATACTGCCTTCCCGCCCTTAAAGGAGGGATTCCCCCATCATTTCTTGTCAAAGAACCTCTTGTAGTTGGACTACACCTTCTGTATACATTCTTGGAGGGTTTGATAGTTTTGCTGTATAAAGGCGAGCCTGTCCTGTACAGCAGGTATAGCTAATTTGGGTATGGTTTCTGGCAGGGCGGAAGGTTGGAATCCATAGCTGGCCCAGAATGGGGACTGGTTGGTAGCGGAGTGTAATGAGTTAATGTAGGCAAACTCTGCCAATGGAAGCAGAGAAGCCAAATTGTCTTGGAAAAAAGCTGAGAAGCAACATAGGTACTGCTCCAGGGTTTGGTTTGTGCTTTCAGTTTGCTCATTGCTTTGGGGATGGTAGGCTGAAGAAAGGCAGAGTTCCACACTCAGGGCTTTACAAAGAGCTCTCCAAAACCTGGAGATAAACTGTACCCCTCAATCTGAGACAATGTTGTTGGGTAAACCATGGAGTCTCATGATCTTTTTTGATGAACATATAGGCTGTCTCTGCAGTGGAGGGTGTGCCTACCATGTGTAGGTAATGGGCCATCTTTGACAGGCGATCCACCACCACCAAGATAGTAGTAAATCATTCTAAGGGTGGAAGATCTACAATGAAATCCATGGAGATCATCTCCCATGGACGGTTTGGTTTGGTTTGGTTAAGGGTCTCTATAATCCCCAAGGCTTTGTCTTTTCGGTTTTGCTGTGTACACAAATAGTGCAGGATCTAACATAGGCTCTACAGTCCAGACCAAGTTTGGGCCACCAGAAGGACCATTGGATAAGCTCACGAGTTTTACAAGTTCCAAAATGACCGGCTAACTGGTGATCATGGAATATTTTAAGAACTTGAAGCCTTGCCTCCTGGGGTATGAAGACCTTATCTTGATGCCACAGTAATCCATCCTGTCTTCTTAATGAAGCATGCTCTGTTTCAGGGCATGATGCAGAAGCCCATTCGATAACCGATTTCAAGCTGGGCAGTAGCAACAAAAAAATTCTGAGCAGAGAGAATGGTGCTCGGGGGAGCCGGTTCAGTGGATTCAGGGAACATCCGGGATAGGGCATCTGCCTTCCTGTTCTTGGATCCAGGTCTGTATGTCAAGTGAAAATCAAACCTTGAGAAAAATAAGGCCCATCTGGCTTGCCGGGGCCCTAGATGCTTAGCAGACCTCAAACTGGCGCCCTCCAACAGATATCTTCACTCTTTGAAGGCTACTTTAATGTCGCCTACATCATTATTCCTTTTGGCCCCGCTTAGTTTTTTGAAACAGAAGTCTACAGGGTGGCAGGACCTTTGGGCCCAGATGCTGGGAGAACACAGCTCCTGTTGTTACTTTGGAAGTGTCTACCTCAAGATTGAAAGGGAGTGCTGGGTCCAGGTGTTGCAATACCGGTGCAGAGGTAAACAAGGTTTTCAGGTGTTTAAAGGCTGCCTGGGCTTCCTGGTTCCAAAGGAAATGAGTATGAAGGCGGGTGAGCTGAGTGATTGGAGAGATGAAGCCTTTGATAAACCTCCAGTAAAAGTTGGCGAAGCCAATGAATCTTTGGACTCCCTTTCTATCTGAGGGTGCAGGCCATTCTAGAAATACTGAGACCTTCTGGGGATCCATGGAAATCCCCTCAGTAGAGATTATGAGTCCCAAGAATTGGATGGAATGCTTCTCAAACTTGCACATTTATGCTTTGGCGTATTGTCATATCGTGACTTCTCAGAGTATTCAGTACTTTCTTGATATGGTCCCAAGGAAGTTCAAGAGAGGCTGTAGAAGATCGAAAACAGGTTAAGGTATTCTCTGACGATATTGTTCACAAAATGTTGGAATGTTGCAGGAGCATTGCATAGCCCAAAGGGCATTACGAGATACTCAAAATGCATGAAGCAGGTTCTGAAAGCAGTCTTCCATTCATCCCCCCTCTAATGCGGACCAGGCCTAAGGCCCCTATCAAGTCCAGCTTTGTGAACACTCGGGCTACATGGAACCTCTGGAATAACTCTGGAATGAGGGGAAGAGGGTATCTGTTCTTGATAGTGAACTGATTTTGTTAAGTTTCCTGTAGTCAATGCATGGCCAGGGGAGTGGTCATTCTCTTCAAGAAAGAAGATGCCTGCTCCGGCAGGTAAGGCAGAGGGATGGATGAAACTCTTGGCTAGGTTCTCATCAATATATTGTCTGAGGGCCTGTAACTCAACCTCCGACAGTGGGAGGATGTGCCAAAGGGAGTCTCCGCCCCAGGGAGCAATTTGATGGGACAGTCATTGGACTGGTGCGGAGGCAGGGTCTCTGCTTTCTTTTTGTCGAAGACGTCAAGGAAGTCATGGTAGACAGAAGGAACAATCTTACTGGTATTTGTTGAGGGTTGGATGATTAGGCACACAGGAGAGTTGACATGTGTGGGAATGCCACAATGTTGGCGACAGTAGCTGGATGAGAAGATGACCTCCCCTTTGGACCAGTTGATTAATGGGTTGTGGGCCTGCAGCTAAGGTATTTCAAGGATGGCTGAGAATATGGGAGATCTGATTACATCGAAGCGGAGGAGCTCCTGATGACCTGTGTCTGTGGTTTCGAGAATAGGGACAGTCTTTTGGGTAACGAGCCCTGAGCTAGGTGGAGTGCCATCAGGTGTATGTCCAGTCTTTGTTTCTTGAGATGGAGGGGAATCGGTAGGTCTTTGGCAAGATTGATATCTAGGAAGCAGCTGAAAGCTCCTGAGTCAACGATTGCCAAGAGTTTGACCTCCATTCTAGCCAGTTGCAAAGGGGTAGAAAGAATGAAGTGAGTAGACACAGTCCCGGAAAGCTGGAGGTATGAAGGGTACAGGTGCCTGGACTTACGTGGCCGAACTAGACAGTTACGTAGATAGTGGCCTGTAGCTCCATAGTAGATGCACAAGTTGTTTAGTTGCCTGCGTTCTCTTTCTTCTGGGGTCAAAGCGGGTCACAGAAGACCTATCTGCATAGGTTCTACATCAGAGGTGGTAGAGGTCAGAGGATTAGAGGCAGGGACTGTTGGGGCTGGGACCTTGGGTAGTACTCAGGTTGATCAAAAGTTCTGGGAACGCTCAGAGCATCGCTCCCACAGGCGCCTATCCAACTGGATGTAAACTTGGATAAAAGCCTTGAGTGTAGCGGGAGTCTCAGATGTGGCCAGCTCATCCTGGAGGATCTTGGATAGGCCTAGACTGATTTGGTATTTTAAAGCTGCATCATTCCAACCAGTATCAGCTGCCCATCTACGGAACTCTTTGATGTAATCTTCCACCGGTTCTCTGCAGATCATCATATAATGCCGCCATGGCTTCAGGGAATGTGGTGGCAGAGTTTAACACCTCATCCTTCCATTCAAGTTGGTTATGAGCCCAGTATTGTGGTTCATCAGATAGGAGGAAGATAATGAACCCAACTCTAATGCCCTGTACACATGGTTGGACTTTCCAATGGAGTATGTGCGATTGGAGCTTGTTGTTGGAAATTCCGACCCTGTGTAGGCTCCATCTGACTTTTTCCATCGGAATTTCCGACACACAAAGTTTGAGAGCAGGCTATAAAATTTTCTGACAACAAAATCCGTTTGCATAAATTCCGACCGTGTGTGACCAATTCCGACGCACAAAGTGCCACGCATGCGCAGGATAAATTCCGAGGCGGAACTGCTCGGTCTGGTAAAATTAGCATTCATAATGGATATAGCACTTTCGTCACGCTGCAATGTTTTAAATTGTTTAATGTAGCGCACTCTCTTCTTCTTTATAATGCTAGAAGAATGAAGTTGTTTTGCTGCTCGTATTCACACAGACTTCTCACAAACGTCTTTCTTTATTATTTCTAGTCATAAATATAATATTTTGATTTTTCTACTGAAAATTTCTTTATTTTTTTAAATTTATTTTTTGGTATTATTTGTTGTATTTTTTTTAAATACAGATCTCCTGTTTTTTTTAATTTTTTTTGTTTTTTGGTGATCTCCAGAATAGTTTTTGGTGTGTTTTGTGTGTCAAGTTACCACAACACCATTATTATCTTGTCTTTTTTAATCTCAAGGAGGTTGCTTGGTGTTGGTGCCCCTTGTTAATTTCACATTGTATTTTGGAAATGTACCTGCCTACTCACAAACTGTCCTTTTTGAAGGAAAACACACATAGGCAAGTATTAGTTCCAAAAAATACCTTTATTAAGGGGTCCTAACCAAATAAAGAGGGAGGCTCCGCTGGAGAAACAGCAGACATTGGTGAAGTCTTTGGCCCCCTGGGTACACATCAACTATTTTCAAGCAAAATTGGTGGCCTGAGGAGTCCTTATAGCCTTCCAGGCTGTCTGTGGTGTTGGAGTTGTGGCAGGAGGAGGAGGAGGAGGATGATGCAACTCACACAGGTGGGTATTGGGTGTGATTTCCCCCTCAACCCCTTATTTAATGTTTTATAAATGATTTCCTCACACATGAGGTGTTGCCCCTCCTGCATGTCCTGCAGTTTTGTGGCAGCCATGGAGACAAAGGCCTCTTCACGAGTGGGGGTGGCTCTGAAGGACGTAGAAGCCTCCTGAATCAGCCTGAGTGCTGACTCCTCCATGTTACTCCCCTTCCTGGGTCTTTTGTTTTGAGGGCGGAGGGGAGGAACCTGTGATTGTGTGAGGCTTCTACTGGGCCCTGCCTCCTCCTGGCTGCCACTAACCCCCGCCACCTCCTGGCTGCCACTAACCCCTGCCTCCCCCTGGCTTCCACATTCCACAGCCTCCTCCTGTGTGCCAAATTCCACAGTCTTCCTGTGTATGAAAAAGGGACATAGTTTTAGTTTTTTCTTCATCAATCACACACAATTTTCAGCTCATGATTGTTGCAAATTGAATGTTAATAAATAGAAAAGACTATCATTCTGAGCCCAGCATTTTTCATTCTTGTCACAATTATTTTTGCCCACTACTGTCTATTGATATGTAAACGCCTTTACTAAATCAGCAATTAGTGATCAATAATAACATCTAGTAAACATCATTCATGTTTTGCCAAGAAATCTGTAGAACAATGCTCTACCTGGCTCAAGCTGGGTTCCTCCACTTCTTCCTGGCTGGAAGTCCCAGGTTGGACATCAGAAGCCTCAGCTGTGGTGGAAGATAGGGGGGAAGGAAGAGTAGAAGGAAGGGTTGAGAGTGATTCCCTGACTTCAGACTGGTCTGACAGAAATCGCAGTCTATCATAGTACCACAGCCTGGGGACATAAACGTCATCTACTGCAGCTCCTGATCTCTGGGAATCCTGGACCTTCTTGTGCTCCCTAAGATAAGTGCTCCTCAGGCCACCAATTTTGGCTTTTAAATAGGGGATGGTTGCCATGGGGACCACCGGCTTCACCAACTCCAGCAGTTTCTCCAGCGCTGCCTGCCTCTTTTGTTTATGATTATAATGCGGGTGTTTGACCTGCCACAGACAGGGCAGCTTCCTGTACTTGTCTATGAACAGGGGGAGGAAATTGTGATCATTGAAGCCATCCATTTTCTCTGCAAGACACAACACAAGACAAACCCTAATGTCAGGCTAAACTCACCTAAACTTGTCCCAACATAGGCCTCAATCTATAAGCAGTATAGGCCCAAGTTAAACTTGTACCTTCGTTATCACGATTGGCACTTCCGATACTCCTTCCTCCACTCACAGATCGTACGTAAGACGCACGCGTGTTACGCTTTATATACACTGTGCATGCGTGAAACTCCGCCCGCCCCTGACAACAGGTGCATGATAATAGCAGCAATGAGGAGGAAAGCACGGAGCCAGAAACGTCACGATCCCGGAGGAGATTTAAGGCCTCAAATATGGCCTTTGTTGAGATGGTAGAGATGGTGGACATATTGAAGAGGGACGAATATGACGGGAAATGTGGACCTTACCCAAACCCAGAAAAAAAGGCCAAGATCATGACTAAAGTTTTGAAGAGTCTGCACAGGAATTTTGGGGTACGGCGATCCAAGGATCAACTGAGGAAACGGTGGTCGGACCTCAAATTAAGGGAGCACAATCAGTATAGAAGGATCAGGAGAGTGCTGCAAAAAAGTAAGTAGTTGTGCTGTGTTCCTATTCTTTCTTTTTATGACGTTCGTGCTGCTCCATGTGCTTTTCTTTACTGTTGTACATTTTAAAATGGCAACTTTCATGTTCATGGGCACATTAATTGTTCGTAGGAAACATTGTTCGTTCGGCCACTAAAATACGATGTTTTGGCCAGATGCAGTTCAATACGGTTTTTCGGGCCTACTTCTGTTAATAAAAGTTTGTTGTCTAGATGGGTTTGTAACTAGAATGAAATGCTAACTAGATTCTGTGTAAGGAGAGGACACTCAGCAGCTGTTTACACATCTGGACGCTGGAGCACTAGTGTGGGACAAAAGAACACCCTTGTTATTAGGGGGCCCACACAGGTGCTCCAGTGGATACTATAGGGGTGTCTCCATCTGTGAAGCTTACACAAAACAGGTATTCAAGCTTTACAAAGGACAAAAAAATTTCTTCAGCTTGCCAAAACAGACAATTGTACCCCACTTCCAAGCAATGTTTCATATTCCTATTTCTGCCATCAAATATCTGTGTGCTAAGTATACCTATTTTTGTTCAAATAGGGGATAAAAGACTCAGAGGACACCACTCATCAGAGGATACCAGGAACCCCCCACCTCAGGAGGAAGGGGAAATTTCCCAAACCCAACCAGAGCCGGAGGAGGGAGACATTGTAGAAATTGTCACCACAACAGGTGAGTGTCTGCGATCACAGCTTCAGGTAAGAGATGGATGCCTGCATATTTATAATACATGGTGTGTTTTTTTGTTTTTTTTGTAGGTGATCGGGATGTTGTGGAAGAGGAAAGTCACTTCACCAGTGAAAGTGCCCAGATCCTCATCGGGGAGATAATGGGGTGTAATAGAGATTTAGAAAATATAAAGCAAAACATCAATGATGTTCAAAACAAAATAAAGAACATCATTGATGTTTTAGGGAGAATCTAAAACACCCAGAAATCCCTAAATTTCTTCTCTTTTTTGTAACAAACATTTTTTACGTATGTTAAAAGCCAAGTTTAGGAGATGCACACAGTGTGTCAACATGTGCTATCTGCCATCACGGGAGATTAATGTACGCGTTTTGTGGGTACAACCCCTTCCTCAATAATAAAGTAGCTGAGAGGAAGGGGTTGCACCCACAAAACACGTCCATTGATCCCCCATAATGGCAGCTAGCACATGTTGACATTAGGCAATTTGTGTGCATCTTCTAAATTTTGCATTTACAGGGGTGACATCATCCCATCTGCTGAACGCAATATCAAAAACAGTTTATAAATACTCATATCTGATTTTGCCTTCACTTTATAAAAGTTGAACTTTGTAAGTTCCAGAGTTGTGTATTGTTTTATGGGTTTAAACATGCTTGTTTTACCTTAATAAAAGGCAATTTCTACTTAATGTGACCTTTAAAAATGTTATACAACAAACATGTTGGTTTGTTCAAAAACCCTTTTGGAAACGCACATGTGATTGTGCTTTGCTTAAAAAGATTGATAATCAACAATGTGTGGCGTATTCTTTCAATGCTCAAAAGCACTTTTTGTAGTAAAGTTGTTGTTTTCAGTGACAATGTGGGTTATTTACTAAAGGCAAATCCACTTTGCACTACAAGTGCAGTTTCAGTGCAGTCTCAAGTGCACTTGTAACGCAAAGTGAATTTTCCTTTAGTGCTTTATAATTTTAATCCACTTTGCAATACAAGTGCAGTTTCAGTGCAGTCTCAAGTGCACTTGTAACGCAAAGTGAATTTTCCTTTAGTGCTTTATAATTTTACACAATCACGCCATTTTCATGACTCCCCAAATTTTGGTCATTGTGTTGAAAATTATTAATATTTTTGCCAGTTATGCATTACATACAATAACAAAAAAAACAAGGTGTGTGTGTAGCAGACCCACAACATAATAATAATAGTTAGCCGAAGAAGAGATTGTCACCTCATGTGTCAACGAAATTTCGTTTCCACTATTGAAGAAAAAGGCCAAAAAATTAGAACATTAATAAAAGATAACTGAGGAGACAGCTAAAAGAAAGCCAAGCAGTATATGAAAGCAAATATTTGTTCCGTTTAAAATATATTTTTATTTTAAAAATGTCTCAGACATTGTCTGGCATATCGATGGCCCCCCTACCCGCAAAGTATTCCAGGTATCTTATATGGACCTCGTGGGCACTCTGGGGGGGGCAAGCCAGGACGGCCAGTTTCAAGCGCCGTTAGGGTTGGTTCATTAATATGAATTCCGGCCTCATGCCCAACTGAGGCAGCATAGTTGAAAGAATTTCTCCTTGAAAAGTTGTGGAGAACAAAGCAACACAGGATGGTGTGATTGAGTTTATATTCCACCATGTGTATCGGTGTAAGAAAAAGGCGGAACCAGCTGGCCATTATTCCAAACGTATTCTCCACCACTCTTCTGGCTCTAGCCATCCAGTAATTAAAAACCCTCTGGTCCGGGGTGAGGGTCCTCATAGGGAATGGCCGCATAAGTTGGGCTCCCAGAGCAAATGCTTCATCCACAACGAAGACGAATGGGAGTCCTTCCACATTGTCTTCTGGAGGTGGCAAGCCCAAGCTGTCATTCTGGAGACGCCTGTAGAACTCGGTCTGGGCGATGACTCCACCATCCGATATCTGGCCATTCTTACCCACGTCCACATACAGGAACTCGTAAGTAGCCGACACCACCGCCAACATCACAATACTATTGAACCCCTTGTAATTATAATAGTATGACTCCGAGTTGGGGGGTGAGACTATGTGGACGTGTTTCCCATCAATTGCCCCTCCACAGTTAGGAAGTCCCACCGCTGGGCAAAGTGGGAGGCCACAGTCTGCCATTCCTGTGGGTTGGAAGGAAACTGTGGAGTCAAACGAGAATAAAAAAATTTGTCATTTTGCACATAAACATTGAAAGCAGATTAGACACAAACATTCTTGGGCAACATCAGTATAACATTTATTTTAGGGAGTATTTAAAGACAAAAGTATAAGGTCCACCTATCAGATTCCTCACCCCCTCTGATGGCCCATTGTTAAAATTTTAGGGGGGAGATGTTTTGGACAGGTAACCCTCTCCACTTTATTACTTTGGCCAGCCCCTCCTTACTTACACTATTGGCAGCCCACTGGACAGGTAAGAAGTGTTATAATACAAAAATATAAATACACACTGTCCGAATTGGGGCACAATTTTAACATTCTGCAATTGCCTATCAAGATAATAATAGGATAGAAAAACTTTAAACAGTACCATTTGAAAGTATTCAGGCAGGCCCTTGCACTACATGCTTTGGAGAATTCATACAGAAATCTGACCACAAAAGAGGTAGGTATAGTTTGTATGGGTTTGGCAAAGTCAGCAGATAGAGGATTGTTATGGGTTGACTTAGCGGTTGGGGGGAGGGAGGGTTCCAAATGAGTTTGGGACCCAAAAAAAAGCCTCTGGCACTTTGCCAGAATTTAAGGACACAAATAACATTTGTACACATTTTAGGGGGTGTTTAGGGCAAAGCACTACTATGGAGCTGACAAAATACATTGTTAAGTGACTAGGCGAGGTGGATATAGGCCCAGGAGAGCATGCTGGGGAGGTAAGTGAAGGCAAGTATGTATGAAGGACAAAAAAAAAAAAGTTAAAACATTCCAGCATGCATGAGGACAAAGGGGACATTCACAGCATATTACAATCATGGTAATTAGGGAATAAGGAAAGAAATACAATATATTATCAAACATTAAATACAATAAAATGTGATGTTAAAGGATAAAAATCTTACCTTAATGTAGTCCTTCTGCAGGACCTGGATGATGGCAGAACAGGTCTCCGGGATAATGATCCCCAGAGCCTGGGGGGAGATGCCTGTCGAGAACTTGAAGTCCTGCAGGCTTCTCCCCATCGCCAAGTACCGCAACAATGCGACTAACCTCCGGAGTGATGGCTTGCCTCATGCAGGTATCCTGCCTGCTGATATAAGGGGTCAGCAAAGCCAACAAACGGTGAAAAACGGGTCCATCATCCTGAGAAAGTTCCTGAAATCATCAGGATTATTCTCACGAATCTCACGGAACAAAGGCATGTGATAGAATTGGTCACGCTGGAGCAACCAATTCTTGGTCCATGATCTCCTCCCCACCCTGTTCATGGACTGGACTTGTGTCAAAGTAAGAACCCCAACACCAAGCCCCTGCACAACATAAACACTACGATGAGTACGTACACGCAACATGGCTTCAAAACGGTCGGCTGGTCAGAACGAAGTAACAGAACGCACTGAAGAACAGCAAGGCCTGTGAAGAGCGACCTGAAAATCAGCAACGAGCAGGCAAGAACACAATGATAAATCAATGCAAACTCACTACACGCACTGAAGACTAGATACAAACCCACAAGCACAAACTGAACAGCAGAAAAAGGAACTGAATACCACGAGTCTGAAAAAGTGTGAATCGTCTCTCACCAAACTTTTACTAACACGAGATTAGCAAAAGGAGCCCAAAGGGTGGCGCGCTTGGTATTGAACTGCCCTTTTATAGTCCCGTCGTACGTGTTGACATCACCGCAATCTTAACGTTCGGAAATTCCGACAACTTTGTGCGACTGTGTGTTTGCAAGACAAGTTTGAGCCAACATCCGTCGTAAAAAATCAGATGGATTTTGTTGTCGGAATGTCCGATCGTGTGTACAGGGCATAACAGTCTCTAGTGCAAAAGTCCTGGGTTGCAAGGCAAAGTAAAGTTTGCAGGCATTTTTGAAGGCCCTGAACCTCCGTTGGTCCTGATGAAAAGCACTCAGGAGTGGAGAATCTGGGTTCTGGAGGAGGCAGTACCACAGCAGGTGGAGTGGCAGCAGCTGAACTGGAGGGTGCTGTCGTAGGGGAGGAGCTTGTGGCTGGACTTGGCTCAGCAGAAGTAATCAAAGCAGTGAGGGTATGGAGACACCTACTCAAGCTGAAAGTAGCCATCTTACAGGTGCTTGACTGCTTGTGTCAGGGCAGTCATCTGTTGACATAGAGCTTCCAGTGCAGAAGCACCTTTCTCAGCCTCAGACATAATGACTGATTGATACTATCACGTACCGGGTGCTGGAGGCCAATGGAAAGAGGGCTTCCCTTGCGGCTCAGTTCCAGACCCCCTAGATGTGAGACAGGAGGAGTTGGGCACAAAGTAGCTCACGTCGCCTGTGGAGTTGCTTGCAGAAGGACTCAGGGATACTGCTGATGTATTGCGTAGCGTCTGCAGGCAGATGGCGCCTGTGAGGTGTGACAGATCTGTAGAATCACTGTGTCAGAAGGATAGTCAGTACAAGCAAAGATCAGGAGCCATGTGGGTAACAGAGCAGACAAAGTCAGGTGGGAAGCCAGGGTCAAACACAAACAGCAGGGTCGAGGACTAGAGCAGACAGGAGACAAGTCAGGAACAAACCAAATCCGTAACCAATGCCGCGTACACACGAACGGACCTTTCGACCGGACTGGTCCGACGGACCGAATCCGGTGGACAATCCGACTGTGTGTGGGCTTCATCGGACCTTCAGCGGACTTTTTCTGATGCAGGACTTTAGATTTGGAACATGCTTCAAATCTTTACGTCATAACTCCGTCTGACCCAGTTTCTATCGAAAAATCCGCTCATCTGTATGCTAGTCCGACGGACAAAAAAACTATGAATGCTCAAAAGCAAGTACGAGCCGGAAGCGCTCGGTCTGGTAAAACTAGTGTTCATATTGTAGCTAGCACATTCCTCATGCTGCAAATTCTGTGATCGTTGAATGCAGCGCAATAATTGTCTTCTTTATAATGCTAGAAGAACAAAGTTGTTTTGCTGCTCATATTCACACAGAGTTCTCACAAACTGATTTCTGGATTATTTGTCTTGATCTCATGAATGATATTGTATTATTTAAAAGCCTGATCTCCATACTATAATGTTTACACATTTGTTTTTTGGAGTCATCTTTTATTATTTTTTTATTTCATCAAGATCATTTTTTAGGGTTGTTACAAAAATATTTTCTAGTGATCTCCATTACCACAAGAACATTAAATATTTTAATTTTTTTGGAACCTCAAGGAGGTTGTTGTCCCTTGTTAATTTGACATTGTCTTTTAAAAATGTATTTTAATAAAAAAACATAGGCAAGCATTTTCAGAAAATAAAATATCCATTTATTCTGGTTAACAAAATAAAGATGAAGTCAACGCTGGAGAAACTTTAGCAATTTGTGAAGCCTTTTGGCCCCAGGGCACACATCAAGTCTGTGGAAAAGAAAATTGGGATCTTGAGGAGTCCATATAATATAGGGAGCACAATCTGGTCCAGGAATCCCAGAGATCAAGAGCAGCAGCAGATGACATATATGTCCCCAGGCTGTGGTATTACATCAGCCTGCGTCTTCTGTCAAACCAGACTGAACCCAGGCCATCACTTTCTTCTCTTCGTTGCAGCCTTCCCTCCACGCTGCCCTGCAGCCTTCCCTCCACGCTGCCCTGCAGCCTTCCTTGGAGGCTGTGGCTATGGTGGTTGACTTGTGGCAGGAAGAGGAGGAGGAGGGGCTTGCTCATTTATTTGGGTGTTGACAGTTAACTCGCCCCTTCAGCCCCTTGTGAATGACATCTGAAAAAAGTTCTTCACTGAGGAGGCGTTGGCCTTCTCCATTTCGAGCAACCTGCTGGCTAAATAACAGCCATAGGCCTCTTCAGGTTCGGGGAGGCACTTGAGAAAATTTGTAGCTTCTCTGATGAGGCGCAGTGATGCCTTCTCTGTCACCGTCCCCTTCCTAGGCCTTTTAGTATGAAGGCAGAGGGGAGGCACCTGTGATTGTGTGCTGCTCCTACTGGGCCAGCCACCTCCTGGCTGACACTAACCCCTGCCTCCTCCTGGCTGACACCACTCCCGCCCACCTCCTGGCTGTCACTGGGCCCGGCCTCCTCCTGCCTGCCACTTTCCACACCTTCCTCCTGGCTGAGCTCATCCTGTGTATAAAAAAGGGACATAGTTTTAGTTTTTGGTTCATCAATCACACACAATTTTCAGCTCATGACTTGCAAATTCAATGTGGATTTTATCCAAAAAATGATGTCTATATATCAATTGACAGTAGTGGCCAAAAATTGTTGCCACCGGCTTGAAAAAATGCTGGTGTCAGAATGATACTCTTTTATATGTAATAGAACATCTAGTTAACATCATTAATATTAGGACACTAAATATGTCTAAAAATAATATACCTGGCTCCAGATGGTCACATCCGGTTCTTCCAGGATGGAAGTCCCAGGTTGGTCCTCATGAGCCTCTGCTGGGGCGGAGGGAAGGGTGCAGGGAAGGGTGGAGGGAAGGGTCGAAAGAGATTCCCTGGCTTCAGTCTGGTCGTCAAGAAAACGTAGTTTATCGAAGTACCACAGCCTGGGTCTATAAACATCATCTGCTGATGCTCCTGATCTCAGGTAAATCTAGATCTTGTTATGCTCCCTCCTGTACATATTCCTCAAGAACCCAATTTTCTTTTCCAAAATCTCCACAATTGCTTCTGGGATGAAAGTCTGCACAAATGTCAGAAGTTCTCCAGCGTTGACTTCCGTACTGTTTTAATGTAATATTGATGATGTTTTACCTCCCACAGATTCCTCATCTCCCTGTACTTCTCAATAAATTGTGTGAGAAATTCAGGGTCTTAAATTTAGTATTCATTTTTTCTGTAAAAGACAATAAACACTAATGTCAGGCTAAACTCTCATAATCTTATCCCAACATAGGCCTCAATCTTTAAGCAGTATAGGCCGCTACAAAGTTAATAAAATTTACTTTAGTCTCTGGCGCTCGAAACTTCAGTTCTGCTTTCCTCCGCGCACCGAGCGTACATACGGCATATGCGTGATAGCTTTATACACACTGCGCATGTGTGAAACTCCGCCTGCATCGCCCCCCCCCCGACGTTCATTTTTAACGAATATTCTCCGCCCCTTCTCTACGCACAGAACATACGTACGGCACATGCGTGTTAGCCTGCCCCTGACGTT
Organism: Aquarana catesbeiana; assembly: GCF_042186555.1. Taxonomy (NCBI): domain Eukaryota; kingdom Metazoa; phylum Chordata; class Amphibia; order Anura; family Ranidae; genus Aquarana; species Aquarana catesbeiana. The sequence goes on from NC_133325.1 coordinate 519,370,934, forward strand.
CATTTTTAACGAATATTCTCCACCTCCTTCTCTACGTACAGAACGTACATATGGCACATGCGTGTTAGCTTTATACACACTGTGCATGCATGAAACTCCGCCTGCGTCGCCCGCCCCTGATGTTCTTTTTTAACGAATATTCTCTGCCCCCTTCTCTCTACGGTGCGCAGTAGGAGCAACAATGGCGGAGACACAGCAGGTGTTTACTAATTCTTCAAGTAACGAGGAAAGCCCAAACCCGGAACGCCATGATCCGGGAAGAGGAGATTTAAGGCCTCCAATATGGCCTTAGAAGAGATGGTGGAGATGGTAGCTATTTTGCTAAAAAAAAGATTACGATGGGAAGCATGGACTGTACGCCCAGCCTAATTTAAGAAAGGCAAAAATAATGTCGAAAGTGGTGCAGACCCTGCATCATCACCTTATTTTGGTACGGCGCTCTAAAGATCAGCTGAGGAAACGATGGTCTGACCTAAAACTCAGGTAGCCGGATCAGTACAGACAAATCCAGAAAGTGCTGAAAAAAGTAAGTACTTGTCATGTGTTCCTATTCTGATTATTACCTTGAATGCTGCTCCATGTGCTTTTCTTTACTGTACAATTTTAAATTGTTAAACGTTCGTAGGAAACATCGTTCGTATTAAACATCGTTCGTAGTAAACATCGATTGAAAAATATATACGATGTATTTAGTTGATACAGGGTTTAAACTACATTTTGGTCTTGGTAATTTGTCTTATTAAGAGAAATTTAGGACATTGTTGTCTAGATGTCTTTGAAAATAGAATGAATAGCAAACTTCATTCAGTGGAATGTAAGGAGAGGACACTCAGCAGCTGTTTACACATCTGAACTCAGGAGCACTAGTGTGGGACACCAAAATACATTTTTTTGGGTAACCCACACAGGTGCTCCAGTGGATACTTGTTGGGGTGTCTCTATCTGTGAAACGCGGCCAAAAAAGGTAAGTATTCCAGCTTGTTTCAAAGGGAATTTAGATCATGTCTTCAACTTGGGGCTCTGCCCAAACAGACAATTGTACACCACTTCAATACAATGTTTCATATTCCTATTCCTGAACTCAAATATCTGTGTGCTAAGTATACCTTTTGTTTCATTCTCATAGGGGAGAAAAGACTCAGACAACCTGATCCCAGGGACCCCCAACCTCGCCTGCCAGATTGGGAAATCAGCGCAAGCCCCATAGAGGATGTGGAGGCAGGAGAGGTGGAGGAAGTGGGCGACATGGGCACCCCACCAGGTGAGTGTCTGACACCCAAGTATATGGTAATCTATGTATGTCTGCATATTTCTAAATACATATTTTTTTCATCAATTTTAGGTGATGTAGAAGGGGAACCATTTAGCACGGACAGTGCACAAAGATTAATTGGACAGATCATGGCCCGGAATGGGGATATTGATGACATGCGCACGAGCCTGGACCTAATGCGTAATCGGCTGGACAATATGCAGCAGGAAATAAAGAACATGATCAATGTTTTGGGGAGAATCTAATCCCTTTTCACAAAAAAAACATTGATCATGTTCTTCATTTCTTTTTTTGCTGACCCCATTCTGGGCTTTGACTTTGAATAATTTTATGCCTGTTTGTTAAAAAACTTAAAAAAAAAAAAAAAAAATAGAGGCCTGTTTGTTAAAAAAAATTAAGTAAATAAAAGAGAGGCCTGTTTGTTATAAAAAAATTATAAAAAAAAAATAGAGGCCTGTTTGTTAAAAAAAACAAAAAAATAAATAACAAAAAAAGAGACTTGTTTGTAAAAAAAATACAAAATACAAAATAATTTTTAAAAACAAAAAAATTATATTGTTTGAAAAAATAATTATATATATTTTAAATAAAAAAATTTTAAGAAACGCGCATGTGAATGTGCACAGATTAAAAATTCTGTTAGTCAACAAGATGTGTGGCTTCTTCTTTCAATGCTCAATACCAGTTTTGTAAGTTATTTGGTGTTTACAGTGACAATGGGGCTTATTTACTAAAGGAAAATACACTTGGCACTACAAGTGCACTAGGATAACCTAGGAGACATCCAAAAAGAAAGGCAAGCAATAAATACATTTCTAGATTTTATCTGATCATTATTTTTTATTAAAACAAATTATAGATTGTCTGGCATTGCAATGGTCCCCCTACCCATAAAAAAATCAACATATTTATCCCGAACTTGAGGGGCGCTTTGGGGGGGCCAAGCCAGTACAGCCAGTATCCAGGCCCGTCAGAGGATTCTCTATAAGTCCGCCTGCAAGTGATGCAAGATAATTGCTTTAATGTTTGTGTAAATAATTGTGCAGGATGCAGCACGCTAGGACTAGATGATTTAGTTTGTAGTCTGCCATGTGGATAGCTGTCTGAAACAGGCGGAACCAGCTGGCCATTATCCCAAAGGCATTCTCCACAACTCTTCTTGCTCTGGCCAGCCAGTAGTTAAAAACCCTCCTCTCCGGGGTGAGGGTCCTTTGGGGGAATGGCATCATCAGGTGCTCGCCCAGACCGAAGGCTTCATCTGCAATGAAGACAAAGGGGAGTCCATCCACGTTATCCGCATCAGGTGGCAATCCCAGGCCACCACTCTGGAGACGCTGGTAGAACTCCGTCTGGGCGAAGACTCCTCCACCTGACATCCGGCCATTTTTCCCCATGTCCACATACAGAAATTCATATTGTGCCGACACCACCGCCATTAAGACAATACTATGAAACCCCTTATAATTAAAATAGTGTGACCCCGAATGGGGAGGTGGCACGATGTGGACGTGTTTCCCATCTATAGCCCCTCCACAGTTGGGAAAGTCCCAACGGGTGGCAAAATGGGATGCCACAGTCTGCCATTCCTGTGGCGTTGAAAGAAACTGTGGAGTCAAACAAGAAAAAAAAATTTAAGTACTTTTGTGCATTTATTTTATTTATTATTTATTTACTTCAGGTACTTATATAGCGCCGTCAATTTACGCAGCGCTTTACATATGCATTGTACATTCACATCAGTCCCTACCCTCAAGGAGCTTACAATCTAAGGTCCAAACTCCAGGCAGGTGGTGTCGTGGTTGGGATTCGAACCAGCCACCCTTCTTACTGCTAGGCAACAGTGCTATCCACTACACCACTGTGCAGCCCCATAACATTGCAAGCACATTACACAAAACATATTATTGCTCAGCATCAGTATAACATTAATTGTAAGTATTATTTAAATAAAGACTAAAATATAAAGGCTCACTTATCAGATTCCTCACCCCCTCTGATGGCCCATTGATAAATTTTAGGGGAGGATTCTAAATCAATTTAAGAAAACACAGACCATTTGGAGACATTGTAGGGGGGATTCTAAAGCAATTTAAGGACACACAGACCATTTGGAGACATTGTAGGGGGGATTCTAAAGCAATTTAAGGACACACAGACCATTTGGAGACATTTTAGGGGGGATTCTAAAGAAATTTAAGAACACACAGACCATTTGGAGACATTTTAGGGGGGGGGGGGATTCTAAATCAATTTAAGGACACACAGACCATTTGGAGACATTTTAGGGGGGAGGGATTCTAAAGCAATTTAAGGACACACAGACCATTTGGAGGCATTTTAGGGGGGATTCTAAATCAATTTAAGGACACACAGACCATTTGGAGACATTTTGGGGGGGTTCTAAAGCAATTTAAGGACACACAGACCATTTGGAGACATTTTAGAGGGGTAGAGGGGAGTCTAAAGAAATTTAAGGACACACAGACCATTTGGAGACATTTTAGGGTAAAGCACTACAATGGAGCTGACAAAATACATTGTTAAGTGACTAGACTAGGTGGATATGGGCCCAGCATAGCATGCTGGGGAGGTTAGTGAATGCAAATATGCATGCAGGACAAAAACTTATCAGATTCCTCACCCCCTCTGATGGCCCATTGATAAATTTTAGGGGGGATTCTAAATCAATTTAAGAACACACAGACCATTTGGAGACATTTTAGGGGGGGATTGTAAAGCAATTTAAGGACACACAGACCATTTGGAGACATTTTAGGGGGGAGGGGATTCTAAATAAATTTAAGGACACACAGACCATTTGGAGACATTTTAGGGGGGATTCTAAAGAAATTTAAGGACACACAAACCATTTGGAGACATTTTAGGGGGGGGGGATTCTAAATCAATTTAAGGCCACACAGACCATTTGGAGACATTTTAGGGGGGAGGGATTCTAAAGCAATTTAAGGACACATAGACCATTTGGAGACATTTTAGGGGGGATTCTAAATCAATTTAAGGCCACACAGACCATTTGGAGACATTTTAGGGGGGGGGATTCTAAATCAATTTAAGGACACACAGACCATTTGGAGACATTTTAGGGGGGGTTCTAAAGCAATTTAAGGACACACAGACCATTTGGAGACATTTTAGAGGGGTGGAGGGGATTCTAAAGCAATTTAAGGACACACAGACCATTTGGAGACATTTTAGGGTAAAGCACTACAATGGAGCTGACAAAATACATTGTTAAGTGACTAGACTAGGTGGATATGGGCCCAGCATAGCATGCTGGGGAGGTTAGTGAATGCAAATATGCATGCAGGACAAAAAAGAGCATTAAAAAATTACAGCATGTATGAGGACAAAGGGGACATTCACACTATATTGCAATCATGGTAATTAGTGTTTGAGTAAAGAAATACATTAGATTAGCAAACATTAAATACAATAAAATGTGATGTTAAAGGATAAAATTCTTACCTTAATATAGTCCTTCTGCAGGACCTGGATGATGGCAGAACAGGTCTCTGGGATAATGATCCCCAGAGCCTGGGTGGAGATACCTGTCGAGAACTTAAGGTCCTGCAGGCATCTCCCCGTCGCCAAGTACCGTAACGTGGCGACTAGCCTCTGCTCCTCAGTGATGGCTTGCCTCATGCAGGTATCCTGCCTGCTGATATAAGGAGTCAGCAAAGCCAACAAATGGTCAAAAATGGGGTCCGTCATCCGGAGAAAATTCCTGAAATCCTCAGGGTTCACACGGATCTCATGGAGCAAAGGCATGTGAGAGAATTGGTCACGCTGGAGCAACCAATTCTTCATCCATGAACTCCTCTTCGCCCTGTTCATGGACTGGGCTTGGGCTGAAGAATGAACTATAACACCAAGCACATACAATGCACGAGCTCTACGACGAGTACATACACGCAACATGGCTGGTCAGAACGCACTTAACAGAACGCATTTAAGAACAGCAAAGCCTGTGAAGAACGAGCTGAAAATCAGCAACGAGCAGACAATAACACACTGAATAAATCAATGTGAACTGACTACACGCACTGAAAAGCAGATACAAACCTCACAAGCACAAACTGAACAACAGTTAAACAATCTGAAAAATACGAGTCTCACAAGCGCGAATCGTCTCTCACCAAACTTCTACTAACACAAGATAAACACGAGATTAGCAGAAGGGATCCAACGGGTGATGCACGAGCTATTGAGCTTCCGTTTTATAGCCTCGTCGGACCTGGTGTAGGTCACTGCGTACTAGACGGTCGGACTTTGGTGTGAGCGTGTGTGTGTGTGTGTCTGTTCATTCGAAAGTCCGTCGGAAGTCCGTCAAAAGTCCGATGAAAGTCCGCCGGAATGACCGTCAGACTTTTGTTACCGAAAAGTCCGCTCGTGTATACGCGCCATAAGGATCATAGGAGTATGGAATCACAGGAACACAGATAACAAGCTGAAGATCAATCAGCAACTTCAACCACTGACAGACTTCCTTATAAAGGCCCATGTGAAGTGCTGGTGGAGATGCTGGGTCCTAGAGTTCTTCTCCTACCCTTGGTACCCTGACAGATGCTGGGTCCCAGAGTCCTTCCCCTGCCGTTGGTGCCTTGACAGGGTCGTAGCTTCAATCCCACTGAAAGCAAAAGATATATTGCTCCAGTCCACATTTGGAACAGTGAGAAGAAGGTCAAGGTCTCTCTTTAGTTCTGCGACCACTCCCATAATGGCTGATATCCGCACACTGCTGGCTCTTTTTTACCAGGAGGCTTAATGGCTTGGCTGAGGGATTTGATCTCTGCCCTCCCTTCCTCAGCCAGAGCAGCTCCTAATTCTTCTCCTCCAGTCATCTCTTCTACATTAAACCCTTCTGCTCACCCAGTTCCCTCTTCTTCATTAACCCCTTCCGCTCACCCAGTCCTCTCTTCTTTATTAACATCTTCTGCTCACCCAGCCCTCTCTTCACTAGGTCTCAGCGAGCTGGATCTGCAACACACAGAGTGGCTGATGATACTGGATGGAGGTGCTGCAAATGAAACCTTCAGAGAGGATGTTTGTCGACAGGCGATGAGTGAGGGTGTCACTCTTACTGTTGGCCAGGCTGCACCAGCTGTTGCAGAGGGGGTTAATATTGAACTGGGAAGCCAGTCTTTAGGGTGCCCTGGAGATAATGCTACTTCTGGGAACGGGGGGGGGGGTCATGGGATCATCTCCTGGGCGAATGTGGCTGGATTCATCCAGTGGTGTTAGTTGGGGGGGTGCACAGCATGTACGAGCCACTGCCACCTCAACATCACAGACAGGGACCAACAGGAGGGGTATCTCCTGCAGGCGTTGATGGTGGAAGGCCACAGTTGCTGCATTGGTAGATAAGGGCTCCGACAAACCGGAACCGATTTTTGATTTTGCAAAAGGCCATTCTTACTTTTTGTTATGAAGGTCCTCAAAAGTGAAGGAGAAGATATGGAAGAGGGGATATAAAGTCATTTTTACGTTATTATCTTTAGAGCTTTCAATATTGATCATTAGGTTAAAGGCAAAGAGCACAGGAAAGAGAAGGATGAGGATAGGCAATGTTTTAGGCTTATCCCGAGAACTTTGGGGAATTGGCTTCAAGCATTTACTATTCTTGTGAGTGTTTGTGACAGACCCAACCAGGACAGAGGCTTTTGGAGAGGGCAGATCATTATCTAATGATGGACAAACACTTAATGGACGCTGAGAACGAAGCTTGTATTAATTCTCTGAATAAGGACAATACAGCTTCCCTTCTGGAGTGGATGGAAATGTGTAATATTAATACTGTACAGGGTAATGTTCATAGGAAATATGGTGGCCCTCCTGCAGACTGGGTTGGAGAGGCTCTTTCACTTGGGACAAAAATATTTATCAACCATATCCCTTAAGAAATATTTGAAGTGTTTTGGATTCAGAACAAAGTCTGATATTATTGTTATATCTACCCCCGATCAGATTGTTGAAAATAAATATGAAGTGTACACTTCTCGCTCTTGAAAAAATCTCCCCTGAGACAGGCTCAGTGTGAAAATCATTTCTGAGTTTATTTCCTCTTTTCCGGTTAGTTTTATACACTTTTTGTCAGACTGAGAATACAGCATATGCAAAACATGTTGTTATGACAGTATATGAGATTTTAACAGTTTCAGCAGTTTTAGTAACGATTTCAGCATTTAATCATAGCTATTATTAAATGTCTTGGTAATTTCCCCTTCAAGCATTGGATATCGACGTCATGTCTGCCTTTGGTGCAACTTCGCGGAAGAGACAATAAGTGACAGTCTTTTTATAACCTGTTGCGGTTTGGCTTCAGACTGGAAAAAAAGGAACTAGCAGATATCTGAAAATTCTTAGCGTTAAGAGTTTAACAAACCAGGCTTCTGATGCAATATTACATTTGAAATAGCCATTTTAATATTTTTACCTGGTAACACCTTAATCACATCCATTACAGTTCCCCCCTTCAAAATGTCTATTTAAAATCTGTCCCTTACACTTAAAATCCTACCCCTGGCCCGTTCCCCTGCAACTCTTTTCAACTGTATATAGAGGAAAGCAATGACTAACTCATTACCCTACTCGATACAGCTGGGAGGGGCAATCAGGTGCTGTCTGTCCCTGTAACCTTATGATGTTGCAGCCCGAGGGGAGGTGACTGTAATAGAGTGCATTTCATAATTTTTATCTGGTATTTCCTGATTCATAAAGGTAAGAGAACATTGGTTAATAGCTTTCCCTACACACTTTTTAAGACAGGAGAATACAGCAAACTATAACAGCCAAGGTCACCAAAATCCAAAATTATCCGGATGGTTATTCCTGTGTTAGTAATCCCTGCCACCCTCCCCTAACCCAGGTGAAGTATTGATCCCAAGGGTTGGTGAGCCCTGAATTCTTTTTTAGTTCTTCAGACAAATCCTCAAGTTTCCTGATGGCCAAAGTCACCTTTGGTTTGGGCCACTGTTGTCTGGGATGTAGGTACAACATGTACCTGTTTTAGGCACCATTTTACACACCACCCCCCTTTCAGCTAGGACCATATCTAAGGCCATGCGGTTTTGGACAGTCATGTGTGACGCAACCTCTAGTTGTTCGGCTAAACCTTGAAGTGCATCTCTGGTGTAATTGACAAACCTTTGTTGGTTATAGTAGATGTAATTTATCCAGTCTACATTTTTATTTACAGTGATGATGGGGATCAAAGATTCAAATCCTGCTGCTACTTGGTCTCTTGCTTTGAACTCATCTGGGACCCCTCTAGGGACCCCTATGGTGTCTATGTATACATGAGCATCAAAGCTTTCTGCTGGGGTACTCCTATGCCCCCTGTTAGGCCTGGTTATGTTGTGTAAGTCTGGTTCTATTTGTGGAGTGGCCTCTGGAAAAATATGCAGATGCATATGGCCTTGGCCAATGCGCATTCTCCTGTCCACTGCTCTGTCAATCTGCTTCTGATTTTCATGTCCCCGCAAATCCAGTATATGTCTCCCAAGGACTGGACTTGATTCTGTACTAGATCTACAGAGGCCTCACTATAAGATCCACAGTAACCCCTAGTGAAATTCCCAAAGGGTTTTCCCACTCCCTGATACTGTCCATAGCATGTGTAATTACCAGAATATATGGTGATACCTTCTCCTGGCTTGGGAGTCTTGGTGACTATGGGATATTCCTCCTTCCAATGTTCACACAGGGAATGGTTAGTGGTTGTGTTGGTAAACAGGCTAAGGAAACATGTCTCATGTTCAGGGGGTATGTTTAGGGGTACTGTTCTCAAATGAGGCCTAGACCCCCCACATACATAACAATTGGTCTTGTTATGTTTCTCTGCATTGTACCTCATCCACTCTAGCGACAAGTTGACATCTGAGAACCTGGTTTCTGCGGCCATCGTGTCCTTGAAGGTGGGGTCTGCTATGGCCACCATGTCCCCTAACTTCTCTATATGGTGCCTCAGGGGGTTTAAGCTAGATGTGGATTGCGGAACTCCCACTCAGGATTATTGAACCTATCTTTCAGTTGGAAAGGCTTTCTAAAACCGGGATACCCACCTCCCCACCATAGGCCCAAAACATAGGTCCCACTGTCTTCTGGGCTAAGATTCTCAATGGTCAGCCTGAACTCTTTGGTGTAAGGCTGATCTGTGTGTTTATTGATTGTCATTCTATCTAAGAGGGACTTCCCATTTTTACCTTTCCTATTTTGGGCGTTTTCAGGTTTGTACCCCCAGTTTGTACCCCCAGTGTTCCAACCCACTGCTCCCCAGGAATCACAGTTGTCGCCCCAGTAGGTGTCAGTGACGCATACATACACAGTCATGGGTCTCACTGCTTCATCCCAGGGCCGGATTTTGATTTTGTACATAGTACCTGGAATTATTTGTTCATAAGAGGATATAAAAGTGGCAACATGTGTATTGATGAGTTATACCAGAACTGGGTTATACCATCTTTTTGCCTGATGGCTACCTCCTGTGCCTAAAGAGTAGTCACAATGAAAAGGATATACAGAATCATTTGGTTCCCTCTTCCTCAGGTACAGGGACTTTCTTGCAGTGGGAGGCGTGTATCCACGAGTTTTTCCCGGCCACCTTGACTGATGTGGTGGTTGTTAGGAGTACCTGGAAAGGACCATCATATCTGGGTTCGAGGGTGTGTTTTCTCACAAATTTCTTTACCAGGACCCAGTTTCCGGGGACCAACTTGTGTGATCCTGTATCTCGCTCAGGATCTGGAATGGAGGAGAATACTTCCGAATGGATATAGGTTAATTCTCGAGATAAAGCAGTCACATAATCAGTTAATACATCAGATTGGAGCTGTAATTGCTGTGGGAAGTAAAAACCCAGCCTGGGGGCTGAACCAAACAATATATCATAGGGTGACAAACCATGGTTTCCCCTTGGAGTGTACCTAACACTGAATAAGGCTATGGGCAGGCTATCTGGCCAACTCATCCCTGTTTCCTGAGACATTTTTAGCATTTTAGATTTTATTGTGCCGTTTAATCTTTCCACCTTCCCACTGCTCTGAGGATAGTATAGGGTGTGGAAAGATAATGTGACCCCTAGAGCTGCCCATATTTCCTTGGTCACTGAGGCTGTGAAAGCCAGCCCCTGGTCACTCTCTATAACCTCTGGGACACCATACCTGCACGCTATTTCCATTAAAAGTCTTTTAGCCATGGTTTTTGCTGTCATGTTGGTGATGGTATGGCCTTCTGGCCATGCAGAAAACAAGTCAATGACAATAAATGCATATTCATATCGGCCGCTCTTTGGCATCTGGATATGGTCGATCTGTATCCTTTGAAAGGGGTATTGGGCCTTTGCTAGATGGTTTAAAGGTACCTTTTCCGTTCTTCTTGGGTTACATTTAGAACAGATAGTGCATGACTTGCAAAAGTTGTTGGTAAGTGGTGTAATCCCCGGGGCTAAGTAGTATTTATTGATTAGGGCATTCATCAAAGTTTTTGACAGATGAGAGGCACCGTGGGCCCACTGTACCACTGCAGGAAACATTGATCGTGGCAGACACGGCCTCTTGTTTAATTCCATGATCCCTTCAGTTTCTGTGGCTCCTTTCTTGATCCACACTTCTTTTTCTTCTTTGTCAGCTGCTTCTTGCTGCTCCTTGAGATGGGTCCTGCTCACAGGAGGGTTTTGTAGAATCATGGTGGTCTGTACAGTTTCTTCAGGGATATCCACTGTACCATCCAGGATGGGTGCATCCACTCCACTGACCACTTCTTGTGTTCTGTTTGCAGCTTGTTTCACAGCAGTATTTGCCAGGTGATTGCCTCGTGCTTCTTGAGAATCCAGCTTGCCGTGCGCCTTTATCTTGAGTATAGCCACTTGTGCTGGTAGGAGTAGGGCATCCATTAAATCCTTAATAGCTGTACTGTGTTTTACAGGTGTACCTGCTGCTGTTAGGAACCCTCTGATTTTCCAAATGACCCAAAAATCGCAGGCAACGCCGAGGGCGTATCTTGAGTCTGTATAGATGTTAGCTCTTTTCCCCTCTGCCAATTTGCATGCCATTGTTAGAGGCTGGAGTTCTGCTTCCTGGGCAGACATGGAGGAAGGCAATGCTGAAGCCTGAAGAACTGTCTCTTCAGTGGTGACTGCGTATCCTGTGTGGTACCGTCCAGTGCTGTCAGCATACCTGGAACCATCCACAAAGATTGTCAAGTCAGGATTCTCAAGGGCTGTTTCACTGACTGTCGGTAAATGTGAAGTCTCCATTTTCATCACCTCAAAACAGTCATGAGCGGTGAAATGAGCATCATTCTCCAAAGAGGATCCCCCCTCGAGAAGTGGAAGTAGAGTGGATGGGTTGAAAGTATCACATCGGAGGAGAGTGATGTTATCAGGGAGGAGCAAGGCACACTGGAGTCTGAGGTGTCTTGCTGAATACAGGTGCTTGGGCTGTACTTGGTTTAGTATGGCAGTTATGTCATAAGGGGCAAGAAGGATTAACGGGTGGCCCCACACCAAGTCTGCAGTCTTGTCCAAAAGGGCTTGGGCTGCAAAGACAGCTCTGAGACAGGAGGGTCCCCCCCTGGCCACTGGGTCCAGTTGGCAAGAGTAATATTCAATGGGTCTGAGCCTGTTGCCATGGGCCTAAACCAAAACTCATGTGGCATATCCTTGTCTCTCTGAAACAAACAGTTTGAAAGTCTTTTCATAGTTTGGGAGGCCCAACGTGGGAGCTGTGGAGAGGATATTCTTCAGAACTTCAAAATTGTATATGGCTTCCGGGGAGAGCAGGAAAGGGTCAGATTTCAGGGCATCGTAGAGAGATTGCATCAAAAGGGAGGCTCCCAGAATCCAAGAGCGGCAATAGGAGATTAATCCTAGGAAAGCATGTAAGAGTTTATGACCTTGAGGCAAAGGGATGGCTTTTATTGCAGCAACTCTTTCTTCAGTGAGATGTCGAGTGCCTTGAGAGATGCAATGACCCAGAAAAACCACCTTTTCTTTGCACCACTGGACATTTTGCTTTGAGACCTTCCATCCTTGCTCGGCCAAGTGTTGGAGGAGTCTTTCAGAGAAGATTAAGGCATCCTCAAGGGTATTTGCACAGAGCAGGAGGTCATCTACATACGGGAGGAGTACAATTTCAAGGTGTGATTTCATCCAGGTGTCCAGAATGAGGGCCATTGCTCTGGTGAATTGAGAGGGGGAGTTCTGGGCCCCTTGTGGCAAAACAGTCCAAGTATAGCCCTGCCCCCTGTGGGTGAAAGCGAACAGGAATTGACAACGGGGGGTCGAGGGGCACACTGAAATAAGCTTTCGCCAAGTCTACTACTGTAAAGTATTTTGCTGTGGGTGGTATTCCTGCCAGCAAGGTGTGTGGATTGGCCACAATAGGTGTCTCCAATACAGGAGCTTCGTTCACAGCCCTAAGGTCTTGTACCATTCTGTATTTTTCTGGCTCTCCCTTTGCAGTTCGTTTCTTCACTGGGAACAGTGGTGTGTTGCACGGAGATGTGCAGGGTATCAGAGCTCTATTTGACAGAAGGGTTTCTGGCTCTGGCTGGCTTCAAGGGGTACTGTGGTCTTCTGGGCAAGGGGGCCCCAGGCTTTAGCTGCACCATGATTGGTGGCACTTTTAAACATCCTACATCTTCAGGCCCTGTGGACCACAGGCATGTAGGGACTCGATCCAAAACATCTTTTGGGATTTAGGATTCCAACCTCACATTGTGCATCCAATGATAGTAAAAGGGGAACAGAGCACAGTGCTGAGGCATCATTGATGGTTAGCGGTGAGGAGACCAGAACACCACCATCGGGTTGGAAGGAAGAAGAAGCTTGGAGTCTGGATAAGACATTAGCCCCTAACAGATTTAAGGGGCATGTGGAAGAGACCACAAATCTTGCTAGTAGATCAGGAAAGTTGCCCACTTGTAAAGGGCATGTATGGGGGGTTTTCCTGGGTGTTCTATCCACCCCTACACATGTTATGCCAATGTCTGATAAGAACGAGGTATCGGATAGTTCTTCTGCCCTAATCACACTTCTGGCAGAGCGTGTGTCGCATAAGAAAGTAGTAGAATGGCCCTCGATGGGGAGAGTTATTTTTGCGAGAGAGCCTCCTGAGTCTCCAGAGGATACCATTGTAGGGGTAAGTGACACAGGTTTGCCGAAATCCTAGTGGAGAAGGTCTGTATGGTCTGGAGGGGGTGGAGGAAGAAGAGGAGGAGTGTCATGTCTCTGATATTTGGCGTCTTCACATGGATCACGGTTGGGGCCTGGTTGCCTGTGGGCAAGCTTCTGAGGTCTTCGGTATTCCCTTCTGGAATGGCCGGGTCTTCCGCAGTTGTAGCAGACACGTGGAGTTGGTACTGATGGGCGCAGATAGGATGTGTCAGAGGCTATCATGAGAGGAGCTACTTTATACTGCTCTGTGAGGATTTTGGACCTAATAACTACTAATAACGTCTCAAGCTCCATTACTCTTATACTCAAACCCTTTCAGATTGACTCTTTAAGACCTGAAATAAATTAACATGTGTCTATGTGCTTTGTTGAGCACGCTAAAACCCAAATCAGTGAAAACTTGTGTTATCCTATTATGATATTTCTCAACAGATTCACCTTTGTCCTGTGTAGTCCCCTGTATTCTTGTTGTTTGGTCTGCCAAGCGGTCTTGGGCCCATCTCTTTAACTGGGCCAGGAAATCACATCCTGAGTCATAGCAACTGTCCACATAATACTCATCAAAGCATTTCTCCATCACTGGCCAGTAAGCATCCCCTGCCCTTATCTCGCACAGGCTCACCAAATCCCGCCATGCCGCTGCATATGTCTTTTGGATTTGGGCGATCCTCCTAAAAAATGGCATGGGATGCTTTTCAGGATCTGGTAGGCTCGTGACAAGAGAAGCAGCCTGAGATGGCTTGAAATGTATGTACATCATGGGAGCCCCTGGTGCTGCAGGCATCCCCCTTAGTGCCTGTGTTGCTCTTCCCCCCATATCCTGTGGTGGTGCATGTCTTGATGGACTCTTGGTCCATATCCTGGGTGCGGAGTACTGTAATGTGTGTCATTGCCAAATGGGTTGTCGAATGGATTTCCGACTGGATTGTCGAATGGATTTGTGGATAGTGGCACGAAGGAATCCTGTTCCTCCAGCTTGTGAGTCATACTGTGGCAATGCAATAGATCGGAATGTGACAGTCTGCTGGGGTGGGATTGCACTTGTCCCAGCATGCATGTTGGGCAGGGCTCCAGGCACCACAGGAATGGCATGACTCTGGTCAGGGTTTTGAATGGTGGGACTGGGCTGAGTAGGACTAGGATCAGTTGCCTGTGTCCCACGCGTTTGTGAAGGACCGGTTGCCTCATTTCCCTGACTAAGCTCATCAGAGAAAGAGCCCATCATTAGCGGGGTAGGCTGGGCCTTATAATATGTTCCAGAGGATTGGTCTATCACCGGATACATATGGGTGGGTTTTGGTGTGGGGGTCTTAGATGGTGTCACACATGTGTGGTGGCAACCAGATGAGGAGTACAAAGACAAGTGTGCCCCGCTCACATCCAAGCATGGTGAAGTGGGGGGGGGGTTGAGGTGGAGGTGTCAGAGGGAAGGTATCACTGTGCACAGAGGAAAGGGTGGTGCCAGAGGGGCGATTCCCACTTCCTGAGGGCCGGGTGCCATCATAGGGCGGTGGCTGTCTGTCTGTCTTGGATTTTGACCCCTTTTCTGGCTTCTTGTATACATACATAATACAACCGTTCTGACATATTTCCTGTTCTATCCATCCTTCTTCATGAATGGCTTTGGCAACTTTGAGCCAAGCGTCTGCTGTTCGCAGCAGCCCGTGGTCCCACAACAAACCCCTTTTACTTTTTAAAAGAGCATGCCATTCATTCGGCTCTAGCTGACCACCCAAATGCATAGTGACCCCACACACTTTTGCCAATCTCTTTTCTTTCCTGACAGCATCTTTTCCTTCTCGCTCTAATACCAAATCACAAGCCAAACTACCCTCTTTGGGTCTCTCTAACTTCTGCCCCATCGTTAGCTATTGGGAAGTTTATGTGTCCAGGCTCAGGATTTGTATGGTGGTTTTATGAAGCTGTCTTGGACTGAAGGGTCCGACAATCCTCTGACCACCACCTGTCCTCTTTCGGACCACCTTCCAATATATAACACTACCTTCTATGTTCTGTCTTGATGACTGTGATATTTATGTGTGTCTGCTCAGGATTTTTTTAACGGGTCATGAGGCTGTCCTGGACTCAAGGGTCCGACAATCCTCTATCCGTCACCTGGTACCGGTTCAGACCATATCACAGTCTCAAGTTAATGAGGACAAAATGGATAGATAGAGAGAGAGAGAGAGAGAGAGAGAGAGAAAGGAACGTCTACAGTGTTCGACTGCCGTGCAAGTCTCCTTACACGCGTCTTCCCAAAACGTAGACCAGTCACAGCCCTGCCCACTCAGGTGGCCACAGGTAGGGGAGCGAGTGAGTAATACGTGACTACTTATTACCCTAAACAAGACAATTAACAAACAGATAAGGAGTACAGTAACTAATATTCAGTGCACCACTTTTAATGTCATCTACATTCCCCAGAACCATGCCCAAATTCCTCACTCTATTTTTTTCTCTTCCTCTTCAAACTGTTCTGGTTGTTGAAGTTGCAACGGGCACCTTTCGGCTGCATGTCCCCTCCTTTTAACTTCACTCTCTATAGCCTGTGGTGACTTGCCAATTTCAAGTTTAACTTGATAATGTATGTTTAATCTGAACACCAATAAATGTGCAGTATGTGGCAGTAGGGGTTTGTAACCAAGAGACTCAGCCCTATATCCTGGCTCTACCACTTCAATCAACCCCCAGCCCTCTTCATGTATCCCAAATAACAGACCACAAACACACTTAGGACATGACATTAACACCAACAACAAAATATGTGACAACTGCAGTGAAGTACAGGATTACTCAAACTGTCATGGGATCCCCCACGCCACTATGCGTGTTCCTGATGCCCCCCCTGGGGTTTCGTTTCCCGGTTGCCCGTGCTTTGCCGCACAATTATTTATTTTTATCCCCCCAGCCAGGAGGAGTTTAACTACGACCTGACGCCTTCTCCTAGTCCCAGGAGAAGTTTAAACCACGTCAAGATCACAAGATCGATCAACAAAACATAACAGAAAAAAACAGGCGGTAGATATAATTGCAGGTTCCTTAGCTTATCAACAGACTCGAGGCAAGATGAATACCTGTCTTTGAGGGCCGCAGGAAGCCGATATGAGCACAGAGATTGACCAGCCACGGGTACAGGATGAACAGTAGACTAGATATACAAGATATCAAAAGTGTCTTACCGTTTTTAGAGGTGATCAGTCTCCTCCTGTTTCTGTGTTGGCTTATCCTCCTGGTCCCTTCTGGATCGGCTACTTGGGACTCTAGCCTCGAGCACCACGTTTGAGCGCCAAAATGTTTTGGATTCAGAACAAAGTCTGATATTATTATTATATCTACCCCCAATCAGATTGCTGAAAATATATATGAAGTGTACACTTCTCACTCTTGAAAAAATCTCCCCTGAGACAGGCTCAGTGTGAAAATCATTTCTGGGTTTATTTCCTCTTTTCTGGTTAGTTTTATACACTTTTTGTCAGACTGAGAATACAGCATATGCAAAACATGTTGTTATGACAATATATGAGATTTTAACAGTTTCAGCAGTTTTAGTAACGATTTCAGCATTTAATCACAGCTATTATTAAATGTCTTGGTAATTTCCCCTTCAAGCATTGCATATTGACATCATGTCTGCCTTTGGTGCAACTTCGCAGAAGAGACAGGAAGTGACAGTCTTTTTATAACCTGTTGCGGTTTGGCTTCAGACTGGAAAAAAGGAACTAGCAGATATCTGAAACTTCTTATGCCCCGTACACATGGTCGGACATTGATCGGACATTCTGACAACAAAATCCTAGCATTTTTTCCGATGGATTTTGGCTCAAACTTGTTTTGCATACACATGGTCGCACAAAGTTGTCGGAATTTCCGATCCCCAAGAACGCGGTGACGTAAACCAAGTACGACGAGACTAGAAAAGGCCAGTTCAGAACCAAGCGCGGCACCCTTTGGGCTCCTTTTGCTAATCTAATTAGTAAAAATCTAATTAGTAAAAGTTGGGTGAGAGACGATTCGCGCTTTTTCAGACTCGTGGTTTCAGATCGTTTTCTGCTGTTCAGTTTGTGCTTGTGGGTTTGTATCTGCTCTTCAGTGCGTGCAAGCAAGCTACGCGTGACTTGTCATTGTGTTCTTGTTCGTTCGTTACTGTTTTTCAGGTCGCTCTTCACAGGCCTTGCTGTACTTCAGTGCGTTCTGTTACTTCGTTCTGAGCAGCCGACCGTTTTCTAGCCATGTTGTGTATACGTACTCCTTGTAGAGTTCGTGCTGTGTGGGGGCTTGGTGTTGGGGTCCTGACCTTGACACAAGTCCAGTCCATGAACAGGGTGGGGAGGAGTTCATGGACCAAGAATTGGTTGCTCCAGTTGACCAGTTCTGTCACATGCCTTTGCTCCGTGAGATCCGTGAGAATAATCCTGATGATTTCAGGAACTTTCTCTGGATGACGGACCCCGTATTTCATCGTTTGTTGGCTCTGCTGACCCCCTATATTAGCAGGCAGGATACCTGCATGAGGCAAGCCATCACTCCGGAGCAGAGATTAGTCGCCACCCTGTGGTACTTGGCGATGGGGAGAAGCCTGCAGGACTTGAAGTTCTCAACAGGCATCTCCCCCCAGGCTCTGGGTATCATTATCCCAGAGACCTGTTCTGCCGTCATCCAGGTCCTGCAGAAGGAGTATATTAAGGTAAGATTTTTATCCTTTAATATCACATTTTATTGTATTTAATGTTTGCTAATATATTGTATTTCTTTCCTCATTCCCTAATTACCATGATTGCAATATGCTGTGAATGTCCCCTTTGTCCTCATGCATGCTGGATTTTTATGTAATTATTTTTTTGTCCTTAATATATATTTGCCTTCACTTACCTCCCCAGCATGCTCTCCTGGCCCTATATTCACCTCATGTAGTCACTTAACAATGTATTTTATCAGCTCCATAGTAGTGCTTTACCCTAAACACCCCAAAAATGTTTTGAAATGTGATTTGTGCTTTAAATTCGTGCAGAGTTCCAGAGGCTTTTTTTGGGGGTCCCCAAATCATTTGGAACCCTCCCTCCCACCAACTGCCACAAGTCAGCTGATAACATGTCTCTATCTATCCTCAATCATCTATCTGCTGACTTGGCCAAACCAATACAAACTATACCCATCTCTTTAGTGGTCAGATTTATGGATGAATTCCCCAAAGCATGTAGTGCAAGGGCCTGCCTGTATACTTTTAAATGGTACTGTTTAAATTTTTTGTATCCTATTATTATCATGATAGGTAATAGCAGAATGTCCAAATGTGCTGAAATGTGTACAATGTGTTTATATCTTTGTATTATGACACTTCTTACCTGTCCAGTGGGCTGCCAATAGTGTAACTATGGAGGGGCTGTTCAAAGTAATACCCATTATTTAGGCATTCATCTCTCAATGAAGTGGAGAGGGTTACCTGGCCTAGAGCCCCCCCCTATAATGTTAGAAATGGCCCATGAGAGGGGGGGATATGATAGTTGTACCTTATACTTTGGTCTTTAAAAATTCCCATAAATAAATGTTATCTTGATGTTGGCCAAGAATGTTTGTGTCTAATCAGCTTTCCATGTTTATGTGCAAAAAGACTAATTTTTTTTGGTTTTCCTCAACAGTTTCCTTCCACGCCACAGGAATGGCAGACTGTGGCCTCCCACTTTGCCCAGCGGTGGGACTTTCCTAACTGCGGAGGGGCAATTGATGGGAAACATGTCCACATCATCCCACCACCCAACTCGGGGTCATACTATTATAATTATAAGGGGTTCAATAGTATTGTGATGTTGGCAGTGGTGTCGGCTACTTATGAGTTCCTGTATGTGGACGTGGGGAAGAATGGCCGGATGTCCGATGGTGGAGTAATCGCCCAGACCGAGTTCTACAGGCGTCTCCAGAATGGCAGCTTGGACTTGCCACCTCCAGAAGACAATGTGGAAGGACTCCCATTCGTCTTCATTACGGATGAAGCCTTTGCGCTGGGGGACCATCTTATGCGGCCATTCCCGATGAGGACCCTCACCCCGGACCAGAGGGTTTTTAATTACCGGCTGGCCAGAGCCAGAAGAGTGGTGGAGAACACGTTTGGAATCATGGCCAGCCGGTTCCACCTATTTCTTACACCCATACATATGGCCGAGTATAAACTGAATCATATTATCCTGGCGTGCTGTGTTCTACACAACTTTTTACGGCAATATTCTGCCAACTATGCCGGCTCAGTTGGATGAACCAACCCTGACAGTGCTTGAAAGTGGCCGTCCTGGCTTGCCCTCCCTGAGTGCCCGTGATGTCTGGCTAAGATACCTTGAATTCTTTGCAGGTAGGGGGGCTATCAATATGCCAGACAATGTGTGAAACCTTTATCAAATTAAAAAAAAACATTAAACAAATCTTTGGTGACATTTCCTGCTTGTGTTTGTTTTAGCTGACCCTGACAGAAATGTGGTGAGTCCTGAAAATGGCGTGATTGTGTAACCTTATACAAAGCACTGTTGGGTGTTATTTAATAAAGGCAAAGACACTTTGCACTACAAGTGCACTTGAAACTGCACTTGTAGTGCAAAGTGGATTTTCCCTTAGGAAATAACCCCCATTGTCACAGAAAACACCAATTAGAGCACCCCAAAAGTGTTGTAGTGTTGAGACAATAATCCACACATTCTTGATTAACAATCTTTTTAATACCTGCACAATCACATGTGCATTTAAAAAAGGTTTTTAAAACAAACCAACATGTATAACAATTTTTGGGGTGGTAGAAAAAGTAGAATTGTCCATTTAAGGTAAAACAGGCATGTTTGAAAACACACAAGAAAGACACAAATCTTGAACTTACAAAGTTCACATTTGGTAGAACTTGAAGGCAATATCAGACATGAGTATTTAGGACCTGTGTTTGATATTGCGTTCAGAAGGGGTGAAGTCACCCCCGGAAAAGCCAAATTTTGAAGATGCACACAAATACCTGAATGTCAACATGTGCTACCTGCCATCACGGGGGATCAAGGGACGTGTTTTGGGGGAGCCACCTCTTCCTCACATCTACTTTTTATTGTGGAAGGGGTTGCACCCCCAAAATGCGTCCATTGATCTCCCATGATGGCAGATAGCACATGTTGACACACTGTGTGCATCCTCAAAATTTGGCTTTTCTACAATTAGACAAAAAATGAAAAAATTGTAGTACACCATAAAACAAAGGGATTTGGAGGGGTTTTAAACTCTCCCCAAAACATCAATGATGTTCTTATTTTTTTGAATAACATCATTTATGTTTTTCTGGATGTTTTCCAATGCAACATTACAACCCATGATCTCCCCGATCAGGATCTGTGCACTTTCCGGGGTTAAATGCCCTGGATCCACAACATCATGATCACCTAAAAAGATAGAAACCAAAAAAAACATGTATTATAAATCTGCCGGCATCCATCTCTTACCTGAGCCTGTGGTTGCAGACACTCACCTGTTGTGGTGACTAGTTCCACTCATCTTCCTCCTCCTGCTCTTCTTGTCTTTGGGGGATTTCCCCTTCTTCATGAGGTGGGGGGTCTCTGGTCTCCTCGGATGAGGGGTGTCCTCCGAGTCTTTTCTCCCTTATGTGAAAAAAAATGGTATACTTAGCACGCAGATATTTGATGTCAGAACTATAAATATGAAACATTGTTTGGAAGTGGGGTACAATTGTCTGTTTTGGCAGAGTTCCAAGATGTAGAATTTTTAGTGGTATGAATAAAGTGAGTGGTGATTGCGCTGTGATAAAAAGGGGAAGGGGGGAAGAGGAAGGGGAAGGGGCTAGCTAAAATGTATAGAGAGGTGAGTGAAAAAATAAAAAAATATATTTAAAAAAATATAATAAGCATGAGGGCTAGTATCATACTAGCACGTGAAAAATATTGTAAATACTGAAACAAAAGAAAAGAAAGTTCTCAGTGCAAAAGGGCTAGTATCATACTAGCACATATGTGGTAACTCAGCAAATACTTATTGGTGACTCCAAGTAAATAAATAAATGGTGAACAATCCCACCACCTAGTAGTACAAAGTGCTCAAACAATGAGTCATCAGTTCCAAAAAGGCAAAATGAAAAAATTATACAAAATATAACAGTATAATGAAATGTAATAAAGTGCGGTCTCATGGGCACTAAATCCGAATAGACTGAGGAAACAAAATTACCTAAAACATATAAAAAGCTATAAAATGAGTGACAAATACAGTGTGGGTACAAAAAATATATATATATATATATATATTGAACCAAATAAAAATATATAAATCAAAAAAAGTCCATGTGCATGAGGGCTAGTATCATACTAGCACATAAAAAATATTGTAAATACTGAAACGAAAAAAAAAGGAATCTCAGTGCAAAAGGGCTAGTATCATACTAGCACATATGTGGTAACTCAGCAAATTCTTATTAGTGACTCCAAGTAAATAAATAAATGGTGAACAGTCCCACCACCTTGTAGTACAAAGTGCTCAAACAATGAGTCATCAGTTCCAAAAAGGCAAGTCCACAAGCCACAGGAAAGGGAAAAAAAGTCTTCAGTGGGGACACCTCTGTGCTTGCAAGCAGCTCCCCTTACTGCTGCAAGACAACAGCTCGTAATCCAATAACAAATCACCAGCAGGCAAGGGTCCCATCCAGTAGTTCAGGCGATTCGAGTGGTGGGTGTGCAGGATGGTATATAAAAAACATAAGCAGACAGTATATAGTATAACTCCGTGGTGGCCAGAGTGGAAAAGGGGACAGGACACAGAAGGGGGATGCACTCACTTTTGTAAAATGAGTGTGGGCGTCAATCCAACGAACGCCGAGTTCGTATACCTCAAAAGGGTGTCTTCAAACCGTCCCCATTTCCTCAATGCTCGTCACAATGCGATGAATATATGTGGAGTGTTGGAAGAGAGTGCACATAGCGTGATCCCGTATATAAATCAGTTTATTAGGTTAAAAACAACATAGTACACTTACATTTAGCAGAAGGCTATAGTAAAAAACATCCACGAGCGCCGAGCTCATATCCTATCGTCAGTCTGTGACAGTTCCCGTTCTCCAATCCTGACACGTATTGTCACGTCACGTGACTTCATCCTCTGATTTATATACGGGATCACGCTATGTGCACTCTCTTCCAACACTCCACTTATATTCATCCCATTGTGACGAGCATTGAGGAAATGGGGACGAGCATTGAGGAAATGGGGACGGTTTGAAGACACCCTTTTGAGGTACCACATATGTGCTAGTATGATACTAGCCCTTTTGCACTGAGATTTTTCTTCTAATAAGTATTTGTTGAGTTACCACATATGTGCTAGTATGATACTAGCCCTTTTGCACTGAGATTTTTCTTCTAATAAGTATTTGTTGAATTACCACATATGTGCTAGTATGATACTAGCCCTTTTGCACTGAGAACTTTCTTTTCTTTTGTTTCAGTATTTACAATATTTTTCATGTGCTAGTATGATACTAGCCCTCATGCTTATTATATTTTTTTAAAATATTTTTTTTAATTTTTTCACTCACCTCTCTATACATTTGAGCTAGCCCCTTCCCCTTCCTCTTCCCCCCTTCCCCTTTTTATCACAGCGCAATCACCACTCACTTTATTCATACCACTTTTGTCTGTTTGGATCAGCCATTTAGGTGTTGCAGCAGTGCCCCTTAGCATAGGTATTTCTGACAACGCAGGAGTTTCTTCATCATTTATCTATTTTTCTCTATCCACCTGTGTTAACCCCTGCTGCAGTCATGGATATTTTCACGTTTATAGAATTTTTAGTGTCCTTTGTCAAGCTTCAATACTTTACCTGTTTTGTACAAGCTTCATAGATGGAGACACCCCTATAGTATACACTGGAGCACCTGTGTGGGCTCCCTAATAAAAAGGGTGTTCTTGTGTCCCACACTAGTGCTCCAGTGTCCAGATGTGAAAACTGCTGCTGAGTGTCCTCTCCTTACACAGAATCGAGTTTGCATTTCATTCTAGTAACAAACCCATCTACACAACCAAATTATTTTCATACAAGTAGGCCCTAAAAAATGTGCTCAAATGCATATGGCCAAAGCAATGGTGTTTTATAGGTCGAAAGAAAAATGTTTGATACGAATTAATAATGTGCCCATGAACATGAAAGTGCCATTTTAAACTGGATAACAGTTAAGAAAAGCACATGGAGCAGCACGAACGTAATAAACATAAAAAGAATAGGAACACAGCACAACTACTTACTTTTTTACAGCACTCTCCGGATCTTTCTGTACTGCTCATGTTCTCTTAATTTGAGGTCCGACCACCGCTTCCTGAGCTGATCTTTCCTTGTCAAAAGAAGTTTATTGAGTATACAATGTTATAAAGATACATAAAGTAAGTTTACAAGGATCTATAAAGTAAGCTCATTGTTTTACAGTAGGGTTTATATAGGTAAATATCATGAAATTTCAAATATTAAACATTGGGTTCACGTAAACCTAAATTAAAGATATATATATCATTTCCTTAGTTACTTTTGTAGGTATTTAAATGATTTATACCTATTATACATATTGTTTACAAGTAGAGTGTATATAGGTCAAATAAATTCTGATAATGAGCTTTAATCGTAAGGTGGAGAAAAGGAAAGAGAAAGAAGAAAAAGGGTTGAAAGGTAGAGGTATGGTCCACAAGGTTGTCCCGCTCGTCAGTTTATTATTCTTTTTAGTTCTCTTTGAAGCCTTAGAATGGGTGTCTCTGTAAGTCATTTAATCTGTTACCATGGCAACAGGACAGAGTCATTGAAGTTTGACAGGAACTGTTGTTTTATCCAAGGATGCCAAAGTTTTTCAAATTTTGGAATTTGATTTTGATCGATGGCTACCATCTTAGCATGGGACATTGTATTATTCATTCTGTGAATTGTTTCTGCTAGTACCAATGTAGGAGATTTCCATGCCTTGGCCACTGTTTGTTTTGCAGCCGTTATTAGTTGGATCATAAGTTTGAATTGAGAGAGTGTTAACCATTCCGGTTTTAGATTAAGTAAAGTTAAATATGGATCTGGTTGTATTATTTTTTTAAATATTTTAGATGCAATCACAAAGACTTCCTTCCAGAAGGTTTGGATTACTGGGCACGTCCACCATATGTGTAAATATGTGACTATTTCTGGGCATCCTCGAAAACAAAGAGCTGAGGTATTAGGTGAATATTTTGCCACTCTAGCGGGTACAAGGTACCAGCGAGTTAGGACTTTATAATTTGTCTCCAGTGCTAAGATGTTGGGTGAAGATGACTTAGATGTGAGCCATATGTTAGACCAGTCCGTGTCTTCTAAAGTTCGTCCCAGGTCCTCCTCCCACCTCTGAACATAAGAGGGTCTATTAAGATTTGCTACTCCATATAATTGATTATAAAGTGATGAAATTGTACCTTTAGCAAATGGATCTTTTGTACAGATTGATTCAAAAATGGATAATTGGGATAATGGTGTATCCCCCTTTAGGAATGGTGTATAGAAATTTTTGATTTGGAGATATCTAAATATCTCAGAGTTTGGTAGATCATATTTTTCTCTAAGCGATGGGAATGAAAGGAATGATTTAGATGCTATGAAGTCATTTAGTGTCTGAATGCCTGATGTTGTCCAAGCTTTAAAAGAGTTTGGGTAGATCCATGCCGGATAAAAGGCCGGATTTCTGATAAAAGAGAGGAGAGGATTGTGTGGAGATTGTAACTGATATTTGGTTTTTAGTTTATCCCAGAGAGATAAGAAGTGTTTAGTTATGGGATTATGAATTTTAAAGCGATCTTTAGGATCAAGCCATAATAAATTTGATATTAATAGAGGGTCATTTTCTGAAGCCTCTATAAATACCCATAATGGGATTTCCTGTTTTGCATGGTATTTGGACAGACTGGCCAAATGTGCTGCTCTGTAGTAGTTAGTAAAATTAGGATATCCCAGGCCTCCTTTATTTTTGGGAAGATGTAGTGTGTTTATAGGTATACGTGGTTTAGAAGAGCCCCCTATAAACGGAGTTGCTCTTTTTTGTACTATTCTCAAAAAATAGGAAGGAATTGGAATAGGGAGGACTCTGAATAGATAAAGCAATTTGGGTAGAATAGTCATTTTGATTGCATTAATCTTCCCTATCCAGGATAAAGGAAGTTGCGACCATTGTTTTATTAGATTTGTGATCTGTCTTAATACAGGAGGATAATTGGTTGAGAATAAGTCAGAATGAGATGCTGTTAAATGAATTCCAAGATATGGGATTGATTTTTCTGCCCATGTGAATGGGAGTGCAGCCCTAGGCGGGATCAATTCCATGTTTGTGAGTGAAATATTAAGCACTAGGCATTTCTTAGGATTAATCATAAGGCCGGATAGGGTTGCAAATCCATCAAGAGCTGGTATTAAGTTAGGACCAGAGACCTGTGGTGATGATAGAAAAAGTAATATATCGTCTGCAAATATACATAATTTGTGTGTAATACCTCCTACTTCAATGCCAGTTATAGTTTGGTTTGTTCTGATGTATTGGGCCATGGGTTCGAGTATAAGGGCAAATAATAAGGGAGATAATGGGCAACCCTGTCGGGTACCTCTTTCGATATTAAAGGCTTCAGATTTGTATCCAGCATATTTTATATAGGCTTTGGGTTTATTATATAATGCTTTGATCCATGTTAAAAAGTGGGGTCCAAAACCCCATTTTTGTAATGAATATTGCATATATTGCCAGGATACTGTGTCAAATGCCCTCTTAATATCGAGAGATAGAAAACATAAAGGGATTTTCCGTTTTATAGCAATATGTGCCAATAACACTGCCCTGCGTATATTATCGCCTGCCTGTCTATTTGGCATGAAGCCTACTTGATCTCTATGTATTAATTTTCCTATAATGCTATTGAGGCGTTTTGCTATTATTTTTGCTAATAATTTAATATCGAGGTTTAACAGAGAGATAGGCCAATAATTCACACAGGAAGTATCATCAGAAAGGGGTTTTGGGATCATACAAACAATTGCCATTAGTGTTTCTTGCCGAAAAGAATGTCCATCTAGAAATTTGTTAAAAGTTTCAGTGAGAATGGGAGAGAGTATTTCTGAGAATGTTTTATAGTATAAAGCCGAGTAGCCGTCTGGGCCTGGTCTTTTGTTAAGTTTTAGGTCTTTTATGGGGTTAGCAACTTCATCTATAGTTATAGGCTCATCCAAACTGCTTTTTTGATTCTGAGATAACTCAGGTAAGGTTATTTTTGAGAAGAAGGATTCAGCCTCTGTAGGATTAAATTCATTGTTTGTCTTGTATAAAGTTGCGAGATGTGAGTGAAATTTATGGACTATTTTAACTGGATTACAAGTGTAAACATTTTTTGATAATTTCAAACGTATTGGTTTGAAAAATTTGTTAGTTGAATTTAATGCCCGAGCCAAATATGTACCTGGTTTGTTTGTATTCATGTAGAAATTGTGTTTGGAGCGTTTGAGGGATTTATCAACTGACTCAGTGAGAAATAGATCGTATTCCAATCTAGATTTTTCCAGATGAGATTTTGTACTCTGAGATGGATTATCTTGAAATGATATGTAGGCTGCATTAAAATTGAGTTCTAGTTTTTTTGCTAGATTTTTGCGTTCCCGTTTAAATAGTGCCATTTGTCTTTGTATTGTACCACGCAAGACAGGCTTATGAGCTTCCCACAGTGTTATTGGGGAGATGTCTGTTGTATTATTAATTGATATGTATTCCTTTAAAGCTTGTTCAATGGCCATCTGATGTAGTGGGTGTTTGAGCATTATGTCCGGTAAGTACCACGTTGGGTCATGCGCTTTTGGTATGGCTGAGGCTATAGTAGTGTATACTGCATTATGGTCAGACCACGGAATCGGAATTATATCTGATGCAATAATTTCTGGTATCATTCCTATTGTTAGAAAAATATGATCTATTCTGGTGAGGGTTTGATGAGGGTGCGAGAAATAAGTGAATTTCTTTTTCATTGGGTTACTTTCTCTCCACGAATCTACCAGATTGTATTTAGAAAGAAGTTGAGAAAAAGGTAATCTAGAGGTTATTTTGGATGGTGTAAAAGGTGATTTATCTAGAAATGGGAGGAGGACCTGGTTCGAATCCCCGCACATTATCACTGTTCCTATTTTGTGTGTATTAATCACTTGTAATATATGTGAGAGGAATGGTGTAGGTTGTTTGTTAGGAGCGTAGTAGGAAATCACCGTGATTGCTGTATCCATTATATAACCCATGAGTATCAGGTATCTACCTTCTGGGTCTTTAATTTCTGATGATAAGGTGAATGGTGTGGATTGGTGAAATGCAGTTAGAGTTCCCCTTTGCTTGGTACAGGCAGAAGCCGTGTAAATTTGTTGATAAAAAGGAGAAATATATTTTGGAGTAGAATCTTTGGTGAAGTGTGTTTCTTGGAGGCATACTATGTGAGCCTTCTTGTTATGGAAAGTACGGAAGGCTTTGGTCCTTTTTTGAGGGACATTTATTCCCTGAACATTCAGGGAAAGTATATTCAGTGGTGCCATGGCAACAGATCAAATAGTTTTGACTTATTTTTTGTTATGCAGAGCTGACAGCTCAGATCAACCTGTGTGGACTGAAGAGATGAATAGATAGAAAAGAAACCAGTGAATTCTGGAGTAAAGAGTAAACAAAAAACATATGAGATTAGATGATACATTGTATAAATTATTTTTTGCAAGTAATCACAATTTACCCGTGAAAGAGAATAAATATCTCTCTCAGGGGAATAAGTGCCTTCGTCACACTCCCACATAATATGGTTGGGAGAATGAGGAGGGCTAATGGGGGTACACGGATCTTCCGCTTACAGGAGAGAAGTGCTATGTCAAAAGACATCAAAATGATGTTTCATTAATTGGAGTGCAGAATATAGTTTTTGTTGAAATTATTTATTCCAGGGTGGTTTTATATGGTTAGTCTTGCCCTAGGCTAAATAATTCAGTTAGAAAGGTACTGTTAATAACTTTGGTATTGATGAAGATAGTTTGAATTATTTTGGGATTTTAACCCTTTTAGAGTAAACAATTACATATTTTATTCATATGTAACTGTTTAGATATGTTAACTCATAAAATTGAGCTTGTATTGCTTCAGATTAGAATAAACAAAAACATAGTTCTAGGAACTAGTTAGGTAATAATATATTTGTTTTAAGAAAAGAAAGAAAAAGCTTCCATTACTTCTGGATTATTGAACATATTTGTCCTAAAAAGTAATAAATCTATTGTTATTACCTGATAATATATAACTGAACAAGAATTTCCTTATTTCACTTATATATTCTAAGGCTATATGAATCAGAAGTAATAAGAAATATAACTGGAATGTAACATGATCCCACACAGTGTGTGACTATCAGAATGCAGTTACATTCAGCTATAAATATAGGTTTTTTATAGAGAACCATCTCTTAGTATAATAAATGAAGAGCTATCAGGAATTAGGATGTCAGTCCATTGAATCTTCTTGGTCCATGAATGATGTGGCATAACGGCCTTTTTTGTGAGAATGATGATTCCCATTTTGTTCTGAAATTTTCTGGGTGCTGCCTGAAGGTGAAGATGATGCCATTCTTCTGCGTGTGGGAGTGTTGCTGCTTGTGGGTTCTGTCAGATTTAATTTTAAAAGGGTTTGTTGTAGTTCATCTGCTGATCTGCTTCTGTAAATTGTACCTTGGTAGTTAAATCTGACTGAAAAGGGGAAGCCCCTTTGATACATAATGTTGTGGCGTTGCAGTTCCATTAGTTGGGGTTTCATGGATCGTCTTTTAGTAATAGTAAGTTGGGATAGGTCAGCAAAAATTTGATAATTGTGTCCTTGAAAATTAAGTTCCTTTTTTTCTCTTGCAGCAATTAGTATTTGTTCTTTCGTTCTGTAATAATGAAATTTTGTGATTATATCACGTGGGGGTCCATCTTTCTTTTTGGCTGTGAGGGCTCTGTGTACTCTGTCCAGTTCTAAATGTTCAATAGGGATATCTGGCTTTAGTTCTTGTAATAGAGCAGTAATAGTAGATTGCAGGTCTGTCACAGTTTCAGGTATTCCCCTTATGCGCAAGTTTGAACGTCTGGCTCTATTTTCGTAATCTTCGAGCTTAGTTTGAAGTATTACATTCTCTTTTTTTAATTGTTCCAATTCGGTTATATTTTCTTGGGTTGTAATTTCAATTTCATCCATTTTTATTTCTAAGGCTGCGGTGTGGTTTCCCAGCTCTCTTATTTCTTTCTTTAGGCTTTTTGTTATTTGGTCTGAGGTTTGTTTTAAAGCCTTATGAAGCATCTTTTCAAATTGTAATAATATTACTGAGGATTCTGAGGAGGCTTGTGGAGAAGTTTGTGAGAGGATTTGTTCTGTATCTGACTCAAATGGAGAGTCTTGCTGTGACATTTTCTGTCTGTGAGAGCGCCCTGATGCTGTATCTTGTGAGGTGACTGGAGCTGCTTCAGCTGCAGTGAGTGCCTGTGAGCTCTTTGTGAGGTGATTTTTATTTCTGCCACGGTTTCCTCCCAGTACCATATTTCCTGCCCAAACTTTCACAGTTTGTTCCCTGGGGCAAAAAGGTTCAAATGGATACCTTTTGAGCCTGCAGGCTCCGCTTTGTCCTTCTCTTCTCTCCTCAGCGGTGTGGAGCTCTAACAATGCATGTCTGCTCTGCTAGGCTCCGCCTCCTGCCCCCTCCTGAGCTGATCTTTCAATCGTCGTACCCCAAAATTCCGGTGCAGACTCTTGACCACTTTTGCCATTATCTTGGCCTTTCTGACATTGGGGATGGGGTAAGGTCCATACTTTCCATCATAGTCAGCCCTCTTCAGGATGTCGACCATCTCCAACATCTCCCCAAAGGACATATTTGATGCCTTAAATCTTCTCCTTCTGGATCCAGATGTTTCCGGCTCCGGGCTTTCCTCCCCCTCCTCCTCGTTGCTATAATTAGCACGCACCTGCTGTGTCTCCGCCATGTGCTCTTCCCCCACTGCACCGAACGAAAAGGGGTGGGGAATAGACTAGAATGAACGTCAGGGGCGGGCGGAGTTACACGCATGCGCAGTGTGTATAAAGCGTAACACGCGTGCGTAGTACGTACAATCTGTGAGTGGAGGAAGGAGTATCGGAGGCACCGATCGTGATAACGAAGGTAAGAGCCAAACTTGGGCCTATACTGCTTTGAGATTGAGGCCTATATTGTAACAAGATTAGGAGAGTTTTGCCTGACATTAGGGTTTGTCTCGTGTTGTGTTTTGCAGAAAAAATGGATGGCTTCAATGACCACAACTTCCTCCCCCTGTTCATAGACAAGTACAGGGAGCTGCCCTGTCTGTGGCAGGTGAAACATCCGCATTATAATAATAAACAAAAGAGGCAGGCAGCGCTGGAGAAACTACTGGAGTTGGTGATGCCAGTGGTCCCCACAGCAACCATCCCCTATTTAAAAACCAAAATTGGTGGCCTGAGGAGCACTTATCTTAGGGAGCACAAGAAGGTAATGGATTCCCAGAGATCAGGAGCTGGAGCAGATGATGTTTATGTCCCCAGGCTGTGGTACTATGATAGACTGCGATTTCTGTCAGACCAGACTGGAGTCAGGGAATCCCTCTCAACCCTTCCTTCCACTCTTCCTTCCACCCCAGCTGAGGCTTCCGATGTCAAACCTGGGCCTTCCAGCCAGGAAGAAGTGGAGGAGCCCAGCTTGAGTCAGGTATAGCATTGTTCTCCAGATTTCTGGTCAAGAAATAAATGATGTTTACTAGATGTTATTATTGATCACTAATTGCAGATTTATTAAAGTGTTTTACATATCAATAGACAGTAGTGGGCAAAAAGATTTGGGACAAGAATGAAAAATGCTGGGCTCAGAATGATCATCAGTTATATTTCTTAACATTCAATTTGCAACAGTCATGAGGTGACAATTGTGTGTGATTGATGAAGAAAAAACTAAAACTATGTCCCTTTTTCATACACAGGAAGACCTCAGCCAGGACGAGGCTCTGGAATGTGGCACACAGGAGGAGGCTGTGGAATGTGGCAGCCAGGAGGAGGCGGGGGTTAGTGGCAGCCAGGAGGAGGCGGGGGTTAGTGGCAGCCAGGAGAAGCCTGGGACTAGTCGGAGCCTGACCGAATCGCAGGTTCCTCCCCTCCGCCTTCCATACAAAAAACCGAGGAAGGGGAGTAACGTGCAGGATTCAATGCTCAGGCTCATTCAGGAGGCTTCTGCGTCCCTCAGAGCCTTACCCACTCCTGAAGAGGCCTTTGCCTGCATGGCTGCCACCAAACTGAAGGGCATGCAGGAGGGCCAACGCCTCATGTGTGAGAAACTTATTTATAAAGTCCTAACTAAGGGGGTGAGTGGCGAAATCACACCCAATACCGACGTGATTGAGTTGGACCATCCTCCTCCTCCTCCTGCTGCCACAACTCCACCACCACAGCCACAGCGTGGAAGGAAGCGTGGAAGGAAGACCAGAGAGTGATGACCCTGGGTTCAGTCTGGTCTGACAAAAGATGCGGTCTCTTGTAGTACCACAGCCTGGGGACACAGATGTCATCTGCTGCTTTCCGGATCTCTGGGACTTCTGGACCAGACTGCACTCCCTTAGATATGGACTCCTCATGCCACCAATTTTACAGTAAAATAATTGATGTGTGCCCTGGGGGCCAAAGGCTTCACCAATTTCTGCTGTTTCTCCGGTGTTGCCTCCCTCTTTGTTTGGTTCTGAGCCCTTAATAAAGGAATTTTTGGTTCAATTATACTTGCCTATGTGTGTTTTCCTTAAAAAAAAAACAGTTTGTTGATGAGGAAGCAGGTACATTTCAAAAATACAATGTGAAATTAACAAGAGACACCAACACCAAACAAACAATCTCATTGAGATTAAATAATACAAGATATGAATGGTGTTGTGGTAACTTGACACACAAAACACACACAAAAATATTCTGGACTAAAAAGCCAAAAAAATTACAAAAAAAAAAAACAGCCTTGAAACAAAATGTTTTACAATTAAAAACAAACAAAAAAATTGGTCACATTATAAAGAAGAAGAGAGTGCGCTGTATTAAATCATTTTTTACATTGCAGCGTGACGAAAGTGCTGTATCCATTGCGAACGCTAATTTTACCAGACCAAGCTGTTCCGTCTCAGAATTTCTTCTGAGCATGCGTGGCACTTTGTGCGTCGGAACTGGCCACACACGGTCGGAATTGACGCGATCGGATTTTGTTTTCGGAAAATTTTATAGCCTGCTCTCAAACTTTGTGTGTCGGAAAATCCGATGGAAAATGTCCGATGGAGCCCACACACGGTCAGAATGTCCGACAACACGCTCCGATCGGACATTTTCCATCGGAAAATCCGACCGTGTGTACGGGGCATTAGAGTTAAGAGTTTAATAAACCGGGCTTCTG
Source organism: Aquarana catesbeiana (assembly GCF_042186555.1). Classification (NCBI taxonomy): domain Eukaryota; kingdom Metazoa; phylum Chordata; class Amphibia; order Anura; family Ranidae; genus Aquarana; species Aquarana catesbeiana. The sequence goes on from NC_133325.1 coordinate 519,403,878, forward strand.
ATGCAATATTACATTTGAAATAGCCATTTTAATATTTTTACCTGGTAGGTAACACCTTAATCACATTCATTACAGAAGATACATTAATTTCACTGTATCAGACTGCTGGGACATTGTTTGTCTTCTGATTACTTGTCTAGTGGACAGAATATACAGTTTTGTGCCTCTCCCATTGGTAATTGGGTCATCTATTGTTTCTGTCTGTCTGCTATTATCGTGTCCACTCCACCTTGTCAGCAAACTATTGTGGGATGTTATATGTTTATGTTGATTAGCTTAAATCACTATCAGCTATTATTGCTAGATGTGGATTAGCATTAAGTGTATGTTGGCTGTCCCTTAGCTATGTTAATTATATTCCTGTTTACAGTTTGTAATGTTAGGGTAATATGATCAACCCCTCACCTGATTGTGCAGTATATAAATTCTGTGTGAGTTTTCAAAAAGCGTTCCAGATGCATCTAAGCTATTTCCGGCTAGTCTTGGATGGTCAGCTAAAATATCTGGTTCCTATGTGCAGACTGAGGAAGCTGTATACTGACAGAAGCTCCCAAGCGGGGTGCTGTCGGTTCTGTCACAGTGTTAGAGGAGAAAAACAGCCTGAGAACTGTTCCCCCATTTTTGGCTACCTGAAAAACTATCTGGGAAGCTCATAGGACATATGGAAGTGTGCGATTGCTCATTTATGATGAGGCATTCCAGCAACATACAGTAGGTGACCGCGATATTGTGTCAATCTCGCCGCTTTTCTCGGCGGGATTTGACACCTATGAGACCCGTCGTTGGAGCCAGCTCCGAGATGGCTCACTCATCGGGAAAGGAAAACTTTTTCTCCTTTCACGATGAGCGACGGGCAGTGCTGACAGGTGTCTGGTATGAATCCTGAGGGGAAACGCCGCGCCAAATTTTAAATGAAAAAAACGGCGTGGGATCCCCCCCAGGAGCATACCAGGCCCTTAGGTCTGGTATGGATTGTAGGGGGAACCCCCTACGCAGAAAAATCGGTGTGGGGGTCCCCCCAAAATCCATACCAGACCCTTATTCGAGCACGCAGCCCGGCCGGTCAGGAAAGGGGGTGGGGACGAGCGAGCGCCCCCCTCCTGAACTGTACCAGGCCGCATGCCCTCAACATGGGGGGGTTGGTGCCTTGGGGGAAGGGGGCGCCCTGCGGGCCCCCACCCCAAAGCACCTTGCCCCCATGTTGATGAGGACAAGGGCCTCTTCCCGACAACCCTGGCCATTGTCGGGGTCTGCGGGCGGGGGGCTTATCGGAATCCAGGAGCCCCCTTTAATAAGGGGGCCCCCAGATCCCAGGCCCCCCCATCCTATGTGAATGAGTATGGTGTACATGGTACCCCTACCCATTCACCTAGGAAAATAAAGTGTTAATAAAAAAAACACACCACACAGGTTTTAAAATAAATTTATTAGGCAGCTCCGGGGGGGTCTCTTCTGACTTCGAGGGTCTTCTTCCGACTTCTTCTCCCGGTGTTCCGCCTCTTCCCCAAGGCCCCTCCGATATCTTCTTCCAGCTCTCCTGCTGCCGCTGTCCGGTTCTTCTCCCGTATCTTCTGCCGGACCCCCCACTATCTTCTTCCAGCTCTATTGCTAGCAGGGGACCCGGTCTGCTGCGCTGTCTTGTCCCCCCTTCTCTTCTTCTCTCCTTCTGATGTTGACACGATGCTCTCTCCTGCTGGAATGGTGTGTCCGAGCTGCGGAGCCATTTATATAGGCGGTGACCCGCCCCCTTGTGATGTCACAGTCCCAGCATGCGCAGGGACTCTGGCGTCATAAGGGGGCGTGATTCCAGATTCCCTGCGCACGCTGGTCACAAGGGGGCGGGGTCCCCGCCTATATAAATGGCTCCGCAGCTCGGACACACCATTCCAGCAGGAGAGGGCATCGTGTCAACATCAGAAGAAGAGAAGAGGGGACAAGACAGCGCAGCAGACCGGGTCACCCACTAGCAATAAAGCTGGAAGAAGATAGCGGGGAAGTCCGGCAGAAGATACAGGAGAAGAACCGGACAGCGGCAGCATACCAGGCCCTCGCTAGCAAAAGAGCTGGAAGAAGATTTTGGAGGGGCCCAGGGGAAGAGGCGGAACACCGGGAGAAGAAGTCGGAGGAAGACCCCCGAAGTCGGAAGAGACCCACCCCGGAGCTGCCTAATACATTTCTTTTAAAACCTGTGTGGTGTTTTTTTTATTAGCACTTTATTTTCCTAGGTGAATGGGTAGGGGTACAATGTACCCCATACTCATTCACATAGGGTGGGGGGCCAGGATCTGGGGGCCCCCTTATTAAAGGGGGCTCCCGGATTCTGATAAGTCCCTCGCCCGCAGACCCCAACAACCAACGGCCAGGGTTGACGGGAAGAGGCCCTTGTCCTCATCAACATGGGGGCAAGGTGCTTTGGGGTGGGGGGCGCTCGCTTGTCCCCACCCCTTTTCTGACCGGCCGGGCTGCGTGCTCGGATAAGGGTCTGGTATGGATTTTGGGGGGACCCCCACGACGATTTTTCGGCGTAGGGGGTTCCCCTTACAATCCATACCAGACCTAAGGGCCTGGTATGCCCCTGGGGGGAACCCATGCTGTTTTTTTCATTTAAAATTTGGCGCTCCCCCTCAGGATTCATACCAGACACCTGTCAGCACTGCCTGTCACTAATTGCGAAAGGAGAAAATGTTTTCCTTTTCTGATGAATGAGCCAGCGCGACATGCACAGTACCCTGTCGCCGAGAACCAGCGCGATGAGATCGCGCTGGAAACACAATCTCGCGGTCAGGTGCTGTATGTAGGCGCTGCCTGAGCTGAAGTGGGGCCATAGAGACACGGGGATCTGGATGCGTATTATGAACACCAAAGGGGGGTTACCTATTTTGCATCACTGAGCCAATTATCGTTTAACAGCACTGCCGCTGCAGGGTCAGGGGCATCCATGACCAGTAAAAAATGCCTGTGCTGGGCATTTAATGATACCTACTGCAAGTGGGGTGCTGCGTGCAGGTGGTTCAAGCATGAATTCTTGCACTCCAGTGGTGGCCACCCTGCAGTGTGATGTTTCAATAAATGAAAACCAGGTAAAAAATGGTGGGGTGACTCCCCTGGAAATAGGGAAGACTCCGGGGAACGTGCTGATGAGCCACTTTAAGTCAATTTTTTCAGGGTTCTGCTGGAGAAGGACAAGGGTCCTTGCATGGTGATTACTTTTCTCGGAATTGAGATTGATTTCGGTTCAAGGCGTTTCTACGTTGCTGGAAAACAAGTCGGTGGACCTTTTACATGTCGTTCATTTTGTTTTGGGAGCAAAAAAAATTGACCCTTCATCAGGTTAGGTTGCTTTTTAGGAAAATTTAATTTTGCATGTCGAGTGGTACTGGTGGGACAGATATTTTAACGTAGACTATCTCTAGCCATGGCCGGTGTGCGTGAACCCCCATCACTTACTTCACTTGCAGTCAAGTCATAAGGCAGATTTCCACATTTGGGCACAATTTCAGAGTTTTGATAAAAAATCTTACAGGCTGGCCCCTATTCAGACTAATTCTGAATTGGAGCTTTACACAGATTCAGCAGTGGGGTTAGTTTTGGAGTCTATTTTTGTGGTCGCTGGTGGCAAGGCATGGCCTGTCCTTAGAAGTCATCTGATCTCTTTAGGATATGATCCTTCTTGGCAATGTTTACGTTGTTAGTAGCTGTGGCTCTTTGGGGAGATAATCTCAGGAATCGAGCAGTGTTTTTATTCTAATAACTCTGCAGTGGTTTCTGCCATTAATTCCCTCTCAGCTTCCTCACTTCTGGTGGTAATTTTGCTGCACCAGTTTGTTTTATGTTTGCAATATAATGTGTTGCTTACAGCTTGCCATCTTCCTGCACAATTCAGTTGCTGATTCTTTGTCCTGCTTTTAGCAGGAGCAATTTGAACCTTGGATCCAAAAGCGAGAGAGGAAGGGGACTTCGGCTTGGCTATGGACAATCATTTAGGCGGTATGTGGGACCCAATCATATGTTCTTTGGCTCCTAGTACCTGGTCGGCATACAGTAGGCTATGGCATCTTGGTTCACTCTTGAAAGGGGATTGGGGATTGCACCCACAGTAGGGGGGAGACAGGACCTTTTTCTTTGGTTTGTTGGGGAATATTTTGCACAGGGTAATTCACCATTGGTTATTGCTAACAAAAAAAACTGGGTGCCTTAGCTTTTTTTGTTTAATTGTTGGGTTGACCAGATTTTACAAAATTGTTCTTGGTGCATCATGCTCTTAAGTGTTGGAGAAAAGGAAGGATTTTTGCTGATCCCCATAATCCAGTATCTTAGAACATTCTGAAAGGCTTGGTTTTACAGCTGCCCGTGGTCTGCAGTTCTGATTTTGAATAACATTTACCTTGGCTTTTTCCCTTGCTTTTTATGAAGCATTAAGGGTGGGGCAACTAGTTAGCCCTAGCAGCAAGACACCAGGTGGTTGTGGAATTTCAGTTGTGTTTCTTTCCGATTGGTTGCTTATGCTTAGTCTAAAACAGATCAACTAGGCAGTGGGGCCCATAGCTCCTTGTTCCTGTTGGCGGGTTGTGTGATAAATGGATGAAAGTCCTCTTTTAATACTGAACGGATTTTAAAGGTACTCCAGGTACATGACAGACCAGTCAATGGTTAATACTGCAGACTACCGAAGACCTCCAATACCGGGAGGCACTTTCAAATGAACACAAGATACAAGAAGTCAGTTCAAAGAAAATGCCTGTCTTTATTGGGCGGGTATACAGCTTTATATTTAGTTCAGCTTTACCAATCACAATAGGGGAGGGGGGAGTGGTTAGTAAAGGGATACAGTAATATCATTAATATCATGAATATAATTAAACAAGTCAGCGATATATGGTTTATACAAGTCAGTGACCCTCTAAGATACATCATCATGAGTTAACACGGGTCAACAGGCCATCTGGTTATGAATCATCATCTTATCCCAGATAAGTCGAACATGAGTTCGACTCGAACTCGAAGCTCATCCCTAATCCAGAATAGTCACTCTGACTGTTATTCAAACAAACATTCTCCTCAATATTTTAGTATCTCATAGAATCAACATATGCAGCAATTTATTTTGGTCATGGTTACTTAATTTCAGTAACTCTTCAAACATTTATAGTTTCACCCTTTTTTTTCCCAAAATCCTATTATCAATTTTAATTTAACCCCAAACTTTTAGGGAAATATATATTATCAGGAACATGGGCCTAATAACCTCTACTCCCAAAACAAGAACACACAATATGCATATTTTCCCCTCAAACACCTTTGAACACCTTTTTCCATATTTTTAAATCCTTATCTCACCCGAAGTATTTCCCTTAGTGCATAGGATTACACAACATAGTTACTTCTCTTTGTCTTTACTAACCACAATTCCTCTGGCGTAGCGCCTGGAATACATACATAACTTCCTCATTCTTTCCATAGCATAGATATACTTCCCAATTATAATATTCTTAAACTTGTATTTGGTTAAAATCAAACATTTTAAAATCCCCAATCATTGTTAATACAGCTTAAACACAATTAAAACCATTTACACAAATATAGTGCATTTGCTGTTATTAAAAAAAAAACACCTTTTAACTTCAATAATGTAAGGATAGGCAATTACAACTAAAACAGTCCTTAAAGTTAGACTCTAATGCCGCGTACACACGGTCGGACTTTTCGACCGGACTTGTCTGACGGACGCCGGCGGACCAAATCCGGCGGACAATACGATCGTGTGTGGGCTTCACCGGACCTTCAGCGGACTTTTCCAGATGCAAATCTGACGGACTTTAGATTTGGAACATGCTTCAAATCTTTACGTCGTAACTCCGCCGGACCCAGAAATCCGCTCGTCTGTATGCTAGTCCGACGGACAAAAACCCACGCTAGGGCAGCTATTGGCTACTGGCCATCAACTTCCTTATTTTAGTCCGGTGTACGTCATCATGTACGAATCCGTCGGACTTTGGTGTGATCGTGTGTAGGCAAGTCTGTTCGTTATAGGAAGTCTGTTGAAAGTCCGCCGAAAGTCTGTCGAAAGTCTGTCGGATGGGCTGTCGGACTTTTGTAGCTGAAAAGTCTGACCGTGTGTACGCAGCATAACTGAAATAATCAAGATACCCTATACATAAATTGAAATGCTACTTTTAAAAATTTGTATTTGATCAGATTCCTCAAAAAAACATTTGGTACCAGCGCATACATGTAATTTATCAGTGACGTGTCACATTCCTCTCTTAATGTTTCCAATTAACTATGCATTGGGCATGGGCTTAATATGTGCCCAACACATTTCATGAATAGACTGACAATAGTTGCAACATTTTTAACCATAAACATGTATTTTTATAGATAACTTTTCTGAATCAAATCCTTCTTTAACATTCACTCTCCCACCTCAGCAAGTCTCTTGGAATCGCTGACTATGTAATGCAAAAGCAGTGGTGAAGGAATGGTCTGCGGTTTGATCCCCTTTTTTCACCTGAAGTAACATAGTCTAAGCGGACATGTACCTCTGTGTATTGTGTTAAACAATACTTTGGATAGAAGGAATCACTCAAATAGTAACTTGTCCTTGTTCAAATCCGCGATTCAATCCTCTTGAAGCACCACACACAAATGAGTGCTCTATTCTGTCCCTCTCACCTGCCCACTTTAGCAATGTTCTCCGTCTTGGCAGGATCATAGGACATATATCAACTACCTGACAATCCATTTGCATTCAGAAGAAAAAACAACTTCTTATACTCTAAATTGGAATTCAAAGACAAGACAAAAAATCACATACACATAAAATTAAGCATTTCTCTCTATTAACCGGTTCCGGACCAGCCGCCGCAGTTTCACTGCGGCAGGTTGGTCCGGCTGCGCGAAATCACGTTACTACACGTGATGCGCGCGGCCGGCTGGGGATTCCCCGACGATCGGATTCGATCAGGAGCTGATTAATCCCCAGGTCCAGCCCAATGAAATTTGGCCTGGACCTTGTGATCGCTCCTGACGAATTATATTCTTCCCTTGTAGTGTAACTATAAACACTGACAGGGGAAGTGATATCATCTCTCCTCATGTCGCTCTTTTCGTTCCAGAGCGAGAGGAGAGAGCATCAAACAGCGAGCTGCACCAACACTACACTGACACCAGGTCACGTAGGCACACAATTCATCCCCTGATCACTCCCCGATCACCCCCCAGTTAACCCCTTCACCACCTGTCTCTGTGTCACCCAGTACAGCAATCAGATTTTTTTTTGATCTCTGTACTAATGTCATTAGTGACAAAAATCAGTGTTAGGGTAATTAGTCTTAGGCCCAGATAGGTCTAGGGATCCCCAATAAAGTATGGTAAGTGTTACTGTTATACCGTAATGTTACTTTGTTTTATTGTTAACCATTATTTGCTTAGCAGGTACACCATTCAGCTGCAGCACGGGTTTATTTATCTTGACAGCAACAGCATTTGCTCCCACGATACGTAAAGCTGTGACTCCAGCACTGTCGGAGGTGATTTCACCACCACAGTTAAAAAAAATGGTGCATGTATGCCCATCATTAGTAGTGGGTGGATGAAGGGCGGTATTCTAATGGTGGTGTAAATTTGGGGTGATCAGACTCAAGTGGTAGGTGCGTTTTCAGTAAGTACGCCAATCCAGAACTGAATTTTTAAGGGCCTGGTAGCCCACTTTTATTTAAAAGCACAGAAAAGTTCACAAAGACATCAGTAGCCCACACAGGGGGGTTCCACCATTACTGTATCTTGCATATGCAATACTTTAGCATCCTGGCTTACATTCTTGCCTTATGGGTGCTTCAGGCCTTTAGGTTCTAACGTAGGTCTGCTCCTCGGAACAAAAGAGTTAAGCTTACTCCTGATCAGCGCCTTGCTGCTCTGTCACCAAGGACATCCCCCCCGTGCTAACGTGCAATGTGAACGCAAGCGTCGGTCTGGTGTCATATGTAAACAGCAATGCATGTGAGGTATCACCACGAAGGTCAGATCAAGGGCATTAATTTTAGCAGTAGACCTCCTCTGTAGATCTAAAATGGTAACCTGTAAAGGCTTTTAAAGGCTTTTAAAAATGCATGTAGTTTGTCGCCGCTGCGCGTTTGTGCACAATTTTAAAGCATGTCGTGTTTGGTATCCATGTACTCAGCATAAGATCATCTTTTTTATTTCATTAAACATTTGGGCAATATAGTGTGTTTTAGTGCATTCAAATTAAAAAAAGTGTGTTTTTTCCAAAAAAATTGCGTTTGAAAAATCGCTGTGCCAATACTGTGTGAAAAAAAATTGCAACACCCACCATTTTAATCTGTAGGGCCTTTGCTTTAAAAAAATATATAATGTTTGGGGGTTTAAAGTAATTTTCTTGCACACTTTTTGTAAACAAAAAGTGTCAGAAAGGGCTTTGTCTTCAAGTGGTTAGAAGAGTAGGTGATGTATGACATAAGCTTCTAAATGTTACAAACGACTCCTACTTGTAAACGGAAGGAGACAACAGGAAGAACAGGAGATGAAATCTACCCCTAGGAAGGGAAATTCTCTCCTGTAAGAGTTAATATGGGAAAAACGTGTCTCCTCTCCATGATGCTTTATCACCAATCCTTGTTTCACTAAAACCCCAAATTTTCAAAAAACATTTGTCATTGGGACAGAAAGTGAGGTGAAATCTTCTGAAGAGGTGCACAGACAGCAAAACAAATGTTACAACAGTGATAACCCTTCCCTGTTTTTCAAAAAGCTTAAAAACAGATTTTTTTGGCTGGAGCTACACTTTAAAAATGTACCAGTTCAAAATTACAAACAGATTCTACTTAACAACAAACCCACTGCTTCCAAAAAAACGTCCGTTTTTAAAACTTTTTTTTGCATTGATACATGTCCCCTGGGGCAGGACCCGGGTCCCCAAACCGTTTTTAGGACAATAACTTGCATATTAGCCTTTAAAATTAGCACTTTTAATTTCAAAAAATTCGAGTCCCATAGACTTTAACGGGGTTCTAACGTTCGCGCGAACTTTCGGTCCATTCGCAGGTTCTGCTGTGAACCGAACCGGGGGGGGTGTTCGGCTCATCCCTAGTCAATAGTTAAAAGTGGTACCCTCAAATTCCCTCTGAAGAGAGTTAAATGATTTTAGTTTACCTTTATGAAAGCAGTGATGAGCGAGCGCCTCCCAGGAGGTGGAGCAGTTTTATTTTTTTCGGGTCCGGCGGGTGTCGTGATTCACGATGGATTTACATCGAGGGACATTATTTTTATTTTTTTAATAAAGGACATGGCAAAAACTGTTTCTTGTGGTTATTACTTTTTGACACTTTTTTGGTGACTGGGTAGGGGTACGATGTACCCGATACCCATTCACATGGGGGGGGTGGGATCAGATTCCGATAAGCCTCCCGCTCGCAGACCCCAACAAACACAGCTCAGGGTTGTTGGGAAAAGGCCCTTGTCCCCAGCAACATGTTGAGGGCATGTGGCCAAGTATGGTTCAGGAGGGGGCGCTTGCTCATCCCCCCCCTTTCCTGACTTGCCAGGCTGCATGCTCGGATAAGGGTCTGGTATGGATTTTTGGGGGGAGGGGCATGCCATTTTATTAAATATTTTTCTATTGCCGGAAATGTAAATGTCATTTCATGCATTATTTTTTTTAATGTCATTTTTTGCTGCAACATATTCTATACATGCTACAGAAGCGCCACTTTACAGGTAGACTAAGGGGACCCCCAGGCATCATATTTAAAGGATTTTTTTCATTTTTAAAGTGGAGTTCCCACTTTAAGTGAAACAATAAAAATGAAAAATTCCTTTAAATATAGTGCCTGGGTGAGTCCAGTTCGTCAGTCTGCAAAGTGGCGCATCTGTAGCATGTAAACACCTGCTGCAGCAAAAATTTAATTTCTAAGGAAAAAAAATGAGTCAAATCACATTTAAATTGACTAGTGGTTACAATTGTCAGCACCCGGCTATTTAAATAGAGAAAGAAAAAAAAAAACGGTGTGGGATTCCTCCCCCCCCAGTCCATACCAGGCCCTTTGGTACGGTGGCACCGCCCCCTCCTGACCCCATGCCATTTAAAAAAAAAAAACTGACTGATCTGAAACGAATAAACAAAACGAATCTTAACGGATTTCAACAAAATTCGTTACTATTCGTTACTATCCGAATCTTCGAATAACCAAAAGTTTTTCCAAATTTGTATTCAGACCGAAACAAATTGCATATGTCTATTGTGCACCAAGTGACTTCGCAAACCCAGATATTATGTTTTAAAAGTAGCAATGACATTTACTGATAAGATAAGAGAGCTGAAGTATGGACCCAACAGGTCAAGACAAGACAAGTCACCCTGCAAACGGAGAGAGAGCACCGGTGACTGGTCTTTATTACAGGAAGCTCCTGTACAAAGGTAAAGTTTCACACTGGAATACTGTACAGATATGGAAGAAATACACAAATCACACCTAGATTCAAGTAATTGTAGCACCCTGGAGTTTAGGCAGGGTTGCTCCTAAATTTACCTGCCAGCTACCTTGGCTAATTGTTAGGGATCAATTGATTTCTCCCTGTCTGTAATTGCTGTACTTCTCTCTTTTGCCACTGCATGGCCGGGTACCTGGTGCCATTAGATTAGACAAGGGCAAATCAAGGACAGATTAGGCGTATATGGTGTATCCCAGCCAATGGGCAGGGGTTTTCTTAAATCCCTTGGCCTGCTGGGAGAACTTATATATTTGGGTGGAGTCAGGTTATCAGTGTTCTGTGCCTCCTGGACGGCTGTCTGGGTGGAAGTTTGTTGTATTGCCCGGGCTGCTAGGCTGGAGTTTGGGCCTATCCAGGGCACATCTGGCTGCTAGGCTGTCCAAAGGCCTTATCCAGAAGCAAGAGAGCAGTGCAGGGTTGGGATTGCGGCTTGCAGTCCAACCAGAAGTGGTTGGAGGTAGAGGGGAAGCTGTTGCCGCTAAGGGACCAACCACCTTATTACCAGGGACCATAATGAGTAGCTGAAGCAAGTACTGGAGCAGAATTCTCACCAACCGGGGACGGTGAAGAATCTGGAAACTTCAGCGGGTATCAAGCCAGGGACCCAGCCAGCAGAGGTGACGCTTGCAGAGCAGCCTTGTGTGTCAAGCCAGGGACCAAGCAGGCCAGTGGGGTGAAGCTTGAGAAGTATCTTGAGTGCCAAGCTAGGGACCCAGCAGAGAAGGGGGGGTGACACTTGAGGAAGATACTACAGTGAATATTGGAAGAGCTCGAAGGATTCAGTGGCAGTGAATCATCTAGTCTAGTGAGAAATAGACTGGGAGCTCAGTGGGCTGAAAAACTACAAGAAGTGATTTAGAGGAAGCAAAGGAACTGTTACAACTTGTGTAAAAAAATGGTAAAGACTGTTGACATAGGAGACAGCATTCCTACACATGCAGATGTGGCAACTTACTGGATGCCTTTCCCTGTATGGCTGTCTACCTGTAGAAGTCTCAGAGTCTGCCAATTAACATTGCAACTACCTAAGGGTGTCCTGGCCCTAACCCTCTCTCCCAAAGTTCTGTTAAGAGAAATAAAATCTCTTTGCATTCAAGAAGTGTCTGGTGCCCAATGAATCTACCTTGCATTACACCCACCATGCCTTACAACCCACCACATACAGAAGTATGTCAACTATCTCTGGCCCTGGAGGCTCTCATTAGACTGAAGGAGGCCGGAGACCTTGCATGTCCTTTAAAAAAAATTAGATATGCATGTCACCTGTATTTAGACAATATTTGCTTATATTTGCTTAGCATAAACAAGAAAGTACAGCCATAATTTTGAGGACTGAAGCTTGAAGAAAACCATCCATCTTCCCCCCCTGTGGCAGCATCACTGATGAGCACATGGACTCCCTCTTACAGCATATGCCACATCCTGCAGCATTCTAGTTTCACTGTAATTTGTTGGATTTAATAAATTGATTGTGTGTTTTTCAATTTTTCTCCTTAATTTCACTCCATCTTGGTTATTCAATAATGTTATTTACAGCACACAAAGATGTGATGATGTAAAACGCATTGGTGTCGTGACGTCACACACTCCCCGGTGACCATCTTAGCGTTCATGTGCACATGGGTGGGATGTTTCCTGGACCATCAGTCCCACTAGTTTGTTTGTTCCACTGCTGCTATGGGCTCCAGGAATGACAGCTAGATTTAGGGACCAAATATAGAGGGTGGAGCCCCTTACTCCTGACATGGAGCACATTTCGGACAGATCCTCAGACATTGTGTAGACAAATGTATTAGGGAGAGACAGCTTTCATTTCTCTGGAAAGGAATAAACTAATCCTGCTATAATCCTATAATATGGCTCTTTCTTAAACTATATTATGGTGTGCATTGTAGGAGCCATAATCATTATTACATTTTAAAATGTTTTCTTCTAGATGGCTATCAGTATTTTTGCTAATAGGTGGTGCCAATGACCATGTCTGGGATTGTTTCCATGATGAGCTTAATGATGGTGTGATATGTGCTTCCCCATTCTGTAATGGTCCTTACCTGCAATACCATTGGGGGTCTGTCAGGGAAATGGCCGTAGGAGAACTGGCAATAGTGCCAGTACTGGTAATGGTCACTTCCGGCACATTGCCATGCGCACTAGTGCAAGAAGCGCGAATGAGCACACACGGGTCTGTAACGATGCTAACATGCGAACGCACATGCGCAGAAGCAGCAATTGGCGACCACACGAATGCAGGTACGCACGTGACAGATGCGGGCACTTACTGGCCTATATAAGACTGCTACTGAGCCCATCACATTGCTGGATTGTCATCAGCCTTCCTGTGTTCCTGAGCCTCTGTACATATTCTACTTGGATTTCCTGTTGTGTCCCGGCTTGCTCCTGACCTGTCTGATCTGCTCTCCTGGTTTGACCCCCTGGCTTGCTTTACCGACTTTGCTACTTTCTCCAGTGTTTGATCCCGACTTGCATCACAGACTTTGCTACTGCTACCTGTTCCTGGCCTGCCTTCCTGTATTTGACCTTGGCTTGATCCTGTTCCTGCTACCTGCCTCTTCCTCCTGTCAGATCTCAGTGTTTGACCCCCGGCCTGGCTTCAACTACCGTTCCCTGCACACACCGTTGCCAAGTGTTACTGAGGATTCCTGGAGACTGTGGCCCAGCCGTGTATCCTGCACTATCCGGTATTCTTCAGGTGACTGCTGGCTCTTCTCTCCTGATTCCTGGCAACCTGTGCTTCTGTGGGCACTACACCCTCTGTACCATCTTCAGGGGTGTACTGCACTTAGCCGCAAGGGGAGCTCTCTCGGCACTTCGGCCTCCAACCAGGTACGTGACAGGGTCTGACACTTCTGTTTCCACCTTTTATTAAGGTGAAGGATGTAGTTGGGTATCATGCAATAAATATGCACCACCTAATATACAGTATACTGTATATATCAGTGGCGGCCTGTCCTTAAGGGGCACAAGGGCACCGCCCCCTAATCCATGCGACTGGCCCAACCAGGGAGATGAGGACGGCTAAGAGCAGAGCAAGAACGACAGGGGGCAAGCTCGGCAGCAAGAAGCCTAAGGAGGAGAGGTCCCTGAGGCTGAACATCAACGCCTGAGAGAGGAGGAGGAAGCACGATGAATGATGCCTTGGACGGCCTCCGGTCCTTCATCCCATATGCCCACAGCCCATCCATCTGGAAACAATCCAAGATTGCCACCCGCCTGTTTGGCCGGGAGGAGAAGCCCGGGCTCTTTTCCTGGACCAGCTAGAGTGAGAAGCCTCCTTACAGTAAGGCCCCCCCCCCACAATATTGAGCACCAGCTGCTACTGGTATATATATATATATATATATATATATATATATATATATATATATATATATATATATAACTAATTTTGATTGTTTTAGAGCAGTTTAACCCTTTAGCTTTTAAAGAAGCACAATAATTTGAATCTGAGAAAAGCGTTGAGCCATGTGAGCCCTCCCAGCCGCTGTAGGAGAAAATGATTATTCTAGGGGACTTATCTATGGTCTCCTAATTAATACTCCAGAAAAGTGGGTGATAGAGTGGAATTGAGTTTGGGACCATTATCATTATATTGCTCCAGTCTAAAAGAAGCAGAAAACACTGGGAGTGTCCTTGCTGGTAAATCAAGTGTACCTGAGGGTCCAGGTAAAAAGGGTAAAAGTTTTTTTAGTGATGGGTGGTGTTCTGCCTCTCCATTCTAAGCACTGAAGTGTGATCCATTTAACTGATCCAGTTGTGGCAAGTAACTGTCTCAGAGGAACTGGCAGGCAATGACTTGAACTTGAAATGACATTTTGGAGATAGTAGAAAGCTTTAATCCAAAATGTGTGCAGATCATACCAAATGAACATCAAATAGGTAGAGAAAAAAACACAGTCCCTGGAATTCATAAAGACTGGTGCAGACAGAATTAACGAAAGTGTCTCAGAGGCAGTGAGAAAGCAGAGCAAAATTGGCCAAAATCATGTACCTGTCTGTACTAGGTACTTGTTTTTGGTGCAATGCTTATCTATTTGTTTCACACCTCTTCTGAGTAAAACTGGTGCTCTACTCTTATCACACTTTGGCGCAAATGCAGTTTAATTTGTTGAACGTCTCTTCTAAGGGGAGACTGGCGCATTAAGCTTTCTATTGTATTTGGCATATTGCTTTTAAAATGTTGTGGGCTCTTTTGAGGGGAACTGACACATTAAGCTTTCAATCGTATTTGGCACATTATTTTTAAAATGTCACACGGCTCTTCCACTCTAACCTTCCTATTACAATTCAGTGCAATACTGGTCTGATTGTCCACACCTCTTTCTGAGGAACTGGTGCTCTAATCTTCCTATTGCAATTTGGCACAAAGCTATTCTAACCGAGATATGCATCTCTGAGTCTTAAAGATGGCACAGAACAAAATCCATGAGTCTATTGTCAGAGAGGAAGGCAGCAACATGCAACAATATATATAAAACACAAAGCGCTGTGATGCTAAATAGCTGATAATTACACATAAAACCAAGTGAGGCTGCTATCAAAAGAGAGTGTTTTCAGAGTCACTTAAAAAGAATAAATAATGATATTTGAAGCACTTCACAATGTGCATGAAAATGAATATATAAGAATAAATATAAATATAAATAGTCAAATAAATCCAGCGGTGAGTAAAAATTCCTAAAAAATCCAGCAATCAAAATAGTGTAAAATTATAAAAAATTAGTGACACCAAATGTGTAAAAAAATTCATATAAAAAATCCACATAAAAATAAATATATAGGGATGTATTTAGAAGGTTCAATTATACAGGTGTAGAATCCTGATTGGAATAGAGCTTTTGATCACTAGCAAAGCTGTTTAAAAACACTTGCTTAATCAAGGTGCTCATTGACCTTCATAGTAACAATGTGCTTTTTGCTTCTATTCACAACCAATGTGAGAATCATAAACAGGCAGATAAGAGAAAAAAACCAATCATTGTGCAATAGTTAGGATACCAAGGTACACAGGCAAACTTCAATCCACTCACGTGTGCCTTATAATGATAAGGCATATGCAGGTTTTACTATAGCAGTCAGCCGCCTTAGACAGGAGCAGATTCAGTGCAGTACACTGTGTGATACTGCTGATCTGCACAGAGCGTCCTTGGCTCCTCCCACGCGTTACATCACAGTCACGTGACTTTTTCAAGGATCACGTGACTTGAAAAAGTCACGTGACTGTGATGTAACGCGTGGGAGGAGCCAAGGACGCTCTGTGCAGATCAGCAGTATCACACAGTGTACTGCACTGAATCTGCTCCTGTCTAAGGCGGCTGACTGCTATAGTAAAACCTGCATATGCCTTATCATTATAAGGCACACGTGAGTGGATTGAAGTTTGCCTGTGTACCTTGGTATCCTAACTATTGCACAATGATTGATTTTTTTTCTCTTATCTGCCTGTTTATGATTCTCACATTGGTTGTGAATAGAAGCAAAAAGCACATTGTTACTATGAAGGTCAATGAGCACCTTGATTAAGCAAGTGTTTTTAAACAGCTTTGCTAGTGATCAAAAGCTCTATACCAATCAGGATTCTACACCTGTATAATTGAACCTTCTGAATACATCCCTATATATTTATTTTTATGTGGATTTTTTTATATGAATTTTTTTACACATTTGGTGTCACTAATTTTTTATAATTTTACACTATTTTGATTGCTGGATTTTTTAGGAATTTTTACTCACCGCTGGATTTATTTGACTATTTATATTTATATTTATTCTTATATATTCATTTTCATGCACATTGTGAAGCGCTTCAAATATCATTATTTAACATGCAACAATCCTTCCCACCTCCCTTTGAATCAGTTTCTTCAGAGAGGAAGGCAGCAACATGGATAAGTTGTGCAATAGCTCATACAACAGAAGACTACTTTGAAAAGCATTCAAAATGGTGAGAACCCAGCCTAGTCCTTGACTTTACAGAGGTGTTGAGTGTAACGGAATTAGCTCTGATTTCCCTGTCAGACTCAGGATCAACCAGTTCAATGTAAAATTATTGAATGTGTGAAAGTGTGAATTGTGATAGGGTTATCATTCCAGAAATCAGGTGCGGACAACCATGAAATGTCCAGAAATGCAGTAGCTGGTACTGCATGGGTGCAGCTGGGTTGAGGTCTCTAGGTACATAGTGCCATTGATCGGGATTCTGATGTGTTCTGCTCTGTTACTGACATACACATAGAACTGTGTTTGGTTGTGTATGTATCCCAACACTATCTTGCTGTCTGTATATAAGTGAAAAGTCTTTTTTAAAGTCAATTCATAAACTTAGCAATTTAAACTGCAAATATGGCTGCATAGAGTTCAAAACTTGGAATGGTATGTACTGGTTTTGGGGTCAGCTTGACCTTAACCAGGACAAAACCCACACTTACTTTGTCTCTTGGGTTTATAATCTTGAGGTAGGCTACCGCAGCTATAGGTTTAATGGAAGCATCAGAGAAAACATGGCTCTCTCTTCTGGTGGCATTCATTAGGGATGTAGAAATGTAAGAGAGAGAAGTTGTTCTAGTGATATCTAGGACTCTTTCCATGATTTCCATATTTCTCTCAGGGTAATGGGATGTCCCAATCTGTGTTTTCAGAAGTAAGTTGTCTTAGAAGTATCTTACCATCAACAGTAAAGGGTGCTATGAAACCTAGAGGATCATTGATGCTATTCACAGCAGACAAAATCCATTGGTTTGTGAAGGGCTTGTTACATAGTTACATAGTAGGTGAGGTCAAAAAAAGACATCAAGTGCAACCTATGTGTGTGATTGTCACAAGTTGATACTTGAAATGTGACCATGTCTTGTTTGATCAATATTGTTAATAATACAGCACAAAATGTACCCTTGTGACTAAAAGAAGCCAGTGTTCTAAAAAGACTTGAACAACTTAATGTGAATAAATCACCAAACCAGATGGCTTACACCCAAGAGTGCTCAAAGAACTTAGCAATGCTATAGCCAAACCGTTATTCCTAATATTTAAGGACAGCTTAGTGACAGGAATGGTGCCAACTGATTGGTGAAATGCTAACATTGTGTCGATATGCAAAAAAGGCCAAGATACAGTATATACCTGGAAGCTACAGATCAATCAGCCTAAGAAATAGTATGTAAACTATTCCAGGGAATGATAAGGGACCATATCCAAGAATTTGCTGATGAAAATACAATCAGTAGTAGTAGCCAGCAGGAATTCATGAAAGATAATTCTTGTCAGACCAACCTGTTAACATTCTTGTAGGAAGTAAGTTGTAATCTGGATAGAGGAAGGCATGTAGATGTGGTGTATCTGGATTTCACCAAAGAATTAAATACAGTCCCCCATAAACACTTAATTTACTAACTGAGGTCTGTATATTCACCAGGTCTGTGTATGCACCTGGATAGAAAGCAGGTTACAGGAGTGCTTCCAGAGAGCAGTGATACATAGTGTATCTTCTGAATGGTCTGGAGTAGTAAGTGGGGTACCCCATGACTCAGTCCTGGGACCAATTTTGTTTAATTGGTCCATAAATTATATTGAGGTTGGCATTAATAGTTTATTCTCAGTGTTTGTGGACAATACAAAGCTAAGCAGGGTTATAACTTCACAGCAGGATATAGAAACGTTATAGGAAGACCTCGGTATAATAAAGGTGTGGGCAATTACATGGCAAGCAAAATTTTATTTGGAAAAATTTAAAGTAATGCACCCGGGGGCAAAAAAATTTGCATGCAAGTTACTTACTAGGGGAGAGCATCTGGGGGAATCGAGGATGAAAAAGGATCTGGGGTCCTAGTAGATCACAGGCTCCACAATTTAATACAATGCCAAGCTGAAGCAAGCAAGAAAACTATTAGCATGTATTAAAAAGAGTATCTACTCAAGAGATAAGACTATAATTTTACCACATTACAAAACTCTTAGCAACATGTTAAGAATGCCATCCAGTTCTGGTCACTATTCCTCAGGAAGGATGTGCTAGAACTAGAGAGAGTTCACAGAAGGGTTACAAAGCCAACAAGGGGACTGGAGGATCTTAGTTATGAGTAACGACTACAATCTTTTGACTTATTCTCCCTGGAGAAGAGACCGTTAAGAGAAGATATGATCGCAATGTACAAATATCTAAATGGGGATTCTAGCATAGAAATAAAACAATTCCATCTCATGTCATGTAAGGGGACACACAGACACTCAATGCAGTTGGACGAGAATCTGTTTAATCTTAAACTGAGTAAGTAGTTCTTTACTGTTATGCCCCGTACACACAGTCGGACATTGATCGGACATTCCGACAACAAAATCCTAGGATTTTTTCTGACGGATGTTGGCTCAAACTTGTCTTGCATACACACGGTCACACAAAGTTGTCGGAAAATCCGATCGTTCTGAACGCGGTGACGTAAAACACATACGTTGGGACTATAAACGGGGCAGTAGCCAATAGCTTTCATCTCTTTATTTATTCTGAGCATGCGTGGCACTTTGTGCGTCGGATTTGTGTACACACGATCGGAAATTCCGACAACGGATTTTGTTGTCAGAAAATTTTATAGCCTGCTCTCAAACTTTGTGTGTCGGAAAATCCGATGGAAAATGTGTGATGAAGCCTACACACGGTCGGAATTTCCGACAACAAGGTCGTATCACACATTTTCCATCGGAAAATCCGACCGTGTGTACAGGGCATTAGAGCGGTAAGGATGAGGAAATGAGAAATTGTGACTAGAGATGGGCTGGACACTGCCCGGTTCAGTTCGCACCAGAACTCTCGAACATCGCAAAAGTTCGGACCCGAGCCGCAAACCCCTTTGAAGTCTATGGGACCCAAATTTTAAAAATCAAAAGTTCCCATTTTAAAGTCTTATATGCAAGTTATTGGCCATAAAAAGGATATAGGGGCCTGGGTACTGCCCTGGGGGACAAGTATCAATTAAAAAAAAAACTTTTAAAAAAGAACGTTTTTAAAGGAGAAGTGATTTTAATGATACTTAAACTGAAACAATAAAGATGAAAAAATCCTTTGAATATAGTGCCTGGGGGATTGCCTTAGTCTGCCAGTAAAGTGGTGCATCTGCACCATGTATAGAACCTGCTGCAGCAAAACTGACATTTAAAAATGAAAAAAGTTACATTTAAATTGATTTTCCCTGCAAGCTTTCTTTATTTTGTAAACAACGGCTTGGGGAGAAAGTCTGTATGAGGAGGCCACAATTTAGTGCACTCGGAACAAGATTATAGATTTTTTGTATAAATTCTGGTGTCTCTTTGGTAGGCTTTGGATGGAAATAACAAAGTTTTGCACCACAGTGAGCAAGCCTTATGTGAAGAAGCCAAATTATAGTACTCAGGCCAAAATTAACTTTTTTTTTTTAGATAAAATCTGGTGTCTCTTTCGCAGACTTTGGATAGAAGTAACAGGTGTGGAAAAATTGGACTTTGGGTATTGGTGGCGTCTTCACACTGTAACCCTATAGAGGTATTCTTGATGAAAGCAAGAATTGGCCTTGCTGTAAAAGAATTTGATGCCTCGATCAAACAGGTGAGGAAAAATTGATCTTTGGGTCATCCTCCTACCTCTCCTTTTGTGTGTTCTGTGGTGTCCGAAGAATGGTGTTTGCATAAAGTGAGCCTTAAGAGGAAAGGAAGTCCTCCTCTTCCTCTGACTGCTCTGCCTCAAGTGCCCTGTTCATAATGCCAGTATGCTCCAGCAGGAAGACAAGAGGGACTGTGTCATTGATGCATACATTGTCACAGCTCACCATCCTAGTTGCCTCCTCAAATGGTGACAGTACAGTGCAGTATGCTTTATCAGCAGCCATTGGCATAGGGAAAAAAAGAAGAGCTGCCCTGAGCCTGGCCCTCTGCTGCATGTTTAGCCACATTACAAAGTTGAGTTCCACCTGGTGGGCATGTCACAAATCAGGCAGTTTATGGGCAGGTGGAATTCCCACTGGATTTCAGACAAAACGAGCACTGGCTGTGTACGACCGCCTAAAATGGCTATAGACTCTTCTGGACTGCCTTAGAAGATCTTGCAAACCTGGGCACCTGTTTAAGATATGCTGCATCACCAAATTGAGGATATGTACCAGGCATGGTACATGTGTCAACTTTCCTTGTCGAAGGGTGGACATTGTGCCATCATCACACCCCACAATTCCTGTCTCAAGCGGCCGTGGCGTGAACCACCTCTGGCCCTGCTCCTGCACAGCTGAAAGAATCTATGCTACAGTGTGGCCCCTGTTTTCTAGACAGACCAGCTGAAGCACTGCATAGCATCTTTTAGCCTGACTCAATGAATGGCTCCCGGAACGCTTAGAGGGTACTGGTGGTTTATAGGACAATTAAGCAGAGGAGGAGGGGGTTGAGCTAACAGAACTCACAACATCACCATCAGCTGCATGGAGACATGTCGGCAAAACAAGCTCCAGCACTGAGCCCTGTCCCGCATCCTTCCTAGTTGCAAACAGAGTTACCCAGTGTGCTGTGATTGAAATGTATCGTCCCTGACCATGCTTGCTGGACCATGTTTTAGCAGTTATGTGGACCTTGCTGCTGACTGCCTTGCCGAATGATACCAAAACATGGCTATCCATGTGATGGTACAGAGCTGGAATGGCCTTATGTGAAAATAAATAGCGACTGGAAACCTGCCATTGTGGTACAGCACATTCTGCAAATTCACGGAAGGAGGCAGAATCCACCAGATGGAAAGGAAGGAGTTGTAAAGCCAGAAATGTTGATGTTGGGCATGTGGGTGGCAGGGAGTGTTTTTTTTTACCGATGCAGAAGCCTGCCATACTCTACCGCTGGTGGTGTGCTGCTGGCAGATGTGTTGCAAGGACCTGTGACACCTTTTGCTATACCATCATCCCTGTCTCCCTGTCAGAGGAGGCTGCCGAGAGGTCATGAGATATAGTGGAGGTAGACATGGTAGGTGAGGAGTGAGGAGGAGAAGAATTGTCTGGCTTTCAGGTACTCTTGAGTGGTGGGAGGTTAAATGTCTTGTCAAACATGTGATACCCAAATGGCTGATGTTATTGTCACGTTTGATCTGCTTCCGGCAGAGATTGCAAATTGCAACAGTTGCAATCAGCTGCACATGTGCTAAAAAGGCCCACACAGCTGAGCTGTGGGAAGTGGGCTAGGAGACAACAGCTCCACAATCTGATGGAATAGGGTGGCTGCTCTCTACTCTTCCATGATGGCTGCCTCTGGAGGACCTGCCTCGTTGGGTTTTTTCTCCCCCTCACTTTCCTCCTCTGCACTATCTGGCACCCAAGTCACGTCAGTTACCTCATCATCATCATCATCCCTCCATCCTCATCATCACTGGAGCCAACTTGGCAATATGCTCTGGCTTGGGGAGCATGAGTGGCAATTTGTTGTTCATCAGTGTTCTCCCCTCTCTGTAGGCTCATGTTACTCCCTTCCTCTACCTCAGAACCAACATCAGAATCAAGTAATGTTTGTGCATCCTCAAGAAGCAATTGGCTGATGCTGTGTTCAAATAATTCAGCTGACTCCTCCATGCATGATGCTTGGGCTTTGGCAGGAGTAACTGTGGACAAGGAGGCAGAATAAGCCACTCTGGCAGCTGCAGTGGACTGCGCACTAGTTTCAGCTTGGGTTATAGAGGATGAGGAGGATAAGGATGGTTTAGTAAGCCAGTCCACTACCTCTTCTGCATGCTGTGGCTGGATAGTATGGGCAACATCACTAAACAGAGACAAACGTGCCCTCCCTGAGGACTGACCACGTCCGCCTTTACCTGTGGACACAGATGCTGCTGGCCCCCTTGTTACCCAAATTTAATGGAAACTGGGAAATGTGTGATTGGTGTTGTCTGGTTTGGAGACTTTATTTAATTTACGAAAACCAGAGACATGACATGCTTTACAATTGCGCACAAACGTGCAGTGGCAACAAAATAAATACATTTTTAAAAGCCTTTAAAAGCCTTTACAGGTTACCATTTTAGATTTACAGAGGAGGTCTACTGCTAAAATTACTGCCCTCGATCTGACCTTCGCGGTGATACCTCACATGCATGGTGCAATTGCTGTTTACGTTTGACGACAGACCGCCGCTTGCGTTCGCCTTAGCGCGAGAGCAGGGGGCGACAGGGGCGCTTTTTTTTTTTCTTTATTATTTTTTTGCTTTTTTATCTTATTTTTAAACTGTTCCTTTCATTTTTTTTTTTTTTTAATCATTTTTATTGTTATCTCAGGGAATGTAAATATCCCCTACCACCAGGTTCTATTTGGCTTGGGGATAAGCAATATAGGACTCAACCAACTACTTGAGGACTCTTCGATGATCCCAAGATCCAACATACTTTCTTGATCATACATCACAGGACACAGAGTATTCATTACATAGTGGGTTAGATATGCACCATCGGTGATTGGACACTGGTTAACGCAAATTAAGGATAATTCCTCCGCTATATAACCCCTCCCATACGGGGAGGACCTCAGTTTTTTCACCAGTGTCTAAGGTGGTTGGTCACGTAAAACATGTGCTGTGAAGAAAGCTCCAGTTCGGTCCCTGTGGGGGCTTAAAGGGCTATGCTGACCGGATCCATATCTCGGGCCGTTATTTTGACTCCCAAGATGGTATGGTACCCGAGCCTCGTCATCCGAAGAAGCGAGGTTTTACCTGTAAGTCTCTCTTTGGAGGACTGGGCTCTGAGAAAACCAGGCTTGGTGTAATATTAAAACAGTGGCACGAAAGTTTCTGGCAGAGTCTTTTACTGGTCCAGGTAAAGAGGTTTCTCTGAGTAGGAACCCAAAAAACCCTGAAGGTTGGCACAACGCTACCTGCCCTGATGGGTGAAAGCTGGAAACTGTCTGTTCTCAGCAGTTCCTGCAGCGGGGACAGGTAAGAGAAGTTAATCCTATATATATATATATTTATATTACAAGTAGATTTTCTTCATTGAGTAGTTCATGTCTTACCTGATTTCCACCACTAGAGGGAGTAAAGAGCAAACTTACGTGCTTTTCAGACACACTCACTGAAGATGGTGTCCAATCGTTTCCTTCCTCCACTGCAGGTGTGCAGACGCCAGGTGGCTAATTTAAAAGCCCAGAGTGTTCAGAGCTCTGAAAACAGATGGACAGTGAGCATCTTAAAGTGGTCGGATCCAGGCTAACCTAAGACACCTACTCGGCATCAGGTTGTGCAGTATTAAGCATATATGTATATTGTGAGACTTTTAGCACAACAGTGATTGCATATGTACTAGTACCTCTGCTTTGTAGCTTGGGACTATGTCTCCTCGTAAGAGGGTCTCGGGGGGAGGTAACAAAGGCACAAGAAAGTCACCGCCTGTGTCTAGGGGTCCTAAAGATGCCTGCATAATTACCATCCCCCCTGCAAGACTGGAGCCAGCCTCACAGGATGAGTCAGTGCCCCTGTCAGGTTTTGCAGCCTCTCCTAATGTTACAGCCCCAGCGTATGTCACAGAGGATTCCCTTAGGGCTACATTGGAGGGTTTTAAAGGAAGAATTATGAATTTTATTTCAGCTTCCTTAAGGGATAGCAGAAAAAGGGTAGATCCCCTCCCTCTGCTGCACTTTCTCTTTCAGATGATTCTTCTGACAATGAGGAGAGATCCCTATCCAGAGATAGGGATCAAGAGAAGTCTGAGGATTCAGAGGAAGAGGAGAGAGCTTCTTCCTCTCAGGCACTCAAGAAGCAGGTCCAGTATTATACTGAACTAGTGCATTCCACATTTAAAATGCCCTCTGCTGAGGCTGCTACATCCTCTGTTTCTTCACTGGGAGTCAGAAAGATCCCACAGACTGTTTTCCTTTCCAATTCATCCTTTAATAGATAAATTGTTGTATGAGAACTGGGGACATCCCAATAAACTGTTTACTCCTCCTAAAAGGCTTTCTACGCTTTATCCTCTGGAAGAAAGCTTCACCAAGAAGTGGGAGGTCCCATCCGTGGATGCGGCTGTCTCTTGTGTGAATAAAAACCTGACCTGTCCCTTGGGCAATGCTCAGGTGTTTAAAGATCCAACTGATAAAAAGCTGGAAACTTTATTAAAAGCCTCCTTCTCCATGGCTGGCGCTGTAGTCCAACCTACAGTCACAACTGTGGGTTTGTGTCAATTCTTCAAGGAACAGGTTAAGCAGATGCTTGGCCTCCTTCCCAGTGAGGAAGTGGAAAACTATGCAGACCTTCCACGGGTGCTGTGTTTTATGATTGATGCCATTCTGGATTCTGCCCAGCAAGCATCTCTTTTGTCTCTCCTGTTGGTACACATGTGCAGGTCCCTTTGGCTTAAAAGAAATGGATTTTGCCTGGATCAACCACCAATAGTAAGACAGTATGTAGTAACAAAGTCAGATATTCATCCATATAAACCAATAAACGGATGCAGTTTGGGTTGCCCTAACAAGCATAAAGAAAAACTAGGGGAAAGAAAGATTCTCCTAAGAGGGCAAACATTACCCAAACACTATCTGAAAAAACAATGAAGTTTATTAGTACTACAAAACACCACACAATTACAATTACAAAAATAGAAACGGGCAATGATAGGAGATTAATCATGGACCCAATTAAAATTGATAACGTTATCATTAAAAACAACGGAGCCGCGGCCAATCATACCTCATACATACGCCAATCACCACAGACACTATGGTGGAAACATTCAGTGGTTGAAACTAAAAAGTCCCATAATCCAGTTAACAAACAGGTGGTATGACGGGATGGTGGGTATGTGTGGATGAAGAAGATATTAGTGTTCCATAGCTAAAAACTAATTCAGCACAATGATTAGAATATAGAGTCCGGGACAGGTGAACCTGATTCAACAGTGAGGCAACAGAGATGGCCGGCAGGGATAGCCTAGATGATATGTTGTAATCACGAATAATGCAATCTGACAGCGGTATTGTGGCAGAAGTAGCAGGGGGAGCAATATCAGCCAGAGCAACAGACTTAAACGTAAATGGGAGTAATATTCCTCTCACCAGATAGATGGCTTCAGTCGTTCTTAGACCGCTGAACTTAACCCCTTAATGTGTGGCTGTTGGTGTCAGTTCAAATCAGCTTCCTGCCAGGCAGACAATGTCCTCGCTGTACAGAGTACCTCTATGCGTAGCCGTGCATTAGAGGTAGGAGCCGGTCATCAGCTGTGTTTTTCCCGGTCAGGCATTCATCCACAGTGAGCGCCCTTTGGCTTAAAAGTTGGGCAGCAGAGCTTTCATGCAAAAGATATTTAGCTGGCTTCCCATTCAAAGGGGAACGCCTATTTGGGGATGACCTAGATAATTTTATCCAAAAAATTACAGGTGGTAAATCTACACTCCTACCAGTTAAGAGGAGTAAACGTCCACCATTCAAACGGTCTCTTTCCCCTTCCCCTGGAACATCAGGCTCTAAGCAGTGGCGATGGCCTTCCCAATCTACTTTCAGAGGAATGGCCCAGGGTCACACCCAAAGGCAGAAATAGGCTTGGGGACGAAAGCCTGCCAAGCAGAGCCCCAAAACATCCCTGTGAAGGGGCGCCCCCACTCGGCCGAGTGGGGGGAAGGCTCCTACAGTTTGCAGGAGCCTGGCGGGAAGAGGTTCAAGACAAGTGGGTGGTCTCTTCAGTATCTCTAGGTTATAAAATAGAGTTCCTAGTGTTTCCACCAGCTCGTTTCCTAAGGTCAAGAGTTCCCAAAGATCCAGTAAAGCGAGAACCGCTACTACTGGCCTTAGATCACTTACTATCCCAGGGAGTGATAGTAGAAATGAACCCAAAAGATCAGGGTTCCGGGTTCTACTCGAATCTCTTCACCGTTCCAAAGCCAAATGGAGATGTCAGACCCATCCTAGATCTAAAGGATCTGAATCAGTTTCTACACATTCGATCCTTCCGAATGCAGTCAATTCGTTCGGTGGTCTCCACCCTGCAGGGGGGAGAATTTATGGCATCAATAGGTTTGGGTACCGCCAGTTCTTCCAACACCTCATCATTGTCTTTGGTTATGCTATACAACAAATCATGATTTACAGCAAAATGGCGGAACCACATATCCACCCCAGGTTGCTGTGGTTCACAGTTTAACACTGTGACCTGTTCCCTGGCGGGGATCAAAGTGGAGACCCTTGTCTGAGCACTAAGAAAATCCTCCGGGAGCCCCCAAGATCTGACAAATCCAGGTCAGAGGAAGTAATTTCCGCTTTCAATTCCGCAAACACCTGCAGGGGACCTTGCTCATCGTCTCCAGGTTCACACATCTGGTACATTTCATCCCTATTCACATCCTGCAACACAGTATTAATTACTACTTCTGAGGGTTCCTGCTTTTTAGGGGGAGACCCCCAAACCCTGGAGCTTTTGTTTATACAAGTCCCAAAATATGGGGCAGTCTCACCCAATTAGCAAGTCATGAGGCAATCCCGGGATCACCCCAACTTTTAATGTAGCAGTTCCTGCTGGTGTAGATAGGGCCACACAGACCACTGGATAGTCTTTAACATCACCAGGCACACAGATGACCATGACCTGTTCCCCAGGTACCACCTTTCCCTGCAACCTGTCCGGAATCAAGGAGCTCTACCACCTCCTGTCCACTGACCTGCACCACACACTCATGCGGATTCAGGCTGGTTGCAACACATACTGCATAGGCATACATGGAGCGACGACGACCCATGTCGCATTCCATTGGCTCCTCCCGTCTTGGACACTGGGCTGCCACATGGCCCAGTTGGTAGCAGGACCAACCGCGGGGTTCCCCCTGTCGGCTCTCAAGAGCGTTTGGCGCTTGGGTACTCCTGACAGTTGTGTTATGCACCCGAGCAGACACCATGTGGTCAATGGGTGCCATCTTAGTGCTGGAACGCACTTCCTTGGTTCCGCCCAGCTTTCTGGTGATAGAGGGACCCTCATGGAAACTTTCTGCACAGCTGTTGCATTCGACAGCAGCAGCCATCTCATCCAGGGACTGAGGCTCTGACTGAGCCACCCATCGCTGGAGCTCCCTAGAAAGACCATGCAAAAAATGATCCAGTGCAACTCATTCCACAATCTGAGTGGGTGTCTTCTCCTCTGGTTTCAGCCAATCCTGGAACAAGTGCATTAGGTGGTACAACTGCGCATGGGCAGGCTTAGACCTGTCAAAGCGCCAGGCATATACTCGGTTTGACCTCAAAGCCACAGTCACTCCAGGACTGGTTAGTATTTCCACCTTTAGCAGTTTGTAGTCCTGTGCTGACTTTGGGGCCAAGTCACAGTATGTCTTTTGGGGATCTGCAGTCAGGAAAGGAGCCAGCACATCTGCCCTGTCTTTTTCAGGCAGACCTTCCCTTTTCGCAATCTTTTCAAACATCACCAAATATGCTTTAACATTATCTGTGGTGGTCATCTGTTGCAGGGTTCACTGCACTGCATTCCGCAGGGTCACCTCTCACCATTTCAGCCTGCTGAGTTACTGCCTTCTGTAAACCCGCTATCCATTCCACCAGTAAACAGTTTGCCTCTTGTTGTACAGAGACTGCCTTGTGCATTAGCAACTACTAATTTATTAGTTCCTCCATTGCCTTTTTAGAAGTCTTCACAGCCTGTGTAGCTTGAACCTAGGACATGGGACTGGCCTGCACCCCTCAAACTGCCCACATTCTCTACCAATTGTCAGGATATGAGGGGTGAACAGTTGGCTGGGAGACAGTTCAATCAAAGTAAAATGTGCTTTATTCAGCATGAAATCAAAAACAAACTAGAAAAATTACGGGTTTGTCTTTAAATACAGTTCCCACACACAGGTAAACCAGTTCAGCAGCACACAGGCTTATAGGGCTAACTTTTCTTTTTTTTAAGTTTCTTTTACAGGCCAGCTCACCCAGCAAGTCACAGTCCACTTGTGGAGCCTTCCAGACAACATGCAGGTCTCTTTCTCACTACTAGCAAAACAGCCCCACTCAAACTCTCAGCCCAGCTGATTAATACCCAGGTCTGAAGGGAAAGTACCTGCCCTCTTCAGTTAACCCTCTCTTAACCCTGCCCCAGGCGGACTCTCTACCTCACACTATACTGACACACTACACTATACTTGCACACTACACTATACTCACACACTACACTATACTCACACACTACACTATACTCACACTATACTATACTGACACACTACTCTATACTCACACTATACTGACACACTATACTCACACTATACTAACACTACACTAACACTCTACATTCAGAGTCACAATAAGTGAACACACTAACTCGCTAGTAGCAAACTGAGCCCTGCTCTATCTATCTCCACTCCAACAACACACTGCAAAAGCTTCCTGTGAGAAGGAACCTTTTATAGTGTGGTTTGGGACTATAAGCACTGAGCCGTGATTGGACAAAGTCATTATCACTTTGTCCAAGCAGGGCCCAGACAGTGCTCTATGCTCTAATTGGCAAAGCCTTGCACCTGACTAGCAGGCCCTGGAGTGCACTGTGACATCAAGCGCTCCGCAAATTCGGGTGTTTGCCAAACGAGCAAACAGGCGATGTTCGGGCCAAGCTTTTTGCCCAACTCTAATGGTGTCATAAACACTATGCTAAGCTGTTGTATATCCAGTGTCCCTATCACATCTTACAGTATATTCCAGGGCTATGGATCTTTTTTTTTTTTTTCTTAGTGAAGCTAAAAAATTTGATTTGAGCTAAATTATTTTTTAAATGGAGCTATACAAGATTTTTATTACTGGAGCTCGAATGGAGGCTGAGAAATATTTGTTTTCTATGTTATTCTGATTAACCCCTGCGAGCATAAAGACTTGTGTTACTTCTTTCTTGTGGATAAAAGTGGGCAGGTAGCCTTAAACACACCTTGCTGAGTGGTCATTGGTCCTTAAATTTAGTGCAAGGGTCAGCTGTATGTAACATTCAGAGTGCAAGGTCAGAAATACATCATGCAGAGTCCAGTATACAAAGTACAGGGGTCATACAGCCCAGTGTGCGGAGTTCAATGGTCAAGAGTATATGACTTACAACCTAGGGTGCAGAGTGCAGTGGTCAGTAGTAGGTAATACATACAATGTGTAGGATATGAGTATGTAAAGTACAGAACCTAGTAGACAGGTTCCAGAAAAGTGCAGCCCGGCATGCAACCCAGAGTGCAGTGGTCATAATTATGTAACACACAGCACAGTGTACAGAGCATGGTGGTCAGGATTGGTGTACACTGTATGTTAGATACTCCTGACCGCTGCACTCTCTGCACTTTTGCTGTGCCATATGCTACAGTGCAGTTGTCAGGAGGACCTAATACACAGCACAGACTGCAGTGTTCTACTTAAAGAGTGTAGAGAAAATGGCTTCCCGATTTAAAAATTCTACAAGCAAATCTCCTTATCTCCCCCTCCAATGGAAAATCCCTCCCAAACAAAAACTATCTTTATTCACCACTCTCAAAAAAAAATTCCCCTCTCCCTATGGCAAGCTTACAAACCTCAAAAAATGAGTGGTACTTGGCATGGAGTGAGGGAAAGTCTTCCTAGACTTTCTTCATTCGGCTGCATTTTTTAAGAACTCCTACACTGCAAATTTCTGTGGGCTCCATTGACTTTGAGGCATCAAAGAGGAAACCCAGGTTACGTGCCCCCGGTAACTGTTCCTAAGGATGCTCCTGCCCTCAGAGCTTGTGCTGCAGCCCAGAAAGCTGCAGCCTATGGGGAAAAAATTCAGGCACACCATGTTAGAGAGATAGTAAGGATGATTCCTATTTTAAGAGGAACTTAGAACTGCTGGTTATGTTCTCCTGTTCTATGGAGACAAACAGAGGGACAAAAGCTGCAGCCAGCTCCCTATTGAGACCAAGGACTGCTAAACAAATGAGGGTGCACCTGGCTGCACAGTGCTTGATGTGACTACCAAGTCCTGTGATTCTGTCACATTGCTGTCAAAACTGTCTATGATAGCTGCCAAGTTAATACTGCACATATGAGTTACAGCTATTGGCTCCTGTTGTGTTGCCAAGCCTGAGTAGCTAATCATACTGATCAGGAGACATATTATGTTTGTGTCTTACTAGAGTATTACCAAAAGTGTATTACCACCAATACAAGATAGACAAAAATTGGTTAAAAAAGTTCAGAGTCAGCCGGTACCAATATAGAATCAAAACTCAAAACAATACCTTCTGAATGTTTGACTGTACAAAATCCAAAATACCCAATACTATGGGTTGATTTACTAAAGGCAAATAGGCCGCTCACTTTGAAAGGGAAGTTGCACTTTGCAAATTAATTTTCCCTAGAGTTTAGTGAATATGGAGAAATTTCACTTTGTAAATACTATCGGATCATGTGCAAGCAAAATAAAAAACAAACATTTTTACTTGCACATGATTGGTTGATGGAGGTCAGTAGAGTTTCAACTTATTCTCTAGGCTCTTCATGAAATTTCCTTGCAAAGTGAGCATTGTATTTGCCTTTAGCGAATCAACTCCTACATGTCAACTTATGCATCATAAACAACATGAGTGATTCTCAAATCTACATACATTTTATTGTGCGAGATACATATAGGATACCATAATAATGTTTAAAAAACAGTGGTACGAAATTTAAACACTCTACGCCTGTAACTCTCTCTGGATTTCTCTTGAAATTTAACATACGGTGAGAATCATCTCAAATTCAGTATAACGTGTAACACACTGCTGACATCCCCCCTAAATAAGTGGGCTCAATTTACTACCATTGGCATCTGCAAAACAATTCCTTGCAGATGGTTGATCCATTATTTATTTATTTTTTTTTAAGTTGTTTTTATTGTAATTTCAAGGTAAATACAAAACAAAACAGAGCCTATTGGGCATACCCAGGCTCGGTCAACAACTACACACTAATATAAAAAAAAAAAAAAAAAAAAAAAAACACATACATATAGAGATATATATATATATATATATATATATATATATATATATATATATATATATATATTCCTAACTAAACCATTGTACGCTCAACCACTTGTGCAGAATATTCAAAGCTCAAAGCGATCCTATAATTCCATGTGTACCCTGCAATATCCACTTTACTTTGCATTACAATAACATATTCATATCCCCCCCCCTCCCCATAAACTATCGACTGAACAGCCCAGGGACTTTTATGAGATCAGGGATGCCATTGAGCCATTCCCGGTACTTAATAGAGTGAAACTAATCTTCGATCGAATCTGTATTAGTGGACAGGGATTCTGTCCAAATATCCCATATTTTGTGGAATTTTTATCCACAGCCACGTGACAGGTAAGTAACTTTATACAATGCTAGAGCCGCATTCACTAACTTCTTCCATAAATTTATTGAAGGTGCAGATGAGGCCTTCCATCTGAGTACTATAGATTTACTGGCATAGTAAAGTAATAATCTAGCAGGGTTCTGATTGCCCGGCTTGGAGCCAGTGGTTCAACGAGTCCCAGCAGGCATACCTCTACAGACAATGGCACAGGAATGGTGGTGACAGTCAAAATTAATTTGGTTACCTCAACCCAAAAAATTGCAATGTGAGGACAGTTCCAAAAAATATGAGTGAAATCCACTGAGACTGAGCTACACCTCCAGCAAGAGGCAGAAATAGATGGATAGATTCTATGTAAGCGCTCGGGCGTGTAATATACCTTATGTACTATTTTAAATTGCACCAATTTATCTCTGGCTGATACTAGCTGTGAAAAGGGGTATTCCCACATTTCTTCCCAATCTTCTGTGTCTAATGTAGGGAAATCTACCTCCCACTTCGCCTTAAGGTTTTCTAGTCCCATGTGGACATTAGGGAGTAATGCCTTATATATGGAGGATAGGGTTTAGATAGAGCTTCATCTCTGAGCAGAGTCTCCAGATTCGAGGTGTAAAAGGCAACGGGAGCATTTTCAAACTGAGTGTTAAAGGCGTGTCTAAGCTGCAGGAATCTAAACAGGTGTGAGTTAGGTAAATTATATTGTTGTTTCAGCCTGTCAAAAGTCTGTATTTTGCCCTCAAGACAAATTTGATTTATATATTTTATGCCCTTGCATGCCCATACCCCAGGGTTGGGAATGGACCCGAATTCTGGCAATTGTGGGTTAAACCACAGAGGGCTATAGGGAGAAATGTGTCCAGAAGGTATGGGGCATAGTGAATTTGTACTGACCATGCCTGGATGGCCGCTCTCATTGCTGATGTAAGAGGGAAGGGAGCTCTAGGGCCCCGGTAAAGTAGGTTCCGTAGCGCCTCATAAGACCCCAAACGTGCTGCTTCCAGGACCACTGCTGCATTGGACTCATCAGAGACCAGCCAGTTGTGGGTGTGGGATAACATAGCCGCCATGAAATAAGAGTGAAGGTCAGGACAAGCCAAGCCTCCCTCTCCCCAAGGTCTCTGCAGCACCGTCAGCTTAAATCTCGGCTGACCGGATCCCCAGAGAAAAGATAATAAAATGGTGTTTATCAGGCGGAATACCTTTTTGGGGATCCAGACAAGTGCATGCCTGAGAGCATAGGGAAAGGCAGGTAGAAGCTTCATCTTAAAGAAATTGATCCTCCCGATTAAAGAGAGGGGGAGATGTGCCCATGCCTTCAGTCTCTTTCTCAATCTTTGTATCAGTGATTCTAAGTTAAGGGTATAATAGTCAGAGGTAGATGTGGAGATGTGAATATCTAGATATTTATGCCCCTAACCCTGTCTGCCTGTCTGAGGGCCAAGGCAAGTGGCTCCATCACCAAGGCAAATAGGACCGGTGACAGCGGACAACCTTGCCTCGTACCTCTTCCAACAGAAAAGGGCGCCGACAGAGCACCACCAAGCTTAATCTGCGCCGTTGGGTCTTTATATAAAATATCAATCCATCTGCGGAATACTTCTCCAAAACCCATAACTTCTAGGACCGTGGACATAAAAGGCCATACCACCGAATCGAACGCCTTTTCAATGTCCAGTGTCACCATTACCCTGGTAGAGGACTCAGTGGGAGATAGCTGAAGATGGATAAACACTCTACGTAAATTTATATCTGTTGATTTCCCTGGCATGAAACCAGTCTGGTCTATAATAATCAGGGATGGTAGAATCGTCCGCAGTCTGGTCGCTAATATTTTTGTCAAGATCTTGAGGTCATAGTTTAGTAGGGAGATCGGCCTATAAGAAGTACAGAGGGATATGTCTTTGCCGGGCTTAGGGATGAGGACTATGTGTGCCTGATACATTGAAGGGGGTAAGGACATCTGTTTTTTACTTTCAGAGAAGACCTTTAACAGTTTTGGTGCAATTAATGAGGCATACATTCTGTACCATTCACCAGGTAGGCCATCAGGTCCCGGTGTTTTACCACTAAGAAATGAGCAAATCGCCTCTTCTATCTCCTCAGTGGTAAAATCTTTGTCTAAAAATTCAAGATCCTCCTGCGAAAGAGTGGGTAGATGCAGGGAATGCAAACATTCCCTACGCCGATCTTCAGGCCAGCCAGGGACCGCCTTATATAAGTTTTCGTAGAAGGATCTGAATTCCTCTATAATTAGTTTGGGGGTAGAGATCACCTGACCATCTAAACCACAGATTTCTGACACCACCGTCTGCATTTTAGAGTCCGCGTTGATCCATTATTTAAATACATACAGAATATAACATAAGGACAAACAAATGTCAGTGCATATCTACTGTATATACAGTATCTAAGCAGAGAGATCACTGTAGGACTTCCAAGATAATCCTGTCATGTTCTACTAGATTGCCCACACACATGTATAGCAAAAACATAAAGTGAATTTCCACCTAGGCATGACAGTCGCACCTATATGATGCCTGCCAAATAATGTCCCTTAGTGCTGGTATGTAAACCACTTCATGGTCCGCCCATAGATCTACAGTGGGTGTAAAAGCAGATTTTGTTAGGCAACAGTGTCCCTAAGGTACTCATCAAATTCTTCAACAATAAGCTTAGTTGTATTGTTCAGAAAGGGGGAAAACCCCATCACACATGGAGCTGTATGTCTATACTCACAAGGTCTATGAACCATGTGGTATGCTCGTGACAATTCCTGAATTGGTGCTTCTTTTCACTTTTAAATACGTTGTTCAGTGCAATAGCAGTGATCCACATACAAACTGCACAGGTTCTTAGTATGCTCTATATACCCTAATTCCTATTTTAAACAAATCTGAGGCCTCATCATCATCCACACGGGTGCTTGATATGCATTATAATCAAGTGGTAATCAAGTGTGTCAAGAATATCTGTACAGTGCAGTAGATTATATCTACATAGTCCTTGTGGCACAACAAGTGGACCAATGACAAATGTGTGTCTTACAGTATATTAGTGGAATATTAAATGTTGAGGCTACTTCCCAGTTAGTAACTTATCTACTCATATGTGCTTATAAGACCTTCAATTGGCAACCCAGCAAGCAGGTAGCAGTTAGTGTTAGCATTCCTTTAATCTACAACATAGTTAACATACATGCTTATAAGACTGAGCCACCAGTTGGCAATATGTGCAGCCTCTGGGTAGACAGGTGCTATTAATCGTTATCTGTCTGGAAGTTTTGCTATGCTGTTTGTTTCATTATATGGCTGATGCATAAAGCCATTTGACTAACCAAGCTATAAACAGTATCTCTTTATGGCTATACATGACATTAGAGAACACAGGGCATATTCTTTATGTGAGGGGTGTGATTCACGAATAATTACACTACTAAAGTAACTTTAAACACATGTCTGTGCAGATACTGTATATTGGAAATATTACTGACTTTCTATCATTTTGCTATAAAGGACATCCTCAAGCTAATTTGCACCTTGATACTTACCTTTACATGGAAAGTGCTGCTGGCACAGCATATGGAATGCTCCTAAGTTACCATGGCATTGTTCGCTTAAAAACTCAGCATAAATGATTTATTAAGACACAGGATTTGAAGTGACCCAGTCCTCATTTTTTGGACATACTTCAACAACTCTAATGCTTTGTTTTTTCTTGCTTTTCATCTTATATGGATTTCAATTTGGGTTTATGTGTATTGCTTGCCTGAACAATCTAGAGTTTCATATTTATTCCATGTAGTTGCTAAGGGGCTGAGTCAATATGGCACAAATAACTTGGAATTCAGTAATCTATTCATATATATTACCCTATTTAGTGCAAACAAATCAGCAGAAACTTGGGAGAGAAATTGCAATTAAGGATTAGCTTTGGGTTCAGGATGAACATGAGTTTGACCAAAACACGAGTCTTTGGCAGTTCAGTAAAACAGCGAACGAATGCGACCATATGCTGCTATTTCAAGCAATTACCAATCATGCTTTCCTGTAGTCTTTTGTCAGTGTACAGTATGTGGAAATGTGGAGCAGATAAGGACAGCTGACAGCGTTTGCAGGATGAGATAGCTGCTCTTATGCAGTGGTATCCTGTGCTATGTACAGTACTATAAAATGCTGTATTGTCCTACATTGTTACAGTGAATTGCAGTGTGGTGGGATACACAGTCTGTACACCCTTTCCATCATCCCCATGTTCTCCCATCATTGTGATGCATAACTATGAATTGAAGTGTGTTATGCCCCGTACACACGGTCGGATTTTCCGATGGAAAATGTCCGATCGAAGCGTGTTGTCGGAAATTCCGACCGTGTGTGGGCTCCATCGGACATTTTCCATTGGATTTTCCGACACACAAAGTTGGAGAGCAGGAGATAAAATTTTCTGACAACAAAATCCGTTGTCGTAAATTCCGATCGTGTGTACACAAATCCGACGGACAAAGTGCCACGCATGCTCAGAATAAATAAAGAGATGAAAGCTATTGGCCACTGCCCCGTTTATAGTCCCGACGTACGTGTTTTACGTCACCGCGTTCAGAACGATCGGATTTTCCGACAACTTTGTGTGACCGTGTGTATGCAAGACAAGTTTGAGCCAACATCCGTCGGAAAAAATCCTAGGATTTTGTTGTCGGAATGTCCGAACAAAGTCCGACCGTGTGTACGCCCTATTAGGGTTCCATAATATTGTGTACCCATGACTGTGTTCACAGTCCATAGAAACAACAGTCCTTGTTAGGTCTACCTTTTTGTAGAAGCCAGCAATATGGATCACTATGGCTCTGTCTGACCCTTTGTTATGCCCCTCACTAGGGATGAGCTTCGTCTGTTCGACCGTTCGCCGAATTGCGAACGATATGGGCCGTTCGCTCCAAATTCGTGTGGCGCGTCACGGTCCATAATTCACTGCGGCATTGCAGTGCATTGCTGGCTGATGATTGGCCAAGCATCCACTATGACCTGCATGCTTGGCCAATCACAGCGCCGTCTGTAGAGAGAGCTGCAATTGGCCAATATGTATGTATATACATATCTATATATCTATATATCTATATATCTATATATATATTGTATATTGTATATATATACACTGTATTCAGTTTAGCTAGATCCGTTCCTGTTATTATCTTCCTACTGACAGGCAGGCAGGTGTTGTTACAGTACAGCTCCCTGAAGAAAATTGCTGGTGTTCTTCTGATTCTATTAGTACCACAGTCAGGCAGCTACACTATTTACAGTTAGTGTAGTGTGTCCTCCTCACAGTGTTCAGCTAAAGCTACAAGTTAGTGGAGTGCATCCTCCTCACAGTGTTCAGCCAAAGCTACAAGTTAGTGTAGTGCACAGTGTTCAGCTAAAGCTACAAGTTAGTGGAGTGCATCCTCCTCACAGTGTTCAGCCAAAGCTACAAGTTAGTGTAGTGCACAGTGTTCAGCTAAAGCTACAAGTTAGTGTACTGCGACCTCTGCACAGTGTTCAGCTAAAGCTACAAGTCAGTGTAGTGCGTCCTCCTCACAGTGTTCAGCTAAAGCTACAAGTCAGTGTAGTGCGTCCTCTGAACAGTGTTCAGCTAAAGCTACAAGTTAGTGTAGTGCGTCCTCTGAACAGTGTTCAGCTAAAGCTACAAGTTAGTGTAGTGCGTCCTCTGAACAGTGTTCAGCTAAAGCTACAAGATAGTGTAGTGCGACCTCTGCACAGTGTTCAGCTAAAACTACAAGTTAGTGTAGTGCACAGTGTTCAGCTAAAGCTACAAGTTAGTGTAGTGCGTTCTCTG